>NC_050449.1:60634464-62114464 GCF_903995425.1 Onychomys torridus | reverse complement strand
TCTAGACCTGCTTCCCAGTTTCTTTCTTCCTGGGTTTCAGCCCAAGTCAAGCCACTACCGCCAGTGTGGGCACCACGGAGGCAGGGGACAGGACACACTTTGATCGGTCTTACTCCAAGTCGGGAGGCTGCTCTGCTTCCCCATCCAAGTTGTTGTCACGTTAATCACAGGCCGACTGGGAGTCTGCTATTTACTCGTGTGTCACTTCCTCCAAAATTCGATTACTGTAATTGCCTATTGACTGTGTGCTCTGCCGGCTTCCACACCAGCTCCAGCTGTCAGGGTCAGGAGCAGGGGGCAGCCGGCCTCATCCTGAAAGGGGGGGGGGCGCTTCCAACACATAGGGATGACACGATTGCATCCTGTCTATCCATCACCCCCAAGCCCTTGATTTATGTGCCAACCCCAAGATTGCTCCGGTCTTATACACTTCCTGGTCCTCTTATTCTGAGTCCCTGGTCAAGCCTATCTCGCTGGATTTTTCACCATGGACAAATTCTGCCCACTACAATTATCCAAGGTTACAGTGAGTCTTGTTTAAAGATGTTTGTTTTCATTCCCAATTGTCTGAGGCCCTCCCTATTTTTTTTTTTAATTTAAGATTTTTTTTGCTTGTCCCATGCTGCTTTAAATTGATTTTTTATGAATCATTTGGCTCCTCTACTGATTTTTCCATTTACTTTCATTGCTGTTTTTGTGGGTTGGGGGTGGTGGTGGCGGCTGTCGATCGTTTGCTTTTTTATTCAACCGAGTCCTGGAGCTTGTGCTTGAGTCTCGCAGAGGGGCTGTCTTCAGCCTTCCATTTCCCACAGGATAGAAATTGGTTTGAAAAAGAGGTGATTTAATTCCTGCTATTTGAGGAGCGAGTGCCCGGCTCAACATCCCTGCTGCTACTTCAGTCTCAACTTTGCACAAGTCATCCTGAAGCTCAGCTGTCCTCGAGACCCGAATTTAGTCTAAATCACTGCCAGCCACTGTGATGGCGCAGGGCGAATCTCTTCCATCATCTAGTTCTTCAATGAAAAGTGCCTCCTCGCTGCCCATTTGATGGAGGGTAATGAGGTGCTGTTTCTACAAGATTACTTACCTGATGAGTCAGGAGGACTCAATTGGGAAGAGCCAGGCAGGACCCCAGAGCCTCTGGCTGGCTGAGTGTTTCTGGGGGGACTGAGCTAGCATTTCTATAGAGAGCAAGCAATTCTTTCTCTCTCCCTTTTAGCCCCGATAAGTTAATGTGGCTCTTTGTCCTCATAAAACACTCGTGGCAATGCACTCCCTTCCCACTGCTTAGAGCAGTCATTTACTAATTTGAGCATCTACCAGAGTCACCTGATGGCACTGTTACCATGTAGGGTCCTAGGTTTTATTCCTAGACTTCTTCATTGGGGAGGACTGGGCTGGGGCTGGGCGATTTTAATTCACAGCCATTTTCCAGGTGCAGCTTTTGCTGCCCTGACTACTGCTTCTGGAGGAGGAGACCCAGATGCCATACATGGATAACCACTGGCTCGGAGTGTAGAAAGCCAGCAGCATGGCATATAAACACTCTCTCTCCTGTGTGGACCCTACCTTCCATGGTTGCCACATTATAATTAGGATGTAACTTAGTCTTTCATTTGGAAAGTGCGCGCCTGTGACACTAAGTCCCTAGCATTCTTGCCAGCAGAATAGTACCACCCATTCCTCATCTCAACTGTTACTGTGGACTTTCCCGAAATAAGGTGTGCCAGCCCCTGCCTTGTTGGTCTAGTTCACCCCAAGTCATTCAAGTTCTTTGTGGGCATGTTTGTGAACATGTATATGCATATTCATTGGTAGGTGGATGCAAATGTGTGTTAGAATGTGTAGAGGCCAGAGGTAAATCTCAGGTGTTGTTCTTCAAGATATCAACCTCTCTCCCTTCCTTCCTTCCTTCCTTCCTTCCTTCCTTCCTTCCTTCCTTCCTTCCTTTATTCTCTTCTTCCTCCTCCTCCTCTTTCTCCTTCTCCCTCCCTCCTTCTCTCTTATTTACAGGGGATCTCACTTGGCTACAACTTACCAGTTTACCCAGCAGCCAGACTGGCTAGCCAGTGAACCCCAGAGATCAGCATGTCTCCATCTCCCCAGTGATGGAATTATAATTATAATTCACAAGGACCACAATAAAAGGAAAAGAATCCTGGGGACTAGAGGGAAGGCTCAGTTTGCTGCTCTTGTAGAGGACCCATGTTTGGTCCCAGAACCATGTTGGACATTTCACAACGGCCTATAACTCCAGCTCTATGGGACTCAATGCCTTCCTCTGGCCCCTGTGGACACACATATGTGTGGCATGCACACACACATGCACACACACACAAATAAATACATAAAATCTTTGGAAAAGGATTTTGCTGCCTGGGCTTGATGTTATACATTAGTCTTTGATTCCCATTTTTCTCTACTTTGAATCTCTCTACTCTCCCCTCCCCTTCTTTATCACATGATTATTTTTCTTTCACAGGTCTCTGTGATCTCTTGCATGGTGCCATATAGCTGCCATCACTTTAATCCTCTTCTCATTTAATGACATCTACACTTCAGAATCAAACAGCGAAATGAAGATTCATGAACACTCATGAACAATTAACAAATGATAGTATTAACTATAGTTTGCTTTCTGTGGTTTTAGCTGCTCTCAGTCAAGGATGGTCTGTGAATATTACATGGAGATTTTCAAGGAAAAGCAATTCATAGACATTTAAAATGCATTGATCTATGAGTTTCTTGATAACTGTCATGACTACTACATGACTAATGAGAGAGTAGCATATACAATATGGATATTATGGACAAAGGGGTGGATGAATATACATCCAAACAAGATGGGGTGCACAGTGAGAGATTTGCTCCTGCTACCTAGAATAGCTCCTCAAAGGTTGGTAGCACAGTCAGTGATAGTATAATGCTGCATCATAATGCCTCCATCATTTATTTACCTCACTTTGTCCTATCAAATATGATTATTCTGTGTATAATCTGTTATTAGCACAAGAAAGATGAATGTGGTAAGATATGGAAAGGGGGAGATACAGAGATAACAATTCACATAACAATACAGCTATTATTAGAGTTTTCTACCTTATTTTGTAATTGTTAATCTTTTATTGTGCTTAATATCAAACTTTGAGGGCTGGAAAGATGGCTCAAAAGTTTAAGTGTACTTGCTGCTTTTCCAGAGGACCTGGGTTTGGTTCCTAGCACCTGCATGGCTACTCACAATCATAAGTATTTCCAATGATGGGGATACAATGCCCTCTTGTGGTCTCCAAGGGCACTGCATACATATGGTGACCATGAATACATGTAGATAAACACTCATAGATATTAAATGCAATATATTAAAAATTATTTTTTATCATAGGTACATTGCTACTATCCAATTTTCAAGGATCACCTGGGAGTCTTAGAATGTGTCCTGAGAATAAGGGAGAAGTATAAAGCTAAATTCCTGAGAGAAATTCTTCAGAGTATGTGGGAAACAAGACAGGAAAATAAAGAAACCATGTAAAAATAAGCTTTTGTGCAAAGTACCCATGCAAGCCTGGTGCTTCAGGAGCTCTGGAACCCACATAGCTCCTTAGAGTATATGCCAAATGGAGGCCAGTGATGTGGGCTTTAACATATCTACACTGTTAATCATTGGCTAATGGCTGCCCCCAAGGGATGTCTAGTCCCATCATTTCCAACAGTCTGCTTGTTTTGGTACAGAGATTTCTACAGCCCAAAGGCAAAGACATCTAAATAAAACCATAGCTGTGAGATGTTAGAAGCCAAGCCTACAAAATATGGGAGGGCAAGGTGAGGGGTGTCCATAGAGAAATGAAAAAGGATCTAAAGAGACCTGAGTGTCCTGGGTGACCACTACAATGCCACCTGGTATTCCCTGGGTGGACAAATCAGCCACTGCTCTATCTGACCATCATTAGTACCTCACCAAATTCTCTCAGCACCTTAACTACATAAGGTCCCAACTACTTAGCATCCACTTGTCCATGTTTGTTATTTGTTTTCTTCACAAATTTTATAATTCTGGCAAATTTGGCTTGATAATCTACATACAGAGGGTTAGTCTAGTCTCTGTGCCTTAGCATACTCCCTCCTCTTGGCCTGGAATAACCTTTAATACACATCAGAAAATCTTATTCCTTCTTCAGAGTCCAAGAAGACCTTTCTTAGGGCTGACTAAGAAATGGGGCCTGTCCACCTTTCAAGCCTCTCTTAGTGGTGCCTTTGTCCCTTCACCACGTGTTAGGTATGAGGTCAGTAGTATTCTCTCTCCTTAGGACAAGAGATCAGCATCAACATTTCATTTTCTTTGTATCATTCCATCGCCAACAGAATGATCAATGCTTGTGAACAAATGATACAACCAGTACTTGAGCAAGAGGTTGAATTCTTTCATGTGTCCAAGTCAAAGTATGGAGGGTGATAGTGACTTCCCAACTAAGTTCTTGGTCCAGTCTTTAAATGAGGCATTAATGCTTTGGAGGCAAAGAGTCTTATATTATCTCTATTTTCTGAACAACTTCTCCCATAAACCTCATCCATAAAAATAAATAGAAGAAACAGAAATTATTCTAAGCTAAGCATGACCCCAAGGAATCTGCTAGAGATACTCAGAAGGCACTGGCTAGCATCATGAATACAAAGTCCTCCTCACATACAACTTGATACCAGAGGATATGAAAATTTCCCATACCATGGATCATGAGGATCCTTTAAACTGACCAATTGTATTCATGAATGCCACAGGACTCCTTCTCTATGGAAAATCAGACAAGGTCATAATGTTATGGTTGGGATCACCACAACATAAGGAACTGTATTGAAGGGTGGCAGTACTAGATTGAGAACCACTGCTCTAGGCTCTCACTGTCCTTACTGATAACATCTCAGAGGTTCTGAACTCCACTATTGCACAGTTCTGGTCACTTATGAATACTGCTGTAGACTGAGTGTGAGCTGTCCCTTGCAGGTGCGTGTGTTTGAACACTTGGTTCCCAGCTGGTGGTACAGGTTGGGAGAGCTGTAGAACCTTTAGGAGGTAGAGCCTTGATGGATGGGCCTTGAGGTTTTATAGCCTGGCCCCACTTCTGGATTATTCTTGGTTTCTTGACTGTGGATATCATGTGACCAGCTGCTTCTCTGCTCCAGCAGCCATCCCGTCACACTCCCTGCCATGACAGGCTGTATCCCCCTGAACTGTAAGCTGCAGTAAACTCTTCCTCAAGTTGCTTACTGTGGGGTGTTTAGTCACAACAGTGATTAAAGTGGCAAATACACACAGATACTTGTGCCAATCATTGCACAGTTCCTGCAGTCACTATGACACTGGCAAATGCTATGTGGGCTGTAGGACTTTCTAGTTGAAGACTCTTGAGGTCCTCTGCTTAGGGAGGCATTGTTCTCATTGTTTGGCTACGTGGCTTGCAGGTGTGGCCCAAGACCATGTTTGTGCTTTGCCTAACTTCCAATATGAAGCTTTTTACTTTGTTGTTCCTATGTGTATGTTTCCTCATATGGCCAGTTACCAGAGCATCAAGGGCAACTGAAGGCTGCAACAGCCATGTCTCTGTGTAAATTAATTTTATTCTGACTTAAAGGCCCCAGGACAGGACTTGCCACTCTACATGAGGAAGTGATTTGGTTTGCTCAGCTATGTTCATATCTGCATTGTTTGTAATAGCCAGAACCTGGAAACAGCCTCAATTCCCATCAACTAAAGAATGGATAAAGAAAATATGGTACATATACACATTGGAGTACTACTCAGCAGAGAAAAACAATGACATCATGAAGTTTGCAGGCAAATGGATGGATCTAGAAAAAAATCATCCTGAGTACTCACTCATAGTAGGATACTAGATGTAAAACAAAGGTGACTAGATTGCTACACAACTCCAGGGAGACTACCTAGAAAACAGGACCCTAGGAAAGACAGAGGGATCACCCAATGACAGAGAAATGGATGAGGTCTACATGAACA
Source organism: Onychomys torridus (assembly GCF_903995425.1). Lineage (NCBI taxonomy): Eukaryota > Metazoa > Chordata > Mammalia > Rodentia > Cricetidae > Onychomys > Onychomys torridus. Next base: position 62,108,457 of record NC_050449.1, on the reverse strand, counting down.
ACCTGGACGACAGTGGGAGTAATGTAGGGCAAGGTTCGAGGGAAAGAGAGCTTAGGGGAGCAGGAGATCCCAGTTGGATCAAGAATAGAAAGGGAGAACAAGGAATAACAGACCATGACAAATGAAGACCACATGAGAACAGGAATAGGCAGAGTGCTGGAGAGGTCCCCAGAAATCCACAATGATACATCCTCTATAGACTGATGGCAATGTTCGAGAGAAAGCCTGATCTGACCTAGTCTGGTGATCAGATGGCCAAACACCCTGATGGTCGTGCTGGAACTCTCATCCAATAACTGATGGAAGTGGATGCAGAGATCCTCGGCCAGGTCCCAGGTGGAGCTCCAGGTGTCCAACTGTCAAGAAAGAGGAGGGACTGTAAGAGCGTGAATTGTTGAGACCAAGATTGGAAAAGCTCAGGGACAAATAGCCAAACAAATGGAAGCACATGAATTATGAACCAAAGGCTATGGAGCCCCCAGCTGGATCAGGCCCTCTGGATAAGTGAGACAATTGAATAGCTTGAACTGTTTGGGAGGCACCTAGGCAGTGGGACCTGGGCCTGTCCTTAGTGCATGAGCTGGCTGTTTGGAACCTTGGGCTTACACAGGGACACATGCTCAGTCTGGAAGGAGGGGACTGGACCTGCCTGTACTGAATCCACCAGGTTTAAATGAATCCCCAGGGGAGTCTTGGCCCTGGAGGACATGGGAATGGAGGGGAAAGGATGGGGGGAAGGTGGAGGCGGGAGCGGGAGGGGGGAGGACAGGGGAACCCATGGCTGATATGTAAAATTAAAACACAAATATAATAAATAAAAAAAGAAGAAAAAAAGATTCCTGTTAAGGCTGTGCATTTAGAGTGCTTGCTCAGCATGTGTGAAGCCCTGTTTACTTTGAGGCCTCACTGTTGGTTAGGGTTAGAAGATCCAGTACTTATCACTTAATCCAACATGGCCACTGTAGCGTGATGCAGGGCAGGCGCTGATGATCCCCATGAAGACATACTCTCTGGTTTGCCATGATGCAAACTTCTTCCTTATGTTTAGTACATCAAGCAGAGGAGTCTCTGGTCCTCTCCTTGAATGTTTCCAGATAGTTTTTGTTTATCCCATTCCCAATCAACACTATAGCTCAATGAAGAAAAAACAGGGGAACATTTAAAATAAACTCAGGTGATCTCTCAGATTTTCCTGGGTAGGGTTTCTTTCATAATCCACCCATCTTTTTCTTTTCTTTTTTTTTTTAAACTCAGGTATTTGGTGAGTTATCTAAGGGAGTTAAAATTATTCTGTAAGAGAACTGGAGATGAATGCTCAGCCTTAACTAGACTCTGTCCAAAGAAAGGCAGAATGGCAGGGATCTTATAAGGGCTTCATATAAGGATGAGTGCTCACTGAACAGCAATAAGCAGCCTATGATTGATATGGACCTGCTTTCTATGTGTTCATCTGTATTAAATCCAAGTGGACTCCCATCCTGGGAATTGGTACCAGGGGTATTTTAAGGTGGAAGGGACTTTTATTTTCAAGAATGTAAAAGGATTCTCTGCTGTGAGGGGCGGGGGAGCTGTTCCTACTGTCCTGGCAAGGGGTGAGGTGGGGGCTGGGGATGTGGGGAGGTGGGAATGTGGGGAGGTGGGCAGGTATGGAGATGGGCAGTGGGGAGGTGGGAAGGTGGGGAGATGGGGAGGTGGGGAGGTAAAGATGTGAGGAGATGGTGAGGTGGGCAGGTGGAGAGGTGGGAAGGTGAGGAGGTGAGCAGGTGGGGAGGTGGGCAGGGGGCAGGTGGAAAGGCAGGGAGGTGGGGAGGTGGGAGGTGGGGAGGTGAGGTAGGCAGGTAGGGAGGTGAGCAGATGGGGAGGTGGAGAGATGGGGAGGTGGGAAGGTGGGGAGGTGAGGTGGGCAGGTGGGCAGGTGGGGAGATGGGAAGGTGGGAATGTGGGGAGGTGGGCAGGTATGGAGATGGGCAGTGGGCAGGTGGGCAGGTGAGGAGGTGAGGAGATGGGAAGGTGGGCAGGTGGGCAGGTGGGCAGGTAGAGAGATGGGAAGTGGGGAGGTGGGGAGGTACTTCCAGCAAAGGAAAGGCCATCAGAGGCAGGAGGAAGTGGTGTGGACAGAAGCTGGGGCGTTTGGTGCGGGGTTGGGAAAGCAACAAGCAAAGTCATGGCAGGTGTGCAGGAATGGAGCTGCAAAGACAGAGACAGCCAAACCCATTTCCCAGAACTCCCTTCCTGCATCCTCACATGCCAACTCTGCCCCATCTGTCTCCCCGCTCCCATGGTTCTTCTGAGGCAGAATTGTCACATCTCTCATTTACCTGTCTGTATTTGCTGGAACCTTCCAGGCCTAGTTCAGGGTCACCTTTCCCTGTGAGAATTCCTTCGGATTCCCATTGCTCTGAGGTCCAGTTTCCTGAACTCTTTGCAAACCAAGCATCTGAAGTGGCAGGGCAGAGACCAGCACCCCCTTATCGTTTGCACCTCTCCCTCTGTCTAGGAGCTTACCTCAGCAGATGCTGCTGACAGAGGGAATGCTTTATGCACTAATTATCTCATATGAAAATTCCTTGTCTCTTTCAATTAAATACCTCTGACAGAAACAGCCGAACAATGCAATTCCGTTTATCCCAAAATATTCAGCAAAGTGCTGGGTAATCATAGTAGCCCAAATCTAACGAACGTGTGTCATGTGTTTGGCCCTGTCCGACACTTTCTGTAGGCATTAACTCATTTAATTCCTATCCTAATCCTGAGGAGTAGCTACTCCATTTTACAAAGAAGCAAACTGAGGCTTACAGAGGGCCAGTTAATTGCCAAAGGCATAGTAAGTTGGAGGAGCAGAGATCAAATGCAGATCATCCTTACCCTTAACCACTTTTTCACATCCCCACAGCCACTAAGACACTGACAAATTGTATGTGAGCTGGAGGACTTTTTAGCTGAGGACCCTTGCTCAGGAAGACATTGTTCTCTGGCCATGTGGCCTACAGGTGTGACCTTTTAGTGTACTACTGTATGCTAGGTAGTCTCTGAAAGGTCTTGGTACAAATGGGTCTATTTTCATCTTTTAAAAAAGTTGAGGACTTTCTTTTGAGAATTTTGTACAACGTATTTTGATCATATTCATAACCTTCCTCCACCAATTCCTTCCATATCCAAGTCTCCACTTACCTATGCACCTAGTTTTGTGTTCCCTTCGTTAAATTGTTTTATTTATGCGTCTGTATATGTATATGACACATGTGTGCAGGTGCCCATGGAGGCCAGAAGAGGGTATTGGATTCCCTGGAGTGGAGTCATGGGTGACTGTGAGTTGCCTGACATGGATTCTAGGAACCAGACTCAGGTCCTCTAGAAGATCAGCAAGTTCACTCAACTCTCTCCAGTCCTTTCATCTTAAAGAGAGGAAAAGAATAGCTCTAAATCCAGGACTAGATGGATGGCTCCATGGGCAAAGCCCTTCCCGTGAATACATGAGGACCAGAGTTTGGATGTTGAGCATCCATAGAATACCAGAGGTGGCTGGCCAAGCCTGTGGTCCCTGTGCTGCAGAGGTGGAGTGGGGGTGGAGACAGGCACATCTTGAAAATTTACTGACAAGCTAGTGAAGTTGAAATTGTGAGCTCCAGTGACAATCCCAAGATCAAGAGCCACAGAGGAAGATACCTGAAGCTGACCTCTGTCCTCTACATGTGTGTCTATGGGAGTGCACCTGCATACTCATAACCACACACTACAAACATAACCAAATAAAATGCAGCCCCCTTTGTGTACAGAGCCATAGTCATTTCCTGTTAGACCTCATCTGAAAATGGAATAGAAAATTCTCATCCTTCTCAGGCTGCCTTTGGGCTTTCATAAAAGCTACAGGAAGCACAGAGTCTGATCAGGGCTTCCAACAGGGTTCTTCCTCTTCTGAAGGTGAAGTGGAAACTGGGCAGGTATCCAAACGCTTTACCAAACCAGCTAATGCTACTAGAGACTCCCTAGAAACCATTAGGGCTCACAAAGCCCAGCGGACACAGGGAGACCTGGGCTGCTCATTAAAAGAGGAAACAGGAAGTCAGCATCTAAGAACAAGTTCTTTGGACGAGGTGTTCATGTGACATACATGAATCATCCCTGAAGAGTGAACACAAAGAGTGTCCTTTGCCTCCGGGCTTGTTATGTCCTCCCTGCACCCCATGTGGTAGCTTGGTGTTTGTTAAGCCTGCCCTTTGTGAAGCTCCCTGGGTCTCCCCAGAAATGCAAGCTAGCAGCGAAGTCCCTTTGTGGGGCATGGAGGTGAGTTTTCTTCCCCGTTGTCTATTTGTATGTTTACAAATGAGTAATGAGGTCACTTTGGGACAAGCATGTTTTGTGCCACAGTTTGGACAGATGTGCAGAGCCTCTGGAAAGCACAGATGCTTGGTCCAAGTGGTGGCTCTCGCCAAAAGTACTAAATGTTCAAAAGAGATGTGTCACCAGGGGTGCTTGGAGGAACCCACTGGCCATCAGGAATTCTGCGGGTAATGAGTCATTCCAAACATGTGGACACTTAAAGTGGCTTTCTCTAAGTACAAGCACACAGCATCCAAAGACAGCTTAATACTTCACAAATACTTTGTTATCACAGATGGCAATCTTCATTCTAAATTTTGTTTGTTTTTAGGAATATGTGTGTGTATGCTCTGTATGTTCATGTATGTGTAAGTGCACCTGTGTGTGCACAGATGCACATATGTATATATACACATTAAGGGCAGAGCAAGATCGGCTGTGATATCTACTTTGCCTTTTGAGACACTCATTGATTTGGGATTGCTTGCTGGCCATTGAGCCCCCAGGAATCTACCTGTCTCAACCTCCCTAGAGCTGGACCTTCAATTGCACAAGACCAGGTCCGTCTTATTTTCATGAGTTCTGGGGTTCACACTCAGGTCCTCAAGCTTTCAAGGCGCACACTTTACTGACTGAACTCTCATACCACCCCCACGTTTTTTAACCAGGTATTACTCAGGTTTCTAACTTTGCTCTAAGTATCAATGTGACTTTGTCCTTTTGCTAACAGGCACAGACAGACACGGAATAGAGAGGATAGTTTAGTGTATTCAGCTCACATCATGACTATCATGGGCTGGTTAACTGCAAAGTTCCTGAGGTTACCACATTGGAGAGGTCCAGACAGCCTATTCCCGATGCCTTACAGGGCTGATGTTTCTATCCCAAAGTGACAGTCATGACCATAATGGTTGTACTTAGGGGCTGTGGTTGTTGTTATTGTTTGTATTGTTGCTGTCACAACTATGCTGCAGGATCAGTTTTTTTCTCATGGATTTTTGTACAGTGCTGTTGCTTTGGCCATGTTAAAACCAGAAGGTTGCCTTGTGAAGCATGCACATTTTCAACCTTTCTAGGTGCTTCTAAATCACCTTTCAAGAAATAGGGCAGAATCGTACAATGGCCCACAGTGTTCAACAAGTCCTTGTTTCGCCATGTCTTTCTTGTATTTGATGCTGTCAGGCATTTTATACCTGCCAATCCAACCGGTATGGTCTTCTTTTATGCTGCGCTGCTCTCATCATACATCATGCTAAACATTACTGTATTTATGTATTTACATTTTTATTACATTCGTTTAGAGCGGGGAGGAGAATGTATGTGCTTCTGTGGGTCTGAGCATGCCATAGCACCAGAGCCGAGGTTAGAAGGCAACCTGTGGGAGCCAGTTCTTCCCTTCCTAGGGACTGAACTCAGGGTGTCAGGCTTGGTGACAAGCACTTTCACCCCATGAGCCATCTCTCAAGCCCCTGCACATTTTTGTTTTTAATTTGTGATCCCTTGTCCCTGAAATATCTTCATCTGCTTTGCCAGGTTTCTGTTGGGTAGTCTTATTCTCACTGAAGTCTGGCTATCAGTTCTTTCTAAGTTATATGCATGTAGAATATAAGTAGTATGTCCTGGCCCGCAGTTTTGTTTTCATAGTCTTTACTGGATTTTTTTTTAACAGCTAAATTCTGTTAGTGCAGTGACATTTCAACACAGCACATGTTGTGCCCTGTTTGTATTCTCCTTGCTCATCCTGGATCATATTGGTTCCCTTATATACCTTCTGAGGGAAGCCAAAGTGAATTTCTCCTCTGACATTCAAATCATTATCTTTCTTAAGACTTATTAATACATAGTGTAAGACAGGAGAGCAACCTCCGTTTTCTATATGGATAGAAGTTATGTCTATGCTTCAAACATTCCAGACAGTGTGTTTGTCCCGCTCAGACCTGTAAATTCATTTTTATATACCAGTCTTCTGTTTGGGGACCTCCATTTCTCTACTCAATGTTTGTCCATGGGGCTATGTGCTCATCTCTCTCTGTTGACAAACCACCATCTCATTAATTTACCTTCGCTGAACAGACAATAACAGACCTTATCCTTTTTCCTCACATTGCACTGACTACTCTCTGGGTCCCCGTAAGCATTTGAATGCACCTATAAAAGCTATACAAAGTTCCCTGGGGTTTTGATCAACTATCTTTGTATCTGTAGATTAATTTGGCACCAAATTAAGTGTCCACCATGTGTGTGCAGGTACCCAAAGAGGCCAGAAGAAGGCATTGGGTTCCCCTGGAGCTGGACTTATATGATGTTGTGAGCTGCCCAGTGTGGGTTCTGGGAACCAAACTGAGGTCCTCTGCAAGAGCAGTCCACACAGTGCCAGGAACCAAACTGAGGTCCTCTGCAGGAGCAGTCCACACAGTGCTGGGAACCAAACTGAGGTCCACTGCAGGAACAGTCCACACAGTGCCAGGAACCAAACTGAGGTCCTCTGCAGGAACAGTCCACACAGTGCTGGGGACCAAACTGAGGTCCTCTGCAGGAGCAGTCCACACAGTGCTGGGGACCAAACTGAGGTCCTCTGCAGGAGCAGTCCACACAGTGCTGGGGACCAAACTGAGGTCCTCTGCAGGAGCAGTCCACACAGTGCTGGGGTCCAAACTGAGGTCTGCTGCAGGAACAGTCCACACTCTCAGCCCTGGAGCCATCTCTCTAGCCCTCCTACCATCTTTTATGTATATCAGTGTTTTGCCTTTTCTACAAATCCATCATCTCATATTGAACTTAGTACAATTTACTTGAGAGTTTGTTGATATTGTTAGTAAAATTGTTAAGTGCATTTCATTTGAGAATGATTGCTTATTATACATAGGATATGTGGGTTATTTCCCACATTTAGTCAGCTAAAGGCATACAAGCTATGTAAATACAGAGTTACATTAAGTGATTCTTCATATTCTGTGACAATGACATGTTTTACTCTTTAATTTCTTAGCTAGATGTAAAACAGTTTTATGCTTATTCATTCTTTAGATAGGATTTTAACATGTTTGACAGTATATTTTTAAAACACTATTAATCAGATATCAATTTATATGTCTATGTTCATAACTGAGATGGGCCTTTACATTTATTTTTATATGTATCAATTATGTAAAAACTTCATAGAATACGTTGTAAAGCTTCTTACATTCTTTTCTTTCTCAACTTCATTTACTTGTACATTTTTCAAAATTAAAGTTACAAATGTATGCTCTTTCAGAAAGAGTATGGTTTCTCTTAATTGTGCCTACCACCACTCACAATCCCACTAAGTCCCTTTCATCCAAAGCATCCTCTCCCCACCGACAAGACCTCTCCATGATTAGACATATATCCCATGATTACCAGAAAACACTCCTGTGTTGCTCTTGGATTTTCAGTTCTAGCAATGTGTTGCTTTCCTGGCATATGGGAGAAGGATGTATCTTTCCTTCTCTTGCACACATCTTGGCTTCTTTCTTAGTCCCCTAGTGTCCTGGTACAGTGGTTCAAACATGGCTTAGTATGGTCATGTTTGTATTTGTCTTTAGACATTGTAAATGGTATTTAAAACTGAGGTTGCATCTCCCTTTTTGGTTTTATTTTAAGAGTTATGGGGGTTGCTTTGTTATTTTTCTTGCACTAACATGTTTTCTTTTGAATGGCTATATTCACAACCATTTTTCTGAGTGTTTGGTATACTTTTGCAACCTGGAAACTCAAGATTCATCATCTCTGGGAAATTTTCTTGAATTATGTCATTGGTGACTTCTTTTAATATAACTTCTTTTATTCTGGAGTTCTTATGTGTTGGATCTCTGGGATGAACTGCCCAGTTCTCTCTCTCTCTCTCTCTCTCTCTCTCTCTCTCTCTCTCTCATTTTTGTCCATCTTTTTCTTTACTTATCTTTGAAAACTCCCATAAGTTGCTTTGTTTCTTCTACTTAACTTTTCAAGCATAGAGAGCTGGTGAGTGTTGGTCTATGTTCTTTTTCAATAGCACACTAAACTTGTTGCAGGATTGAGGTACCTTCTAAACTCTCTGAGGACTTCCATAATAGTAGTTTGAATTTTTCTATGCTGATTGATCTCTGTGTCCTCCAAATTCCTGTTTAACCATTTTAGAGATTCTCTGTAGATCTCTGATACTTTAATTGACACCTTGCTTTTTAAGTTAAGATCTATCTTCCTGGGTAGTTCAGAATTGCAATTTCCTTTCCAATCTGGCATGCTGGATTTTTGTTTTGTTCTGTTTCTTTGTTTTTGTCTTACTATCATTCTGAGAGGGGGCAGGGTTAGAGAGACAGGGGTACTCAACATTGAACACATAAGTGTTTCTTAATTGCCTCACTTGCAAGACAGTAACTCAATGGATGATCTCCTCCAGACCATGCTGTGAGAGGGAGTAATTAGATACTGGATGTAGAGAAGGATCTGGGAGTTGCCAGCACTTCCAGCTCAATGTCTGTCCATCTTAGCTTCCTGTGGGAACAAATTTGGACAGTTCCTGAGTCTTTCAGAGATCCTGTGAGATCAAGTCATCAGAATCCTTTTCATGTTTACCAGTGCTTCCCTTGGGTTGGCTAAAGCCTTTATGGCTGGTCCACATGGTCTCTATCCCCCAGAATCCTACTGCTCTGTCATGATTCTTGTAGTTGCCCCTGGTTTACCCCTGCTACCAATTCATTTTGATTAGTCTTTTCTTGGGGGACTTCTGCATTTTACTGCCTTTAATTATTAATGAATTTAAAGTCATCATCAAATTATTTAGCATGCAACATGACAGATTTTCCTTCTAATTTTATTACAAGCCCCTACAATCCATTCTTTTCCCTTTTATCATTTGCCACAATAAACTTTACTTTCCTAGATTTTGGTGCCCAAGAGAAACCATTAAATCATCTCTAAATGACATGTCCATGGTGTCCACACCAGCTGTTGCCTGGTATTTCTGTGGTATGCATCACTGTTTTTTTCTCTTGATCACTAATGTGTCGTCAGCTGACGTTCAGTTGGATATTTACTGACCTACAATGATGATGGTACTGAGATGGTTATATCTTCACTCTAAAGTGGCATTTCCCCCAGACATATTCCATGTAACTCTAGTGTGGCCACAAATGGGACTAGGTAAGGTTGAAGAAATGCGGTAAAGAGTGGGTCTGATAATTTACGTCTGTTTCCTTAACACAGGATTTCTCAGAGCCTTAAACATATTTCATGCATGGTTCAAATGGTCCAGACAACTTTGTCCATAAAATATATGTTGCTTTGTATGGAATGATCTTCAGAATGGGATGTTCTAAGGTTTTATTCAGTGGTTTTATTTGGTTTGAGCTTTTTTTATTTCCCCCGTTGACGTTGCCTGTATTTTAAAATGACTAAAATACAGTCCCCACGTTAGAAGGACTATGGAATGTTAAATGGAATTCTTTTTTTTTTCTAAATAGCAATAGAAACAGCAGCAAGGATGGCTTGTGTCTTACACCAAGTTTCCTGACTGACTTCAGGATTCTCAATGAAGACACTGAAGATGTGGAGTACCAGGCAGTGTTGGTCTGTTTCTCAATTTTGGGTTCAAGGGACACAGGTGAGCTGATGCCAGGGGGCACTTAGAGGGCCAAGCTACTACAGGGAGAACCTAGATGATCAAGTCCATGAGGGTTAGGCTTGACAGACTGGCATCGAAAGCTTCTCCCATGGAATGCATGCCCTTATTCCTGAGATGATGTGAGATTGTAAGAACTGAGGCCTGGGCTATGAGCAGCTGGGGACCAAGTCTAGACAGGAGGAGGATGCAGAGTGTGACTCACATAAATGGCTTTGGGACTGGTTAGTGTTGGACTGTGGTTAAGAATTAATTGGTTGACTGGTTTTTATAACAGTAACTGAACCAGGTAATAAATACTTCATATAACTTAAAAACTGAAATGGTTCTGGTTCTATAAAATAGAAGAGTAACTTAGATTCCCCGCCCCAAACTAAATGAATTAAGGAAGACACAGTGATGAGCAACAGGAGATATTGAAGAAACTCAGTTGCTGTAGCTTTTTCATCTGACACCTTCCTCTCCACATGTGCTTGTTTGGGAGCCAGAGGGCAAGAGCCTCACTGGGATACACCAGTTCAAGCGTCCTCAAAGCACTATAACCTGTCAAGATGCTTATACAAAAAGGTAGCAGTCAAGGCCAGGGAGTCTCCAGCCCACCAGAAGTTTGTGGAGATGCCATGGACCTCTGACATATGTCCTTCTTCAACACAAGGACTGCCTACTTGAAAAGTCTAGTCACCAATGTGTGATGGCAAGCAAACTTAGTGTGTGGCATAAAGGGGGCACCTTCCGTGCTAACTGCAACAGCAAACTGACTCCAAGAAGCCACAGCAACTTGTGGGAAGTTACCCTACAGGGGTGCTTCTAGCCATGAGTTCCCAGGGAGTTGTTTTCAGAGCTGAACATATCTGGAAAGTTCTTCTTAAGTTCCTGGCTGCTGGACAGTTAAGACAGACATCTGCATAGGTGGACAGACTTCCAGCCCTGATGGCCTCCTTTTTCTTAGTTACCTGAGCTTGACAATCTTGGTTAATACATTAGTCCCTAAGATCTGGGTTTCTTCTGCTTCCAGAGGCCAGCTGAGACCACAGAAGCCTCCAAATGTACTCTTTGGGAGACCATTCTGTCTTCCGGCTACCCAGAACATTTTTGTTCTTGAGTGCAAACCCAGATGACAGCTCCGATCTTCCAAACAACCTCCTCCTCTACTGACCCAGTTATTTATTGTGTGTGACAAAACCCCTGACAAAATGACTTCAGGAAGAAGGGGGTTACCTGGGGTCACAGTTCAGGGGTACAGTCCATCATGGTGGGGAGGCCATGGAGACAGGAGCTGAGGAATGCTGCTCCTCCACCAGCTTTCTTTTTTTCTCTGCAGTCCAGGACTCCAGCCTATGGAATGGTCCTGCCCACATTCAGGGTGGGTTCTTCCACTTTAATTAATAATCTAGATACTCCAACTAGCCCCACAGATGTGGCCAGAAGCTTGTCTCCTAAGGGATCCTAGATACTGATAAGCTGATAATCAATATTAGCCATCACAATCACTTACTTCCATACTTCTGGTTGGTACCTTCCATCCTTTGGTAAACATAGATTTTACTTTTACATGTGTGTATGTGCCTGGAAAAAAAAAAACAGAAGACATCAAATACCCTGGAACTAGATTACAGGTGGTTGTAAGTTATCCAAACTAGGTGCTGGAAATCAAACTCAGGTCCTCTGCAAGAGTAGCAAGCATTCTTTATCACTAAGCCATTTCTTTAGCGCCTCATCTGCTCATTCTAAATTATTAGTTTGGCAGGGTAGACTGGAAAGAAAGCATTGATCAGTTTGGTCACATCACCTGAGAACATTTCTTTTCCAAGGGGAGGAAGATGTCTTCTGGATCACCATGCATACCCAAATGTACTTTGCTAATTAAAAGAACTCCCTTCTTATGATTGCTCATTCTGTGGGTTCACCTAATTGTTATCACTTTTTAAAAAGAAAATGCAAAAATAATATGGCCCCAAACTCTAAAGATGTTTTTTATAAAATTATAAAATGAATACTACAAGCCTCACAGTCCTGGGTAACTCTCTTAAACATTACTCCCTGCTCCTCTTAATCCAGACAAACTATATTTTAGGTAGTAATATCAATGTAAATAAATAATTCCACACTGTTTTTATTTACATGTTCTTAAAATTTCTTCCATGTAACTTTTCTTCATGTTTGGGGCTACAAGATATTCCATGGACTTGATACAATAGTCTCATTATGTCTCCAAGAGTTCATTTATTTTTATGGGCATCATTCTCCTAACCATCCTCGTGATGGCTGTGCATAGTTCAGGATGATGCTGTGGCATCTCTCCTCATGTTGGGCTTTTAGAATGAGAAAGATGTCAAGGGGTATAAGAAGCAAGCACAAGAGACCAAGAACTGCAGGTCAGAACTCGACAAGTCAGAATTATGGGTTGAGGTCTACAAAGCCAAAGTCAAAGGTGAAGGTGAAGGCTGAGAGGCAGGCAGGCAGGACCACATAGGGCTGTAATGTCAAAACGGGGGGCCTGTGGTGCTCACATGTTACAAGAAATGCAATACGGTAGGAAGTGGGGCACCTCCCTACCCACAGGCTGTTTGCTTCCTGTCCCTTCATTCATCCTTCTTAATATGTTTGAGGGATTCTGGGGTCACCAGAGACAAGGGAGTCTTATAAGGGCCATTTGTAACTGAGATGATTTGTGTATGTTTGCTCTGTCCCTGACAATGCTGGAATTACAAGGATGTATCCTAGAACACCAAATGTATGCCCTCCCAAGAGGACCTGCCCCATTCACAGTCCCTACTGAACAGGGAACATGCAGAGACTGTGATCAGCAGGCACCTGACTCCCAGGAAGCCTAAGCTCTTACAAAAGTCAAGTGGGCCTGTCTGATTTCTCTTTGCAAAGTTTTGCTATTTGGAGACTTGGAGGCCATGGCCAGAGTATAATCGACTCTGTATGAAGTAGCAGGATCTGTCGGCCATGATGAGGCCTGAGGGATGGTGGGAGATGGTAATGGTAACTGAGTGTGGTGAAAGAGAACCAGAGCAGCATCCTCATGGAAGTCATTTCAGAAAAGAAGCCCTTCCCCAGACACTGCAGCTTATCCCCCACCATGACCCACCTCTCCACCTTCTCCCAGATCAGCTTACACACACCTTTTTAAAAATTACATCTCTCTGTATTCTCCCCCCAAGAACTTCCTGCATGAATCTCTCCTCTTTCCGATTAAAGATGCTGGAACAAGGATCCTAACAGTGAAATCTCAATAAATACCCAGTTTCCCTGAGATGCCTGTGTGAGGTTGCCTTGATGTCACATCTCCAAAACACAGGAAGTTTGGCAAGAAAAAAAAAAAAGAGTTCTTTGCCAACTCTGACAGGCAGACAATGAAACCAATTAAGGAATGAGCTCCTGAATGGCTTTTGCCTTCAAGGTCAAGGCTTGACTCACTGGAACTTTGGCAGAGGCGTGCAGTCAGGGGAGAGAGAGAGAAATCATTCCTGAGGATGACAGGCTTCTGAGCAGATGGTTAGTAAATCACAGTCCTGATGTGAAATATTGATGCTTTTTGGTGAGGAAAGATGTTGGTGAAATATTAGCCAAGTTAATCATGTAGAGTTGACTCCAGGAATCCACTGGTCACTGTCCACTAAATATGAGACAAGATCGTCACTGGGAGGAAAGGAACCATAAAACTAAAGGGGCTGAAAACCAAGGTGACATTTATCCTCACAAAGGCCTCTAAGGAAGAACATATCACTTGCAAATGGTCTATGTGTGGACCCCTCATGGGCATTCAAAAGGAGGATGCCCACCCAAGACTGGTATTATTGGGTACCTCACACTGTCATGACAGATTCCTTACTATATCCACAGCAACACCAACAATAACCATGCAGTACAAAGTGCACAGAACTGAACCAGTTGCATCCAAACACCAAGTCTTTGAAGGTCAGCTACAGGTTATGGGACACTGCTCAATTTGCCATTCAGTGTTGTTTCAGTGGGTCGTGTGATTCCTGCTCCTTAGAGTGGGCTGCTCTTCCCCAACTATCTTCTCCTGGGAGTGGAATCAATCAAGATGGACCTGCGATGACTTTGCTGGAGGGATGAGGGCAGATGTCTATGATCTGGAGAGAGTTATAGATGACTGTAGGGAGGTTGAACCCCAGTTCACAGGTGGACACCTTTCCTGCTCTGTGGATGTCCCACAACATCCAGTGTACTAAGGTGAATCCTGCCAGCAGTCTTCAGGCATTGTTTACATACAGTCCTACACACACTTTCTCAATCCCTTATAAGGCATTTTTAACATCCAGTGTCTCACCCCATCCTCATAGTCACCTTGCAAGGGATGAGTGAACAGATGAAGAAGTTGAAATTCTGAGAGATGAGTCCAATCGCCCAAGCTTGCACAACTTGCTCATGGTATGGCTGTGTTGCAAGTTATCATAGCAATACAGTGGGTATGCTCTTCCCAATACAGGGGTACTCTTCCCACCCTCCCTCATCTTTCTGCCTAGGACACTGGTCTGTTGGCACTTCTCTAACTGCTGATGGAGGCAGTCATCACTGCCTTCCTCACAGTGTTCCCCAAAACTCAAATGTCATAATGTACGCCAATCACCCATGCCTCCTGTTCCACAGGCTCAGTAGGGCTGGAGTGCCCAGGTTGAGCTAGAATCACACTAAAAAGCACTAGCTGACACAAACACTTCCATATCACTCACCCAATGAGGCATAGAGCCTTTCCTGTGAAGCTCCGTTCTTCCCCTCCTGGCACCGGATTTAGTGGCCAGATCTGTGAAGCAGCCCCAAGTTGCTCTTGATGAAATGAAACCCAGACTGGCATCCCTAATGCTCTCCAGCTGTCTTCTAGTGTGTGCCATTAGGGCAATTGTGTCGGAGAACTGAGCGTGGAACAGTCATCTAGCTGGGGTCATTGAAATCTGCAGACAGCACTTGATTAGGAGGGTAAGGGAATGTGAGCTGCACATCAGGGGCAAAGACAGCAGCAGTGATAGGAGTGGGTTTAGTTGTGTTACTAGCTGGGTACCATTCCTCTCCTAAGCTGTGAGTGTGTGCTCTGTGTCATTCTTTCAGGAGTTCATCAATATATGTGTTGATGTGGGTTCTTAATGGCCTGTTTTCATTGACTATATAATCAGAGGTAAGAATTTCCAATGTAGAACTAGAGGCACCAGGTAGAAAAGGGCAACCTAAAAGAGAAACATCTGGATAAGAAGCAGAGCCAGGAGTGTAGCCACCAAAAAGTACACACTGGTGGCATACCTGTAGGGGTGGGATGTGTGTGGTTCTCAAATTCCCAGCCCTCAACAAGTGAATGAAGAAAGAAGAATGAGAAGAAGATTGAGATAAATGTGGCCGTGTGAACACTTCAGAGCCATCATGTAATTAAACACACTCACACACAAACACTATTAAGAGAATGCACACTCCACTCACACCGTCAGTTATGGATACGTGATCTCCACCATATTGATCCTGACAGCACCCTGTCACCAAAAAGGAGGAACTCCTGGGCTTCATCCCTCCCTAAAGATTCATATGCAGCAAATGGTTGGTGTCAGAGGGACAGTGTTTTCTTCAGTGGTATTGCCAATGGTAAGGTCATGCTGTAAAGAGCTTAATGAAAATCATTGGGTCTCAATAAAAGATATGAAAGTAGAAGGGTGACTGGGAAGAAAGGGAGGGATGGGAGGAGGGCAAAAGTGGGGGTTAGGGGTAAATATGATCAAATGATGTACAGGTAGGCAAATGTCATAACAAAACACATCATTATGTATAATTAACATAGGCTGATTATGAACACAAAAGGTAAATTATTCCTTACACTTAGATCATACAAAGATGTCTCCCATAGCCTTTCCTAGAGCATGTCACATGCCCTAATGAATGCCTTTCTCACCACTTTCTCATCATCATCTGGAGGTGATGAGGCTGTGTTCCCTGCAATTGCTGTGGAGGCTGATGGAGGGAATCAAACATGACTCCAAAGTACTCTTCTGGGGCCAATGGGATGGAGTCTCGTGTCTACCATTTGACTCTTCTGGCTGATCCAGAATTACACCATGGACAGCTTGGAGTCATGGAAAGGCTGTGTGTCTGTCAGGAGGCTTTCTCCTGCCATCCCTTAGTCCTGGTTCCCTAAGCTGAGCTTGTGAAGATGCCAAGTAGCATTGAGTTAGCGATGGTTCAACAGCAGGAGTCTTGCTTGAGCGGAGCCCCAGATGAGTTCACTGAAGTCTAGGCTCAGTTGCTTAACAAGGGCACAAACTGAATAAAAGCCACCTCAGCTCTCTCTACCCTCAGAGGACTGAGCTTCAGGGACCTTCTGAGTAGAAATAGGACTCCCTTGTCTAAAATGCACTCTTAATTCTAGATCACTGAATGCCTCAAGTTTGCATTGTACTTCTCAGAGTAGCAATGAAACAAGGATGGGAAAAGACATGACACCATTGTAACTAAACTTCATCTTGTTTAAAAAATGAACAAATAACCACCCCCCCAAATTCCTTAACAGAATTTCCATAGAAATACTTTTTCTAGGAACATTATTTGCAAGACACATGCTCCTCATCAATTCATTCAAATGTTTGGAACCTGTTCATAGTGCAGGGCATGAGTGCTAGGCAAACTCATGTGGACAAAACACAGGGTCCCACCCAACTGCAGGCAGGAGATGAATGGGGAGGACTATTCCACCATGACCTAGTCACCTATTCCCAGGTATTAATCTCCTCCATGTCTTCAACTTTTCACTCCTAATTTAATAGCTTCCATCTGCTAGATATCACACAGAAAGGTGAAGACAAATGACACGCAAGGAAATACGTTAATTATAAAAGTTCTGGGTGGTAGGAGAGAAGCCACTCAGTGTATTTATGGGTGAGAACAGGGCAGTGGGCTGGGACTGTGTCGGAAAATGGTGGGGCAAAGGTCCCTATGATGTCCTTCAGACAAAGTTTTCAGAAAGAAAAGCTTTAAATACGGGAGAAGGAGGAAAGGATTAGGGGTGGACCCAACTAAATGATGGCATGTCATAGGGTTAGGGTTTTTTTTTTTTTTTTTTGCCAAGAACTTAGCTGAAAATGTCAACCACAGCTTTTGAATTCATAATCATTAATTCATAACTCTTCTTCTTTATAGTAACTATTCAGCAAGGTTGATAAATTACCTTATTTGGGCTCATAGTTCCAAGGAGATAGTCCATCATGGTGAAAAAGGCTTAGCATCATAGAAGGAGGGGGCTAGCTGGTCACATTGCACCTACACTTAGAAAACACGTAGTGAAGAGGAAGTGGGGGTCAGGATATAAATCTCAAGGCCAGCTCCAGTGACCCATGCCTTCAAGCGAGGTTCTGTCTCCTGAATATTCCACGTGCGTGCGTGTGTGTGTGTGTGTGTGTGTGTGTGTGTGTGTGTGTGTGTATGAGTAGGGGTTCACATTCAAAGCACTACAAGCAATAAACCAGGTCACTTCTGCATAAGACTTTTATGACCGAGTCTTCTCTTACATTGGATGCACACATTCTGCTCACTCAAACCAAAGGACAAAATTTGAGAGGCACACTTAATACGAAGAATGTCCCTGAAGTGCAGGCGACATGGCTTTTCTGAGGCTTCATATCCCAGAAGAAACAGCCCAAGTATTTGAACCGCCAGTTTGTACTCAGCTGTGTCTTCACTTCTATGCCACATAGAGTATTTGAGTTTGAAGAGACTTGGAAGTCAGCTCTGAGTCAGCCTTGGTTTAAGTGAAGTATTTCCTTTAGGGCACTGAAGAAAAAGAAAGGCAGATACCTAGAATTGGTACATTTAGCCCTTCCCTGCAAAGCCAGCACCGAGAAATGCTCTGGTCTTCTTAACAGCAGCAAATGGACTTCTATTGTTCCACAATACACTCCATAAACACTTTGTGGTGCGCGCGTGTGCGTGCATGCATGTGTGTGTGTGTGTGTGTGTGTGTGTGTGTGTGTGTGTGTGCTGGTGTAGGTGAGTGAAGGATAACGACAGGTATCATTCTTCTAGCATAATCTATATTTTGTTTCTACTTCATGCATTTTGGTTTTGAGAGAGGGTCCCTCATTGTCCTGTAATTCACCAAGAAGGTGGTAGTGCAGTGAGCCCCAGGGGTTTGCAGTCTCTGGGATTCCAAGCATGCATTGCTACATCTGGCTTTTTTACACACATTCTGGAAATGGGGTTCATTTTATCCAGCTGAACCATTCCTCCAGTCCCAGTAAATGCTTCCTTTTCCTGAGCATTGCAAGGTCCCAGGGCGGGGGCATCTCCTGACTCTGGGTCCCATTTTCTCACATCAGCCCTTTGGCTGCAGGTAAAGCTGGAGTCCAGCACCATCATGTCGCCCTTGCAAACACTTCCGTTGTACCTCTTTTTGTCTGATTTATCAGTCTAGACCCCTGCCACCCTGAGCTCAGCCTGCCCAGCCTGCCCCTGAGCTCTTCTATGTGCAGAGAAAAACACAGCAGCGCTGTCCGGCTCACTTTAATAAAGTTCCTCATCTCCTGCCTCAAATGGACACTTGGTGCTGCCCAGCAGGTCCTTCATTTTTCTCCCACGGCCTCAATCCCCCTAAAAGACCATTTTATGTCTTCCTTCCCGAAACCTCCTCTATTTCCTCCTCCACTCTCAGATGATGACTTCTCATTTCAGGGATAAAATTGAAAAATTATCTTCCCTTCAGCAAACCTGCCATCTTCATCAGGGCTCATCTTCCCCTCCTTGGCTTGGTTAAAATGGAAAAGTGTTCCTCAGCATCTCGGAGCCCGATTCCTTCCCACACGCTGTGGGTCTCCGACACTCAAGCACTGCCCTGTTCCCTCTCCCTTCTGCCGCATCTGTCTCTTTGTTCATGCTGGACCAGCCCTACCGATAAACAAACATGCTCTCCTGCCTTGTGGAATTTAGGGTTGCTCCTGGGGTGGAGCCCAAGGTCTCATGCTGGGCAGGCACTGCACTCCAACCCCGTCTCCCAGATTTCTTGAAAGGAAACTAAAAAGGCTCTACTGGCCCCAAGTCTCCCCATATTCCTTTGGATTTTTTTCGAGAGCTCACAGAGAGGTCCACTCTCTGGCTTCCCATCCATGTTTTACCCTAATTTGATTTTGCTCCTGGCTCCTCCTACTCCTAAATGATTTCTTTGGAAATGCACACGCTGAACGCTCCAAAGGCCTTCCAGACACCATATCAGGCAGCAATCATCTACTGATTCCTGAACTTCCTCTCCAGACACCCATGGTACCTTCTGTCCTTTATCTGACCTCCAGATTTCAATATGAGGGCTCTGTGTTGTTTCTTTTCTTGGGCCATCATATCCAGTCTGTTGGCTTATTGGTGAGTTTGCTGTCAGGTTTATCAAAGAAGGCTACATGTGTAGAGTTTATAAGGCAATTACTACTGTTGACAACCTATCAATGTTAGTCTCTAAACATCAGACACATTGGATAAACGTCTGACTCCAGTTCTTTGCATGAAATTGACTCCCATAGCCTCTTACTTCTATTTCTACTTAGCCTGGATCTCCTGAACACCTGACTCCCTACTGTGGCTCCCTCCTTCATGCTACCATATCAAGTGAAGTCTTTCCTAACCCCCTTTCTCTGTCTTAGTTTACAGAATCTTTCTAGTTGAAGGACATCCTTTCAATGATGAGTGGATAGGTGAAAGGAAATTATAGAATTATTTTTTATCAGATTCTAAGTATCTTTATCACCTTATTCTATTCAATTAAGCCTCTTTATGAGTATGTGTGTGTGTATGTATATGTGTATGTGAATATGTGTGTACATATGTATGGGTGTGTGTATGTGTTCACATGTATCTCTGATCTCTCTCTCTCTCTCTCTCTCTCTCTCTCTCTCTCTGTGTGTGTGTGTGTGTGTGTGTGTGTGTGTGTGTGTGTGTGTATGATGTGCACAGAGAAGCCAGGGGAGGACATGATGTCCACTCTATCACTTTCTACCTCTTATCCTCTTGATATAGGAACTAGGAAGGCAGCAGTAGCCCTCACCAACCCTCCTGTCTCACCTTCCTCTAACACTGGAGTTAAGGTGTGTGATAGCCTCACCTGGCTATTTAGATTGGGTTTGGGACTTGAACTCAAGTCCTGGTGCTTGCTCAACCATACAGCCCTCTGTCTGATTTCTCTCTCCAGCCCAAGTATTCAGAATTTTGATGTTAATTCCATTTGATTTTGTTTCATATTTTCTGTTGAGTTCAGTTCCCTGGTTCTTCTTTCTGCTTTCTATGGAGTGATTTCCTTCCTGTGTGGAAGTTTCATATTTTTCTGTCTCTGGGTTTAGAAACTTCATAATAGAGTTTGCCATTTGTAGCTCTTTAAAATTCTTTGTGATAGGCACTCAATAGTCCTTTATAAACTAGTGAAAGGCATTTTTAATTTGGGAAATTAAAAACAAAATCAAATTAGCTGAATAGTTTGTTTTGTGCACCAGCTAACCTGCTACTTCTCTTACCGTTGCTGTTGCACTGTGCTGAGCCACAGTGCTACTTCCAATGTGCCTTCCTACGTTCCTACTGAATTTTACAATGGGATTGGCAGATTGCAATACAAAGAATCCTGATTGATTTCTTTTCTTTTTTTTAACATCACCCTGTCTATGTTTGTTGGATAGCATATCATCATCCAAAGAATCCCAATTATTATTTGAGGGGGTCTTGTCCTTTTCAACTGTTTGTTTTGGTTTTCTCTTTAATTCTGGAGACATTCTAAAAATGTACTAACATTTTGTTTGCAGATTCATTACATGATGAAAGCTGAGTGTAAGCTCTCTTAGTTTCATGGGACTTGCTGGCTGGTATAATAAATATAATATAATATAATATAATATAATA
Source organism: Onychomys torridus (assembly GCF_903995425.1). Classification (NCBI taxonomy): domain Eukaryota; kingdom Metazoa; phylum Chordata; class Mammalia; order Rodentia; family Cricetidae; genus Onychomys; species Onychomys torridus. The sequence continues at coordinate 62,087,642 of NC_050449.1, read as the reverse complement.
TAATATAATATAATATAATAATTTAGTTGGACCCACTAGACAAGTATTTCCTCAGTTTCCCAAAGCCCATCAAGAGCTTTTTCATATTGGGAATATTAGACATCAGGTTCAATCTGAAATCTACCCAGCCTGCCACTCTCCTGACCTATCATACACAGGTATGCAACTGTACCTTAAGCCTACTTACTTATCTTTTCCATCACTGATCACACAGCACCTCTGCACAGGACCTCTGTCTGATCATCCAATACAAGTAAAATAGTCCCCAGTATTATTTCCCTATTCCATTCCTCTGAACACAGCTCACCATTTACTTGATGGATTTATGTATCACATAGCTGAATCTTTTCCTGTCTCTTTTCTGTCATCTAACAACAGGTTCTGTGGGCATAGGCCATTTCTATTTCTTCCACAAGAGAGTTTAAAGATTTTGCATTCAAATATAGCACACTCAATTAATATTTATCCAGTTGATGGGTGAAGGGATGGGTGAGTCGATGGGTGGATGAATAGAAATCCTGGGTTTGATCAGTCTCTGTATCTTTGTGACCTTAGGCAAGTCAATTACCTTCCAATTTTGCCTTAATTGGCCTCTTTCGACTTAGAATGGCAAATCTTCCTCTACTGAAGAGGTATTTATAAGTGAAAAAGAAGTGAATAGTTGTGGGCCTGCTGAGTATAAAAAGATTTTCAGGTAAATTCGAGTATTACAAAGACTAGACATGACTTCCTCCATTTATTCTTCTTTTTCATCTTTCCATATTGAAAGCTTCATTTAACACCTCAGAGCTCATGCCCCAGTAGCACCTTCTAAGTGGAACTCTTAGTAAGAGTTCTTTTTAGATCCAAATTAACCAAACTCTTCGACGTGATTCACACCAGATATGCTGTGCTCTCACTCCCGAGTAAGTCAAGTCCTAAGCAGATTCCAGTTTAGTGAAGGGAATTAACAATGTCAACACATCCTCTATTTCAAGTACAAAGAAAGAAAGAGGAATAGAAACTTCTGTTCATGAAATGACCATAGCCATCTTTTGAAATTTGTCCCATTAAAAACTAATGAACCTTTTTTTTTTCCTGTTAAGGATACAGTCAAAACAACATGTTTATTCATTGCTGATAGAAATGTAAATTGATATAATCCTTCTGGAAAGCTCTTTATAAATACATATTACATGCCTTAAAGGTATTTATATCTTTTGGTTCCCAAACTGTCCTTTTGAAATTATTCTAAGGAGATAGTCAAAAATATAGAAAAAGAAAGTACATAAAAATGATTATTTCAGAGAAAACTGCAGGTGTCAGAGCAACATAAACTTCCAGTGACACATCAAGGTTATCTGAATCCTGGTGAACTATGACGTAGCTATAGAAGTCAAGATCCTGACAGCCATGGGATCAGCACAGGAAAATGTTCGTGGTACAGAATGTATCACCCAATAATATGTACGATATGACTACTGATTAAAAAGCATTTAAGGTGGTCTGCCCCGGAACTCCCATCTGGACCAGAGGTGAGTGCCTGGGTTATAATCAGAGAGGCAACCGCTCCTGGGTCCCACCACTGGACACAGGCCACCCCGGGACGACCTGACCAACTTGGCCCCAGTTTCCTGCCAATTGGCAGGCCCTGCGGAAAGGCTCCCCTTTTCCAAGACTGCAGGTAGACACTGCAGTCTCCACACCCTGCCCCGACACCCATCTGCTGGACACCCCAGCTACTTCCTGAGAATCAGAGACCAGCCCCAAGCTTCCATCCTGCCCTGGAACTCCCATCTGGACCGGAGACCAGAGGAACTCCCATTTGGACAAGAGGAGCTCCCATCTGGACAAAATAAGGAGACATCAGGGACTCCCCGAGACTAAGAATACAGCCCCCCAGCTCCTATCCGGCCAGCACTCTCATCTGGACCAGTGCTCCCATCTGGCCCAGAGCTTCCATCTGGACCAGAGAGAGGTTCCCTAAATCTGTCAACTCTCTCTGGACCAAGTACACTGATAAGACCAAGAACGAACACAAGAGGAGATGGACAGACATCAAGGCAGAAGTACATACAACAAAATAAAGAGCAATACAGCATCACCAGAACCTAGCTCTTCTCCAACAGCTAGACCTGAACATCACGGAATGGAAGAAGAAGAAGAAAACAACCTTATAAGTAACATCATGAAGAGGCTAGAGCCTTATATAGAAGAAATCAAAAATAAAGTAGAGGAACAGACAAACAAAAAATGGGAAAGAATGCTATAAAAAACTAGAGGAAAGGACAATTAAAGCAGAAGAAAACAATAAATCCTTGAATGAAAAATCATGAAAAAAGCAAGGGAGACAATCCAAGACCTGAAGAGGGAAATAGAAAAAAATGAAGAAGACACTAGCAGAAGGAATGTTGGAAACAGAAAATCTGAGTAAACAAACAGGAACTTCAGAGGCAAGTATAACCAACAGAATGAAAGAGATGGAAGAAAGGATCTCTGGTGTTGAAGATACGGGTAGAAGAAATAGATTCATCAGTCAAAGAAAACACTAAAACCAACAAAGTCATGACTCAAAATGTCCAAGAAATTTGGGACACCATAAAAAAACCAAACCTACGAATAATAGAGATAGAGGAAGGAGAAGAATACCAACTTAAAGGCACAGAAAATATATTTAACAAGATCATAGAAGAAAACTTTCCCAACTTAAAGAAGAAAATGCCTATGAAGATACAAGAAACCTATAGAACACCAAACAGACTAGACCCCCCAAAAAAGTCCCCTTGCCAAATAATAATTAAACAACTAAACGTACAGAATAAAGAGAGAATATTAAGGGCAGCAAAGGAAAAAAGGTCAAGTGACTTATAAAGGCAAACCCATCAGAATAACACCCAATTTCTCGATGGAACTTTGAAAGCCAGAAGGACCTGGACAGATATAATGCAGACACTAAGAGACCATGGATGCCAACCTAGACTAATATACCCAGCAAAACTTTTGGTCATCATAGATGGAGTGAACAAGACCTTCCAAGACAAAACCAGATTTAAACAATATTTATCCACAAACCCAGCCCTACAGAAAGCACTAGAAAGAAAATTCTAACCTAAGGAAGGAAGATACACCCATGAAAAACACAGGCAATAGATAACATCACAGCAGTAAACCCCAAAGAAGAGAAGTACACACACACTAACCACAAAAAAATAAAAATAACAACAGGAACGAACAATCATTGGTCATTAATATCCCTTAATATCAATGGACTTAATTCACCTATAAAAAGACACAGACTAACAGAATGGATACGAAAACAGGACCCATCTCTTGCTGTATACAAGAAACACACCTCAAATTCAAAGACAGACACCTCCTAAGAATAAAAGGCTGGTAAAAGACTTTCCAATCAAATGGTCTTAAGAAGCAAGCTGGTGTAGCCACCCTAATATCCAGCAAAATAGACTTCAAACTAAAATCAATCAAAAGAGATGATGAAGGACATTACATACTCATCGCAGGAAAGATCCACCAAGATGAAGTTTCAATTCTGAACATTTATGCCCCAAACACAAGGGCACCCACATATGTAAAAGAAACATTACTAAAGCTTAAGTCACATATAAAACACCACACATTAATAGTGGGAGTCTTTAACACCCCACTTTCACCTCTGGACAGATCGGCCAAATTGAAATTTAACAGAGACATAATGGACTTAACTGATGTTATTGCTCAAATGGACTTAATCGATATCTACAGAACATTCCATCCAAACAAAAAAGGATATACCTTCTTCTCAGCACCCCATGGAACCTTCTCTAAAATCGACCACATACTTGGCCACAAAGCAAATCTCAACAGATACAAAACAATTGGAATAACCTCCTGTGTTCTATCAGACCACCATGGTTTAAAGTTATATTTCAACAACAGAAAAAACTATAGAAATCCTACAATCTCATGGAAACTGAAGAATGCTCAACTGAATCACCAATGGGTTAAGGAAGAAATAAAGAAATTAAAGACTTCCTAGAGATCAATGAAAATGAATACACCACATACCCAAACTTATGGGATACTATGAAAGCAGTGCTAAGAGGGAAATTCATAGCACTGAATGCCCACATAAAGAAGCTGGAGAAATCTCATGCTAGTGACTTGACAGCACACCTGAAAGCCCTTGAACAGGAAGAAGCAAAGTCTCCCAGGAGGAACAGATGCCAGGAAATTATCAAATTGAGAGCTGAAATCAATAAAATAGAAATAAAGAGAACAATACAAAGGATTAATGAAACAAAGAGTTGGTTCCTTGAGAAGATCAACAAGATAGACAAGCCCTTATCCAAACTAACCAAAAGACAGAGAGAAAGCATCCAAATTAACAAAATCAGAAATGAAAAGGGGGACATAACAACAGACAATGAGGAAATCCAGAGAATCATCAGGTCATAGTTCAAAAACCTCTACTCCACAAAACTGGAAAATCTAAAAGAAATGGACAATTTTCTGGATAGGTACCACATACCTAAGTTAATCAAGACCAGATAAACCATTTAATAGTCCAATAACCCCTAAGGAAATAGAATCAGTCATTAAAAGTCTCCCAACCAAAAAAAAGCCCTGGACCCGATGTTTTCACTGCAGAATTCTACCAGATCTTCAAAGAAGACTTAATACCAATACTCTTTAAATTGTTCCACACAATAGAACAGAAGGTATATTACCAAACTCCTTCTATGAGGCTACAATTACCCTGATTCCTAAACCGAACAAAGATGCAACAAAGAAAGAGAACTACAGACTGATCTCCCTTATGAACATTGATGCAAAAATACTCAATAAAATTTTGGCAAACAGACTCCAAGAACACATCAAAGCAATTATCCACCATGATCAAGTAGGCTTCATCCCAGGTATGCAAGGGTGGTTCAACATAGGAAAGTCTGTCAATGTAATACACCATATAAACAAATTCAAAGAAAACAACCACATGATCATCTCACTAGATTCAGAAAAGGCATTTGACAAAATCCAACACCCCTTCATGATAAAGATCTTGGAGTGATCAGGAATACAGGGAACATACCTGAACATAATAAAGGCAATCTACAGCAAGTCAACAGCCAACATCAAATTAAATGGAGAGAAACTCAAAGCAATACCACTAAAATCAGGAACAAGGCAAGGCTGTCCCCTCTCCCCCTACTTATTCAATATAGTACTTGAAGTTCTAGCCAGAGCTATAAGACAAGATAAAGAGATTAAGGGGATACAAATTGGAAAGGAAGAAGTCAAGCTCTCCCTATTTGCAGATGACATGTTAGTATATATGAGTGACCCCAAAAATTCAACCAAGGAAGTGATACAGCTAATAAAAACCTTCAGCAACATTGCAGGATACAAGATCAACTCAAAAAAATCAGTAGCCCTCCTATATACAGTAGACAAACAGGCTGAGAAGGAAATCAGAGATACACCACCCTTTACAATAGACACAAATGATATAAAATACCTTGGGGTTATGCTAACTAAGCATGTGAAGGACCTATATGACAAGAACTTTAAGTCCCAGAAAAAAGAAATTGAAGAAGATGTCAGAAAATGGAAAGATCTTCCATGCTCATGGATAGGCAGGATTAACATAGTAAAAATGGCGATCTTACCAAAAGCAATCTACAGATTCAACGCAATTCCCATCAAATTACCAACACAATTCTTCACAGATCTGGAAAGAATAATGCTCGATGTCATATGGAAAAACAAAAAACCCAGGATAGCCAAAAGAATCCTGTACAATAAAACAACCTCTGGAGGCATCACAATCCCCAACCTCAAGCTCTACTATAGAGCTACTGTAATAAAAACAGCTTGGTACTGGCATAAAAACCAACATGTGGACCAAAGAAATCGAATTGAAGACCCTGACATTAACCCACACACCTATGAACATATAATTTTTGACAAAGAAGCTAAAAATGTACAATGGAAAAAAGAAAGCATCTTCAACAAATGTTGCTGGCATAACTGGATGTCAATGTGTAGAAGGCTGCAAATAGATCCATATCTGTCACCGTGCACAAAACTTAAATCCAAGTGGATCAAAGACCTCAACACAAATCCAACTACTCTGAACCTGATAGTAGAGAAAGTAGGAAGTACTCTTGAACACATTGGCACCAGAGATCACTTTCTAAATATAACACCAGTAGCACAGACACTGAGAGAAACAATCAGTCAATGGGACCTGCTGAAACTGAGAAGCTTTTGTAGAGCAAAGGACACGGTAAACAAGACAAAGCAACAGCCTACAGAATGGGAAAAGGTCTTCACCAACCCCACATCTGACAGAGGGCTGATATCCAGAATATATAAAGAACTCAAGAAATTAGACATCACAATGCCCAACAGTCCAATTCAGAAATGGGCTATAGAACAAAACAGAGAATTCTCCACAGAGGAAGTTCAAATGTCTGAAAGACATTTAAGGAATTGCTCAACATCCCTAATTATCCGGGAAATGCAAATCAAAACGACTCTGAGATACCACCTTACACCTGTCAGAATGGCTAAGATCAAAAGCACAGAAGACACCTTATGCTGGAGAGGATGTGGAGCAAGGGGAACTCTCCTCCTCCATTGCTGGTGGGGATGCAAGCTTGTACAGCCACTTTGGAAATCAATATGGTGCTTCCTTAGAAAATTGGGGATCCATCTCCCCCAAGACCCAGCTATAGCACTCTTGGGCATATACCCAAGGAATGCTCAATCATACCACAAGGGCATTTGCTCAGCTATGTTTGTGTCAGCTTTGTTTGTAATAGCCAGAACGTGGAAACAACCTAGATGCCCTTCAACTGAAGAATGGATAAAGAAAATATGGTACATATACACAATGGAGTAGTACTCAGCAGAGAAAAACAATGACATCATGAGGTTTGCAGGCAAATGGATGGATCTAGAAAAAAATTCCTCCTGAGTAAGGTAACCCAGACTCAGAAGGACAAACACGGTATGTACTCACTCATAGGAGGATACTAGATGTAAAACAAAGATGACTAGACTACTACACAACTCCAGGGAGGCTACCTAGAAAACGGGACCCTAGGAAAGACCCAAGGATCACCCAGTGACAGAGAAATGGATGAGATCTACATGAACAACCTGGACGACAGTGGGAGTAATGAAGGGCAAGATTTGAGGGAAAGAAAGCTTAGGGGAGCAGGAGATCCCAGCTGGATCAAGAACAGAAAGGGAGAATGAGGAATAACAGACCATGATAAATGATGACCACATGAGAACAGGAATAGGCAGAGTGTTCGAGAGGTCCCCAGAAATCCACAATGATATATACTCTGTAGTCTGCTGACAATGGTCGAGAGAAAGCCTGATTTGACCTAGTCTGGTGATCAGATGGCCAAACACCCTAACTATCATGCTGGAACTCTCATCCAATAACTGATGGAAGTGGATACAGAGATCCTCAGCCAGGCCCCAGGTGGAGCTCCAGGTGTCCAACTGTCAAGAAAGAGGAGGGACTGCAAGAGCGTGAATTGTTGAATACAAGATTGCAAAAAGCACAGGGACAAATAGCCAAACGAATGGAAGCACATGAATTATGAACCAAAGGCTATGGAGCCCCCAGCTGGATCATGCCCTCTGGATAAGTGAGACAATTGAATAGCTTACACAGGAACACTTTGCTCAGCCTGGAAGGAGGGGACTGGACCTGCCTGTACTGAATCCACCAGGTTTAAATGAATCCCCAGGGGTGCCTTGATCCTGGAGGACATGGGAATGGAGGGGAGGGGCTGGGGGAAAGGTGGGGGTGGGGGCGGGAGGGGGGAAGACAGGGGAACCCATGGCTGATGTATAAAATTTAAAACACATAATAATAAAGAAAAAAATAAAAAAGAAAAAAATTATTATAAATAAATAAATTCTTTGTATAGGAAAAAAAAGCACTTAAGGTTTACACATAACAAATCACACCCTATCTAAATGGTGAGATAATAGAGTAGTTATTTTTTCCATAAAGACTTGGGTGTTGGCCAGTTTGTTACTTGCTCAGATCGTCTGTATTTCAGCGAAAGAATGTAAGAGGAAAAAGCATGTGAGGAAATGGAGAAAATGGCTTTTTTAAAAATAATTTTTTGTTCTTGATAATGTTACACCTATATACTCTGAACTATAGTCATCTATACTTGCCAATTCTCCCTCTCCTGCCTCCACATCCCCAACATGTCTGCTCCCAACTTCATTTCTCACCTTTCTTTTTTCTCTTGATAACCCATTAAGTCCAGTTCTACAGTAGGACCATCCACTGGAGCTTGAGAAACCTCCCAGTGGCCACCCACACTCTCAAGAGAGTAATAGCTCTTCAATAAGGCATGGAGCCTGGAGAGTACCCTCCCCCCTTCCATTAGGGAATTTTATCTGCATTGATCTTATGCAGGTAACCACAACTGCTGTCAGTTCATGGGTACAGACAATGCCATGTCTAAGAAGACAGCATTTCACAGGCAGAAATCATTGCTAACCAGATGCTGAACTTCCTCACATAGAAACACTGCTCTGAATTTTCTTGTACTTCCTATAGAGATAAACCTGGACCTGAGCACATGCCAAAGCCAGACAGGACCATCAAATTCAGAGCCCATCAACCCTTTTCAGCTCTAGTTCTAGTCTTAGCCTCTTCTGATTCCCCCACGCTGCAGGATGGGACATTAATGAGGCTTTCTTTAAGAGTGTGTTATATTGCTGTGGAGCACAGCATGCACCTTAGATTCTAGCAAACTTTTCCTATACAGGGCTAGACAGCAGGATTCTTAGACACTGTGAACCAGGGCATCTGCATTGGAACTATTCAATTTTAGCAGCAGAATGAAAGCAGCCATTAATGAGCATAACCTTACTCCAATCAAACTTTATTTACACAAACAGTGGCGCCTTGCTGATACTGATGTAGCTAACAGGCCTTCGCCTCTGAGTGCTTTTGATGCCTCCACTTGTCATCAATATTCAGTTAATGCCATGTGCTTCCCAGGGCTCCTGTTAGGCAAACTTTACACATAATTTTCAAAACAACCTTGTAAAATTAAATGTTATGTTTTATATCCCATAGATAGATAGGCAAATACAACTTCAGAGAAGTCGCATAAGTTGCCCAAGATTATCCCACAAACTGGGGTTTCAGTTTCTGAATCCAAGTTCATGTCATTGAACCATACTGTTTTTCTAACTGTATCTCCCTTTGTGTGTGAGTGACTGGCAGGGGTGGAGGGTGAGATGCATGTGCATTTGGAAGCCAAAGACTGTTGTTGTGTGTCTTCCTCTCCACCCCCATCTTGTCTTTTGAGACAGGGTCTCTCACTGAACCTAGCAAACAGTGATTGGATAGACTGGCTGGGTAGAGAGCTGCACCAGATCATCATCTTATCTTTCTACCTGCCCACCACTAGGGCTACAGACACACCTGTGACCAAGCCTAGCTTTATACATTGGTGCTATGGACAAAAAAAGTTCTGTGGAATGTCCTTGTTTATGTTTCAACTGGCATATTAAATCAGGCAAAAAGACCTCAGATATCCTCTGTTCATGGTCATCTGCCTGCTAGTCCCTGTCTAGGAATTCAGGGTCATCATGACTGCTAATGGCTTCAACCAAAGAGCAGCTTTGAGCCTCTTTCCTCAGCTGTGAACCAGGAGTTCATGGTACACCCCATTCTTTGGGATGCATCAGAATTACCCAGAGAACTGTTGAAGCCAGACTACTGAGCTCAAGCTCTGGGATTCCTGAGTCTGCCACTTAGCCCCAGAACTGTATTTATACCAGGTGTCCAGGTGTTGCTTCTAGCCCAGCTAATTCTATTTTAAGAATCATTGTTCTAAACTATTCAATCTTCCCATTCCACGCAGGCATTAATCTCCCTCAAAGAATATAACCTTCCATTGTTGACCATCACTAATGTAACTCAGGAAGCTATTTAAAGTAAGAAACTAAGTGGGTGATAGAACATACCAATGACAGTAAATAATTAAAAGCCACAACAGACATTTAGATATATGCAAACTATGTGTTCTTTCATTTGCCGTTCTCAGTGACGTCTATCGGGTATCAAGGTTATGTTCCCCCCCTCTTTTTTTTTCGAGACAGGGTTTCTCTGTGTAGCTTTGGAGCCTGTCCTGGATCTCTCCCTGTAGACAAGGCTGGCCTTGAACTCACAGATCCACCTGGCTTTGCCTCCCGAGTGCTGGGATTAAAGGCGTGCACCACCACCACCCGGCGTTTCTCCCTTTCTTAAGAGGCTACTACCTAACTACCTGTTGAATCTTGAGTTCTCTTCTGGTGTTCACGATTCTTTCTCTTGCTGTCGTGGTCTTGCTTAAGGAACCCCTCAGCACATCAACTAATCAAGGTGCTGATTAAGAACAAAGAGTGTCTATACATGACAATTTAATGGTGCATGCACAATGACCGAGAGTTTTGCCATGTGTAAGTAAATGTGTAGTCTGTTCGTGTTGATAATTGAAGTCATTCATCCTTAGAGGGGCTGGGGACCATTCTATAGTTTAAGGAGAGGCTCTCTGATGCATCTCTCCTAGCATCTTTCCCGACCCCCGTATTTGCTCACTGTCAGATTTGTTTAGCTCCTGCCACTTACTTGAATGGCCTTCAGCTCTGTCCCACAGCCAACCTTGGTGGTGCCTTTGGCTCTGTCATTCTCCTCTTCCTCCTTAGGCTGGTGCTCTCTTCAGACTCCTTTGTCTGCTGACAACAGAAGGAAGCTTTGCAAAAGCCCCATTTTTCCTCCTCTAGTTTCTGCTGTTTCTCGGGTGAGCCTGTAAACCACATCTCCAGGCCATGGGAGGTGTCCTGGCTTGCCTGTTCATTTTTTGAGCACCTGGTGAATGATTCTTACATGCCAGGCACCATGTTTATCACCAGAAAGCTTGGCATGTGACATGTGTCCCAAGTTACACTTTGTGTTAAATGACAGTCTGAGAACATCAGCATTGGAAATCCAGCTGTCAGAAGCATTTATGGATTCTTTTTCTTCTTATGATAATATTGCAGCTAATTAATTGCACTGATTATGATTTGACTGAGGGCAGTCCTGTGCAGTCTGAAGTGGGAGGGGCTGAGGTGGTGTGGGTTTTAGGGACTCTTTTTTTTAAGGTTGACAAATTCCACCATTGGCTGCTTGGACTGTGGTACAGATAATAGAAATTACAGAAACTTGAGATTGCATTAATTCAGAGGCTTTTTTTTTTTTTTTGGTCATTTAAGTGTTACAAAGAAATTCTATGTATGTGCATGTATGCATGTATGTATAGCATAGTATAGTATATAGGCCAAAACATACTATACATGGAAGAGAAGTTTGAGGGGAATATGATGAAATGTAGGAGCATGAATTGGGGTTGGAAAGGCCAAGCAACCAGGGTTTATTGAGGACTCACAGCCAGTCTGGTTTTACCTTATGAGGTTGGTTTTACCTTAGGAGGTAGCTGGCAGGAAGGTGAAAATATAGACTATCAAAACTAAACTCAATCTTTAATTAAGTTAATTTAGACAAGGTTTACTTTGAGTGGAGAATTAGGAGTTGTATTAAGTGCAGTGGCATGTGTCCCTGTGCCCTTTGCTGAGGACCCTTTTAGTTAGTATTTAAAATGAATTTAAAAGACTATTCTCAAATCCTGTTTTAAGCTTGAGGTGGTATGCCAACCTCTAATGCCAGTGCTTGGAAAGCTAAGGGCAGGAGAAATGTGAGTTCAAGGCTTTCCTGAAATACACAGTGAGCTACAGACCAGTCTGAGCTGCATAGTAAGTTTATATCTCAACAAAACAAGACAAACAAAACAAAACCCTACACATCTTAGTATAGTTGCATATGAGTAATTTCCAGACTAAAAATTACAAGTCTCGGGGAGACCCAGCATATCATCATGGAGATTGGCAGCTGAATTTATAAATGATCAACATTCCAAACTGACTTTCTAAACTCACTATACAAAACCTTCTTAGGCACTCAAAATTATAAAGATAATTTTCATAAAAATGAACATTATATATTTTATTACAAGGTCAATTCATGGAAGAATGTGTTAAAGATAAATGTAAAAATAATAACTCCATATAAAAAGGTATATTTGGGGCAACAAAAATCTCAGGACATGTTACAATGGATATTATTTTTCTTTCTCATAAAGTTTTAGTTTCTAAAGTTCTACAGATTGAATGTTTATGTGTGTCGGAAATTTAGACACTGAAGTCTAATCTCTTATGTATTTTTCCAGAGGTGTGGCCTATGAGAAATGATGAAGTCATAGGGGCCAATCTCCATGAAAGGGACTTGTGTCCTTACAGAGGACATGCATGGAGATGGATAGTCCTTCTGGCAAGTGCCATCAATTAAAAATACATCCTTATAAGTATCTGCAGTAGCAGATTGATCTTGGACTTATCAGGCACCAGAACTGTGAGCAGTAATCTTGTACTTATAGACACTACCTACCTCAGTTGCTTTGTTAGAGTTGGAGTAAGAAAGTTAGAAAACATTGCCCACTTGTCAGAGTATTTCTCCTTGTCAAGACTGGAGCCCAACAATCTCCAGTTATAACTCTACTATTTTGAACACTTAGCTCCCAAGATTGTTGGATGCCTCTGCTCAAGCTGAATGAACAACAAAAATTCAGGAAGATCAAACACAGGAGATTTTCCATGCATTAGGCTGGGTAGCAACTTCTCTATCTACTTACATTCTATTGGCTGTAACTGAGACACTAACACGTGAGTGGGAAGCTGGGAAACACTGTCCCTTGTGGGGAGGAATTGGTTGATGTATGAATATCTGATATGCCACAGTGGGGGTCTTGAATTACATGCATGATAGGATTCAAATATTTGTGTGCATCCATTTACATATAAATGTATAAGGTTCCCAGAGTCTTAATGAAAGGTAGATCTCTAAAGTAATGGATGTGGGATTTTGAGTGTCATGCTTGTATGGTGTTCACAGTCTTGCAACACAACCCCTAACCCACTTTGAGAGTGTGAAAAGATTCTAATGTCACAGACAAGGTAGGGACTTAGAGAGAAGAGTTACTGGTCTTCTGTGAGTCCCATGTGTATCCTCCATCCCATAAGCCTAGGATGGAGATTTCAGTAAGTCGATTTGGAGAACCCATTTTCTGTTCCCTAGAGCGAGTGACTCATGTCTGACAGTCTATAGAGAGAAGTCCTAGGAAAGAGCCAGCAGAATTACACTAGGAAGTCCCTTCTCTTCTTCTGACAGAGGTCAGATTCAAAGGTCACGTCCCAGGAAGTGTTAATGAGTAGCTTCTTCATGCCCTGCCTAAGAGGGGGCAGATGGAGGGACAAAGGAACCTCCAGAAAGCAAGTTGGAGATGTGCAGCCAGGTCCCTACAGGCATCCTCAGAGACCAGTCAGAGGAAACTCACCTTCTTACACAGTAAGAATTATAAGTAAGACATCTTCAGAAATCTGCTGGAGTTGAGAGATCTTCAGAACTCTTAATGCTCCAAGAGAGAAAGAAAGAAAGAGCCCCACACTCACCAGATACTGATAGTATCAAGGTCAGCTCATGATAGCCTCAGTCAAGCTGTCATTCTCTTTTTCTTCCCCATGCTCTAACTTCATAGGACCAGAATCCAAGTGGGACACTCAGAGAAGAGAGGGAAGCATGGCCAAAGAAACAAGAATTTCTTTCCCGTAGAGGGTAGCCTTCTTATAGCTGCCCAGGCTGGAGGGCAAGAACAAAGACAGAGGCTTTCTCTTTAAGGAAAGACTCAAGTTTTAGGTCATTACTCTTTTTCTGAACATTAGTTGTTGAGTTTATGTATACCACATGTATGAAATCCCTACAAAGGCCAGAAGAGGGTGATGGATCCCCTGGAACTGGAATTCCAGGCAGTTGTGAACAACCATGTGCATACTGGGAACTGAACCTGGGTCCTTGGAAAAACCAGTACATGTTCTTAATGCCTGAGTCATCTCTAGCCTCACTCCCCCATTGTTTTAAATGACTAATTTCAACCCAGAGGAAGAGGATGGAGCATTAGTGTGCAGCGTAAGACTGCAATATGAGACCCCCTCAATAAAATAATTTCACACAAATATGTGAAAACAGTAAACAATAACAGCAGCATGATAACAATCATAATCTCTGAATAATGTGTCTCACAAATTTCCCATAATATACATTATATTCACCAAACAAAAAGCACAATGTATATACTGTACAGAAGGCAGTAAATTATGCATAACTATAAAATATTGTGTCACCTTGGATATTAAGATGACTATTTCCTGGATTCTTAACCTCAAAATCATTGAGTTTAAAAGCCACCAGTATTTGATTTATGAGCATTAAACCAGACATTAAGTCCATTTCCAAATCAGTCTGTGTCTTCAAGTGTCAAATTTATTGAATGAAGTGATACTTTCTCATAGAATCCATCTCTCTCCTTTTATCTGTGAACAGCTGTTATTTCTTTTAAAAATATTTTATTTTATATCATTTTTTTTGTGTGTGTGTACATGTGTGTGCAGGTACTCATGAAGACCAGAAGAGGGTATCAGGTCTCCTGGAGCTGGAATTACAGGTGGTTACAAACCACCTGATGTGGGTGCTGAGAACCAAACCCAGATCCTCTGGAAGAGCAGAAATTGTTTTTAATTACTGATCCATTTCTTCAGTCCTCTGTCATTTCTATATCTACTCTTCCTGAGTCTTCATTCATTATCTGCATTAGAGGAGGAAATACTTGACATTCACCTTCAACCCTACATTCTTCAGCAAGTGTTCTCTAGCTCCTAGAGACAGACTCTCTTTTCCCTGGGACCCCTCCCCGCACAGTGAGTGACATCTGGACCACACACTAACAAGTGGACATGCCCTATCTTCTGTAGAGAGGTGGATGTCATCCTTAGATTCTCAATAAGATAGAAGGTTCCCGAAGCTGGAGTAGGTTTGTCGTCATTATAAACATGATCATAATGAATTCCCACAGCGCCAACAAAATATGAGGAAACACAGAGGTCAACTGAGTTTTCCAGGCTCATTCAATCACTAAAGGGCAGGGCTGGAAAGATGGCTAAGGCACACTGGCTTCTAATATCAACACAAAGATGCACGGACAAAGTTGATGTCAGCTTGTTTGCCACATGCCAAATCTGGAAACAATCCCAATGACTATAATCAGATGAATAGATAAATACAATGTGGTATGTTGATATGATGGAACATTCCTCCACAATACAAAATGGGAGCTACACATATACAGACAGTGTGGATGAACCTCAGAACCATTACCTTGAGTGAAAAATATCACATAGAAAAGACCTTCTCATGTAACTGTAGTTTTATGAAACTTTAAGAAAGAATTGAATTCTATAAGCAAAGGTATGGTGAGTGGTGACTGGGACTGTGGACACAGGGAGGAACCACGAATCTACAATGGGATAGAGAGAACTTTCTGGGGTGATGGCTTTCTTAAGAGTTGAGTTATATGGGTAGTAGAGCCCCAGTAACTTATTAAAATATCAGAGAGAATATGTTATTGTGACTCCAGTAGAGAGGTTAAGCGTGAGTGTGCTGGAGAAGAAGAGATGGCGCAGTAAAGAGCACATACTGCTCTCACAAAGGACCCTAGTACATCACCCGGCACCCATAGCAGGTGTCCCACAAATGCCTGTAACTCCAGCTCCAGAGAGATCTGATGCCTCTGGGCTCCTTGGCCACATGCCTTGGGCACTCTTGAGAACATGCTCATAAGCAGACATATATGAATACATCGATAAAATTAAATCATAAAAATATTTTAAATGAATATATTTACTTTAAGTATATATCTGGAAAATGTACCCCCCTGTTTATGACATCACCATACCTGCTAATCCCCAAGTGTCCCTGTATTCCTTACCAGAAGTTTTTACTCATGTTCATCTCTGGCCTAGGCAAAGATGGATACATGTTTTGTCTATCTAAATTTTATATAAGTGGAATTATATAGTAATGTTTCTTTTCTGGCTTTACCACTCAGTGAGATTTAATGTAAATAATTGCATATATAAGCAAGCAATTTCCATATTTCATTAGAAGAATAGAGCACAACTTATTCATCCATTGTCCTGGAAAGTTGTGTTTTTTCCAGTTTGGGGATATGATGAATAAAGACACACTGAACATTTACCTGTAAGCCTGAGGGATGGCCCCTAACTTTGCTTATTTTACATATTATTTGTTTTCTATTTCATTTGCTCCTGCTGCTAATTGTCATTTACTTTCTCCTACTTATTCTGGGTGTGATTTGCTTTTAATTTCTAGCTTCTTAAGGAGGAAAATTAGAGTGTTCTTTAGTTCTAATACATACATTTAAAGTCATAACTTTCCTCTAAGTATATTGATGATTTTCATACATTATGTTTTCATTTTACTTCTGTTTGAAATTCATATTTTACCTATACTATGTTTTTTCCATGCACTTTAAAAATTGATCCTTTATTTCTAGATTTGGAACATTTGGGGGTAGCTTGTTATTGATTTTGAATTTAATACTTTTATTATCAGATAATCATATTTCACAATTTACATCCTTTGAAATACATTGAACATCCTTTCATGGCCAGCCATCCAGGGATCTAGCACAGAGGGAAACTGCTTAAAGGGAAAGAATCTTCTGTACAGAAAACAAACAAACAAACCCAAAACTATATTGTGCATCTTGCTTTCCCTACCTAAAGATGTCTATGGATACTTTCTGTTGCACAAATCCTTGTGGGTCTTAATAAAAACGCAGGGTCAGATATCAAGGTGAAAACTGAAAGATCATAGAAGCAGAGCAAGCCATAGCCACCACCTCTTACCTCAACAACTCCTTAGCCTGACAGAGTGTCTGAAAAAGAGTTAATTCCTGTCTCCTCCCGCCTTATATTTCTTTCTCTGCCCAGCCATGTCATTTTCTGTTTCAACCTTCCTAGTGCTGGGATTAAAGGTATGTGATCCCAAGTGCCGGAATTAAAGATGTGTGCCATCACTGCCTGCCTCTGTTTCTTTTTTAGACTGGATTAATCTCAAGTAGCCCAGCATGGCCTTGAACTTATAGAGATCCAGACAGATCTCTGCCTCTGCCTCCCGAATGCTAGGATTAAAGGTATGTGACTCCACTTTCTGACCTCTGCAGCTAACTCTGTGCCTGGCTCTGTCCTCTGATCTTCAGGCAAGCTTTATTTCTTAGATTAAAAATACATCACCATAACTTTCCAAGGTGAGTATGAATTAAGAATTGCAGGTACCCTGGCTTTGGGGGAACACTGGGCACCTGCTCTGAACTGATATAATTATGCAGAGACCCCAAATGCTATTGTCTATCTCTATTCAGAGTAAGGAATTCTGAAGGGCCATTTTAGAGTGGATCTGGCAGGTCCCTAAGCCTGTCCTAGTTAGGTGCCATGTACTGAATACACAATTGACACACAGATGTACTAAGAAACTTGGAGAATCTTTAAAAGTCATTCTGACCATAAAGGCCAAGGGGAAGGAAGCTAGTCAAGCTGACCCCAATCTACTATAGCAATAGCTCAGTTCTTAAGTGCTAACAGAGATGAGAGATAGCCTCGAGGGACATGCAAGATGTAGAGCATGCTGACTCCCACCACATCCTCATCCGACAGTGCTACAGACA
Organism: Onychomys torridus; assembly: GCF_903995425.1. Lineage (NCBI taxonomy): Eukaryota > Metazoa > Chordata > Mammalia > Rodentia > Cricetidae > Onychomys > Onychomys torridus. The sequence goes on along the minus strand of NC_050449.1, from coordinate 62,069,955 downwards.
CATGGATCCTGAGAACCACCAAGGAAACCCAATCAGCGGGAGGACAGTTTCCTGTGAATGCAGGTGAGTCTCCTACCTTAGCCCCTTCTACACTCATACAACAGACTCACAAGCAAAGTAGCAGTAGTGACATGGGTAGAAACGGCACAAAGGCTCGATGGCTTTCTGTCCACAAAGTGCAGCCAGGCTCCCACTATTACAAATGCCCCATTTGCCTGCAACTCACCAAGCTCCTGATCAGGTGTCATTCCCCAGGGGAACTGTCAGCCATTGATGGCTGGAGGTTTACATTAGACCACTTCCACCCTAGGAGAATCAAAGCTGTGATCCTACTGGAATAAACCGTTGCTCTGAAAGAGTCTACCTTCCCTACCTGTGATTTTTCTGCCAGAGCTATCACCCAGCAACCTGTAAACGCCATGTTCCCGTAACAACATTCAGCACAGTGTATTATCTATTGAAGAATCTCATTCTACAGGGAATATAGCCCAGTCCTAGGCTCATGCACATGGTCTGACCATGTCCTCCAATTACTCCTTCAGTAGCTGGCCTGGTACACTCTCAATCAGCAGCAAATATACAGAGGTGAGGTTAGAAATGGCAGGGATTATTCTGCGACTATTATCCTAGTGGTCTACAAACTTCTTCCATTCTCCCTCCCCTCCCCTCCTTCCCCACTCCCCGCTTCCCTCTCTCCCTTCATGTCTCTCCCCCCTCAACCTCTTCTCTTTACTTCTTTTAACAGAGCTCTCCTCTTCACCCAGTAATGCACGCTTTCATCCCTAGACGCTTTTTCGCATCCCATCCCCACAACTACAATCTGCTGCTCTAGGGGTTTCACTGTCCCAGAGAGCAATGCCTCCCAAGGAGCACAATAGTGGGTTCTCTTGGAGTGCAGTGTGAGGCTGCCATCTGGGGATTCTCAAGCCAATGAACCAACAGGCAGAGAAAGGGTACTAAACTGACTGGGATGGGCGAGCCTGACTGCCAGAGGTTTAGGTTGTTATCACACAATAGGGAAAAGGAAGAGTACACGCTCAATGTAAGAAAATCTGCTGGCAGCCTCTTCTTCTTCTCCCACTCTCTGATTAAAATGGAAAACTCCAAGTCATTATAGGCAGGATTGCTTATGATCAAACCCCCTCGGGAATAAAGGTCCGTGTCACCCACTAGGCTGGGAGCTGGAACCAGCAGGCACACCTGCTGAGTCAAAGGCAACACAGAATGAGTAGTAGAAGAAAACAGTTATGAATGGCTATGAGCACCTGGCCAGAGGCTGGCCGAGATGAGGCTAGAGTTTGGAGTAGCTTTCATATTTTGATTTTAAATTAGGTATGCATCTATAAACCAGTATTTTATCATTTTCTTCTTCAAATTCTCTATAGGAAAGATTTAAAGGATAATAAATGGGGGATGAAGCAGGAGTATGGCACACAGGGGATGAACCCCCACAATGTACATGAATGCTTGCCCAGAGCCTCCCCAAGACACGCATCCTTGCCAAGAGTTTGATTTCAGTCAACTGAGATCCATTTTGTGCCTCTGATCCCAGATCATAAGAGTACAGTTGGGTTGTTTAAAGTCACCAAGTGGCTTGTGCTCTGTGACAAGAGCAATAGGTACTAAAGAAAGAGGGTAGGTAGCATGGTTTAGGTGACAGGAGGGTGCTGGGTGCTGTTCTCTCTGATAGACTTCACCATGCATCTGCCTTTACTGGACTGACATCTTGGATTTGAAATTATTAGCCCTATTTTGTTTCAAAACTTCCTAAATAGAAGAAGAGCAGAGTGATGGAGCTAATCTTGTATCCTGGGATTTTGCCAGATCCTGTGAAACAGGGAGAAATCTGTTTTCAATGGCTGAATCTCAGCAATCCCCAGTAGTGCTCTGGGTACCCCGACTCTCAGTCCCACTATTTTCTTCTCAGTGACCAAGTCTCAGTCCCCCTTCTATGGACCCCACTGAGCCTCAGTCTTGGGCTGCTGTAGCATTGGTTCAGCTCCATGGAAGGATGGGCAGTTGGTGGCCTGAGCCAGGGCAGTCCTAACTACCTTGCCCCAGAACTTCCCTTCAATCCTTTACCACTTCTGCCTTCCTTCTGATCTTGGAGGTCAGCCCCACCAGTCAAACCGGAAGTTCCCATTGGCCAAGAACCTGTGTTCCCTTCAGGAAATAAGGTTGCATTGTCGTCATTGCTCTGAGAGAATGAGGGAGAGTCATTTCATCTCCCTTTCTCTGGCAGAGTAACCAACAGGACACTTTTTGTTTAAGTTCCACATTCTCTGCATGCAAATATGACTAAAATCCTTGAAGTAGGTACACAAAAGAGTCACCAGCTTGACCCTAGATAGCTTCTTATGATAGAAATTATTTGTAATGTTAAACAGGAGGCAGATTGAGAGAAGGATATGTCTACATAGAAATCGGCCAACATTAGTACTCAAGAGTATTTTGAATGCTGACCTCAGCTGACCACTGTCTCCTGATGGTCTGTGCATTCTGTCCTGTCAGGTTTCTAGATGTTATTCTAGACTAAAACTATAACGTGGGAGGCTCTGGACCAAGGGTCACATAGATTCCAAGAATGTATGTATAAACTTGATTTCCCTTGGAATCTTGATTATGCACCAAAAATGCCTGGAAATGTTTAGACACACACACCTTTTTGTTGATTCAGTTTATTTTAAACAGAGAGAGAGAGAGAGAGAGAGAGAGAGAGAGAGAGAGAGAGAGAGAGAGAGAGTTTGTTAGATTGCTTTTTATTGCTGTTTAAAATCCATGATCAAAATCAGCGATTGCAGGGAGGGAAGGGCTCATTTCATCTCACAGCTTATAGACCATCACCGAGAGAAGCAAAAGCTCAGGGCAGGATCCCAGAAACAGGGAAAGAAGGAAAGATACACAGGCTTTCTCCTCACGGGTCCCTCAGTTTGCTTTTCTATGCAACCAAAGATGACCTATCATAGATGACATCACCCACAGTGGGCTGTACCCTTCCACATCAATCATTAGCTAAAAAAATGGGGGACCCCTCAAACTTGTCTACAGGTCTATCTGATGGAAGCTTTGTTGAGGCTACCTCTTCCCAAATGACTTTAGCTGTGCCAAGTTGACAAAAGAAATAACCAACATGTGTGTGTATGTGTGTGTATGTGTGTATTTATGTGTATATACCTCTGTGATTATATATATATACACACATATATATATATGTGTGTGTGTCATATGTAGTATCCATGGGACATGTATACACATACATATACCATATATATGGCATGCTATGGCATATTTTTCAAGAAAGCAGGAAACAAATTTTTACCATTGCAACCAACACATTATTTCATCCCAAGAGAGCCATTTGATTCCCCAGGGCCTCAGTTTCCCCACCTGAAAAGTGAAGTAATTAGACCTCATACTTTAAAACACATTCTAGCACTAATTGCCTGCTATTATCTAGATAATGAGAAAACACATTGGGTAGAGGAGAGACTCCTTAACTGTGGCTCCTTACTGGGTAGGAAGGGCCCTGGCTGACTCTGTATATAAGATTCCTTTGGAAATTCACAAAGAACCAAATGTGAAGATGGAATCATAGTCTACCTATTGGCATATACAAATCAATCAACTGAATCAAGTAATGAAGGAGAATGAGAGGAAATCGGCCTGCACTTATGCATTTAGTCAATATTTACTATTGCAGCTTCTGTATTGGTAATGGAGTGGGGTCAGTGGTGGTTAGCAACACAGCCATGTCACCCCTCACTCCTGGAGAGCTTACAGTCCAGTCGAGAAGAAGACCTGCACTCATTCATCACTCCAAGAGATACTTAGAAGTGATGGTAGACTTGATGAAGGAAGAGCCCAGTGCCAAAGAGTGGAGTGCGGCAGATTTCCTGGCAGAGCCATTTGACAGAGGTCTGAGTAAGATAGGAAAGTTCACCCAAGGTCAAGGTCTGGGGAGTAGGGTAGCTTTAGAGGATAGAGTTGAGGTGCTTTGGAGATATCCATGTGCAGAGAGGAACAGACAAGGGACTTGAGCTGCAGGTGCATGAGACAGGATGCCTGGCTACTCTGCAATTAAAGACACACAGGAGGGAGACAGGTGTCCCCCTACCACCAGATAAAAGTCACTGAGATCAGAGGGAAGGCTAAGAAAACCCCCTGAGGAGCCAACACACGAAGGGGTTAAGGGGAAGGAGGTAAAAATGATATGAGATGAACTTGTAGTGAAGGAGGCCCATGGGAGGCAAGAGGCCTGAGCATTCTTGAAGGATATGGCTGCTGTGGCTGAGGGCTACAGAGAGGAGCATCAGGCCCACTGGATTCAAGGTCAGAGAGGTTACTGGGGAGCTGGAGAAACTTGTTCAAGTTCAGGGAGTCACAGAATATACCAGAGGTATAGACAGGGAGGTGATACAATTCTTTTAAATAGTCTGAAAAAGAATATGTAAATGTGGGGCTTAAAGAGATGCAAGGAAGAAGGGAGACCGGGAGCAAGCCAGCTCCTCCTAGTTCAGTATTCACTGCACAGCTGGGAAGCTCTGGGGGGTGTCCCTGACCTCCTGACTCTGTCATTCCTCTGCCCATTCTCCTATTCATTCCATTTGGAGTAAAAGTAAGAGAGTGTCTCTTTAGAGACCTTACCATTGAGAGAGTTCAGCATTTGCTTACATTATCTAAGCATCTGTCTTATGCAAACCGTGCTGCTGCTAAGAGAGTCACAGACAAATAGGACGTGTCTGCTCCCTGCCTTTAGGAGTTGAGTCAAATGACACCGACTATATAGGCAACTCAGCACCCCAGACTTTGTTCATGCCCAGCTGTCCATGGTAATAACTGCTGAGCACAAGCCAAATATCTCCTCATTCCCCAGTGGAGCAGCGGTTCTCAGCCTTCCTCATGCTGCAACTCTTTAATGCAGTTCCTCATGCTGTGGAGACCCCTAACCATAAACCTATTTTCATTGCTCCATCATAACTGTAATTTTACTACTGTTATTAATTGTAATGTGAATATCTGATATCCATTCCCCACAAGGGCCAGGACCCACAGGTTGAGAACCACTGCTGTAGTGGAATGCTGTAGACTAACATACGTCCTAGGTGATTAGGACTGAGGGGTTGTGTCTTACCTATCACTAGATCACCAATGATCACAAACATAGTTCCTGAAACTACACATATTGATTCTCTCCCTGTAGGTAGGGAGCCAGGAATGCAGTCAGAGCTTCACTGGCTTCTCCTGTGGTGTCTCTCACACACCTACAGAAGGGTGTGGTCTCAGCTCAAGGCCCCACTGGAAGGATTGCTTTCAAACATATATGACTATTTACAGGATCTGGCTTTTTCAAGGCTGTCAGACAGTGTGGATGCCAGTTCATTAGTTAGAGAATACCGTTGGCTCCTTATTAAAGGTCTAGATGAGGGTCCAGCCTGTTCCATTACAGCCAAGAAGGCAATAGTTATAGGCTGCTATAGGAACAAAGGCACTACGGAACCTAATCATACAACCATAGACAAGACATCTCATTGCCCTTCGCTGTACTTTCCACACTAGGGGCAGATAGATCACAGATAAGGAGGGGTGTAGAGGCTTTAAACGTGGGGAATAAGGATCACTGTGGCTACCTCAGAAACTGCCAGCCACAGGTGTCTGAAACCACCATGAAGTGCAGAGTGTGCTCTGACTCATGATTTTTTTTTTTTTCTCAGTGTACTTGCATTACCTGGATTTTGTCTCCCAAATTCCATTCAGTTTTCATAATCAGTTGGCTTCTGGTGCCTTCATTGTGAGATACATCATTTTCCCTGAAGGCAAGGGGACTGAACCCCGGGTTTACTTGCGTGACCCTCATTTAACCCAGCACTTGCTGGATGGTAGCAGCATCTTTGTGCTGCCCACACTCCTCAGTGGGGACCCCTAAGCTGGAAGTACAACTAGCTCTGTTTCTTTCAAATGTGCTGCTGGACTCTTGGCCCTTTCTTAGACGTAAAGGCCAGTACAGTTTCTCTACTCAGATGCTCTGAGATCTTCCTGGTTAACATTGTGGCTAGAAAACCTGTCTCATCTCTCCTGTTCTGTCCCCTGCCTTACTGAGATAAAATTTATACTCCATATAATTCACCATTTGAAGTGTGCCATTCAGTGGCTTTTTAGTATATTTGTAGAGTTGAATAGCCATTATCAGAATTGATCTCAGAATTGATCTTTGACCCCCAAAGGAATTCTATATCCATTAGCTACTCCCTAAATCTCAAAATCTAGAAACCCCACTATTTTACTTCCTGTCTCTGTAGATTTTCTTATTCTAGACATTTCAAATCAATGATATCATATAACAAGTGGCCTCTGCATTTATCTATCTATCTATCTATCTATCTATCTATCTATCTATCTATCTATCTATCCATTCATTAAGACAGGATCTTACTTTCTAGCCTCAAGCTGGCCTCAAACTACCTATGATCCTTTGCTTCAATCTCCCAAGTTTTGGGATTGCAGGTATGAGCCATTATTCCCAGGTAGTTTCTTCCATTTAATGTTTTGAAAAATTATCCATTTTGTACCATGTACTAGTGTTTCATACTTTTGTATGTAAGTTTTGATACATAATGCCAATACCTATTACCAATATCCATGTGTAATAACAATGTACAAGGTATTATATGAATATGTCACATCTTTCCTATCCTTTGTTTAGCTATCATGAATGGTGACATAATGGGCATTTGTATACAAGCTTTTGTCTGAATGGCTTTCCATTTCTGTTGGGCATATACACTGAGGACTAAAACAGCCATGTCATAAAGTGACTCTGTTTTTGACAATGCAAAGACTTGCTAAATTGCTTCCTGAAGCAACTACGCTATTTCAAGTTTCCAGTTGCAATGTAAGAAGAGAGTTCTAGATGTTTCTACATCACTGGCAATACTTAATATTATTGGTCTTCTTTATTACTTTTCCGTATCATTATGAAGACAACGTTGGGGAGAATATAACTTGTTTGATACTTTCAGGCAGAATTTTAACTCTTAAATCATGAACACAGCAGCACATGTCCTGTCTGTTCTCTGGTTCTGATGCACATGTATTAGGATAGGGGAGTAAAGGTATTTCTACTACAAAGGACTTCTTTGCAAGAACTCAAGAGCTGCAGGCTGGAGCTAATCTAAGTCACCAGAAACAAATGGCAAAAGATAGTGCAAATGTTAGTCTCTATCAACTTGATGAGATCTATAATGTGATGGTTTGAAAGAAAATAGCCCCTAATGGGAGTGGCACTATTAGGAGGTGTGGCCTTGTTGGAGGAAGTGTGTCACTGTGGGAGCAGGCTTTGAGGTCTCTTTTGCTCAAGCTTCCCTCAGTGTGACTATCAGTCAACTTCCTGCTACTTTCTGGTCAAGATGTAGCCAGCATCATGTCTGCCTGAATGCTGCCATGCTCGCTGCCATGATGACAATGGACTGAACCTCTGAAAATGTAGGCCACCACCTCAATTAAATGTTTTATTTATAAGAGTTGCCACAGTCATGGTGTTTTTTTCACAGCAATAAACATCCTAACTAAGACAAATGATGACCTGACAGAGTAGTTTTTGAGCATGCCTATGAGGAATATCTTCATTAGGTTAATTGAAATGGGAAGAACTTTCCATTTTGAGTGGTAAATCCCCTGGGTTGGGACTGTCTGTCTGTCTGTCTATCTCTCCATCTCTCTCTCTCTCTCTCTCTCTCTCTCTCTCTCTCTCTCTCTCTCTCCATCCATCATCAATATATCTAAAAATAGCACTGGTATGATGACTAAGTGTATAAAGATGCTTGCTGAAAATACTGTCAACCTGAGTTATGACGCTGGTCCACATGATGGAAAGAGAGAACTGACTCTTGCAATTGGACTCTGACTTCCATACTAATGCATGCACGCACAAACACAAATTTTTAAAGAGAGAAAGTGAGCAGAACAATATCCATCCTTCTCTGCTTCCTGATTGCAGATGAGATGTGATTGGCTGCTTCAGGCTCCTGCCACCCTGCCTCTCTCACAGTGATGGTTGATACCTTTGCACTGTGAGCTGGAATAAACCCTTCCCCCACTTGGGTTGCTTTAGTCAGTGTATGTTACCATAGCAGCATGCAAGCCGCTGATAACCAACCTTCACAAGTCAAAGTTTTGCAGACAAACACAGAGGCATTGGAGCAACTCTCCCTAAATTTTCAGCACTGTCTCCAACACTTATTGGCTCTGTGATCTGGGTTTAGTTTTTTTTTTTAAACCTCTTTGGATCAGTCTCTGAAAAATGAGCGTGATCACACTATCTTCCTTATGGGAGTCTGAGATGAAATGGGTTAATTCTGGGCTCTCAGAAGAGTGCCTGGCTGAGAGGAAGCATTCCATAGTGGCCACCAGTATTAAAAGATTCTATGAGCACCAGAGGAAGCCGTTCCCCACAGATTTGGTTATCTCTCCATTCTACATATATCTTCCTCAATGTTATTTCCAAGATCCTCCAAATCTGGTGGGAAGGGACTGGTTTCCAGTTCTGCAATCTTTCTGCTTGCTTGACCCCCTTGGAGAGAGGCCCTGCACAGTAATGCCAACTAGCCTTTCTTTCATACTCTGAATTCTCTGTCATTTGCATAAGGACACTCTGAGAATAGCTCATGCTTGAGCTGGGAAATCAGGGGAGGGTTCAAAATGCTAAAATTTGACCAAGTCTCTGCATGAAAAATAACAGCTTTAGGGAGAACCAAAAACATAACCCTCTTTTTCTTTCACTCTCAAAAATACATTGTGATGAATAATGCCCCAGGGTTGATGTATGCAAACTTCCACAGTGCTCATGGAGGTAATTGAATCCTCTATAATGATGGGCCAAAAAAAAATAAATAAATAAAGTAGGAAAAGACCCAGACAGACAAGGCTCAGAGACTGTGGATGGACCCAGCCTGACTTTTAGCCCACAGCACCTACAATTATTTTGCAGTGATTTTTATTTATCTACTTAGTGCTCCCACTAGGCAGGGAGAGAAAGAGAGAGAGCATGAGAGAGTGAGAACCTAGTCATAATTCAGCCCTCATGGTTAGGCAGAAAGCTCGAAATTGAGAAAGTTATTCAAATGGATAATGAAATGGGGCTAGGTTTCTAACATCCCTCTCTATGGGAAAATGGAATAAATTGTGGGACTCTGAAATGGCTCACATGCTGTTTGTGATGGGATTACATACGAGTCAGCTCAGAAGCTCTGAGTGAGGGCAGGCTTGTACGGTGAATGGCAGGAATTCCCACTTGCAAGGAGAAGAATGACACCCCTGTCTTTAGTCTTGAGAAGGTCGTTGTCATATACTAAGTGATACCAGGTGCCCGTCCCTGCTGTTCAGATCTTCACTAATGAGACTAGGGTTTAAGAACTAACCAGCTGTGGCTTGGACGAAATGTTTAAGCATAGTAAGACAAATCAGTATGCATTCTCTGGTGCAACTTGGTTGAAAGGAGAGCTTGAGAGTGCGATGGTCCTGCCAATCCTAGCGTTGGGTGGAACTGTGGCCACTCCCACACCCTCTCCTCGTCTATTGTGACTGGCAGCCTAAATTATTTCCTTCCATTGTAAGAACTAGCTGGAGATGGGGTGATCTTATGTGTCCCTTATACAGTTCACCCGCAGTAGCTGGCAAAATTCAAAGTCAGTTTGGCAGCTACATGCAATTTCATTCACCAGCCAGAGAGATAAGTCATAGATGTAGCCACATCACCATCTTATAGACCAGGAATAACTCATGAGGAATGGAGGCTGGCCAGTCAGTAGAGGCCTGAGTCTGAGGGCTCCTATTATCACTATAGTTTCATTCCTGTCCCTTTTATCCTGGAAATGCTGGCTCTCAGCTCCTGACATCGGATACCTCACCATCTAGAGCAGCAGGATCCAGCAGGGCTCTCTGCTGTGAAGGAATGCTCTAGAGTCTATGTCATCTAATGTGGCTGCCACTGGCTGCATGGGGTGATGGGACATTTGAAAAGTAACCAATGTGACTGAAGAAATGGATACATATTGTTGAATTTAGCTCATTTAGATTTTTAAAAGGACATGTGGCTAGTAGCTACCATATTAGGCAATGGGAAGCTATTCATCTACTCAATAGTCAAGAAAATAGGTCTTTTTCCAGCAATGTAGTGGTTTAAAGAGACCATTTCCTACAACATGGGACTAATACGGTCACCGTGAGTGTGAAGAGGCAGGAATACCATTGCAGGAGCAAATACTTGAGAAAAGGAACTTGAGTAAGGAAGGACTGATCTCGGCCACTGTTTCAGAGATTGCAGTTCATCATGGCAGGGAACCCGTACCTAGAGGAGAGGGTCACATGATGGTGGCTGGGAAGCGGAGAAGAAAAGACATCATAGTTGTAGTTAGGAGTTTTCCTGCCTGGCCAAAAGTCGCTCAGACCCAACCAAGAAAGCACACAGAAACTTACATTGTTTAGAAACTGTATGGCCGTGGCAGGCTTCTTGTTATCTGCTTTTTCTATCTTAAATTAACCCATTTCTGTTAGTCTATACTTTGCCACACAGCTTGTGGCTTACCAGTGTCTTTACATGTTGCTTTTCATGGCGGTGGCTGGCGGTGTCTCTCCAGCCTTCTACTTCCCAGAATTCTCTTCTCTCTTGTCCCACCTATACTTCCTGCCTGGCCACTGGCCAATCAGAACTTTATTTACACAGAGCGATATCCACAGCACTTCCCCTTTTCTTTTTTTTTTTTTTAAGGAAGGTTTTAACTTTTACATAGTACAATTACATATAACAAAACAATTATCAAGCAAGAATTACAGTTATAATATTAAAGAAGATATCCTATCTATCTTATATTTGTGAGTCTAAGGTTTTATATCTAACTTATCTTTTATCATAACTGAGGAAATTATAACTATCTAATCTTCAACCACATCAAAGACCTCAGAAGGATATAATATTACCTGAGAAACAGGAGAAGGATGTAAGCAACTTTCAGGAGTCTTGCAGGGTAGACAGAGACAGCTGGCAGCCTGAACAGTCACCTAATGTTCCTTTGTAATGTTGGGGCATTTGTCTTCAGCCCACAGGGCTAGAGTCTCTCGGTCACTTCTCTCAGTGTCCTGTAGAATGTCTGGCAGTTTCCTCTGTGAAGCAGGAACCTGAAGGACCATTTTGTCAAGCAAAGTTCAGTGGTCACCTTTCAATGGGTCCTGTATGTCCGGTTGATTGAGCAGTCCAGGCAAGAACAGTTTCTTGCCCAAATGGCTATTTTTGCCAAGGTGAAGATAAGATATGAAGTGTCTTCAATGTCCATCGTTGTTTCTGAAGTAAATCAGTGTTGCCAGGTGCAGACATGTCTCACTGTCCAGAAAATCTAAATTTTAAAAATATTTTAAATGCCATATTCTGAAGGTCTTTGAAGTATTTGAAGATTACCTATCTATCTGAAATATCTCTATGTATACCTAGAAGACTTAACTAACATGGCTATGAGTATGATTATCACAGATGATTAATTATTAATCTATTTTAATTATCCATTTCAATTTAAAATGAGCTATACAAACATAATACCTTAAACACGAGTAGAAATATATACATAATATAACAAAATTAACTTTAAGTTTGTATCAATAGACTAAAATCTATGCCAATGTAAAACATTTTAAACAAGTTGTTGCTCTTTAGAAGTAAGTTTCCTAAACCCTTTCATCCTATTATATCTATATCATATCGCCCTTTCTTCTTTAGAAAGAGATCTCATTTATAATCAACCTGTTTTAAAGAAAAATATTTGTTTTTTTTCTGTCCCACACCAGAGGGCTCTTTTGATTTGGGACACAAGAATCTCTTATCCATTTTTTTTAGCAATATGTCTGGGTTTAGAGAAGGAGTGAGCCAATTCTATCTCCAAAGCCAGCTTGATAATTTTGGGAATGTGGGCGTAGTTTTTCTTACTATTTCTTGTTGGAGGGGGGCGCTGTATCTTATGGGGACACAAAGAAAATTTTAGGATTATGGAGTAGTCCATTAGGGTGAACCTCTGAGCCAGTTGCCTTGAAACCATTCTGGATGTCAGATCATCTGGGCCATTGTGTCATTGGAGACCTTTCAGGTGGTCTTGGCTGGTCAAACCTGATGTATCTTAATCTGGAACAAATCCATAGCCTCTGGCTTTCTGTGGAAACAAAAGCAGAGACTCCTTTCCAAAGCAACATATCCTTATATCCAAATTTTGAAGTCAAGATACCTTTAAAATTTACATATTTATTTAACTCAACAGCTTTTATGATCAAATCTTTTTCTGTAGTTAAGAATCTCAAAGACAACACAAACCAGATTCTCTGTGTAATATTTATCTTTGTAAGACTGAAACTCCCCTGTGGCTGCTGGCTCCACCCACCTCAGCTTCCCAACATGGCGGTGGTACAGTTTATTGCCGGCTCTGGGTCTGGAGCCATGTGTACTATCAACTATCAGAAGCAGTTCTATCAAAGCAGTGCATAGCCCAGAAACCTTTTTTTTAAAACTAGCAAAGGCTAAATCTACCACGCAGTAGAGTAAAGTGCCACTTGTAGATTCCTCATTCCTGCCATACTGTAGGTCAGACGCACATGCCAGGAACCCGCCATAGTAGCTCAAACCGGCAGGATGCCACTAACTTGAGACAATTAGGAAGCTGTTTTTAGCTCTGTCTTAGAATCTTTTTTCTCAGGTTTTAGGTGGAAACTCTTGCCCCACGTTGGGCGCCATTTGTAGTTAGGAGTTTTCCTGCCTGGCCCACAGTCGCTCAGACCCAACCAAGAAAGCACACAGAAACTTACATTGTTTAGAAACTGTATGGCCGTGGCAGGCTTCTTGTTATCTGCTTTTTCTATCTTAAATTAACCCATTTCTGTTAGTCTATACTTTGCCACACGGCTTGTGGCTTACCAGTGTCTTTACATGTTGCTTTTCATGGCAGCGGCTGGCGGTGTCTCTCCAGCCTTCTACTTCCCAGAATTCTCTTCTCTCTTGTCCCGCCTATACTTCCTGCCTGGCCACTGGCCAATCAGAACTTTATTTACACAGAGCGATATCCACAGCACATACTAATCATGGACTTTCTCTATTTTCCCCTTTTATGTCTAAATGGACTGCTAGCTTGTGGGGTAGTGCCACTCACAGCCAGGGTGGGCCTTACCCTATGGGCTAATGTTCCCTGGATAAGTTCTCATAGACACACCCAGAGGTATGCTATACCAAGCTCCTGGGCACTTTTGAGCCAATCCAGCTGACAGTAGGAGTTCAACATTGCCATGAGACAGTGGAGATTTTAGGGGGGAAATGACAAAATGAACCAAACATCTAAGAAAATTGAGTTTTAGGTGTTTTATGTACGCGTGCACACACACACACACACACACACACACACACACACACACACTGGAATTATGTGATTCCACATATATCTAAATACAAACATATAATTTCATATAAATAAACAATATAAAACATAGTTTCTAGTATATAAATGCACATAAAACATTTCATAAATACAATTTCATGTATAATGTATAATATCATATATATGATCATGTATAACTAATGCTGTAATATTAATATGGAACTAGAGAATGAAAAGGATTGTAGGAAAACTATATTGCAATAAACCCTTTAAAAATTTACCCTAATAATATCTTCCTTGTGTAGGGCTATGGAAATACTGTGAAGTTTGGCAGAAAGAGGTTTAATAAAAAACATTGTTGTCTAGCAGCCAAAGGCTACCCCCAGGATAGCCACATTCACAGCCATGAGGGAAGTCAGGGGGCAGGATCTTGAAGCCTAATGTCATATCTGAGGTGTAAATATATGGTAGGCACTCAGTGCCTTCTGGGACTAGATTCTAAGTGGAGTGGGTAAGGGCAAGTCAAGGTTTATGTCTTTGAATCTATTGAAGTGAGTAGAGGGCAAGATTTCAGTAGCCTAGTGTGGTGCAGGGTAGTGGTGGCATATGTCTTTAATCCCAGCACTCAGGAGGTAGAGCCAGGTGGATCTCCATGAGTGAGTTCCAGGAAAGGCACAAAGCTACACAGAGAAACCTTGTCTCAAAAACAAACAAACAAACAAACAAAAAACACAAAAACAAAAACAAAACAAAACAAACAAACAAAAAAACCAAACAGAAGCCTAGTGTGTAAGAATTAGAAGAAAAAAGTTGCTGAGTCTACCAGATATTTGTTATCTGGGAAGGAAGGATAGAAATCTATGGACAACCACTGCTGAAGAGAAGAGTCATGGGAAGCCAGGCTATGGGGTTGGACTTTTAGACCTTGGGGGTAGGAGAAGCAACAGCAAGATGCCATGTGGTCCAGGATGCTTTTGACCACCAAGAAAAGAAGGTAAATGCTAAACAATAGGATAGTTGTTGAATGCTACAGTGAGTTGAGAGATGCAATAGGTCTGTGCTTTGATTGCTTTTCACCAACTTAATTCTAATGAACATTTCTTGAGGGGAGTTCATTTCATAATGATGAAGTTGAAGCTTTGGGAAGTGAAATTACTTGTCCAAATCATGCAGTAGAACCAGAGGTAGAGGCATAAAAGCATGAGTACTGAAAGTAACTCAGTCTTGAGTGGTGTGAGATTCATGTTATGGAAAGGGATTTTGGTCTTTGGGGATAGCATTAACAGAAGATTATGTTGTATTATTTCCATTTTATCAAGTCAGAATGCATAGTACTGAGACACTACACACATAGGTGTCTCAGTCAAACAGCAGTCCACTGTATCCCAAATTAGAGACTTCTTGGCAGAATATGAGAGATACCTTTTTGCAGATTTTATGTTTTTCAAAAGAACAGTAACCAGACTAACAATGCAGTTGATGATCGTTATTGAGTCATTTCTGATGTCCATATCAAGTGATGACTGAGTTCTCTCTGATGCCCATCTCTTTTCTTTCTCCCTGTCCTTTCAAAGGCTTCTGTTTTGTGACAGTGCAGGGACAGTGAGACACATACAATACATATACTGCAAAGTGGGAGGGTAGAATCAAGCATCTGCTGTCCACACCCTGAAGGAAAGAGACCCTCAGTGTTAAAGGTCAAAGGGAGTACTGACTAAATCTGAGGAGGTACAGTCTCAAACATTGAGCTATTTGGCCTTCTCCTTTTAAGGTCTCAAACTGGATTCTGTATCAAAAAGTAACCTATAAATGGGTACAAACAATGAACCCATACTCATGCCTGAATGAGAGGAACTTTCAAAGATATGTAGCTTCAGGCTTAGGCTATGGTGTTAACATGCTTGGTGTTAACATGCCTGGCATACAAGCATTAGGACCCAAATTGTAATCTCTAGTGCCCATTAAAAGAATGGCAAGGGTTGCATCTGTAATCCTATCTCTGGCAAGGTAGAGGCAGGCCAATCCTTGGATATTATTGGCCAGGTCAACTTTGACAATCTGAGCTGTAGGTTCAGTGAGAGACCTGTCTCAAAATTAAAGTGGAGCATGATTGAGGAAAATAGCTGATGTCAATTTCTGATCTCCATGTGTGCACCCACACATGTTCATACACACAAACATACATATATGCAAACATGCATGCACTCACACAAAAGAATGAAGTCAGTATATAACCAGCAAGGGGTGTTATTTTTTTTTGCAGGAGTTAACACTCTAATAAGAAGATATGAAACACATTCAATAGAGAGATTGAAACTTAGTTTAGCCTCTGTGATGTGCCATTATTTTTTTCAGAAGATAATTACCCATTTATTATCTGTTGCCCATGTCATATGACACTGAGAGATTGATCAGCATCCACTGAAAAATGTCTGGATTTGGGATGGAAAGAACTGCCAAGTATGGATTAAATTGATAAAAAAAATAATTCCCAAATGATTAGAGTCACTTTGTTGTATCCCCTGCACAGCAGGTGGAGAATCCTTAGAGAGAATTAAAGAAAGGTTTAGGAAAAGCAGATCAGTGGAGAAAGATTAAATGTATTTCAAAAGCGCCCAGAACATATTTCAAATGACAGTCCTTCCACAAGCAATGTTAAACTATTAGAACACACAAAAATTCAAGTTCTTTGTCCAAATACCTATCATATATACAGTAGGACATATAAATAAGTGTATGTGCCCTTGTGGAACAAACTGTGCCTAACAAGACACTTAGAAACGATAATACTGATGACTATGTTAACTTTTTCTTTTTACCTTCATATTTAATCATACAACTTACACAGGAAAGCATTCTTATTGTAAAAGATTCTGACAACATGAAAGTATACAAAGAAAATGTGAAGACTGGGGTCTGAGGAGATGGCTCAGTGTATAAAGCAGCTGTGGTATGTGAGAGCATGGAAACAGGAGTTCAGATTCCCAGAATCCACTGGGAAGGTGTAGTTGCTGCTTGTAATTCTAGCACTTGGGAAGCAGAGATGGGCTCTTTAGAGTAAGCAGGCTAGTTGGACTAGCAAGAATTGGCCAACTCCAGACTCAGCTAGAGACCCCCCCCCCTCTCTCTCTCTCTCTCTCACACACACACACACACACACACACACACACACACACACACACACTTTCAAATGCCTGACAAAGTATCTTTATGTGTGTATCTCTGTTTGTGTATTGTATGCATAAGTATTCACATATATAGGTCAACATTAGGTATCTATCATTCATCACCTGTTTTTTATTATTATATTTGTGTTTTAATTTTACACATCAGCCATGGGTTCCCCTGTCCTCCCCCCTCCCACCCCCGCCCCAACCTTCCCCCCATCCCCTCCTCTCCATTTCCATCTCCTCCAGGGCCAAGACTCCCCTGGGGATTCATTTAAACCTGATGGATTCAGTACAGGCAGGTCCAGTCCCCTCCTTCCAGGATGAGCAAAGTGTCCCTGTGTAAACTCAAGTTTCCAAACAGCCAGCTCATGCACTAAGGACAGGTCCTGGTCCCACAGCCTGGATGCCTCCCAAACAGTTCAAGCTATTCAATTGTTTCACTTATCCAGAGGGCCTGGTCCAGCTGGGGGGTCCACAGCCTTTGATTCATAATTCATGTGCTTCCATTCATTTGGCTATTTGTCCCTGTGCTTTTTGCAATCTTGGTCTCAACAATTCACACTCTTATAGTCCCTCCTCTTTCTTGACAATTGGACACCTGGAGCTCCACCTGGAGCCTGGCTGAGGATCTCTGCATCCACTTCCATCAATTATTGGACGAGAGTTCCAGCATGACTGTTAGAATCACCTGTTTTTTTGAGACAAGGTCTTTTACTGAGCCTGGTACTCATTCTTTGGCTAGACAAGTTGACTAGCAACCTCTGGTTCTGCCTATCTCTACCCGCCCCCCGAATGTTGGCACTGAAGGAATGAACCATGTTAAAGCTTTCACAGTTGTGCTAGGGATCTGAACTCAGGCCTTCATCTGTGTGTAGCAAGCACTTTAACCACTGAGCCCTTGACAAAGTGTCTTCTATCATGGATGTTCCATAATTTGTTTAATTGACATCTTTCTTATAACATCTGACATGTCTACAATGGTTTATTCTAACAAATGTTACCAAGAGGCTTGCTTTCTTGTTTTCCAACACATACCAGAGAAGACATCATTTCTCATTAATTTGTTTAAAGCTCCCTCTTGATTCAGACTAGAAAGCAAACCTAGAAGGACCCAGTGAATACCAGTTCTGTCCTATTGGCAGAAGCCACACATTCACTTGCCATGACCTTCTTGATCTATTGGTATTGTAATAAAAGGGATTTGGGGAGGCTGGGATGTCAGAGCTTCCCATATCACATAAGCACTTGCTGTTAACTCCTTATAGGACCCTGGGGTCCCTCTCCTTTCTCAGAGTCCATAGACTGACTCTGCTGGCATAGTACATAAATAGTGATTGTTTCTGAACAAGGTTCCTATGAGATTATTCATGTGTATTTGTTTATATGTCTCTACAAGATACTTTACACGATTTTATAATACATATGACTTATACCATCAACAAATCTATGTATTTTATATACAAGATTAAGAAAATAAAAAAAGGGGGGTTGAGGAGGCAGTTCAGCAGTTAAGAAGACTTACTGCTTTTGCAGAGGAATCAGGTTTGGCTCCCAAGATCTACAAGGATGACTCATAACCGCCTATAACTAGAACCCCAGAGTATCTAATTTCTCCTCCAGATCTTGTCGTGATCCCTCACACATACTCAAATAGTATATGCTGCGTTTATACTATCGAATAGATGAAAATAAATATTTAGTGACTAGTTTTCTTTCTTTCTTTTTGGTTTTTCAAAACATGCTTTCTCTGTTTAGCCCTGGCTGTCCTGGAAGTAGCTCTTGAACTCACAGAGATCTGCCTGCCTCTGCCTCCTGAGTCTTAGGATATAAGGTGTGTGCCCCCTACTGCCCAGTGTGACTACTTTTTTTGTAATCTATAAATTACTTGTACCAAAAAAAGCAATGACCCAACCCCTTTTAACTTTAGCTTTTCTTTTTTGTATACAAAGAGTGAAGATACCTCAACCTCACAGGATTAAGGTGAAGATCAGATGAAATGATGCACTAGAGAATTCAAGATGGTTTCCCATAAGAACACAATGGTAGCTCATTTAGCACAGCAATAAAGGAACTTGACATCAACCAGACCTGGGATCGAATTCCTCTTCTCTACTTATGAAAGTGAGCTTAAGAAAGTTGATTAACCTCATATTCTCCAGAAAATGAAGACTAGGATGGCTTGAACTAAATAACATATCTTAGCATTGGATCTCTCTCCCCACCTGGGAAAAGTGGCCAAGTAATTTTCAAGTGCTAAGTGTCCACCCCTTTCCATTTTCTTTTCTGTATCAAAAAGCACAGTGCATGGCTGCATGAGCTACTCAGGCTTGCTGCCCTGTTTGTTCCAATGAATTTGGCAAACAAAATCTTCCATAGAAACAAAATCTTCCATAGTTCAATGACATTTCGATGTCTTCCAGCGTTGACACAATTTCTTATAGCACTCTAGTGTTTGTGCACATCCTCATGCGAAGCACTGACTGCCTTTAGAGGTGGGGGTTTCCATCCACATTGCCTGGCACACTCAAAGACTAGGACAGCATGCTAAATGAACAATGGGGTAGGGATACCATCCCAGCTTCACAGATATGAAATTTGAGGCTCAGGGATCATTCAAAGGTAAGAAGCAGCCATTGGCCTCATGTTCATGTTTCCTAAGGATTTCATTCCTCTAAGGGTTCTTCTGTTCCTGTGCATTTATGACAGACTGGGATAGTCTATACAAGAATAACAGCACAGAAAGGGAGTCTGCACTCTATCTGTTCTAGGAAGTTTCAGGGCTCCATAAATACTGAACAACAGATGTGAAAGGAAACAAGGAGAAAGGGCCATGGAACCTGATGACACACCCAAATGAAGAATAGGGAGGTATGGGAGAGACTTTCCTGGGACATAAACTGGCATATCTGGTAGCCAGGTAAATTTGCGATAAAGTCTCAAAAAGGTGAGAAGATTTAGGATCTGAACCTGCACAAGCAGCCCCTGGACACTGGTTTTCAGAACAGACATTTCCATAGGCCAATGAATTCTAATGCAAATGCAACAGCTATCATCTACTAGGAACCTTGTGCTCATAATTGCTCTAGGAGTTCCATGGGAACAATCTACTTGGATGATAAAATCAGTCCTTAGACCAGGATTTGTCCCCTTCTCCCCCCTGTCCATTTCTAACATTCTTATTATTAAATATGTGAATTTTTCTCATTTTGCTTTTCCCACTTCTTTTACTTCTTAGTCTCCTTGATCCTCTGATCATTTTCATAGCCAGATGTCCAGGCCCTTATGGTACTCCAGTGATTAATCTTCCTTGACAATGTGACTGGATTTAGGATCACCATGGAAACGTATCTCCAGGTATGTCCAGGGGGATATTTCCAGAAAGATTTAAGTAGAGCAGGGAAGACCCTCAGGAATGTGGCTGGCAGCCTCCATGGTATGTGGACTGAATCAAAAGGAGACAGTGAGGTGAACAGCAGCATTCATCTCTCCCTGCTTCCTGACTATGGCTGCATTGTGACCAGCCTCCTGGAGCTTCCACTGACATGCTCCCCTCCCCCACCATGATGGACAGTAACCTTGAGCTATGAGACCCAGTAAGTATTTCCTTCCTTAAGTGGCTTCTTGTCAGGTATTTGTTCACAGCAATGAGAAAGGTCACTATTTCAGAAGAAATCTTCTTTGCAGCTTCACCAGGTCCCCTTGATTGTGCTCAGTCTTTTCCTATGAAGCTAACCATCACTGAGATATGATGATCAATGGGTTTTTATCTTTCCCAAAGACTTCTGTATTAACATAGAGCATACTAGGAGAAATATTTAAGCTTTTTACTCAATGCTGAGTATCAAATCATGGGCTGTGTGCTTGTTAGGCTAATGCTCTACCACTGAGCTACATCCTCAGCTTCCCTTAAGCAATTCTTTTAAGTGAGTAAATGAATCATTAATGATATTACTTTGGGTAGAGATACAAGATATTTTTGAAGGGCAAATGGATTTGTTAGACATTTGAAATTACATCTACACCTAGGTCTCCACTAATTCAACCTCCTGGAAGACTGAACCCTTCTAGGTTCTTTAATCACCCCTCCCTCCCTTCTGTGTTAAAATTCTATGACTACACATGGCCCATGGGCAGATGGGAACAATTTTCTTCACATACATAGACAGTGATTCTCTCCACTGTCAATGACATTTCTTTTTCCCCGTGGGATTCCTAGGAAATGAGAAAGCTGAGCTGTCCCCAGGGTGTGTTGAATTAGGCCAGTTGCTTAGTTCTCTTCCCTACTGGGGAATGAGTGGGATAATTGAGAAGGAGATGGTTGCATGGTACTCGGTTTTTGAATATGTGTGTCATACACATGCCAGGAACTATTGAAGGTCTTCTGACAGCAGTGGCTGGATGATGTACAGTTCATTGGAGGAACAAATAAACTCAACAAATAAACTATGTTTTCCCACCCATAGCTGAGCTTCCAGGAGCTCTATGAATAATCAGAGAATTTTCTTAGGACCCATTGCGTTCTCCACAGAAAAATCTCTTTGTTCTCACTTGTCTGTGGGTAGACAGACAGCGATCTGTTGTAGCCTAGGCTCTAGGCTGGGGTAGCTTAGCTTAGAACTACTACACACATTTCTTACCCTCTCCTGAGACCAGCCAGTTTCCCTAGTATGTTCTCACAGTTGGTTAGAAGCTCAGCATAAACATGTTTAGTCCCTAGAGGCCTCACCTGAGATGAGGACAGTGTCATATCTGCCTTACTCTATTAGACAAATCACATCTCATGGCTGAATCCAAGTCAAGAGATAAGCTATGCTCTGTTTATGAGTAGAGCATTGTAAGATATGAAGCAAGTATAATATTCACTAAGTATTTAATAAATGTGACCTAATAAGAGTTACCTTTTGTAAATATTATGAACTAGAACACGGAAATCATCAAATACTGCTAAATATAGAAACAACAGTAGCATTAATAACTGTGGTTGTTGTTAGACTAAGGAATGGGAGGTGCCAGTAATTCAATTCAGCTCTTGATGAAAGTAAGATCAATAACAAAAAGATACATGGCGAAGATTCAGGATACAGGAAAGGAAAAGAATTGAAGGTGATAACTCACTGTTCACATGAGCCCGGTACTCATCCTTAGATGCTGGATAAATAAGTAAGCATTAGCAACCTCCTTCTATAGACAAGGCAAGATATTTCTTCTGGTCATTAGACTAACATCACAGTTAAGTGGTAAACAGATCCCAACCTGGGACATCCCATCCTAAATGTAAGCTCTTTCATTGTTAGAACTAGTATTCAAGCCTTGTTAGGAATAGTATTCAAGCCCTTCCCTTGAGTCCATTTTCATACACAGCGTGCGTGCAAACATACACAGCATGTTTGACATATGGTTTAGGGATTCAGCAAATAAAATTTAAATTAAAACAGCTCTAATTTCATTACATATTCTTTCTATATCTATTTTCCAACAATCTTCATGAGTCCATTAAGAAATATACTACCACTACCACCACCAACAGCAGCGGCAGCAGTGACAACATACAACCAGTTTGAACCTTTATTATTTTCCTTTATAATATTCTCAGGAATTTTGTTTGTTTTGTTATTTTTCATTGTAGGGAAATCAAACTCATTGCCTTTGAATTCTGAGAAGTGCTCTACTATTGAATTATGGCTCCAGAAATACCTTTATAATATTCTAGAAATTTCACCATCCTGCATTGGCCATTTTTCCTATCACTTCCATGCACACATAGTTAGTGCTTGACACACCCTGACACAGGTCTCCTTAGCAGACAAGACATTCCAAGCATGAGAATATTCTCTTACTTAAACATTTCCAACACCCTAGCATTACATTTAATACTTAGCTATCAAGATGACATGTAGAGACTTTTTCAGATGTTTCTAATCATTCTGTGGTTACCAGTCCTATGAAATAGGATGGAACTAGAGCCATGTCGTGGTTTGATTTTGAGATGTCCCCTCTACAGGCTTCTATGTTAATAATCTTTGGTCCCACGTGGTGGTACTATTTGGGAAAGGTTGTGGAACCATTGGCTGAAGAAAGTAAGTGCCTGTGGACAGGCTGTGAGACTTATAGCCCAGCCATACTGTCTGTTGCATCTGCTTCCTGAGAGCAGGTGCAATGTGACAGGCCAGCCTTCTGCTCCTGCCACCATGCTTTCCCTGCATGATGCCAGGCATGTCTTCCCTGATATTTTATTTGTGCTTTAATAAATAAAGTTTGCCTGGAGATCAGAGGAAATAGCAAGCCATTTTAAGTAAACAAAGAATTTAGGCAGTGGTAGCACACACCCTTAATCCTATCACTTAGCTGGCAGATCTCTGTGTGTTCAAGGCCACACTAAGGAACAGAGCCAAGCGTGGTGACACACGCCTAATCCCAGTACCAACCATAGAGGCCTAGAGGTCTGTACAGACAGACAGAAAGTGACAGAACTGGGTAGGAAGAGGAAGTGTGGTAGCTGGGCTAAGAGAGCCAATGAGAGGGCAGAACAGCAAGGCAATAAAGGTGTGGGTAGTCAGGAAGTAACTTGCATTTGCAAGCTGCTGAGTTGGTGATGTAAGGTTAGCTGTGGCTTTCCCTATTTCCCTGATCTTTCTCTAAGGCTTTCACCCTTATATTTGGCCTCGTGTTCTTTACTTAATAAGAAAATTTAGAAATTCGTCTACACTTTCCTACCACAATGGCCACCTCTCTGTGAACTGTAAACCCCTGAGTTGCTTTAGCCAGGATATTTTATCACAGCAACAGAGAAAGAAGCCAAGGTGTGTGAGTTAGTAAGCAGACAGCCTTAATGTAAACTGGAACTCCACAGATTATGTTCATGTTGGCAAATGTGCTCCTCCTTTATGCTAAGTCAAATCAGGGAAGCTTTCATGGGTTGCTCCAATATGATCGCCAGAAAGGGTCCTTGCTAGTGCTCAGTGAGTCAGGAGACATTTGAGAAGCAGTGGAATGATGGAGCTTAGTTCCACTTTAGCAAGTCAAGAGCAATTAAAGAGTTTCTGGTGACGAGTACCCTAGCCAGTCTCTAAATTGTCCCCAACGGGGCCCCAGGACCTCCTGTCAGTTATGGCATGCTTCCTTTCTCTTCTCTCCACAAATCTCAGGTTGATCTTGAGATCAGGACAGATTCAGTCTCAGGAGTGAATGCAGGAGAATTATCTATGCACTGATAATTTATGTGTGGCTTCTGGAAAAGGCACTTATGAAGAAGAGGCCAGTGAAATAAGTGCCAAGAGGTGTTGGCTCTGCTTCTGCTGGAAGTAAGTAACCAACGGGGGGAATGGGGAGACATATACTCCCTTTTCTCAGCCCTTTTCTTTACCAGTCAAGTTTTGGAATAAGAAGCTAATGCAACAATAGACAGTCCAGGTTCCAGTCCATATCAACACCAGAGTATCTAGGTACACAATGTAAACTCTCTGAGCCTTGCTAGCTCATGTCCTGTGTGTGTGTGTGTGTGTGTGTGTGTGTGTGTGTGTGTGTGTGTGTGTGTAGGGGTATACAGGTACACATGCACAGGCTGTACCTCTGATAGTCCCCAATGGTCCTTCTAGCTCTGCCTTTCTAGCACTCAGATTTCCTATCAACTTGGTAAGAGATGATGAGCCTCACTCCTCACTCCCTTTCCTCAGAAGACTGATCTCATAGAGTTAGTTCTCTTTTTCCACTTTGATTCTAACTAATGTCCCATAATTCCAAGCAGTGGATTATTGGTGTTTTGAACCATTATTTTATTCTATGAGGCAAGTCATTTTGACAAGTCACTAATCTTAATACCACTCAACTATACAGCCCTTTCAAAGATTGCCCATGATAACCCACTCTATTAACCTGGCGTATCAATGACATTCTTCATAGCATCGCATCTCAAACTAATGGGGAGACAAAAGCTGGAATGCTTTTTAGGCCTTCCATACCACTATGGGTTCTTTACCCACACATCACGAAGTTGCACAAGATCACAGCAGATTCCACAGTAGCCAAACTAAAGCCTTGCCAAGCAGGGGTGCATTGGTCTGTCTTTACTATATATAGCTTATTTCTAAAACAAGTGGAAATATCCCATTAGGAAGACAATGCTTAACCCTTGGTTTCCCCTTAGCTGTTAATTTTCCTGCAAGCATTAGAGGAAAGAATTATTCTTCTACTTTTTAATTAAAAAGTATCAAATAGCTTTAGTTCTAGAATGGATTTGGTTTGCCTCACTTTTGACATTTCTGTCAATTCAGAGTCCTAGGGATCTGGGGAGTTGTGGGCAAGAGGAGTTGAAACCATGCACAATACATCTATCTGATTGGCAGGTGCATTAAGCAGTTGCCTTTAACATTATGTGGCTTCCTTTTGGTTAACCAATCCAGGAAGACATTGATTTGTGGTCTTCAATACCTGGCAGACTATAGATAATGTTTACACAGGGATTTTATATGTTTGTTGTCTCATTCAGATTTTAAATCTACAGAGCCACAGTAATAAGAAAGAAACAGATGGATATTTAATTCTTTGTTTGTTTTGATTTGTTGAGACAGGGTTTCTTGGTGTAGCTTTGGTTATCCCACAACCAGCTCTGTAGACCAGGCTTAAAGATTCACCTGCCCCAACTCGCAAGTGCTGGGATTAAAAGCCTATGCTATATCCACCCAGGCCTTTCATTCTTTTTTCTTTGATGTTTAATTCTTATAACCTATTACCTATAAATGTGCAATCCTGTTACTAATACTATAACATTAAAAATGAAGCTTGGATATTTCATAGCAGCTACTATGCTGAGAGCTTTACTGTTATTATTTCATGGTCATCTCCCAAGATTATTATTGAAATATCGTTTTTACTCTCTTTTAGAGATGAGAATTCTAAGCTACCCAGCCAAAAAAAAATTTAAAAAGACTGCTCATAAAGACAGATTCTTTTTAAGGAATAAAAGCATTATATTTAGGGAATCCCCTAATATTATACAGACAGAAAATTCTAGAGGTAAAACTGAGTCTTTGAATGTCAATACATTGTTCATTTAACTATATCTAAGTTTGGATGATTCTCCTCTTGGGGAGTGCACTGAAATTCACTTGCTGCAAGAAGGAACAATGGGTGTGGGTAGTGAGGATGTGGACAGGTGTTACAGAACCAGAGATACCCAGGCTCTTATACTCTCCTTTGAGGCTTTGCTCAGGAATAAATAGATCATGCTTTCTCCCATATCATGAAAAGAGGTCTTTAATGTGACTGGGAAAAGGAATCACACAAGGTCAAGCCTGAGGAAACTGTCTATTCTCAACTAATTTGTAACCTACAAAAGTGTCAGCTGTATAAGGCTCAACCATCAAAAACAAATATAGTTCAGATGGCTTTGAGCACTTCTAGGAATCCCACTTTCCCAAAAAATCCCAATAAACTGGAGCAAACCTATTGTGTAAAGAGATATAAACAGACGAGGAAGGGATAGGCATGATAGGCAACAACAACTCCAGAACTCTGGAGGCCTAAAAGCAAGAAGTCAGTGCAAGCTGAGCAGGTGAGAACAATCTGAATGCATGAGGAAGCAGAGGTGACCTAAGACATTGACTGGCCCAGAATGAACTGTAGAGTCTTCAAGAGGCCCAGCACCAGACAGGCCCTTTACTACTGGGACTAAAGGGATGGGACATGAGGGTTAGAAAAGACGGGGAAAGGACACATTTCTCCTTCCCCATATCTCACTCTAGGTTGAGCATTGGAAATGTGGAAGGCTGTTCTCTGGACATGAAAATAAATGTCTGGGCATGGTTCCGGCAGACATAGTTGATTATATACCCAGGTTAGAGAACTCCCAACTCTCTTTTTTGATCCAGCTTTGTGACTGCTCATGGCAAGACCTGTGCACTCCAAACAAGGTGTGAAAAAAGTCCTCCTATGAGTTGATGTAAACTGTAGGAAGAAGATGGAAATGCTCACATGAGAGGCTCCTTTAAATTGTTCATGCAGAACTTGCTACAGTGGACCTTAAATCCAGTCAACAATCTTCACAGTCATGAACACAAGTAAGATTACTTAACAATTGAAGACAGTTTCTAAGAGAATATAGTGACAAAAATGTGAATTATGCATGGAAAATCAAGCAACAAATAAATAATCAACCATCATTAACATCCTTAGAATGGGCACTAGAGGGGAGAGAGGAAGTCAGGGAAAGTTGATATGGTCAAAGTACATAGTATAACTTTAATAGAAAGGACACTATGAAATATACCATTTCATACAATTAATCAGCATTAATAAAATATTTTGTAAAAACCCCATGAAACTGGAGCAGAATTCAGTGAAAGGAATAGTTAGGAAAGTGCAACTTCCCACACACATCACACATCACTTATGAAAATTAAACGTGATATTAGGGGTGGAAAACATCAAAGTATTTTAGTAAAAAGATTAAAGCTAGAGAATCAAGTAATATATATTTAAAAATTCATTAAATAGTTATAAAGAGAAGAGAATAAATCTGAGACATGAACTAATCAATGAAATAATTCAAGAAAATCTTCTATAGTGAAAAGAAATATGTTTCTAGATTGGAAGGGCTTGCTGGGGATGCATCAGGAAATGGGCTCCACTATCATTAAATTTCATAGCACTTCACTCCAAGAAAAGATTTCATGAACTGACAGGGAAATTGAACAGGTATACAAAAAGAAGAATTAAAATAACTTTTTAAAAGATTATTTACTTATTTTATTAATTATATGTACATATGTATGTATGCAGGTATGTGCCTGTTCATGGAGATACCCATGGAGACCAGAAGAGGTCATACAAGATCCCCTAGAGCCACCCAAGGTAGGTTCTGGATATCAAAGTCAGGTCCTTTGTAAAAGCAGTATTTGGTTTTGAGTGCAGAGCCATACCTCCAGAATAGTTTTGTCTACAGACAGTACATAATAACTATTATACACATGGCTGGGTGTAGTGTGATCCTGTGAACTAAGTACACTGCATAATAATCAAACAATGGTGCCTCTATACCCACTGCCTCATGCAATTATCATTTCTTTGTAGTGAGAACATTTCTTCTCTTCTAGACATGGTGAATCATTCAATAAAATGTTGCTAACTATATCTAACTCATAATACATGAGATCACCAGAACTAACTGCCATTTAATACTCATTGACCAGCCCCTCTTTACCCTTACTTCCTCTGCCTCCCTCCCCTGCCCAAGTAACCACTATTCCTACTTCTTGTTTTAGAAAAAAAAATAAGTACTTGGTTATTTTATTTTTAAATTTATTCTTTGAGAATTCCATATACATATATAAATACACACACACACACACACACACACACACACACACACACACACACACATAATGAAATAAGATAATGTCCACTCTCCATTTCCCCCTACAACTCCCATCAGATCTTCCCAATATATCCCTCTTCCAACTTAAAGTCCTCTTATTTTCATTTTAATAATTCACTGTGTCCAGTTAGTGGTGCTTATATGTGCATTGATGTGGGGCCATGCATTGGAGCAAGAACAACTGATAAGTGGCCACATCCCCCCAAAAATATGAAGCTCCCTCTCACAACTTTCTGTAGTGCCTCAATTATGGGTGGAGCCTCCTCAGCTCCTCCGCCATCCAGGCTAGAGTGTTGACTGGCTTGATCTTGTACAGGTCTTGAGCAGGCAATCTCAGAGGCTGTGAGTTCACAAGTTCAATGGCCATATCATGTCCAGAAGACAGCATTTCACAGTACCCCTCCCCATCCTCTGGATCTTATGTTCTTTCTGTCTCCTCTTCTGAGAGGTTCCCTCAACCTTGGCTGGGGTTAGGACTATATGATAAAAATGTCCCATTTAGTGCTGGGCACCCAAACAGTCTCTCATGCTTAGCACATTGACCAGTTGAAATTCTTTGCACTGACTGCTGCCAACTCAGAAAGAAGCTTCTTTGACCAAGACTGAGAGCAATCCAGGTGGAGATATTCCAGAGTAAAAATAAAAATAGATACATTTCTTGACATGCCTGTGGAAATAGTGTTGGAAAGTTTCTATGTAGGGGGAATAGCAATTGATAAAAACTACAATACCTCCCAAAAGGAAAAAAGAAAGTCTAAAAGTCCATCAATTTCCAAAATATAGAAGGCTAGGAAGAATAAAAAAAACCATACAGTAGATTTCTATGAAATCAGAAATAATATTCATATTAGGAATATGGTGGTATCAACTGAGTATTGATTTACTCAAAAATAATGGGGCCAGACAGGATAGAAGAGAAGGATCTGAAATCTCATCTATCATGCTCAAAAGTCAGAGATTATACTTAAAATTCATTAATCAAAAAAATGCCACATATGCATGTTATTTCAAAAGATCTCTATTTAAATGCCAAAAGAAAACAGTGAAAGAACAATTCAACCCTGTCTCCATCAAGAGCAAGACTGAATGGCATGTGGAGCAGTGGGGACAGAGACCTGCTTGCAAGTTATGATCAGCCCACCAAAAAGATTTGACCTTTAAACTGTGTGCTCCAGTTACTCTGCTGAAACAAATATTCATCACGAAGTTCCAAGAGCAGCATGCAGGATGATACTGGCTCTTAGAAAACATGCCCCCTGCCCCCATTTTGAGAGTCCTTCACATTTCCCCCTACATCTCTAGCATGTACAGAATTAGCAGAGAAATGCATTAAGGACCCACTACTAATATTCAAGATGTGTCATGTATCCAAATCCTTCTTTGGAAGTTTAGCACTTTGAGCTTAAGAGCCTCAGTGATGAGGGAGGGTCAATACATTATTGTGTTTACCAGGCCAGTCAACTCATGAAGCAGAACGAGAGTAGTGCTGAAATTACTACCAGATAACCTGAAGACAAGTAAAAACATTAAATATTCATTTCCTTTCCCTGAGCAGTCAGTGATCGTGGCTTTCTGATCTTAGAATCTCTGGGACTTTGTTGACAAATCATTTTATGTCCTCTGGGCAGATCTTGGAATATCTTTCTTCCTGCTTCCAAGGAGAGGCATCATCTTGGCTCGGTGGGAAGCTTGCCTTGTGTGCGCTATATTTCTCTTCGCACTGGGTGGATGTCCCTTTAAGGGCCCCTGCTCTGGGCCAACTTTGGATGGGTGAAGTGTGACATGATTCTTCCTTTTGCATCGCTCCTTTAGCGGGTTGCATTCTGACAGGTCATTTTCTGCTGGTCAGTCTGTAAGAGGTTGCTGTTGAAAGAGTCTCTCAGCACACATACTGGCTTCTCTGGCTGCCTTCATGGTACCCATTCCTTTCTTCTTTACCATTGTCCTGCTGGGCCATGTCTTTGGTTCACTTGCTATAATTCTCATTAGGTACTTCTCTCATCCTCTTGTTTATTGTATCAAATGTCGGCATAATTTTAGTGGATTTTGGTTGGATGTTCATGAGCTGTACGATTTTGCTTTTTACATTTATTTACTTTGAGGGTTTGGGGGCATGCTAGAGTGTGATTGTGGATGCCAAAAGACAGCTTGCAGGAGTCAGTTCTCACCTTCCACTACATGGATTCCAAAGATTTAACAACGAACCTCATCAGGCTTGGCAGCAAGCATCTTTACCTGCGAAGCCATTTCACCGGACCTGCAACTCTTCCATTGATGTCTTTCACTCTGGTATTACATGTACAAGCTCAGCATTGTCTTCTGAAGTCTACAAGCTTGAATTTGCATTAGCTTTTCTCCTAAATACTATCAAAAGCCAAGATGAACTCCTCTGCCATTGTTGGTGTCTTCTGTTCCCATTGGCTTCCTGTTCCTCTCTGGATTGTAATATGAGTTCTTGTCATTTTGCCTTTTCCCAATTCACACATTATTTTGAGGACCTAGACTCTGTCTTTTTATTGGCATATTTCTAGGTTGCAAGTGTCTTTAGTTGGGTTATTTGTGGTGTATCTATTCTCTAATACTTGCTCTCAGTTTAGAATGCTGAGACAAACCTAGAACCCCAGAGAAAC
The DNA here is from genome assembly GCF_903995425.1 of Onychomys torridus. Lineage (NCBI taxonomy): Eukaryota > Metazoa > Chordata > Mammalia > Rodentia > Cricetidae > Onychomys > Onychomys torridus. The sequence continues at coordinate 62,039,387 of NC_050449.1, read as the reverse complement.
CAAGAATACGGAGAGTACTCATTGTCCTGGGAGGCCAAGAGAGACAAGGAAGAACACCAGAGATCCCATCTGCCTCCAGCCCAGACCCTGGCTGCCCAAAGTTATAACGATGCTATTTCTTTCCGATGAGGCAAAGGTCTCCAAACCTGTTTTCCTGGAGAATGCTTCCTGTTTAGAACTCTGCTGTTTGTACAACTAAAATAAAGGAGAAAATAATGTCTGATTCTCAGAATTCCTGTCTTCAGCCACTGTGGGCAGAGTGCATGCCTTTAATGAAGCAAAGCCGAGTCTTCTTCTCTTAACCAGTTTACATATTCAAGGGAGATTTACATATGTTGCTGATGGCATTTATTCATGCAGCCATTAAACATTTATTAAGCCTCTATTAAGGTCCAGGTACTATATATGGGGCTCTGCTTTCAGATTATAATTCAGTAACACATATTTAGAATCATTACTATTTCCATATATTTTGTACCAGTAATATGACCCTTGGGAATTTTTCCTAAGGTAATAATTCATATGGAAAGAAGTAATGTGTAAAATGTATTTATAGAAGTTTAGTTTATAATAATTGGAGAACTTAAATGTCCACTGGTGAGGGAATTAAGATAGCTATGGCATATTCATTTCATGAAAAGTAGATAAGACAAAGGATAAAAAATAGAAAATAATATATAAAATGTTAGGAGCAAAACTGAGGGTAAAACTCTATGGAAATATGAATGTACCTATGTAAAAACACATATATAGTACAATTTTCCAAAGCCAGTGAGAGATGTGAGCAGTGTTGGGACTTGGTGGTTAGATTATGCCCCTGTTCGCCTTCTTAGGATATAATAGTTTCCTTAATTCCTGATGCTCCAGTTTCATCTCTGCTTAATGTGATAAAATGCCCCAAGAAAAAGCAACAGAGGGGAAGTAGGGTTTATTTTAGCTCGCAATCCCAAGTTACAGCCCATAGCCTGGTCATAGCAAACCCACAGTTAAAAACAGAGAGGAATGAATCCATTCATGCTGAAGAGGCAGCTAGCTTTCTCTTCTCTGATACAGTCTAGGATCCAAGCTCATAGAATGGTGACAGGCACATTTATGCTGCATCACTCAACACAATTAGGACACTCTCCCACAGACCATGACCATCTAGACAGTCTCTTATTGAGACTCCCAGTGCATGTGGTGCTACATGCTGCCAAGCTGACAAAGTGAACCATCACAGGGACTAAAAATGATTTAGACATGAGTACATCCTGAAGGTGGGATTCATGGGAGCCTTAATGATGTCAACTTTGTTAAATATGCAAATATGTAGATTTAAAACTTCAAGGGAAAAGATATGCTTGGGCAATAGTGGTAAGTGGGAATAATCTCGGGGCCTGGAGAGATGCTCAGCCATCAGGAGCTCTTACTGCCCTTGCAGAGGACCAGGGTTTGGTTCCCAGTACCCAAGTCAGGTGGCTCACAACTCTAGGTGACTAGCTTCAGGGGATGCAATACCCTCTCTGGCCTCTGCTAGCACCCTCTCACAGGGTCACAATGGTAATGCTTGCAAAAATTCCAGTGTTACACTAGCTTCTGGAGGGAGGCTGGGGGGAATGTGAACTTTTGGTCTCAAGGTGGGAAAGCCATCTGGGGCCATGCGAGCTGCTGTGCAGTGGGAGGAAGCTGACAGGTACCAAGCTCAGCCCACTGCAGAGTGTGTCCTGTGATGATAGTGGGTGAAGTCCTTAGAGCAGGTCTCTGTCATGGCCACTGGGTTGCTTATTTTGTCATCACCAGGCAATAAGTGCTTATGAAATAAAACTTAGAATGGAGTGAAAAATTGAAACCAACTCCCCCCACAGTATCTCCTTGTGAAGAAAGGGCTGCTAACAGTTGGCGTTTCTCCTCCAGTTTTCCCAGCACAGAGAGAGAGAGAGGCTTTGGCAGGTTTCTAAACCCAACTGTAATTACACTGCACATAAAATTTTGCATCCTGAATTTTTCATTTAAATGTAGCAAATAAGCTGTTTTCATGCCATTTTACAGTGTTCAGAGCCATTATTTTTAATGACTACACAACATACTTGTTCGGAAACCATATAGGCAGTGTGCAAGCATGCATACTTTCCTTGTTTATTATATTTTTAATTTAAGAAAATTTGAGATTATAATATAATTATACCATTTCTCCCTTCCCTCCCTCCAAACCCTCCTATATACATTCCCCATCTTTTTCAAATTCTTGGCCTCTTTTTCCATGAATTGTTACTGCACACATTGCCAGGGAGCCCCTTATACAGTCTTCTCAATCTAGGAAGAACTCTGAGTTTCCTGGGTAGCTAAAGGTAGTCTGGAGTTCATAATTCTTCCTGGAAAGGTGGAGAAGGATGGAAGTAGGTGACAGAAATAAAGAAGAAAAATGAAAGGCTGACATAAGAGCTGGAGATACACAGGGGAGGGCATGCCCGGAAGGAACAGTGGAAAGGAGGAAAGATGAGAGAAAAGATGAAATAGAGGAAAAAGCAAGTAAGGTAAGAGACTAGGAAGAAGAGGAGAGAAGGAGAGAGAGAGGGCAACAGAGGTGGTGATGAAGAGGTAAAGGGCACATGTATTCAGATGAAACATGGCCCCCAGAGGCACAAATAGAAGCTTTCCAAGGAAGATGGATCCCCAGTGTTCTTATCTCATGGGCTGCTTGCAAAGCACCATGTTCTATGCATTGGTTTTCTTCATCATTCATATTATGATTCATATGTTATGAACACTGGGCTTTTCAAATATTACTATTGCAATCACATTTATGACATCCTTTCTTTTAAATTCTGTTTCTCTCAGTGGTGTGTGTGTGTGTGTGTGTGTGTGTGTGTGTGTGTGTGTGTGTATGTGTATTATGAGTGCAAGTACTAGTCGAGGTCAGAAGAGGGCGTCAGATCCCCTAGAGCTGGGTGCTGGAAACTGTAAGAGCAGGAAGTAGTCTTAACTGGTAAGCCATTTCTCCAGCCCCAATGACATCCTTCTTTCTAAAGACCCCTTATTATTCCACTAAACACATGAGGCCTTTGGCTGATTGCTTGGGTTTCTTAAGACAGTGCCCAATACAAGGCACCCCTTGAATCCTTCCTCCAGGGATTTCCTTTTCTTCCTGTTTCATTTGGTGTCCTTGGCTGGGATCAACTGTCTCTTTCCAGTATTGTGCTTCTGTGGCCGTAATCGAATTTCAAGTTATGTGGTCCATTAGACACACGCTGGCATTTTTACAGCTCTTGATGGGGAGTTGGGCCTGTGTTTCCTCCTGTTTGGAGGGAAAGCATGTTTTTTGGAAGGTCTGAAAGCCCCTTATCCAGCTGCCAGTTGATCAGCACCTGCTGAGACTAGGGCCTTGAGCTTGGCTCTCCCCCAGCCTGCCCTGGGGACCATCTGTATTTTGTGAGCCTGGGACCTGCCGTTGCCCACAGGACGGCTGTGAACATCAGAGGCCTTGGCAGCTAGTAAAGGCTGGAGCTGGATGTGAACAGCTTGCCTGAAAGCCGGCTCATTCCATGATTGCAGGAAGCCAAAAGCTGTACCAGAGAGCCTTGGCAGAAAGGCCCTCCCAATCAGGGGGGTTACAAAGCCTTCTCCCTGTGGTCAGGCCTCCTCGGTCTCACTTCTCATGGATGGGACAGGGAGCATTGTCTGTTCTGCAGGAGATTTAGAGAATCTGGAAGTGAAATCTCTTTCCATTGAAATTTTCTATGACTGGAGTCAGTAAGAGGCCCTTCAGCATAAGCAGCCTCCCCCATAAAATAGGGGTGAGGACTCCTGCCCAGCCTACCTTTCAGGGTTGTTAGAAGCACATAGGGGTACAAATAAAGTATCCTTCCAGGTTGCAGGGGGCATGCAGCATTGGTGTAAAGAACATTGGTTGGGCATCAGGAGCTGCAGGTTCACATAACACCTGTGCTATCTCCAGCTTCCAATGCCTGTTTCCACCTTCTGGAAACAGTGCTAACAAAGCCTGTTTGCACAGATGCTTTGCAAGAATTAGATCATGGGAATGCTTTAAGTAAGATATTCTGATGCTGAGGGAAGCCCTGCAGGGTCACCGGTATGAGAGAGAGAGTCACAGTGGTGCTATAGACTGGATATTTGTACCCTAACCACATTCATATTTTTTATGGGATTCTGTGAAGGAGTGGGGCCTCCAAAATTCATTACAGTTGGATGAGAACATCAGGCATGTTCTCAAGAAAGGTGTGACACCTACCCTATGAGAAGAGATACCAAGGAGCTTGCCTGCTTTCCTCTCCTTCCTGTGTGAGGACTCAGGGAGACCACAGCCATCTATAAGTCAGGAAGAGAGCCCTCATCAGAGCCCAGTCATAGTGGCACCACGACCTTGGGTTTGCAGCCTCCAAAAATGCAAGAACGTAACTTCACCTGTAGTATTGCACATTCGGTAGCCTAAGTGGTCTAAGAAACTCAGTGTCAGGCCCAGGCAAGGTTCCTTTTCTTGCCCTGGAGGGCAGCTTGATTATATGTGCCCCAGGACCAGCAAACACCCAAGGCCCAGGCCTTGACAGGGTGGGTGACGTGTTTGCCTCTATGCAAAAGTTAAGGGGATGGTCCAAACTTAGTGATCAAGTTTAATGCAGTATTAAAAACCATAACTGAGAGGCTGGAGAGATGGCTCAGCAGATAAGAACATGGACTTGCTCTTGCAGAGGGCCTGAGTTCAATTCCCAGTACCCATATAAAGCAGCTCATGACTACCTGTAACTTTAGCTCCAGGGAGTCTGGTGTCCTCTTCTGTCTTCCAAGGGTCCCTGCATTCACAGATATAAGCATATACACATAGACACGTAAATAAATAATAAAACATTTTTAAAACTCTAATGCAAAGTAGAGCCAGAAATCTAATAAAATGCCAGAATTTTAAATAAAGATGTGATCACTCAGAGTTGTGCCAGCCCACACTAGAACCAAGGGGGTAAAGTGAGTAACAACAGGAAATATGATACTTTTGTTTCACACGAATTCTGACTTTGAAAATATTACATTAAAGTGTTATTTATGTTGATCATCACATATGGAGCCACCTGAAATGTTGTACCCAAGAGAAGAAAGACCTTCTTTGCTCAGCCCCAGCCATCAGCCCCATGACTTCATCCCACGGAGCCCTCCTGGCCCCCAATCCTGTCACTGCCTCCTCATTCGCAATGAAGATGTGCCGTCTACAGTCACATGTCTCTGGGCTCTGGTCTGCTCATCTGTGCTGAATATAAATTATTAACACAAATTATTTCATTGTTTCTCCCCTATGAAACTGGAATTGGGAAGAAAAAACAGTGACCAGAAAAAATTACAATGTCTGAAGCCCAAGGACTGAATCTCTCTTGTGATGGAATGCTAATTTTCTCATTGAGTAAATATTTATTAAATGCCCAGTGGTTGTGAGTCCGGTTGGTGCTGAGAACCAGAGGATGAAGGGCCAACGGCCCTGTTCTGAAGAGCTCCCAGACCGCTAAGGGAGCTGGGTAATGACAGTGCACAAAGAAGGGTGCTCCACAGAAGTGTGGGTGAGGGCAAGAAAGAGAGCTGCAGCTTCTCAGAATCAGGAAGCCTGCAGGTGAAGGGCTGCCTTGGCTCCCGTCAACACTCACTGCTTTCCTCTCAGTCCGCTCTCTACAGGCTCATTGCAGAGGAATTGGGGGAGAGTGCATGCATCAAATAGCAAACTCTACAAGCTAAGCTGGCTTCTCCCCAGCACTTGTCCATATCCTTGTCTGTGATGGGCCTACTTGGACACTCCCAGATAAGAAGGCTTCAGAACATCTGGCATGAACCTTCCTCCCGCTGTCTGCCCTGTGCACTGGAGCTCCTGTTCCATGAGGCAGAGGCAAAGAGAAGAAAAGACAAAGAAAAGGAAAATTAGCATTTCCACTAAAATAATATTATGTCTTAAAATAGTTTCTTTTGATAATAAAAAGTCAATCAATTCAAGGCTCAAACTCCCCAGTTTCTCTCCTTTCAGGGTGACTCCCATAACTGTGGGGGGCCTAGCTGAGCCAGGTGCAGGAGTTAGCCTGGCCTCTGTGAGAGGTCATGTCTTCCATTGTCATGGGGATGATCTCTTCTCTGTGTCTAATTAGCTGTATCTGAGTCCGTCTGGTCTGGGTGGGCAGAGGCCCCTCTGCTGAGTGCACCAACCTTCACCAGTGGCCTGTCCCTGTTTCCTCCTGTCCAGGAACCTCTTCAGCAGCTTTTTTAGCCTGGGTAGCTAGAAACAACCCTGGCACCAGCAAGGTTTATGGTGGGCAAAATGTTCTTGGGGGTAAACAAAAACTAGTATACAGAGCATCCATGAGGCGGAAGGGATTTGGACTTTCCTCTAGATGTGATGGGAGCCCTTGAAAGTTTTAAGTAGGTCAGGATGGTGCAGGCCTCATCATGAAAGGATCGTGCTGGTTGCTCTTTGAGGATGTGTTTGATGGTGAGGGAGTAGAGGCATCATGACTAAGGCAGGAAGCTAAGCCCAGACTAGACCAAATATGATGGCGTTTCACCACTTGGGTGGTGAAAAGGGGATTAGCGGTCTGTGGTGGAGTGTGGCCTTGCAGAACTTGCTCACTTGCTGATAATGAGCATAGGAGAAATCAAGGTGAGGTGTTAAGGGAACAGAGAGGAGAGTGGATTTTTAGGTCACTACTGGATTGAGGGAATGTAGGTTGGAAAAAGCTCTGGGCTGAGATGGGACCAAAAGTTCTGTTTGGTTGTTAAGTCTACATGGTCCCAGGAGTCCCCAGGGGAGGAGCCTTCAGCAGTGTGAGTTCAGAGAAGGGCTGTGAGTGTCACAGGCACAAGGCCAACACTTAAACCCATGAGAACGAAGGCAGTGCTGGTACAGAGGAAAGCTAGCCACAGGATAAACAAAGGTCCATTAGAGGGTCCTTCTGTGTTTAGAGTTGGGGCAAATGCAGATGAAGGAGTGAAGGGCAGCAAGAAGACAGTACATTAGGAATCAAGACAAGTGTGGGCTCAAGGGGATGTATTCTGAGGATGGCCAAGGAGATACTCCTGGCTGTCTCTGGTAGACAAGTACTCCTTTATTCCCTCCACCTTCCCTTGGACACAGGTCTTTTCATTGGTCCCATAACCTCCAATTACAGGGTTGGTGATCTGTCCCTCACCCTACCACATGACTAATCCCCTATCATCCTTGAATTTCTTTCAGAGGTGGTCCAGAGTCTGACCAAGTCAGTGCAAAGAAAGCGTTGCCCGTGTGAGTGAGGAGACTGGAGCAGAGTTCAAGGAGATCCCATGGAGACTATGGTGAGCTATGCCTCGATGCCTCTGAGTGAGCAACAGGCACCATGGAAACAGAGGCAGGATACAGAGGGGGGAGGATTCTACTAGAGTAATGCCTCTTTGGGGGAAAAGGAGGGCTCTGCTGGAGTGTTAGCTTAAGCCAACTGTTGGGCCCTGTGAGAGATTTGAATGTGGGAAGGAGGCCCAAAGGCTGTTCTCTATCAAGCAAGGGAAATGTGATTCTTCCTCAGGGACATACCAGGGCCTTCTCTACTGTTGTGAGAATTCCCTCCCCTGAGACATAAACAATGTCTTCCTCTCCCTCATAAGGCCTCAATAAGAAACCAAAGCATCATCTTACCAGGACTGAACATGGGGAATGAATGATTTTAGGGGTTTACTGGGTAAGCGGTTACTTATAGGAGCCTGAGTGATCTCAAGGCAGCCACAATGGGAAGTCGATACCCAGCATGATGACCTCCATACAGCTGCACAGATGGAGACTTCTTAATGTACCCCAGCTCAGATGTGCTAACACCATTGGAGACTCCCAAGGCCTTGTACAATTAGGGCAGGACTGCATAAAAATGGCTGAAAGGAGCAGCCAGAATCTCAGGTGAGGATCCTTTGACTTTCTCCACTCCCTCCCTCTATGAGGGGTGTCAACAGTCAACAAGCCATATCCTAATGGATGTTTGCAAGCAGGCTCAGCTGAGCTGGTAAAGATGGAGGCTGTTTTGCTCTGATGGCTATGTTCTACCACAGGTACAGCTGGGAGATTAAGATTGCAGGGGTAGGGCCCTGACTTTGTATAGCTGGAACCCTGTGACTGCCAAATGTCACTCATCTCCAGGGACAACCTCCTGCTTAGGGCAGCAAAAGATGGCTTCCTTGGGGCATTAGGTTTTCAGGTAGTTTTGGGGGTACTGGGATGCAGCCTAGAGCCACTACCATAGACCTCCCAATAATCACAGAGCCAATCACTTGAATTAAACACCACCATTGAATGTTGTTTCTGTTTGCTGTTTTCACGGCTAAACGCTAATATGGATCCCAAACCCTCAGACAGCAAGGTGGGAGGGAAGAAGCTTGCATGGTGAAACCACACCCCCTTCCTCCACCTGCCCATCAATTCCTTTGAAGCCTAGCCTAGGAGTGCCTCCACCACAGGTTGACTCCAAGTGGAACATTGTGAAGGGTGTGAGCCTGAGTCATATATGCTGATGTAAGGGTCAAATAGGAACAAAGGGGACTCAGGGCTGAAGGTGAGCAAGACAGCAAATGAGTCTATGCAGGCCACTGGGTGCAGGGCTCCAAACTGAATAGGGATGGTTTGGATTAATGAAGAGTTCAGAGCAGGAACTGTGAGGTGGCTGCTGGCAGCAGCCTGGACATGTTCTGCTCTCTGTCATGATGCCCTTTGGATTCATACATTTTCCTTGTATTAGATTTATCAGTTTCTGTACAGAATTCCAAAGAGGAACACACACACACACACACACACACACACACACACACACACACACACAATCTCAAGAAAGAGAGGGGCCTGAAGATTTTTGCAGAAATGGCCGCAGTAGAGAAAGGAAAGAGTCATAATAGCTCACAATAAGGGGCTAAGTCTTGCCTCATGGGAAATAGCTCTTTGGAAAAAGTGCTTGCCACACAGCCATGAAGATCTGAATTCGGTTCCCAGAACGTACATACAAAAAATAGTGAGTAGTGGTGGACACTTTAGTCCCAGCTCTAGAGAGGAGGACACAGGTAGATCCCTAGGGCTTGCTGGCCATCCAGCCTTGCGTATTTGTTAAGTTCCAGCCCAGTGAAAGACTAGCTCAATAGGCAAGGTGGAGTATTCCTGAGGAGGTAGAGGGACAAACACAAATTTCCATGGCTTGGTGGCTATGAACTTCCATCTTTTCTTTTTTAATTAAGAAATTTTCCAGTCATCCTACATATCAGTCTCAGTTTCACCTGTCCTCCCTCCTCCCACCCCCCATTTCCACCTCCTCCAAGGCAAAGTCTCCCATGGGGAGTCAGCAGAGTCTGGTACATTCAGTTGAGGCAGGTCTAAGCCCCTGCTCCCTGAGCCAAGGCTATGCAAAGTGTCTCAACATAGGCACTAGGTGAACCTCCATCTTATCTTTTCTCTTGACATTGCTCTGTAACCCTCCCCCGAATCCTTCCAGCAAGCCATGCTGGTTACTATTAATCTTCCCTCTGCCCTCCCCAACCTAGAGGGCCCGCCTCTTTCTTTCTCTGGCACCCTACACCCCCAATCCCACTCCCCTCCCAGCAGGCTCTATATCATAACAGTGTTCTCCAAGCTGCTGACATTCTTGGCCTCCTTGCCTGGGCAGTGGTCTCATTCTCTGAACAGGAACACCTTAAGCTTGTCTAGCCCTGAGACAGCATCTCCCCTCAGAACACCTGCGTCTAGGAGAGCACCACTTCCAACATGCAGTGAAGGAAACCAGCTCAGCAGGAGCCTGTCTGGCACAGTCTCCACATTGCCCCACTCCACTTGTAGTTACTGACACAGAACCATCATTTCTCCCCCTCCTTCCCAAGGCTCAGGGATTATCCTGCAAGAGGAGGTGGAGAGATTTTAAGAGGCAGAAGTCACAGAAGACCACTGCAGAACAGTATTCCCCGGGCACCACAGGATCATCATAGACATGAACTTACACCAGCAGTGGTTACCTGCCCATGATCAAGCCCCTCACAGTCTCCCCATCAATCAGGAGGCTACATGAAGCTCCACCTCTAGCTTGAGACAGGTGGTGGCTACGAGGGAAGGGAGAATCAATTTTAATTGAGGGTGTGGCCCTGCTAGGCCCACCTTGCTCCAGTGATGTCCCCATGCCTACCAGGATACAGACGGCACAAACTAGACTTGGTAGATTACATATTTTAAAAAGGGACAGGAAGTTGGGAGAGAGTGGGGAAGATCTAGTAGCAGTTAGGGGAGGAATAGAGGATGACTATGATTAAAATACATTGTATGAATGTATGATGGTCTCAAAGAATAAATAAACACATAATTTTTTAAATGATTAAAATTTAAAAACACAAAATAAAATGATCTCAGTTGTCCTAGATACTTCCTCAAGTATTTATGCTAAAGTAGCAATGATGTCTGATATTTCCTTTAAAATTTCTAGAAAAATATGTGAAAGTGTGTAGAAAAAAAGCCTATAAAATTAGATCAGCAAAATATTAATTACTGATACTTGATGTTAGACACATAATTTAATTCATTTTAACCTGTCTTTCCCTTTCATACATATTTGCAATTTCTTGAGATACTTTTTTTGAACTAGAGATATTACTAGAGTTTTTTTTTTTTTTTTCTGAACCTCTCTCATCTCATGCTTCCTTCCTTCCCAGAGGTAACCAGTGTTTTGAATTTGCTATTTCTATGCCTGACCATAATTTTCATATTATTAAATATATAATTACAGTTCTACTACACACATGTCTTAAACAACATATAATTACTTTGCACATTTTTCTAAATTTATATAAATAGCATATCACACATTTTAAGAGAATTTTTTTAGATTTATTCATGTTAATGCATGGATAATTATAGTTCATTATTTTTAGGTGATATAAAGTGTCTGGGATTAGCCATCCCAGTGAGATCTGGGTCTGACTGAGAAATGCTGCCTCAGTGAATAAAGCAGAAAAGTGATAGAGGATGATTCCAACATCAACCATGCATGTACACACACACACACACACACACACACACACACACACACACACACACACACATGACCACACACATGCAAAAGCATAATTTGCTGGGTTAAATAAACAAGTAAATAAATAAAACACAAAGTTGGGTGGGGGATGGGTGTCCTAGAGGGAGTTTGAGGTGGGGTGTGTGTTGGTGAATTTATTAAGGCCAGTTCACGTAGTTAAAAGCGAGGTTTATTTTGTGAGGTAATTTACAAGTGAAGGGATAGGTTATGGGGTTTGGGGAAAGTGTAGCGCAGTCCGGCTGTGTTCTCTGGAGAACTTTGCTCTGTCTACCTCCAGCGTCCAGAGTCCAGGAACCAAGAGAGCCAGTGCATCTGGATCTCGGGTCTTCAGGGTCCTCTCTCAGCCCCACCTTGTAGGCGCGACAGTGACTAAAGCCTCAATGGGGGTTGGAACTTCCAGATCAAAGCTGGAATGGCTACCCACTAGAGGTGTGTATGACCAAGATACATTGCACAGATGTATGAAGTTTTCAAAGAATAAAAAAATGCAAACAGCACACACACACACACACACACACACACACACACACACACACACACACACACAGAGGAATAAGAAGAAGCAAGGTTGGTTTTAAGTTTTAGTTACCAAAAATAATACTATGATGGTCCTTTTAAATATCCCGCACCATAGCAAGTGTGAAATTCCCTCTGGGATACTGAGCAGTTGTCTGGCTGATCTGTAAATTATAAGCAACTTCCTGTGTACAGGTCTTGCTAAATATTTAATAACGAAGTGGTGAAAACTTATATGCTTCTGCAGTATGTGGGATTTTATATTTATACCCATACCTATACACACTAATATTTTAAGACTTTAAAATTTTGGTTAAGGAAATGATTGTGAAGTAGTATCCTGTTGTTTTAATTTGCAAATCCCTGGTAAATGGTGAGGATGAAAATCTTTGCATCTTTCATTTTTTTCCACGTGTATTAATGCTCCCTCAAATTGTGTCTCATCTACAGCTTATCCTACTCATAGCATTTCAAATCTTAATGTATTTTACTCCTAAGCTTATATATTCTTATCTCTGTTTTGTCTTTGGATTATAAATATTCCCATTTTATTATCATTTTTTTCATTGTGTATATGTTTGCATGGTGTGTGTCTGTGTGTATGTATATTTATATGTGTGTGGCTTGCTTGTCTGTGTGCAGGTGTGTGTGTGCACATGGTGGCTAGAAGTGAGGCTCTGTATCTTCCTAGAGTCCTCTGCATTTTATTTGTATTTTTATTTTTATAAAACAATCTCTCTCTCTCTCTCTCTCTCTCTCTCTCTCTCTCTCTCTTTCTCCTTTGACCCAAAAGCTCACCAATTCAGCCAGTCCTAGGAATTCACCTGCCTCTACCTCTCTAACACTAGGATTGAAGGCATCTGCCACCAGGCCCAGCACACTCACTACATGGGTGCTGGGGAGCTGAACTCAGGCCTCATGCTACATGGCAAGCATTTACCCACTGAGCCATCTCCCCAGCCCCAAACATTCCTATTTCAAGAGTCTGGCATGTTATATGATTAATTGTCCAGAGTGGTTATCATACTTTGATGGTTGAATACCCATTTTCTGACCTTCTTATATTCCTTTGATGGATTTGGAATGTAAGCATGTATGAATATAATGTTTAGTATGAACAGGAGACGTTTAGTTCATAATACTTCTTCTCTTCTCTTGCTATATGCATATCCTCTTTCCTCTAGAGATTGCCAGTGGCTGTTTCTTAGATTCCTGGGTTAGGTCTCACTAGGGCATCTAGGGATCCTTTACCAAGGTGACATTTGATCCTTGCAGATCTATTCCGAAACTTGGGAGGGCCTTAGGTGAGATCCTGTTGGTGAACGGTATCATATCCAGGAGTGGTATAGTAGCTCACAGGGTAGATCTATTTTCAGTATTCTAAGGGGTCTCTGCTGCCCTTCACAGCTGCTGCCATAACTTACATTCTCACAGTAGTGTGTAATGGCTCCTTCTTGTCTATGGCCTCACCAATATTTGCCAACATGGAGGATTACTGAAGGTTTGCTTTGATTCCTAGAATTTCATCTGTATCTCTGGCTGACTCGTAAACACTGACCATCTTGTTGCTGGGTTACATCAACAGCCTGGTTGTCCTTAGTGATCCCCCCATGTTTAGAAATGGAGAGCTACGCTGAGCTTGCCATTCTAAAGATGAGGCTATGTAGACTAGTGAGCCATTCTTTCCCTCTGGGCTTCTGTTCTCAGTGGAAGACTGAACTTATCTCCGGTCCTAGATCCCCCCAGGGGTTCTGCAGGGTCTGCCTTACTCACCACCTCCTGGGCACATCTGCTTCCTTCGCCAGCTATCAATTAACCCAACCTCATCCACCTTTCAGCCAGACATTTAGCAACATCTCTGGGACTAGAGAGATGCTCAGGGGTTAAGAACACTAGCTGCTCTTGCAGAGGACACAGTGTAGCTCCCAGCACCCACATGATAGCTCACGACCAGTTCCAGGGGATTTGACACCTTCTTCTGGCTTCTGCAGTCATCAGGCACACATGTGGCGCTCCACACAGGTAAGAACTCATAAGCATAAAACACAACCCCTGTATCTAAGGCCCAGAGAACATCACAGGAAACGGGGGGTGGTGGGTAGAAAGATCGTAAGAGCCAGGGGACCAGGGTGTGTGCTGTGAGATAGCAGGGGCTACTTCACTTCCGTGCTTCTGATTCCTCTGGGAGAATCCTTGCTGTAGACTAGGTGGGCTGAATTCACTCTGCCTGCTGCATGCCTCACTTTGTCTTAAAACTCCAAGTCTAAAATTATTTATAGCCTCGTAACTGTCCAATACCCACTTCTAAACCTGTGTGGTTAAAGCTGCAACTGGAAGCAAAGGAACCTGCTGTACTGTCACTTAATTAATAAAAGCAGAATTCTCAGTTTTTCTGCCATATGTAATGTTTTGCTCCACTCCCATGGAGGTGCTGTCTCTTGAGCTGCATTTAGACTTTAATAAGCTTCCTTTCAGTAAAGTGTGGATGATGTAAAAGAGGACCTAAAACATATTTTCAAAAGAAAAACAATCCTGAACCAGAAAAAAAAAAAAAAAAAAAAAAAACCGACTCAAAGGAGAGGGTGGTGGAGGAAACCTTCAGGGGTTCCTAGAGATGTAACAAACCCATGGGGGTGGGTTTAGGGGTGTGCTGGGTGGGGGAGGTAAGCGCATCATGCTTTCTGGGAAGAGTAGAGAGAAGAGAAAGCAAAACAATAAAGAGGGTCCAGAATATTCCAAAATCTCCAACACGAAGGGCAAGTGTTCAGAATCCACGCCTTAGCATCGGGCCGTATGGAGACGACTGAGCCCCACTACCTGCAATGGCCTTTGCAGACACCTCTCTGGTCTCTCAGCTCCCAGGCCCACAGGCTGATACTTCTACTGACACCACAGCAGTTTCAGAGAAGAGAAAAACCTCCCACTCCATCCTTCCTTCTGGACAAGTTATCCTACTCTACAGCTCCCAGAACCTTTAATATAAACACAAGGGGAACACACACACACACACACACACACACACACACACACACACACACACACACACACGGGAGAGAGAGAGAGAGAGAGGCAGAGACGGAGAGAGACAGAGAGAGACAGAGAGGGAGAGACAGAGACAGAGACAGAGGGAGAGAGAGAGAGAGAGAGAGAGAGAGAGAGAGAGAGTGTGTTTTCATGTTACTCACCCACTCCTGCACATGGGGACTGCTCTGGAGGCTGTTTGATATACCCAGTGTCACTCCATTGAAGAAAACTGATTTTTCCTCTCCCAGCAGGAATCAATTGCCAATTGCCAAGTAGCTTCTTGGGCAGCAGTGAGACTTTGCGTTCCTTCTCTTTCTCAGTGCTGGGACTCTGTCTGGTTTGAACTTAGCAGGACATCTATGTGCTGCCAGTCTCTGTGAGTTCATATGCATACCAACTCTGTTGTCTCTGGACGATGCTTTTTTCATGGATCATCCGCCATCTCTGGCTCTTGTACTCTTAGGGAGATGGGGAGAGTCTGGGAGGAGTTGAGGGAGAGAAAAGAATATGATTGAATACATTGTATGAAAAAAAATATAATGTTTTTAAATGAAAGAAAATAGGTTTTTAAAGAGTTTTTCAATAGGATGAAGACTCCCATTCAAACATGATTAACCAAAGACATTTCTTTTGCCTCTCAAACAAAAATAAAGGAATAAAACAGGTATGATGCCAACATGGGCCAGAGATCTCACGAGAATTCTAGAAGGTGAAGACTAGAAGGTAGAGGAGCCTTGGAACATTTGTCCCTGTCCAGTGAGTTCTGAGAAAAGCAGCTGAGTCATGCGTTAGCCTCAGGGGAAAGATCTCGGGAACCAGAGGCTCTAGGCTACTCTACAGAGAACAGGCAAATGCCAGAGCTTCTGTCTGAGGTGTTTCTCAGCCCGATCCCTGCTGGTGTCTGAGGATTGGATGTCTCCTTGTTTTGGTTGCAGTCTCTTCTGTATGAAGTTGATGCTTCTACTCATTAGACACCAAAAAGTTTCCAGACATCATTAATAACCTGGTAAGGGTAAAATACCCTCCAGCTGAGAACCAGGTCACTAGGGAACCTTCATCTTCCCTCTGAGCCATGTGTCCTAATCTCTAAGCTTTCCACCTCAGTAATGAGTCAGGGTTTATTTTGTGGAGATGATGGACACAGCGGGTCTAGGCTGACACTAGAGGTAGAAGCAGGCAGGGATATGATGACTTTGGCCTGAAAGCTTCAGGTCAGGTAAAGTCTTAGTTCAGATACCTGTCCCCTCCCCCCTCAGCAGATCTGTGTCAGCCTTCCGATTATCACCCAGGAAGGGACCAAGTGGCCCCTTCTTTCCCTAAAGAAACTTCACAAGACCAGATGATATTCAAGAGTACTCCATGGACACAGTCGGGTGTTCCCCAATCTCTGCAGGAGGTCCCATAGTGACCTGGGCCCAGCTGAATACACAATACATAAGTACATACATGTGCACACATAGATACACACATCACACAGATGAACACACACAGACAGAACTTCAAACCAGGGTTTGAATGCTTCTCTCCCTAATACAGATTGACAGTCAGTGAGTATTTGTCAGATTTTGTGATCACAACAAACAACCCAAAATCCCAGCAGCATATGGCAGTATTTATTCCCTGCCCACTAGTCTGTGAGTTGGCTCTGACTTCGTCTTGGTTGGGCTTTGGTTCAGCTGTGTTCAACTCCAACTGAAGGACCAACGTGGCCAAGCTAAAAGAGCCCCTCAGTACCTAATGCAATTAATTTTTTAAAACCCAGGCATGCATTGACCTGAATTTTCAGAAAGCTAGAAGGAAGAGATAGTCCTAAAAGGTTTGAGAGTGGGTGGGGTGTGCCTGTGCACATGCAAAATGATAGGAATTGAAGGCATGTGAGTACTTACCAGTGGCATTGGACTAGAGAAGGTATTTGAATCGTGCCTTCTAAGTGAGGAGGAAAAGGGGGATCCTGCTGAATTTACACCTAAGTTACCGTCCTCAGACTAGAATAACTGTTTTCAGACATGGAAAGCCTCAAAAGTGCCCTCTCCACAGCCTTTCTCAGAAAAGTACTTGTGGATGAGTACCCTCGAAGAAGGGGGTGGGGAGTAGGTGCTGGCTCAGCAGGTAAAGGCTTCCAAGTCTGACAACCTGAATTTGATTCCTGTGATCCACATGGTAGAAGGAAGGACCTGACTCCCAGGAATTGTCCTCTGAATGCCACATTTGTATATGGCACTCACCTGCCTGCACATACAGGCATATCCCTCTATATACTAAATAAATCCATAAATAATTTGTTAAATAAGAGAGTGAACTGAAAAGAAGATACAAAATCCACAAGAGACATTTGGAGGATACCAGTGCTAGCAAAGGTAATGCCTGACTGACATTTGGTACCCACAGGGCAGACAGTCAGTGGAGCAGGAAAAAAATGGAGGGGTCTGTACAGGAAGAGGGAAGAAAAACACAGCCTGTGGCTTCCAGGTGTTTCCGTGTGTTCTCCAAGGTGATTTGCTCATGCTCTGTGTGCATTTCCCCCTCATTCTTCCTTCTAGGTTGCAACATCTTGGGGGTCAAGAGGATGCTGACTTATAGTCTACACCCCTCTCTTTATAGGGCACCCTCTTGGTACTTTGGACACCATGTAAATGGCCTCCAAACTTCATTCTAGGGAAGACACAACCATCTCCTTGTTGATCGATGCTCTTGATAGTAAACTGCGCCAAAGGTGAGCAAGGCAATAACTATATGCAAGGGGAAATGGGTAGATGGTGGAAGGGTAGATAGGTGGGTTGAACCCTTCCCAGAGGGAAAGCCATGAATGGGATGATAAGTCTGACTCTTTACTGAAGTCCATATCTGAGCCCATCTATGAAAGTCCTTCAGAGAATTGTGCCACCCACTGCAGTGAAATTTTGTGTGTGCTCTGACAAATAAAGATTGCCTGAAGATCAGACAGGGCAAAGCCAGCCACGTGAGCCATGGAGGCCAGGCAGTGGTGGGACACACCTTTAATCCCAGCATTTGGGATCTCATGCCTTTGTTCCCAGTACTTGGGAGGCACACATGCCTTTAATCCCAGCACCAGGGAGGAGGAAACAGGAAGTAATGTAGCTGGGCGGAGAAAGGAACATAAGGCAGGAGGAGACAGGAGCTCAGTTCTTTTGGCTCAGGAGTTGGTGAGGTGAGAGGTGGCTGTGGCTTGTTCATTTGTCTCTCTCATCTTTCAGCATTTACCCCAATATCTGGCTCCAGGTTTTTATTAAGACCAATTAGAATTCATTCTTGCTACAACCCACAGTGGGTTGGACCCTCAAACATCAATTAACAATTTAGACAACCCTCCCAAGACATGGCCACAGGCCAGTCTGTTCTTGGCAATCCCCCAGTTGAGGCTTCTCCTCTTAGATGACTGTAGGTTGTGTCAAGTTGACTGAACAAGAACACCCTTGTTGTGGAATAATCTTTTTGTACACTGTGAGGATGTATCTCTTAGATTGGTTTAATAAAAAGCTGAATGACCAATAGCTCGGCAGGGTTTTGGGGCATAGAGAAAATACTGGGAAAAAGAAAGGGGTCTCCAGTCAGATGCAAAGGAAGCAGGATGTGTAGGAGGAGAGGTAATAGCTATGAGCCACGTGTCAGGATGTAGATGAATAGAAATGGGTTAATTTAAGTATTAAGAACTAGTTAGAAACAAGCCTAAGCTATAGGCTGAGCTTTCATAATTAATAATAAGTCTCTGTGTAGTTACTTGAGAGCTGGCTAGAGGGACAGAGAAAGACTTGCTGCATACCCTCCTTTCAGCAACCCTGCTCTTAGACAGGAAAGTGGTTGGCAGGGTTTTAGGGGTTTTCTATACATTACCTTATTTAATTTTACAGTTCCCTGAAGGATAGGTAGTTAGTCATTTACAAGTGAGGCAAGTAAAGCATATTACCAAAAACACAGTATTATTGCTTTGCCACAGTGCAAAGGCCTGGGGAAAGATTCTGAATCAGGCTCCTGTTGATCTGAACTTTTGGAACCTGAGGCACAGTCTTCTTCTGCAGCCCAATCTGGGTCTCCCATGTCAAATGGGGGTGAAAATTAGCACCGAGATGTGGTTTCATCTCATAGGAATATTGTGAAGGCTTATGGGGAGACATGCATGAGGAACTTACACAGCATCTGCGTTATCATCACTCATTGTTGTAAGAGACAGTTACCTGCATGGTTAACTTTGTCAAATGGGTTGGCTGGTGGTCTGGGTGTGTCAATGAGAGTTCTCACAGAGGGGACTGAGCAAAGGCAGAAATTTAGCAATGAATGTGGGTGGCATTAGCATGAAGAGAAAGCCAGGCACTATAGTCTCACTCTCTCTCTCTCTCTCTCTCTCTCTCTCTCTCTCTCTCTCTCTCTCTCTCTATCTCTCCCTTCTTCCTTCCATCTTTCCCCCTATCCTTCTCTCTTTTGTTCTCTCTCTTCCCTCCACTCCTCCCCATCTCCTTCCTGGCTATCATGATGTAAATGTTCACCTCCTCCATGTCCTCCCCACCATGCTAGCTAAAGAATGCGACCCAAACAAGTTCTTTCTCCAGAAAGCTGTTTTTCTCTGGTATTTGGTCACAGCAGTGAGAAAGCTGACTAATACATTGAAACCATCTCTACTGGATGAAAATAATGGGCAGGTATTTTTCTTCTCCTGAACCTCAACTTCCTCCTTCTGTTTGGCCTCTCTGGTCCCTTGGAACACCAACCTGCTTGCTCATGTTCACAAAGCTGTCCATTAGTGAAGCTTGGCTTTAACCTTAAGTCCATCCTTCCTTCAAGCTCTTGGCCTTCTCCACACAGTTTGCTGGCTCTCGTTTGCTGATGGAGTGAGTGATAGACAGGTGATACAGAACAGAAGCATCAACACCAGGATGCAGGAAAGGGGAGAAGGACAGGTGGAGGGAGAGGTCATTAATGTGATCTGCAAAAGATAGGGAGGGAAGCCTGATCCATTAGCAGAACAGTCAGAGGGCAGCCCAGGTAGGAGGCGGGGGAGAAGGCAGTTGCTGAGATAGAGATGATACTGAGCAAGCTCCAGTAAGGAGGACATTATGATTGGCAGAAATGAATTTGAGTAGGGATGGTCTCAGGAGGGACATTTTTCTCCATCTTTAATGTAGTGTGTTTTAACTCTTGGGCTGATCTCAGCTGGACATTTAGAATTTTCCACTTTGGGAAGTAGTATTTTTCTTCTCCCTCACATAATCTCCTTTTCATACTGTTACCTTTGTGTGTGCATGTGCATGTAGTTGCATGTGTACTCATGTCTACAACAGGCTAGAGAACACTCTCAAGCATCTTTCCATGGGGGCCATCTACCAAGGTTGATTTTGAGATAGGGTCACCTATTGACCTAGGGATCAATGATTAGGCTAGGCTGGCTAACCAGGCAAGCTCCCTGGATCCGCCTGTCTCCATCTCTTCAGCACTGAGGTTACAAATGCAAACATATGACTTTTTACATGGATCCTAGGGATCACAGTCAGGATCTCACATTTTTGTGACAAGCACTTTACCCATAGAGTCACCTCCTTAGCCTCCTGTTGGCAATTTATATCCATCTCCTTACATTTTTGGTTGTGAGCCTAGCCTTTAACAGCTGAGCCATCTCTCCAGCCCTCCTCTGGACTCTAAGATCTGTGAAAGTGGGAGCTTTGTCTGTAGAGCTCAGGCTTGCTTAACACAGTGGCTGTGACATACTAGAGGGGGAAATGCCGCAAAGAGGAAGAGCATGCTT
Source organism: Onychomys torridus (assembly GCF_903995425.1). Classification (NCBI taxonomy): domain Eukaryota; kingdom Metazoa; phylum Chordata; class Mammalia; order Rodentia; family Cricetidae; genus Onychomys; species Onychomys torridus. Next base: position 62,019,053 of record NC_050449.1, on the reverse strand, counting down.
ATGTTTTTAGTAATTATACTATGACTGTGTCCCCAAAGACCAGAAGAACAAGCTAAAACAGTGAAAACAGCCAATAGTTTGGTCTAAGAGTCAGAATGTGTAAGCTGGAAGGGTGCTAATCCCAGCACAAGCCCACTTCATTTACTTGTTAAGTTCTTGTAGCCAGAATCATCAAACACCTACAGCAGAACCAGACATAATCTCCGCCTCTCTCCAAAGCTACCCCCAGTCAAAACTAGAGAAAGAAACAAATTATCATGAAAGAAGACACAGATCTGTAGTAAAGGCAAAGAAGAGAAAGCGAAAATCAACAATCCATCTTATGATTATGGGTGAACATTTTATGTTTACTCACTGGGTTCTCAGGAGAAGCTAATCCTGAAACAGGAGAATCTAGACCAGTGGTTCTCAACCTGTGGGTTAAGACCCCTATGGGGGGTCACATATCAGATATCCTGTATATCATATATTTACATTATGATTTGTAGCAGTAGCAAAATTACAGTTATGAAGTAGCAACAGAATAATTTTATGGCTAGGGGGTCACTACAACATGAAGAACTGTATTGAAAGGTCACAGCATTAGGAATCTTAAGACCCAGTGATCTAGACCTTCCTCATGAAGCACGGCATGATGAAGCCAGAATGTCACCTCTTCCAGTAGACTTGGGGAAGATGGAGGATCAGTTACCAAGCAGCCAGTCCTGAGCAGTTCCTACTAGCCCCATTTCTGATGCATGTTAGTGCTTTTCAAATTTGGGTTTAAGGATCTACCTCAGAGCCAAGCATGAAAGCACACATCTGTCACCCTAGCACTCAGGAAATGGAAGCAGGAGGATCAGGAGTCCAAGGACAGCCTGGGCTATGTAGGGTGTTGAAGGTTAGATTGGGCTACCTGAGAATCTATCTAAAAGAGTTACGGCTTTTCATTTCTCCCCCAAATAGCCATGAAACAAGTAATTTTCAAATGACTTATCATCATCTTTTTTGTGGTGATTTTAGAACTGAAAAAAGTTGACTACAAAAAATGTGTTAAGGAAGCATTTCATATTCTCATCCACCAACACAGGAGGAACCTTGGAGCCAGGGACTGAAATAACTCGTACAGTGCCAATCCAGCCTGCCATCAGGTGTTCTAGTCAGAAAGAGTTGGGGAGGGGCAAGTTCTGAGTCTCCAGTGGAAAGCTTGCATCTGGAAACCAGGGGATGGAAAGAAAATGGTGCCTGAGACACATCATTACCTTCTGTGAATAGACTAGAAGGTTTCTTCTGGCCTGTCCTCACTTTATATATCAAAGAAGGGGCTCACATGATGCCGTAGGCACCAGCACTTAGTGATGGGAAGACACCAATAATAACAAATAGCATTCACTTCATTTGTTGGCAACAGAAGGAAATAGAAGACAGGCAAGGTGATTTGCCTCAAGCTTCCAAATGGCAGGAGTGGAGCTCAGCAGGATTTGAACTCTAGATATGGCTTTATTTCATGGACTTCTCTTTTAAAAAAAATTTGTGTGTGTGTGTGTGTGTGTGTGTGTGTGTGATGTGGTGTGTGAGGTCTGTGCAAACCATAGTGCACATGTGAAAGTTAGTGGTTAACTTGCAGAAGTTCATTCTCTTCTTCCACCTTTACTTGGGTTCCAGGATGAAACTCAGGTCATCACACTTGCACATCAAATGCCTTCACCTGTTGATACATCTGAGCCACCTCACCTGTGCCCTCACAGCCTATTCTATTTTCTATTGTTATAATACATTCATCTGCAGAGTATCACCAGACATACTAACACCCAGAAATATGATTGAGATCTGCCAATCTAAGGAGAGATGCAAAAGTTTCTCTCCTAATGTCAGTAGCTAAAATCTATCTGACGCACTGAACAATCTACAAAGAATATTCTATGCTCATTCCTGTACCATGTATTCAGTCAAAACCTCTAAGGAATTCTGAGTATTCCCATTAGAAGTTGGAGCTCAGAGAAGTCAAAGGAGGTGAAGCCATCTGCAGCCAGGATCTTAATGAGCTCTTAGCACCAGAGTTACTTTTATAGTGTGTGTGTGGGGGGGTATTTATTTTTACTTGTGTGTATATATGTATGTTTCAGGACCAGGAGGATGCACTTATGAGTGCAATGCCTGTGGAATCCAGAAAAAAAGTGTTGGATCTCCTGGACCTAGTGTCACAGGCAGTTGTGAGCTGTTTGATGTGAGCTAGAACTGAACTCAGGTCTTCTGCCAGAGCAGTACCTGCTTTTAACTGCTGCCTCAGTATTATTATCTCTCTGACTTCAGAGGTCAAATCTGGCAGAATCTTGTCCAAGCACTATCAGCTTTTGCTAAAATTCTGCAGCTGAGGTGGACTTAGGAAGTTTCTGACAAAAATCAACATGATGTAAACATTAATTTATCAAGAAATGTTCAGCCAAATTGAGTCTCCTTCTCTCAATAACACATGATGATGGTAATGATCTGACTAGGAAAACATCCAGGATTAATTTTAAAATCTCAGAATGTCAACAAAGACCCATTCAATTATAGTCATGATTATTTAAGGTTATCATATAAAAGAACAGACCCTTGCTAAATTTGCACAGTTCTTTGAAGTTACAGAACGCTTTCATGTTCATTATCTCCTCTGACTCTCAAGAGAAGACAGCTATATTCAATTAGTACCTATCTCAGCCGACAGAAGTGAGTACTGACATTAGGAGAAGGTGCAGCTTACTCACAGTGGCTAGTGAAAGGCAGAGGTGCAGCTAATCCAGATCACCTGGATCCCGGTTTAAAGCTTTCCCTAGGGGGTGAGGGGATGGCTCGGTTGATAAAGTGTTCACCGCATAAGCACGAGGACCTGGGTTTACTACCCCAGGAGTCACGTTAAAAAAAATAATAATAATAATAAAAGAGTCCAGGGAATAGCAGTGGGCACTTGTAATACCAGGGCTGGAAATCCAGATACAGGTACATCCCAGTGGTTTACAAATCTTTTTCTAGTACCTCAACCATAGCCACTCAATTGTGCACATTTTATTTTCAGTATGGACTTGGACAAAGCTCCCAGATTCAGGGTATATGCCTCCTTACTGGCACTGGCTGACTTCTGAGAAGCCAAGTTCATGGAACCTCTGGCAGGGTGCCTTGAGGTAGCTGGTGTCACCCCATGCAGGTATTTCTGACCTGCCTGTGGATACACGTGGAGCCAAACGTGGGACTCAAGGCTTTTGAGATGACCTACAGCAGAGAATGATCTGAGAGATAGGGAGGCATGAGCCACTGACTGAAGGAGATCTGAGGGGCACGAACAACCATGAGCAGACACAGCCTGGGACTGACTCAGAGGCCAAGATTAGTGAAAACAAGTTCAGCACTCGAACAAAGAATGGAATCATCTAGAAGAATAGTAACCTTGACAAATGCCAATACAGCCTGGGTATGGCAGCCAACGTGGCCTCAGCAGATACCACCAAGGCATCATCCCATATCCTTGACTGGTCTCTACCTCACAACTGTAAAACATAGCTGTGTTCTGGAGCCATTGTTCCATGGTATCTGATTTGCTCTTCCTCTTGAGGACATCTTGTCCCTTTCCCATAAGCATCCCTGCTTCCTCTACAGCCAGATTGTTAATGTCTGTGCTAGGCTCTCCTGGCCTCCCCACTCAGCAGAGATTAATGGGCTTTAACTGGCCACACTGTTTTGTAGCTGTGTGTACCTCAGTGTCTACAGCTGGACCACTGGCAGAAGTCAGTACCTCTTCTACCACTACGATGAATAAAACTCTTCATAGCTCAAACTAGTTCCTCAGAGGTTCCAGTTGGATGCCTAAAGGTAAATCAGTAAAGAATGAAAGTTAAGGGACTGGGAATATAGGCCAGTGGGTCTATCACTTGCCTAGTACTCATGAAGCCCTGGGTTCTATCCCCAATGCTGAATAAACTGGGTATGATGGTGCATGTCTATATTCCCAGCATTGGGAAGTTAGAGGCAGGAGAATTGGAAGCCAAAGGTGACAGTGAGTTCAAGTCCAGATGGGCAAACATAAGCCCCTGTCTGAAAACAGAAGTTGATTTCCTGCTCAGTGGTGCACCTGGTGAATAGTATTGATTTTCATTTAGAAGTTTCTAGAACTCCAGAAAAGTATTTTTCCTCCAACTGTAATGTAGCAAGCTTTTTTGGCAGCCAGCTCACAAATAACAACCCAGAAACTTATTAATTGTGAATGCTTGGCCTTTAGTTTAGGCCTGTCTCAACTAGCTCTTACAACTTAAATTATTCCATTTATATTAATCTACATTCTGCCACATGGCATAACCTCTCTTCCATCTTTCACCTCCTGTTTCTTCTCTGTGTCTGGCTGGCAACTCTGCCCTTCTTCTTCCCAGAGTCTTCTCTGTCCCTGGAAGTCCTGCCTAACTATTGGCCATTCAGCCCCTTATTAAACCAATCAGAAGGTGCCTTGGCAAAGACACATCCTCACAGTGTAAACAAATATTCTGTAACACTGTAAATAATTGACGTCAATTTTATCTCTGCTCCTGGTTCTACAGAAGAAGATGGTGAATACAAGAAATCTGTATGTCTGTCTGAAAGTAGGGATGGTGTAATTATCGCCAACCTGAGATCCCAAGGGGGTTGGAAACCAACACCCCCTCCTCCAGCATGGCTTATACTGGAGTATTTGTTTGCTCACTGTCTCCTAGACTTTGGCAGCTGTTCCAGGGAAACAGTCCACATTGTTGACTGCTTGTGGTGAAGGCTTCTCAGGCACAGGTAAAGACAGAATGCCAGGCACAAAGAAGACTTCAGTGAGTTTTGTTTAGTGAGCACATAAGTGAATGAATCCCAGGACGTCATTCACACCTAACACAAATGACTGGCGGGCAGGGTGGGGAGGCTCAGCATTCACAGCCAACCTGGGCCACAGAGCGATCAGTCTCAAGCAAAAGTAACAACAACAACAAATTAAAAAGGAAAGCTCCAGAAATTGTGACACTCTGGTTCAATTATGATGCTGAACACTTAAAAATGCCCCGTGCTCTGCAGAGAGTTAAGTCATTGCCACTCACATGGCTTGTTCTGCCAGGCCATCATTTGGACTAAGGTCTCACTCACAGAAAGGGCATACACATAGCTTAAGGGGGAATGTGATGCTGACTGAGGAAGCAGTGTGGACAAAGCTATAGGTATCTGTGTGTATTGAGGCTACCCAGAGATCAGGGCTAAGCAGGACAGAAGAGGATGGAAATGCAGGTGGTTAGCTGAAATCCTTGGAGCAGAACTACAGCTCTCCTGGATCTGCACAAACCCCAGGGTTTCCCCTGCAAGTGAATTTTATGAATAAGTTCTAGATAATACCATATTTATCAGCTCAGCTCAAGGCAGGACTACAGAGAAGTTTAAACCTCCAGTCAGCTGGGTTCCAATTAATGAAATATTTCAAAAAACGGGGGGGGGGAGAGAAAAAAAGAAATGTCCTAGGGCCAGGGAGATGGCTTGGTGGATAAGAGCACTTGCTGTGCAAGCGTGAGGACCTCACTCTGAATCCCATTATCCACATTAAAAGAAAAAGAAAAATCTGGGCATAGCCATATATGGCTACAACCCCAGCATGGCAGGGCTAAGATGAGTGGGTTCCAAGGGTCCACTGGCCAGATAGCCTAGGGGAAATCATGAGTTCCAGTTCAGTGAGAGACCCTGCCTCAAGGGAATAGGGTGGAAACTGATATAGGAGGAAACCCAACATCTTCCTCTGGCCTCCACATGCACGCACATGTGCATCCACATCCACATCCACACACACACACACACACACACACACACACACACACACACACACACACCACATACATACAACACTCAGAGAAAAGAAAGTGCTGTTCCCAATATGCATAGTTCAACTTTGAAATGAATTTATATTTGCATAACATTTTCAGCTATCATAGGGCATTTCCCATACACCCTCCACAGAGTTTCATACTGTTGACCTCTTTTGTATGATAACAAAAGCTCAGAAGCTCAGAACTTAACACTGGTGAGACACTATTGGCTAGTCCCCAACTTTGTCTAATTCTATCATGCTTTCCTCTAATAGCACTTTTCTATTTCAGAATCCAGTGCAGGACTCCACAGGACCCTGAGCTGCCATGCCTTCCTCAAGGTTGTGATAGTCTGTCTCACTCTCCATGCCTCCCAAGGACTGAGTTACTTTTTCAAAGGCTTGGCCAGTTACTTCATCCCTCACTTTGGACTTGTTGGCTGTTTCATCACTAGACTGAGGTGACATGTTTTTGACCAGCTGTGTTCCAACACGCTGTCTGGGCAAGTGCACCAACATGTGTCTTACCAGGGGTGACGTGATGTCACATCATCTTGATCCATTTGTGAAGACAGTTTCTGCCAGATTGTGCCACTGTACAATCCTACTCCTCTCTTTGTTATAAACAAATAAATATCAGGAGAGACATTTCTGTGCTAGTATCCTGCCTTTCCTTAAACTTACGCCCACTGCTTTTAGCATCCCTCTGTGGATCTTGCCTACATACATTTATTTCTGTATTATTTATCGTGTGCACACACATGCATGTGCACATTTCAGGGCACAGGTGTGGAGGTTCGAGGATAACCTGTAGGAGCCAGCTCACTCTTTCTATTATGTGAGTTCCATAAATTGAACTCAGGTCATCAGGCTTGGCCACAAGTGCCTTTACCCACTGAGCCATCTCTCACCAGCCCACAACATTTTTCACAGTGGTCCTCTCATGCCAGCTTGTGTGGAAATGTCTGCCCCTGCTCCCCCACCCCCCACCATGGACTCATTTTCTCACACTTTTCATCAGTGTGGACCTGTGCTTATTTCATTCTATGAACTATGCTCCAATGAATGTTTTCTGTTTTGTTGTTCTGCTCACCTGGATTTGGCCATGGAGAATCCCTGTGCCCTTACGAGATGCCTCCATCATGTTTTCTCGTTGTTTGATCATTTGTGTGTGTGTGTGTGTGTGTGTGTGTGTGTGTGTGGTTGTGCAGATGTTCTGGGTCGACCTTGTGCTTTTCTTGCTGCAGTCTTATAACCAACCACCCCTTCCCTTTTACTAGCAAGTACTAAGAACTTGAGAACCCAAGATCTCAGTACAAGTGTTTGCTGTTCTTGGGGCACTGTCTCTCCTTGGTCCTCTCCCTGGATAAAGCTGTGAAATACACGCATTGCTGTTAGCCCATGCACACCCATAGCCATCACTATTTCCTTATCTATTATGTTGTGTGTGCATTTCCCAGCCATTACTTTGTACTCATATCTCTAATGCCAGTACCATGGTGCAAGGTTCCTGTAGGCCTTGCCCCTTTTCTTAATGAATATTTGCTTTGGGAACGATGTTTTTTCTCTTCCTATAACCTAAATAATGTACCATATCATCATAATATAGCTTGCTACAATTGCTGAGTTGTGAGGGAAATTTTCCATAGCAGAGAAAAATAAATGTCCTGATTTAAGTCCTGATTGGCCAGTTTTGTGTTATCCATTCTGAAATGAATACAAAGAGACACCATCCCACACATGTGACAACTTTAAAAGCATGCAAACCTACAATATCAGCGGCTGAAGTTTCACAGTTAAGAGTGCTTGCTACTCTTCCAGAGGACCCAAATTCAGTTCTCAGCATACATGTGGGCAAACATTCATACACATAAAATAAAAATAAATATATCTTCCAAAGAAAGATATCCAGCCACTTACACATCTTCATTTTTTTAAGCCAATATCCTTAAAAGTCTCACAATAGGGATGACATTTATCAGGGACACTGCCGTTTCGCAAGCACCCTGATGGAGGCTTAGAAAAGTAAGCCAAGTTTAAACATTTGTATCAATGAAAACTGTTTATAACTCAGAACACTGTGCCCTGTGTGAGCTTTCCAAAACATTTATCACTTCACTCCAGAGCTGAGTGGGAAGGGACGACCTTCGCCTGCCAGCAGAAGTCTGGGAAAAACGACGAAGAACGTGTCAGGAACACTATGAATCTTCTGCAGGCAGTTATAATAGTGAAAATGATCTTGATTCTTCTCTCCGCCCCCATTCATAACTCTCCATCGGCACTTAAAGATGAGGCCGTCAATCCATTGTCTTCCCACAGGCAGTACCGTTGTGGCAGCTTCCCTTGGAGCTCATAAGTGGTCCTGGCATTGGGAATTGGGAAGTTCTTCCATCAAGGGGTGTGCTGATCAGATGCTAATGAGACAAATGGAGAAGAAGCAGGCAGAGTGAGAAGGGGATGGCTTCTCACCTTTACTAAAGGAAAGTGGACAAGTCTTTTAAGGTTTCTGGGATCTACTTTCTACTGTCAAATAAAAATGCTTACATTAGAGGCTGTTCTTGCAGAGAACCAGAATTCAGTTCCCAGCACCCACATGGTGGCTCACAACCGTCCTACCCCAGTTCCAGGGGATCCAACGCCCTCTTTTGGAATCTCTGGGTAAGGAATGCATGTGGAAAATAGGCATACACATAAAATAATAAAAAGCAAAATAACAATATTAGCGTCTCCAAACGCAGGGGAGAAACATGAAAAGTCAAAATAATGGATCTAAAATGCACTTTGCAAAGGCAAAAGCACCGTGGTAATGTAAGCTATTCCTGGTCACATCACTGTGATTTTGTCATAGAAAATATTCAGAAGAGAAGTCTCCAAGTATTTAGCAATAAATGTGCAGCTTGGAAAAGATATTATGTGGGCGACATCAGGCTGGGAAGAGAGCTCACACTTACATTGGCAAAGCTGAAATTTGACACAAGTTCAGTACTCTCCGCTGCCAAGCTGATAGCGCGTGCTCACTCAATATTTATTGACTGAGCATTTGCTTTTAGTGCACAGTGGAATATTTGTTTTCTGTCTCTCCTTCATTATAGTAGTAGCTTAAGATAGGAAGTGTGTTTGATTCACTTGCCATTTTCTGTACCAATGTTTGTGCTTGCCACAGGCTTGGCATTCAAATTATTTCCTAAATTAATGGGGGAAAAAGGAAATGGATGAAATACTGTGGAAATGGTGTTTCCGTTACTAAGGGGAAGTGACTGAATGGATGCATCAGTGACTTAAAAAGTGGGTAATGAGATCCAAGTTGAAAGACACTGGTAACCTGCCTTCTAAAGTAGTTCCAACACAGCAGTGATTAAGACAAGGGTGCTGCCTTGGATAAGGAAGTAAGTGAATGGAACAGAGCATAGGAGCTAGGAAGAAACTGATGCATAGTTGAGTAATATTTAGCATTTAGACTAATATTTAGGCTGAAAGAGGAAGGAACATATTTTCAAAACTGGGGGCAGGGATGGGGGTGGTGGCACAGGCTTGTGATTATAGCTACTTGAGGGGCTAAGGCAGGGAGCGCCCAAGACAAGTTCAAGGCCTGCCTTGGCACAGCCTGGGTAAGTTAGTGAGACTTGGTCTTAAAATTAAAAGAAAAAAGGAATAGACTCATTCAGTATTTACAGGAAATAAGACCCTCAGTTTCTACCTCACAGTATATAGACTTAAGTTAAATTGAGATGTAATATAGATCAAAACATGGTGCTAAAACTATGAAACTTATAGAAGTAAATATGGAAAAATATCCTTTAGAGTTAGGCAAAGATTTCATTAAAAGGTCAGAGGTAGTGTTAAAATAGATAGATAGATAGATGATAGATAGATAGATAGATAGATAGATAGATAGATAGATAGATAGATTGGCCTTGATTCCAGTTTTCCTTCTGTTTCTGTAATAAAAAAAGGCAAAAAAGACTATGGTCACAAGCAACTTAGAGGAAGAAAGGGTTTATTTGACTTACATGTCCAGGTCACAGTCCATCACTGAAGAAAGTCTAGGCAGTTACCAGAAGTAGAAATCACCAAGGAATGCTGCCTGCTGGCTCACTCCCAGGCTCATGCTTAGCCATCTTTCATTTATAGCCCAGGACCACTTACCTAGAGAATGGTACCACTACAGTGGGCTAGGCCCTCTTACATCAATTAGTAATCAAGACATCCCCTCATGCATACACCCAAAGACCAGCCTGATAAATATAATTATCCAATGGAAAGTCTCTTTTCAGTTGATTCTAGGCTATATCACATTGACAGTTAAAATGCTAATTCTGTCTGCCTCCATATTATTAAATTTTCTGCTTATCTAAGACATAGCTAAGAAAAGAACCAACAAACCACAGGCTGGCAGGAAATTTTGACAACACATACTGATGCTTCCCCAGGTACCATCCTTGCCCTGCCTCAGTTCTTCCCTCCACAGACAAGCTTCTTGGCAGAATGCTTCCCAACTTCTCCCTCGGAGCACACTCATGCCTCACTCCTATGCTCCAGCATCTACATGGAAGCTCTTACAATTGTGTAACTCCAGTCCCAGTGTATCCAATGCTCTCATATGGCTTCCACTGGCACCAGGCATGTACATGGCACATGGACATACATGAAGTCTAAACACTCATACACATAAAAGGAGCTCATTAATAATAATAATTTTAAAGATCTTTCCAATGGCTTCCTGTCACATCCAGGACAAAATTCAAGCCCTGAAACTCAACACCCTTCTTCCTTTTCTAGTACCACCTCCAACTTAACTAAGGACTGGCTTTTCTGGCACCTGCCCAGTAGACCAACCTTCCATCTAGTCACCTGTTCATTCCTTTATGAAATTATTCCTGAATGATCATCACATCCAGAGAGCTGTGATATTGTAGGAATTTGTACACTGTATGAAGATGTATCATTGTGATTGCTTTACTAAAAATCTGAACTGTCAATAGCTGGGCAGGAGAGGTTAGGTGGGACTTCCAGGCAGAGATAGGAAGTCAGAGGAGGAGTGGATGAATCCAGGTAAGTTGATGTACAGAATGGAGGATAGGTAAAAAGCCACATGACAGAACATAGATGAATAGAAACAGGTTAATTTAAGTTGTAAGAGCTAGTTGGGAGCAAGCCTAAGCTGAAGGCCAAGCTTCCATAATTAATAAGAAATCTTTGTGTCATTATTTGGGGGCTGGTGGTCCCAAAAGAAATTCTGACTACAAATTGATAAAAATTGGAATATAGATCCAAGGAAATTGCTTATCATGTAGTATGTACTGAAGCTAGTGTTTACTGCTCATGGGAAAAAGCAAACATAATATGATAATTTTAAGAACCATAGAGATTAGAAGAGAAAGTCTAGAAAATGTTTTTAAAAGTTACAGAAGAAAAACAGTAGGAAAAACGAAGAGGGTTGTATTTGAACGGTAATAAGAATTTCAGAGTGGATGAAAGTTAGTTCTCAAATTCAGTAATGACAACAACAAATACCAAACAAAACCTCTCTCTATATATAAATTAAAATAAAAAACCACAAAAGCACCTTTTAGAAAGATTATATTGAGTGGTTATAACAGCATGTGTCTTTGGTGTTGAACCTGCCACATCAAAGTACATACTGAGCATCTGTGACACATTATCGACGGACAAAACCTGGAACAATCTGAGAAAGGAGTTTGAATAAGAGATTGTCTAGATTAGGTTGGACTGTAGGCAAGTCTATGAGAGGTTGGAGTAGGAAGACAGTGCTTACTGTGGGTAGCACCATTCCCTACACAGGGAATCTGAAACTCCAAGAAAGAGAAGGTGAGCTGGGCACTCTCATGCACATGTTACTTCTTTGCTCTCTGTTCTCAACTGTGGATACATTGTGACAAGCTGTTGCTGCTTCTCTGCCTCTTCAACACACCCACAATCATAAATACTGTTCTGAAATTGTGAGCCAAATTTCTGCCTTACAAAAGAAGAATAACTTCAATCCAACTACAAATGAACTCATAAAATGGCACAGACAACATAGGTACCAAGATATAGTGAAATAATGCTTTTTTCTTTCTTTTTTCTTTTTCTTTTTTTCTCTTTTGGTTTTTCAAGACAGGGTTTCTCTGTGTAGCTTTGCACCTTTCCTTGAACTCACTTTGGAGACCAGGCTGTCCTCGAACTCACAGAGATCCGCCTGCCTCTGCCTCCCGAGTGCTGGGATTAAAGGCGTGCACCACCACTTCCCGGCGAAATGATATTTTTTTCAATCCGAGGGGGAAAATAACTGTATACTCCTAGCAAAATCTCCATGAGAAAGATAAAGAAAAATATTTTGGAGTAAATTTGGAGTTTACCAACAACAAGTCTTCACACATGAAATATCTAAAGGATGTGCTTCCGGGAAAGAGAAAATAGTCCCCAAAGAAAAACAAATATATAAAAAGAGCCAAATGAAAAAACAACCCCCAGAACCGAAATGTGAGTCTGTGGAATTTGTCCATATCTAGACAGAAGAGACTATTTTGGGGTGAGAAAGAAGTGAGGAAGAGAAAATAAAATTTGTCTTCCCCTGGGCTTGGCATCAGAATTTCACCACAGGATGCTTTGCCATAAATCCCTTACAAAGAACCAGATCTACACAAATGAAGCAGAGCAGGGGACTCCTGAGTAGCAGCACCACTCAACTATAGTCATCAGAGTCCAGTCGATACCTCATGTCACTGATGCTGGCAGTTTGTGCTCTTAGCCACTGAGCCCCCTCTCCAGCACCCTTCCATGGGATTTTGAACATTTCCTCATGAATATATTAACCTGTCAAGCTCGTCCTTGCAAATTGGGTTGCATGGAAAGGAAATGTCATACCTGTATAAAATCTCTGCTTGTGTTATCTACCTTCAGTGGCAGCAGAAGCCACAGCTGGAAAACAATGTACAGATGTGCCAACAGCTGGGAAGGCAGCTGTTCAAGATTCATGCCGGGCCTTGCATTGAAAGAAGCCACTATCTACACCCCTCCAGCTGTCATCATGGAGCCTGTCAGAGCTGAAGCAGCTGGAGAGAGTCCAGTGGTTACAGTACTTACTGCTCATGCAGAGTACTCATGCTTGGTTCCCAGCACTCACCTTAGGTGGCTTACAACCACCTGTAACTCCTGATCTAGGGAATCTGATACCTTCCTCTGGACTCTGATGGAGCCTATGTGCACGTGGTACCCATAAACTCAAGCAGGCACACACATGCACACATAAACAAAGTTTAAGAATATTGAAATGATATGTGGTCCATACAAACTCACCATTATGTCAAATGTCAATCCAAATTTCCACACTCATGGGGTGTTAGACAAATATGGATAAAGCAGAGAATCCCATCAACTGTCATACTGTCTAGTCAGACGTGCTTGTGAATAATTGCTTCTTATCCTGACCAGTTTCTTTGAAACTTCTGAAAATGTCAAATGATCGCCTTTGAAACAATCTCAGAGCAATCAGCCTGTGGACTGTGGGACTCTGGTTTGCTTTCTGTTGCTGTGGTAGAACATTGACCAATGCCAACTTGGGGTGCCAAAGGTTTGTTTGCCTTACTCCATTGTCAAAGAAACCAGGCAGGTACTCTGCTAACTTTCTCTACATAATGAAGATTCTACCAATGGAATTCTGCCCATCCTGGTGCAATTTATTGAACTACATTTCAAGGGAGCACTGTGACTTTTTGTTCCAAGAATAGGTCACACTTGTATTATTGTCTCCTCTTCAATGTATCTGGTGACTAAGCAGATGCAGGTCTTGTGCTACATTTTTTTTTTCAAACGTGGTATCCATTTCCCTCCATTTTTAATAATGAGCTGACATAGATAGTAGTAAGAATTTACATTTGAGTATATGCTCTAGGGCAGTAGTTCTCAACCTTCCTAATGCTGTGACCCTTTAATACAGTTTCTGAACTCATATTGTGGTGACCCCAACCATCAAATTATTTTCATTGCTACTTCATAACTGTAATTTTGCTACTGTTGTGAATCACAATGTAAATATCTGTTATGTGACCTCTGTGAAAAGGTTGGCTAACTTCCAAAAGGGGCCGTGATCCACAAGTTGAAAACCACTGCTTAGGGAATATTGAATCACCCTCGGATTTTGCATCAATGTTATTTGCCTTTAAGAGCATCTCATGAACTGAAAAGGAGATAGGTCATTCTTTGGTTTTTCTCTCTGCTTCCTGTTCCTATGTATTTTCCCTTTGGAGCTCATAGTTGCTAGCAGTGAGTGCTTGGTCCTTGCTAGGTACGGTTTTCTGTAATGAATGTGGTTTATTGCTATTATAATGTTCATATGAGGTAGTATCAAAACATTTTCACTTTTACAGATGGGGAAATGAGAAATAAATAGCATCTTCAAGGTTACAGAGGGAAAGACTGAACCTAGGAAATCTAGTCAGTATGTTGGGTGGGTAGCAGAACTGGATTCTGCTTGGAGCCTTGAGTTAAGTGCAGCCCATAGTGTCAGCTTCCCATTCCACTTTCCAGGGAGGGGTCTGCAAAGCCCATTATGTCCATTTGCCAGAGCCCTCCTCTTCACTCAGGGTTCATGGTGAGCTTCTGCTTTGGCTTCCCTCTGTTCTCTGATGCCCACCATCTTTACATTAGATCATCTGAACTTCTCACACCCACCCAGCAGCCCCTGATAAAGACACTAGAAGCACTCTGATCTCTGGGAAAATTTCTTGGAAACATTCACTTTACTTTCAGCAATTCTGTTTCCTGGTCTGGTGGTTTGTCAGTCTTGGATTTCCTCCTTTTTTCTTTTCTTTTTTTTAAAGATTTATTTATTATTATTAGGTATACAGAAGAGGGTGCCAGATCTCATTACAGATGGTTGTGAGCCACCATGTGGTTGCTGGGAATTAAACTCAGGACCTCTGGAAGAGCAGACGGTTCTCTTAACCACTGAGCCATCTCTCCAGCCCTCCTCCTCTTTTCTTTTATTTCTAGCTCTGGATTCTCTGCAAGTTGTTATTCAGGATCGTCCCTTAACCCATCCCAAGACTGTAGTTAATGCCCATCATTCAGTCTTACTCTCTTCAGCTTGCCTTGAGCAGAAACTCTCAAAGCAGAACTTTGAGCTTTGGTTCTCAGATCAACCTTGACTGTCTGCACACAAAAGTTTAACCAGACTTCCCAATTGAACTGTCATGGCTAAAGCTAGAACTCTTCCAGATTACAGTGGGAACTTGGCCTCATCTCTCAGACTCTCAACCACTGCGGTACCGGCATAGCCTGGGTTTAGGCCCTGAGAAGGGTAAGGGGCATTGGCATGAAGAAATGAAGTGTGCCCAACCACTGGATGAGTTTCACACAAGTGACTGGCCCCCAATAGCTTGAGTTGTATTTATTTATACTTTAAAAACAAGCATGTTTCCCCAGCTTTCAGCAGTAACCTTCAGAAAAAACAAGTAAGTTTTTCTCCCCAACTTTTACATCAAAACAACTTTTTGCCAGGCGGTGGTGGCGCATGACTTTAATCCCAGCACTCAGGAGGCACAGGCAGGTGGATCTCTGTGAGTTCGAGGCCAGCCTGGTCTACCGAGTGAGTTCCAGGAAAGGCGCAAAGCTACACAGAGAAACCCTGTCTCAAACAAACAAACAAACAAACAAAAACACTTTAAAACTGAAAACAATGCTCAGCATTTTCTTAGCTTGGCTAAATATCAAGCCAGGTATATCCTGTCCTTACAGAGCTAAAAGGTGATAAACATAGGCACATATTCTCAAGAATAACAGTATCATTCAGAACTTAACAAAGCAGATTTACATATATTGGAGTGATTTGCCATCAACGGCTTGCATGCAGTTAGGTTGGATTTCTCTAACTGTTCCCTTGTCCTACAGAAGGGTCCTGCTTGCCTAACCCTCTCTCTAAGGAACCTCAGAAGCATCAGTTCCTAAAAACTTCTAGGGGGAAACATTAAAGAAGAAAACGGGGTTTTCAGGAATGATCACTTCTGTCCCATGCGTGACTGATGAAATGACACTAAAAATTGCCAAGAGAATCATCACCATCGTGAGAGAGAAGGGAGTGTGCAGGCTCTTTGGTCTCAGCAGCACTTTGTGCCCTCCTGAAGTCCACTGGTTCTTGCCAAGTAAGAGACTGTCTCTACCACTTTGCCTCATGGAGACTCATTGGACAAGCATTCATATGCGGATCCAGAACTAGGCCACAGGACTCCTGACACTGGGGCTGTCTCATCCAGGCTGCATTCACTCAGAATCACAATTCTACCTGGTGGGCCACAGATTCATTTACTGTGTATACTTGTGTTCCTTGGCCTCAGTTCCATTTGGAGCACTTTGACACTGAAGTTGACCCAAATCTAGGCCCCTTGATTTGGTGGTCTGCTTATTGCTTTCCTTAAGGCTGGGTCTACAGAAAAAAATAGGTTCCTTTGGATTTAATGATGCCTGTTTGCCCTCTCCCCCCATTTATCTACAATGATGTGATCCAATAGACTTTATTTTTGAACCCATTTGAATAAATAAATGGCTGATAATGGCACAGTGAAAAAGCTCTCTTGAACTTTACCAAACCACAGTAGAGGGTATTGTGGATTCTTGGAATCCAGCATTTATTATTGGATACTGTATATTTTCAACTCCCAGAGGGCTGAGTGCTTTATAGTTTTTCTCTCATCTCCAAAAAGTGAGAACATTTTGGTACTAACTTATAGGGACATTATAAAAGCAGTAATCCATATTAACTACAGAAAGCCATGCCTAGCAAAGACCAATAATTCATTTAATGCTAGCAATTATGATCTCTAAAGGGAAAAATACACCAGGTTGTCCTGAGTGAAGTAGATTGTGTGTGCGTGTGTGTGTGTGTGTGTGTGTGTGTGTGTGTGTGTGTGTGTGTGTTTCTCACTCAGTTCTTCAGAACGACCTTCCTTTGCTCAGCCCGATGTCTTTCCTGCTCAACCAAGTCACCTAAGCCATTCCTTCTGTTCACAGCCAACATTCTGACTCATTAGCTAAACCGCTAAAGTCACACTCTCATCCACCCAGTTGCTCGTTCTCCGTACTTTAGGCTAAATTGTCCATGTTAAGCTTCAGTACTTTCTTCCACTCTGTGACTGTGTCTTCTCTGAAGCCCACAGTCATGGCTGGCTTGAGTCAAGCCACCTCTGGCTGTGATAGAACCTTGAATCTCCTATGACTCTCTGGAAGCCTCCCCCTCAATGCTATCTGTGGGTGACATCCTGCAAGGGTTACTGATATCACTCACACTTTATAGCAACAGAAACTTTTGCCTTTCTTTTTCCAGATCTTTTTCCTGTGACACAGTCACTGGAATTTTCTTTGCAACCAGAAGGGCTTCCACAACATCTAAACTCAGATATCCCTTTTCCATCTTCTAAGTCCACAGTGGCCTTAAGCTGGATGTCGAGACATAGATTTTCCTCTTTGGTTGTTTTAGCTGCTTTTGTTGTCTTTAGCTTTATGGTTCCACTAAGAGGAACTAAGGCGTTCTTGTCTTTTGTACCATTGTTCTTTGGACTCCTACTGTCATAGAATTTTTTTTATCTTAAAACTGTCATCAGTTGCCAAACATGGTCATTTCTCCTGGTATTATTTCTTGTTGTTATGCTAGAACAGAGGTTGTTCAAACTTTTGACATTGTGACATGATACTGTGATCTATAAAGGTATCTGGCCACATTCACAACTATCTTGATATACATGTGCAGTCCACATTCTACACACGCTTGCTCTAGGTGACATCCTTCTTCCCTCCCCATCCTTTGATCCCTCAGGAAAAATTTTCTTAGGAGTCATGTGAAAACTTACACTGCAGCCAAATAGGTCTAAGGACCTGACAAACCATTGCAAGGCTGTCACCTGGCAGGTGTCACTATGCCTGTCTCTAAAGATTGTCCCTTTTTCACCTGTAAATGAACATCTAGAGTAAACGGCCTTTGAATGGAGTCACTTTAAGCTAACTGGGGAGCAGTCAGAGTCCATCTTTGGAAGTCAGGCAGTGGTGTGCTGATATAGAGTCAGGCCTTTCCCACTACAGAGTCAGTTGTGCACAGTAGTTAAAAGCTTGAAGTAGAGGCCTGGAAGATGGTTCAGCAAGTAAAGGCACTTGCTACCAAGTCTGAAAGACATCCAGTTGAATGACATTTCTGTTCTAGACTTGGGTTTCATTTCTGTTTCTTCATTTGTCTAGTAATTACTTTATTGAAAACAGGACCTCATAGCAATACATTTCAGAGTTTCTGGATTCTGTTATCTTGAGGTAAAGACCAGGAAATCAAAAGTTTTCAAGTGTCTGCCCTGCAATATGAAGAAGCTAAGCCATCCTCAGTTGTTTATGCTCCCTTGGCTGCTGATGCAGAGGACTGGGGTTTGCCCTTCGGCACATGCAGTTCAGTCAGTGATGACTCGATCGTTAGAAGAGTTTAGGTTCACATGCTTTGACTTCAGCTCCATCCTTTCGAGTATTTTCTCTCCTAATCTTCCAACCATTTCACTAGTTCCCAAACTCTGCCCTCTGATGTTGCAATCTAGCAAATCCATGGCTTTCTCCCATTATGCCTTGTGTGGCGCTCATGCACGCGCGCGCACACACACACACACACACACACACACACACACACACACACCTCCCAGTTTTCAAACATCAACTGCTCTACAGTTCCTTATTTGACTGGTCTCTAATATTTTCAAATGTGTTTCTTAAATATTATTTATCATTTTACTTTTTATTTATTTATGTGTGTGTCTTAGTGTGCATATAACACATATGTGCAGGTGCCCATGGAGGGCCAGAAGAGGACATCAGATATCCTGGAGTTGGAGTAAAGGTGCTTTTGAGCCACCTATCATGGATGCTGGGAACTGAATTCATGTCCTCCAAAAGTTCAGGAAGTGTTCTTAACTACTGAGCCATCTCTCCAGCCCACATTCCTGCTATTTAAATTGCTATCTGTAGAGAGGGTGGTTCAATAAATTTGTTCTACTATTATCAGAAACAGAAATTAGCCTTGATAAATTGATTGAACATTCCTGTGAAAATACTGGGTAGGCAGTTAAATGCACATATGAGGTACTCAGAGATGGCATCCTCAAAAGATCTGATAGCAGCATATAGATGCTACAGAAAGCCAAAGACAGAAGAGGTCACCCTGGGAGTAAGCATGGGCAAAGAAAGACCATGCAAGGCCTGATACCTGTAGGGCAGTGGGTGCTCTCTGAAGTTTGGAAGACCTGGAGAAGAGTTGAGAGCGGAGACTCACATGGAGTGACAAGTATGGCTGAACAAATGCCACCAGCTTCCTGGCAGCCAGGATTCCAAGTGGAATAAAACATGCCTAACTAGAATGAAGGATGTGATCAATTGTGTCAGATTCTGCTGATCCAGCAGGGAAGGTGAGAACTCAACTCACTTATTGGATTGAAGAACATAGAGGTCACCAATGACCTTGGTAGGAGCCATTGAGTTAAGCACTGGGGGAAATCTGCAGAAAGTGAATCATAAAAGCAATTGTCTACTTCAGAGAATGACAGTCAAGATTTACACAGCAAACTATAAATTATACTAAATATATAGAAAGCTCATAAAAGTAATAAGGAAATGAGAAGTTAGTGTTTAATGGGTATAGAGTTTCCATTTGGAGAATAAGTTCTGGAGATGTCTACTGCTGCTGGTCCTCAGCCAAGAGAAGACACCCAAGGCCGGTGACTTGTACATTTAAAATTGGTTAAAACAGAAACTTTTGTCTTAAATATATTATATCATAGTTTTAAAAATAAGCAAGGGGGAGCTAATGGCTCAATAGTTAAGAGTATGTGTTGCTCTCATAGAGGATCCTGGTTAAATCCCAAGTGCCCACATCAGGTTGCTTATCACCACCTGTAATTCCAGATCCTGGGGATCCAACTTCTTCCTTTGGCCTCTGCAAGCAGTGTGTGAGTGTGGTACACATACAGAGAGGCAGGCCCATACCATACACATACATTTAAAAATAAATTAATTAATTTTTAAAAATGAAAAAAATAAGAAAGTGGCAACTCACAAAAATAGACAAAATGAGAACATACATAAAAGTAAGCATACAGAATGAGTTCTACCTAATAATTAAATTCATAAAGTAATTAATATAGATTAAATGAGCAGGTGCTGCTTTTCACATGTCATATCAGCCATACTGAAAAAGGCTGAGAATACATCCTGCTGGTAAAATGGAAAAAAACAACATGGAGGAACAGAACATTCATTAATTATTGGTAGGAGACAAAAAAGACAAATATTGTTAATAGACGAAAGTGTCAACGCATGTCAAAACTAGTGACCAATTTAGCATTTGCTTGGATAATTTCACAGATTGATACAAGTATATATTGAAACATGTATGACCTTTATATAATAGGTTCATAATATATGCAATAATTTATAAAGGTACTCCTTAATGCATTGCTTTGAGTAGCTGTGAGCTAGATAAATCAATTATGGTTTGAACATGTAGCAGAATGCATTACTTCTATTCCTTCTTAGAAAAATGCAGAGACCAGCAGCCAGAGGTTAAGAGCATGTCTTATTCTTCCAGAGGATCTGAGTTTGGTTCCCAGCACCCACATTGGGAGAATCACAATCACCAGGTTATTTTGGGTCCAGGGGACCTTATGTCCTCTTCTTGCAACTGAGAGTTTCTACACTTGTATACACACACACACACACACACACACACACACACACACACACACACAGAGAGAGAGAGAGAGAGAGAGAGAGAGAGAGAGAGAGAGAGAGAATAAATAAAATAAGTATTTAGAAAAAAAAAGCACCAAATCCCCCTAATCAGTTTTAAAATGAAGCACTATGCAAAATGTAGAAAAATACTGAAAACTGAAACAAGGTGAAACATCCACACTTGTGCATGTGCCGTGGTGTGAATGAGATATCCCCCACAGGCTCGTGTATGTGGACATTTGGTTCCCTGTTAGTGGTGCTCTTGGGGGAGGTTATGGGACTTTGAGGGACCTGGAGCCTTGCTGGAGAAAGCATGCTACTGGGTACTGGCTTTCAGAGTTTACAGCCTCTTTGCATCTCTGGTGCATGCTCTGCTTCCCATGTGCAGCTGAAATGCAACCACTGGCTTCAGCCTTTGCTGCCTTGCCATCCCACCATTATGGATTCTGTCCCTCTGGAACCATAAGCCAAAATAAACTTTCTCCCTTAGACTGCTCCCGGTTTTGATGATTATCACATGTACAAACATTACCCTCTCACAAAGTGTGAAAACTTTGCAGGGTCATGTATAGACTAGAAAAGCCCATGTATTACACACATCTAATTTGGTGACTTTCCACACACTTGTGCACCGAGCTAGTAACTTCACTGGCACCAAGGACAACACTAGCATGTCTGAAGCCCTTCTTGGACCTGCCATTCATTCTAATCTCCTCACTCCCTTCTTTCTCTTCTCCTTTCCACCCTCCCTTCCTTCCCATAAGTGATGTCATTCATGAAGCTCCCCGACTAGACACCCACTCCCTGAGGGCAGGCTGAAGCCCTGGGCTTCTCTGCATCTCTGACGGAAGAAGGGGAAGTCTAGGAGCTGGATCTAGTACAGGTTGAGCTTGGGAAAGTGCTTCAGGCAATGACAGGATTTTTTTTTTTTCAATTCTGTACTGGGAAAAACCTAAAGCGTACTTTGCCCAACATTCTGAGCCCTGAGGCACTTGGAGCAGAATGTAATCCATGTGTGCTTCTGACTCATTTCACTTACCTCAAAGGCTCTTCAGAAGGAAGTTTCTCTGCTAAGAAGTCTACAAACTTCAACTTTTCTCTCTACAATAAGGAGAACTCAGCCACTGAACCTATTTCCCGAGAGAGAGCTCAGCACAGAATTCATATTTGGGAGGGCTCTGGATGCAGCAGCATGGATTCCGAGCCCTACAAAACTGTCCTCTGCTTGACAGTGGGGGCACTTTAACATCCTGATGAAGTTGCAAAGGGAAGAAGAGAAATAAAGCTAATAAATGATTTTTTTTTTAAGGAAAGGGTTCTTTGGGATAGGAGGGAATTGAAATTCTGTTATTTGATTTGGTTCAATTTCTACTTATCTTTATAATGGAATATAAAGTCATTTTTTTCATTTGATGTTATCAGTGGTGATTGTATGTATTCTTTTCTCTGATATGCAAAAAAATTAATTCCCTCTCTCCCCTTTTTTCTCCCTCCCTCTCACCTGTTTTTCTTTGTGTGAAACAAAATCTTCGAACACACAAAGCAGACAAAAAGTTGTTTGGTGCATCGTCAGGCACCATCCAGGTAATGTGATCCCCTTATCCCACATGGAAAAACACTGTTCTTGGAGAAATAAATAAGAAGTCAGGGCATGGACAGAAACAGGGTATCTTAGACCCATTTTGGCTGCCCAAGGAGGTGGACAGAAACAACACAGGAGAGGCCAGGGAGCCCTGGGGTGGGTTTGAATTTGAAGTGGAATCTGGTAAACACATCTCTGAGTGAGAGGGCTGCATGCTAACCCCAGGGCAGGGCTGCTTATTTCCTCATTGGCTTTCCCAAACCTCTTTGCACGTCTCAGTCTGTTTGATAAAGAATATCCAGGTAAAGTCTCATGAGATGCCTCACTGGGTGGAGGAGTGTCCAGCCAGGCCTTACAACCTGAGTTCATTCCCTGGAACCCACATTATGGAAGAAGAAACCAACTTTGCAGATTGTCCTCTGGCCTACACACACACATAAATAAATAGATAGATAGATAGATAGATAGATAGATAGATAGATAGATAGATAGATAAAAAATAAATGAATGGGAGAAAAGAACAACAAAGAAAAATGTACAGCTGTTCACTGTTCCATCTACATGTACAACCACTTAGGACATTTGATTCAACAGATTGGGTTATTCACACTGAGAGTCAATTTAAAATTTCATCAAAATAGTTAAAAGCTGTTGGAATCCCTTCAGGTTTTTCCTTCCTTCCTTCCTTCCTTCCTTCCTTCCTTCCTTCCTGCCTTCCTGCCTTCCTGCCTTCCTGCCTTCCTGCCTTCCTGCCTTCCTGCCTTCCTGCCTTCCTGCCTTCCTTTCCTTACTTCTTACTGACAGCTCTGGCTGTTCTGGAACTCACTCTGTATGGCAGACTGGCCTCGAACTCAGAGAGATCCACCTGCCTCTGCCTCCTGAGTGCCAGTATTAAAGGTGTGTGCCACCATGCCCTTTATCAACTGAACTGAATTCATGTCTGGCAAGTTAACCAAACCAACTGTAACTTAAGTAAAATACTCTACTGGACATTATCTTTGAATTTTGGTGTGTGTGTGTGTGTGTGTATGTGTGTGTGTGTGTGTGTGTGTGTGTGTGTGTGTGTGTGTTTGTGTGTGTATGTGTGTGTGTGTGTTTGTGTGTGTGTGTGTGTGTATGTGTGTGTGCGATGAATGTGTGCGCATACATACAGTACACTCAACTATGCAGGCATGTGTGGAGGTCAATGGTTAGAGTCTTTCTCAACTGCTATCTACCTTATTTCTTGAGATAGGATCTCTCATGAACTCTAGAGCTCACCTTTTCTCAGCTAGACTAGCTTGCCAGTGAGACGCAGGGATCCCCTAGTGTCTGTCTTCCTAGCCCTGGAATTGCAGGGATGCTCCAGCATGCCCAGCTTTTCTATGTGAGTTCTGGGAATCTGAACTCAGGACCTTCTGCTTGTACAGCAAGCTCTTTATCCACTGACTCATCTCCCAGCGGATGGAGTGTTCTGAAATGAAGCAGTTCCTATCACTTTCCTGGGTCTTCAAGTTACTTGGGTCTAACAGTTCCCTGTTCTGTCGAGAGCCATTATGACATATGGTAAATGAAATGCAGTTTCCCCAAGTAGCTTGTTTAAAAAGAGAACTTAAAATAGCTTTTACCTCACTGAGAAACTTTCCTACCTCTTTTCCCATATAAAGGGAACCAGGTCAATAAAAACGGGCAGAGAGTCTACGGAGAGGAAAGGCTAGAGAGAAATACCTCTGGCAGTCTCTATCTTTTCTTGTCCATCATTTTGTGAGTGTGTATGTGGTGTATGTGCATGTGTATATATGCATGTCCACTAGTCTGTAGGTGTGTGTTCACATGAGTGTGAAGCCCTGAGCCTAACATCAGGTGTCTTCCTCAATAACTGTCTGTCTTATTCTTTTTTAAAGGCAGTGTCTCACTCAAACTCAGAGATCCCGGATACAGTTAGTCTCTGCATCCCACTGACTCCAGGGATCCCGGATACAGTTAGTCTCTTTAACCGGCTGGCTCCAGGGATCCCGGATACAGTTAGTCTCTGTAACCGGCTGGCTCCAGGGATCCTGTCTCTGCCTTTTAAGGCTAGAATTATAGGTGGGCTGTCACACCACACTATAGTTCTGGGAATTCCAACTCTGGTCCTCTTGCTTACCTCACATGTACTTTAACTCTGGCCCATCTCCCTAGTCACACTTAATGTCTTTTAAATTGTATTCCAAACCACTTACTGCCAAGCAACCTGGAGTGCAGGTGTCACTGTCCCCAACAACAGAGCTACACAGAGTACATGGCACTTAGAGACTATTTCCAAAGAAGCAGAAGAAACTGTTGAGATACACTGTTTCCTATTTCACATCACCTTTCTGGATGAAGAATATGTATTTAGTTTCATAATATCTAATTAGAGAGGTTAAAAAATGCCTGCAATATTCTTGAAGGAATAAAGAGCCTTCACATGGGCTGCTTTATATTGGTGGATATTTGTCACACAAAATGATGGATTTTAAATGCCATTTTTAATTGACCAAGGAGAAGGCAAGAATTGATATGCAAGGTAGTCTCTGGCCTCCACACATGCTGTCCTGTAAACACACCTGTACTCACATATACCAAACACACACACACACACACACACACACACACACACACACACACACACACACAAATAAATATAAATAAATAAATAAATAAATAAATAAATAAATAAATAAAAAATAAATAAATAAATAAATAAAATGAACAAAAGATGAGCCGGAGAGATGTCTCAGAGGTTAAGAACACTGTTTGCTCTTCCAAAGGTCCTGAGTTCAATTCCCAGCAACCACATGGTGGCTCACAACCATTTATAATGAGATCTGGTGCCCTCTTCTGGTCTTCAGGGATATGTGCAGACAGAACATTGTATACATAATAAATAAATAAATCTTTAAAAAAAAAGAAATGAAAAATAAAAAATAAACAAAAGACAATGAAGGAGAAACTGAGTGATTATATTACCAAAGCACTGACCAAATACATATTTCGATTTGATAAAATAATGTATTTTGACCATATTCACCCCCTACTTGTCCCTTTATACCCCTCCTCCTATCTTCTTCCTCCTTCCTAAATTGTCCACTTTCTATTTTCATGTTTACGTGCACTTGTGTGTGTGTGTGTATGTGTGTGTGTGTATGCGTGTGCATGTGCATATGTGGCACACCAGTGAAATCCACCCACTTTCCTATGGCATCCTCTGTAGCCTACTTCCATGTCAATACACTTAGCTTACTGAGACATGTTCTCACGGAGGAACCAAAGGCTTCGGTGGCCCCCGCTGCTCCTTCTGTCCACTACATGACCCTGCCCCACATACCAGGTTCGGTTCTCTGAGCATTAGCACATCAAACTTCTGCGTCCTCAGACTGCTGACTGCTACTGTCATCCGTCCCTTCCACCTGGCCCCTCCTCCCTTCACAATGCTTTCATGTGTCAATCAATCCCTCACTTTTGTCTATAACAGAGCGAGGCACCTTTTCTGATCCTTCAATGTACAAGCCTCTTCCTTCCCTAAAACAGCTGAGTGCATTCTGTTTGTGTCCCATACAAGGCAATGACATCCCATGTGCAGTTGACAGGTATAGTCCCAAACATTTCCTGCCATTTCCTTCCACTACACTGCAAATTTTCTGAGAAGAGAATCTACATCATATCTTTTAAATAAATCCATGGCTACAAAACTCCAGTATCTATCCCTACCATTGTCATTAACTTATATTTGGGGCTGGGAAGATGATTCCATCAGTAAAGCAATTGTTATGCAGGCTTGAGGACCTAAGATCAATCCCCAGAAGCCACATAAGAAGCCAAGCATGATGACATGTGCTTGTAACTCCAGTTCTGGATAGATAGAGACAGGAAGACCCAGAGGACTCTACAGCCAGCCAGCCTAGCTGAACCAGTGAGTCCCAAGCCAGTGAGAGACGCTGTCTCAGAGACAAAGTGAATGGTGTCTTGAAGATCAATATACAAGTCTGACCTCTGGCCTCCAAGTGCACATGCATCTGCATGTACATATGCACACAGCATATAAACACACACACACACACACACACACACACACACACACACACACACACATTTGAATAATGATTATACTGTTGTGTAGAACCAGTTTGAAATGTGAGTTTTACTATCCTTTCATTTACTCTTTGAAAGCTTTAGCAAAGAAGAAACTAAGGCTCAAAAATCCATGGAATGTAATTCATACAATAGCAGCCAGAGTTAGGATGGAAATTCAGATTCTTTGTTGTTGTTTTATTCTGATAAAGAAAGGTACCACAGGGGTAGATGTTGGGGGGGGGTCAAAATTTGTTTTACTGCCACCATAATTTATTTATATTTTTTATTTTTAGGTTTATGTATGTATGCATGCACACATGGGTGCAGATGCCCATGGGGGCCATAAGAGGGCAATAACTCCCATAGAGCTGTGTGGTGATATTTTGTCTGTGTACCTCAATAAAGCTTATCTGAGGATCAGAGGAAAAAGCCAGCCACTTTATGAAACATAGAGGTCAGGCAATGGTAGCACATGCCTTTAATCCTATCCCTTGGAAAGCAGAGATCCATCTGGATCTCTGTGAGTTCAAGGCCACACTGGGAATAAAGGCAGGCATGGTGGTACATACCTTTAATCCCAGCACTCACCATAAAGGTCTGGAGGTTTGTACAGACAGACAGGAAGTGACAGAGCTGAGCAGGAAGAGGAAGTGATGTATCTAGGCAGAGAGAGGAAATGAGATGGCAGAACAGAAAGGCATATAGGCATGGGTATACTGAAAGCAGGTCTCTTTGGCTGAGGATCTCCAAGTGATGAGAACATCGCTAGCTTCTTTCTGCTTTTCTGATCTCTCAGTTTTAACCCTAATATCTGGCTCTGGGTTTTTTATTGATAAGACTGTTTAGCAATTCGTCTTACAGAGCTGGAGTTACAGGCAGTTTTGAGGGGCCCAATGTGAGTGCTGGGAACCAAACTGAGGTTCTCTGTAAAGGCAGTATGTGCTTTTTAAACACATAGTCTCTAGACAGGGTTCCTCTGTATAGGTTTGGTGCCTGTCCCGGAACTCACTCTGTAGACAAGGCTAACCTTGAACTCACAGAGATCCACCTGCCTCTGCCTCCTGAGTGCTGGGATTAAAGGCGTGCACCACCATTGCCCAGCCATCCATGATAAATTTGAAAGCAACAAGCTATCTAACAGTTACAAAAGACAGATGAAAGCTGCTGTCAGCCACTAAGTATGTGATCTTTGTTGTCAGAGTGTTTATATATATGACAAAATTTAACATCACAAAATTCATGAGATGTAGATGCAAATATCCTCCCTTCACAGATGGGGAAACTGAGGATTGCAAATTCTAAAGTCTTGCAACTGAAAATAGTAGCCTAGACCACCTGCAGTGGCCTTGTTCTGAAGCATAAGGTTTTTGTGCCATGTGGGAGATTTCTCTAAGTCAGTGGAGCCAAAGGAAAAGGGAGAAAAAATAAATTAATAAATTACAAAAATTAATTATAATAAAATGTGCTGAGAAGTGATGCAGAGACAGGTGCAGATATCTCCACAAATGAAAAGTAATCCATTCTAGCTAACAACACGTTGGTTGCATTTTTGTTGTGTCTAACTCACTAATTTCAATTGATGTGTATACCCATTTGCTTTATACTGTCCATACTCCAAAAGGATATGAGCATGAGACCTCTGTTGCCAAGTACAATGAGTTTGAAACCAGATGCCCATGTGGTAGAAGGAGAGAATTAACTCCCAAAGTTGTCCTCTGGCTACCACATACACACTGTAGCACATGTCCTGTCCTCCAAAGTAAATGAATAATTGTAAACAAGGAAAGAACAAATGACAGAAACAGGAAACACAGTAAGATGAACTTGAACATATTAATAATTGTATTAGATGTAAATGCTATAAATACCCAAGCAGAAAGACAGAGATTGTCAGATTGGAGAAAATAGAAACTGTCTGTGACAGTGTGAGGAAATATGCTTTAAGCATAAAGTTGTAGTTAAAAGTAAAATATGAAAAAAAGAAAAGTAATTCCTATATTTCCTTTTTTTTCTTGGTTTCAGTTCTCTTTTTCTGTTTTTCAGCCATGCAGTGTGAAAGGGGTAAAAGCACTTTAAATCAAATCTGGGCTCCATGTCTTGTTACAAACTGATCTACTTATTAACAAAGCTAATGAAAAATAGACTCAACATCTGTGGTTTTTGAACTACCTCAGCAGATATAACTTTTCTTCTAGGGAAAAAAAAGAGCAAGATTTATATAGGTTTGCTTTGTTTTGAATTTAAATAAAATGTTTTAATGATGAAATGAAACCCCTCTGGAGCTAGGGGATTGACTGAGAAGTTAAGAATATGTAGTGCTCATGCAGAGGACCCTTGTTCAGTCCCCAGCATCACATTAGTAGCTTACTGCCACCTGTAATTCCAGACCCAGGAAACCTAATGTCCTCTTTTGGCCTCTGAGGTCACCAGCACTCACATCCACACACCCACACACAGACACACATATACATCTAATTTTCTAAATTAAAGAAATAATTTAGTATGCCCTTATAAACACAACAAAGAAACTTAAAACATCTAATATCATGCCACTGATTAAAAAATGCTTCTAATATTTCAGATAATTCCCTGTTACAAAACCGAGCTACATTTTATTTAAAAAAAAAAAAAACAGGGAGGGAATACTGTTTATAGAGATACTCTATATTGGATACTCTCTATTGATACTCTATATGTAGAATTGATACTCTATATTGATTCTACTTTGCACTACATTATGTGTATCTTTTCATATCAATGTAATGTCTACAAAATCTTGTCCTCCCCTTACCCCCACTACATTACACCTCAGATATTCACAGTAATAACTATAGCTGGGTTAACACTGACTCTGTGTCAGACACTGCTAAGAGCTTTTCATGTATCATCTGTTCCCTTTTCATATTCGTTGCTGTGACCATATACCTTTGCATCACCAATAGGCTAAGTTGTAATTTTTCACATAAAGTTGGGTTTTGTTTTGTTTTGTTGGTTTTTTTTTGCATTGATTTGACATATACATATTTCCCCTGTATATTTTGTATCTTTCTGCTGTTATTTTAGAGGCCCATTCAATGCCATATCCTACCTGCTGAATGTGCCTAGGACAGTGTGCAACCACAACAAAATAGAGTTTTACACATTGATTCGATGCTGGTTGCACTCTGTGGTAGATGATGTGAGTCCTTCTACACTATGCCATTATCACACCCAATCCTTCACTGTGGGTCAATAAGTCATGCCCATGTTTCTACATCTTGAACAGTGATGACTATCCTTGTGTGCACAGCTGTCTACTACATCATGAACATCTTATGATGTCTTACCTGATTTCAGATGTTCTCTGGAAACTAAAGTACATACTTGGTGTAGAGCATGAAATCATTCAGTTGTAGATGGGAGTAATCTTCTGTTATTTGAAAGTTGATAACAATGTCTCTTATTACAACTACACACTAAGTTACATCTCACTACAGAGGTAGCTTGCAAGCCACAAAAATCAGCGGACACACTATATATAAATCTGGAAGTTGCCCCATTCTCAAACTCCAGGGCCCTTTGTTCACATTTACCAGCACATCCCTGTTCTCATTGATGAGTTAATACAGGTCTCTTTATGCAGTACCATGCAGTGACTCAGTTGGCATCATTACTCAGTTGGCATCATTCCCAATCAATATAGAGCTGTCTACCAGCCAAGCAGTCTACAACAGAGCAACACTGAATATGTAGTGTGGTCCAAGGTCATGCAGCCAGTAAGTGGCAGAGTCAGGATTCTAACCCCCTTGATGTTCTCTTTCTCCAAGGTCTATGGTCCTGTGTTCCATATTTACTGTGGCAAGAAAAGCCAGACTCTGGAGACAGACAGTCTGGCCATGTCACTTGGCTAATGCTGAGTTCATTGTCACCTTCTTTGTCCCAACTTTCCTCACCTAAGAAGCAGTTGGAACAGTATTCCCCTCACTTTGAGATCATAAAGTCAAGTGAAGGGATGAATCCAAAGAACAAAGCCTGTCAGATAAAAAAAGAACTCAGTGAGTTCCTTAATTATTATCTCAGTGAAGTATACATTGTGGAGAGATGGCTCCGTGGTTAAGAACACTTAAGAACTGAACTCTTCCAGAGGATGCAAGTTCAGTTCTCAGCACCCACAATGGATAGCTCACAACCACCTATAACTCTAGCTCCAGGGAATCAAACACCCTCTTCTACCTCCCCAGGTACCCCCCATCTCTCACTCTCACTCACACACACACACAGACACACAAAAAGCAAACACAAAAAACCTAATTTTTAAGCATTATAATATCATTGTGTTAAACTTGTAAAGTTTACGTGGTTTTTATTTCTCCTTTCTCTCACAGTTTTTCTTAAGGCTCAGAATGTTTGACGCTTTTGCTTTTTAACAAGGTTTAAAATTTAATTGAGCACAGAAATCCTCCTTTTTTAAGAAAATGCTAATTTATGTTTCATTGTAAACTTCAAGTCCTACTTATTAAGGAACAACAATCAGTTCATTTAGTTGATGAAGTTCCTTTAGGAAGGAAGAAAGGAAAGAAGGAAGCTAAGTGACTTCACAGGAAACCATGGGTGTCACCACAGCATGAACTAAACACCTGCATTTTGGCAATCACCAGGAATTGAATCATTGCTACACAAATAAACGTGGTCCCATTAGAGTTCTCTTTACATGGAAGGCTGTGCTTTGGACATAATGATCTTATCCTTTCACAGAACAGCTCTTGATAAATGAAAACATTAATTCTCAGAAGAGAATCTTCTTAGACAGTTTATGTAAAAAGAGCTTAGGGCTGAGGAGACAGCTCAGGAGTTAAGAGCACTTGCTGCTCTTCCAGAGGACTACAGTTTGCTTCCTAGCACCTGATTCAGGTGGCTCACCAGTGGTTACTTCAGCTCCAAGACATAATACACCCTCTTCTGGCCTCTGATGATACTGTACTCATCTGCATACACACACACACACACACACACACACACACACACACACACACACACAAAATAAAATGTTTTTAAAAATAAGTAAATAGAGCTTAGTGTTCTCCCAAAATTTCCTGCCCATCAATGGTGTTGGAGAAATTTTGAGGACATTATTATTTACAAAATGAGCAATAAAAGACTAGATAAAACTAGAGAAATTTTGAAGACATTATTATTTATAAAATAAGCAATAACAGACTAGATAAAACAGAGTATGTTATATTGTACTCCTAATATGCATTTGTGGAAAGAATAAGGTCAAAATCTGGAGAGGCTGCCACTGTTACACACACACACACACACACACACACACACACACACACACACATCTGTAAGCAACAAGTAGAAGCTATGCACACAAAATCCTCACAGAAATAACAACTGCAATTGATGCCGACCATCAAACTAAACATAAAATACAGGTCATAAGCTAGAGCATCCCTGCATTCCCTATTGTCCTTGGGAACAATGCTTTAACAACAGGTATGTATCAAGTGCCTGGTGTATATCTTGAGGCTACCTGGCAGCTTGACACTAAAAGTTAATAAAGGGGACACAGGCCCAGAAGGTCTTCATGAGGAGACAGCACTACCAGGTTATGGTGGTCCCATTGCAGTCCAGTCCAATGGCAGGGCATGTCTTCTAGCCATGAGCTCAGCTGTCACAAAGACACTATTGAGGAAGGCTGAAGAAACATTCAGCATTTGAAAGTTTTCCATTACTTTTGTTTGTTTTCCAGACTGTGACATCAGTGACATTCCCTGGGCTACTTTGGTGAACATTTCAGTAGCTTCCAGTGTTCTGTAGTTTTGACCCAGAAGTCCATTCCCATTTGATCCAGGCAAGCCCATCTTACCTCTTGTCTCTGTCTGAGACTGGAAGCATCAGCCTTCTTCAGAGATTTCTTGGACCCTGAAGGCCATAGGATAATCATAAAGAAGCTTCCTGCCTCCCAAAGATCTCCTAAGTTAACAGACCTATTTTCTACCAGTATGACACATGGACATCATGAAGTCATTAAGGAGAAGTACCACAAAGCATACTAGTGGTCCTTCTGACCCAGTCACCTGCCAGAGCCAGCCAGGAACTCACACACCTGGCTGTCTGGCTCTTCTCACTCTGTCCTCTCCTCATCTCTTCTCAGATGAACCAGCA
The DNA here is from genome assembly GCF_903995425.1 of Onychomys torridus. Taxonomy (NCBI): domain Eukaryota; kingdom Metazoa; phylum Chordata; class Mammalia; order Rodentia; family Cricetidae; genus Onychomys; species Onychomys torridus. The sequence goes on along the minus strand of NC_050449.1, from coordinate 61,986,681 downwards.
AGAAAAGGGAACTGGGAGAATCACAACTAGTCCAGGTAAGATGCAGGGAAAAGATAATCTATGCACCAAAATACCTAAGGCAGTAGTTCTTAATCTGTGGGCTGCAAGCCCTTTGGGGGTTACATAACAGACATTTACCCTACTATTCATAACAGTACAAAATTACAGTTATGAAGTAGCAATGAAATAAATTTATGGTTGGGGGAGTCACAACATGAGGAACCCTATTGAAGGTCACAGCATTAGGAAAGTTGAGAAACACTGAGCTAAGGTCTCACCCTGCTTCTGCCATCAATGGCCAGAAAGAGAATGTTTGTTTTATTCTGCCTGTGTTGCCCTTGGTGTTCTCAGCTATCCAATATAGAACAAGGCACATAATCTTGAAGATTCCCTAAGCATGATGCTTTAGCATTTAAAATCCTTGCAGAGATGGCCAGGTTAGCAAAGTGTTTGTCACGTAACCATGAAGACCCAATTCCAATAACCAGAAGCCATGTGTCTTAGTTACTTTTGTGTGGCAGTGAAGAGACACCACGACTAAAGCAACTTATAAAATACATCATTTAATTGGGGACTTGCTTACAGTTTCATAGGATTGGTCCACGAACATCATAGAGAGAACATGGCAGCAGGCAGGCAGCCATGGTGCTAGAGCAGTAGTTGAGGCAACAACCACAAGTCACGGATAACTGAGAATGGTGTGGGCTTTTGAAACCTCAAAGCCAATGACATGCCTCCTTCAACAAGGCCACACCTCCTAATCCTTCCCAAACAGTTCCACTAACTGGGTACTAAGCTTTCAAACATATGAGCCAATGGGACCTATTCTCATTCAGACCACCACACCATGTTTTGTTTCTTTTTAAAGTGACAAATGCATCTGTAATCCCAGTGCTAGGAAGGTAGAGTCAAGAGGGAGGATCCCTGGGCTTCCATCACTAGACAGTGTAGCTGAAACAGAGAGATTTGGGTTCTGTGAGAGTCCCTGTCTCAAAGCAATGAGATGGAGCACAATCTAGAAAGACACCCAATGTGGACTGCTAGACTCCACATGCACAGACATAAATGTCAACATGTATGTGTACACCTATGCACTCATGCTCATGCAAATGAATATGTACACATATATACTCACACATCTTACAAGGTATGATGTGTTTACTGTGTGCCAACTTCAGTTGAGTGACAGTATCTCATTCTACTTCAGCCTGACCTATTGAGCTTGTCTCTGTTAGACGTGTAAGAATATTCAAGTGAAGGTTATGGAAGGGAGGTAATATGGTTTCTGTTGTGTGCCACAATAGACCAAGAACTTTGAACTCTTTGTCCCAGCAGCATTTGATCTTAAAGGAAGTCACATTCACCTCAGGAAACCCTCCTAAGACACCTCTAAATGTCCTTTCTAGAACCTTCTCTGTTCCTGTCCATCAGTGTTCCACACCCAGTCCCACAGGGTTGATGGCAAGTGTCCACACAACACAAAAATCACAGGGTTTCATCTGGACAGTGTATTGTACAAGCAAGGCTCTATGGAGTCCAGGCGTCTGTGACTCACCCATCAGCTCTGGAATCTCTTTCAGCATTTACCGATCTTCTGACAGAAATAGGCAATTGCTTCACAGAAAATGCAAAACTCTGAACCTTTGCCAGACTCTCAAACCCAAGTGAAGCCCAACTGTTTGCACTGAGAATGGGCAATAACTTTGCTCATCTGGCTCCTGAAAAGTCAAAGATGTCTTTCCTTCCATTCCTTTAAGCTGAATAAATGATGAATCCAAGTCAGCCAAACATGGCCCTACCAAGAAAGGACTGTTGGAGACAGATTTCTGATCTAATAGCCTTGAGATTTTTATCTAGCATGGTTAAGCCTGAGACAGTCCATTTAGTGAAAAGGCAGGAAGGGAAATCTGATTTTAAAAAAATCTCTTCCATTACTGCTAAGTCAGAGGTTTGGGAAGGCAGAGTGATAGGGAGGAAGGAGGGTGAGTATATATGGTTTTAACGGGAGACTGGCTGGCCTCTCCACTCCTCTCCTTATTAACTGGGTGAGCAGAGGCAGTTTGCTTAGCTGCTCCGAGCCCTAGTTTCTTCATCCACAAATGAGGATAATATTATTTACCACTTAGGCTCATTGTGAGGACTAAGTGAGTTAATTAGGAATATATCTGGGCACACATAGTGAGGACCTGATACGTTGGCCATCCCCACATTCCAGAAGTTTGGGGAATTCATAGTCAAAAGAGACTTACAGAATTGAGTTCAGACATCAGATTTTATAGCTTAAAGGTGAGACTCAGGAAATTAAAATCTAAAATCATATAATTAGATAATGAATGAATTTCATTCTCGTCCATTCTGTATGTAGCCACTTGGGCACTGTGTAAATCTGGCATTCAAAGATGCACTTACATACCCACTAGTCAGAACAAAGTATAGCTATGAAGAGTCCTGCATCCACATAAGACCCTGTCAAGAACTGCTAAGGACTTGACTTGGGAGATGGCTCAGTCATTAAGGTGCTTGCCTGGTAAGCATAAAAATCTGAGTCACTTCCACAGCACCCATGAAAAAGCTAGGTGCTGTGGTGCACACATGGGATCCCAGCACTGGGAGAGAGAGAGACAGGAGGATTCCAAGGGTTCCCTGGGCAGACAGACTAGCCTGTCTCGAAAAATAAAGGTCAATAGTGACTATGGAGCAACAGGTGAGGCCTTTACTTGTATGTACACTCACGCACATGCATGTATGTACATACATACATACATACGTACACACACACACACACACACAGAATTATGAAGAGTTTTTTTAAAGCCTCAGACATCAACAACAGGCATTAGGGACTTGGTGTTTGTGATGCTTGTTCTGGTTGGTTTTACTAACACAGATGAAGAGTCACCTCAGAATGGAGTCACAAGTAGAAGACTGCCCAGATCAACTTTGGCCTGTGAGCATATCTGTGGGCAATTTCCTTAATTACTAACTAATGTAGGAGGGTTCATCTCACTGTGAGCTGTACTATACCTAAATAGGTGGGTAGAGAAATAGCTCAGTGGTTACATGGTTGCTCTTTCCAGAAGACCTGGGCTCAATTCCCAGTACCCACATGGTGGCTAACAACCATCTATAGTTCCAGATCAAGAGGATCCAGTGCCCTCTTCTGGCCTCTACAGGCACCAGGCACACACAAGGCATAACTCTTTTGAAAGAGAGATAGAAAGACTCAAAGAGCTCCCTGTGTCCCTAGAGGTGATTCTTAGCCTCTGCTCCACCCATCTTCCCATCACTCATCTCCCACTGCAACTGCAATCCAGCAGCCTGCCCGACAAGCCATCCTCTAGACTGAAGTTGAAGACTAAGGCCTTCACCTTCCTCCTAAGGGACAGCTGCAACCATCCTGCAGGGCACCATGCCTCCTAGCTTAGAATTCTTAGGATCCTCTTCAGATGGACCATTTGGACCTTTACTAACATCTGCTCTGTAGACCAAAGTCTGGAATGAACAAGAGCTCTCAGCTATATCTTTAAGTGTCCTGTCCACTTTGGTGCTGACATCTGGCCCTTTTCCCCCAGAGACCTTTACTAGAAGTTGGTTTTCTTTTCTATCCATAAACTGCTTGGTCTTAGGGTGTATGAGGGTCTTTCCAGCTCACTATGACTTCCTTCAGCTACCACACCACCTAATGCAAAACTGGCATTTTCTTTTCAGTGCTAAACCACAGAAATCTATTGCCTTCAAATTATTTTGCAAATAAATTAGTTGGCTAAGCATTGTGGTCCACACCTTTAATCCCAGCACTTGGGAGGCAGAGGCAGGTGGATTTTTTGTGAATTAGAGTCCACATTGGTCCAGTTATTTCCAAGCTATTCAGGGCTAAATAGTGAGACCCTGTCTCAAAACAATTGCAGTTAATTAATTCTAATTGATGCAAATGATGTATGGTCTATATTGTAAAGTTTTAAAAATATGTACATATAATAGAATGACTGAAGTAAGCCAATTAACATGTAGAATCTTATACATTTTTACAGTGAACATAATTAAAAACTACTGTCAGCCATTTTCCAGAATATAACACATGACTGTTAACTATAATCATCATGCTGCAGAATGGTTCTCTTCAACTTATTAGATGTTGGGTCCTTTGATCAACACCATCTGTCCATTCCCCTTCCACTTCAAAGTCTATCACCACATTTCTCCTCTTTACTGAGTTCATCCTTTAGATTCCTCTTATAGATGAGATCATGTGGTGTTGTAAACATGTTCTATATGGGGCTTTAGAGATGGCTCAGTGGTTTAGAGAAAGTTCTGCTCTCCCAGAGGACCTGAATTTGGTTCCCAGCACTCTCATCATGGACCACAACTGCGTGGTAACTCCAGCCCTAGGGAAGCTGACAGCCTCTTCTGTCCTCTGTGGTACCTGCACACACACACACACACACACACACACACACACACACACACACACTTACATATATTTATACACACATACACACACAAATGCACATACTCATATATACACACACATATTCACAGACACACACACACATACACACAAATACAACCTTTTAAAAGCACTCTGTTTAAGTATATATCATCAGATGGAAACACTCACTATAACTTAATTGCTGTGACTTCCTGCCTGAGCCCGAGGCTTATCACGTTTCTCCTTTCTGCCATTCAGTAATCACCATTAGATATTGGTGACCTCAATGCCCGTTATCTGATCCATCTCCCTTCACCAGCCTCTTTCTGTAGTCAAATCCTAGACCTGATCATTGTCAAAAGCATCCCTGCCTCATACCCCTTCCACTCTCTTCCAGCTTAGTTCCTCCGATGTGCCCACTAGAGGCAGTGTAGAGGGCTGTGATTCTCTGCCTTTTGATCTGCTTTCACCATTCATTATTTCCTGTATATCCTCACCATCTTTGATGTCACGACCTATGCCATTCTTGCCAAGTCCTCACCTACATCTCGCCCATCTCTCCTGCCATCTGCTCACTTTGAACCTCCTTATCTAGTTAACTTCCTCCTCCCCTCTCAACATCTGCACTTGAGAAACTGAGGAGGAATGGGGCAAGGACTGGCTGACTAATTGCATTTTTAATGTATTTCTGCAAATATTTACACATCTTCTTCATCAGTCCACTCTTTCCTTATAACTTACCTTATGATCACATGCCCCAGCTCTTCTTTAGGGTGTCAGCCAAAGACACCCCCTCCAAATGCCTACACTGTAAGTACTCTGAGGCCCAGATACATATCTACTCATTACCTCAAAGATACTGCTTCTAATTCCTGCTTGTTTCCCTAAACATTTAACTTGATGTTCATTTGGGATGACTTTGACAACCAAATGCAAGTTTTTCTACATTTACAATCTTAAAACAAAAATCCCTTTCAGCACAAAGTCTCTCTCTTAACAACATATATTGTGGCAAAATCCTGTAAGCGTGACCTAGCTGACTGCCTAATAGACATTACAGCAGTAGATCATTTTCCTCCTCTATTCTTCCAAGCTCTAGCCTCTCCTTGAGTCCGTTTCAACCCAGTCATTGGTATCACCAGTCACCCAGTTGCTCAGGACAAAAGCCTCTGAAATCTCCTTAATATTCTCTCATATTTTATTTCTTCCCCACAGGACACAAATCCAGGTTGTGATGGCTATTCTTGGTTGTTAACTTGACTATATCTGGAATGAACTACAAACCGGAAGTGAAGAACACACTTGTGATCTGGATCTTGAAGCAAGAAGACAGTATGTCTTTGATCCAGACCTTGAGGTAGATGACACATGCCTTTAATTAATCCAGATCTTGAGATGGGAAAGCACACCTTTAATCTGGGCCACACCTTCTGCTGGAAGCCTGTATAAGCTGGAAATGGAAGGGTCTGTCCTCCACCTGCTTGCCCTCACCTTGCTAGCACATCCATTCCTTCACAGGCACTGGAGCCTACTTCTTTGGAATTCCAGCATATGCAGAAGACCAGCTGAGACACTCAGCCTCCTGGAACTGAGCAGCTACTAGATTCTTGGACTTTCCTTTCACGGTCAGCCTTTATTAGATTGCAGTCTGTAAGTCATTCCAATTATATATATATTCAGATATACATACATGTATATGTATATGTACATATATATGTACACACACACACACACACACACACACACACACACACATTTATATATATAGTGAGAGAGTCATTCCATAAGTCTGTGACTTTAGAGAGTTCTGTTATAGTTATGGTTCTGTCTAGTTTTTGCTTTACATAAACACATGTAAATTTCAGCATGTTTGCATGCGACGGTTCCCATATACAGTCTCTGTGTCTCTGCTGTCTGTTGCTTCTGCTCCTTCTGCCACAGCACTGACTAATACACAGGTCATCTTCTAAATCTTGCACATTCTCTCAAAAACATTCCCCAATCCACATTCCACTTCTACTGACACAGGGTTTAGATGTGCATGCTAGAGCCACCCCACAAAGCAATACAAATGTTGACTTACACGGCTATTTTTTACAACTCTTCTGGAGAGCACTGTAAATAAGGGCCAAGCCTAAAATAGGACAAGAATTCATACAGACAACCATCACACTGGGACCCTCTAGCCCACAAGTATGAATAACCTAGAGAACTCAAGTTTAAGTTTTAATAGTCCATTTTCTATATGAAGAGATTAATGATACACCTGCATAAATCTCAGGCATTGAGAGTTACATCTTTAATGAGGGGGGTATGCAAGAGTAAACCCAGCCCACCCACAAACATGGGCAAGGGAAGTTGTAGAGCAGTGATGGAGCCATCCATGATGTGTATTTACAGTCCAACTTAACACTGCAAAGACGGTTAAAATCTGCTAAGCTGTGGGTTTTCTTTCAAAGGCACTTAGACTTCAGGCAGCTGAGAGCAGATTCCCTGTGGCTGCATGGATTTTTATGCTTAGCCTCAAAGGAATCACACAAATATTTTTTTTCCTGAAAAGAAGTTATCAAACCCCAGATTAACAGGATCACAAGGTAACAAAGTGCTGTGGCACAGGAGCAGAAGCAACAGACAGCAGAGACACAGAGAATGAATACAGGAACTGTCACAGGCGACCACGTTGACGTTTATATGTGTTTATGAAAAGCAAAAACTAGACAGAACCATAACCATAACTGTAACAGACCTCTCTAGAGTCACAGACTTATGAAATAACTCTCTCTCTCTCTCTCCCTCACTATATGTGTGTGTGTGTGCGTGTGTGTGTGTGTGTGTGTGTGTACATATGTACACAGAACTGTAACTAGAAATTTAGAAATACTCAAAGAGGGGTGACTTTTAGCAAATGCAAAGAAAAAAACAGGAAAAATAAAGAAATTTTGATCAATCAAATTTTGATCAATAATCAAAATACTGATTTAAAAAGTTGACCTCATGGACAAATATTGCACATAGCATACAACTGTATAATATTTACCATTAAATACAGTTTAAAAATTAACAATTTATTCTGTATTAAAATAAAATTGTGAACCACAATAAATTTCACATTAATATCATTCAGAGTTAGTCAAAGAAAAGAAATAATTAATATATAGATGGAATGAAATAAAAATGAATATAATGGAAATAGGACACTGATCATCACAACAAACGAAGTTGTTAAAGTCTTAAAGAACTTTAAAACTTATAAGACTATTAGACTTTATAAAAAGAAAAAGGTTTGTGTTTTGTTTTGTTGTGGAGTGGTGGTGGCACATGCCTTTAAACCTAGCACTTGGGAGGCAGAGGCAAGCAGATCTCTATAAGTTTGAGGATAGCCTGGTCTACAAAGAAAGTTCCAGAAAAGCCATAACTGTTATAGAAACCTTGTCTTTAAAAAAAAAAGAGAGAGTTTTTCAAGACTTGTTTCTAAAATTTTTCAATTATATATATGCGAAGTGTCCGTGTATGGGCGCCTGCACTCATAAGGCCCAAGAAGGATGTGAGATCTCTTGGAGCTGGAGTTATAGGTGGTTGCAAGCCACCTAATGTTGGTGCTAGAAACTGAATTTGGGTCCTCTATAAGAAAAAGCATTGAGTGCTCTTAACTGCTGAGAGATTTCTTCAGGCTCCCAGTGACATTATTTATAAAAATAGAAAAATAGTACTGTCTTAGTCAGTGTTCTATTGCTATAAGGAGACACCATGACCATGGCAACTTTTAAAAGAAAGCCTTTCATTGGGACAGGCTTACAGTTTCAGAGGTTTAGACCATCATGCATTAACTGTACGGGGCAGGGAGACATAGCAGCATGCAGGCAAACATGGTGATGGAGAGGTAGCTGAGAGTTCTAGTCTGGATCCATAGACAGAAGGAGAGAGAGTCACTGGACCTGGCTTGAGCATTTGAAACCCCAAAGCCCATATCCAGTGGCATACTTCCTCTAACAAGGTCACGCACCTCCAATGAGGACACATGCCCTAAACCTCGTCAAGTAGCTTCACTCTCTAATAACCATACATTTAAATATATGAGCCGGTGGGGGATATTCCTATTCAAACAACCAAGTAGTAAAATTCATATAAAATCACACATATAAAGAGAAAAATCTTGAATACAATAGCAATAATACTTTTAAAATATAAGGTTGGGAGTATCACTTTTTCTGATTTAAAATTATATGGTACTTTCACAAAAAATTAAAATAGAAACATAGATGCGCAGAATAGAACAGAGAGCCTAAAAACAAATCTGAACTACTGTTTATAAGAGGCCCCAAATAGATTTCACATAGGAAAAATCAGGCCAATATGAAGGGCTGGGAAAACTGGATACTCACTCACAAAGAAAGTAATTTCATTTATATTCAGGGGAAAAATCAAAAGTGGATTGAAAAAACAGAAACATAAGACTTAAACCCATAAAACTTCCATAAAAGAACATAGTAGAAGACCCATGACAATGACTTTGAAAACTTTTGGGTAGGGGTGTGGGGGAGTGGGGGAGAATAAAGCCAAAATCTCAGTCAACAAAAGCAAAACTAAGAAAAATGGGACCATAGCATACAAAGAAGATGCTGTAGAGCAAAAGAAACACCACAGAGAAAAGATGACACACAGATTTGTTGAAAGCAATTGTAAAGTACATAGCTTAGAAGGGGTTAATTACCCACATTTTATAAGGAAATCTTACAATTCAACAGCAAAAAAAATTTAAAAATCAAAATTTGCCTGATCAAAAAGGGGTCAAAAAACCAACCTGAATAAAGACTAGATGAGAGAGTGTTCAACATCACTAATCATCAAGCACGTATAAACCATCCTAAGATGATGTAACAGCCATTAGAATGGCCACTATAACAACTACAAGCACATACATACATTGATGGATACTTAAAGAAGAGAACAAAAATATAGATTTGTGCATTCATCATGGGAAATAGTACAGAAACACAATGACCACATGACATAGACTAAAGAACCCAATACTCAACTTCTCTGCAACATCATTTAATAGCCAAGATGTAAACACAGCCTGAACATTCATTCAGAGACAAACAAGTATGGGAAATGTGGTACAGGTATATAATGAAGTATTATCCAACCTTAAATATTAAGGATATCTTGCAATCTTTCACAATTCAGAAGACATTTTGCTATGTGAAATAAGCCAGAGATAGAAAGAAAATATTGCATGAACTTATACATAGGTGAAGTCTAAAGAAGAAACAAAAAAGAGATACATCTTCAGAGAGGGGCGAGGAATACTACACAATCACAGTATTTAGCTTGCCCTAAAGAGGATATTTATACCACCCTCTGTAAGGCTCAGGGAACATCTCAGAAGAGGGAGGTAGGAAGAATGTAAGAATCAGGACATAAAGAGAAGCACTGTGAAATGCTCTTCTGGATATGGCACAGCCAACACATTCAAGATCTAATGGTAGCAGCTGCTGTTCACTATGAACTTATACAAGACTGGCCTTGTCAACTGTCAATCATGGATTGGCCCAATTCCTCCTTGATTACCTACTGGCTATCAGCAAATTCTAGGGTAAGGTCAGGTACTGTCTTCAGTTGTGTACCAATTACATACCCACCATGCTCCAACAGAGAGTTCCAGATCCCTAGCTACCTAGATGACCCTAGTTAAACTCAGTGGGTCACAAAACAAAACAAACCAGACGTGAATATGGGACAGAGGTTTGGAGGATGACAGAGAACAGATAAGTGGGAGGGAGTAAAAGAGTGGGTGACAATAATCAGAATATCTTATATATATATATATGTATGAAATTGTCAAAGAATGAATTTCATAAAAGATACAAAGAACAAAAAAGACTGCCTTAACCTTGCTACCAAACCTGACAAGGGCAACTCCAGAGAAGGAAATCCCATGGCATCTCATTCATAAACACTGATGCACTGAGCAAAAGTTCTAAAGAAAATCAGCCAACCAAATCTAGAAATCCATCAAAACCAGAATACATCATGACTAAATAAAATTCCTTTCATCAAGGCAAAACTGATTTACATGAAAGAAAGCATCAATTTAAGTAATCACAGATTAAGGGAGGTAAACATATGCTTGTCCCCACAGTGGAAGACGAGGCAGCACTCTATGGGACTCAACATTTATCCATGAATGAAGACATTAACCAGACATTAGGAGGCCTGGTGAATTACTGATATGATAGCCAAATATGATGGTGGTTGACTGGCATACACTGGCTTCACCTAGGCTCGCTCTCAAGTTCTAGGTCAGATTTAAGACTGTACACATTTGGGCTGCTAGTCTATTCTAGGCATGTTCTCCTGGAGGCTGCAGAAGCAACAGAAAAGACAGTAGAAACTTGGGGCATTGCCTATAGCCAAAGCTTGGACCTGGCATATAGTTGTTCCATGGGCATCACATATCATTGAGTGTTGTCTCCAACCAAACTCAATGCTGATGAGGTGGGGGAAGCTTGGCATGTCAAGAGGGAAGGATTGCAGTGTCATGGGACAAAAGGCATGGTTACAGAACAGGTGAGGAGTTAGAGGTGAAATACAACTCATCCATTAGAGACTGAAGGAAACTCACTGTAAATGACTCAGGGGATGATGAAAGACCTTCAAAGGGCTACAGCAAATAACACAAAAAATGTGACATGATGCTAGAATGGCTTATGCTTGTGGTTCAGGAGAAAACAAAGGTGTCTCCACTGCCACTCAGGTTTTAAATTAACTTATTTTAAATGTATATTTAAATATCTAAAAATAGAACATTCCCGAACTGGGGTTTTTAGTTCATTAAATCTCTTAGAATATAAGGCATTGTGATTTGTACATACATTACTTTGCTCATTAGCTCTCCACTCTCCTTCCCAGCCTCCTCAACCTCTACTCCCCTCCACTTCTTCCTTTACCTCCCTACTCTCTCCCTGACTCCTCTATCACTCTACTGCCCCATCCCCTTTCCCTCTCATCCCCTCCATTCCCTCCTCCAGCTCTCTACTCACCTCCCTTGTTTCCTCTATCTCTCCTTCTCCTCCCCTGCCTCCTCCTTTCCCTTTCCTGCTGGCCTCTTTTCTCCCTACACACAGTCTTGCCTTCTACTTTCATGCCACGTACATCTGGTTACCCTCATTGTTAGTACTTTTGTTTAATTTTGATTAGACATCAGAGGTCTTAGTTAACCCTGTAAGAAAGCAGAAACAAAAGCACAGCAATGGATAAAGAGGAAATAAAGATTTTCAGATTTTATATTTGAAAGCCCCAAAGAATAAACAGAGGTGTTATTTGAATAAATATGAAATTATATTAAGTTTACTGACTAAGAAAAGTCAATATACAAAAATCATATATTAACAGTATGCATATTAAGAACAAATCCATTCCTAAAAGATATCTAATGTATACATTGAGAAATGGTCAAGACCTTTCAGAGAAAAATCTAAAACTTTATTGATTTCAAAGACATAAATAGAAAAGTATACAGTTTTAGTGGACTGGGACACTTTGTGTGTCAAACACATATTTTTCCCCCAATTTGTCTATACAGTCCATGTATCCCAGATAAAATCAAACATGATTTGGGGTTAAATTTGAAAGTTAGGGAGCTACGGAGATATCTGAGTTGATAAAGCACTTGTCTTGCAAGCATGAGGACCTGAGCTTGGTCCCCAATTCCAGGTGTGGTGGAGTAGACTTATAACCCTAATTCTGGGGAGATAGAAACACAAGAATCCCTGGGGCTCAGTGGACAGGTAGCCTCATATGAGCTACAGGCCAGTGAGAGGGCCTGCTTAATTATTTGTTTATTTGTTTGTTTTAAGGTAGATGGCATCAGAGGACATGGCAGAGGCTGTCCTCCTGTCTACATACCCACACGGTTTAGTATTGAACTGTATGGAGCTGGGACCTGGCTAGCTGCCTGGAGGAAGAGGGCCCTGAGGAGTCAGAGTAGTTGATTTTCCTAACTATGCTTACGTAGAGGTCCAGTTACTATATTCAGCTATAAACAGCTCTATAATTCACATGAAATTGCTCTATAATCAGCACTAGACAGCACTATAATCCATATGGAATTGCTCTATAACAGCACCAAACAGCTCTGTAATCCACGTGGAATTGATCTATAAACAACTCTATCATCCACATGGAATTGCTCTATAATCAGCTCTAAATGGCTCTATAATCCATATGGAATTGCTCTAATAACAACTCTAAACAGCTCTATCATCCACGTGGAATTGCTCTATAACAGCTTTGTAATCTGTATGGAATAGAGGCAGCAGGCTCCTCATTGTTAAGGGGGAAATGGGGTGATGTAGAGAACAGAGCTGAGAATAAATTTCCAGAGACTGTTCACAACAAATTGTACAGAGTCATGACTCATTTCAGTTGGCGTCTGAAGGATGATTTAAGATAAGAAAGACACAATTCATTTAAGTCTGAGGTTACAGTTGGGATAGGAATGTCAGAATACACCAGGGCGTTTGAGTTATCAGAGACAGTTTTATAAATGCTCTTGGATGGGCACTGGGCAACGGACACTACAGGAGTAATGTTAGATAGTTTTCCATTTGAGCTTGACTCTTAACTAGGAGTTGGGCTTTTGTGAGGGAAGACTCAACTGTTTATTTTGCTAAGTCACTAGTTCTCAACTTTGGCTGACACTGAAAACACACAGCAGGATTACAAGATGCTAATGGTCTATGGCCATTGAACCCACCAGCCTAGATGCCCATCAATGAGCTAGACTGTGAGAACACAGTGTAATTTTTGCCTAGATGCCCATCAATGAGTGACTAGATTGTGAAAATATTATATGGATATACAGTGTAATTTTATTCATCTGTAAAGAAAAATGAAATATGCAGGAAAATGGATGGATCTGGAACTCACTATGTTAATCAAAGTCATCCAGGATAGGAAAGACAGATACCACATATTCTGTCTCATATGTGGATATCAGCTTTTAAATACATACATATTTATACACATGAATATATGTGTGGGTCTAGATCATGAAACTCAAAAGAGGACCTTAAGAGAGGGAAAGAAATGCCAGGGAAGGCAACAGTGGTGGTGGTGGTGGGATAAGAACACATTAGGCATGAGAACAGGAGGTTACCAGAGATAGAGGGATAAAGATGGGGTGCAGAAATGGGAGAGAAGAAAGGAGGGTGGGTCAACAAAAACAAACTTTACTTAAAAAATGGCATTGGGAAACAACTCTATATGACAATTGCAAAGTAAAATCACAGATCTTGATCCCCAAGCCATGCAAGGTCAACCAATCAGAAGCCACGGGGTTGACACTGGGAGCATGGAGAGATTCTAAGGTTTTTCCATGTGACTATAAAGTGACCAGTGTCCACAGCAGAATCCTGCCTGCAGTATTAGAGGATCAGGCCAGGCCCAGTGCTAGAGTCCTCTCTAAGAAATTTAAACCAGGATATGTGAGAATGGAGCCTACATGTTCTTCAATGTTCCATGTTCTCCAGAGAACCAACTGTGGCCTGAGAACCTCTGATTTTAGGCATTTCTGCCTGACATCAGCCAACACTGCCAATGCCTGCTGGATTTTCCTATAATAGAGATTTAATTCCAAGACAGCTAAGTGGCTCTTTAATTGATAAGTGACAAATTCTAACCAATAAAAAAAACCAAAAAACTATGCAGCATTATTGAATATCTACAGAGAAAAAAAAAATAACTGTCTTTAGGTGGGGGGGGGGAGCTCCATAAACATACATATTCCAGTTTTTGGTTAATGGTGGGTGGTCCCAACACTACCAAATGCTTCAAAAGTCCTTACCACAGCAAGGAACGTTGGTGAGTATGCAAGGCATGTCTCTAACTTCTCTACAGACCCTCAAATACAGCCCAGTCATATGAACTGTATAACACCTCTCCTGTTCTCACAGCTTGGGAAAGACGAGAGGGCAAGGTGGTGATAGCAGGAGGCAACATCACACCAAATATTATAATAGTCCTGCCAGCCCCATCGTACCTGAGAAGTGGAGTTCACACTCACAAGAGCGTGTAGCAAGTTCTGCGCCTTTGGCACCTCCTTGGCAGGCATGTAACTCCTAAATGACTTAGCAAAATCTGAATCTCAGCAGGCCGGGGCACTCTTCTGTCACTGGAAATGGGTAAGAGTCATCTGAGGACCCCATGGACATTGTGGCCTTGAGTGGTCTTTCCCTGTCTGTCCTTGGAACATGTAAATCACTGGATAAGGAAGGAAAACTTAAGCCCGGACTGTATAGGTAGCAAGGACCCCAGGGGACAAAGCCTTTGTCTGAAATACATCCTCATGCTTCTGTTTCAGGAAGCTAATTTTATAGGTTATGTCTCATGGATAATCATTCTGTTCTCAGAAAGATAAAGCGGTTGTTTAGGGTCATATACCACCAAGGCCAGAGCTGAGATTTGTACTGGAAACTTTCTTCTCAATCCATGCTTTCCCCTCTAGGGTAACTGGAGTCCTTGACATTGCTATGGTGCCTTATGATCTACAAAACACACTCTCCATTACTACTGGAGAAAGAGTAAATAAAAAAAAAAACATGCCAAGCACACAGAAGGTACATACCACAGGAACACACTTCTATCCCCTTTTATCTGTAGATTGTTTCCTAGCCTTGAAGCAAGTCATAAAACCTGAACAACAGGGCCTGATGGCATCATGACTGGCCCCCACATTGGGGCCCCTGTCACAGTTCCTTTGATCAAAATGCCAGAACACAGGACTGTGCAGTGTATTACCTTGAGCTTCTTGGATCAGAGAGAGCATGATGAATAATTGTATGCATCAGAAAGGGCCATAGCCTCTAATCAGAAAGGGAAGTCAGAGAGCCTTGGACAGTTACCTCAGGTCAAGTTCCTCCAATGGTGCTCACATTTCCATTTCATTATAGACTGCTGCAAGGTTAGGCAACTGTGATGTTAGTTTCTCTAGAGACTCAGAAAGAGTTATATCCTCCAAGTAATAATTGTATCAGTTACTTTTTATGTTGCCATGACAGAATATCTAACAGACAGGAATTTAAGGAAAGAAGTGTTTATTCTGGCTTACAGTTCAAAGGGATACAGCCCATCACGCTGGGGAAGTCATGGTGGCAAGAATGGGAGGCCACCAAGTCACTGCACTGCAGTCAAAAAGCAGAGGAGGGCTAGGTTATAAAGCCTGGAGGCCCACCCCCCAATGACCTACTTCCCCTAGTAAGGAAAGCTCTACCTCCTAAAGGTTCCATACCCTTCCCAAACAGCATCACCATCTGGGGACCAAGTGTTCAAACACATGTCCCCTAAAAAGGACATTCACACTCAAAATGCAACATTCCTTTTCCTCCTTCTCCATTCTCCTTCCCCTCCCCTCATAGTGTTGTACACACAAGTGCAATGGCAAAGGGCAATGGGACAGACAGTTTATGAATAGCCACAGGATAGCCTAACTCCTGGACCAAAACGCTGGTTTTCAAAGCCTTACTGAGGGACAGCCATCCCTTTTCTATCCCTATGCCTATCTCCTCAGATCTAAACTATGGGACCATTGAGCATCCTATTAGGCTATAAATAAAGGAGAAAAAAGGCAAGTATAGAACTACTCATTCAGCAAGGCATATATGGAGACAATGGAAAGAGAGCCAACTTATGTGGGACTGGGTACTATCTAACCTCAGCAAATCAACTACTGGGAGGAGGGACATTTGAGAGCAAAAATGAACTCTGCCTTCACCATTTAAAGCACTGAAGCCCATCATTTGTGGTCCAAGAAATGTTCTGTGCCATGATAGGATGTGGAAGGAAAGCAGAATCTCAGTGGGAATCTCGGTTGGGAAGATGGACAGGAGTGACCTTACCATATAAAGCACCTGGGTTCAGTTTTTCCTTTTCTTTCTTTCTTTTGTTCTAAACTACTATATTTACAGATTCCATAAGACTTAAGTTCTGATAAAAAAAAAAAAAAACAATGAAAAACTCACCCCTTATGGTATTTAGTCTTCATTGCCAACATGATTAGGTTTAGACTCCCCACAGAAATGCATGCTGGCCTCATGCACCTGCTACCATGCTGTCCCCGCCATGATGGACTGTCCCCTCAAATTGTGAACCAGAGTAAACCCTTTCTTCCCAAAGTGGCTTCTTGTAAGGCATTTGGTCCCAGGAATGAGAAAGGTGACTGATAAGTCTGTCAACAGAATCATGGTCCTATGATCAACATACTGAGAGGCAACTGGCCATAGAGCAATCACTCTGTGCTCACTCTGTTTTTCCTTTCTCACTTGTAGGAGGACTTGGGTTTCTGGGTGTTCACATGGAGAAGGCTGCTCTCATTCCTTCAAGCATGCTGAGCTCAAGGGCTGCTGTTGACAAGTACTAAGGGGAGGCTAGACCTTCTCGGAAGAGCTTGCCTGCACTTCTATCAGCCACCTTCAGGAAGCAGGACTCAGAGCCCTATTAGGATATTTCACAAGAAGGTTGTCCTTTGTCACTAGTCCCTTGTCAACCTTCTGTCAGCCACGCATTCCCATTTGATCCCCTAAACAGCAGGTCAGGCACCTCTTGCTCACCCCATCCACAGCACAGCTTGCTCAAACTCATTTTCCTCCAATCCTTGCTCTTTCTAGCCACAGATTCTATGTAACTGAATTCTAATCATGATGCACCCCCACACATACTCAGTATCCTTTGGTGGCTGCCCATTGTCTTTGGTTGAAATTAGTATTTAACATAGAATGTGGGACTTTTTATGGCCAACTCCTTTATAACCTCCTAGCTTTCCTTAACACAAAGGCCCTGGTGGTCCTGGCATATGCATGCATGCTCTGTTCTTTCTTCCCTGAGCCCTGTTAGGTATGTCAATTTATCTCTAATGTAGGACAAGACAGTCTCTGCACTAGAGAAGGATGATGGGGAAAAAGAGGGTAGGGGAAGCAAGGGAGGAGAAGGGAAGGGGGATTGAAGAAAGAAGAGAAGGATAGAGAAAAGGGAAAGTAAGGCAAAGAAGGGAGGAATAAATGGTAAAGGTGACTGAATTATTGGAGGCTTGGAATTGTGAGGTACCTGCAGACAAGACTGACTGAGAAATCTCTATGTAGTGTGGCTGTGGGACAGCAAGATGTAGAGTACAAGTTAGAGGTCCCTAAAAAGAAGCCCTTTTCCTCCATTCAGACTGCCCTTTCCTGCTGGTACCCAAGCATACATGGCAGGACTAGCCATTATCTCTTCCCCACTGCTTATCCCAAGGAATCTCCATGTCCCAATCCCAAATGCATGACAGTAAGCAAGCTAAGCATGACCATATATGTGCTGTGACCCAATGCTCCATGCTCAACTAGGCCTGGCTGCCTCAAGAAATAATAGAATACATGCCAGTAAATCGAAAAGAAAGAACAGAGTAGATTGTGACTACCTACCAATATTGTGTCCTGAAAATAAGACAAGATGATGTGGAGTGTCTTTCTGTATGCTATGAATATGTGTTGCTCTCATTGATTGATAAATAAAGCTGCTTTGGCCTATGGCAAGGCAGGATAGAGCCAGGTAGGAAATCCAAGCAGAGAGACAGGAGAAGGGCCGAGTCTGGGAAATGCCATCCAGCTGCCCAAGGAACAACATGCCAGCCAACCAGTAATGCCACAGCCATGTGGCAATACATAGATTAATAGAAATGGGTTAATTAAAAATAAGAGCTAGCTAGTAATAAGCCATTGAGCCATTGGCCAAATATTTATAATTAATATTAAGCCTCTGAGTGATTATTTGGAAATGGCTATGGGGCCATGTGGGACAGAAAAGCATCCTATTATAAGAGACAGCCATTAAGGAGAAGGAGGGGTATTCCCAGGCTGGGTATATGGCTCAGTTGGAAAGTGCTTGTCTTGCAAGCATGAAGACCTGAGTTCAATCCCAGAACTCACATTAAAACAAAACAACAACAAAACTCTTCCTGGTAGCTTTTACTTGTAATCCCGGCATTGGACATGTAGAGTCAGAAGGATTTCTGGACTCACTGATCAGCCAGGCTAACCGAATCAGTGAGGTCAAAATTCAGTGAGACTCTCATCTCAGAAACTAAGATGAAGAGAAATTGATGATGGCATCTACTATCAACCTCTACATGCATAAACAGCACATGCACATTCACACAAACACATTGTAAATACACATAAATACAGTTTTCAATAGAAGGATATTCCTCCAATAATGGGTGCATTATCCTCTTTGGATATCTGAGCACCACGCTGGAGACTGGACTTTAACCAACCTTTTGCAAAGTGACCAGTCACAACCAATTGCTTATTGTCTTTTGTCCTACATTCTATGTCTCACATTTGTCTGTTTGCTTCTTCTGTTCTATTTTCAGACAAAGAGGGTTTGAGTAAAAATTTTTTAAAAGGGGGAAAAAAACCTCCCAAATGTATTCATGAATATTTTAGCATGTATTTTGTGTACATATTTAATATTCTCTCCAGGGCACACAGAGCCAAGAATTAGGAAGAGGGAGTTAGGCCACAGTTTAGTGCCTGCTGACCAACAGCTGATCTCAGGAGTGAAGGGCAGAGTCCCAACAAAGCCTGACTGGCTGGTCCTGTATGGCCAGACATGGAAGCATGCCTGCTCAGATGTGGAGGGGGTGGAGCATGTGAGGGTACAGGAGGAAGGGAGCACAGAGGTGGGAAGACACTGCTGCTGTGCATCACTCGCCCATTCCAGCATAGCTAAATATTTCCCTGCTTCCTTAGTCCTGGATCTGTGTTATTTGGGGAAGTTTAGTGGAGCACAGCTGCTACGTCCCTTCATCACAAGAGATGCTAGCACAGAAGCAGGGAGCTCTGGTGCAGTGTCTGGGATGCCACCAGACCTGCCATGGAGGGGGCGGGCTTATCAAGATAGAATTCTTGGTGGAGTTAGTGATAGGTCTGAGGGGGAGAAAGAGCTAGTTTTATATAGAGGACCTCCACCCTGGAAACTGCAAGCATAAAAGCCTGGCTCAAAGTCAACACACAGAATGGTTCTGCCTGGCTACCTGGCATGAAAAGAGAAGAGGGGATGAGTAGGAAGACTGAGGCTTGCGACTCAGAGCTCTCTTGCAGAGTAACCAGTGTGTGGTGCTCAGGGGATGAACTTTCACTGAGAGATTATGGAGTTAGAACCATTACAAAATTCGGATCTGCTCAGCTCTGAGGTTAGAAGGACCACTCAGATGGAGGCTTGGAAGTTGCATGAGAATAGACAAGTAAGGGGGTTGCCATGGGACAGGGGAGAGATGGCAAAGGTCTGGGTAGAGGGAGATGTGGAAGAGGCCAAGGAGATGGAGAGGGAGCAGTGTGACAGAGTGTATTCAGGAACCCAAGTGACAGGAGGGAAGACCAAAGGGTCTTAACTTAACTTTTCAGTGTAGCTGCTTGCGTCCCCATAAAAAGGGAAGCTGTGATGAAAAACATATCTCAAAAGTTATTAGGGAACCTTTTAAAGTATTCAGGACAGCACCTTTCAGGAAATACATGTTCTAAGTCTGTGTCCAGTAGACTCCAGGACCCTTTGACCTATGGGAAGCCAGTGTGCATGGGGTTGGGTAGAGCTGGTGTTTTAACTGGGGAGGGTTGTCTGTCCTACTAAATTATACTCCAGTGGCCACTACTGGGCTTCAGACTCACTGTGAAGAATATGTGACAAGTTAAAAAGCAAACATGGGGTAAGAACTTACCAGTCTTTGTACCAGTATGCCATTGTTATTACATCCAAGGCATGTGACATTTTTACATTTTGTAGCCAGATTATGGATGGGAACTTGAGAAAGAATGGCTTCATACCATAAATTTGAGAAACATTGAGGAGAACAATACTTTCCAGAATTTGTTTCACATTAAAATTATTGTGGAAGTTTCTAGAAACCTGGAAGACCTGGCTGACTTCCTACCATCAACATGAGGATCCCAACAAGAGGAGCAGTCAATCTTTGGTACTTTGTTGAGTCCCCTGCATGATACTACTATGTAGACACACACAGCAAGTAGTGAGTGGAATTTTCTAAGTTTTAATGTGCAATCAAATCATTTGTGACCTGATTCAAGTGAAAATTCTTTAACTCTAGAGTAAGGGCTTCAAGCCAGCATCCTTGTGAGCTCCCAGGTAAGACCCAGAGAATGTCCATGGATGGTGCTTTGAGTAAGATTCACGTGAATTATCAGTACATATCTAACCAGACCATGGACACTCACAGAGCAGGGGTTAGAATCTGAGCAAGGGTTAGATTCTGCTCTGTAAAAACAAACACAAAAATGCTGAAGACATGAGCTCTAGGACACTATTGCCAACCAGGAAGTAGCTAGACAAGACCTCAGTCCAGGACAGCCAGTGCTCAAAATCGCCGTGTCCCCACTGCACTGTGTCTTTGTCAAGACTATTTCTGGTGTTGATTTGGGCTTCCATCTGCTCTGTTTCCTCTCTTACCCACCACTCCCACCCCCACCCAGTCACTGGTTTTCCAACAAAGTAACTTGTGGAAAATTATATAATTTTCTTGGCTCAATTAAAGAGAGAAGCAAATGTGCCCACGTAGAAGCTTAGCCCCGAGTAAGCCTTGGTGCCATCTCTATATTCCAGTCACCTTGGGTCAGAGTTCCTTTAGGAGTCAGAGGCAGTCAGAGAGAGACATACAAAGGGGAACAGGCTAAACTAACCCCAAAAGATAGCACCTCATAGAGTTGATATACTTCTTCTTCTTTAGGGAGTCTGGGTCTCCTAAGTGATAACAAGTCAATAAAATCCTGTGTTGACATCCCAGACTGGGCCAGGCTTCAGAGGAAATGCCTTGGAAAGTCTTTTCTGAGCCCCTTTATCATTCAGCTCCATGAGTTTTCAGCCAGAGCCAGAAAGTGTGACCATCAAAGAACCTTGGGCGGAAGTGCTGTTCTCAGGGTCCTTGGGTCTCCTGATGTTGCCTGTCACTCCTGCCTGGAAGAACAGCCAGTCCTGCTGCTGTTTCTGGGGCACTTTGCATGTGTCCCAAAATCACACAACAATTCAGCCAGTGTGTGAGACTCTCATCAGAACCTAAGTCTTCCCAGTCACATGGTAGCCACATCTTATGTAGTCCAATGTGTCCTTAGCCACCAGGAGTACTTCATGGGCTTAACAGTTTTCAGAGCATTTGAACTGTAGCATGAATCTTAAAAGGTCTTATTAATAAAAACAAACCCAGAGCCAGGTATTGGGGTGAACACTGAAAGAACAGAGAAACAGAACAAGCCACAGCTGACCTCACCTTGCCAATTCCTCAGCGGATCTTGTTTCCACAAACTGGAAGCCTCTGTGTCCTTATACAAATGGATCTCAGCTGAACTGCTGCTAAAAGCTAAAAGCTTAAAAAAGGCTCTAGTTCCTGGTCCTCATGCCTTACATACCTTTCTGCTTCTTGCCATCACTTCCTGGGATTGAGTCACCATGCCTGGCTCTTTCCAGTGTGGCTTTGAACTCACAGAGATCCAGATGGATCTCTGCCTCTGGAATGCTAGGATTAAAGGCATGTGTGCCACCATTTTCTGGCCTCTATGTTTTTCTAGTGGCTGTTCTGTTCTCTGACCCCAGAAAAGTTTATTAGGGTGCACAATATATTGGGGAACACAATATCACTACAGTTGAACAAATATATTTATGTTTTCTGTGCAAGGTCCATAAACATGGGGATAACCCAGACAACTGGCAGGCATGTGAGACTTGACAGAAAGTCCTCTCAAAGAGGCAGCAGGTCAAAAGGAACAGTGGACTCTGGAGAAAGGGACTCCAGGCAGACACAAGCAAGGAAAGTTGAGGAAACATGTAATGATGGTTTCAGGTTGGGTCTGCATATTGCAGAAGTTGTTTAGCACATCACCATGATGACTTAATGTCATCAAAGGAGATGATGAGCCCTCGTGATAAACATAAGAAGAAGAGGGTGAAGTATTGTCCTCAAGCTCTACTCCCAGAGTGTCTGCCAGAGGATGTTAGTGGGGGTTGACTTCCACTGTGATAGATCTGGAGCAGGAAAGGACATGCACGTCTCTAAACATCCAGAACAAGTTGAAGGACATACCTGTGTCTGGGGATTTGGCTGCATAGGGCTGGGGAATTGCCAGCTTCCCAATCTAGCTCCTGTCTTAATAGTGTTTTATAGTGTTTTATGTTAATTAAATGTCGACTGTAGGCATGTGCCAAGAGGCCCTGCAAAATCTGGTGTGTGGGGACAAGGGGACAATTGTACTTACTGCAGCAGCCGTCCCCAGATGCCCACAGATCAAAGAGTTTGAGGGAGAAGAGGCCCCATCCAGGCCTTCTCCAGAGCTCACTGGAAGTAAATAGCTGCAGAAGGGCCGAGGAACAAGTCTAGGGCTGTTAAACAGATAACGTCAGGACTAGTCTTCTACCTGGTCCCAATGCCTCATAACTTATCCCTCACATCCTTGCTTCCGGTAGAAGCTGCCTCTACGGTAAGTTAAAATGGGAGCACATAGAAGAAAAAAGAGACTTGTGGTTCACAGCAGAGGCAAATCTGCCAAGGGTTTTGATCATGGAGGCAGAGACAGGTTTACTTGCTTTATAGCCTCAGGCTACACAAGTCACATCTCACATGTTAAGAGCATTTACTGTGAGCCAGACCTTATGCTGAGGCTGGACATGGCTCCACAAAGCTGTTCATGGAGTACAAGTCACTATCAAGAGGAAATGGGAGAGGAAAGTTGTTAGGTGACCCTTGGGAATGATGCTCACAGTGCTGGGGGAGAGCTCAGGCAGGGAGGTACTTGATTTGTAACCTAAGTATCTGAGTTCTATGCCCAACACCAGTGTAAGAGATTTGGGTGTGGTGATGCATGCTTATAACCCAGTACAGAGGAGACAGAAAGTGGCAAGTCCCTAGGGTGTGATCAGCAATCTCCAGGGGTAATGGATTAATTTAGATGTCAGAGTTAGCTAGTAACAAGCCTGAGCTATCTATCGGCCAAACAGTAATAATTAATATAAGTCTCTGTGTGGCAATTTGGAAGTGGCTGCCAGGACAGGAAAACTCCACTTACACAAGATGGATGGAGTCCTTAGGGACAACACTGACATCTGTCCTGTGCACACATATGTGTATACACATCTACACACAGGCACATAAGAAGCTGTACTCCAAGAAAAGGCAGGGCAGAAATTTGAGACAGTGATGCACAGGATCTCCTGTGGCTTAACCGTTGCTCTGACTGCCTTCCGGCCTGTGAGTATGACACTCTTCAAACTCTGCAGCAACAAAGTCCAGTTACAGGCCTTCCTGAAGAGAGTGGGCCTCAGACTCAGTCCTCACTCCCCTGCTGCTACTTCTCCTCCCTGCCTGCTGTGAATTTTCAGGCTCCATGTCCACTCCCAAGGAGAGAGGGAAGACTTATCTAGCAGCTTCTTGAAGCATCTTTTCAGGGCTCTGCCTCAGCAGCCCAAAGTTGCAGCCTTGTCCAAACTGTCAGAGCCATCTGCCTGCAGCCCGCGTGGCAGAAAGACCATCTGTCAGCCTCTGACCCATGCCTGCGCATCTCACAGACCACTTGGGCCAGCTCCATGCTTGCTGAGAGCCTCTGAGGTGCCGGCCTCCACAGCCCATCTCCCCAACCTGACTGACAACTCCCAGGCAGCTAGAAGAGTGGTGCAGAGGGTGAGATGAGCTGAGAAACCATGTTCTCCCTGGGAACACAAACACACACACACACACACACACACACACACACACACACACACACAGTGGGAAAGGCTCGGAGAGAATGTTTGCAGCACTTTTTGTCATTCTTTACTGTAAGCCCTGACTCATCACAAATACTCATTTTTTTGGTATAGGGAATGTACAGCAGGAATGAGCACCATCTTAATCCCTCCTCATCAAGTTAAGCCTTATAGAGACAATAAAATTGTCAGCATTACAGGATTATCTTAAATTATTGTTCACGGTTCCTCACCTTTAACCACAAGCCTGGGAGTTCTCAGTCTGAGCTGCATAATAGAATCCTCTGGCATGCTTGAAAAATAATACCAATGCATGGGGACTGTTGCAGACCAATTAAGTTTGAATCTATGAGACAAGGACTGAATGTGGTACTTTGGAAACGTTGCCTAGATGACTCGAATCGGAAAGTGAAGTGAGACTGAGCAACCACAGAGCTGCAGAGACCAGGAATTGTTAGGAAGGAGGGGAGCGGGAGGCAGGAGGCCTTCATTTTAGGTGGACAAGCATGGTTTCCATTCGAGAACAAAGTGTGTAGCTTGGGCCTAGAGTGAGAGCAAGCTTGGTATGTAGACAGAAAAAAAGGAAAGCAGTATAGTGGAACATGAGGAGAGAGGATGAAGAACAGAGATGGTCGATGATGCCGAGACTGCCTGGTTCTGGGAACACATGTAGCTTGTGAGTACAATCTGGGTTTTCTCCCAACTCTCCTAGGGGGCCACCAACGGATATTGAGTAATAGAAAAAGAATATCTGGTTTTCTATTCTAAAAAGATTACCTTGCTTCTGTGTTGAAGGTGGATTACAATGGAGTTGTCAGGGAATCAGAGGACTGGGGATAGCTCAGTGTGTTAAGCCCCACACAAGCATAAACACCTGAGTTCTACCCGACATAAAGAAACCAATCATGCTAGCACACACTTGTAATCCCAGAGCTAGAGAAGCAGAAACAGGCAGAGCCCTGGGGTGCACTGGTCATCCTGACTCACCAATAGGAGAGCTCTAGGCCAATGGGAGATGCTGTCTCCACAAAGTAAGGTGGACGGTGTTCCTGGGAGCAAAGCTGACCTCTGACCTCCACAGACACATGCAGATGCTGTCCAGACACATACCCCCCCCAAAAAAAAGACTTGGAACAGAGTTGGGTTGAAACCTGCAGGGTGTCGGGAGTGGGACAAGGGTGGATTTAGACTGGCAGTGTGCTTTGTGATGTTGGAATTAACGTTTGGCAAAATTATGAAGACACAAAGCTAACACGCTGTAGGGAGGAGAAGAATCCAGATCCCCCCGTGGCAGGGTGGCAGCTGAACCAACACTGGCAGATGCCTAGTCCTGAATGGCTCAACGGAGAAAAAAGCATCCCCATATTTGCGATAGCCATTGAAGTCTAATTCCCATTACTAGAAGTATGGGAGTGATGTGCTGACAGAATTACTCCTTAGGATATATAAAAATCAGTAATGTTGAGCTGGGGGGTGGCTCAGGTGGCAGAGTGCTTGCCTAGCATGCATGAAGCCCTGGGTTTGATCCTCACTACTACAAAACCAGGTGCCATCCTCACCTGTAATCTTAGCTTTTGAGAAGTGGAGGTTGGAGAATCAGAAGTCCGAGGTCATCCTTAGCTACACAGCAAGTACAAAAGCTAGCCTTGGATAAGCAAGACCATTTGTTCATTCATACCCATTCATTCTTTTGTGAGAGAGCATGTGTGTGCATACACATGTATGTGTGCGTGAGCGTGTGCGTGCGTGTGCGTGTGTGTGTGTGTGTGTGTGTGTGTGTGTGTGTGTGTGTGTGTACCTGATTTACACCTAAATTTGAGATAGTCTGGAGAATTTGCTTCCAAAAGTTGAGGAAGCCAAAAATATCTCTGTCCTCTGATGGAGGCATGGTCTGGCTGTCCTCATTTGGACAGGCCCCATCATCAAGAGCAGCAGGATGGAAAAGCTAAAATATGATGCTTCCAAATATGACAGTCCAGGACCACCAAAAACAAGCTGGGGAAGTGAACTCTTAGGGAGAGAATTATAGTTCAAAGAGCCATTGGAGAGATCAGAAGCATCTGGTCCTAGTACAGTCTCCACTGCCATTTTCAAGACCATGCTCTCTAATTGTTCACAGTTGGAACATGCAATCAGAGCTGGGGTAGGGCAGGAGGCTGATTCCCTAGCAGGGAGCCCAGGGTCCTAGAAATGCATAGTCCCTGCAGTCTCTCAACAGGCCAACACTAGCAAATAGCAGTGAGCAGGATGACAGATGCCTGACATCCCAGGTGGAAATACTAAGCATAATTTATTTCAGCACATAATTTTATCAGTGATTAAATGATATAGTAGTATGGTCTTAATGTGTGTACATTAAGTAGATCCTCTAAAGCCAGCCTAAGATCTCACTGTCTTTCCATGTGAGGGCCACTGTGCTTCAAAACTGACTTAGAAAAGAACTTTGCATTGTTATTTAAGAGATGTCAATACTAAAGTTTTGGGGGTTGGGATGTTGCTCAGCAGTGGAGCACTTGCCTGTCATATCCATGACCCTGAGTTCTAACCCTCAGCACTGAGAAATACATAAGTTAAATGAAGGAAGGAAGAAAAGTTGATGGACAGATAATTGCCCATATTTATGGGATTTCAATAAATGTATACATTGTGCAATGATAAAAATCAGGACAGTTAGAGTGGCAGCCATTTCAACATTTATCCATTTTTATGAGAACATTCAAAATGCTCTTTTAGGCAGTTTGGAGTGTGCAAGACCCCACTGCTAACTCCAGTGACCCTACCGTGCTGCAGAATGCTGAAACCTATTTTTGTGTCTGGGAACTGAGGCTTGCCTGCAACATGTGCACATTGTAATGCATATTCAATTCAACATATTTTGGGTCACTAGGTGCTGTGACATGTCTTGAGGTTTAATGCTTTGGACATCTCATTTTGACTCACTGGATGAATAAAAAATATTTTTTTAATTGAAGGCAATGTTTTTGGAGGTTAAAAAAATTCTCATTCCACCATGAAAATATCACCTAGAAATATGTATGTTTTTCATGCAGAAGACTGCTTTTAAAAGTTAGGAAGCTATATCTAAATGGAGATGGCTAAACCTTTTCATTTTTAATTCCTCAGTTTTATCAAGTAGAAGAAAAGATATTTTAAGAAATGTTCTGAGCAGTAACCAAGATCATCTTAGATATTTAGAACACAGTATAAAAAATTATTAAGAGATTTATTTTGTTTGACTTTTGTTTGTTGTGTGTGTATGTGTATGATGTGTGAGGGTATGTCCCATGGACCACATTTCAAGGTCAGAGGACAACTTGCAAGAGCCAATTCCATTACCTGTGGTCAAGATCTAGGTCAGGGGTTCCCATGCTCTGGGTCTTTTCTCTAAAGGACTGGAAATAAGGGCTCACAGAATTTTGCAAAGAAACAAGGCCATTTAATTTGGAGCTAAGTGGTAGTACGGATTAAAGAGGGATACACTGTCAAGAATGACAACTGACCACATGAGTGAGAATATTCTAGGGCCCTAGACTATATGCTGGAGTCTCTTTATATGGGTTTGCAGGGTTTCTATATGGTATAGCTTGGATGGTTCTCTGCTTCAATAGATTACATAATCATTACTGCAAATGTCTGATTTTATTTATATGCATGCCCAATTATGTATAGGGATAAGAAGATAAATAAGGAATCCTCCCTATAGGTTCCTAGAGGACAGTTTTTCTCTTCTGTGTAGGCACCTAAAACTAGTTCTGGTCAGATCAGCCCTTTTAACTTTCATAACTGGATACAGTTGGGACTATACTTAAATGGAAACCCTGTACATTTGATTGTTAACAGAGGTAGGAAAAGTCATAATATTGATCAGAGGTGGGAGTACTACATTAGGCAGATGTAGGTAAGGAGTAAAGGGAGTTCTGAAGTTGCTAAGTGCATGGATTAAACATGTTAAAGATAAACTCAGAGGCAACAAGATGTATCAGAGTCACATTAAAGACTGAAACCCCAGCACTCCCCCTGGAACTCATCTGTTCAAGAGAGAGCCCAAGTTTGAATTCTTCTCTTCTGTCCTGGTGTTTCCCATCTGTCTATAGTTTGTGGCTTCTAGTCTTTCTGTGGTCTGTCCTACATATAATCTGTCCCCATTGCCTATGTGTGTTATGTTCCTGACAGTGAGATTTTCTCTGTATTTATTGAGAACCACAAAATGTATTATGTGGGAAAGGAATTATGGATTATTTACAGAAATCTTTAGCAGAGTTTTTCAAGGGATTAAGTTATTTATGCCAACTGACCCCAAATCACTCAGTACTGCAAACATACTATTATCAAGCAATTTATGCCAAGTTCAACATTTATGATGGATTTTTCTTGTATAAGGTGGTTTTTTACCTGTTTACTCATTTCAACAAATGATTATCGTGAGACATATACATACACACATATATGTATTGCTCTCTGGGGCAGGGATGTGGAAGAACACATAACTTGAGATTAAAACTACACATTGGTTTAGGTTGTAAAAGCTGATTTCATGAGAAATCCAAGGCATGTAGGGCTGGCTGTTACATTATTCTCAAAAAAGTTAGGTCAAATAAACAGGCTGAGCACACAGCAGAATATCAGGCTAAGTCTTAAGTGACCTCAAGGTGTGCGATTTACTTGGCTGTGAGGTCCAGCAAAAATTTCAGTTTCTTAGAATATATGATATATTTTGACAAAATGTATCACTACAGCTAGGTACATTGTTTGAAGAAGTCATTATATGCAAAGTATGTGCAAATGAAGGTCTAGGCTGCAAAGAGCATCATTACAAGAGGTGTACGTAGCCAAAACCAAATAGGGTCCTACAGAACTAAACTATCCCTTGTCTCACCTGTCTCCATTCTTGGGGTATGGAACTCAGGCAGTCAGTGTTGGCAAGTGTCTTTACGTATTGAGCTGTCTCACTGGCCTATCAATAGCATTTTTGAGAGTCTGTAACACCATTGATCTCAACAGCCTGATAACCAACATTCAATTATCACTAAGACACATGTAAGTTGCATGCATTTATTAAAAGATAAGTCACAGCACACTGGCCATGGTGTTTAGAAGCAAGGCCATGGGATAAGGAATGTCTTGAAGACCTGAACACCGGTGTGAAGGCAATGGAGAATCATGTCACAGTTCAGTGAGAGCATAGCCATAAGCTACTAATCCATAATACCACAGCAGACAGGGTGCATTTATATATAAATAAAAACTAAACCCAACCAGACCACGAGGCACATCTCAGCCAGTCTCAGTGAATTAATTAATGTAAGAAGCATATCTTTGCACCAAAGTGCAATCAAATTATAAACTAATAACAAAATGATCTCTGTTCTTCTTTAAGAATTTTAAAAATAACCTACAGATTGCTAACTTATTCATGGACAAGAGAAGAAATCTTGAAGAAACTAAATCAAATAAGTGAGAAGTAACAGCCCACGCCTTCAAACACAAACTCTCAGGCTCACATTTAGAGGGACATCCCAACATTGCTTTTCATCGATACTTTTATTGAAAAATACAGATTTTTTTTAAATTAATGATCATTCAAGAAATGAGAATCAAAACAACAAATTGAAAAGGTAAGGAAACAGGGCCACTCCTATGCAGCAGAAGTTAATGGAACTGGAAACAGCTACAACTGAGGCTGACACATTCAGGAAACATTCTTTCTACAAATACTACTGACTGACATGGGCATGAAAGCTTCAGCAGGCCCCTTGTTGGATAAAAAGCTCTGCTCTTAAGGGAATTTTATGCTACTTGGGAGACAAATAATAAATAAGATTAATAGGTAAATAAAATTCATGGTGATCTATACCAAGAAAAACCAAACCAAGAATTGTGAATACAAAAATTTCACAGGTATTAGGAGATAAAAATCTCAGAGGAGCTAAGAGCAAAGGGGGGGGGGCTCAAAATATGGCTTTCTGCTCTTTTGAAAATGTTGGGGCAGTCATATTGGTGAGACTTTATGGATGTAGCTTCTGATATTCCTAGACATAATCTCATAGCAAACTCCCTGTTCTTCTGGTTTTTACAATCTTTCTGTCCCCTCTTCCAAAACATACCACGCTTTAGGGGCAGGAGGTGTTTTGTAGTGGTATCCATTGAGAATGCGCTCCATGACTCAGCATTTTGATTGAAAGAGCCAGAGAGCTAGCCAGTGAGCAGCATTGCCCAACTGTTTCCACTTCGGTTTTTGCCCTGTCTTCCCTCAATGATGGACAGTGACCTGGAAGTATAAACTGAAATAAACCCTTTCCTCCCCTAAGATGCTCTTGGTCATGGTGTTTATCATGGCAACAGAAAGCAGACTAGAACCATGACATACCCACATGCACACAGATGAACAATGTTAAGAATGTTCTAGATTACACAAGCATTTCCAACAACATACTGTGCTCAGGATTCAAACTACAACTTCAAATCAGTACAGTTTAAAATGTCCATATAACAACACATTTTAATTGAGTCTCTAGTAAAATTTTAACCTCAAGCCTACCTCCAGGAGCAAACCAATTCTACCAAGCATGGAAGATGAACTTATTGGGTTGAACATGCCCACATCTATGAGCATTGCCCTGCCTGGGCGAATAACCTTCGTGGGTGTGAAGGTGTTAAGAATCTTTAGATCATGGGCTAGAGATATGGTTCAATGGTTAAGATCTCTCACTGCTCTTGTAGAGGATCTGAGTTCAGTTCTTAGCACCCATGTGGTGGTCTACAACCCTCTGTAACTCAAGCTCCAGGGACCCGATGCCTTATGCCATGAAGCTTGTTGGAATATATAGCAACAGCTCTAGGGAACAAATACACAGATGATCTCAATACTATTTTTTAAAATTTCCAGATAAGGGCAAAGATGGAGAAAGCTAAAAAGCCATTTTATGACCCTAATACAATCTTGATTCCAAAGTAGGCTAAGCTCACTTATGAAAAAAAGTTATATGCATATCAAACAAAATGTAAATATCCTAAATACAACAGTATGTGCACATATGCATAATGTAGTATACTTTAAAGGGTATATAATATCTTTAAAATGCAAAGATATATTAGTAGGAAAGCTGCTAATTTCCACTGACATTTTAAAAGGCAAAAAGGAAAGGTCATAATAGATTTAGAAAATGTGTTTACAAAATCCAGAATACTTACATGACAAAATTCAAGCTCATTGAAAATTAGGATTGTATTGGAGGTATTGTTCAGTTGGTAGAGTATTTGTTTAGCATGCATGAAGTCCTGGCTGCATATATTGGGCATGACTGTAATCCCATCATTTGAAAAGAAGAGGCAGGAGAATCAGAAGTTCAAGGTCATCCTTGGTTATGTTTTGAGTTTAGGAGCAGCCTGTGATGAGGTGGTCCAGTCCTTTAATCCTAACACTCAGGAGGCAGAGGCATATGGATCTCTTTGAGTTCCAGGTCAGCCACAGCTGTATAGGAAGATCTTGTTTCAAAATGAAATAAAACCAACCAAACAAACAAACAAACAAATGACCAGCCTGGGCTACATGAACCTCTACCTTCAAATACAAATAAGCACACAAAAATTTCAAATAGCAAACTGATTGATTAATTAAAACTAAAACTAGGAACAAAAAGAAAATGTCATGGTCTCTTTGTAAAAACACTGAAATTCCAGGGAAAACATATTTAGTGATGAGATAGATAGTCAAGAATTGAAGGACAGATGTGGTAGGGCCACCAGAGCTACTGAAGGACAGGGGGAATGAAAGCCAGCTCCATCGCTACTGTAGATTGACAATGAGTTTTCAGAGCTCTTGGTGGGATCAGATGTGGCAAGACTTCAGCTTTCCCATGTCTCTGTCTAGCTCCTTTCTCTGCCCTCTCCTGATCACCTCCCAGCTTTGAGAGTCTCAGATGAGACTCTATCAACCAATTGCACCAGAAACCACCACTCCACTCTGCTTTCATGCAGGTTACCCAAAGAGGCTGAGGGTATTTCCATATCTGGTCTCCAGGCTAGAGTATTCCTAAGAGAAAGCATTCCCTGTCATTGCAATGGGACAGCAGAGCCACCATTTCTGTTCACACTGTCACTAAGGTGCTTTGATCTGGCAGGAGGAATTTATGGAAAGAAAGATGGGTGTTTGGAAGCATAATGATGTTTTCTGGGGTTGCCAAGCTTTACTCACTTGGTTTTGCTTAACCGTCTTCTGTAACATTCCCTGACATATAATCTGACCTCTACACTCTTTTCTAGCTATTAATGCTCTAATTCTATAATACTATGATATGCAAAAACCTATGAACTTCAAAACCTGAATAGAGTTGTCATGGTGGTGATGGTGGTGATAGTGATGGTGGTTGTGTTTGTGTGTATTTATTTGTTAGTGTATGTGTTTTTGGAGGGTGTGCATGTGAGCATGAGGTAGGTCTAGGGTTGACACTGGTTCTCTTCTTTGACTGTTCTTCACCTTTAGTTTTTGAGACAGGGCCTCTCATCAACTTAAACCTCATAAGTTAGGCCAGGCTGGCTGGCCAATGAGCTTGAGGAATTTGCCTGTTTCTATCCCCAAGCCACCCCTCCCCAATACTTCCAGGGCCTCAGTGGGGTTACAGGCGCTGCCACACCTGACTTTTTAGGTTGTTTTAGGAAATCCAAAGGTCCTCCTGCTTGATGACAGGGACTTTACAAACTGAGCCATCCAACTCTCCAGCCCTGTGATGGCTGGTCATCGTTGTCAGTATGATTGGATCTGGAATCTACAAAGAGATGATTCCAGGCAGGTTTGTGAAGGGAGTTTTCATGATGGGTTAATGGAGGGGGAATGTGCTGCCTTCCTGCCTGCTTTCACTCCTTGCTTGTGTGTCCATCCATCCAAAGCCACCTCCTCTGCTGCTGCCGCTACCAGTCCAAATCCCGTAAGCCAACCTAATACATTTCCCTTTGTAATATATATTCATTTTAATAATTCTGTTCCTCTAGAGAACCCTGACTAATGCATGACTCATGATTCCATTCTCTCTTGTCTTCAGGTGAGGGGAAAGGAAGGGTAAAGGGAAGTGACTGGTCCAAGCCAGCATTGCCTCTGTTCTCTCAGCTCTAGAGTCACAAAAGGGAAGTAAGGGCTTGCTAAAGTGACCTGCACCTGCTCCACTGCAGAGACAGCAGGCAGACTGAAGGCAGACAGCAGACAACAGACAGCAGTCGGCAGAACCCTGCTTCCAAATTTCACCCTACAGTGACCAAACCACAGGAACCCACTCCGGAAGAAGAGAGGCACATAGCTGAAGGGTTTTTGCAAAACTGTCATAATGAGCAATAGGATGCAAGACACAAACCAAAGCTCTTTTTCAAGTTATACAATGGCTGATAGAAGGGTTAGGAAGATGGCGCATTCCTTAAGAGTGCTTGCTAAGTAAGCATGTGGCCCTGAGTTTGAACTCCTAAAGCCCCCAGGAAAACTTGGGCATAACTGCATGTGCCTGTAACCTCAGTATTTGGAGTAGAGACAGGAAGATGTCACGAGCTCACTGAAAAGTCCTTCCCCCAACCCTAGCCTAAAACCTAGCCAGTTTCCTGGTCAGTGAGAAACTCTATCTCAAGGCTATAATGGGGAGACTAATGGAGAAAGACTCCTAAGACCCTCCTCAGGCCTCTGCACATCAGCACACACGTGCACAGGCACATGTATGAACCACATACATATACCACATCCTCACCCAAAATTAAACTAATAAAATAAAATGGAGCACTGAGCCAGATATTTTAATAATTCAAACAAAATGTCTATGGGATTAATAACTACCACATAATCAGTAATAACTTTGTCTTTTTTGATGATGCTTCTCAACCCTGTGATGGTGATTTTCTTCATCCTCATGTTTATGTTGAGTCTAGTTGACCCAAAGGTCCTTAGCCACTCAACTTATATGATTCCAACCCTTCACAACAGACCTGATGACTCTCCAAACTTGAGTTTGCTCAAAAATACCTGGAGCTTTGGCTTAAAATATAAAATTTTGGGGTCTACTCTTAGCGTTATAGATTTGCTGATCTATAATGGGATCCAGAAATTTTCTGAGGTGGCAGTGTGATCTGCATCTCAGTGGTCCTGCTGGTACATCGTAAAGAGAGCTCCCCTACCTTAGTTATCTGAGATCTAAGTACCTTCACTAATGAAAAACAGAGAAAGCAATGATGTAATCCCCCACAAAACCCAAGAGGAGTCACTAGCCATTCCCTTCACTGCCCAGCATCATCTTTTAGGAATGCCTATATTCATACAGTAGAAATATTTTATAATAAACTGACAGCCTAATTTCTTAAATTAATGTGTACATGCAGGTATATGTACATGTTTATATAGATGTATGCACATGTGTCTGCTAGTGCCCATGTGTATATGTATGCATGTAGAAGCCAGAAGTCAACTTCAGATGCTATTCTGAGGGAGCCATCTGCTTTTTCTTTTGAGACATGGTTTTCCTTGAGACCTAAGGCTCACTGATAAGGCTAGACATGCTGACTAGTGAGCCCCAGGGGTGTTTCCCCAGCAAAAAGCATGCACCACCACACCTGGCTTTTTATATGGGCTCCCAGGATCAAACTCAGGTCCTCATCCTTCCAAGGCAAGTACTTTATGGCCTTAACTGCCCAGAAACTTAACTTTGAATTCATCAACTAAGTCATTTTAAATGTCATTTTAAAAGTTTTTAGCTAAACATCTATGATTAACAGTGACTTGAGGATGCTTCTGTTTTTTTAAAGTTGTAATTATACACACAAAGAAATAAAATTTTTTCCAAAGCTGGTTGGATACTAACCATCTAGTTCAACTTCACCATCTTACTTGGCCATAACACACCATTTTAGATTAAAAGGAATACCTTTTAACTTCCATTTCCTTGTTTTCATAATATGTGGCTCTTTAAAACCTTTTTTGATCATGGCCATAACACACTTTCAAAGGAAACAAAGACAAGATAGCTTGACACACGTACCTGAATCACTGGGATACTCGTGGTCATTGGGTGACCTTCAGAAGGCAAAAAGTTCCTGAATTTAAGACCCCTCCATAGAACTTAGCGCAATAGAACTCAGGTGTTCAAGGAAGCGAGAAGGACACAAGGAATGCATCCCAGCAAGCTTTACCAAGCAACCACATTTTGAAAGCAATGATCAAGTGAAATTAAACTTCACCCTTCTCAGAAGCTGATCTGAGAGCCTTCTGAGTTGATCTATGTCTGTGAGACTACACCAAAGCATCAATGGTGAATAAACCTACTCTATCTCCAAGAGCTGGCTGCTGTCTCTGACGCAGGTGGGACAGGGCAAGTGAGAGGTAAGTCACAGGACTTACATAGTGGGTCACTATGGAATTTATGATATGGAAAATTGAATTCTTTTTCATGCTAGTTGTTTAGTTTTTTAGTTTCTGTGTACTCCAGACATCTCAACTTTTATCAGATATTTCAGAACACGAAACGTATATGAAAACATCAGACAAGAGTCAATGAGGACAAAACAAAAAAGTTTATTATTTTTTTTATACCTCCTTTGAATTCTATGAGCTCCCAGGTCTTTTCAGAGAACAGTACTGTTTACAGTGGAGGCTCCACAGAGGGACTGGCCTAGACCTAAGGTTTTAGAACCGGCCTGGTCTGATTCCAATGAGTAGAACTTCTGAATTGAGGGGTCAGTCATTGGAGTGAACCCTGAAGCCTGAGTCCTGATAGTTCCTCTCTTAGATGCAGACATTGTTGATGTTCAGGCTCCATCATCAAGATCAAGAGGCTATGGAATGACATATCAAATCCTGACTGTGTTCTCTCAAGGTGCATGGGGGAAGGGCACCTGGGTAAAGTCAGCTTAGCTTCTCTCTGCCCTCAGTGCTTGCCATCTTGTTCTGAAATCACTTAAAACACCTGGCCATCTTCTCCCCTCCTTACCGCTGTGCCTCAGAACTCAGATGGTAGTTCTAATATTCATCTCCACAAACATACAGCAGTATAGTTCCTAGAACACAAGCTCACTGCACTATACTTGAAGATGCCCTTAAGTCAGAGCCCCAATGTAACGACCTGTCATATTCTACACAAGGTGTTGGCAAACTATACAGTGTGGGCCAGATCCAGCCCACTTGCTCATTTTATCAGTAAAATTTTATTGGAATGCAAGCATGCCCATTCATTTATATATTGTCTACAATTGCTTTCAGAGTTTCCCAAAGGCCAGAAATACTATGTCTACAGAGAAAATTGACAAATTCTGATCTAGGCGCCCAACTACTTTTTCAGTCTGATTTTTCTGTCATTTCTAAATGTAAATTCACTATTCCACTAAATCAGATAAACTGCTTCTTAAACTTATCATTACATTTTAAGATTTATTGCTTCTCAGGGCTGGAGAGATGGCCTGTAAGCATGAGAATCTAAGTTTGAGTCCTAGCAACAATGTAAAAGGTGGGTGCAATGGTGCATGCCTACAACCCCACTACTGTGGAGGCAGATACAAGAGGATCATGGGAATTGCTAGCCAGCAAGTCTAGCCAAATTAGCAAGTTCCAGGTTCAGAGAGAGGTTGCAAGTTCTGAAAACAAAAATTTGGGAGAGTGATTGAGGAAGATTACTAGATACCTGATGTCGATGTTATGCTTCCATGAGCATGTACACACACACAAACACACACACACACACACACACACACACACACACACACACACACACACACACGAGAGAGAGAGAGAGAGAGAGAGAGAGAGAGAGAGAGAGAGATACAGAGAGACAGAGAATTAGTTGTTTTTAAGCACACACTGTTTTCTTCCTTGAATACCATATCATAATGCTAAAACTAGTCATTTCTCTTTCTTTCTTAAGATTCAACAGACAGAAAGATAATCTTCTCAGGGAACAGCTCCCTGACTCCCACAAGCAGACTGGTCTCTCTCTGGTCTATACACCTACTCTGTGATAGTGTTTCCCATGTCATAGCTCATTCACCAAGGTCCCTCATTAGCCTGTAATCTCTTAGAGGCCAGTTGTCTGCACTTTCTTATTCCAAATGTCTCACAGAACATCAGACATACCTAAGAATTTACTATGTATCTGATAGACAAATTAATGATATGCAG
This sequence comes from Onychomys torridus, assembly GCF_903995425.1. Classification (NCBI taxonomy): domain Eukaryota; kingdom Metazoa; phylum Chordata; class Mammalia; order Rodentia; family Cricetidae; genus Onychomys; species Onychomys torridus. The sequence continues at coordinate 61,949,344 of NC_050449.1, read as the reverse complement.
ACAGAGCAGAGAAAATTACACTTTCCAAGGGTGTTCAGTTACATCTTACTAGTTTAGTAAGCTTAGTCATCTTACAGAAAAATGTGCTTTACTCATGGGAAGTGTGTATGACATAGTATGTTGAACAATTTTCAATTTGCCTCTATCAATAAAACAAAGTGATTGAAGTAAGGGTAAGCAGTCTGTGTTAGTATGTTAAGAACAGTATTCTTGTGAATGAGCTATTAAAAACATATAAATTGGTTAAAGAATCTCCCTGTTTATTCCTCTTCTATTAATATTTAGTTTATTTATTTTTTAGTCTTTATTTTTATTACTTTTAACTGTGTATCTGTGTGTACCTGAGTTTGGGTATGTACTTGTGAGTACAGGTACTCTTGAAGACCAGAAGAGGGTGTTGGATCCCTGAGAGCTGGAATAATAAGTGGTTGTGAGCCACCTGACTTGGGTGCCAGGAACCAAATTCAGGTCCTCTGGAAGGTCTGGAAGATCAGAGCATACTCTTAACCACTGACCCACCTCTCTACCTCTCCAGCCCCCAATTTTTATTATTTTTTAATTGTGTGTGTGTGTGTGTGTGTGTGTGTGTGTGTGTGTGTGTAGGTATATGCATGTAAACACAGGTATCCACACAGGTCAGAAGAGAGGATTGAATTCCCTGGAGCTACAGTTATAGGTCTGTGAGCCATCTGATATGGGGACTGGAAACCAAACACAGGCCCTCTGCAAGATCAGTATGTGCTATTAACCAATGAGACATCTATCCAGCCCCCATTTCTTCCTTTCTGTTTTTGAAGAAGAAGGAAAAATTATCAGGGCTGAGTTTTAATTAAGGCTGTTCCCAAGCACCACTTTCCATCTTCTTGCTGAAAATCCAATATATCAAATAAGGATTTATTGACTAGAACCTTAAATTCCACTTTGTAGAGAATATACATAAATCCCTCCTCAGTCCTTTTGTAAACCTTTCTATTGACAAATCAACTCATTTAACTCTGAATCAATCTTAAGCCAAAGGCACCCGGGAGCACCCATGCCTCAGCGTTACTGAGCCAGGTTGGAAAAGGCAAAAGCATGCATGGGACACCACCCTGTCGATGTTTTTGTTCAAGGTCTATTTCCTGACAATTCCTAACCTTGAAACAAGCACATTACTAAAAGCTCAAAAATAATTATTTTTATTTAATAGGCTGGAACAAACACTAAGATTCATCGTGTTCATTTCATACCAGAGATTGATTCATTCCTTTGGTACCTCCTGCATATGGAAATAGTTCTTCAGCTGTTTTTGAAAGTCTCATTCTATCATTAATGCTAAGGTATATATACAAATAGAAGCAAAATATTAGAAGATTCTATGGAAATGCCTCTGCTCAAGTTTGGGTACAACAATGGCAGCCTCACTCGGTCCTTTGGGCAGATCATGGCTTGCTACCCTGGCTTGGCTGGGTCAAACATGACTCCTAATTGCTTCTTTGGCTCATGTTGTCCCATAGCTTAGTTCTTAGGATGACATGACTTTCATGAAGCTACCATAATTAAAAATCAAGTTCACATCTTGGGGGTTGACTGGTTTAAACTCAGGAGACCTGACCTTGTGCCAGATTTTAAGATCATTTCTCAAAGTGGTTGGAGTAATGGCTCAGTGGTTAAGAGCATTTGCTGCTCTTCTAAACAGCACAGGTTCAGTTCCCAAGACCTACACGACAGCTGCCAACCATCTTTAACTTCAAATCTAGAGGATCTGACGCCCTCTTCTGCCCCCAACAGGCATTGCATGAACATGGTACATGTACATATATAGGCACACAAAATGCTCATACTTGTACAGATGGAGTAAAAATAATAAAAATCTTAAAATGATAAAATAAAATAATATCTGAACTTCTGAGCCACTCCCTTAAATGAGGGAAGGTTGAAAGTGCCCCAATCCAAAGACGGAATATTGGGGGAATGGATAATGATCATCTTGGAATGTTACAAGAAGTAGAGATCAGTTTTTAAAGTGATCTTTGGCTGCAATGGCTTTGGTAAACATGGACACAAAGAAGAAATCAAAGGGGAAAGGATCACACATTACCCTCTAGGACGCTGAAAATAATGTTCTCAAAATTGCATAAGCAATGTACAACCATGGCCTTGCAGGGATTCCTCTGTCCCCTTCTATATTGTATTGGAGAGTCAATGCTTCCTCAACATAGAGTGACCTGAAAAAGCCATATATGATTACTGATTTGTGCTTTTTTCTAATAACTTTAGAATATTTCTACCTATACGGTATTTTTTCTATTCCCTATGCATGCTGCTTATGGCTACTCCATAGGGTATGTGTTTTTCTTAATGTATGAATGCCAGGCACTAGGGAAAAACATGAAATTATTTAGAAACACTCTATGTGCTCTGAGAATCTAGCATGGTTAAAATACACAGTTACATACAGGAAGGGAAAGATATTTTAAGCAGGTGAAAAGCAAATGATATACCACAGGAAATGTATTGCACCCCACTTCCGCAACTCTGAGAACCACTACTTCAGATTCTTAGGTATAATGCAAAATTTCAAAGTAGCAAGAAACATATCACCATAGTCTTAAATAGAAATGTTATCAAAACCGCGAACAGAGAATTTACAAAAGAGAAAAAAACAATCCCACCCCACCCCCAACACACAAACCAACAGCTAAAAGCTAAAAGCACATGTTTCATTTTGCCATTGATGCCACATGAAAATTTAAGTAAAGCTACTGTTGGGCTGGATGATGTCTCAGTGGGAAAAGTTCTCGCTGTGCAAGCATGGAGGCCTGAGTTCGGATCCCCAGAAGCCGTGTAAAGCTGGGTGCTGTAGCCTGTGTCATCCCAGCTCTCCTACAGCAAGATGGGAGGCAGACACAGGAGAGTTCCCACGAGTTCACAGGTCAGGGAGTCTCACAGAGCCAGGAGTGAAAACAACAAGCCCCTGTCTTAAACATGATGGAAAGGGGGACTGAAACTCAAGGTCATCCTCTAACCTCCACAGATACAAACACATACCCATCTATGTCTGCACAAACACCCACACACGTCTACAAAGAAAACAGGGAAAGAGAGGAGAATATGGTGTTCACTTTCACAGGGAGTCTCAGCCCTTCTCTGTGTCACAGTCCCCTGGGAGCTCCTGGGTAACAAAGATGTCTAAGCTACAGCTCTCGAGGAAGCTGCTTCAGGAGATCAGAAATATGAGCAAGAAGCTGTCTGACCATTTCAACAGGAACTCATGTTGAGAACACCCCAGGCCCTTATCTCTCTGTGGTTTCTATGCCTGGAGCTCCTGTTAGTCTGGAACTTCCCAATCCTTAAGTTGTCTAGTTTTGATGCCAGTGGTATACTTGCTTGGTCATGGCATCTTCAGAACTTGTTGTTACCTTCACCTACAAGAGAGTTCTGGGGCCTGGGGAGATGGTTCAGTGGTTAACAGCAAGTTCTGCTCTAGGGACCAGAGTTTGGTTTCCAGCATTAGTGTGACTTAGCTCAGAACCAATTGTAACTTCAGCTCCAAGGAATCTTATGCACTCTTCTGGCCTCTTCAGGAAACTATGCTCATGTATGTGTGTGCACCTACATGAGTGCGTGCACGTGCGCGCGCGCACACACACACACACACATACACACACACACACACACACACACTTAAAATCTTAAAAATAAAGATCTGGGCTTAGAAATGTACAAGAAACTTGATTTTTTTTTTACTATTTTATGATTACTACTATGTTGTTCTATCTCTATCTACCTCCTTTCGTGTGTGTGTGTGTGTGTGTGTGTGTGTGTGTGTGTGTGTGTGTGTGTGTGTGCCACCTCCTCTGCCCCTGTTGGCACATTTGCTATGTTTTGTTTCCCTTGATGGCAATCCACCCTTGTTTCCTAGAAGTCTTGAGTTCCTTCTTGAAGAAAACAGTGAACAATGCATTGTAACATTTGAATTTGACTTTCAGAAAAGCATCTTTAAGGCTAACCTCTTCCTTTAGGCCACCAGACAATTTATTCCTTCAATACGTGGCCCAAGACAATTCGTTTGTATCCACTAGGGCCCAGAGAGATCAAAAAGGTTAGGCGTCCCTGTTTTATGTTTGACTTTCTATGTTAAACCCAGCTTTGCACACACATACAGATTGCTTTGCATCTTCATGCTATGGTAGCTCAGCTTCCCTCCCTTTCTCCCTTCCTTTTTCTGTTATTTACTCATCCTTAAAGACAGGAAGAGTTCCCCCAGAGTTAGTGTCTCAGCAACAGAAAAAGCAGGGGCACCCTTCAACCTCTTGCCATCCAGGTGGGTGCCAGCAGTCCCCACTTCTTAGATCATTTTGATGGGCAGTTCCCTCACTCGGCTCCCCACTGACAGCCTTTCTCTGTCTGGGGTGTTTGGCTGAGCCTTGGTCTAGTCTGATATTTGCTTTTCTGACATGACTTGAAGAATCAGTCACAGTTCGAAACAACACCCGCCGTTCATAAATCTCTGTCTTTCCTCCTGTCTGTGAGATTTTCCTATGCACAAGCTATTGTGCATGGCCTAATGAGAGTTCTGAGATACAGTGGCTAAATGCATGTTTATAAAAGTTACCGGGAGATAGGGTGGAGCAGACTGGGAATCTGGGCCTGGATGCCATTGTTTAATTGGGGTGAACCTTTCTATTTTCCTGGGCAAGGTGGTGCTTACTGCACCAGAACATTGCACGTGAATATAGATAGCCTTCTTGCCCGACTGGCAGTGCTGTGATTCAGAGCATGGGGAGTAGGTTAGAGATAGGCAATGCTACAATCAGTGATTCGGCTAATGTCAATTTTCCGGTCATGGCAAAATTTAGTTGATAATTCTGTCACCAGTTTCCATCTTTATGTGCATTTTAATATAGGACATTTCACTGGGACACCTGGAACCAGCTTACTGAGCACATCTAATTCACCACTCTGATCATTCAGAAGTACAAAGTCCTAAGTACATTTTCAAACTCCTTCCACTCAGAGATCCATGGATCAGAGTGGAAAAGTCTATAATGAATAAAGACAGAAAATGGGCTAATTGAAGGTGGTACGAGGGAATTAAAAACCCTAATTTTACATAAATGTAGGCGCTTTATTTCATTGCACCCCCTGAAGGTAAGCATGATGTAATTGGGGAATAACTTCTGCTAACAAATGGTGAGAGCTGAGACACTTTAAACTGGGTTAGGAGTCTGGAAAGGCACTACAAAATGGGTTGTGTAAACATAAGATTCTCCCATTAGTCACAGAGCTTGGGACCCTCTCTTAACCTATTTATGCCTATGCCCTGTAAACACAGGTATAATGTACACATGGTGTAGCATACACTATAGACTCTTCAAGGATGTTTACCTCCAGGTACTGTCAGCAAGGAGAAACTCAAGCCTCGTTGTGTCTCATCCTCCAGGGCAGAACTGGTCACTCACTGTCCTGAGGAAAACCCAAGCACTTTGGCAAAGATTGGGAAGACTAAAGTGACTGAGGTACAGTCGGTGTCAGCCAGGCACTGGCTCAGGGGACTAGAGGATGGGGTAGATCGGCGAAAAGAGACTAAGATTAAAGACTACAGAGTGATCTCTCCCCCCCTTTTTTTAAATTATATTTGTGTTTTAATTTTACATATCAGTCATGGGGTCCCCTGTTCTGCCCCCTCCCGCCACCGCCCCTAAAGATACCCTTGTGCATAAGGGCCTGAGGAGGCCAGAAGAGGGTGTCAGATTCTCTGGAACAGGATTTACAGGTGATTGTGAGCCCCCAGTGTGTGTCCTGGGAACAGAACTGGGGTTCTCCGCAAGAGCTGTCTCTTAGTGATTTTGGGAAACACAACAGATTCTCTTTCTCTGTGTGCTCCGTCCCTCTTTCTTTCCTTTCCACACACACTCTGCCAGGAAGTTTTTTTATTTATTTATATTTGTTTCTTTTGAGACAGAGATTCATGTAGCTCAGACTGAACTTGAACTCACTATACAACCAAGGATCCTTTTGATCCTCCTGCTCCCACTGTCCAAACGCTAGGATTAAAGGCATGTGCCACCATAATTGGTTTACACAGTGCCAAGATCAGGTGGATTCAGGGATTTTGTGCACCTCAGGCAAGCACTCTACCAACTGAGCCACAGCCCCAGGCCCTCAATATCTTTTCTTGTAATCAATTTCTTCCTTCATTCCTTACGCTCCACTAATGGACCTATGTTAAAGGACACCAAGTTGTTAGAGGCAGATCTAAACCATCTAAGGTGACTTGGGGAAGGACAGCCTTGGGCACTGGGGACAAAATTCCAAGGCGCCTGAACAGCAGTACCATTTTTGTTCTAGCAACTCTGATGCTCCATGACTGCATGGGGCATGATAAGTGATCTCTTCATTTTCTGCCTCTTGTACTCTCAAATATTGATAAGGAATTGGCTGTGGAATTCCCCCTTTCCTGTGCAACTCTCTCCTGAGGTGGTGATTCTCAGCATTGACTTCAACACAAAAGGAGGAAGAAGAAATTCAATAAGGAAACACAAGAAATTAGGACACGGATAGAAAACACAGCCCTCTTCTGAATCACCCAGATGACACTCCAAAGAGATCCTGAGGCAAAATTTCAGCAACAGAGCATTTTGTCCTAAAATTCAAGACCAGCGTCTTTACCAAGCACATTGCAAGAGCCTAAAGGAGTCCTGAGAAGCAGAGTGTGCGCCCACAGAATGCATGCCATCCTCTCGTTTCTTGCTTTCTCTTTGGTTTTGTCAGAGCATTGGTTAAAGGGCGGGCCCAGGGGAAGGCACTCTAGACCATGGCATTTGTTCTTCATAACAACAGGAGAGTTGAGGAGACAGCTCAGTCAGGAAGATGCTCACTATACAAGCACAGGAACCTGAATTTGATTCCACCAGAGTCAATGTTAAAAAACACAAATAATAATAATAATAAAGATGTACAGGTGTGGTAGTGTGTGCTTGGAATCCCAGAACTGGATAAGCAGAGGCAGGAGGATCCCAGGAGCACAAGAGCCAGACTAGCCAAATTAGAGAGCTTCAGGTCAGTGAGGTACCCTTTCTCAAACAATCAATCAATCAATTGAGAAACAAGTAAATAAAATAAAAAAGTGAAGGTGCTGGGGAGCTGGCTCAGTGTGTGGGGGTTTGTCCCAGGAAAAGAGCTGGGGGGAGCTTCCCTGCAAGGCCAGTGCATGATGGGATGTTCTGCCTCGGGCAATAGTAAAAATTTTAGTCACTGAAAGGATTAAAATATAATTGTACAATGTTAGAGCAGAGAGAGTTCTGTATCTAAGCAATGAGACAGTACCAAAAACTGCCAGAAACATGGAGGTTTGCAGCATTGGTGGTTTATCTGCCACCCAAATTACATATCTGTCGAGCTTTGGCCTCAACTCCCTTCCTTGTCCTCTATGTCTTCCCAAGAGGCCTTGCAGATGGAAGCAGCAGCCCTTGGATAGCAAATAGGCATAAGTTTCATGTCCAAGCAAAAAGAGGAGCATAGCAAAATTAAGAGAGAGAATGAGCATCTGTGTGTATAGGTCTATGTGTTCATATAGGTACACATGAATGTCTGAGAACATACACATAAAGGGCAGAGGTCATCATTGATGCCATTCTTCAGGTGATGTCCATCTTGGTTTTTTTTTTTTTTTTTTTTTGAAACAATCTCCCACTTGGCCTGGAACTTTCCATTTATGCTAAGCTTAAGTCTATTAGCTCTCCAGGGCCAAGACTGTGTGTGCACAACTATATCCAGATTCTTTCTGGGGGCTTTGGTGACCAAACTCTTGACCTTGTGATTAGAAGGCAAGTGCTTTATCACCTGAGCTATGGCCCCTGCTCCAGGAGTGGATTTTTAAAGTGTTCAGAATGACATTTCTGCACATATTTCATTGCCAGAGCAAACCTGGTGGCCTATCCTGAGTTAAAAAGGATAGGACACAGAGTTTGTTCCCAGGAATGGCCATTAGCCCTATGCCTACTTCACACCCCTGGGGTAAGGAAGACTGTGACCTTCTCTACCATGATGACCATGTGATAACAAGGGTCATGAAGTGGGGTGGCTTTAGCTAGACCATTGTAAGCTGCCCCTTAGCCGTGGGAGTCCGGGATATTTGTGGTTCTCTCTGTGTTTTGGGGAGAGACAAATATCTGGTGGTATATTCATACAGGGTATGAGAATGTGGAGCAGAAAGAGAGGGTACGTTTCCTGGAGTAGATTGCCAACTTCTCACTTCACCCTTCCCTGAGGATGCCAGAAGGTTTGAAACTTGACAGCAATGAGCCACATTAAAAAGGCCAATGATAGGCAACAATAATAGTCATTCTATCAGTCTGTGTAGTCCAATATAATTAAATTGTTACCATTTCAACATCAAATAAACATAAAATTATTCATATGATTTTATATCCTTGTGTAAGACTAAATCGCTTGAGTATGATTTTACTTTTTGAGTACATCATTACTTGGAATGACCATCATATGACTCTGGCATCTGATAGATATGAATTTGTAGTCTCAAGGACAGATGTAAAGAGGGTCTTTGGAGGCTGCTCCTGGGAGCAGATACATAGAAGGAACAATAATAATCAAGAAGGTCTCATATATGCCACTGTTGTGGCTGGGATATGTTAGGTGATTAACCTTGGAGACTGAGTCCAGAGAAACGGGCTGTGAAGCCAGTTGTACCTCCTACCAGCATGTGGGCTTGGGTGAGACACTTTACTTTTTTACAAATTTTCTTCTCAGTAGAAAGAGGAGGGTTTTGCTGCCCTTGAATGGTGTTTGAAGCATTACTGAGAATTTATATATGTCACCTGGCATGTGATAGACTCATAATAAATAAGTACATACAAGGATAAATCATTTTATTATTTTATAAAGGAAGAAGGATATAGGACAGGCATGGGAGATTGCCCAGTGGTAAAAGTGCTTGCCACACCATCTTGAGGGCCAGAGTTTGGGTACTCTGAACTCCTCACTCAAATCCCAGTGACATGATAGTTCACCTGTAGTTCTAATGTCAGAAGGTGAAGACAGAGGATCCCCAGGACAAGCTGGCTGCTGAGACTAACAATCTTGTGAGCTCTGGGTTTAACTAAGAGACCTGCATCAGTGAATACGGTGATAGAATATCAGAGGATAATTCCGAACATCAACTTGGGGCCTCTTCATGCACAAGCACACATATGCACATAGACCACCATACATGTGTACCCCCCACATACAAGCATTCATATATGTGTACATGTACACCATTCACGCATGAAAAAAGAGGAGTACAGGAGACAAGGAGAATTATTATAGGGAGTAAACGTGCTAGTGGTGATGGCTGAGAAGGTTAAGGTTAGAGACGAGGGAGTGGGTACCAATTACCCAGGCAGCAGACCTTGGTCCACCTTGCTTTCCATTGCCATTTGCTCCATAAGTTTGTCTAATTGAGCTTCTTGCTAGAGCCAATCTACTCCTGTATATCCTACTCTCCCCTTCAGTAACTCAGACAGAAAGGGGTTGCACTTTCTATTCCAAAGGGTTTGGGGAAATAGTTCGCCAATCACAACTAAGTTTTGTGGATTCAAGGTGGATGCAGTAGACCAGCCTGGCACTTCCAGCAGCTTACTATGGAGTGCCATCTTGAGATGAACAGCCAGTTTTTTCCAGACTAAATCCATTAGACTGCCATCATTGAAACTGAGGAGATCCCGCCCAAGACTGGATTTTCAGCTGCCTGCTCAGAGATCCAGCACATGACCCAAGGCACTTCTCAGGACAGGCTAAGTCATTTTGGTTGGAAGATATAGAAATCTGGGTTTTAAAACACACCCAGAAAGGCTGGGCATGTAGCTTGGTGATAGAGTGCTTCTCTAGCCTTGCACAAAGCCCTAGGTTCAGTTCCCAATACCACATAAAAGCAGGTGTGGTAGCCCAATCCAATAATCCCAGTATTGGGGAGATGAAGGCAGGAGAACCAGAAATTCAAGCTTGCTTACACAGCATGTACAAGGCCAGCATGACTACACACACACACACACACACACACACACAGTGTGTATGTGCATCTTAGGTGAGTGCTCCTAAATCTACTGTTATCAGCACCATCCCTGGGTTAAAGAAAAGGAAAAAAAAATAGTTCCCGACAATATGGATCCTAGTTGAAGAAAGCTTGCAACACACCCCCTTTTCAGGACAATGAATGCTTCACGTTGATCTGTGACCCCATGGCAAATCAGAGAACGAGCCATGGCCTCTGGCTAGCCAAGAGGCCCTGTTTCCTTAGCAACTGGCATTATTGGCCTCAAAAGAGAAGAGGAAACCTTTGGCGTTCCCAATGGCCAATTTCCCAGAACTTCCCTTTTCTGCTGAGACCAGCAAAGCCCAGTTGGCTTACATTGAGTACCTAGGGTGATCGCATGGCACCTGGAAAGACAGAAAAAATATAGCCTAGATGGTTCATTGTAAAAATTATTTATAATTTCAGTTTTCTACATATCCATGGCAACTTTTACACTGAGAGGAAATATATTTTTCCTCACAGTAAACACTGTGGGTAACTCTCTCAGAATGAGATAGGAGTATGCACAATTGAGACAAATCACATAGACACTGGTTTCACTCTATTTGATCTTGTTATTTTACATGAATAAGAAAACAAATGAATCTTTTATGAACTTCACTTTCATCATGAATAATGTTATATTTGACATTTAAACATACTCTTAATTATTTACTGCATTTTTTTGTTAATTTCTGGGCACTTAAAAATAGGGATTTTTTAAAAAGAATAATTTGAAAAGGGGTCAATTTTGCATAAACATACCTTTCAGCACTTCTATGCAATCTATTCATTTCAAGGACATTCTCCATATAGGGTCCAAATTCTGCATTTCTTTTGTGCTGCAGTTTAATGAAACCCCAGCATTTTTCTTGCTCCAAAAATGCCAAATGTAGTTAAGAATGCCTTGATAATATGCTGTTGCTAAAAACTATTTATATTCATAGATTCCTGACAGGTTTCTTCTTTGTAACATGGTATCTCTCATTGTAAGGCTTTAGCCAACATATGAGTTTGTGTGTATATGTATATATATATGCATATATATGTATATATAATAAGTAAATATGTATAGTGTGCTAATTTACATAATTAACAGATATGTTATAAAAATTTTACTGTACTTGGTTTTCCAACTACTACTCAATATCTCATATCCTGAGGAATACAAATACATAAAGCACTCATTATCAGGATAGAATTCTATACATCTATAAATCATTTTTAAATGGTTATGAATATTTTAGAGGCTAGGAATAATGTATAGGGAAGCAACATGCCCTAAATTTCAAACACTGTCAGCTTCACATTTTACTGCTTCTATCTGAAATATCTTACTACCATCAAGGACAAGATTAAAAGACAATACTAGTGGCTTCTGAGAAGGGGTGTGTGTGTGTGTGTGTGTGTGTGTGTGTGTGTGTGTGTGTGTGAGCACACACATGCACATGTGTTGTTATAAGTGAAGAAAGATATAGAAAGGATTGAAACCATTTCAGTGAAAGAATCTGATACATTGTTGATTACGTGTGAACATGCAGTAGTATTTGAACCCTGGGGGTGTGAGTTTGCACACATGTATACCTGTATGAAAATCAGAAATCAACATCAAGTATCTCCCCAATCATTCTCCACGTTGCACACATGTATACCTGTATGAAAATCAGAAATCAACATCAAGTATCTCCCCAATCATTCTCCACGTTGATCTTGAGACAGAGGCTCTCATTCAAGCTGAAGTTCAAAGACTGAGCTAGACCAGTTTGTGGGCACAGTTCTAGGATCCTGCTGCTACTTCCTTCACAGCATTGGGATCATGGAAGTTTGAAAACACATCTGAGTGCTGGAGATTTGAACTCAAGTCCTTATACTCATACAGCAAGCAGTTTACCAACTGAGCCAATTTTTCCCAGCCCTGGAAACATTTTTTCTTTTGCATCATTAAAGACTGCTCCAGAGGTCCTGAGCCATTACAAGCACTAGCCACTCTTCCATAGGTCCTGGGTTTGGTTCCTAGCACCCACACTGTGGTTTACAACCTTCTGTAACTCCAGCTACAGGGGAGCTGATGTCCTTTTCTGAACTCTGGAGGTACTGAATACACATGTTGCACACACATACAAATTAAATGAATTAATTAATTATAAAACTGCTCCAGAGGGGCTGAGCGTGGATGTCACAGAAGTCAATGAGAGTCAACATGTGCCTAAGGTAAACAACAGGTTGTAATGGAAGAGGACAGGCTGTCATTCCCGCTGCTATCATGTCACCTGAGTAACTGTGTAACTTTATCACTGGGTGGGCTATTGGCGGAATTGTTCCCTGCTGGCCAGATAATGAGTGGGCAATTCTCTAGATAAACATAGCTAAACACTATTTACATGTCTTTTGGTAGCACAGGCTCACATTGGGCCTGCTGCACTTCACCAGGACTTTAGGAAGCTTTCCTGGACCTGAGTTTCAACCTAACTCAAGGTTGCACATGGGGAGGGCCAGGATTGAGCATCTTTGGCCTCGTTTTCAAAAGATAACAGGCTAGAATACTGTACTCATCTTGTAACAGCAAGAAAGCAAACAGCCTCAAAAGATAGAGTGAATTAAAATGCTGTTAATTGTGCTTGAGGCTATAACATTGCTTCCCGGATCATTATAGGAGGGATAAGCATCCCCAGTTCTTCTGGCTCCTGGGGGTTCGTACAGGAAGTGGAATGAGTGAATTATGTTCTTCTCTAGAATGTTCTTGGCCTTCCCAGACCACCTTCAAGCTAGGAGAGCTATTTGCAGGTCATTAGGACCACAAATCACTATCAAAATGGGGTTGAGCCAAAAGGGCACCCGCTGTGTTGATTTTTTAAAAATGACCTATTTTTGCCTCTTTTGTTGATTATAATAGTGCCATTTAGAGAGGATGCATCTATTTTACAGAGGGAGACACTGAGGCTCCAGGTCTTGCAGCTGATTTAAGAATTTTGAGTTTTACCAGCATCCTCAGCTAAGCCTTCTAGCCCTTCACCACAATGCAGGAAACAAAGGAAGTATAAGAGACAGTGGCTAAGACAGGCTAAGTCCTGGGCCCTGGAGCTGAAGAGACTGAACAGATTTGTCACCTTCAGAGTCTCTCTTGACCTGTGACCCCAGGTTACAGGAAGGAAAGAAATTCCAGCTACTGCTGAAGTAGGAAATGCAATGTCTGGTACAATGTCTTTGGCAAATGGATTACAGGAAACACTGGTGGCCTCCGATGTCATCTCAGTGGCGTTTGGGGACAGTCTGGAGTTGAGGAGTGGACCTCTGACGATTACATGTCTATCAGAGGTCAGAGGTTTATTTGTTCTTGTGGAGATTCCAAATATTCTTGAATGCAGCCCAGAAAATGAATTAAGAGGGAACCAGGCCACCACAGGTACTTGGAGACGTGAGGAGATTTGATAAGGGATCTGTTGAGATGAAAAGCCTTCAAACTCCATTAGCTGTATCCTTGCAAAATTTACATGTGCAAGCAGAGGCATTCTGAAACAGGTGTCAATGGTACCATCCATTCCAAAGACATTTCACTTGAATGTAATTAATAAAGCCTCAGACAGATGAGACTGAGTCCTGGGGACCACCTGAATTCTGAAATTCAGTCTCTGCTTCTCCATGTTAGGACATCTTCCTCAGAGAAATCAAACATTTCTAAAAGTGTTTATATACACCTAGAAAGGGATCAGCCCAAAGGACAACCTGTCGGTGGCAAACCTCAAGGTCACCAGTCTAGAGACTATATTTTCTAAACCAAATATTTTTTCGGGAGAATATGTGTATGTGTAAGTGAGTAAGTGAGTGAGTGTGTGTGTGTGTGTGTGTGTGTGTGTGTGTGTGTGTGTGTATCCAGATACAAGAGACTTTTCAGAAGATGCACTGGTTTCTTTCTGTATAGCAAGAAGATATTTATTTAATCATAGAAACTCAGAGCTCAGAGAGCTTTAGAATAAGTCTTCACTGAGACTGAAATCTTACTTTGTCTTGTTTTGCATTTTGGTTCATTCAAACAAATCCCATTCTTCTAGAAAGTGATTCTCAAACTGACAGCCCACTGTAATCAGCTAGAATTAAAAATATCACTTACAGGAACCCAATTTAATTAGCCAGAGAACCACCTATCTAGGAGATTTTAAATACACACACACACACAATTCCTTGCATTATTAATAGTTTATCTTAAAGCAAGGCTCATGCAACCACTCACACAACGTTGGACAAAAGAAGTTTGTTTTATGCTAAAAATGATTTTAGGGAAACAAAATCACTCCAAGAACTGGGAGCACACTGGGGACTGGAGAGATGCTTCAGCTGGGAAAAAGCACTTGCCTCACAAGGACATGAGTGTGTATCCCAAGGATCTATAGAGAAAGCCTGGCACAGTGGCACACATCTGTAATCCTAGCAATTTGGAGGCAGGAGGCAGAGACAGAGGATATTTGAAAGTTCTGGCCAGCAGGCTTGACCTACACAGCGAAGTTTCAGGCCAATGAGAGAATCCCATCTTAAACAAAATGGGAGAAGGCCACTGAGGACCAACACTCCAGATTTTCCTCGTATCTCCACACACATTCTGAGCAGGTATGTGCCCACACAGACAAGTGTTCACATAGGTGTGCACACACAAATTGCATACAAAACAAGACAAAGCAAGATTTCTGCTCAGGGATCAGAATATTTGCATATTGGGATCATCCAATGAGAACTGTTGACTGGGGACATGAAGGACATCCTAGGATAGGACATGAACAGCAGTGTGTGCGTGTGTGTGTGTGTGTGTGTGTGTGTGTGTGTGTGTGTGTGTGTGTGTAGACTCTGCTCTGGCTGACCAACAAAAAAGGACAGACAGCCCATGCGGCCTTTTCTGCCACTTGTATAAACCAGGCTAGCTGGCCAGAGGCCCTCCATCAAAGAGGCTCCCCTTTCCCATCAAGGCATTGCCTGGAATAAGTAGATAGCAGAAGTTCTGCGTCATTTCTCCTTAGACACAAAGATGCATTCTCATCCCAGGGCCAGCTCTGATCATGTTAGCGGACAGGGAACTTGAATCTGGTTTAATACAAGATTGTATTTCAAAGAAACCAGAGAGAACTGAGGATGAGGCCACATCTATTCGGCTTTCTGGATGCAGATGGGGAGGACAAATGACATGTGTGACCCATGGTACCTTCCCCCAACCCACCACCCATCAACCTCATCCAGAGTCTTGATATTCCTTTGTGAAGTCATGGGTTCTAGGAGCCATACCTGCTGTGATTCTCAGGCACCTGAGGTACTAGGGTAAGCCCCCCCACCTGGAATCTAGTGGATGCTTTTCAGGATATACCTCCCCTTCTCACAGAGAGGTGGAATTACAGGGTAGTGAAGGACAACGTTGCTTGTGGGGCATTATTATGTATTTCATACACATGGCGGAGATATATTTTTTTAAAAAACATCTGAGGACAATTGATTTAAACCAAGTGTGATTAACATTTTGGCACAAATTAGCTGATCAGATGCTAGCAAAAGCCCTAAGGACAAGGACATGGGAGAGGAGAGATGTGATGGCGAAGTGGGACATTGAAATCCAAGGCTTGGGGGAGGGGTATCAGGGGAGACATTGCCTGGAGGCTGTTTGGCCAAGAGGGAGGACAGCGGAGTGGGAGTTTCCAAAGGGCAGGAGTGAAGACAGAACCCAAAGGAACAGCTGAAGGACAAACGGCATGTTTCCCCCATCTGAACCCGAGAGGGAGAGAGGAAGACATCCTTGTTTCTTCTCCCCACCCACTCTGCAAACTAAACATGTTTTCCCCCTTTTCTGCATGAATAGAAGTAGCTAGCAAATGCTTGCTGGTCCCAGGCATGGCTCCAATCCTTTACACCATCTCTATGGCACGGTGCTCAGTGGCCTCACTTTAAAAATAGAGACGAAGGAGATTAGTTTGCCAAAGGTGACTCAGCTATCCGTCTCTAAACTAGAATGAAAAATGTAGTCAATGAGTGCAAGTCCGTCTGTCTCTGCCTCTGTCTTTCTGTCTGTCTGTCTGTCTCAGTGGCATGAGAGTCTCATTTGAAAATCTGCACTTGAATCCTGGTAGATTGCTCTGCTTGGATATTCTTCCTCTTCTTTCTACATAGATGGCTCTGTGGATAGACAGATGGGCAGAAAGGTGATAGATAGAGGGGCTAGCATATGTTATTTCTCTTATCTCAGACAGACAGGGACAGAGAAACAGAGAGACAGAGGGACAGAGAAAGAGGAATGATTGTGAGGTTTTATTTGAAAGCAAAAGTTAATGGGGCTGAGGCCAGGGGTATTTGGGTTTTTGCAGTGAATGGAGAGGACAGGGGACTTGTGTGATTAGAAAATTATTTGATGGCATCTTCTCTAAATCCAGCACCTAACCACCCAATAAGCCTCAGACCATGTGTGTGTGTGTGTGTGTGTGTGTGTGTGTGTGTGTGTGTGTGTGTGTGCTATGCATGCAAATGTCCATTAAGGCTACATATATGTTTGTGTGAAAAGAGATAGAAGACAGATAATATATGCATGCATTTAAATTGGTGTGTGATTATCTTTACTGGGTCCAGAATGACATTTCAATACATGCACAAATGTGAGATGACCAGACCATGGCATATCCATCACTCAACATTACCCTTGTCATGTCTGCTGCCAGAAAAGGCCAGGAGCCATGCATCCTTGAGGCCTGTGCTTGGCCTGGAAGATGGTAACCAAGTTGGAACTCTTGCTATTTTGGGCGTGAATCTAGCCTTTAAGAGCTGACGCACCCCTCCAGACCCTGGGGAGAATTTCTCAAAGATTATTCCTGCTTCCACATGGCTGCTGAGTATGAATGAAGGAGGTAAGCGATGGAGCTTTTGAGGGTGTGCACTAGGGAGGCCTTATAGGAGGGCAAGGAGAAATGGAAAGCCACAGAGAGTTAAAGGGGCCTGGAGGCAGAGACAATGGAGCTAGAGTGTTGGAGGCAGGCTTCCAACAGTACCTGTCTCTATGGCCCAGAAGAAGAGGCCCCCCTCATCACTTCTGGGATATCGATCTACAGTATGGCTCTCTCTTGAAAACACAGAAGGGCTTCTGGCTGGAGCCGGGCATCAGCAGCTTATGCCTTGGTTGCAAATGCCTTTCCAGGTCATAGCCTCATTTCACAGAAGGAGCCCCACATTTGCCTTGATTTTAAAAGCAGTTATTTAAAAAGTGAAACCAAAAGGCTGAACGTATCTGCTTGTGTGGAAAGCCCCCCCCCCCTCTCAGTCTGATGATCAGATTGCCCTTGCTAAAAGCTTCCAGGATGGCTCTGGGTTTTGTTCCTCCCCGGTGCTTCGGGGGATCATTTAAAACAAAGGCCTGGAATCTCTCTTAAGCTCCCTGTACACCCAGCAGGGTGATGGCAATATCCCACATGCACTGAGGCTGGACAAGAGGCACCGTGGGGCCAGGGAGCTGCCTATGTATCTTTTGCTATTGTGGACATTGCACTTACCCCAAGGAGAAGCATAAAGAAGGTTCTTGGCCGGGGATTGCAGTCTAGAGATGAAGCTACCTTCCTGAGGTTGCTCAAGGAGTGTGTTTGTCATCTGCTGGGCACAGTAAATTACCGGCCACACATTACAGATCCCTGCTAACAGCCTAGCATGGTGCTTATTATCCCAGTTTCTGACGGTCAGATACACAGGTACAGAATTGAAGGTGTAGCTCAGGGGTAGAGTGTGTGCTTAGCATGTACAAGGTTTTGCTTTCAAACCCTTGTGTCATGGGAAGGAGGGAGAGAGGGAGGGAGGGAGGGAGGGTTAGGGAAGTGAGAGAGAAGTAAGGAGAATGAGAGAGGGGAGGAGGGAGAAAGGAGTAAGGAATGGAGAGGGGGATGGGAGGTGAGAAAGCAGAACAGGAAAGGGAAAAGAGAGAAGGGAATAAGAGAAAAGAAGAGGAAGGGAGGAAGGGGAAGGGAGAGAAGAGAAGAGGGGCGGTGGGAGAGAAGAGGAGGAGGGGAAGGGGGAAGGAGAGAAATTCCAGGGGAAGGAAGAAACAGAGAGCTGAAGGGAGGGAGGGAAGGAGGAAGAAGGAGTGGAGGGGGCATCAACTCTGTCCCCGAGTCTCCTCAAAGCTTCAGAGATGGTGTCAGCCAAGACCATGAGCCCAGTAAGGCCAAATCTTCACCCACAGTCTTGCTTGACTGTCAGCAGGATCCTTTGCTAACCATGGGCTGGCAGCCATCCTCACATCCCTGCCACAGTTATATCCAACCCATGGCCACTTTCGTGGTCAAAGCTCAAGTCTGTCAGCAGATAAAGTCATGCTCACACCCTGACCATGAATATGGCCTTGCCAGCTCTGCACTCTCTGCACCAGTGAGGCACTCTACCTGCACCAAAGGCAGAGACTTGAATGAGGCTGTGTTACCCAGGGAGCCTCATTACCAGGGATGCCTCAGAATCTGGCCCCATGGCTGACAGTGGCCATGAACCTGTGGCAAGCAGTGCCACAGTGCCTTGGCTTTCCTTATCCTCCATCCCTCATGGTCACCCAGATTCATGCTGACACACAAAGCAACATGGGGAGAGTCTGGGTGACTGTAAGAGGGATTCACAGTCTACTGGGAGAGAGGTATACACACAACAGTTTCCACAAGAAATGCTGAGGTGGGAGGATTCAAGTCTGGAATCCTAAGTTCCAATGAACTCGATCAGCTTAAAGCTGGAGTTATCCAGAACGTTCATAAGGAAAGTGATTTGGGATGGATCTTGAGTATATAACCACCGATGTGCATTGACTTTTACCGACATGCTACTGAGGTTCTCAGAAGAAACATTTCATTTCATTTTCAAAGCAATCTGCCAAAGGGAATAGAACCTGAGAGATAAGGGGTAAGTCGCTGAGGACTACCCAGCTTCCATGGAGTGAAGAGTAGGCTAAGCACACATGTCGCCCATTGCATACATTCCACACTTATTACCACTATGTGGTGATGCTCCCACTGGACTGACTGCTGGGGTCTGGGAGAACAGGACAAAGGCACTTCTTGAAGAGGAAATGGCATGCACAGAGGCAGATAGGCAAACAAACACCAGCTAGCTCTTCCACCAGAAACTTCAGTTCTCTACATCTAGAACGTTCTTCTTTATCACTGGGTCTGGCTCATAGATAGCTGTAGATTTCCGCTCAGAAATCATTTTCAGAGAAAGTGGTGAGGACCCCACAGCCCATCACTCCCAGCAGCCACCTTCTGTCACTGGATCTTGTTTGTCCACTGCCCTGATGTCACCAACGTGTTCACAGAGCTCAGCACAAAGCATGTGCCTGATTCAGGCTGGCATGGCCACAGATGAGGAATGTGGCTGAAACGGGGACTGGGCAGGGTGCCCTTAGGAAGTCGGACTCACTCGCCTAATAGTGCTGGAGCCATGGAGACTGCGCAGGATGGGGACAAGAATGGCGTGAGGGGCACAATTCTGGGCAATACCAACCAAGTGTACTTTCAGGTTCCTAGAAGCTGCCTTCTGTGCCCTCTGCCTCCCAGCACCCACACAATTCCTTCCTTCTCCCAGAGGGAGAACTTCTGTGGAGAGAGACATAAGGGACTTGTTTCTGATTCTTCAATACAAATTTGCATTTGACAAAAACAATAATAAAATAAACAAATAAATGAATACAAAATAAATAAATTAAGTTAAAACTAAACACCAGATGCTTGACATCTCAGGATCCCAGTTTCCAGACCCGGTTTTGGCTCTAAAGTGCTTTGTGATCTCAGATAAGTCTCTCTGTATCTCTAAGCTTAAGCCTCCTCTTCTAGAAAATGGGGGGTTGGGCTAGAAGCCAATTCTATGATCTCATTATACTTGTTTCTCATTTGTAGCTGGGAAAATTTGATATATAATTCAGGACAAGCTGGGCTTTGCTCTAAGCCTAGGGAGATGCCAACACATCTAATCTCATTGTTTCTTGTCACTTGTTAATAAGGAATGTCAGTGTTTCTAGTTATTATTACCTGTTCCTATTCTCAAAATTTCCTGGCCAGTTATCAAGAAAACATATGCCTTATGTTGGACGTGTGTGTTGGTTTATGTATCTCAATATTATTTTTCTGTTTTTAGACAGGGTCTTATATAGCCCTGGCTGGCTTTGAACCATGTAGCCAATGATGACCTTGAATTTCTGATCCTCCTGCCTCTACCTTCCTAATGCTGAGATTAGCAGCATGCATGAGCATGCCTGGTTTACGCAGTGCTGGGAATGGAACCCAGGGTTTCATGTAAGCTAGGCAAGAAATCTAATCATGCAGCTGCATCCTCAGCCCACAATATGCTTCTTTGAATTCTGCACCCTCCTCCATGAAAGGTCTAGAAATATGTATGCAGTCTCCTGAAAGACACAGTTTTGGAAGTAGGTGGGCATCATATTCTAACACCATGGCCAACTAGATATGGCCACAAGACAGGGTCATTCCAGGAATTTTGAAGGTGACACAAAACAGTAAACAACAGGTCTCAGGACTTCCTCATAAGGCAAAAGAAATAAAAGACTCACCATCATTCTATAACTATTGCCACTGTCTGTCTGTCCTCTGTCCCCTGCGCTGTGCCATCTGCAGTCAGGAATCTGCCAGCCATGGGTCTCTGCAGCCTCAGTAAATACACATTTAGTAGTTCTCAAAATAAGTTCCATGTAGGGCTTGGCCATGAAACACAATGGGGCATCTAAGTGGGGGGCCTTGGTGATTTAGCATCTGTGACCCTGCCTCACCCCTGTCTCCTGACTGCACATGTCCCCTCCCCTTCCTTTGACCCTTTCCTCCTCTTCTCCCAGGCACACCCTTCACCCTTCCTTTCCTCATGCACATCAACAGGGGGTCCTCTTTGTATCTCTGGAAGGGTAGGTGGTTGCCCTTCTAAGACTTAGGAGGCTTGTGTTCTACTAAGGTGAGATGCTGCTTTGGGACAGCACAGGATCAGGGAGCATAGCAGTGACATCACAGACCGGCAAGCACCAAGTGTGGCCATGCTCAAGGGCTCCAGTCTGATGCTGGCCCTCCAGAGCCTCTGGTTAGGGGGATGATATGTCGCATCTTAACCATGGAAACAGTGGGTTGATGGTTTAATCTGCACATCTGTATGAACTCCACCAGGCATGAGTGTGCCCCTGAGTGTGACAGAGCCATCTGGCTGGCTTTCTTTGCCTTTGCTCTTTAACATCTCTCTCCCTGACCCCAAATCTACCCATCTTCTCTCTCTACAAATCCACAAATCTAAAAATTTCAATTCCAGATTGAAAACACAGAAACTATATTTAAATGTCTTCTAATACTATTTCAGAACGAGGCAGAATTCATTAAAAGGAAATTCAATTTCCCCCTTTAAACCTGGAGTCATTTAATGAAAACTAAGGTGGCTTAGCCTAAATTATCTCAACAAGAAAGGTATTACACTCCCTAAGAGTGGGTGACAGGTGAAGGGCAGGGTACTTGTCACCCCAACTTCTGTCTTAATATCTATAAAACAGAGAAGTCGTGAAATGGAGGAGACCCTGTATAGAGGGACGGCCCACTTTTTTTCTTTATAACCAGCCTATGTGAACATGTATTTAATCCATCTGGGACGTGGTTAACTCCAATGCAAACCAGGCCCAGCAGAGCTCACATGTGGTGTGAGGGAAAAAACCAAACAAACAAAAGACACCATTTGATTTGAAGGGCTCAGTAGAGTGATAGGGTCATTCTAAACACTCGATGAATACCAGGAGGCTATAGAATTGCAGAGAGAATTGAGAGCAGGCATATCCAAAAGTATTCCAAGGTCACCCACTGGGAGTGAGAACCAAAGATTAGTTTCATCAGGGGTGGGGATTCAGTTCCATTGTTAAGTACTTGCCTAGCACACAGGAAGTCCTGGGTTCAACCCTCAACACACAGCCAGTCATGGAGGTGGATGCCTGTAATTCCAGCACTGGAGAGCTGGAAGGAAGAGAATCAGAAGTTCAAGGCCATCCTTGGCTACATAAGAATTTCAAAGAGGCCAGCCAGAGCTACATGAAACCCTGTCTGAAAAAAGAAATAAAAAGAAAATGGATTATAGATTAAGTCATGGCATTCCTCAGTGTGTGTCAGGTTGTCTGAGTGACCAGAGACCCCAGCAAGTCATCCTTGGGAAAGACTCTGCTGCTGACAATAAGGACACACCCAGAAAGTCCTTGCCCAGGTCATATCAGTGTATTAAGACAAATTAGTGAGTATGTACAGTTGGATGAATGGGACCATGCTATACACTTTGAACCAAACAAAGGACCCACATGCCTAGGAAAGCTTTAGGCTCCACTTCCAAAGCTTTGTAAATGATCCTGTTGAAAATAATACAGGGCCTCAGACTGTTTCCTAAAGACACAGCTCACTTGACACACCACATGGGCACTGACAAAGGACCCAAGACCCCTGAGTCAAAGACAACACACATCGAATGACAAGAACTCATGTGTGTGCTGCTACCTTGGCCCCAAGTTCACAGAACACTGTGAGAACACAGGGAGGCTCTGGCCTTGTAATGCTTGTGTCATGGCTGAGAAGCCCTGAGTGAAGGAAACCCAAATCTTTTATTATGAGAAAGCCCAGGCAACTGGAGCTCCAGGGTGCGGTATTCTCTTTATCATATTGGATGGCAAACAGCACTGTTCTCTATCCTGAAGGGAATCAGACTCTTGTTTCAAGGAAAATAGAATCCAGAATGAAGCTGTCAGAGGCTCTTCCTTCTCCCTTCTCTCTCTCTTCCTTTCTCTTCTCCTTCCCCTTCATTTTCTTCTCCTTCACCAGACAGGCAAGAAAACGGGAGACCCGTGAGCAACTGTCTTACAGCAGATAAGATACACTAGTGATGTGCTGTACAAATGAAATTAAGAAAGGCCTGGGCTACTGCTACTCTGAGACTAAGCAAAGCCTTTGATAAGACCTGACCGTTAGAAACCTATCTTAAACACAGAGTCACACCCACTATAGAAAACCTGGTGCAAAGGGTAGGAATGGAGTGTTTGCCTGATGTGCCTGCACCCCTGGGTTCAATCCCCAGACTGCATAGACTGTGGGTGGTGGTGCAAGCCTGGAATCCCAGCATTCAGGATGAAGAAGGATGAAGGTTACAAGTTCAAGATCATCCTTGACCACACAGCCAGTTTGAGGCTGGGCTGGGATACATGAGCCCATCTCAAGAAGGAGAAAAAGAAAATAATAAAAAATAAAAACATGATGCAAATCCATATATTCTTTTAAACAATAGCAAATGGTAATTACTTGTTTATATAATGTATAAATAAATATTAACAGAAGAAATAAAACTAGGGTCTTAATTTGTTTCTTATTGGAGAATGCTCATTCAACGAATATGAAGCTTCACTTTCAAAATGGATTTCACACGAGGGATGGAACAAGGAGGGAAAAGACACTGGTATAATGTTCTTCTGTGATAACGGAAGATATAGAAACTCCTCAAGAGCCTCTGCATCCTGATTTGCTCCTGTCCCTACATAATAACCTTTTTATCCAATGACAAGTTGTATCCAAGCCCATTGAGTATGTGGGTGAGATTCAGTGGGTTGAAAACAGTCTGTCTATCTATCTGTATCTACGTCCTGTAGTCTGTTTCTCTAGAAAACTGCACTTCACCCTGGTATGCTATCCAGTTTCTTCAACTCTCATCAGCAATTTCCCCACCTGCAAATTTGTCCAGCCGCACTCATGTTTGTGGGTGGCATAGGGATAAAGTAAATCACACAAGGGGAGGAGCTTGGGGGCCTGTGAAAGGATCTTCCAGTGACTGGAAAGGGCATAGTTTTGAGTTGCCTTCCAGACAAAGGCTTTTCTGTCTGTTTCTTGGTCTTGTTCTCATAGATACGTGAATCAACCTGCCAGGTCCTCCTGCTATGCACAGCACTGCCATTGGTCCTGGAAATCCTTCCACAGCTAGGCTGAGCCACTGCTCTGGTTTTGAGACGCTAGAAGCCATCTTCACACCTGTCTGGTGCTGAGACATCCACAAAGCACAAAGGACTCACCTCTGGCTGATTGTTACAACCAGGGAATGGCCCTAATGCTTGCTGCCTCATCCCTTGGTCAAAAGGTGGATGCAGCAATCCTCATTTCATTACCAAGAGCACAGCATATGAATTTTGAAGTCCAAAAGCCTAGTTTTGAATGCTGGCTCATCTCTAGATCACAGTGTAACCTTGGATTAATGACTTTGCCACACCTCCAATACCTCATCTGTCTACACTGGTTGATGCTCTTATGAAAGTTATTTGTAGCAAACACATAGCTTGTCCTAAGCGCACCTCATATACTATTTTGTTCTTTGCTCGGTTCCTATGTTATGGAGCATGCAGGAAAACTGACAAGGTACAAGAATGTTCTTTCTAATCGTGAATCTATTAGACTCACTTTTTTATCACTATTATCTGGCATTTGCCATTTCTTTATAAAAATTTAGTTGTGTGTGTATGGTATATATGTGCATGTGTGTGCTTAGAGGTTTGTATGGGTGTATTATGCAGGTGCATGTGAATATGTGTGCTTGCATGTGGAGGCCAGAGGACAGCCTTGGGTGTTGTTCATTAGGCACCATCTACCTTGTTTTTTAAGACATGATCTTTTCTCTGTCCTGGAATTCACTGATTAAACTAGGCCAGCAGGCCAGTGAGCCTGGGACTCTTCCTGTCTCTGCCTGTCCAGCATTGGGATTGCAGGAGCATTGTACCATGCCCAGAATTTTTACATGGGTTCTGGGGATTGAACTCAGGTCTTCATGATTATAAGACAAGCACTTCATAGACTGAGCCATCACTCCAGTCATGGGGAGGACCATTTCTAACTCATCTGAGATGTGAATTAGCAGTAGAAGGAATTAGTAAGCAGGAAATGCAGGCAGCTAAGATGATAAAAAAACAAAACATGAGCTTTTAGGGGTATTCAAATCATAACAACCCCATGCATCCTTGCACAGTCCATGATTCTGGGTTTTGGAAAGCAGAAGCCAAAAAGGGATACAATGCTCTAGGATTTATCAGGGGAACTTCCTGTGAGGGCAAAAAATGGCAGGACAGGGGGAGTTTGTACCACAGTCACACTGCCCTGAATGCTGGATCTCTCCGTGCATAAGAGGGAGAGAGAGGAGTCAGAATAGAAGCCACCAGGTTGCCATACAGGACACAAAAGGTTAGGCAAGGACACGGCAGAATTCTCTAGCCAAGTCAGCTGTCGCTGGAGTCCTGTGTCTCCTGGGAGTGGGCTGGCCTTGGCATTGCTGCCATAGCCAGTTAGTGGATGGGGATGCCTGACTGGGAGGGCCTGGCCTAGACACAAAGGCAGTAGTGGATATCAAAGCCATGCAGCTGGGGCCTGGCTCAACTGCCCTTGTCCTGGAGGCCTGCTGGCTGATTCACGTGGCCAGCACGGCTTAGTCCCCTCTATGCTCACCTACCCTCTTTGGGGCAGCTTTAGAGTTGGACATTAGGAGGCAGTTTCTTTTCCTGTGATATCTGAAGATATGGAAAGTCATAGCATGCTCAAAAATATGTCCTGGAGGGGTGATTGGAATGCCACTACTTAAGTTTTAACCCCAAAGGGATTCGATGACTCTTTGGGAAAGAGTTCATTCCAGATTTTATGCAGGTGAACATGAGACAAAGGACTGGGGTTGGTTGCTATGGGAGAGTGGAACTGTTAAGATCTGAATGTGAAATGTCCCCTAAAGGTTCATGGTTTTGAACACTTGGTCCCCAGCTGCTTGCATATTTGGGAATGTTGTGGAATCCTTAGGAGGTGGAGCCTCCTTGGAGGAACTGGCCTTGAGGCTCTATAGGCAGCCCTGCTTCCTGTTCACTCTCTGCTTCCTGGGTGCAGCTGTTTGCAGAAGCACCCGGCGTGGTGACTTCTCCACCATGATGAACTGTACCCTTGAACTATGAACTGAAATAAACCCTTTGCTCTATAAGTGGATTACAGAGCAAAGCACTTTATCATAGCAACAGAAAATTAACTTAGACAAGGATGAGGGTGCCCTCACGTCGAGAATGTTCTATTCCAGATGATGGATAAGCCCTGAAAGACACTGCATCAGTTTGAAGAGCTAAGATGTGAGCCTTTCACACAGCTGACCAGCTCACTGATCTCACCATAAAAATAATGGAGAAATGTGTCATCAAGACCCAGTACTGTGTCCAGATGACTTCCAAAGGCATCCTGCAGTGGAGTCTGGGAGATACCTCACTGTAAGAGTTTATACACAGATGATTCTGTCTCATTGAACACAGTTTGTGGCAAAGCTGGACCCACAGCTTTGAGTTCTGTGACCTCAGTGGAGGCTGAAGGACTCTGCTTGTCCTCCATGTCGAGAAGAGACTTGTGGCTGTTAGAACATTCAGGTCTGGAGCACATACCCTCTTTGGCTGGAGCTGTGGACCCGCCAGAGGACAGAACTAACAACCCCCTGGAACCATTCCCAGAGACACATTTCTCTAGGAGCCAAGAAGAAATACAAGTGATCCATTTTGAACTTATTAATAATTGTCACATTCCTGTCAGGGGCACGGGAGAGTCAGTTTGGGGGAGGGTTGATGCCTCAGGATCTCTGTAGTAAGTCTGGATGTCGAGATGGTCCAGAGCTGTTAATTTCCTATGTAGCTGCCCTTCAGAAGACTAGGATATGGGGATGTCAAACAAATTTTGATCGCAGGACTTCAGGATCCTACTGATGGGGCCTGGGAACC
Organism: Onychomys torridus; assembly: GCF_903995425.1. Classification (NCBI taxonomy): domain Eukaryota; kingdom Metazoa; phylum Chordata; class Mammalia; order Rodentia; family Cricetidae; genus Onychomys; species Onychomys torridus. The sequence goes on along the minus strand of NC_050449.1, from coordinate 61,922,519 downwards.
TTTATGAAAAGAATCTTTCTCTATCATTCATGTGATCAGCCACATAGATACGAGCCAAAAGCACCATCCCCAGAATGGCATCTAAAAACACCAAGGTGTTGTTGATTTTGACTTCATTCTGATCTGAATTAGACTTTTTTTTGGAACAAGCTGAGCAGAACTATAATTAATACAATAACCTAAAGTCAAAATGACCCACATGCACCAAAGGTAGCTTCTCCAGGCAGTTGGCTAGCTGGCCCTTAGGTGGAGATTGGCATACAGGTTTTGTGTTTTCACGAACGTAAAGTGTCTTAGTTGGTTATTATGGCTGTGATGAAGCGCCATGACCAAAAGCAGATTGGAGATGAAAGGGTTTATTTGGCTTCCATGTCCATATAACTGTTCATTACTGAAGGAATACAGGACAGGAACTCATACAGAGCAGGAACCTGGAGGCAGGACCTGATGCTGAGGCTGTAGAGGAGTGCTGCTCACTGGCTTGCTTCCCATGGCTTGCTCAGCCTGCTTTCTTATAGAACCCAGGACCACCAGCCCAGGGATGGAACCATCCACAATGGGCTCGGCCCTCCCCACACCAATCACTAATTAAGAAAATGCCCTACGTGGTTGCAGACAGCCTGATCTTATGGCAACATTTTCTCAATTGGGGCTCCATCCTCTCTGATAACTATAGCTTGTGCCAAGTTGACATGAAACTAGCCAGCACATGAAGATATTCATGTGCTTGTAGGTGCACACATGTGGAAGCCAGAAGACAACTTTAAGTGTGTGTGTGTGTGTGTGTGTGTGTGTGTGTGTGTGTGTGTACATGGAGGCTAGAAGAGGGCATTGGTCCCCTGAATTTGGATTTATCAGAGGTTATGGCAGCCCAATGTGGATACTGGAAACTAAGCTCAGGGCCTCTGGGAAGAGCAGCAAGTGCTCTTAACCACTGAGCCATCTCCTCAGCTCCTTCCCCTCGGCCCCTGGGTTCTGAGGAGTGAATTCATGTCCTCCTGCTTCCATAGCAAACACTTCAGTGACTGAGTCATCTTCCCACCCCTAGCATACAGTTTTGGGTCATAGATGATTCTTGGAGCTGGCAGCTATGGGAGAGGAAAAAGTCAAACTCACATAGAGGGAGGAGCCTAAGCTGTGATGAAGTCCCAGAAAAAGCCCTCTAGGACCTCAGAACAGCTTGGGTGCCAGGGTGGCCTTCTAGAATTTCCTTGAGTTGGGGAAGGACCTGAGCTTTTCAAATCACTGGCTCAACTAGCCATTCCCTGTAGGCTTCCTGTGCAAAGAGGTATGATCTTAAGCAGTGTTACTCAACCCTATGAAGGCTGACAGCTGAGGGCACCTGTTAGGAGCACTCACGGCATCTGGAGGGGTGTCCTTTATTTTTGTAGAGGGATCTAGAGGCCTCACCACTGCCAAAGTAGTTCTCAACTTCAGGCGTGATTCATGTATATTTAGCATTTCATCAGCACCTGCTGCACTGGGAAGCAATCCAGCTTCCTCCTCCACCCTCCGTAACACGCTGTCTAGAATGAGCCCCTGATGCCAAGGGGGGAGGGGGTCAGGATCTATCACTCCTTACCATCTGAGAGACACTGACTGAACAGTCAATGTGTAGGAGTCAAATGAGACAACAGATTGGGCATTTGACTTGTAATGTTTGATACAAGAAAGCTACCAGCCATGCCCTGTGATAACAAGGCCAAAAGGCATCACAGAGCACCAGTATTAGTCAACGAGGTCATTTTCCTCAGCTCATCGTGAGCTGGAGGGGAGCATGTACTACCCATACTCTAAGGCAGAGATTATATCAATTCCCTAAAACACAACTTAGGACAGAATAGTGACCATACTATCCCAGCAGGACACACCCACTCCTGACCCCATCACCTTGGGATGACACATGAAGAGGTTTTCTATGGTGGGAAATAATGATGCTGCGCCCAGATGTTTGTACTGAGTTTTGTATGTCTCATGATATTGAGACTCCTTGAATCTCTTGGTAATTATTTGAGTCATCTAGGAAAAAGACCCCACCCCATTCTTTTGAAGATATGATGGTTTGGTTTCTCTGTTTATTCACTTGTGATGAGTGGCAGACACGTGGTGAGTATGTTCTGCTCCTCCATCAGATGCCTTTATGCATATGTTATTTGAGGCTGAGATTTATGCTCAAAGAATAATGAAGGAAACATGAGTGAAAGGAATAATTTAAGAGCAGTTCCTATTAAAGAGGAGATCAGATCGACACCAAAAGCCTGGAGAACCCCAGACTGCTACTTGGCTCTGTTTGAAATTGTGTCAAGGGATAACTCAATCCTGGGGATGACTTCTCCAGAGAGACAGCCCTCCATACCCCACCCTCTCAGATTTCCTTTTTATTTTTAATTATGTGTACGTGTTCATGTGGGGGCACAGAGGAGGCATGTGCACCCAAGTGCATTTCCCTGCCTGGGGAAGCCAGAAGAGGGAGTCAGATTCCCTGGAGCTGAAGTTACAGGTGGTTGTGGGTTACTCAGTGTGGGTGCTGGAAACTTAATGCTATTCCCCTGAAAGTGCAGGATGCACCCTTAACCACTGAGCCATCTCCCCAGCCCCTTATTTTTTTAAAAAACAAAAACTACATTTGTTTAAGTGTATAAATCCTTAACCTACATGTATTTATGTATATTACATACACATCTGATGCCCATGGAGGTCAGAAGAAGCATCAGATTCCCTGGAACTGGAGTTTCTGATGGTTGTGAGCCACTATATGGGTGCTGAGAACCGAATCTAGGTTCTCAGGAAGAGCAACAAGTGCTCTTAACCACTGAGTACCTCTCTCCAGGACAGCCAGCCCCTTTTATTTTCTAAACTAAAGAATTCTGCATGCATGTGTATTCCCTAAAGGGATGCAGAGTCTGCATCATTAACCTAAACTATGTTGATAACCCGCATATTCAACCAGTTTACAAAAACTTAAAAGAAACCTGGCTTGATGTATAAGTCACAAGCAAAACTTCTCATACAACCAAAAGGCATTAAGCTGACCAAATAACTTGATGGCTAGAATTATAAACAGAAACATAATTTGCTAATGGTTTTTTCCAAGGCCAGAACTTACTCCTCTTACTAGGTCATTAATCCGTGATGCCAGGGAAACGAGATGGAAGCAACATGCCTGAATTTCATCTAGAAATCTGCAGGGACTATCTGAATAGATTCATTTGAACAACAGTCTCTGGTTAACCAGTGGTAACCTTGAAGGCTGCTCTTCAGAGCCCAGCACAGTCTTACATTGGGCCTGCTGTAGTCTGCAATAGCTGTCCTGTAACTACAACACATTGATAAAATTTATGAATAATAATATGACCTAGGAAAAACCATTCTATAGCTTTCAACTAGAAGCCACTGGACTCCAAACCTATGTCTCGAGTGTGCCTGCCAAAAAGATCTCCCCACTATTTATAGGCTATGCTGTATCTACCATCTTACTTCAGACCCAATTACTTTACCTTCTGTGGGTTTTTTTTTTTGGGGTTTTTTTTTTTTTTTTTTTTTTTTTTTTTTTTTTTTGTGTGTGTGTGTGTGTGTGTAATGTATGGAAGGGGTTGCACATGTCCACACAGCACATGTGAAGGTTAGCAAACAAGCTTGGGTGACAGTTCTCATCCTCCTACCTTGTTTGAGACAAGGTCTTATTTTGCTCAAAAGCCAGGCCTTCAGACTTCCTAGAACAGTCCTGTGTCTGCCTCCCACCTCAACAAAAGAATACAGAAATTAAAAACAGGGACTCCCCAGGCAAGGGAGTGCACACATTTAATCCCAGCAGAAGACATAGGTGGATCTCTGTGAGGTCCAGGCCCAACCTGCTCTGCTAAGTGAGTTCCAGGACATCCAGAGCTACATAATAGAAAGACATTGTCTCTAAATAACTAACATATGAACAACAACAACAAAAAATCTGGTACTCCCACGTCTAGCTTTACATGGGTTCTGGGGGATTTGAACTTAGGATCTCAAACTCGTACTTTACCCACTGAGCTATCTCCTTTATCCCTTTCCCATTGTTTTTAATAGATCATGAGCTTCAAAAGACTCTACTAGTTACACTGCACGTTAATCATAGCAATGAATCTAACTTTATTGGCACCACACGCTAAGCATTTGTCCTAAGGTAGGTGTTGGGGTGACGGTACAAAACACTGAAGAAAGTGGTAAACCATGTAGTATGACCTTTAAGTCAAAGAAGAATTAAAGTAAAAATCTAACTCCCAAAATAAGGAGATTTGGAGCTACTGTAACTAGTTAGTTCCTTATGAATCCATAGGAACTATGTATGTAACTATGTAACTGGCCTCACACAGGTCACATGACCTGACATTTCACTAACTGAATTACAGTGTTTGGAAATGAAGAGTACTTTCCTGTGCTCTACACTTTCAGATCATAACTCAGTTCAGTTCTTGGTGATACATTTCCATGTGAAAATAGTTGTACCTATATTTAGAAGAGAGAAGGAGATGCTGAAGGGATACAGATCCACTATCCGGTGGCGTTTGCAGGGATTGGGAAGCTTGCCCATGTAGAGGAGGTTTCTGAGAACAAGAGGGGCTCATGGGGTTGATGTCATGGCTGTCCACATTGGGTTTGCCTGAAGGACGTCATACACAGCATCCCAAACTACAACACAGCCTGAGCTGGACCAGTCAGATAAGTCTGCCCTGCACTGACTTTCCAGTCTGGAGTTTCATCCCAAGCAAGCTCTGGTATGTTACTTATTCTCTAAAGGTCCCCTTGGTGATTCTGAAACACAATTGGAAACCCATGTAACTGAGATTTTGGGATCTATAAACAGGCAGCCAAGAGCCAATGAATAAAGTAAATCTCTGTAGACTATCAATAAATACGTTTTAAATCAGCCACCCAGAGAAGTGATTGGCTTCCTCAGGAGGAAGTAAGGCAGGACAAGTCACTGGGGAGTAGGAGAAGGCTGAAGGGACATGTGCAAGCAATGAAATCAAGAACTTTGACTAAAATAGACAGTCATACTTCATGGTCTTGACATTCTATGCAATACTTATATGGGCCAAGCCTTCACAGGTACTCTAAGATTGTCTAGGGTACAATTATCAGTCAACAGCAGAAGCTGCTGGTGTCCTGTTGCTTTTTGGGAAGTGCCTGTTGGCCAGACTTCTATCTGCACCTCTTTTGTGGGTGCGAAGATGTGTGGAGAGTTGTGTACACGCATGTGCATATATGAGCACATGCATGTGGTGGTCAGAGGACAACCTCGAATGTCATTCCAGGGGCACCATCCACTTGACAGTTTTGAGACTCTTGACTTAGAACTCAATAAGCAGAATAAGTTGGCTGGCCAAAGGACACCAGAAGTCTTCCTGTCTCTGTGTGCCCAGAACTGGGATTACAAAACACCCTCATATCAAGAATTATTTTTTTAATTTTCTAGACAGGGTTTCTCTGTGTTAACAGTCCTAGCTGTCCTGGAACTCACTTTATAGACCAAGCTGGCCTCGAATTCACAGTGATCCTCCTGCCTCTGCTTCCTGAGTGCTGGGATTAAAGGCATGCGCCACCACTGCCCAGCTCAAGAGTATTTTTTAGGCAAGTCCTGGGGATGGAACTCAGATGTTCATGCTTGTACTATCTCCCAAGCTTCTCCCTGCATCTCTTTATCTGAGAACTCTGAAATCTAAGGTCCCCTCTACCTATACTCAGAGCAGGTCACACATTCAGGGGACTGACCAGCTTCTGATCCCAGCACTCTGTCACAAATGACCAGCAGGAGCTGGTGTATAAGTCAACTCCCCAGCCCTCAGGTGGAAGAATCTGAGGTCCATGTTTCCATTGATTGTTCCAGAGTCTCGGGCTGCATCTAAAGCTCAGGTTACCAGGGCAGCGATGCCACTGGCTGCTTTGTCATCTCTTTTCTCTCTTCTCCCCTTCTCCTGAGATCACCTCACCATTAAATTACTTGTGCTCTAATCCTTGTCTTGGGGTCTGTGTCTAGGGAAACCCAAAATACCTCACCAACCAATTATTGCCAGCTAGGCAGCAAATAATTACCCACTGACTCAAAGTTTGTGGAAGTCAGAATTGAAAATACATCTAATTAAAAAGTGTTAAGAAGACGTGGCATCTGGGGTGACACACTGTTAGCTAGGGCTGCATGAGAAGGTCTGGCTGCCCTTGGAGTCTGCCTGATTGCTGAGGGATGTTGTCTGTTGATCTCGGCTGCTCCATCTTCTTTTCTAGGACTTTCTACGTGTATCCCCAGTGTTATGCATTGCAGCCACTTCTAATCCGTCCCACACACCTTATTTCAGACCTCCGAGCCTCTAAGTTGTTTCCCATCATTCTAGGATCTTCTGTTCATCTTTTGAAACACATTAGAATAAAAGCAAGATTCACGAGTTGCCATCTTCGTGGAGAAGATACATCAAAAGGAACAGGATAGGGGTCAGATACAAGATTGATATACAAACAGCATTTAAACACTAACCACTTGGTTCATATAACTGGAAAAAATTCTCCTCTTTAATCGCTGTGAACATATAATGTATCTGGAAGCAGCCATTTGAGAGCCATGACACATGGAGGAAAGACATATGCTTTGGCAGGTGGTATAAAAGATGAGCTGGGTGAGCAGAAAGATGGATGGGCTGGTAAAGCCATTTGAGAAACACTTATTATAGTCCTTAATGCAATCTCAATAAAAACATTAACAACCTCTTTTCAGTTCAAGGATTTGGACTCTGTTGAAACAAGAGATGAGACACAATAAACAGCTTGGAGCTTGACATGGAAGAGACACCACATATGCCAGGACACTCTGATCAGTTAACCCCCTTTTTGTATTTCTATGGTTACACACAGTTTATAATCATTGTAAAATTTGGGGAAATTTTTATGTTGTCCCCCCTTGTGTGTGTGTGTGTGTGTGTGTGTGTGTGTGTGTGTGTGTGTGTGCTTGCCTACGCACAAGTGTGTGTGGTGTAGTTGCATGTGTGTATGTGTATACATAAGCATGTGGTAGTCAGAAGACCCTAGATGTTACCTATCTCTTTTTCTCTCCTTGGCCAGAAGCTCACCAAGCAGATCAGGCTAACTAGGATCCTCCTGACTCCCTATGCATGCCTAGTTTGGGAATCTAAGCATGTGTTAACACACTTGGCTTTTTTCCCTTCTTCTTTTTTGAACATGGAGTCTTGGGATTGAACTCATATCCTTATGTCATTGTGCTTACAAGGAAAAACAGTTTGCTAATTGATTTATCTCCATATCCCTTTTAATATCATAAAGTCTGAATTTTTAACTTGTCTTGTGGTCCCCAAATAGGTTGCAAATCCCTCTAAGTCAAGGATTAGGTTTATGTGTCTTTCAGTCAAATATCAAATATTCACTATTCATCCACAGAGATGTCAGACTACAAAGCCATCATTAGGTCATTAGTCCAGGAAACAAAAATGTCATTACTCCACCCTTGGGGAAGTTAAACTTGAGTGTTAGCAAAACTAGGTGACATCTACCTAAGCACAGCCCCCACAGTGGTGTGAGCCTTCTGTTAGCTGGGACAGTCATGGCTGCATGCATTAGCTGAGGCTCCGCCACCCCATTCCTCAACCATCCAAGAATGGCTGACAGAGATTCTAGGGCAGCTCAGTCACTCAGTTGAGGCTTCTCACACACACAATAGGGGTGACTAGTTCAAAGAAATACATGTCCACTTAGTCTCAGCCTATGACCCATAAACTCAAAGGGTTGAATGAATTCCCCCCCAAGCTGCAAGCATAAAACCTTTTTGAAGGCTGCTGTGAGTGGGCCTGGCAGGTTCTCAAATTAAAGAGACTGAAAATTACTCACTTGATATTTTCACCATATTTTATGTGCTTACATTTGTTTAGAAAAAAATCTGTAGAGTTGAAGAGAGGAATCAGTCCCTTGGAAAGTCTATGAGGAAACAGAAGTATGAAGTCAGTGTGTACAGCCTCCAAGAACAGTGAGTAAGCAAACCACGTCTTGATTTCAACTGGGTGTCAGTTCCACGGAAATGTATGCAGGGTATTAATGCTATACTTGTGTTTACTTTCACAACCACCAGGCCTGTGTGAAAATCAGCTTCGCAGCCAAACAGAGTGACAAAAATGACAACTCCAGGGACACAGAAGCCACTTCACAAGTTCTGCCTTCGTTTTTCTGTGCAATCTCCGGAAAGGGAAAAAAAACTTATATTCATCTACACCATCTACACCATCTACACCATCTACCCATTTTGGAAGACTCTGATGACTCAGGAGCAGAGGGTCTTACAAAATTCAAGTCCAAAAAATTCCTCTTGTGTTCCAGCTATTGCCAAGAGGTAGCTGGCTATTGTCAGTCAAAACCCCTATGTGTCAGAGCAGTCACCCCAGAGCTTACATGGCCTCTAGAGAGAGGAGACTAGGCCTGCCTCAGAGGGAGCTCAGCTTCCTTGGGGCCAGAAGGAGGCTTGCCTCCTCTTCTCCATGAGTCTGGCAGGCTCTAGCACAAGTGTTCAAGGCCTGTACTTTAACCAAGCTAAAATATTTCAGGGAAGAAAATTCACAAGTCACATGAATTAAAAGGGGATTCAAGATAATAAAAGAAATCAGTTAAGAGTTCATGATGTGGGTTGGGGCTGCAGCTCAGTTGGAGAGATGCTTGCCTAGCAAGCACAAAGTCCTGCCATTGATATGCAGCAGCAAATAAACCAGGCATGGTGGGATATACCAGTAATCCCAGCACTGGGAAGGGGAAAGAGGAGGCTCAGGAGTTTGAAGTCATCATTGGATACCTAGTGAGTCTGAGGAGACCATGCTGCGACGGGACCATTTGCAGAGACTTTAGCCATTAACTAGGGGCCACTTGCAGGAATAGTCTGCTTCACAATCCCACTCAAACACACAGAGAGATCTGTGTGTTTCCAAGACCCCTTTAAGCCTTGATTTTCTTGCTTGAAAAAAAATGGGTCTAATAGTGTCTACCTTGAGGTATGAGTCAGGAAATAAAGGTAAAACAGTCTGGCACACAGTAAAGGCTAGGTGGGATGTTAATTTCCCCAATGAAACAACTTGATCTTGGAAGACAGACAGGCAATAGGTGATGGAGGGATAGGGAATGCAGTTCTGAGCATGTGTAGTGGAGAAATGCTAAAGTCTGAAGTTACTTCCCTGTATCACTTGTTGCTCTGATTTGAATGGGAGATATCTCCCAAAGGCTCTTGTGTTTGAACACCTGGTCACCAGCAGGTTGCACTGTTTGGGAAGGCTGTGGAACATTTAAGAGGTGGAACCTTGCTGGAGAAAGTGGCTCACTAGGGGAAGGCCTTGAGTTTGTATAACCCAACCACACTTCCTGTTGATCCTCTGTTCTCACAATGTAAACAAATTATGGCCTCCCATCTCTGCCACCATGCCTTCCAGCCAAGATGGGCAAGATGGTTGAACTATAAACCAAGAGTAAACCTTCCTTTCCACAAGTTGCTACTTATTGTATCACGGATATAAGAAAAAACAGCTAATAGTCTTGCCAAAACCCTTTTGACCTTCCTTTTTGGAGTCTAACTCACAAAAAGAACACATCTTTATTTCCTTATTGATCAATGAACACATTTGGTGGCCAACACAGTACTGTCAGAACCCTTTCTCCAAATAGGCAGGCACCCCAAACTGAAAGAACAAAATACCCGCCCTATCCACAAAGGGCTGGATTTTCATGAACAGGATTTAAGAGTCACTCTTGAAACTCAAAATACTTGTCCCCACAACCCATTAGAAAGAGGTTTTCAACTACATGAAAACTGGAACTTATGAAAATGTTCAGGACAGTGTAGACAGTCTTCACTAGTCCTTCCCAAACTTATCCCACACCCCCAGATTCATTTCCTGTTATGACCTTCCCATTCCTTCAGCACAAACATTGAGATGTTGACATGTGGCCCCATTAATCAATCATCTTGGTGTTGTACAGCTGTAGACAATGAGTTAAAAATGATTCACCCAAGGAACATTCTAGCAAAGAAAGGGCAATAAAGGGGCCATTTCATGACCATCCACAATGATTCCCAAATTTCACATTTCTACCTATGATCTTGCAATTACAGCTACACATTGAAGATTTTCAAGCAATTTCTGCCATCCCAGGTGCAGACAGAGTTGTTTAATTGGTGTTTGTAAGTTAGGTGGGAGTTTATGAGACTCCTTCTCCATGGCCTCCCAAAAGCCAGCTGCAAAATCTAGAGACTCTCGCCAAACAATTTCTCACCTAACAATATAGAATCAGAAATCCACTTAAAGGAGCTAAAATCAAGCTATTGAATAGTAGCTTTCAGAGGAAGGAAGAAAGGGGCAGCCCCAATGGCCTTTGGCACCATGTTTCTGGAGGATACTTTGGCCATAGCTCCAGATTGCCAGTTGACAGAAGCTAGTGATGAGCCTTTGCTTTTTGGGTGAGACCTGCTACACTTTCTCTTTTCACACACCATGGGCTGGGAGGCATGTTAGAGAATCTACAATCAACTTAAAAGTCAATTTTTATAATCGCTTCTGCACGGAATGGCCCACTTTCCCCTTAGAGCTTGGGGATTTCATCATATTAAGGAGAGGCTGTAAAAGAGGCACGTTCTACCCAGCAACCAGATACATCTTCAGGCAACGTCTGCAAGAGAAGAGGGGCTCTCAGACCAGCATGCAACTCCCCAGCAATCACTAGTAAGTCCTTGCAGGTCACCTTCAAGGAGTGTATACAAAATAACTGTCTGTCTTGGGGAAGGGGACAATTCTTAATACACAGAAAACATACTGACACAAACTTGCCTCACTTTGACCGATTGATTATGTGTTAATTTTATAAAGTACCGGTGGTATCAGGGAAAACCTGCCTCTGATATTTCGACTACAGCTTGCCAGCCTGATCAGTCCTCATACTCTCTGGGACAGTCATCTTCTGTTTGTCCTCTTCTGTATGTCTTTCTGCTTAGCAGACTCTTGCTATTCAGTCAACCCTTCACATCAAGATCAGAGTTACCTGAGAGGCAGGTAGGCCTTTGAAGCCATGCAGGTAAAGTTTCTGGTAGTATTCCATCCATATGTGATGAAAGCCAAAAGGACTTACTGGGCTGCAGCCTCTATCCACATCTCAAACTCTTCCTTCTCCTCCCATCTCCCAGATATCTAGGACTTCCACTTTGGGAAGGTTCTGGATCCTTTAACATTTCAAGTCCTCAAGGGTTGCACTATCCCTACTTCTGCATAGGAAGATGTTACTCATTTTGGAAAGATCACTACCTCTCTCAGGCTTCTCCTATAACCTTTAGACTTACGTCAGTTTCTTCTTCCCTGGGGTTCTCAGACCCATTTTTATGACAGCAGCCATAAGATGGGTTCCATAAGTTCCATAAAGACCAGGGGTGGGGGTCCCAATGGGGGTAATTCCTTTACTTTTCACTGACACACACCAAACACTCAATAATTCATGTAGAGGGCAGTGAAGAGCAGTGGCCCTCCCTGGGTGTGGAGATTCATTTTTCTCACTTTCCACATCCATTGACCTTACTCAATCCCCACTGTGTTTACACACACACACACATGTCACTAACAGAAACACAGAGGCTGACAGCCAGAATCAAAGTGCCATTACCAGTGAATGCCAGGACTTAGGTGCAAACCTACCTCTCCCATCACTGAACCATCTAGAATGGAACTCCACAAGTATGGGGATTTGTATTTAAACCACTAACTGATTTATGCAGCAAGTGTCCAGCAAGTGGAAGGGTGGGGGGACTGGGTGAGTGTCAGCAGCCACCTGTGAGGTACCTATCTCACCCTAGGTGGGTGGAGCTTCTCAACCTTAATATGTAGTTGAGTCAAAGATCCCTTCACCTCTGAGAAGGTGTTGATTGCTTCTTGGGTTCAAAGGAGGATCCTTTCTCTAAACATATTTACCTTGTGCAGGCAGTTAATTTGCAAGGGCACCATTCACTCTGGCACCATTTCTGTGCCCATCTCCTAGAGCAGCTTGATTCTTTTTGTTGTTAATTTCCTTGTGATTCACTGTTCTAGTTGAATCATAATCAATTCTCCGAGTATTTTCAGTCTTGTTTTCCCATGTGGGTAGGTGCCAATTTGAATGTATCATTTTTGTTAGACCTCATAGTGGGCAGTTATGTGGCAATCACAGCAGGTCTCCAAGAGTTCTTGTTAAACCTGGATATTGAGGGCTCCCAAATATGGAGGGATTAAGTGTGAGTGTCCTCATACATGTGTGGTGTGCCAACAGCACCTGAATTACTCTTAAGCTAATCACACTGAGGAGAGTACATATTGGGTTCACCTCAGAGTGAACATATAAAGCCTCTAAATTAAGGGTTCAGAGAACACCAGAACTGGAACACAGGGCACAGGGAGAAGCCAAGTGTCAGGATAGAATAGGAGGGCCCACATGTATGCTTGAGAACAGGTCGAGAGTGGGGCCCAAATCCTCTCAGCAGTGCTGGGAGCCTAGGTAGGCAGGTATGGATGTCAAGTGCTGGGATGTCTAATATCACATCTCTGGGTTTCCTTCATCTGCCTCTGATGTGTTTGAAGCCTCCCTTCCTGTGGGAGGTGTCTGTGTGTGGTCACTCGCTGGTAGATACAGACTAGACAGTGAAGGAGCCACATTGGCCTGACCTGTGAGTGAGAGACACAGAACAGTGGTCAGAAGCAGAAACTCAGAGGTAGAGGTGAGGGAAAGTCCCCAAGATGTCCAGAAATTTGGAGAATGGTGTCTCATGGACATAGAATAAAGTTCAAACCAACTTCTGCCAGCTCTCAAGGGACAGGAAAATGAAACTGTTAGGTGCCTGGAATAGGGATCATAGGCCTTTAAGAAGCCTCATGGCCATGATCAGCATAAGGAAGGACACAGAGCTCACACAGAGGAGATGCCTGGGCCAAGGTTACTTTTGAGGGAGGAGGTGGGGACAGAGTCCCAGCTTTCTGAACATCGTAGTCCATCTTCTACTTTGTGTGTTGACTTGGCCACAGGACCTGAGATCAGGGTCTGTCCAAGACCGTGGCATTTGTTGGATTTATAATTGGAGAAATTTAGGTTACTGTGTGTGCCAGCAAGGGCTACTGTTTATCTAAAGGCTGTGATCACATCTGTGCCGATTGGCCATCCAGGAGAGCCATCTGTCATTTGGGGGAGTCTTAAGGGAGTCTGGCATGGGTCATGAAGTCCTGGAGTGGGTGGAATTAAGGCTACCTCTAGTAGCCTCCAGGCTTCCATGCTGAAAGTCCCTTCACCTTCCCCCTTCACTGTCAAATAACACGGTGGCCTTTCCTCAGATGATGAAGAGCCCAAGAAAGAGCTATTGGCCTTGGCTACGGCTTTCAATCCATGCTTACTGCATGCAAACCTCCACTAGACTTGGGACCTGACCCCCATGAGGCAGTGGGATACAAGGTCCTGCCTGGGAAACTGCCTCTTTTTATCATGCTTTTTTAATCTTAGGGTAACCAGGGAAGCTAGCCAAGCCTGAGAACTAACCTCCATTTAGTTTTCCCTGTCCATCAAGTTGCCCTGCAGCCACAGGCATTGCCTTGCACATTGGGATAGATGTATGGAAGCTGAAGTTTTGCTAAAAAAAAAAAAAAAATAGATGTTGTAAATCAAGGCAGCTATTGCTACTTCCCTCTGAGCCCAGGACCAGGAGGTCCAAGCAGCAGCTGTCCCTGAACAGTGAGAGAGCCAGAGGTCTTGGGTGGCTCCTTGGCTGATTCTGAGTAACTTAGAGGAAGAGGGATGGAAATACTATGCTAATGCAGCAGCCTGCTTCTGTCTCTCCCACTTGCTGCCTCCAACATCTGATGACAAGATCAAAAGCACACATTCCTTCCTCTCTGCCAGTGTTTGAAAAAAAGGGTGGGTTAAGGAGATTGAGTAGAGGTCAGCCAACAAATCAGAAAATCCCCCAAGGGATTCTGCCTCTGCTCTTTTCCCCTGCTACCAGTCCTGTTTCTATTGCTATTGAGCAAACAGAAGACCCCTTAGGTCCTTGCTATCCTGAATATAAACAAACGTCAGATGTCACTTCCAGTTTTGACACTTCTATTAAGAAAGTTGATAGAGAGTTGCCCTGGTAATGCTTCAAAAGGGGGTGTTTCTGAACCAGAGACTCTGCCCTGGGACCTGTCAGTTAATGTATCTAGAGGGAGGTGGGGTTCTGATTGACCTGTGTGTCTCTCAGCTAGTTAGTATTACTCTAAAGAGGTTTAGCCTAAGGATATCACTAGGAGTACATGTTTGATAGCTTTTAGGAAACTAGCAAGCTAGGATGATGTTTCAGTCAGTAAAGTGCTTTCCACACAAGCATGAGGACCTAAATTCGATCCCCAGCACTCACAGAAAGGGCATGGTTGTATATGTTTGTAATCCCAATGCTGCGAATTACAAAAATAGGAGGGCCCGAGTGGTTAGTCTAACCAGAGAGCCCCAGGTCCCAGTGAGAAAGCCTAGCCCACAAAACAATACAACCCCCTGCACCTCCAGCTCCAGGGGAATCTATTGCCCTCTTCTGGTGTCAACAAGCACTGTACACAGATGCACATAACACACACACACACACACACACACACACACACACACACACACACACCCCATATACATGTACACACAACTAAAACTTTTTTTTTCCCAAAAAGGTATTTGGGAGAAAGATCATAAATTCAGATATAGCCTCTATTAAAAGGAGTGAAAAGTATTAGAAAACTAAATTAAATTAGTTAAAACTACATCCTCAGCTATGGAAACAGCCTTATCAGGCTGAAATAATACATTGGATAAGATAAACACAGGCATGTTTCCATGAGAGACGATGATGAAGCAGGGCAGTGGGCAGATTTGTAGACAGTGTTTCCTTTTAGACTTTGAAACCATGTGTATTATCCTGAGCCATGTTTTCTGTTCATTTGTTGTTAGTCTACTTTGGAAAATAGGAATAATATAGCAGTTCTATTTTTAGTTTGTGAGCCCCCTCTATAGTGACTATTCTAGTGACTGTTCCAAGGTGACTATTCTAGTTCACTCTCCCAGAAGCAGTGAATGGGGTGGGGGGTATGGGGTAGGGGTGGGGGCTCCCCTCTCTCTACATCCTCACCAGCAGTCCATTTCATCTGGTTTTTTCACGGCAGTCCTTCTGGAGGAGAGATGGAACCTCAAAGCAGCTTTGCCCTGCACTTTACCTACACTCTTGACTCTGCTCCTGGGTGCTGAGATTGCTGTCAGACTCCATGCTAGGCTGAGGCACTAGGGGACACCCCACCAGGGAGCCTGGGGACAGGGAAGGTGCAGGAAGGACTCCTTGTAGGTATCCTGTTGCTTTCCTGTCTAGAAGCTCACTTCATATGAGCAGCAGTTAAAGTCACAGTGGCTGAATCCATTCTGTTCCTTCTCCCAACATTTGTGAAAACAGCTTCCTAGTGAGAGAGATGTCAGCACCAGCTAAAGGGCATCCCCTCTTCAGGGGACCAGATCCCAGGTTCTTGGGGTGCCTTTCTTCCTTGAGCTCAAAGTCTAGCACCCAGCAAATCGTAGATGTTCTTCTGAGATCTAAGTTTTGGACCTTCGATTCTCCCTCCACTAACTTTAGAACTGACTAGAACCTTCCCTTAAGGCAGCACTTGGGCTTAGTAACATGGGCATGAGAAAAAAAAATCTCCTCTCTGTTTTTGCTCCCTTGGCAACTTAGGGTTCCTCTGCCTTTTTACTGACTTAGTTGACAATCTTATACCTTTACATTTAGTTCATTTTGTCAAATAACTTGTAGGCTACCATCTCCTTCTCAATCTCCAGAGGGTACAAGTCACTCCCTAAGCTTATCTGTGTATGATTCCTTCCTTCATGGAACAGCTTGGAGGACCAGAATTCTGCCAAACACAGAAAGGCAGCTCTGAAAATCACCGTTTAGTTAGTGGGGGGTGAGGGTAGGGGCGTTAAGAAATCAATAAGAAAAACTCAAATAAGCTCCATGCACCTCCTCATACAAACAAGAGAAGGTTCAGCAGAGGCTGGGTGCCCTATGGAATTAACACACAACCATCATTTTCTAGCAGCTAGGTCCACGAAGGAAAGACTTTGAGAAGCAGGAAGACGCGCATTGAAAAGTTAACCCTCGGGGGTCGTGTTTCAGCCAAGACTTTAGAATCTTGCACATTTAATCTTCATTTGTGCTTCATTTTATCATCTTAAAGTCTTTTAGTTGCTGTGGCTTAATCATTTATCATGCTTCCTTTCTTTTAGATTTGTGGATTGGGACACCTTTTCTTTAAAATATAGTGCTCAACCAACAAGCCATGAATATTCCCTCTCCACTTTACAGAGCTAATTAAATTCTCTTTCCTACTATAAGATGAGTTCTTCCTGCCAACCCTCCCTTTAAAATACCCTTCACACTCATCTTCTCCTATCCACTCCAGCAGGCACAATTTTTCATATCTGTTTTTCCTTGCCTGCCTACCTGGCTGGCCTTAAGAACATTTGTACCAGTCCCAACCGCTGGCCTCTCCTATTCTTGCTCACTCTCTGGGTCACTCACACACTGATGCTCTGTATTCCTTCAGTTTTCTGGTCAAAGACTTGAAGGTTTCCCAACTACCTGCAGAGCCAGCTTCTGTTAGACATCTCCATTCTTGTCTTTTTTTTTTTTTTTTTTTTTTTTTTTTTTTTTTTTTTTTTTTTTTTCGAGGACAGGGTTTCTCTGTGTAGCTTTGCACCTTCCTGGAACTCACTTTGTAGACCAGGCTGGCCTTGAACTCACAGAGATCCACTTTAATCCAAGTGCTGGGATTAAAGCCGTGCGCCACCACCGCCTGGCCATTCTTGTCTTCCTGAAGGAAAGAAATCAGTACAATTAAGCAGAAGTGGATTTAGTAAAGCCATTGCAGCAGATATTCCAAAAAGAATTTGAAATGGGTTGTCCCAAAGCCAGGGAGCAACTTGGGTTCTGAGTTACAAGTTTTAAAGGAGGTTTTATGATATATATGGGGTAAGGTGACCCCCCTCCCCAGAAGTCATGATAGATTGGATAACCATACCCCCCATGTTCAAGTATTTTGTCCCATGATCCTCTAGAAAAGCACCCAAAGGGGAGGCTTCAAAACCACAATGCAAGTGATATTATGGTGATATCAGGTCTTCTGAAAATGCACATCTGCATGCGCCTTAGTTTCTGATTTAATGACAACCTTACTGTAACTTTGGAGATGCTAAACCTCAAAGGAGCAGTCTGTTCTCTGTCCAGTGGGAGGCACAGCTACCATAGCAGAGCCCTGGTTCTCCTCGTCCTCTCTTACCATACTCCTCACCTAATCAAGTATCATTTCCTTAGCAGGACACTCAAGTTGCTGTCCATCTGACCATTGCAGCATGCTCTCCAATCTCCAGCAAACTATTTTCCTTTAATTCCAGGTAAGTGCAGTAATTTATTGTTAATTGGAACTGCCCTTTTTTTCCCCTATAAGCTCTCCCTTACTTCACTATCCCAATCAAGAGTGCTCTCTGATTCTCACTGTCCATCTGAATGCTGTAAGGTCAAGCCTAACTCACTGCCCTTCTCTGAGGAAGCCTTGCTGACTGCTGCAGCAAGCTCCGTCTCTTCCTTCCTTGAACTGCTGCAACTCTTGATAAGTGTCCCTTCAGGAGTGACAGCCATCATGTGCTGAGCCTCTGCAAGTTCTTTAATAATCACAAATCCTCTCAATAGCTCTTTACCTGGTTTAGATGAAGAAATGGAGATTTGGAAGGTGCAGTATGCCCTAAGAGCAGGCAGTTTGTCAGGAGACAAAGTCAAGAGGTGTGCTCTGTCGACTCTACCATGCTTACTGCCCTTTGGCCTTCCAGTTAGGAGAGCCGGTGTCAGGAACCAGTGGTCAGACTTGCACAGATCACATCACCACTGTGCCCCTGATAGTCCCCTGTTAAGGCTGCCTACATCACTGGCATTCTGGGAACCATTCCACAGAGGACATGAACCTCCGTCTGTCCTTCTAGACAAAAAGATGACCTCTGGCAGTCTAGATTGGTGTTTCCATGGGCCTTTGATTACTAGGGAAGGGGCTGCCCAGTGAGGGTCAGGGCACTGACGTGGTTTCTTTGCAAGATGCTTAGAGGCATCTTGTCATATTGAATTAAGCATTTGTCTTTGTTTAGAAACTCCAGAAATGTTTCAGAAAGGGGTTGCCAGAAGAGAGTTTTAAACTGTCAACCTGCCATAGAAGCAGGGAAGAACAAAAGCTATGGAGAGTTCCCTTTCCCCTGTGGGGAGCAAAGAGGGTTGTCTTTGTCTCATATGGGCCTCTTTGGAAGAGAAGATTCATGTCTCATTGAAGACAGGACATTGTGTTCAACAACTGCAGAAGCAATCTGGACCCAGCCTCATGGACGGACAGCATGTGGTAGTGGTAGACATATATGCACACTTTTTACCAGAAAAAAAAATGTATTCTAACCCTTGGACATAACTGGAGGAATGTAGGGCACTGATAGAGAATAATGCACATTGGAAAAGAAAGCCAAGGGACCAGAGAGATAGCTCAGCAGGTAGAGTGCCTGCCTAGTATGCACATAGCACTTGGATTGAATCCCCAGCACACTATAAACTGGATACGGTGGTGTACACCTGTAATCCTTGCACCTGGAAACTAGAGACATGAGGAGTTGAAGTTCAAGGTCATCCTTGCCTGCACACAGAGATCATGGCTAGACGGAGACCCTGGCTCATAAAAAAGAAAAAGAAGCCAAGACAAAGGCAGGCAGGTTTGACCTCATAGCTCTGGTTAAATTCAAATTCCTCCCTTTACGAACCCTGATCCTAGATAGAGGACAAGTGTGGACTGAGGACTCAGACAAACTGAATTCACAGATGTTGAGTGATGTCATTCTGATGCAGCGACTCTAAAGTGGAAACTCGGCAAAGGTAAATTTTGCTTCCAGCCATGGTCCAAATTCTCAAATTGTCAGACAAGTGCCACCTACTAATCAGTATTTCTGACTTTGAATGGTGTGTGTGTGTGTGTGTGTGTGTGTGAGGGGTGATGGCCTGCCCAAGTGAAAGTTTGGGCAAACATTATCCCACTTTATACATTTTCTCTCATTTGAATATCCCATTTGTCAGTCTTGCAAGACAGCAAAGAAACAAGTCATTGTTGAGGGGATTTCACGCTTTCCCTCCATCCTGCTGCTGGAGGTGGATCCTGAAAGAGCACAGCATTTTGCAGCGCTGCTCCCCCCAATCCCGGGAAGCTGCTCTCCTAACTCGCTTTTAAGTGCTCGCATGACTAATAAAGTGTGACATGGCAGAGATTTGCTAGCCTTCTCTTCAGGGCGTACATTCTAGCTGACAAAATATGGCTAAATTTAGCTGCTTTAGACAACGAGCGTCTTCCAAACAAAATGGGCCTCAAAAGCAAAAATGAACCATGGCACGACTCTCTCCTGACATGGATTTGCCCAGACTCTCTCGGACCTCTCACCCAAGCCCAATATGCACAAATAAGCAGATACTAGTGGGCAGCATATGGACTGTGTGTCCATGGTGGTGAAGCTACCTGCAGGTAAGGCAAGCTCTGAGGCTAGAGTCCTTTCCACTGCTGGAGGATGGACACGCGGTCAGCAACAGACCCCATGGAGAGGATACTGCAATACCAGAGGCTCCCCTGACACTGGTCTTAGACCAGTCCATGTCTGAGTACTGTATTCTCCTGCCTCAGATAATCACAGTGTTGGGCCATTAAGAGAGTCCAGAGGTACATCAAGAGCCAGTTCTATGCTTGGGACAGCAAAGGTCAAGAAAGGTGAAGCAACATGTTCAGGGTTCCCTAGCCAATGGGGACACTATGCTCCTGGCTCTTGATTGATCTAAACTGCTTCACAGGAAAGATAAGTGTGGGGAATCTGTTGGGACATATGGGAGACACTCTGTGGAGGAGAATCATATGTTGCTGAAGCAGTCTGAAAGCTAAAACTGTCTCCTTTTCAGCCCAAAGTTTGTGTAGTTGGTTCCAAAACATTGTGAATGCATTTGGCACATGGTATTGAAGCAGCTGACCTCACTGAGACAGGCATGGGCTCTGAGTGTGAGGGGGACACAACCTCAACTGGAGACAGAGACTAGCCAGGTGGGGAGCACTGAACTCTCTCCATCCCATGTTCAGGCTCTGCACAAGCTCAAATGAAAGATGCCTCATTCCCTGGGTATTTGAACTATGGAGCTCATTGTTGAATTTCAGAGCTCGACAGAGTCTCTATGTGCTAAGAGTTGCTTGCTGGCAACTCTTTGATGCCCTCTCCAGGTCTCAGGGGCACGAGGGTAGATTGGCATGTTTCCCAAGCTCATATTTCAGCAGGGTTTCCACATGATTACAGTTTCGCCTGTGGGGGCCACTTGTGTGAGTGCTGGAAGGGAAGCAGAACCCATTATTTCCCTGAAAGAGCTGTGACCATATGGCTTCAGCAACAAGTTATCAGTTGCCTTTGTGTTGACTGCAGGGCCAATTATGAACATTGGCCATGGTGAATTTTCTGAGTTTCTTGACCACCAAGAGAAGGTAGAAATGTTCCAAATCACAGAATCACAGTTGCAGTGGTAACGCTAGAACCAGCAGTCATTTTTTTTTGTTCACACAACTCTACTTTGTCCCGGATTGGGAAAACAGAGGGAGCTGAGATGACCTTCCTGGTTTTGCCCACTCTAATAACCTTCATTATCTAGTTGATGGTATTTAGACTCATTGTGGAAATACATTTTGGGGCTTGTCTGTGGGAGATTTTCTAGATTAGGTTAACTGAGCTGGAAAGACTCACCCTAAACATGGGCAGCATCATTCCATGGGCTGGGGTCCTGGGTTGACTAACAATGGGAACAGAGTACCAGCATTCATCACTCTCTGGTCTCTGGTTGCAGATTCATGACTCCCGACCATTATCACACAGTAGAGACCCTGGCCCTCATTTGAGGCCTTTTTAATGTCCCATGAAGCCTCCTGCCTTGATCATCCTGTGGCTGCTCCAATCAGAAACTCTGCTTTCCTCGTTCTGTCAAACTGTCAAAGCAAGCTGATCCTGTGGCCTTCCTTTCTGAGACAGTGGTAGGTGCTGGGGTCAGTTATGTGAATACTCACATGTTGATCTGTAGGCATCTGTTATTAAGAGATGCCTTTGATCTAGACATCAGCAACCTTACATGATCCTCTGCTCCCTAGTGGGAGCCCCAGGAGAACCCTAACACACAAAAGTAGATTACACCATCCCTTCAGCCATTTCTTAAAGCCTCACTTCCCAACACCCCACCTGCTGCTGCTAGTCCTTGCTCATAACTCTGACTCATATATGTGCCTACTTAGCTCTGAGTGTCCTTTGACCTGACATCTAGAAATGGCCCAATTAATACTTCCTGGAGCTGGACCTTTCCTGTCATATTATCTGAGAAACTCTGAGAGTCTGGTTTGTCCCTTCCCATAAACACCTCCACTACCACCTCCCAAGTTTGTAACTCCTCAGCCCTATGCCTTTCTGCCAAATAGCTTTGGGGTTTCTCATTGGCAGTCCTGTGACCTATTCACTGTAAGAATTCTGAAAATATCCAATGAAATATAAGAGAATGTCCTCAATTTGGAAAATGGATGCTCTGTCGTTGAAATTGATACATCACCCCTCCCCAAAGTAAGAAGGTGCTATCAGTTATATCAAGGGCACTAGGTAGGTCAGTGAGGATGAGGTTGACCAAAAACTATTTGGGGGAGGTATTGGTCATTCTGATTAAGAATTCAGACAATGTGAATTAAGGCAGATCCAGAAGAAAGAAGACAGATGCATGAAAAAGGTTGGAAGTGGAGACCACGTGGGGCTTTATGAAGCTGAAAGGCAGACCCAGGGAAGCCATCATCAGGGGGTAGATGTTAAGAAAATGCTTTGTAAGAAAAGAAGAGACCTGGGAGGGAGTGGGAGAGGAGAGAGCAAGCTCTCAGAAGATGGAATATCAAGTAGGGAAATAGGTCAAAAGTGTAGGAAGAGATCAAAAGGGAACAGAGAAGAATAAAAGAAAGAGAGAGATGAGAGAAAAGATGGGAAGAAAGACAAGGGAAAATTCCACTAAGAATTTAAAACGGCTCTAGAGAACACTGAAGAAGCCTTAAGTGTTCACATGGATCTATGTGGATGCTGGGAAACTGCCATCCTGGCTCTGTAGTTTTGGGTTCTCAAGAGATACATCTAGTATGTCCATGATGCTTTGGTCAATCTTAGTCATGTGAGCATCAACAAATGTCTATCATATATGACTGACTTATGAAATGCAGGTCCATTTCTTATTTTCACTGAGTCCACTGCGGGTTAGCTGTCACCATGCTTTACAGTGCCCTTGCTTAGAGACTCAGACCAAGGGAGACCCCAGAAAAAGGAGTACGGGAGATCATGTAATGGTTTATAGGACTTCTTATCCAGTGCCATTTTAGACCACCAGCAAGTTTCATGACTACAGATGATCCCCAAGGAGAGGGCTCTTAATCCTACTATGTATTTGAAAGAGCTGGGGATACTTGATTGACAGAAGTAATGATCACCAAATGGTAAATCCACAGGGTCCCTTTCTGGCAGACCCCTTCAATATATCATTTTTTTTATTTGTTAATAATCCCTTTATCTTTCTGCATGTGTGTTCCTGTGTGTGCATGAATGTGTACCCACATGTGCATGCAGAGGTCAGAGATCACAGATGTCTTTATCGCTCTCTTCCTTATTCCCTTGAGACAGGGTCTCTCACTCACCCTGAAGTTCATCCTCTCAGTGAGGCTTGCTATCCAGGGAGCTTATGGGACTCGCCTCTCCTCACTCCACTAACGCTGGAGTTTGAGGAGCTCATGGTCATGCCTGGCTTTCATATGGCTACTGGGGATTCCCATTCTGGTCCTCATGCTTGCACAGCACGCACCCTTCCCCACTGAGCCATCTCCCCAGATGCTAACCTGCTGTATTCTTAAACAGAAATCATGCAGCTGTAAAATTCTAAAAACAAGGAGGAATCTGGAAAAAAAATATCTCGTCCGGCTCTCTCAGTTTTCTGGGAGGGAGACAGGATCTCAGAGGGATCAAGTGACCTATCCAGGCTCACGCTGCTGGTGGACCAGCAAGGTCCTAATTCCCACATTCCCATGCCAGTTGTACCACGCCAGGGTGCTTCTAGTAGTTTAATAAATATCTGCTTATTTGAAGTACCAGATTAATTTCCACTTTGGAACAGGCTTTTAATTACTACTATAAGGGAAGGAAGGGTTTCTTGCCAAACGCCTGGGCGCTGCCAAGTTCCTTGTACCTCCAGTCATGAATTCCAACCACATAAATAAATAGAAGGCAATTAGGAATTTGAAGTAAGAATCTGGGTAGGATTAGAGAGAAATGTTTAATGATACACATGATTGTTTCTGCAAAACATAGACTTCCTTTTGGCCATTAGAAGTATTTGCATAACAACATATGTATATAACTGTGTACACATATACACATAGACATATTTTCATCTATGTAAAATATTTCCAGAAGCTTTCCCAAAAAAGTGGTAATAGTGGGAGCGGATCTATAAACAAGAGAGAGGAAGACATACACTTTCCTATATGCCCTACTGTGTTATCTGAAATTCTTCTACTACATTTGTATTACTTTTTCAATAAAACAGTGTTAATAGGACAATAAGAGAAGGGTGTTTTTTTAAGTAGCAGATGTCAAGAAATGCTTAATGGGACTGCAGCATCTTTTAGGGTAACATGAAATAGAACAAGATGAGGGGAGAGGACTAAAATGGAAGCAGCCAGCAGCACATACCAGCAGGCACTACATTTTTTTTTAGCAGGTTGCAATATATTTTTATGACAGACAAGCATAATTTAAATATCATTAGCTGGGATAATCAAGATCTAGGTGCAAGACCCCCAGAGGCACTCCCAGCTTTTGCTGCTGCTCCGACGAGGAGGAGATCACAGGAGCCTCTGTGGCTTCAGATGTCCTACCTGCAAATAGCCTGTGATTTAGATGTCTTCCATCCATGTGTGTTGTGCAGTGACCACTTGGGGTTTGTCAAAGAACAATTCAGGGGGCATGGGTGTAGCCGATAGAGTGCCTAACATGCACTGAGCCCTGGGTTAAATCCCCAGCACTACATAAAATCATGCTATGGTGGTGCAGGCCTACAATCTTGGCACCTGCAGGAAGAGTTGAGAGGATCAGGAGTTCAAGGTCATCTTCAGCTACATCATGAGTTCAAGGCCAGCCTGGGCTATATAAAAATCCTGTCTCAAGAGAAAAGATTTTTTAAAGGAAAGTTCAGGCAGCCAGCAGCAAGATTAAGAGCCTCAGAAAGAGAAACATCTGGTTTATATTCTACACCACCCGCCTATTAGCTATGAAAAAATCCTGAGCAAATTACTTAATTTCTCCCCATTTTCGATAAGGTTGGGTAATGTCTGCCTTAGTAGTTGCTGTAAAGATTAACTAAATGGAAATAGAGAAAGTTCCTGATACTCGTTGGGGACACTGAAAATGTGTCATTCCCTTCAGAAACCATCTCAATGAGCTCACTAAGAAAACCAGCTTCAGAACAGACCCGAACTCATCTGTTTCTGGGATCCATCCCTTGCCCTGAAGTGAGACCCTGTGAAGGTGGTCCAAGCACCGGTGACAGCGTACCACTTGGTTCTAGCCAGTGTGCCTACACAGGGTGACCTCAACAAGGAATGGGTACTGTAGCAATGAATGCATCTACTCATCCATTCCTTCAGTCGTCTGCTCAACAGATGTTATGTTTACATGCCAGGTACTGTAGCAGATGTCAGAGGTCACTGATGAACATGTAGCTCTTGCCCACAGCAATCTTATCATTCAGTAAGGACTAGAATAAAGGACAAATAGAGCTGTGCTGAGTGTTTCCTAAGACTGTGTACGAAAGCCCTGGTGCAGGTGGGAGGGGAAAGGACGTGATAAGAGAGCAGAGGGTGCTGAGGGAGAAGTGGGTATGGGAAGGCGAGGGGTAGCTCTGGGGGAGTTCCTATGAAGCCAGGCAGAGTTTTCCTTAGGACCTTCAGAGAATGAGGGTCGCCAGGAACAGAAAGCCAAGAACTGAGCTGACAAGGTCCATTACAGACTCTTTCAGCTGTGAGCAGGTGGGAGAATAGGAGGCAAGGCTGGCGGCCATGGCTCGAGTCATCTGTGCTTCCTGAATGGAATTCAGACAGCCTAAGGGAGTCCTTGTCCTGTGTGTGTCCCCTAAAGCTGCTCAGGAGAGCGGGGAGGTAGGCAGGAAGGATGGGAGGACAGTGTTTGGGAGCTTTATTTCAAAGGCAGCAAAATTGGAGCTGTAACGCTTGGGAGAAGAGGCTGGCGCTGGGTCTGTCTGTAATAAGAAAGCCTGGGTTTCAATTCTCCTTTTGGCATCCATGCTTTCTCGGCTTTCTCCTGTCTCTCAGACACTGGCTTTGATTATTATCCATGACCTTTGGAAATTCTCCCAGGTTCCAGAAGTCGGAGAGTAAACTCGGGTGGAGGGGCTGGATGTACCTGCAGGGACATGTAGAATACCCCACAATCCCATGCTACTGTAGTCCCTGAGGGTGTATTTGTTTGTTCGCATGTGTATGTGCATGTACAAGTGTATATGTAGCTGCCTGTATACATGGTGCACATGTGAGTCTTTCTGTGTGCATGTGTGTATACATGTGCACATGTGTGTCCCTTTGTGTGCATGTACGTATCTGTGCATCTGTGTCTGTGTGTACCTGCATGTATCTGTGCATGTGTGCGCATGTATGTATCTCTATGTGTATTGGTGTTTGTGTGTGTGTACATGTGTATCTGTGTGCATGTTTCTGTGTCTGTATGTCTCTCTGTGTTTGTGTCTGTATCTGTGTATGTCTGTTTCTGTGTGTTTGTATATATGCATGCCTGTGGAAAGGTCAGAGGACAATCTTGGGTGCCATCCATCAGGTACCATTCTGCTTTTGAAATTTCTCTGAGAAAAGGTCTTGCACTGGCCTGGAAGTCACTTACTAGTCTGGGCTGAGTGACCAGTGAACTCCAAGGCCCTACTGCCTCCTCTCCTTCGGCACTGAGATAAGAAGCACATGTGCCAAGACTGGCTTAATTTTATTTTAATTTTGAAATAAGCTCTCATTATAATGCCCAGTCTACTCAAGAAATGGACCCACCTCTGCTTCTAGGAGAGCTGGAATTAAAGGCACATGCCGCCATGCAAAATCTTACATATGTCTGTCCTGTGATAGTGAAGACATGACAGGATTGACCATCAACTAGGAGACAAACCTCTAAGAACAGCATGGAGGAGTTTCTATAATCTATTAATTGAGGTGGGAAGACCCACTGTAAATGTGGGTAGCCCTGTTCTATGGTCCCACACTAAATAAAAAGGAAGAAGCAAGCAAAACGCCAATATTCATAGCCCTCTGTTCACCAGCTGCCTAACGCCCTTGTCACCACGCCTTCCCTACCATGATGGACTATATCCTTGAGCTATGAACCAAAATAAATCCTTTCTTCACTGTGTCTCTTAGATGTTTCATCATAGAAGCAACAAAAGCTGGGGGCTCAAGAAATGGCCCAGAGGTTAAGAGCACTGGCTGCTCTTCCAGAGGACCTGGGTTCAGTTCTCAGCAACCACATGGTGGCTCACAACCATCTACAATAGGATCTGATGCCCTCTTCTGGCCTGCAGTCTCTGTATGCAAATAGAATACTCATATACATTAAAGAAATAAATCTAGAACAAAATAAAGCCAAAAACCCAGCCTAGAAAAAAAGAAAGAAAGAAAAAAGCAGCAATAAAAGCAACCAATATATGCACTGATCTTGAAGTCTTTCCCAGTCACTTGTCTCTAAGAATTCTGGACAAATTTTCTCCCTCTACCCCAGCTGAATGACTGCACTACGACACAACTTGAAAGTCACCCAGACCCCCATATTAGAAGACAATTCCCTAGTCCCTCTTTCTATGGACCCTGATAAATCACTCCATAGCACAATTCTAGCCCACTGCTATTGACCTGTTTATTTATCTCCTCATGGTTTGCCTCTCTATTAGAACATCGGTCCCCAAAGTATAAGGTCCTATTTTATTTTGCTAATTCAAGACTCCAATATTTAGCACAGTGCCTGACATGAGACAGGCTCTCAGTGAATATTTGTTGGGTGCATGAATGAATGAATGAATGAATGCTCATTGGCGTAAGCCCTTATTTCATATTCTTGCAGAGCAGAGACACTATTACATATCCTATGTCCCCCCACTTTGCCCCAGCCATGACCTCTACTCCATATGCTCTTTAATTAAGACATTTTATTTTTCTATAAACTGCAATGGCCTTGAGCATGCCTAGGAATTTTTGCATGCTGGTCTTCAGACTGAGACAGCATTCTTTCCCTTTTAGCACACCCTGCATATCTTTGAGGAACACGTTCACACTTCATGTCTTTTAACAGCTCCCCTGTCCCCTGCCAGTCTCTCCTCTTCACCCATTTGGCACTCAGATCCCTCTCCTGGGTCTTCATTCCAATTTCATTGTGTTCATCTGTTCAAATGCCTGCCTCTTGCACTAGGCCATGAGCAATTCAGGAGCAAAGGAGCCTTTTGTTCATGGTGTTCCCGACACTTGGGATACAGTTGACAGATTTCTGTGAATCATATCTGACATTCCAGAAAGTGGTCCACATGCACTTTTGTTCCATTAGAAGCTGAAGAAACTAATTACTAGAAAAATTGAAGAGCAGGTACCCTTGGATCACCCCAAAGGGCTCACCTAGGCATATTCTTTATCTATGGAGTTAAATTGTAACAATGATGAGTAGGACCCCAAGTCCGTTTTTGGTGAAGAAGTCAGATGGGGTTCCACTATGCCTTGGTTCTGGAAATGACCTTCTTTTGGCAAACACTGAATGCCTACTGTGTTTCAGGCACTGTGAGAAGAACTAGGACATTCCAAGGCAGACAGCATGCAGCCATGACCTAAGGAGCTAATGGGCTCCCAGGAGCCAGGAAAAATAGGATTTTCTGTTCTTCAGGCTCCTTCAACTTAATGACAGCTGATCAGCATTTGATAAATGAAAATCATAACCAAAATGGCTGAAGGAGGGGGTATTCAAGCAGTTGTCCAAGAAAAGTGGGGCTTTCCTGGTGTCTTTCTGAGCATAATGTAACAGACAGGACTGGATCACATATAAAGATGAGTGGCAACTAAGGAGCCTCTGAAACCTACACACGCCTAAGGTATGTATGCATACCAGCGCTAGGATATCCTTTCCCCCTAGGATGAATATGAGAGCCCCACCTCAGATGCATCTATATTGGGAATAGATCTCTCAGAAAATGGCCCGTGGCTTTCCTGGAGAACTTCTTCTATTGTTCTAGAATACTATTCTATTGCCATTTCAGAACATCATGACCTAGGCAACTTATAAAGAGAGCAGTTAATTTGGGCCCTCATTGTTCCAGAGGGTTAGATAGAGTCCATGGGTATCATGGACTCCATTTGTAGACTTAGGATCTTTCTACTTTGCAAAGACATGTCTCTAAGTTTTCTGCACATAAAAGAAGGGTGGACCACCTCCCAACCACCAGGCTGCTCTCCTCTGGCTCAGCATTCACCAGGTGGTGGAGAAGCCATGCTCCAGGACTAAGTGCAGGATGGGCTGTGAAGATGAGCATCTGTGTCTGCAGATATGCTCTACTTCCCTGTCTCCTCCTGGGACAGTGACGCTAACTCAGTATTTAACAGAGGTCCTCTGATATTTAGTCTTTTAGGAGTGTCTGGCTTTGTTTTCACTTTGGTTTTAAAACCCAGATTATACCTGTTGTGTTCATCAACAGGAAGGCTCTGCTGTCTAGAAGGGAATCATAAATTTTATAAATGATCCAAGGAATTGCAACAGCAAACAATTCAGCTGGTGGGAACATCCAGCCATCTCCTTTCTTCTTGGAAGGTGTTTTAGGATGAACATAATGCTATCATCAAATCTATTACTGATGGCCTTTCCAAGGTTGCTTAAATTTCACAGCTCAAGACTGGCACCCACTGAGCTAATTCACAGTGGCATGAAGCTTCTTTGAAACACAACTAAAACCCCTAAAAGTCTAAATTAATAAAAAAAAAAAAAACCTTTATTTTGCTCCTCAGCTTATAAATATTTTTGCAATGAGAGGAGATCATATGGACTGACTGCACCAAAATATCAATCTGTTACACAACAATTTGGAGTACCTGCTAATACTCCTGAAAGACACCCATGGCCCCCATGCCAACATGTTACTGATGATGTCCCATCTGCCTGCACAACACCTTAAAAAGCAAAATTCTAAGGACCCAAGGCTGAGTGTTCTACAGCCATAGGACCTGGATTGTTCGAAGAATTTGATGAATGGAAATAGAAATATAGAAAATGGACTATATAGTCATTGTGGTATAGAACTAACTTGGTTACTTTACCATTGCCATGACAGAGCATTACAACCAAGGCAACTGTGGTGGTTTGAAAGAAAATGGCCCCCAAAGGGAGTGGCACTATTAGGAGGTGTGGCCTTGTTGGAGGAAGTGTGTCACTGTGGGGGCAGGCTTTGAAGTCTCCTTTGCTCAAGCTATGCCCAGTGTCACAGTCACTTTCTGTTGCCTGCAGATCGACATGTAAAACTCTCAGCTCCTTCTCCAGCACCATGTCTGCCTGCATGACACCATGTTTCTCACTGTCGTAGTTAGGGTTTTTATTGTTGTGAAGAGACACCATGACCACAGCAACTCTTTTAAATGAAAACATGTACTTGAGGTGGCTCATATACAGTTTCAAAGGTTATAGCTATTGTCATCATGATGGAGAGCATGGTGATATGCAGGCACCCATAATACTGGAGAGGTAGCTAAGAGTCCTACATCTTGCAGACAACAGGAAATAGACTGTCACACCCTGGAAAGCTTGAGCAAAAGAGATCTCAAAGCCCACGCCTGCAGTGACACACTTTCTCTAACAAGGCCACTGTTGCTTTGTTTTTGCTCTTTTAGGGGTCCCACCACCCAGCTCACAAATAAATACACACAGAGACACAGTCTTAGTTATGAATGCCTGACCTTAGCTTGGCTTATTTCCTGCCAGCTTTCCTTAACTTTAAATTAACTCATCTGTCTTTTGACTCTGGGCATTACCTTTCTCTGTTTCTGTATACCTTTCTTTCTTCCATTGTTGGCTGTGTAGCTGAGTGGCTGGCTTCTGATGGTCCTCCTCCTTCTCTGGCTACTTCCTTTTTTCCAGATTTTTCCCTCTATATATTCTCTTTGCCAGCCAGCCATGCCTATCTTTTCTCCTGCCTTGTTACTGGCCATTCAGTTCTTTATTAGACCATCAAGTGTTTTATACAGGCATAGTAACACAGCTTCATAGAGTTAAACAAATGCAACATAAACAAATGTAACATACCTTAAGATGATATTCCCCAACAGGCCACACCTTTTAATAGTGCCACTACCTTTGGGGGCCATTTTCTTTCAAACCACCATATTTCACTCCCTGGATCAAAAAGGCATATAGCCATATTATAATGCAAAAAAAATGCATTCAGTCAAACTTCAAAAGTCCCCATAGTCTTTAACAGTCTCAAACTTGTTTCAAAGTCCAAAGGTTCTTCTGAGATGCATGGCAATCTCTTAACTGTAATCCTCCTATAAAAAATCAAAATGAAAAAGCAGATTACATACTTCCAATGTATAATGTCACAGGCTATACATTACCATTCCAAAACACGGGGAAGGGAGCATAGTGAAGAATTACTGGATTAAAGCAAGACCAAAAACCATCTGGGCAAACTCCAAACTCTGCATCTTCATGTGTGATGTCAAAACATTCTTCAGATATCCAATTCTGTTCTGCTTTGGTGACTGCTACATACTTCTTTCTCTTGGGCTGGTTCCACTCCCTGTTAACAGCTCTCCTTGGCTGGTATCCCATGATTCGACTCTGGCATCTCTAACATCTTGGGTTCTCTAAGGCAACCCAGGCTTCAACTTCACAGTTTCATGTAATGGCCTCTTTATTAGGCTTCCATTCAGGGGCACGCCTGACACATGTCTGGCCTCAGAGGCTTTATTCTAACTCCTTTCTTCTATCCTTAACTCTAAACTCAGAACCACATGGCCAAAGCTGCCAAGTCCTGCTCTCTGGGGCTGGAGTGTGGCCCTCTTGTTCAATTTCATCAATACCAGCTTTCTGTTTTTTACTGCCCCAGCTTGGCTGTCCTGAATCTTGCTCTGTGGACCAGGCTAGCCTCAAACTCAGAGATTACATTTTCACCAGCTTTCTGTTTTCCATAGTTTTCTTCACTGCCTAACCTTGGCTGTCTTTGAATTTGCTCTGTAGACCAGGCTGGCCTCAAACTCAGAGATCCACCAGTCTCTGAGTGCTGGGATCAAAGGTGTATCCTATCACCCCCAGCTTTAAGCTTTTATTTAGCTTTTTTTCAAAAGCTGAGAACTTAGCTGGGTGGGATCTTGCATTAAGGTCACTACTCCCTTTATTCCTTTTCTTAATCCATTTATCTCCTTGAATATAGAATTTAGCTCTATTCAAGATTCTGGTACTCTTTTTCTCCTCAAAATTTACATTTTGTAATTTACCCTTCTCAGCTTGCTCCTTTTCCTTATACTTCTTCATTAGAATTACCACTAAAAACCACATGACAGAATCTATACTGTGCTGTTTTGAGATTTCCTCTGCCAATGGAATTAATCCAAAATTCTTCACTTTAATCTCAGGCAGACTCTTCAGACAAGGGCAAAAGGCAGCTTTCTTCACCAAAATATAACAAAAATGATCTGTAGGCAACATACTAAAATTCTTCTCTTCTGAACCCTCTTGTGTGAGCACCTTCCCCCACCCCACCCCCATAGTTCAAATAATTCTCAGCACCACTGTCTTCCATGCTCCTACAAGTATGGCCCATTAAGCAGTGCTTAAAGCATTCCATTCATTTCATAACCCAAAGTATCAAAGTCCAAATTCCTCCAAACAAACACATGGTCAGGCCTATCACAGCAAGCTCGAAGTCCTTGGTACCAACTTCTGTCTTAGTTAGGGTTTTCTTCTCTGTGAAGAGACACCATGACCATAGGAACTCATAAATGAAAACATGTAGTTGGGGTGGCTCACTTACAGGTTAAGAAGTTCAGTCTAAGGCTGGGCAGTGGTGGCACACACCTTTAATCCCAGCACTCAGGAGGCAGAGGCAGGCAGATCTCTGTGAGGCCAGCCTGGGCTATAGAGTGAGTTCCAGGAAAGGCCCCAAAGCTACATAGAGAAACCCACTCTCGGAAAAAAGAAGAAGAAGAAGAAGAAGAAGAAGAAGAAGAAGAAGAAGAAGAAGAAGAAGAAGTTGTTCAGTCCATTGTCATCATGGTGGGAAACGTGGTAGTATGCAGGCACACATAGTATTGGAGAGGTACCTGAGAGTCCTACATCTTGCAGGCAACAGGCTTGAGCAAAAGGGATCTCAAAGCCTGCCCCAACAGTGGCATGCTTCCTCCAACAAGGCCACACCTCCTAATAGTGTCACTTTCCTTGGCAACCATTTTCTTTCAAACCACCACACCCACCATGATGATAATGGACTAAACCTCTGAAACTGTAAGCTATCCCCAATTGAATGTTTTCCTTTATAAAAGTTGCTTTGGTCTTGGAGTCTCTTAATAGCAACTGAAACACTAAGACAGCAACATACCAAAGAAAGCAATTAATTTGGGGCCTCGTGGCTCCAGAGGGTTACAGTCCATGACTATCATAGTCAGAAGCATGGCAGCAAGCAAACAGGCATAGTGCTGGACCAGTAGCTGGGAGCTTACATATTGAGACAACAACCAGGAGGAATGGAGGGTATGCTCACTGGGAATAACATGGACTTTTGAAACCTCAAAGCCCACTCTCAGGAACACACCTCCCTCAATATGGCCTCATTTCTTAATCCTTCCCAAACAGTTCCATCAAATGGGGACCAAGTATTTAAATATATGAGACTAAGGGGACCATTTTTCTTCAAACAACCCCAATGATATTTTATTCAGCCATAAGGAAAAGCAAAACATTGGCATTTACAGGGAAATGGATGAAACTGGAGGTCATATTAAATAAAACTAAGCTAGACTCAGAAAAACATCATGTATTTCCTTTCATGTGTGGATATATAATCATATATATGTATTTATGTGTATATACACACACATACATACATACATGGCATAAAAGTACAGAGGGCATCATTTGCGATCAGAATGAGACTAGTGGAAAGGAGGTAGGAGAGGGTACAGTGAGGCGAATATGATCAAAGTACAAGAACTTCTTGAATGAAATATTTTCTATGAAACCTATCACTATACAATGAATATATGCTAATAAAACGCACTTGAACTTGGGTGCCTGCTCACTTTGTTCTGGAGATCAAATGCCATCACCTTCAATTCCCTTGTGCTGCTCTGGAAAGGAAAGGGGGGCTATGAGTAACAGGAGTAGAGATAATATTGACTACTATTTCTAAAAGAATTTGTCTGTGCTATGCATTTTATGTACGGTTTCAATAACCATTGAAGTCCCCCTTGGTAATATCACAATGCCTATTTTATAATTCACAAAAGTTCTACAACTTGCTACAGAGTGGATCTAATCCAAGAGAATCTACTTCAAGTCTTCCTTTTTCAGCTCCTCCATAGACCCAGAAATGGGATGTTAGACATTTGTGTAGATGCACTATGCAAAATAGGACAAGAAACTGATTCAAAACTTAGGATGCTTTTAGATAAAAGACCCAGAGGATGCATACTGGCCTTGGAAAAAGACTGCATACCATTTCCCAAGAGTCACATGGAGCCAGTGACAATGATTTGGCATTCTTACCTTAGTGTTGATATGATAATGTGAAAGGTGACCAGGACAAAGACCTGTGGCACTGAAATAGTAGGAGTCTAAAGCTGGATTCTCTCTGAGAGGCTGTGCCAGCCCATTGTCTTAGAGCTAAGAAAATGGAGGGCTAGGAAGGGTGGGGGATACTACCAAGTTCTCATAGAGTATTAGCTCTGGAGTTAGGATTGTAACCAAGATCCTCTTCCTAGGCTGGTATCCTCTGTGTGTGTGTGTGTGTGTGTGTGTGTGTGTGTGTGTGTGTGTGTGTGTGTGTGTGTATGTGTGTGTGTGTGTGTGTGTGT
The DNA here is from genome assembly GCF_903995425.1 of Onychomys torridus. Lineage (NCBI taxonomy): Eukaryota > Metazoa > Chordata > Mammalia > Rodentia > Cricetidae > Onychomys > Onychomys torridus. The sequence continues at coordinate 61,888,236 of NC_050449.1, read as the reverse complement.
TATCAGGAACTAAAAACTAGTATGTGGAACATGGCAGGAAAATGATCTGCTAATAAGCCATAACCCAAGCTCATTTTTAACTTTAATTTTGAGACAGTATCTCACCAAGTTACATAGGCTGAACTTGGACTTACTCTGTATTCTACGGAAGCTTTAGACATCTGATCCTCCTGCTTCTACCACCCAAGTAGCTAGGATAGAAGCCTGTTGTGTGTGCATGAGACACATGAACACATGAACATGTGCGAGAGTGGGTGCCAGTCTTTACTTTCTACCTTGCTTAAGACAAGGTCTCTCTCTTTCCTCCCTGCCGTTTTTCTTTTCCTTGTTGTTTGTCATTGCATTTGCCAGATTATATGGCCCCTGAGCCTCTGAGGGTTCTCCTGCCTCTACTTCCCATCTTGACATAGAAGAACTGGGGTTACTGCGCCTCACTTTACATGGACTTCGGAGATTTGAACTCAGGTCCTCATGTTGACACAACAAACACTGTAAGCACTGAACCATGTCCTCAGCTTACAAAGGCTTCTAGTCTTATAAAAGCTTTCACTAACCTGCAGTCAAGATGGAGGGGTGTATTATCTAATGTAGTGGGGTATTAGTGTTGCAAATTAGTCAACACTGTACAAAAGAAAGAATGGGTCATCCTGAAGATCTGAGAAAGTGTCAGCCGGAAGTGGGGAAAGGTAACATTGTATGTAAGACACTTAGAGGCCATGGAAGGGAGTCTGCTGACAGCTGAGTGGGCCAGAATTCTCAAGATGGGAAGCCATCACTGAGAACTGTGGCAGGCTAGCAGCGGAATTAGAACTGGAGGCAGGTTTCCCAAGTGTTGCTGTGGTAAAGCTACCTGGCAAAAAGCAAAGTGTGAGACAAATGGGTTTTTCAGCTTACAATTCCAGGGGATGGCCCACCAAGGCAGAAAGTGCTACTTGCATCACACCCACAGGCAAAAGCAGACAGAATTGAAGACATGCATGCTCTCTTTCTTGCTTGCTTGTGCTCAGCTTCATTTTTCTACTCAAATACAGCTCAAGAGTCCTGTCTATGGAGTGGTGCTGTCTATAGTGGCCTGGGTCTTCCCACATAAATTAACTTATGGAAGACAATCCCCTACAGACATGCCCATAGCCCAACCCAATGTAGACATCTTTCACTAAGACTCTCTTCCTAGGTGAGTTTAAGTTGTATTAAGTTGACAATGAAAGCTGGCCATCATACCAAGTCCTAAACTCCTGTTTTTCCCCATTATCCTTCTTTTCCCAAAGGCCACACCCCATTCCCATCCATGTAAATGACCTAGAGCTCAATAAGATATTGTGAGAAGGAGGGGGGGGGATGTTCTAGACAAATATCAGTTAATAAGGACCTCTCAGGAAGAGAAAACTTCTGATATCTAAGATAATTAATATTTAATTATAAAAAGGAAATAAGAGCATAATGAAGTAATTAAATTCAGACCAACACATTTCCACATTGACTTGTTTTAAATATGCATCAACTCTATTCTTGGCAGGCATATAATTGTGCTTATAATTATAACAACTATCACTTATTGGCCACTAATTTTAATGTATTATTTGACCCTTAAATTTATTTAGTAAGTAAATATTCTTACCCTAGAGACAGAATTCTGGCTGTCTGTCTCAATATCTCTTCTAGTTTCCTTTCCGTGGCTGTGACAAAACACTCTGAGCAAAAGCAACTTGAAGCATGGGATGTGTATTGTGTGGGGGGGCATTTATTTGGCTTGCACTGACAGGTCACAGTCCATCACTGAGAGAAGTCAGAAGAGGAACTCAGGCAGGAACTGAAGCAGAAGCGTGGAGGAATGCCTCTTACTGGCTTGGTCACTAATCCGTGATCAGCTAGCTTTATTCTAGGGATGGTGTCACCCATAGTGGGCTGGACGCTCTCACATCAGTCATTAATCAAGACAAGTCTCTCATAGACATAGCCACAGTCCAATTTGATGGAGATAATTCTTCAAACGGGGTTCCCTCTTCCAAGATGACTCTAGGCTACATCAGGCTGATAATGGAAACTAACCATGACAACATCCATTCTTCCTTTAATTTGGAAAAATAAAACTTTGGGTTTCAGCTGGATATATTTTTGCCTTGCTGGCTTAATATATTTTTTCAGATACTGTACATGTTGCTATATAACTAACTTCTGGCCAGTGAAATGTAAGTAAAATGATCCTATGAACCTTCTAGAATGTTCTTTGGGGGGTGATTAAACCCTTTTTTCCCTTCTTCCTTCATCTTGCTTCTGAGAACCCGGATGTGATAGCTAGAACCCTAGTTGCCATTTCAAACCGTTAGGATAGTGACTGCATCCTAGGCATGGTTAATCAGAGGGTTTGGAGGATACAGGGTCCCTGAACATTTGTGCATCCAATGTACCAATGCTAGACAACCTATTCTGTAATGTCCCTTTGTAGTGGAACAATTAAAGTTTTTAAAGCAACACAACTTTGGACTTTTGATTATATAAAATTAAACCCAATCTTGACTAATCCTCTCTTAAGAATAAGAGACACAGAGCGGTTAATAAACTCCAATTTATGTAGCAGTTATGATGCTAAATGCATAGCATAAGCTTGTCATTTTTCTTGTGGTCATGGGAAAAATATATTTTTTAGGTTCTCCCTCTTTTAGACTGGGGACATTTGCTGATTATCAGAGGAAGTGACAAGTTCCACTTTAGGCCAGGCAATGCAGTTTCCTGCAATGTCCTCCAAGTTTGCTGTTCCCACATGGCAGTGACTGTCCATGCTGAAAATTGGTAGTTGAGGATAGAGAGGACTATGAATTTCTCAATAACTGCAGGGAGCAAGAACCCCTCCTAAGCTCAAACACATCAGACTGTGATGTAGCAGAGAACCGAACCCCAGGGAACACAAAGGCACTGGGATTGTGGGGTCATTACTCTTGCTGGTGTTGAGGCTTGCTGGCCAATCAGTCTTTCCTAATTGGTGGGTTCCAGATTCAATAGGAGACAAAGTCTTAAAAGAATAATGTGCAGAGAACCCGAGGAAGATACCCATTGTTAAACTTCAGTCTCCATGTGCACTTATACACACTTGCACACATACATATAAACATACATATAAACACATACATATACATACACATATGAACATATACATACCACACACACTTAAAAGCATATTCTTCACTACCCACTACCTGACTACCAGGTTACAGAGGGAAAACTACTATAAATGAATAGGGAAAGATGGGAGGCAGCCTCAGGGACCTGGAGACTGGGAGAATTTGGAGCTGAGAGGCAGGCTGAACAAAGCCAGGACTGGATAAGGGGAGCTATCGGAGGATACAGACCCCACACTACCTGAAATCTAGCTGGGGTTTGCACTGGTAGGAGGAAGCTAACTAAGTAATTCCCAGGAGGAAAGGCACTGGTCATGGTTCCCAGTCATTAAGAGGGATCAAGCTCTTACAATGCTTGGAACTTGATGCATAAAGGTAAACCAAGGTTTCTGTCCTGGAAGAATCTAGAAAGAGAGAGCATGTCTGTGGATAACTGACCACCATGGAAGGCAGAGTATTCTCAGAGGCATGAGCAAGATATCCTGGGCCTCTAGAGAACAGAGGAGGGAAGAAAGGAGGTGCCAGATTGCAGGGAAAGAAGTGTTCAGGAAAGAGACAGACACAGAACCACCCTTTGGAATGACCTTTAGTACGAGAGAGGACATTGTGACCATGTGAGACACTATAGAGCACCGAGATGGGAAATCATTCAAAACGGACAGTACATACATCAGAGACAATGTGTATAGTAAGACAGGCTCCTTTAAACCAGAGAGGAATTCCACTGCTTATTGTAAGAGGAAGAGAGAATCAGAGGATGGACGATGGGGGAGGCCCAGAGAAAAGGGAACCTTAAGAAGAATTCCACAAATAGAAAAATGACTTTTATATCCTTTCAGTGGGTGGCAGGAAGATGTACACTGCGTGCTTTAGTCTTGGACAGCCTCTGTGACAAGGAGCATAGAGGATTCAGGTAAAGGGTGGGGCCATAACTAGGAGGCTGTGAAAAGCACAGTTTTGAACAAGGAAAAGAGTTACATGGTGACATAACCGGATCATTTCAGGCTGTGAGAGCCAGCCAGCTTGCAGGGGCCAGTCCATCATTGCCCAAGAGAGAGTGAGAGAGCTAGGGAAGACAGATCATCAAGGCCCCACAGGAGGATTTAGCCAATAGAGCAGAGAAGATTTCATGGGACCTGATGAGAACATGGTAATTGACAGGATGAAGCCTGGGAAACCATCTCAAACCATGGGAAACTCATCTGTAGGGGGGCCCAAGGAGGAGGATGGTGTAGCTGTGGACAGCCTAGCCAAGCAAGTGACATAGATAGGGGGGTTCACACTAAGATGGAGAGATGAGAAAGAAACCCGAAGAAGAGGAGGAGGCAGTGAGGATGCTTTAGACATTCTAGAAAGAAAAGTGTATATGAAATACAGTACTTGGAAAATGCCCAATGCATAAAGCAGAGCTGCCTGGGTGGGAGGCCTTTAGGGGGGTATGGAATTAGGTATGGATAAGTGGTAGGAGATGCAGTTTTTATTGTAGCTTACAAACTTGGAAGGGAGGGGCTGGAGAGATGGCTCAGTGGTGGTGCATGTACATTCATGCAGGCAGATGCCCATACATACAAAATACAGAGGTGAAAGTGTTGGTCAAGTCAAGTACAGACAGCACTACTCTCTCAGGCCTCGAGTAGCCTTGGCTGAGGCAGAGGTGCACAGAAGGAAACAAGAAGGAGGCCTTTTGGAGATGACTGAAGGTGGGAATCTAAGCAAAGCTTCCAGTACCAGTTATGTCCTCCTCTCCCCCAAAATATCAAATCCTGCACTCTACCACCTTTTCCCAAATGCATTTATGAATCAGCTGCCAACCATAAGTGAAAGATTGATAAATTGAATTTTATCAACATTTTTAAATGCCCGATATTGTAAAGCTACTTTTAGGAGCATGAAAAAGTGGCTTAAAGACTAGGAGAAAACTCCTGCCTTATACAACTCTGATGAATAGCTTCTATATATTCACAATATGTAAAGAAGATTCACAAATCAATAATTAGAAAACAAATGACCACATTTAAAAAATAAACAAAAGGTTTTAACAGATGTTTTGCCATAGAAGAATTCTGGATGGCAAAAAAAGGAAGGATCCTCAACAAGTGAGTGTGGCAGTGCTCACCTGTCATCCCAGCATTCAGGTAGCTGTGGCAGAAAGATGGAGAGTTCGTACCAGCCTGGGCTACATAGTGAAATCTTGTCTTGTTTGTGTGGAAACTGTATCAGAATACCACTCTGTACTAGTCTAATTTCTCAGACTGGAAAAGAAAGACCTAGCTCAAAGGGGAAAGGTGCTGGCTACCAAGACTGGCTATCTGACGTCCATTGACAGGACTCACATGGTGGAGGAGAGAACTGACTCCAACACGTACATCATGGCATGTGCACAGCCACACAAATAATACCCAATGGTGGTGAGAATGAAGCCACAGGAGAATCATCCACTGCTGATGGCATTTGAAAACCAGCTGGCAGATTAGAATTAGTTTAACTCACATGTGACATGTGATCAGCGATTCTGCTCCTAGCTATCTGCCCAACAGAAAACTGAAGCCACAAAAGCTCTGTCTGCAAGTATCTGTGACAACATTATTGAAAATCATCAAAAACTAGAAGGAAACCAAATGTCCAACTGGTGAATGGGCAATCCAACTGTAGATGGTCTACATGATAAAATACTATGCAGCAATGAAAAGGAACAAGCTGCTGATCTATGAAATAACACAAGTGGATGTTGCATGTTGCTAAGCTGAGGAAGGTAGGCCGAGGGGTCTAACTCCTTTATGATTTAATTTCTATTACATTCTAGAGTTATCAAAACTGTTGGAAGAAGGAATGGATCACTGACGGCCAGGCACTGAGTCTGGGACAAGGGCCTGACTAAAAAGAAGGGAGGAAGAACTTGGGGTGTTGGAAATATTCATGGTGGCTCTCATAGTTGCATGGCTGCTTATGTTGCCAAAATTCACAGAACTGTTCATCCACAGGTGAGTTACAGTCATGTCACCGTGACTCGGTGACCATGACTTAAAGCTCTAGTGAAGATGGGCATTGTTTGCTAAAAGCCATGCTGGCACTTGCAACGACATCCCCAGGCCAATGACAGACTCTTTGGAGGTAAAGCCTTGAATCCAGTGCAGTGGAGAACACAAAACAGCTTTTCAAATAGATTCCTAGAGTGAACTAGTTAGGCATGGCCAACTGAACAGAAGGGTCTCGAGGTAAGCTGCATTTTATGTTATGCCTATTATTCTTATACAAAGGCCACTTCACTGACATACACACAATTAAGAAATTGTCCATTCAGGCCCCTTGCACACATGAGTTTATTGGCACTGGGGTTGTCTGTGCTCAAGATCTGCATAAGGGCAAACTAGTCAAAATTCCACAATGGATGGGGGAGGGTCTCACAAAGCCCCACCCCCAGCTAAGGAGCTATTGAAAACAGAATCAGATTTCTTCAGGGATACAGCCCCTGGTAGGCTGCCTGTGCCCCAGTGCCTGGTCCTGTAACTATGGACTTACAGCACTAACTCGACTCTGGTTTAAAAAAAGGGCACACAAAGGAGAGAATGTGGTTAGGAGTTTCTGGGAGATGTTAGAAGAGAGGGACTAGCGTGTGAATATGATCAAAATGTATGGTATTACAAATATTTTCATTAAATAGTTTCATTAAAAACTTTTTATTAAAAACTTGAAGGCTGAGAATGTAGCTCAGCTGATGCCTTCCCTACCTGGTTCCATTCCCAGCACTGCATAAACTGGGTGTGGTAGTACCAGCCCTTAGGAGATAGAGGGAGGAGGATCCAATGTTCAAGGTCACTCTCAGCTGCACAGTGAGCTCAAAGCCAGCCTACAATTATGTGAGATCCTTTCTCAACAAAAGGGGTGGGGCTAGAAAGATGTCTCAGGGTGTTTGCTGCAGGATTCTTGCAGAGAATCCAATATTGGTCGTCACACACACACACACACACACACACACACACACACACACACACACACACACATCAGGTTGTTCCAGTTACAGGCATCCAGCATGCACACATACACACAAGGACAGGAGGACAAGAGAGACAGACAGACAGACAGAGAGGAGTGTTCATCCACAGCCATGGCTCCTTCACTGAAGCAGCTTCTGTGGTGTTCACCTAAAGACAAAGCATTTCCAGGAAATGGAATTCCCTGAAGATGGGGCCCTCTGACAGCAGCACCTACAGCTCTGAGAACCAAGAGCTTTCAAAGGCCTCTGTGCTGAGCCCGCTCTCAATGGGACTCCCAGGGAGGCACCTCTAACACAGTCTTCAGTGCTGCTGGGAGGGGCCTCAGGAGCTTCCTTCCCCTTTCTGAGGGCCCAGGGAAACACTTCACAAACTGAACTTTGTTTTCCCAGAGGGAAACCCTTCCTTCATCTCATTTGGTTAGCTAGGAAGTTGGAGTGCCATGGTTTAAAGGGGTTTCCCTGGAATAAATTTTGAATCAAATGGCTATGAAATCCCAATGAGCCCCCAACTGCTTTACTTTGGTGGCACACCGTGAACCACTGGAATGAAAATGGAACCAAGAAGAGAATATCTGCAAAGATTAAAAAAAAAAAAAAGCTGAAAAGTAAAAATAAATGGAAACAAATCAGCTGCACAGTGGCATGCTCCCAGCTCCCAGGAAAGTATCAATTAAAAGTATTAGCGGCAAATCCATCCAGAGGACGCACATTAAAACCCCCACTGCGCCTGTCTTACTGTTTACCTGGGTGTTTTAATTTGCACCTGATGTGAAATGCTTTTCTCCATGGTTTTGGTTTCCCATTGACTTTCTTCCTCCTCTCCAGGAAGAATAATGACTGGATATTTTTTTAACATATGACTGTTTTGACAACATTGAATAAAATACATGAATTACCTCTTTATCACTAAGGAGCCCTATAATACAGCTATGTGTTGCGGGGTGGAGATGCCTCAGCCAGTAAAGCACCTGCCATATGGGAGTGAAGACCTAGGTTTATAGATCCAGCCCTCCAGTAAAAGCCAGATGTGGCTGAGCATACCTATAATTCTAGCACTGGGGGAAGGGTGGAGACAGAGGGATCCCTGGAGCTCAATGGCCAGCCAGTCCAGCCAAATCAGTGAGCTCCAACTTCAATGAGACACCCCATCTCAAAAAAGCAAAGTGGAGAGTGATGCAGGAAGATACCCAATGTTGACCTCTGACCTCTATGCACAGGTGTTCACACACTTGAGTTCACAAGTGCACACTCTCACATAAATGCATACATTTAGACACTATATATATAACATGCATATATGTGTATTAAATGTAGTATGCATATACTACATAAAATATATGCATATTATACACATTGTTTTATATATGTATATTACTATATGTATTATACATGGTATAGGTTATATTGTATATATGTGCACTACATTGTATATATCATGCATTATTGTATATAGTATATGTGTATATATGCTACACATGGATATTACATGTGCATTATAGTATATATCATGTGTTATATGTATATCATATATAGTATATATATTCTATGCATGTGTTTGTATGCATTCTATGTATGTATGTGTGTATATATAAATTATAATGTGGTACTCAACTCCTCCCATAAGAATTTGGCTTAGCTGAACAGCAATTATGGCTCATGGTACCAGAGCACTTTGATGAGAACAGCAAAGAGTCAGTGCTGCTCTAAGGAGCTCACATTCTGGGAAGAAAATGAAAGGTAAACAGACCACACTGCATCATGGGAAGTGACACAGGGAGTAGACTATTGTGAGGATCAACTGTCTTCCTCTTGATGTTGTTGCCAAGACCACCATTTGAAGGATGACCATTGTTCCCAAGGAAAGAGCAGAAGAGCATCCCAGGCAGAGAAGAGAGCAGGTGGGTGGGCTATGGTGACAACATGAAGCATTGCAGAGACCATGGAACTTAGTTATCGGGGGCCCATCAGGTGCAAGGTGGCAGAAGCGTTGGGGAGGTGCAGACAGAGGCCATATTCAAAGAATAATGTATGCTGTGCCAGGGAAGTCAGCTATCACAGGTTGGTAATGGGTACTCTGGGGCAGAGATAACCACACTACTACTTCAGAAAGACTACTCTGTCAACAAAGCTAGTGCCCAAGTCTCAGCTGAAGCCACAGCAGAGGGAAAAGATCTATTGAAAAGGTATCCCAGTAGCAGAAGGTGGTAGAGGAAGAAGCAGAAGCCCCAGCTTCCTTACAGGAGGCTTTGTGGTTGATTGTGTCAGTTACAGACAATCCCACAGAATGCTGGCACCATGGTCTGCTTGCTTGTGTCTCCCCAGATTCGTATGTTCAAGTTTAATCCCAGATGGGGGTATTAAGAGGTCATGAGAGCAGGGTTGTCCCTCTCAGGCTCATGTGGACACTTGGTCCCCAAATGGGGGTGTTGCTAAGGGAGATTGTAGAAACTTTATGAGGAGGAAATGGGTCACTGGGGGTAGGCCTTGAGGTTTCATACCCTGGCCCCATTTCCTGTTCACTCTCTGCTTCCTGGAACAGGATAAATGTGACTGGCTGGCCTCCTGCTTCTGTTGGAAGGACCCTTCCCCATCATTTTCCCTGCTATAACGGAATGGGTCCCCTCCATTCCGTGAGGCAGAATTAACCCCCTCCTCTTAAATTGCTGCTCATCAGTATCTGTTTACAGAGACATGAAAAGTAACAACACAATATGTTTGCATGTTGAGCAAAGAAGCCCAGGGATTTCAGTCAGTAGAGTTGGAGTTAGGTCTCAATCTGCTGCAATCAAGCAGAGTACAGCTCACTGAATCTCAAAATATCTGGCTCACCCATGGGAATGGATGGAAACTAACCAGCATGATTGCTGTTTGTCAATGGGATATTCTCCAAGAACATCCTTTAACATATTTTGATTTCTCTTGATAATGTACTTGCTTATTTTTGGTGTGTGTGTGTGTGTGTGTGTGTGTGTGTGTGTGTGTGTGATTTTTCACATGCTAAAGTAACCTGGGTAGAGTCAATCTCAATAGAAAATTTGTTTCTATTAGGCTGGCCTGTAGGCAAGTCTGTAAGGTATTTTCTTGATTGATGATTGATGTGAGAGAATTCAGCCCATTGAGGGCAGTGCTACCCCTTGTTCTGAATGGTGTAAGAAAAGAAAACAGACCAAAGAAGTCATGGGGAAAAAGCAAGTAAACAGTGTTCATCCATGACCTCTGCTTCAGTTCCTGCCTTGGGTACTTGCCTTGAGTTCCTGCCCAGACTTCTCTGAGTAATGGACTGTGACATAGGCTGTGTAAGCCAAATAACTTGATTTCTCACAGGTTAGTATGGTCAGTGTTTTATCACAGAAGCATAAATCCAAATGAGCCAGATAAAGGTGAATTTTAGATAAACTCTCTCTCTCTCTCTCTCTCTCTCTCTGTGTGTGTGTGTGTGTGTGTGTGTCTGTCTGTCTGTCTGTCTGTCTGTCTGTGTGTACACATGCATATGTGTGTACTGACTGGAACTGCAGTAGCTTGAACGAGAACTGTCCCTCAAAGGCTCGTGCATTTGAACACTTGGTCTCAGGTTGGTGGTGCTGCTTGGGTAGGTTATGGAAGCTTTCTTACTAGATGAGTACCTCATGAGAGCAATCTATGAGAGTTTATAGCCTTGCTCTGCTTCCAGTTCATTCTCTCTCTGTTTTCTGCGTATAATTGAAGATGTGATCTCTCAGCTTCCTTCTCCAGACACCTACTACCATGCCTGCCCTGTCATAATGATATCTCTCTCTCTCTCTCTCTCTCTCTCTCTCTCTCTCTCTCTCTCTCTCTCTCTCTGTCTGTCTTTGGAAACATAATCAAAGAAAAGGTCTATATTTCCTTATAAATGTGCCCAAGGAAGCTTGCATGTACCACTGATGATGAACCCACCCTCACCATATACCACATCTGCTGGAAAATTGATCTGGAATTTTGAGGCTCTGGAACCAGGAGGAGCACATTTCTACTGTTTAGGATAGCAGGAATACATGTTTGCCATGTATTTTCACACATGGAAGATTTATTATCAAGCAAGTTTGAGGGAAAGTCTGCAATCAATACTGGAAGAGAAAGGAAGAACCATGTTCTGGTTAGCCCTGACTGTCAAGTTGATATAGCCAAGAGTTACCTGAGCACAGAAACCTCCATTAAGGAACTGCCTGGATCACACTGTCCTGTGGGAATGTCTGAGACAGTCTGTCCTGATTGTTAATGGATATGGGAGGGTCTAGACCACAGTCCCTGCATAGGTAGTTCTGGGCTGTGTGAACATCTAGATTAAGCATGAGCCCGAGACACCCAGTAAGCAATGTTCTCGCATGGTTCCTGCTTCAAGTTCTTGGCTTGGGTTCCTGCTCTGACTTACCCTTAATGATGGACCATTAATGATGTAAGCTGAAATAAATCCTTTCCTCCCCTAAGTTGCTTTTGCTCGGTGTTTTATCATAGCAACAGAAATCAAACTAGAATATGTCATTTGCCTTCTAAGTTATTTTGCTCTTCTGGATGAGATAGCATTTGGCTCCCTACAGCACAACTTATCTCCAAGCTGGCGGCTGGAGAAGTTGGAAACTTGCTACTAGTCATGGTTCTGTCTTTTCCAGAACTTTATCTTCTTGCATATGTGCATTTCTCTTTTATAGCAGTGTGGTGAAGTTGACTGGGTGGTCCTTCGTCCAACACAGAATTCCCCAATTGACTAACTAATCTTGACATGTAAAAAGACTAAGCTAAGTTCATAACTCAACTTGACGTCCAAAGAAATCCAAGCTTTCCCTTTCTAGAGCCAACATCTTCTGAATCAATTTAAGGTGGCTGGGTAAGATTATCCAAATGGAATGCAGTCTGAGAGAAGGAAATCTGCCGCCAATGTTCCCCACTATATGGGGACTTTAAGGACCAAAAAAAAAAAAAAAAAAAAAAAACAGAGATCAGCTACAGGTTGCTCTTTGAAAGTTCCCAGGAAGTAACTCAACTGAGTTGATGCCCCTCTAATCTCTTCTGGAATCGCCCTTGTAGACCAGGATGTGCCACAAAATTCCAATAATTTCTACATCAGCAACATAAGGACAAGCCATTTTCTTAGTGTGGCAGGAGCCAGTCTGGAAGATGTGGGAGGTAGCATCTACTAGCTTGCTGGCTGGTTTTTGTCAACTTAACACAAACCAGAGTCACCCAGGAAGAGGGAATTTCAAGTGAAGAACTGTCCTTCATCAAACAGGCCTGTGGGCATGTCTGTGAAGCATTTTCCTGAATAATGAATGATGTAGTTGGGCCAGCCACTGTGGGTTGTGCTGTCTCTAGGCAGGTGGTCCTGCATTATGTAAGTAAGCAGGCTGAACAAGCCATGGAGACCAAGCCAGCAAGCAGTGTTCCTCCATGACTTCAATTCCAGTCTTACCTCCAGGTTCCTGTCTTGAGTTCCTGCTCAGTTTTCCCTTCATGGTGAACTACAACTGTAAGCTGAAATAAACCCTTTCCTCTCCAAGTTGTTTCTGTTAGCAGTGTTTATCACAGCAACAGAAATCACAACCAAACATCTGCAGGTGGCCGGGGCTGGCTTTTTAAGGTAACAGGACTGAACGTGAAGAAGAACCCTGGTGACACTATGTGGACCTCACGTTTGGAGACAATCTAACAAGAAGCTCTTTGGAAGGGACCAACAGCCAGGAAGGGTCAAGACACAACTTTCTACCAGGATTGCACATTGGCACATTCAGCATGAAAGAGTAGAGAAACCACTATCAAGATCAGGCAGGGTTTGGACAAGGGTTAATGTCAAGATATTCAGAAAAATCAGAAAGATGGGGAAGGACGAAGGCACTGAATACTTCAGGGATCGACCTCAACAACGTCAGAGGAAAGGAGCTCGCTGACAGTGACAGCATCTGTCCTCTCTCTTACCTGCCTCATCCAGGTAAGAAGTACCTACTTTGCTCCAGCTCATAAGAGGCACTAACTTTTTCTTCTATAAAATCTTCTGGGAAGTTAGAAGATAGAACTGGCCAACCCAAGGGGGAGAAGCTTTTCAGAAAGGCTTCTCAACCATAGCCATCTGGTCACTGAGGATTTCTTGCCCTTCTTGTTTTGATTTTCTTAAATATTAAGGGTTCTGGGGATTATTTCTTCTTCTGGTCACCCCTCTGGGTTTTCTGTATTTCTCTGACACTGCCACATACATCAGAATATTATTATTCTCTAGTATATACAGTTATGATCTTATCTTTCCCATTAAAACAGTGTATTAACTTAAGGAAGGGGCTTATATTAATTTTGAACATACAATACCTGTCTTAATGCCTTGCACATAATAGGAATTTTGAAAATGTTTTATAAATGAAGAATTTTAGCTTTCTTCTCATTCTGTGTCCTCAAGTTGGGAAACTTTGCTTGTATCTGCTGTATAATTGGTGAAGGACAATAGACAAGTCACCAGTTTTGTCTCCCAGATCTGGCCTTTTCCATTGACATCCAGATCAATTGCTTCAAAACAAACTGTTGGTTGTCTCCACTGGGATTTCCACGAGCACCTCAAATGCAGTATGCTTCACACTCAATGCATCATCTTCTCCATATAGGTTACGCCTTGGCTGTAACCTATAACCACTGCCAGAAAGGCAGGGTCCTTGCAGACCACTTCCTGTCCTTTAGACCCTCATCACAAAGGCCTCTCGTGAAAAACTTTGCAAGAACTTTTGAAAGGAAAGTTCTTATTTGGTTGGTTTGGCCTAGGGCCAGAGAATGTTTTTTTTTTTTTTTTTTTTTTTTTTTAAGCACTCCATTCGATTCAGCAGTATTTATAAACTGATGTCCTATAAAACAGTGCAAGCCCTAGCACCAGCCTCCCTGGATAGGCTTGCTATTTCTATCAGAAACATGAACATACCCCATCTAGCTCATGTTGACTATTTTGAGAGCATATTAGCTTCTGACCTAAAATATTATTTTTCTTTATGCAGAATATTCCAAAATAAGCTTATTGTTCTTAAGTATGGTTTTAGGATGACCACCTCTATCTTCCCATACTTTAGAACAACAAATTTCTCATTGTATAATGGAAGTTAATATATTTTAAAAGTCAGAAATAATACTTACTTGGTACATTAGTCACCTTTTCTACAAGTTTCCTCACCTCGATGCTAGAACCCCTGTTAATTTAAAACAAAATGAAGAGAAAAAATAAAAATATTATGCTATTTTGAGTGTTTGTATACACACACACACACACACACACACACACACACACACACAGGCAGTTAACATTTGCATAGTCTTCGGGAGCTACACTGTTCTCAACTTACCCATAATCTTGCTTGCAACAAGCCCAGACTCTAGTTTAATTGTAAATAGTCAACAAATGCTCCCCACCCACTGTGCTTCTAGGAAGTGACGATTTACCTCCTATCTCACATTACACATCAACAGTAACTCTTAAAAAAAAAAAAAAAAAAAAACTTATAATCAGTGAGAAAAAATATTCTAAACTTTTTAAATGAATGCTTTGCCCAGGGGTAAGACCTTTTATACCATTTTAGCCAAGAGCATATTTCTCTAGACAAATTGGCTGGCTTCTCCTTGAATTCTTCTCAGCTGAAATTGAGGCAGTCTTATTATTGATATTATCTGGCCATTTTTATCCACATATTTTGTTTCACTGGGAAGAAAATTAGATTACATTAGGTTGTGTACAACACAGAGCTTCAAACATTCATCCTGTCAAAATAATTTCTTAATTAGTTGTACAACATACTTTTTTCGAGACAGAACTTGTCAGAAAAACATCCCGCAGTGGGGAAAGCTTAACTGAATTCATTCTGGGGATTTTAATAAGACTGTATTCTGCCTTCTGCATGGAGGAGGAAGGAAGTAATTGTCTGCCAATTCTTGCCTTCCTCAGAGACCCACCTCAGGAGGGAAAAAAATTCAGGTACTTTTTTATAAAGAAATCTCTTACATTTTTGTTACAAAAAAAATTCATGGGTCATTATGTTGAGTTGGGTTGGGTAGAAGATCTACTGAAAGATGTGTTGAAGGTAAAATAAAACCATAGCCCTCAAAAATAAAATCCATCCGTAAATTTGTATAAAATGAACTGTTGAAAAATAAGAACCCAATTACAGGACACTGCATTTTGGACTGCAACACATTTGAAATATTTTCCCCCATGTGTGTACTTTAAAGATGTGGCTTGATCCCTTAATATCAAGGATAACAGATCAAAAGGTTTGGGGTTTACAAAACAGAAGACTGGAATTTTCAGCCTGCTTAGTGATGTTTTGTGATGTTTTCTGAGTGATATCAAGGAAGCCAGTTAACTTTTCCACACTTCTTTATCATTTTTTAAGCTGTAAAATAGCCATAGAATTCTTGTGAGGAGTGAATATCATCATGGCTGCCAGCCTTGAAAAATCTCAAGCAGTGTGCTCATGATCCCATCAACTCCCTGTGTGGTACTCTAGGGCAGGCACTAGATTAGACCAGTACATTCAATCTCCACAAATAGGGAATGAACTGGGAAGTCTTGTCCATAGATTTCAAGTGATGAAATCATTGCTAAGAGTGGCTGACCAGTGTCCCGAGTCAAGCATCTAAGAAAGAATGAGGCTAAGAGTGGAACCTGTGCCCTAGACCCACCCCTACCACTTTCTTCTCACATCTCTAACCTGCCCTAGCCCTTTTTCTGTTGCTGTGATAAACAGTGACCAAAAACCAACCTGGGGAGGAAAGGGTTCACTTCACTTACACTTTTACATCAGAGTCCATCATTAAGAGAGGCCAAGACAAGAACTCAGGGAAGGAACCTGAATGGAAACTGAGGTAGAGACCATGGAGGGACCCTGCTCACTAACTGCTTCCTTGGACTTGTGCAACCATTCTTGTACAACTCAGTGCCACCTCCCCAAGGTTGGGACGACTCACAGTAAACTAGGTTCTCCCTCAAAAGTCAGTAGTCAAGAAAATGTCCCACAGACATGCCCACAGACCAGTCAGATAGAAGTGATTCCTCATTTGAGTTCCCTCTTCCAAGGTGACCCTATTTTATGTCAAATTGACAAAAAAACTAATCATCATATACTCTTACTTCCTCACAACTGAACCTGCCTGTGCTTTACTAAAAAGCAGAGAAAGAGGCCAAGATGAAGCCCTGGGCTGTCACACAGCACAGGGGCCTCCAATGGGTCATAATCTTCAAAGGGGAGCCACTGAAATATTGTCACCATTATCAGCATGAAGGCTGTCTTAGGGTTTCTTTTGCCTTGATAAAACACTATGACCAAAAGTAACTTTTAGAATAAATGGTTATCTCATCCTCCAGCTTATAGTCCATCATCCAGGGGGGTCAAGGCAGGAACACCTGGCAGGAACCTGGAGACAGGACTCATGCAGAAGCCCTAGAGGAATGCTTCTTACTGGATTGTTCCCTATGCTGGCTGACTCTGCTTGCTTTCTTATACCATCCAGGACCACCACCAAGGAGTGGCACCACCAACAATGGGTTGGGCCCTCCCATGTCAATCACTCATTAAGAAAATGTTCATAGGCTTGCCCACAGGCCACTCTGGTTGAGGTATTTCTTCAATCAAGGTTCCCACTTCCAAAATGACTGTACCTTGTGTCCACAAACAAACAAGCTAAAAACTAGCCAGGATAAAGATCAGATGAGCAAGGCTCAGTTGCTCAATGTCATTACAACAAAAGTAGTCTAATGGGACCCTTGGTATTCAGGCTTTGACTTCCAAAGCCTAACTTACTCAAAACACAAGCAGCTTCTCCCCTTGCTACAAACCAATATGGTGGTTATGTGGTAATAAAGTATCCTACCCATTCATATAACTTTTGGTATTTATCTTGTGCCAGGAGCATACCCTGATACATACCCTGAGGGATACTTAGAAGTGAGGGCATGATACCTGACCTGACAGAGAACAAAACTCAACATCTCTCTATCGTACACCTATCTGTCTGTCTGTCTGTCTGTCTACCTACCTAGCTCACGCAAAAAAAAAAAAAAAAAAAAAAAAAGATTACAGTACACAATTAACATTTTAGAGGCCAATGAAAAGGCAACATGGGGCAGTACATGTGTAGCCATTCATGTGTTAAAGCTGATAATATGTTCTAAGAAGCGTGGATGGAGACCGTTCTGGCTAAGAATGGTAGAATGGTCAGGACATCAAAGTAACCCTTGATAGCACACCAGCCATTTTCATTTCCTTCCATCTAAAGCAGAGCATCTGTTCTTCACTCCTTGAAATATCTTCTGAAACACATCTATTGCCCGAAGCTCCTTGATGTACAGGTAAAGGAGCCAGAAGATCACATAAGACCAATGGTCCCATCTGATAATTCAATAATATACGGATGTATTCCTGTTTCTTGAGACCCCAAGAGTTCTTTCATCTTTCAAATGGAGATGGGAGACCCTTAAAGACTATGAAGTCCCCTCACCTCTGATGTCATATGACAATTTAATTCCAGTATAGTTGAGTTTCCATTCTTTCCTCTCTCATAGGTGAAAAAACTTGAGAAACTAAAAGGAAAGTCCCTGGCAGAATTCAACTTCCAACTACTATTGTCCAGCTCCAACTCAGCCTAGTTTTCTCAGTGACTAAAAACTAAACTTGCAATCTATCGGAACCATGCTGAAATGAGGCCATGTATGTCAGGAAAACTAGGAGAAACTATGAAAGCAGATCATTAATGTTGAAGAAGCCTCCATCTGATGGACAACAGTAGTGATGTCTCCCAACCCTAGGAAGGTGTCCCTTCAAGACAAAAAAAAAAAAAAAAAAAAAAAAAAAAATGAGGTGTGATCTTTAATTTTTGAAAGAGCCAAGATTCTCACTGAGAAGACAGACTTGCTTCATGACACTACTGCATGCTGTTGATGGCTATTTCTAAGTCAAGAGCCAATGCATGCTGCAGAATAGAGCTAAGGCTGTCAAGCTGTCAAGGCCAGGTGGGAAAGGCAAAGCCAATGACCAGTGGGGATGACAGGAGGCTGGAGAGCCTGGAGTGAGCAGGTGGGATGCCCAGGCTTGGGAGCATAGTGGGGCCATGGCCAGGCATAAGAAACCAGAATAGCAACAGAAGAATCAAATCCCAGCCCAACAATTCCAAGCCATGGGCTGTTCTGGCAGACTGGTTCCAAACCCAGTAAGGATGCAGGCAGGATGCACTCAGTGGTGTCGAGACAAGGCTTGAGTCAGAGCACTACTATTGCTTTTCAGAGGCCAACACTCCTGAGTCTCCAACCTACACACATTCTCAGAGCACAGCCTCTAATTCCAGAGAATCCTCCATCCCAGGACCTGCACTATAACACAACAGCACCATAGAACTGGGTAGAACTGGTGATCTGGGGTTAATTTCTACTTCTTGGGTTCACACTCAGAACCCCGAGTACAACCAGAAAAACTTCAGAAAGGTTCATGGAGCCATGGCAGAATAAAAATCCAAACTCTATTTTTTTTAGAACAAAGCCATTGAGTTAAATATATTTTCAAATATTCTACTCAACTATTACAACCAGGAAACCAAGCCTGTAGTCATTTCTCTTATCTAGAACTGTTTCTTTCTATATAGAGAAATTGATTAGCTTAAACTTCATTTTTAAAACAAAATTAATATTTGAAATCATTTTTGAAACAAATGCTACAGAGTGTCTGTATGTCATTTTCTCAGATTTCTGTAATATTAACATATGATAGAACCATCATACATTTGACAGAACTAAGAAACTTAACACTTGACATCATTATTAAGATATAGATTATATTCATATTTCTCCAAATTTCATTTTGGTTCTTAAATATCATTGATATCTTAAATATCAAACACTGTATTTCTAGTGCCCAGGAGGATTACAGGTCTAAGCTCAGCCTGAAATTCACAGAGACCCTGTCTCAAAAACTTAATCAAAATATCTATAAGAAAAATGTTCTGACTGTAGATAATTATACATAAAAGCCAAATAAAGGGATGGAGAGATGGCTCAGCACTTAACAGTGTAGAGTGCTCTTGCAGAGAATCTGGGTTCAGTTCCCAGAATCTGTAGAGGGAACCTCACAACTTCATGCAACTCCAGCAGATCTAGCACCTTCTGGCTCTGTTGGCACCTACACACATGTCCGTACATGTGATACACAGACTCACACACAGACACACACAGACACACACAGACACACACACACACACACACACACACACACACACACGAATGAATAAATCTTAAAAAAAACAGACAACTTTCTGGTTTAATTTATTAATGTCATGGTAATTACTTTTTAAGAGGTTAATAACAGTGTTGTTGAGAACAGTTTTTCTAGAATTTTATTTTCTGTTGGCAAATGAACAGAAAATTATGAATACTCATCAGTTCTGCTTTCCACACTTATTCTGAATTTTTAAAAAATGTGAGGTCTTTTGTTTTTAATTTTGGATGTACATGCCTATTTTTAATAGAAACTTGGTATTGAACTTGGGGCTTGCTTATGCTAAACATGTGCCCTACCACTGGGCTATCCCTCCTGGGTCTGACAGAATTTCAAGGGGCCATTTTAGAACATTTACCCTCAGAAAATACTCAAAGGAGAAAGATGTTAATCGGGGCTTTCCGACTGGGGACTAACAGACGAAGCTGTGGCTTCTGGGGACTAAGCCGATTATAATCACGAGATGAGGAAGAGGATAGTTTTCTATTTCATTCAAATGATGTGCATTTCTTTAATAGTCTTTGTTTGATTCATGTTCATCCAAGTTTGGTTAGTATGGTACCACACTAAAAAGGCATCTTATTTAATTATGTTCACCAGAGTACTGTAACAATAATCCCAAGACAGGAAACCTCATGTTTTTTTTAATCCATTTCATTTCTCCTTTTCTTTTTCTTTTCCTTTCTTTTTTTTTTTTTGTATCTATGCTGTTTCTTTGGAAATCAAGTATTGATCATTTTGAAAGTGAGCAAACTGGTAAAACAGAATGACTAGCCAAATACTTGATTGGAGTACTTAGCAAGCTTCTTATAAATGAACATCAGCACCCCAGCACCACCAAAAAAAAAAAAAAAAAAAAACAAATACAAAAAAACCAAAAACAAAAAACAAAAACAAAAAACAAACAAACAAAAAAACCTTACTGCTTGTGTTAAACTAGCTTGCTAGCAAGTCTCTGAGATCCTCCTGCCTCCACCTTCCTGGTGCTGGGATAACAAGCATGCACCACCATGCCCAGTTCTTGGAAACATGTCTTCTGCATGCCTGGACAAACAGGTCCTCATGCTTACCTGACAAGCACTTTACTGATGAAGCCATCTCTCTTATTTCTCTCCTCCTCAACCTCCACTTCATTCAAACCTTCTCTGGCCACAGAGCTGAGATGAAGCCATCTGAGACAGAAGTTTAGTAGTGTTGTTCTCAGAATGAAACTCACAGCTATTCATTTTTCATCACTTGGCACAATATCTGAGATAAACAACTTTTAAAGAGGAAGGTCGCAGCCCGTGGCTGTTTGCACTGTCGCTTTGAGTCTGTGGTGGCACAGTACATCAAGGTTGAAAAGCAAAGCAGGCCTACTCACCTCACTAAAGTGAGAAAGCAAGGAGGAGGAGAGGAAGGGCCCAAGTTCCAACATCTGCTTCAAGTGCATTCCCCTAAACACCAACTTCATCCAACTTGGTGATAACTCAAGGTTCCATCATGTCCCAGCCTGGGGAGATGGAGACAGCTTAGAGAGTCAAGTGTTTGCTATGCAAACATGAGGATTTGAATATGGATCCCCAGCACCCACCTAAGAACTGAGGAAGATAATTCTTGTCTGTATCCTCACCCCTGTGGATGGAGACAGATAGGTCCCAGGGGCTCATTAGCCAGCCGGTCTAGCCAATTGGTGAGGTAGGTCTGTGTTTGGTAAAACCCTGTCTCAAAAATCAAGGTGGAGAGTGATTTTTTTTTACAAAAATGACACCCAGTGTTGATCTCTGGCCTCCACAGTATGTACATAACCACATGAACACATACATATCCACCCTCCTCCTCTCTCATGCACATAGACACAGTTTTCTATCACTCCTCACTTGCACCAGAGGATGTGGACCAAGCCTTCAACACACAGGCCTTGAGGGGACATGCAAGACCCAAACTGTAGCAGGGTGAGCACACAAGCTCCTGACCCCACCCCGCTGTGTGTGCATCAGCAACTGCTTGTTTTCCTTACCTGGAAGCACCCAGGATGAGAACCATCAACATTTGCCATATCATTATCCCGCTCAGCTGATCCTCCCCCTTCTAGCTCCCGAGGTAGGAAAATCAAGTTCGGTGTCAATTGTAATAAAGAAAGAAAAAGGAGATGCACGCAACAGGGAAGGAGGAGCTATTGGGCCATTTTTAAGAATTTGAATGTTATCATCTAATATTTAGAAGCAGCTCAAAGACCAGCGGATGTTTCCTGGAGCGTGGGGGTAGGCTGGAAGACAAAGCAAAAAGCAGAGGAGCCTTCCAGGGTTTCCTTTCCAAAGAGGTTCTGGGAACAAATCCCAAACCCTTCCAACTCATCCCAGTTCTTTTTCCCTTCCCTGGAAATATTAAAACAACAACAACAACAAACCCCCCAAAACAAAGAAGAAAAACAAATACATCTGGACAGTTTACAAAGTCCTCAGTGGCCAAGGAGGAGCCTTAACAAGCACTCTGTTTGACACATTTTTCTTCAGGCTAAGTTACTTCATTCAAGGCTTTAATGTTTAAATAAACTGCTGCCCAAATCAATAATATACAAAATCAGTCACTCGGGGCAAGGTCTTCAACTCTGCTGCCCCATTTCAGGCTGATCCATATGGTGAACAGAGGCATTTTTATAATTTTTCAGTCAGCTCCAAGCAGCCCTTAAAGTGTAGTAGTGAATTTTCAGTAAGGAAAATACAACCAACCTATGAACATCAAGTCATAATAATAATACTTATTAATGCATAGCATAACTGAGTGGCTAGGCCTGATTGGCCCCAGTGACTCCACAGTGACTCCATGCTAACCACCATGGGCCCATTTCTTTAACATAAACAGAATAATATAATCTTTGCTTCACAGGGCCATTCTGTATTTGATACAGGATATAGGAATGTGACTTGATCCTATTTATCATAGATTTGCAGGAAACATTTAAATCACTGTTCTCTGAAGGAAGTAGGATTCCTGAGGTCCTGGAACTTGATTTTGCTTCTGTCTAAATTTGTCCATTATTACCTTGGTGGAGAGGCTGCCCTGTCTTCCAATGAAAGCACAAGTTCCAGAGATTTAAGGACAGGCTGAGCCTGGTGATCATGAAGAAAAGGAGACCAATTGGGGGAAAGGAGAGAGGTAGAGTGAGAAAGAGTGAAGGCTGCCCATCTATAAGATGTGGGCCACAGTATGACTTACACTATTGCTACAGGAACCACAGTACAGTGCTGCGTAGAACGATGGTTTATTTATCTTTGAGAAGGACACTCTGGTCAGGAAAAGATCAATGGGGCTCCCAGGGAGGAAGTGACTATAATATGGTAGGTAGAATTGTTTGTGTTGTGTAGTCCCAGGACAAGTCTGTCACACAGCAGGTGTGGAGAGCATGGGAAAATTCATGTTTTGTTTCTCTGGAGATGTACCCTTCTTCCGTCCCTTTTCCATTTTCCACCCTTCATCTCTCTGCCTGTTCATGTGCTGTTGTAAGCAATTCATGGCCCCCCAAACCCTTCATTAGGGCCTCAGCCAGACCAAAGCAACACTTCCATCAATGTCCATTTGGTGAACCAGTCAATCTACTAGGTTATTTCCACAGATGAAGGGTTACTTACCGATCTCAAGTGAGAGGGTCTGACAATCCTCCCCAGCCCTTCCTTCTAAGAAGGAATGCCAACTGACCCTATCAAGTGTTCACAACTGCTCTGATGAAGGTGGCCATGGCTATTCAATTCAGAAGACAGCATGTCACATATCATGTGTTGGTCATCACTGCTTTGACCACCATAACAGCACATGTCAACAGCTTCAATGATCATTTCTCCTGCAAAACTTAAAGTAGTTAGCATCTGAGCCTTTATGTACCACGTCAAACTGCTCCTAGTCTATGCTTTCCTATTCCTCACACTGGAGAGGAAACAGCTCACCCAAGCAGTGACCCCAAGGGAATAATGAGGACCTGATGTGATGGCAGGGTGAGTCACAGTCACAGCATGTATTTCCAACCATTGCTGTTGTAGATACAGGAATGCCAATGTCTATCCCAGTGAGGCAAACCTCAGTGGCATGAGCCTTGATCTGCATCTGGGTACAATGGACCTCACTAAAGAGAAAATGGAGTGTCCATATACAATTAGCCTTCTATTAGTAGTCAACCCAGAGGCACAACAACCCTCTCATGCAAACAGCCTCTCAATATTTGGCATCCTTCCTACACTCACAGGCTGCATGAAGTCCACACCAGCAGAACAGAAATCCAGGGAAAAACTAACTTTGAAGAGAATTTTGAGAAGTTACTTTTCCCTGGGAACTTTGGAATACATCAGATAGAAGATCTTCCAGTGTTAAGAAAGCATCTAGCTCCTTTTGGAAGGACATCAAGAGAAAGAAAGTACCAGAAGCAGGCAAAATATCTATGGCTCCCAAAAGAGGAAGCACACAGAAATCAGAGCCAATGAAGGAGCCTGTGAAAGTTACTGCAAGGAAAATAATTCAGAAACTTTCCAGCGCAGCCTGAGAGGTCGTTATGTTCCTAAAAGTAAATGAGAGTCACAAAGAGGGAAGGAAAGCCTGTGCTGAGGCTTGGGTGCCACAGCCAACTGCAAACGGCACCCAAGGCATGCCAAGAAACCCTCGGCTCCATCTCGCTTTCCATACCATGGCAATGGTGGGCATTGGCAAGGAGAACTGGGGCAAGGAGTGTTTTGGAAGTTCTTGGGCAGCCACATTCCTTCTGATAGTTGGTGTTTGTCTTTGTTTCCTGCCACTAAAGTAGAAATTTCACAGAAGAGGTAAACTGTAAACAGGAGATCTTAACCTGCTCACAGTCCTGGAGGTTGGGAAGTCCCAGAGTGTGGTGCTTGTTTCTGGAGAAGGCTCAAGGATGTAACCTAATGGAGGGAAATCAGGTAGAACACATGCTAACTGTCATGCATTCTACCCAGGTAATAATATCACTAATCATCTTAGCCATCCCTCCTGTGTGTATTGACATGTGTATGCAGGTGCCCAAAGAGGCCAGAAGTGGGTGCTATATCCCTTGAAGCTAGAGTTACAGGTGTTTGTGAGCCACCTGATATGGGACCCTGAGATCAAAACTCCGGTTTTCTGAAAGAAAAGTGCCTGATTTTAAGTGCTGAGCCATCTCATCTCTCCAATCCCTCATCGCATCTTTTACACTATCAAAAATGACATCTCATCATGGATTTGAGCCAATTAGATCACACCGTTGCTCATATCTATTTTTACACCTTGCATTCCTGACTAACTGCCAAATGTTACTCAAAAAATACCCAGCTAGACCTGAGTTCTTATGAAGTCATAGTATCAAGACCTCTATTTCCAAATACATGCATGAAAGATATACACAAACAGGCATGTTTCCCAGACTGATAAAGCCAGTGTATCATGTGTGGAAAAGCAGGCTGATAAAGGAGCTCAGTAACTCAGGCCCAACTCTACCCCATTCCAGTGTCTGAAACAGCACCTCCACAGGAGCAACAGCAGTAGTACTTTAGAACTTGTTAGAAACATGAATTAGATCCCCTCCCCTTCACCTCCTCTCCGCCCCACAGCCCCCCTTCCCTTCCTCCTCTGTTTCTGTTTAGAAAGGGCAGGCCTCCCACAGGTATCAACAAAGCATGGCATATCAAGTTGCAGTAGGACCTCCCCTTGTATTAAGACTGGGCAAGGCAATCCAGTATAAGGAACAGATTCCCTAGAGTCTGCCAAGGCATTAGGGACAGGCCTGCTCCCATTGTTAGGAGTCCCACAACTAGACCAAGCTACTCAACTGTCACATGTATGTAGAGGGCCTAGATCGGTCCCATACAGGCTCCCCGGTTGTTGGTTCAGACTCTGTGAGTTCCTATGAGCCCAGGTTAGTAAATAATTAAATAAAAAAGAAAAGGAAAATCCAGAGAACATTAAGATTTGTTTTATGGCCTTTTATGTGGGCAAATTTTGAAATATTTCTTGAACATATAGATATATGTTTCTATAGCAGATAGATGTAATGCTCTACATGCAACAATTAAGACAGGAGTTTAATGTTTTTGGCAATTATTTTATGTCTGTACTAATATTTTACATGCTTGCTTTATTAGTTACCAAGAGAGCTTTTAAAGGCATCCACAATGAAAACCTGCCAAATGTACAACAGAACAAGAGAACTGAGGTAGATGCTTTTTTACTTTGGTTTGGCTTTGCCTTATTTGCTTTGTTTGTTTGTTTAGACTCTTTTTGAAGACATAAAGAGAAATAACATGAAATTAGGTGAGGAAGTAGGGATGATCTGGAGAGAGTAGGGGAGGGGGAACAAAATAATCAAGATATAGTGTATGGAAAAAATTAAAAAGAAAAGATAAAGAAAAAGAAAAATATTCCAGTTCTAAAAAGAAAAACTCTGAACATTTGAAGAGCCAAGAGGAACCCCACTGAATACCAACATCACATTGAACACCTGTATCTTTCTATGCTGCCTTGTCCCAAAGAAAGGCTGGAAGTAATATAATAATAATAATAATAATAATAATAATAATAATAATAATAATAGAGAGAAAGCAAAGGTGAAGGATGAGCCACAGGGAAGACTTGGGGTTGTCTGCTGAGCATGCTGCTCCAAAGCCAAAGTCCAATCTGCAAAGGAGAAGAGAGGAGAATAAGGGTGCTGGAGAGGATGGGGAGAACCCTGCTGAAGACAGAGACCAGGCACAGACAACAGAAGGGGCTGTGGGTGCCAGTGCAATGAATTTTGATATCTAAATGTCTGGTGACTGCACAGTTTGAAATATAATTTTCATAAAATTTTATAAAATGCATAAAAAAAGAAACATGAATTACAGGGTCTACCTCAGACACACAGATTCAGACATTCAAGAGACCCAGGTTGTTTGAAGAAAGCCAGCCTCTGAGCCATTACCATCCATGTTAATCTCAGGGAGCTACTGCTATCATCACAGAAATGGAGAGTGGAAGGCCAAGGTTCTCAATCATGCTTGCAATTGGTATGCCCTGGACAGCGTTGAAGATTTTTTATGCTGCCTTTTGTGTTTCTATTTTGCTTTTATTTCATTTTATAAAGATGTATTTAACGTTTATGTGTATGAGTGTTTTGCATGCATTCTTGGATGTGCACTATGTGTGTGCCTGGCACCTGCAGAGATCAGAAGAGGGTATAGGATCACCTTGGAACTGTCATTATAAGTAGTTTGAGAACCACCATGTGGGTTCTGGGAAGCAAAGCTGTGTCCTGTACAAGAGCAGCCAGGCACTCTTAATCAATGAGCCTCCAGCCTTTTGTTTTCCTTTATTCATAGAATCAATCTCATTATCAAATACGTCATCATTTTGTGCTTTCTTGAATATCATATTCCTTCTTACAGTTATCAAGACTCATGCTGAGCAATGAGTTCTGGATTGCAAGAGGATTCATTTTTATGCCCATCTTTTTGTTTTTCCCACCCATTCAACAAACATGAACACAACCGCTATATTTTATGTTTCCTTGACCCCAAGAAAAAAAGAAGTTTGAGTCTCTAGGAGAAGGATGTGGGTAGTTCTAGAGGAAATTGAATCTGAAAAGACTTTCTTAAGCCAAGAGGGAATCTATGAGGCAAACAGAGGCACCCTCTTAAGAAAAATATAGACACTGAAGAAGTGAATGGGGTAAGGCACAATGCCAAGCTGTGAGGAAGGGGAGGTCTGCATGATGCCTAAGAAATACAAGTACAGGCTTTTGGTGTAGCTTGGTTGGTAGAATGCTTCCTTAGCAGGCATGAAGTCCCTTGATTACATTTAGGCATGAGTGTATTGGTGAAATTATTAAGGCCACTCCACGTAGTTAAAAGGGAGGTTTATTATTGTGGGGTAACTTACAAATGAAGGGGTAAGTTGCAGGGTCTGGCAAAAGTATAGCGCAGTCCGGGGGTGTTCTCTGGAGAACTCTGCTTGGTCTACCTCCAGCGTCAGGGTCCCAGAACCAAGAGAGAGACCTCCTCTCAATCCTCGGTCTTCTGCTTCCTCCTCCGCCCCGCCTTGTGGGCGTGACCATTACCAAAGCCTCAATGGGGGTTGGAACTTCCAGGCCAATGCTGGGATGGCTATCCACTACATCTCCCCCTTTTCTCTAAATAAGAAAGTTCTAACCTAATACAAGACTATATACAAAGAGATGGTTATCAAATATTGTCCAGGAGTAATGAGGGATAATGACCTAGATAAGTTGGGATTACAATAAGTGCAAACAAGGCTGAGGGGAGATGCTGCCAGCCACTGCCATGAGAGAAAAGACATAAGGTACTGGTAAGCCACGAGCCACGTGGCAAAGTATAGATTAATAGAAATGGGCTAAATATAAGAGTAAGAGCTAGACAATGGTAGGCCTGAGCTAATGTCCAAGCAGTTTAAATAATATGAATGTCTGTGTGTTTATTTTATAAGTGGGTTGTTGGACTAATAGGGCTTGGCGGGGGCTGGAAAGAAGCTCCCCAACTACATGAGTGGCCAATGACATTTAGGCTACCACTCTAGGAGTAGAGTCAGGAGGATCAAGAGTCCAAGTCACCCTCAACCACATAGCAAGTTTGAGGCTAGCCTAAATCTACCTAAGAGCCTTTTCAATGAAAAGAAATACAAAACCATGGTTATAGACTTAGCCTACTTGAGAGGAATCTTTAATGCCACAGAGCCCTGGATCATACCTGAAGATGCTCAACAACAAAAGATGCCATAAAAACACACTCAAGAAAGCTACATCTGTGACTCACAATGTTTCCTGCATAGTTGAATCCCCGGGGAAATTTATTTACTCAGATGCCCGCCTTTCACCATCCCAAATATCTGATTCAACTAGACTGTGTGTGACTCAGCATGTAGCAATTTGAAAACTACCCCAGGTGAATCTACTCTGTAAAGAAATTTGGAAACACCTACTACATATTCAGAATAGACAGCCCAGGAGAGCACGGCCAAGCAAATGACGGACAGAAGTAAGCGTTGGAATACATCCATCCTGAAAGGAAGAAAATCTATGCCTCCAGAGTAAAGTTGCTCACTGATATCTAGAGGGGAAAAAAAAACAACTTTAGAGAGACCCACTCTCATATGCAGCCCTATAAGTCATTGAAGTTCAAGAGCAAAGGACATACCTCAGGAAGAACATGACAGGAGACTATGCCGCCATGAAGAAAACAAATTAAAGCCCCATTCATTGTACGTGTGTCATACCCTGTGAAATATCTGGACTCAAAGTCATGGAGACAGAACTGAGAGAAAGGGCCATGGGGTGTTTGTGTTCAGTCTATCTGTAAGACAGACAGACTTCTACAGATGTACAGGGCTGATAAATGTATGGAATGAACTCAACTTTTCAAAATAAATGCTATATTTTATGTTATATCGGTTTGGCCACATTTTAAATACAACTTTTCAAAAATGTCATGGGAGAGCTTAAAACTCAAAAGGCATTGTTGGTCAGTGACCCAACCATTAGACCTATAGGTTCTCAAATGTGATTGTTAATGAGAAACTCGGGCAAGCTTCAAGGAGCACCACAGCCCTGTTGCTATGCCCAGATGAACTGATTTAATTGGCCTAGAGTGGAGCCCCCAAAAGTGTTTTTAAGTGGTTCCCCAGGTGATTCTAATGTGTAGCTATGGTTGAGAATTGCTGTACTAAAGCACAGTTAATTAAATAATTATCACTAATAACAATTATTGAAAGAAGATGAAAATGAAAATAATAATTTAATAACAATCTGGCTCTAAACTTCCATATTGTATTTACTTCTCAACCAAATGAAAAACAATTAAGTTAGTGTATTATTGAGCATCCTATATAGCTCTGTCTGGGGAGATTCTCAGAGCCCCACAGAACAATCCTAAGAGTGTGGATACTCACACTATTCAGTGGTGGGATTCCTAGATATCTGTTCCTGGGTGAGGTTTAGAGACCAGCTGAATCAGGGAACAGAGGTTTCCTGGGGTCATCTGGGTGTCCACTTGTGTTAGGCTAGATATGTGATGTAAGTAATGTCCCTATGTGTGCACTACTGACTCACTCCTGTAACCAAGTGTCCTCATTAGCTTTGGTGTTTGTTTGTTTCAAGTTGACACACACTAGAATCATCAGAGAAGAGGGAACCTCAACAAAGAAAACACCTCACAAACTCTCCTAAGGGCCAATCTGAAGGAGGCATTGTCTTGATTGATGTGGGAAGATCCAGACCACTGCGGGCGGTACTATACCTGGGTACCACAACAAAGCAGCTGAGCAAGCCATGGAAACAGCATTCCTCCATGGCCTGTGTGAAGTTCCTGCTTCTAGGTTCCTGATTTGACTTCATTTGATGGTAGTCTGTAGTCTATAAGATGTAATAAACCTTTGCCTCCCCACGTAGCATTTGGTCAGTGTTGTAATCACAATAGAAAATCAAATCAGAACACCATGTAAAGCAAGCACATAACAGAACACAGATGTGTTACTAAAGGCTCATGAATTTTTCTTATTTTTTAAAAAGTTACATTTATTTGTGTGGTGGGAAGGGATATGTGCCACTGAGCATGTGTGACGGTCAGAGGACAGCTAGTGGGAGTCAGTTCTTTCCTTTTAGCATGTATGTCCTGGGGATCGAACTTGGGTCACTGGGCTTGATAGTAAGTACCTTTATCCACTGAGATTCAAAGTTACTTCATAAAAAATAAATGGGCTTGAATAAGATGCTTCTGGCCAATGGGAGCTATTATGTTGAGCATGTTTAAGGCAGGCAAGGGTAAGCTATAAAGTTCTGCAGATGAGATCCATTAAGTGCAGTTTAGAATCATGACATTTCTCTTCATAAGTTGAGGAGCACATGGGTGTGACAAAATAAAGCCAAAAGTAGATGAGCCAGTGATGTTATAAAATAGTTAAGGTTCAAGCTAAATGAATATGGACCCCTAAATATTTACTTTATAATTAATAAATTCAAAATAATCCTGAGCTCAGAAAACAGAAGAAAATTAGGTATTATGATTTTCTTCATTTGCCACTATCATTTCATTCTAAATTTTAAAAAATATTGTTGATTATGTGGATATGTCTGTGTGTACATATGCACCTGAGTATAGTGCTCTCTGAGGCCACAAGAGGGTGACCAATCCCCTAGAGTTGGCATTAGAGATAGGTGTGAGACATCTAATGTGGGTGCTGGGAATAGAACTTGGGTCCTTTAGAAGAGCAGCAAGTACTTTTAACTGTTGAGCCAGCCCTCCAGCCCACTTCCTATCATTTTAAGCCTTTTAAAGGCAACAGCTGTGTTTTATTTATTGTGTATTCACAGTGCCACTCTGTCTGCCAAAAAAATATCACCCTCATTTATAAATGTTGCACGTGTTGACATGATCCAGGGACCCTGATGGAGTTAAATTATTCATTGCCATAGCCCTCTATTTTCCCCATGTATGACATCAGGTGTCATGCCTCTCCCACTTCTATGGGTGATTTTTAAAAAAAAAAATCTTCCTTTTCAAAAATATAAGTTGCCTATGTTATGCTTTGGAATTAGTGTTAAGCTTATAGGATGTACAGGCACAAGGGATCTCCCATATGAATTACTTTCTACCAAGAAACTACTTACTAATTCAAAATGCTATAAGGCCTATATTCAGCAAAAGTATACGCTAGTGTCACTGAAAGAACATTTGTGGCACATGGGATCACACCCTGACAGTTCCTTTCAGTCCCATTGCTTGCACAGGGACAACGCTATTTTGAAATGGTAAGTGAGGCTGAAAGCTCTCAGAGACCAGTGGTACTGTCCCAGCATAGTGGTGCAGACGGCCATGATTAAATAATGACACCCGCCTCCCACATCCAGGTTGGAACTGTTAAAATGCCATTCTTTCTCTTCAAATTTTCCCTGTGGTTTGAAAAATATGTTTTCTTTTTCTCTTTCTTCCTTCCACTGTTTTGAGATAGTGTCTCAGTAGTCCAGCTAGTCTCACATTCTCGGTTTGATATATAGATGAGCTTGGGCTTGAACTCCTGCCTCCACTTCTCAAATGCTAAAATTATAGATGCCCACTGTGGTGGTTCCAAAGACAATGTCCCCAAGGGAGTGATGCTATTAGAAGATGTGGCCTTGTGGGACGAAGTGTGTCACTGTGGGGGTGGGCTTTGAGGTCTCATATGTGCTCAAGCCACACCCAGTAAGACAGACCACTTCCTGTTGCCTGCAGGTCAAGATATAGGACACTCAGTTACTTCTCTAGCACTGTCTCTGCCTGCATACCACCATGTCACATTATGATGATAATGAACTTACTCGGAAAATGGAAGCCACCCCAATGAAATGTTGTTTTCTTTATAAGAGTTGCTGTGGTCCTGGTGTCTCTTCACGGCAATAGAAACCCTAACTAAGACAGAAGATAATACCAGGGACTGGGATATTGCTGTGACCATGCTTTTGTTTGGAGGAATTCAGACTTTAGGAGTTTGGGTTAGGAAAGCAGAGGAATGCTTTAAACACTGCTTAATGAGCCATACCAGTAGGAGCATGGAAGACAGTCATGCTAAGAGTGATTTGAACTGTGGGGAGCTGGCTCAAGAGGTTCCACCTTTTGTTTGAGTTAGGGTCTCTCATTGGCCTGTAACTACCACATGGGCCTGGCTAGCAGACCCTAGTATAATCCAAGAATCTGCTTGTTTCTACCTCCCATCTCTCTAGCAATGGGATTTCAAATACCTGGCACTCTGACAAGCTTTTTAATGTGAGTTCTGGGGGTTCTGAACCCAGGTCCTCACACTTCTGAGGCTAATGCTTTGCTAACGGAACCATTTTGCCAGCCCTCCCAATGTTTTAAGAATATACCACAGACATAAGTCAAGTGTCTCAGGAGCAGAAGGCACACTCATAACTGATGCCGTCTAGTGGGCTGCCACTCCTCCAGAACCATAGTACACCGTGGGAAAGCACGTGTGGACGCACCAGCAACTGACTGACGTGCACACCCATTTCCGCTCTCATCCTTCCAGCTCTGTGTGTCTCCAAATTAAATCAAACAAACAAAAGAAAAAGTAAATAAAACCTAACAAGGTCTTACGTAATGCTCCAGACTGCCTCTGGTCCATATTGATCAAGCTTCAGTTTGAAGCTGGAGCCTGCAGCTGTAATTGAGATCAATATAAAGTCTTCATTCAGATAGCTTCTTTCTTTCTTTCTCTCTCTGTCTCTCTCTCCCTCTCTCTCTCCCTCTCTTTCACTCTCCCTCCCTCCCTCCCTCTCCTCCTCCCCTCCCCCTCTCTTTCTTTCTCTCTCTCTCTCTCTCTCTGTCTCAGCTAAAAAGCATACACAAATGAGAAAGCCAGATCATTTACAAATAAAAGAAATCTACCTTTAAAAAGTTATCAGTGGGTATTTATGCTTCTGATAGTTTTAAACATTAGAAGAAATATTTTTTAAGTAAGAAAGGAAAGGAGGAAAAAAACACCTAAGATGAGCCCACAACCTTTACTAATTCAACTGAAGACTGTAAGAGTTAACTTTTGAATTTCTGTTGTCTGCTTTGTTTTGTATTTTGCCTTCATAAATCTCTAAAACACCTCCATGGTGGGTGAACATGACTCTTTACACATATTGAGCTGGTAAATGTTCCTTATATACTCTGCATTGTGCAGAGAGGCAAGAAGAACCAAAAGGAATTAACACCATAGTCTTCAATGTCTAGGAATATGCAATCCTACAATCCAGGGTGAAAGATAAGGGAGTCTTTGCCCTGGAGGAGATGGGAATGGGGAGAGGGGCTGGGAGGAGGGCGGGGGGGGGGGCAGGGCTGGAGCGGGGAGGACAGGGGAACCCATGGCTGATAAGTAAAATTAAAACACAAATATCCGTATAAAAAATAAAATTTGAAATAAATTTTTTTAAAAAAGAAAGAAATGCACATATAAGTAATAATGATGTGAAACAAGATGTGACATTAAAAGTCTGAGTAAGTTGGGCATGGTAGAGAATGTCTGTAATCCCAGGACTGAGGGGCAAAGGGGAATTGAGGTAGGAAGATCATGAGTTCATATCCAGCCAGAGCTGTGTAGCAAGACTGTGTCTCAAAAGGGGGCAGGGGAGTCTAAATGTGAGCCAAATAAAGACCTCAGAGATGTCTTTGGGAATGGAAGAAAGGAAAGGAAACCTTGGAAATGGTTTACATTTAATAATGGTATATAAAGACAATATCTGCCACTTACTGTTCGCTTCAACAAATTTACAGTCTGTGTGTGCGTGTGCATTTGTACGTGTGCGTGTGTGTGTGTGTGTGTGTGTGTGTGTGTGTGTGTTTTCTCATCTGTTTAGATGGCAGAGTTCTGTTTAGTCCTTGCCTCACATCCATGAATCTTCTGAGTTTATCAGATATGGTTGACGTGCATCTGTAACCTTGGCAGTTGGGAGGTAGAGGCAGGAGGACCAGAAGTTCAAAGTCATCTTAGGCTATGGAGTGAGTTCAAGGCCAGTATGAGTGACAAGAGTCCTGCAGACTCTAATGAGTAAATAAATAAACACACACACAAACAAATAAATAAACAAGGAAAAGAGAGAAGAGAAAGTGATCGATCTGCATTAGATCGCCGTGGGGAACAGGGTGGGGATACAGTGGTGACTGAATTAAAGGCAGCGACTATACATCCTGAGGGTGAGAGTGTGAGTGTCAAGTTTAAAGTAAAACATTTGTCTTTTAAAAGGGAAGGCTCTATGAATACTTACAGGAGCCGAAAGACCTGGGAAGGGGCCCCTAGTCTGGCTGGTAGCAAAACTGGCTAGGTGGGAGGGAGGGGCCTTGGACATCACACATCTCTGCATTTTCAGGGACCATCTGGTCAGCCACTGCTTGCAAACAAGTGACTTGGAACTCAGCACCTTAACATTCATTTTGTCACTGCTGCAGCTTAGGCAATGCTTAGTGGGCACAGGGGGTGGGGACGGGTGTCTCTGCTCCAATGGACACCTGCTAGGCATTCTGGAGCCAGGACTAACGTCCACTACAGGGTTCTCCACTCTGGTGGTCAGTGCTGTTGGGTCTCTTGTTGGAATTGGCATCATTCCAGCCTCTTTACCTGGCCTTGACACATAAGCTCTATGCTTTCTTAAACTCGGTTCCCCAGGAAAGCTACATGAGAGCATCTGCATCCCTTCTCTGACCTAGCCTCAAGAATCACTTGGTAAAACTTCCACGTGTTCTATTGGTTGAAGCCTAGCTTGGTTCCTCTGGGGGAAAAAGATGACTCTATTTCTCTATGGGGGAGTGATATGGACCTAGATTGACAGGTAGCTCTGTAAATACAGTCTGCCACACCTTGTGTGATTTCTGAACAGTGTATAATTGCTAAAGAAAGCTTGGCGCAATGTATTTGTAACAAGCAAAGCATTTACTATGGCCCCAAATGCACTGAGGCATTCTTCCCCCCTCCAAGAACACACAGCTATAAATGCACAGTCCGTTGAATACCTAAGAGGCCAGTGAAAGTGACCAGTACAGACAGATAAATGAGCTGAGCAGAAAGTGGGCCCAGATGATGTCTAAATCAGAGGAGGATAGGATGAGACCCAGAGACCACTGACTGGGTTGGGGGATGCTTCCATCTTCACACTTGATGCCCAGGCATGAGGACCATAGTTCAGATCCCCAGGACCCAGGTAAGACCCAGGTGAGGCAATATGTGTCTGTGATAGCACAGCTAGGATGTGGACGAGGAGGATCCCCGGAGCTCAATGACTAAGTAGCCAGTCAGATCACTAAACTCCAGGCTCAGTGAGAGACCCTGTCCCCCTAAAGAAGGTGGAGAGTAGCTGAAAAAACACCTTTTTTCAAACCCTGGCCTCTATTTGCACATGAACACATATGTATGGAATGCATCTACTGGAACACATGCGCACAACACACACACACACACACACACATGCAAAGGGCACTGTCAGACCCAGCTTAAATGAAGGGCCAAGGGACATGGGGCTTTTATAAAGTCAAGGGCTTTACAACATAAAAAAGGGATAGTCAAAGGGTACCCCATATCACTGGGTGGAAGACAATAATGGAAATACGTGTGTGTTTTGCTTGCTTTTTTCAGCCGGAAAAGGGTTCATAGAGACTGGGAGGGAATATATACTCTGAGTAGCAGGGATTCACTGAAAGATTGCAGAAGAATGAAATGATTTGTGTGCAGCAAGTTTTGAACTAGGGTCATTATGGTCATGTCTTAGCATTCAGTAGTCAGCCTATTGACATTCAGCTTAACTGCTCCTGCTAAACAGAGCCAGAGATCATGAATCAGAATGTTTTACAGTGGGAAAATTATTAGGGATATTTTGAGCATAATTACTATTCTAACTTAAATTTGTGACATCTCTACAAATTGGTAAAACATTTAAAATTTCAAGTGAATAAAGCATACATATACCTTACATACCTGTGTAAATATATACATATATTACACAGGTAAACATATATATGAGATACAGTCCATATATGTACTCATATGTGTGTGCGTATACACACACACACACACACACACACACACACACACACACAATTGAAAGCATGAAAATACTTGTAAGTATGTAGAAACTATTGCAAGGAAACACTTCAAACTGTAATCAGTGTCCTTGACTGGTTAATGGGTAGTAAACATTTACTCTGGTTCTTTGTGTGTTTTGAATATTGTGCAAATATTGGTTTAGTGACTTAGTAAAAAGTTTCTCTTAACGTCCACTCTCAAACAACACACCCTCAGGAAGATTGGTTAGACACCTGACCCTTGCTCTCCCTCCCAGCATCCCAGAGCAGAGGTTATGCTCATTCCTTCAAACCCCTTTGGATCTGCTCTCTTGCTGTTGCTCAGCACTGCTTAGTCACTTCTCCCCAAAGAACACAAGCCCCCTAGAGGAGGCTGTTCCTCTGCTTCAGTGCTTTGGACATAGTTGGTTTTAACTAGTTATTGAATGGATTCAGAGTGCATGGAAACCATGTAAAACATTGTTCTGCTTTCATTTATGTTATTCTGATACAAAGCAATGCAGGGAAGCAAGCTTATTATTTAGCTCATAATTCCAGGTCACAGTCTATTATTTCAGGGAAAGCAAGGCAGGAACTTGAAGTGTCACATCCACAGTCAACGGCAGAGAGAATAAATGAATAGATCCTCCGCTGGCCGCTCTTAGCTATCTTTCTCCCCTCTTATATTGTTTGGAATATCCTGCCTTGGGAATGTTGCTGCCCACAATGGGAAGCATCTACATCAATTAACAATCAAGACAATCTCTTTCAGGCTAGTCTGACCAAGGTAATTCTTCACTAAGACTTTCTTCCAGGTGATTCTAGGTTGTGTTTACTTGACAGCTAAAATTAGCCAGCACAGACATACACAAGTTATTTAGCCAGTAAGACTGATTAATGATTTCACAATAAAGCACCAGGGCCATTTTCCAGTGACCAATGATTGTTCATTTTAAATGAAGACAATACAAACAGCAATATCTCCAATGCCATTATCCCTTCCAAGACCTCATGGAGGATAGCAGTTCCTGACAACTGCAGCTGGACTCTGATGTGACACAAGCTTTACCTTACAGGATTGTTACAAGAGTCAATGCATGATGCATAGGAGTCTAGCATTGAGTTAGGAAATTGCCATTGCTTTATTGTTCTCCGTGATACATTTAAAGTCTAAGAACTCAATGTAGGATGATCTGACCTTTTTGGCCCCAACTCTTATGTTCCTACCAGGCCATAATCACCAGTGTGGAAATAAACCATCTTTCTTTTTGCCTAAAGATTTTGAGTGCTGGTCCACCCTTGAAGCCAAAAAAGGTAGACAGCCTCAGGGTCCTCTGTGATTTCAAATCCAGGAATTCAGTCACTTCTCCACTGACCCTGAACACCATTACGGTCCACAAAACACAATTAGACATTTTGAAAACTGAAGATTATTATAATATATTTAGCATCTTCAAGCCCACAGACTTTCCAGTAACTGATACCAGATTCTGTACAGCCATTATCCCAATAATAACAGCATCCATTTACCCAATACAGACTCTGAAACCTACCAGGTAACCTGAATGGGCTAGAGCGGTTTAGTTATCACAAACCCCTGGAGGTGGGTGGTAGTATGTTCGTTATTTCTCTGCATTCATTCCTGCTCAGTGATAACAAATCATGCCCAGTTTTTGAGCTAGTCCATGTAGAGTAAGTCCTGGCACAACCTCACAGCAAACTTCCTAATCCCTGGCTCTTATACTTTTTCAGCCCCTTCTTCAGCAGTATTCCCTGAGCCTTAGGCATAGAATTTGTTTTGTAGATGTATCATTGGGACTGGGCTCTGCAACTTTGCTTTTGATTGGTTGTGATTTTCTGCAATGGTCTCCATTGCAAAGAGGAGTTTCCTTGGATGAGGGGTGAGGACCACACTTATCTCTAAAGACGAATATTTAGAATGTAGCCAGGGATTATGCTGGTTTAATAAGGTGGCTGTTGCTTCTCCTCCAGGATTATGACATCACTAGCTAGCCCTGGGGGCTGGCAACATAGTCTATGAAATGATGCCATCCACGTCAGTTAGTGTTGCTAGTCAACTTGACACAGCCTAGAGTCCCTGAGAAAGGAGTTGCCTACATCAGACTGCCTGAGAGCATGTCTGTGGGGGAACTGTTCTGATGGTTAATTGATGTAGCCTGCTGTGGGCCACACCATTTCCTAGGAAGGTGGTCCTGAGCAATATAAGGAAGCTTGATGAGCATGAGCCTGAGTAAGCCAACAAACAGCACTCCTCCACAGATTGTGATTAAAGTTCCTGCCTGACTTCCCTCAGTTTTGAACTGTGACCTGGAAGTATAAGCCAAATATATCATTTCCTCCCCTAAGTTGCTTTATGTTGTGATGTTCATCACCACAGACTAAAACTAGAACAATCCACATTTATCGTGGACCTTCCCATCCTAGTTAAGGGAACCTAGAAATGTCCTCATAGACATGTCCTGAGTTTTGTCTCCCAGGTGAGTCTAGATGCCATCATTTGGCAATTAATATAAACTATTACACAATGGGGCTGAGAGCAGGATGGGAATTGTTCTCATACCGTCAGGACTTGCCTATCTTCTATCAGAATACAAGGAATCATCAGGAAAACCAGAGCCCCGCTGTGGTGGTTAATCTTGGCTGTCAACTTGATTGGATCTGCAATCAACTAAGGGACATATCTCTGGAAGATCTTTGTGGAATTTTCTGGAAGGGTTAACTGAGGAGAGGAGACCCTCTCTGGAGTGAGCAGCACCTTCCACTAGCCGTCTGGGACATAAATTTCCATGTAGCTGGGAAGAAAACACATTTAGAATGCACAGGGTTTAGGGGCCAAAGTCAAGAGCTTTGTCCCTGTCCTCTCCCCTCCTTCTTGCTGCTCTCGGTCTACAGAAGGAACAGGAACCATTGGAGAAAAAGCAGTCTGTGACACAGAGTGGCTAGGCTTGGCTGGTGGCTGCAGCAGTCCCTCTTCTTTGAGGAGGCTGTGGCCAGAAGATCTGCACTTCTCTTGAAAGCTGAAAATTGGGGGTTTCTCTTTTTGTGCAAGCCTCAGTAGTGTTTCTGCCACCTGCCAACGGCCAGCCGCCAGTCCCTCTGGGAGCCATTGTTCAGTGCAGAGCAGGGGTGGAGAGAGGAGGGAGCAGCCTCCTCTCTCTCTCTCTCTCTCTCTCTCTCTCTCTCTCTCTCTCTCTCTCTCTCTCTCTCTCCTTTTCTTCCAGGAGAGCATTCTGTTCCTTCAGCTGTCAAGGCGCCTTTGTGCAGACAGGTCTCTATTCCCAGGGCAGAGGAAGCAGAGACAAGCAGCAGACACTTGGC
Organism: Onychomys torridus; assembly: GCF_903995425.1. Taxonomy (NCBI): domain Eukaryota; kingdom Metazoa; phylum Chordata; class Mammalia; order Rodentia; family Cricetidae; genus Onychomys; species Onychomys torridus. The sequence continues at coordinate 61,849,031 of NC_050449.1, read as the reverse complement.
GAGTTTTCATCACTTCCTTACCCAGGACACTTTGTTCTCTAGAATCTTGTTTAGAGCGTGTCTTTTATCTCTGAAGTGCTCTGGGTTCTTTTTCCACATTCGTTTTAGCTACAGCTAGGATACAGAAGAGAAACAGAGAAGAGGAGACACAGGCAGGGAAGGAAGTGGCCGTCAACAGTTTGAACATAAAAATAAGCATAGCTTCTTCAGTGAGGGTTTCAATCATGTTGCCTCTCAGGTTCTTGATAAGTGGAGCAGGCAAGGAACCCTAAGCTGTCATTAGAGTAATCAAGAGGAGTATGACCAATGTCATGTGAACATTTGGAGCCTTTTATTTCACATGCTTTACAATGTTTTAGGCTATGTTCTCACAGCAATGGGTACTAGGATTAAAGAGAACAGATTTGAAGGTTGGTAGAGTACTTGCCTAGCATGCATGAAGTCCTAGGTTCAATCCCCAGTATTTCTGGGAGAAAAGGGGAGTGGATCATGCGTGTTTGATACATAATGTGTTGATAAAATTTGCATTACCCTGTGTCTGCCAATTTTATGGGAATCAACCTAAAAGTTTTCTAATCTGCATTCTTGCAAATGCACAAAATCTACTACCAGCTTAAGCCTAGGACTCATATGCCAAGATGGTTTCAAATGATTCATTGCCAGCTCTGGCCCCTTCCTTAGCTTGCTTAACTCCTTTGCCTGGACTGCCATCCACTGTGGTCCTGTCATTCTGCAATGAAGCATGATTCAAATCAAAACATGTGGGTGGGGGAAATGGCTTGGTGGTAAGGCACTTGCCTCACATGCTCAAGGACCTGAGTTCCATCCTCAAAACTCACACACATTCCCACGTGCTTTCTGTTGCTGTGACAAAATGCCCTAAGCAAAAACAACTTGGGGAAGGAACAGGTTTATTAGGCTTACACTTGCAGAGAAAAGTCCACCATTAAGAGAAGTCAGGGTAGGTACTCAAGCAGAAACCATGGAGGGATATGGCTGGCTGGCTCACTGGCCCACTGGCTCACTGGCTCATGCTTAGGTAACATTCTGATATAGCCCATACTGACCTGACTAGAGATGGTGTTGCTAGCAGTGGGGTTGGACCCTCCCACACCAATCACCAATCAAGACAATATCTTATAAATATTGCCAAGGCCAGTCTGACCTGGGTAATTCTTCAGTTGAGGTTCCCTTTTCCCAAGTGACTCTAGGTGGTATCAAGTTGACAATAAAAATAAACCAGCAACCTACTGAAAGGTGAGATTCATTGATGTGTGTTATATTCAGAGATGGTGACATGGAACAGCTCCTTGGAGGCTCACAGCCCAGCTATCTTGCTCTATATGGTAAATTCCCAAGTCAATAAAAGACCTTATGGAAGACTCCTGAAGAACAACACTACACACCTCACCTCTGATCGCCACCCATAGGTACACACACACACACACACACACACACACACACACACACCATATAACCAACTACACTACAGCTATCAAGGTGGTTCTCTGCTGAAGAATGCTCCAGAACAATATGACTTTGATGAGAACAGGATTCTTCCTCCAAAAACCCTGTTGGTTCTCATCCTTTGGACATAGTTTGTTTAAACTGAGATCTGACTGTCATTGTAGAATAGCAGGTTGGATAGTTACAAAGGTACTTGGGGCCCAAGTCAGAGAGTCTAGAAATGTTGTTGAGCTAGCACTTGAAGAAGCTTCACTGTTGTGGCCACCAGAAGATATTACAGGAGCTCTAACTTGGCCTCGCCTTTTCAATACATTTTGAATATTTAATTTTGCAACTTAAAAAAATCCATGAACCTGTCTGGTTATTTCTAGAACAAGGTAGGCTAAAATAAGCATGCTTATTAAAAGAAAAGAGGGAGCCTACTAATTCTTCAAGAGAAGTGAAGAATTACTCTGGCACTCACTAAGCTCTTAAATAAAACCTATGAGCACAATATTTAGAGGGCATTAGTGTTATGACAGGAAGGTCATCACAGATAACTCTTTATAACGTGCACAGATGTTATATTCATATGCCTTTCTTCTTCCTAGAAAAAAAAAACAATAAATCTGATAAATTTTAAGGTCCTGAAAAAAATATACAGTGCTCCCCCACAGCAAAACATATAAACAAATCAGGGTATTTCAGATCACTTTCACGCCTCGGAGGACCATACAACAATAAAACAACAACAGATGAGTTGGTTTTTCTTGTCAAGGTGAGTGGATCTGGAGTTGCTGGGTACACATCTCTAGGTGTGTCAGGGGTGTTTCCAAAAGGGTTTAACTGGAGAAGGAAGAGCCACCCTGTGCGTTGGCAGACCCATGGGAGCTGGAAACTAAGACTGAAAAAACAAAGGGAGAAAGGAAACTGTGAGCTGAGCACCAGCAGCTGTCCGTCTCCACTTCCTGACCGCTGATGCAATGTGACCCACCACCCCACACTCCTGGCACCATTGCTGCCCTGCCGTGAGGAACCATGTCATCAAACTACGGGTCGCAAGAAGTCCTTCTCCCTTCAGCTGCTTTTTGTCAGGTGTGTTGCTACGGCAATGAGAAAAGGAACTACACAATCTGTGGCTTTCCCAGCAATGCAGAGAAATCCTGTAATCATAAAGCTGGCTGAAACAGAACCCCACAAACGAAGACTTGAGAAGCTCCGCTCACACAAAGCTGTGTGTGAGTGTAGTGGGTAGCCATTCCAGCTTTGACCTGGAAGTTCCAACCCCCATTGAGGCTTCGGTAATGGTCATGCCTATAGGGCGGGGCTGAGAGAGGACGCTGAAGACCAGGATCCAGATGCCCAGGCTCTCTTGGTTCCTGGACCCTGGGCGCTGGAGGTAGACCAAGCAGAGTTCTCCAGAGAACACTGCTGCCAAAAGCAGAGAAACTTTCCCAGACCCTGTAACCTACCTATCCATTATTTTGTAAGTTACACCACTAAATAAACTTCCCCTTTAACTATGTGGAGTGGTCTTAATAATTTCACCAATATCTGCACCCAACAAGGGGCACGAACCCACGACCCTGAGCTTAAGAGTTTCATGCTCTACTGACGTCAAGTCAGGCTGAGCCACTGTCCTGTCGGTGGTAGGGACAGCAGCTTGGCTTTCGCTGTTGGTGGCAATGCCGGGAGAGCAGGACAGGTGCTTTGGCCATTGGATGACTTTGTGTTTTGCATTGGGAACTTGGTACTGGGTGTGATGGCTCGCTTTAAGTGGCAACTTGACGCAATCCAGACATACCTGGAAGAGGTTCTCAGGGAGCAACTGTCTAGATTAGGTTAGACTGTTGGACATGCCAGTGAGGGACTTTTCTTTATTTGATTGAGAGAGAAAGACCTATCTTGAAAGTGGAGGAAACTGAGGTGGGAAGACACCGTCAATGTGTCTTCCCATTTCAAGGGCTAAGCCCTAGATTGAATGAGGAGAGCCAGCTGAACACTGGCAGGCCTGTGTTCATTCTCTGCCCATGACTCTGGATCTAATCAGCTGCCTCAAGTCCCCATGCCTTGACTTCTCCACAGTAACAGGGGTGTGAGCTAAAGCACACCTTTCCCCCCAAAAGCTGCTTTTGTTGTTGTATTTTATCACAGAAACTGGAAGGAAATCAGGGTACTTAGACAAATTTACCTTATAAAAACTAATCAGTTTGAGCATTTATCATTTGAGTACTTACTATGATATGTGGTAGTTCAATAAAAAGTTTTCTAAAAAGGAAAGTGGGGAATACATTAAAGATGTGTCTCAGTCTTGGTACTGACCATAAATCTGATTCAAATGCCAGATCCAGTTTGTAAAATGGTGAAGAGCCAAGCCTATTTATTTATGTATTTAGTTAGTAAGCCAGTTCTAACTTTAGATGAGAAATCATGTCCTAGATGGCCTTGAACTTGCTGTATAGCCAAAGGTGCCCTTGAATTTTTGATGCTTCTGCCTCTGTCCCCTAAGTGCTGGGTTTCTAGGCAGAGACAACTATGGCTGGCCTATCAGTGCTGGGGCTCACACCATGGGCTTCATACAGGAAGCGAGGCAAACAATCTAAATGACAAGCTGCATCCTCAGCTCCAAAATCCCACTTTAAACTGAGACTACAGAGATGGCCCTACAGTTAGAGTTTCATGCTCTTCCAAATGATCCAAGTTTAGTTCCCAGCATCCACACTGGTAGTGGCTCATGACTGCACTACACACACTTGGCATGTACACACACAGATGCATACACAAACACACGAAGAAAAATAAATGTTGTTTCTCCTGATCAATGATCATATGAACACTAACAGTTGTTTCCAAACATCTCACTGTGATGTCAGCACTGTAAAGGAGATGTACTACTCCATTTTATTTCTACTTTTAAATATAGGTCTCTCCTTTTGGCCTCTCCAAAGCCTTTGCACAAATCCTCTGTGCATTCCCATCTTACAAATTATAGATCTATTATTTCCCTAGAAGTAAAAGAACTATTGATTCAAATGTAGCCTTAAGCTATAGACAATGTCACCTAAAAAAAAATTCCCCCTAGACTCATAGATGTCTCTACTTAATACAGTCACTCCCAGAGGAATTCTTCTGGCCTAGTTATATTCCCCAAGGGTGGGAGGATGGGGAGGGGTATGGATAGTCTCCACAGAATATGCTGACACTGTACTGACTATAGAGCAGGCACCCCATAATAACATCTTTGGTTAACACAGAAAATGATTGTGTTCCAAGGATGGGCCATAATGAGAGAGGAGGGGACTGAGAGCCACAGGAGGCACAGTCTTCAATCTCAAAACACATCTGGGGGCAGGGCAGGTGTGTGCTTGTTTTCAAAATAACACATATCTCTATGCTGTCTCTGCCTGGGGCTTCTGAGAGGAGGATAAAATTGGAAGAGTTGGAAGAGCCAACCAGATTTAGTAACCTCTTATCTCCCTACAAAGAGTGGTCTGGCCAATATAACTGTGTATGGGACATATTTACCATGAAGGGTTTATCAACGTCTCCCCTGAAGGCCCATGCTAGATTATGCTTATCACGTTGACAGTATCCTGAATCGCCTAGGAAAGGGGCCTGTAAGAGGCTTTTCTTATTAGATTAATTGACGTGGGAAGACTCATCCTAAATGTGAGCGCTACCACCCTGTGGGCCGGGATCCCAGACTAGGTAGAAAGGAAAGAGTGAGCTGAGTACCAGCAATCATCTTCCTCTGCCTCCTGACTGCAGATACAGTGTGAGCAGCCGCCTCCTGAGTCAACCACCACGATGAATTCCTGTTTGAATCCACACTCTTTCCACCATGGTGGGATGGTAGCATCCCCATAGTAACCTGTTCTTCCCTTAAACTGCTTCTCTTTATTTAGTATTTAGAAATTCATGATAGCATTTTGAAGATTGCTTCTTGTCAGGTATTTGATCACAGCAGTGAGAAAAATAAGTAATATGAGCCCTCTTGCATGGACAAATAATGGGATGTCTTTTGCCTCACTCTCTGTGTCTGTAGAATGGGGATAAGTTATGACAAGTTTCCTGGCAAACAGGTGCATATGCATATAACATTTCAATAGATAAGTCAACAGGCAAGTTTCTGCACATCTGGGTCAGAATAGGTCTTATATCCCTCTCCATCTCCAAAGTTCTGTCTAGTTCTGACAAAAAAAAAGAAAGAAAGAAAGAAAGAAAAAAAGAAAGAAAGAAAGAAAGAAAGAAAGAAAGAAAGAAAGAAAAAGGAAGGAAGGAAGGAAGGAAGGAAGGAAGAAAGAAAGAAAGAAAGAAAGAAAGAAAGAAAGAAAGAAAGAAAGAAAGAAAGAAAGAAAAAGCTTACTCAGCCATCCTGAAGAGCCATGAAACCCAACCCTTAACACACTTCCTGGAGACAAGAGCCATTCAGTCTAAAGAAAGAGCTCAAAGTTGGAAGGCATCACTCTGCAATCCCTTACAGAATGGTGACACTTGGCTGATTTGTCAAAAACCCTTCTACATACATATCCAACCGCCTTCTCTTAATGAATGTCAGCCTTTTAGAATCAATGGTGCTGACATTACTCTGCAGAGCAAAGACTGACGGCCCAGCTTACAAATTCCCTGACGCCTATATTAGCAAGAAGGCAAGATGAGTTTTCTGTTCACTGGTCTTGTTCTGCTGTCAAATTCTGGGGGACTAGCATTTCAAGTCCCCCAGAATATATTCGCTTCAAATTAAATTATCTTCCTTTTTGCCAGCCAGGAATAAAATTTTAGAAGAATATTATCAACTAAGTGGATCAGAAAATGTGAGTTTAAGTCTTGCTTCCTGGGTGAAAAGATATTATAATGAATGATATTCCCTCGACACATGATGTGTTTCAAAGGGTCATCCACTACATCTGTTAAGAGTGTCTTTAAAAGGACCTTCGAGTCAAAAGAGGGGAGAAATATGCAATGAGTAAAATTTCCTTCCTGACAGAGACAGCAGGCGCTCTGTGCTTTGAGCAGAACCTTGGTGGCTTGTGTAGCCTTGCTTTGGCTTCTCTTTCCAGACACTTTTTAACCATCAACAATGCTGACAAGGTTGCACCATGGAACGTTTCTTGGGTACACAACACAACAAAACAAACACAATTCTCAGTTTACTGGTTTGTACAGAATCTGTTTCCAAATAAATTCCAGCTTTAAAAAACTCCTGATTTCTGGGCCAGTGAAATGGCTCAGTGGATAAAAGAATGTGTTGTGCCAACCTGAAAACTTGAGGGGACTTGATCCCCAGGTCCTGTAGCAGAAGGAAATAATCAACTTCCAAAATTTGGCTTCTTCCCCACACACATGCTCTGTGACATGTACATACACAACCTCCACACACAATAAAGAATTTTTTAATCCTAATTCCTTCCCCTTACTTTTGTATGTCCCTTATGTTGGCTGTCCCTCCTAGGGGTGGATGACCACATTCCATATCATTAACATTTACTTTGAGTTCCTTTCAAATACATGCCTAGATATTAAAAAAAAAAAAAAAAAAAAAAAAAAAAAAAAAAAAAACTAAACACAACAACAACAAAATCCTTGTCCAGTCTGGGGAGATAGCTCAATCTATAGAAAGGTTACTACTCAACATGAAGGAAGTCCTCAGCACTGTAGAAAGCTGGTATAATGATGCACACCTTTAATTATAGCACTCTAGGAGGCAGGATGATCAGTAGTGCAAAGGTATCCTTGGCCCACATAGCAAGCTTGAGTCCAGGCTGGGCTACACTAGACGCTTTCTCAAAAAGAGAAGGGAATACCTTGTGATTTTAAAGCCTGTGTTTGGTGGTGGCAGGAAACCTGGAACCCAGTCTCCTGACACCCTTAACTCTAAGAGCAGTCACCTGTAGCTGTAATTGTTGCCTTACTACAAGGCCTTTCTCAGGGAAGTACAGCCCAAGAGTCAGGATGCTTTTTCCATAAAGGTAGAGCTAATAAATAATTTAGACTTTGTGGGATATTTTATTTTTCTTATAACTACCCAACTCTGTAATCCACTATGAGCAATGAGCCTACATATTGCAGAGTATTCGTTTAACAATGCAAAGATGTGTTGCATTGTTTAACTATGTCAAGATGTGTTGCATTTGCTTAATAATGTAAAGATGTATTGCTATTTTGTTTTGCCTGCCTAAGGCACCTGATTGGTCTAATGGAAAGCTGAAAAGTGAATAGCTAGGCAAGGGTATAAGTGGAACTTCCAGACAGAGAGAGTAAGGAGGTGGAGGAATCTAGGCTTGACAGAGACAAAGGGAGACAAAGGAAAAAAAGAAGAAAACAGGAAGACACCAGGGGCCAGTCAGATAGAGAGAGAGGAAACAGAAAAGTAGGACATATAGGATGAAAGAAAGGTAAAAAGCCCCAAGGAAAAATGTCGATGAATAGAAACAGGTTAAATTAAGTTACAAGAGCTAGTGTGACAAGTCTAGCACTAAAGCCAAGCATTCATAATTAATAATAAGTCTCCATGTGTTTATTTGGAAGCTTGTTGACAGCCCAAGGAGAATTCCAACTACTCCTACAAATTTGTATGGCTGTAATTTTATAAAACAAGCATTAGGTCAGATTTAGATCACATGACACTGTGTTTACCTTTGGTCTAGATCATATTGGCGATTTGTATCTTGGTTACATTCACAAAACTTCTATTGCCAATATTTCTTCTTATCTCCTGGATTAAGTGTAGATTTGACAAAGTACAGAGCTGCCCTGCCCCACATTTTCAGGCAGTCCATCGTTTGCCACAATCCTAACATTGGATTATGTCTTTAAAACTACCAGAGGAACGATGGCATGAAGGAGGGAGGAATATCTCATCTTCAGGGACTACTAGACACTTTTTTTTCTCTGCAGTAAGAGCAGTTTGGAAAGCTCCACAAGTGATGACATGCATCTCCATGTTTAGAGCAAACTCCACGCTCCATGTAATGCTTCGCTCATTTCAAACCTACTTAACTCAGTATCCATGTGGACAGGATGCTCCACTAGGATCTTATTCTAGGAACTTAAATTCTAGATTAAGATCACCTGAAGTATTTTTCCCACCCTGGTTAGGAAAAAGTAAGAAACTGACCAGGACAAGAAGAACGAGAGGATATGATGAATCCTAAAGGAGATTTCACCATATTCACACATGGCCTCATGACAAGTTCTTGTCTTTAAGCCAATCCAGAGAGGCAACAGCTTCATTGCATAGAACAGTGTCAGAGGAAACACCTTCCTTTATCCACATATGTTTAAAGAGAGTGTTGGGTTCAGTGTCTAGACATGGAGATGCTATTTCAAAAATAGCAATAATCAGTTTGCTATAGGCCTAGCAATTCAAACTCTATAGATTTCATTGGGTCTGTACACCTAGAAATTATAAGCTGAATGTCATGTTCAAGAGATTTATATTAGCTAATCCAGTCAAGACCAGCTCACCATTGAAAAACAGGCAGAGGTTTGACCCCAGAATACATTTAAAAAAAAAGTCATATAACCTTGGGAAGACAGAATGTCTTCCTATATCAGTGAACTCATACATTTGAGATTATGGTGCTCTGTAGGGTAATTACTTCTGATGTTATATAATCTATCATGTGTGAGTCTGTCACCTCAAGAAGGAGACAAAACTAACTCCTGCACCAGGTCGATAACTCAACAGAAAACTTCAACAGGATCAAGGAGAATGTGAATGAATTTGGAAATCCTCTAAACTAGAATTTTGTGTTTGGGGGTGGGATTTCATGTCAATAAATACAACAACCTCCTTTCTTGGAATCATAATATAAGAAGGCATGGGGAAGTATAAAATGATTGGTATCTCTGTAGCCCACAGAGGAACAGTGAAACAAAATCTTAGAGGAGCATCAGGGACTGGAGTCTGGATGCAAGTTTTGGATTTGAATGACTGTCATCACCTGTGGAATTTTATAGAAATCTGAAAAAATGAGCAATTGAGTTTAGCATGGAAATGGTATAATTGGGGTGTGTGAGAGATTAGGTACCTGGCCCAACCAACCTGTATGTGAGTCCCAGCTCAGTGCAGTTTCAACTATGTGACCTCTGACAAGGCAAACTGCCTGAGCGTTTTCAGGCTCATTTCACAGATGAGGTTTTAATCTAAATGGGAGGGAGATAATCACAGTGCTCACCTAAAGGGTAATTGTGAGAATCCATGGGATAATGAATTTACCAGAAGTGCTTGTCCAGTGCCTGCAAAGTGGAGAACACTTACTCCAGACATCTGGTAGACCTTGTGAAATGTATATATATATATATATATATATATATATACAGACCAGATTGGAATACACTTAACTAGTATTCCCACCACACTAAAAAGACCTCGGGTTACTTCTAGATGCTCCCTTAAGGCAGCATGACCTGGCAGTGCTGGATGGTTCCTATTGGTTTTGTCCTGACTGTGGGTTATATTTTGTCATTCATGGTGAAGATTCACAGACAACTAGACTGGATTTGGATCATCTAGAAGATTGGGGAGGCATACTGTGGTGTGGTGTGTGTGTGCAAGCACTTCCACAGAAGACTAACTCAGCATGGAAAATCCAGTCTGAATATGAGCCACACTACCCCATAAGCTGAGTGCATGAGTAAACTAAACAGTTGTGGGGAGGGGTGTAAGAAAGCCAGCTTGGTGTAAGAATTACCTCTTTTCTCTGACTATTGTCCTCCAAGAGGTAGGTGACTGACTACCTGGACCATAGGCTACCACCACTGGATGTTCTGCCCCACAATGGCCCCGAAATAGAAGCCAGATGACTCTGGACTGAACAGCGCTGAAACTATGAAACCAAATTAACTCTTCTTCCCTTAAGCTGTTTCTGACAGGTACTTCTGTCAGTGTGACTAGAATTAACTCATACAGTCTCCAAGATTTTACTGAACACTTGCTACATTCTAGATGATTTTTCTAATCAATGATAAAAATAAGCAAGTGAATCAATTAAAAGACTCATTAGGGAGTTTAAAGCACTGGCTTCATGAAAAAGAAATAAAGAATAAGTGAACTCAAAGACAATTCATCTGAAATGACTCTGGAGGAAACAAACAAACAAAAACTCCTGGTCATAAATGGCTACTTTGTTATAATCCTTTAGGCTTCCGTGGAATCAATTACAATGTCTTCTCTTCAGTTCTCTTTTTCTTAGTACAGCTAATTAAAGCTTTTTTCCTTGATCTTTTTAATAAAAAAAAGAGTTCTGTTGATTTTAATTATTAGTTATTTTACTTTATTTCCTTATGGTCTAATGCAGAATCTTTCATTTCTTCTAAATTTGGCTTCACTGTTTTGTGTTGGTTTTTTTCTTTTTAGTCTTTTATTTAAAATTTTTCTCGTTTTTCATGTAACTATTTGCTAGTTTTAATATCTGTGATTTACTTTATGAGATTATCATTATCTTTATATCCAAGCTGGGGGGGGGGGTAAAACAGAGGGAAAGAAAATCATGGATCAATTCCTGTTAAGAAAATTGATGCAAAAGTCTTCAATAAAAATTTAACAAACTTAATATAGCCTATTAAAATTAATACATTGAATGGCCAAGAAAGATTGACCTGTGGCATGCAAGGATGGTTTAACCCATACTTGTCAGTGGTATACACCACATTAACAAAACACACAGGGCAACATTATGTCATACTAATCAATGAGAAATTGTGTTTGACAACATTTAACATCATGCTATGATCAAAAAAGAAATTGAGAAACAAGGAAGAAAAGAGAATTGCCTTCAAACAATAAGGGTCATATATGAAAAAGCATCCAGGTGATACACTCAAGAGTGAAACCAGAAAGGCTCTAAATGAGGAGCCCTGTAAAATGACTGCAGCCTTCATTCAACATGCCTGGAGTTCCTATCAAAATCAATCAGAAGAGGAAGGTACCTCAGTCACAAAGGGGGAGATGAAATGATCCCTGTTCAGACAACAGGATCTGATCTTCCTTTCAGGAAGCCCTACAGCTAAAATAAATCCAGTCAAGTTTCAGGAAATATAATCAATACACAAAATCACTCATCTTAGCCAGCGAGATGGCTCGGCAGTTAAAGACACCTGCTCCAAGAGTGCCATCCCTGGGACACTCGTGGTAGAAAAAGAAAACTGACTCCCACAAGCTGTCCTCTGACTCTCTCATCCATGTTGTGACACCTGCACACCCACACATGCACGCACACAAAGTAAATTAAACTGTAAAAAGAAGTTTTCAAATCACTTATCTTGCTATACACCACCGCCAAGAAACCTCTAAAAGATATGAAAACACAATCCTATTTTTAATGGAATCAAAAGAATAAGATGTCTGAGAGTATAAAGAGAGTCAGGTAAAATTCTCATACACGGAAAACCATAAAATATTGAAAATTAGTTTATATTTATTAGGTCTTGGGTATTAGAGGATACATAAATATGAATAAGAAAGAAATTTAAAGAAGAAACAAATACATAGAAAGACATCTCTTCTTTTTCCAAATGGCTGGGACCCAGACCTCATGCGTGCAAGTCATACTCTCTCCCTGAGCCATGGAAGGACATTTTGGATATATGGACTGGGATATTGTGTGTTGCTGAAATGCTCCTGATACTTAAGGTAACTACACATTCAACACCATCCCTGCCAAAAGGCCAATGATACTTTTATAGCAATAGAAAAATAATACTAAAAATTATATTCATATCCACAAAAGACCTAGGGTCATAAAAACATGTTCAAGCATGTTCGACCAACAGATCTTTGGCAATGGTGCCAAGAATATTAAAGAGAGAAAGACAGTTTCTTCAACAGATAGTGTGGAGAAAGTACATATTTTCATGAAAAATAATAAAATTGAACCTGAACCCAGGTCTCCCTGTAAGATCAGCCCATGTTCTTAATCATGGAGCCACCTCTCCAGCCACTCTCATTAAACCTGGAGCTCATCAATTTGGCTAGAAAGACTGGCCAGAAATACCCTGGGGTCCTTCTGTCCCCCCTTCCCCAGCACTGCGATTTCAGGAACACATCACTGTCCATTTCAGCTTTCTAGGTGGGTGCTGGGATCTGAACTCAGAGCCCCATGCTTTTATGGCAAGGACTTTACTGACTGAGCCATCTCCCAGGCTTTTGTTCACTTTTTATCAATACCAAAATCCTTACAAAGCTGACTTCAACTTATTTATACTCCATTCTAACTCTCTAATATAGTACAGATCGCACCCACCCATTCCTCTACAAGGTGTGTGTGTGTGGGGTGTGTGTGTGTGTGTGTGTGTGTGTGTGTGTGTGTGTGTGTGTGTGTTGGATCCTTTGAGTGATAGACTGCATTAGCTCCTTTGGGGCCTTCCTATTCTGAGCTCATTGCTCTGGACTGCTCCCATTTATCTTTAGACCCTCTGTTTTCCCAGTCTCTCTCCACACCACCAAATCTAACCATCAATTGGTTCCAAACTGCTGTGACCACTAGAGGTTCTGGGTGAGTCTTCACCTTGGAAAAGACAATTATTTATTCACAAATATCTCAAGGTCATAGGCAGATAGGTAAAACGCACAGGGGAATTCTAGTCACTTTGATGAGCCAGAAAAATGGGCATTTGTTGAGAAAACTCTCCCCAGTTCCCCTCAGTCTCCCTGCATTAACAGCTGTGGTTGATCATGGGGTCTGATTCCAAACACTGCAGATATCTTCATTCACCAGTAATAAGCCTGGCGATAAGGCTGGTGGGGAGCAGGGGAAAACACACCACTTGAGTCCGTTCCTTCCATCGGATTTTCAGCTGTCTGCACAAAGTAACCCTGGGCATCTTCCCACAGAGCTCTTAACTTTATTTTCTTTCTCCAGTCAGTACTCCAAGGATATAATTTTTTCCTTTTCTCAATTTGTAAGACGGCTCAGTCACTAGGGGAGGGGAAAAAAACCAACCACAGTGATTACTAATGGGAGATGCGACTAAAGTCTCAACTGTGAACAGGAGAAAGCCAAGATGACCCATCATGGAAGTGTCACGCAAACAACACCATGCCATTCCAAACGAAACACAGAGGGCTGCGTGCCAACAGCCCGAATATATTACCAACTGCATTTTTAACTCCTGAACTCACAAATCTTTGCAAGGAGATTTAGGGGCTTCTCGCTTGATTAAATAGCCCGTGATGGAAGATGTCCTTGTTCCCTCTGTGGCTGCATACAAATGACAGATATTTGCATGGACCAGGGCATCCAAAGCCCTAAGGGGACTGCACATTTTTAAAGTAATTCTGCCGTTGTTTTTGCATAGTAATTGGAAGTGTACATTCTATTGGATGTGATTCTTATTAGGAGAGAAGATGGTGCTCTTGGCTACTGATTCTGTTCATTTAGAGTATCCGGGACTTTAGAAACAGGAAGACTCTGTGTGTATGACCTAAATGGGGATGTGCAGTAAATGCTAGCAAGTCCTCAGCCCATGCTGGACCCTGACTCTCAACTTTTCTCTCCCTCTCTCCCCAACTTCCTACCACTTATTCAGCCCATTACTGCCACATGACTAAAGGACTTCCTGATGACCCAGGAGTGACTGGTGTTAAATTAGTCATGCCACAACTGCAAATTAGCAAATGGCACCCCAGTTACCAGAAGAGGCAGTGTAGTATTGTTTAGTATGTCAATGGACTGTTCTCATCTAGGAGTCAGAGGCTGCCCTGCACACACTGTGGGCTCTCTGTGCTCCTGGGTCCTGTAGCCAGGATGGGACGTCACAGGCGAGCCTGTGCATATTCCCCAACTCAGGCTCCCTTCGGTGTCAGTATAGAAGGGGGCACCTGTCAGGGTCACAGGAAGAGCAGTTAGCCCCTTAGGGAATGGAAAGTTGAAGATGTTGTAAAACTCCTCTAGTATGGATGGGACAAGCAGGCAGCCACATGGGGAAGGACAGGGATCAAGAATCCCTTGTCCATCTATCTGCTACAGGAAGTATGGCTCTCAACCTTCAACACTGAGGAAGCCAGTTAGAAATTTCTCTGCTCCTCTTCAGACTTTATCAACACGAAAGGGTGTGTGTGTATGTGTGTGTGTGTGTGTGTGTGTGTGTGTGTGTATGTGTGTGTGTGTTGTATGTTCACATGTATATGTGGGTGCAACACACACACACACACACACACACACACACACACACACACAGAGGCCAGATGAGACACTAGGTCTCTTCCCCTGTCAATCTCTGCCTTATTGCCTTGAAACAGGATATCTCTCTAAGCCTGAAGCTCACCATTTTGGCTGGCTCCCAGGATCTGTTTCTACTCTATAATACCAGGGTGGCAGGCATGTATGGCCATGCTTGGCTTTTTCATGGGTCCTGCGGATCAGTAGGTATGCCCTCTTATTTACATAGCAAAATAAGCCATCTCCAAAGCTCTTGGACCCTGCATTTTCATGAGATTCCCAGATGACCTCCATGCCAGCATCCTAAACAGAGACCCCACATTTGCTATGGGTCCTACAAAGGCAGTGCCTGGGTCAACACATGGTTCACAGCTGGCATTCAGAAGCAGGTGCAGTGAACTGAATGGGAAAGGAGAAAAGAAAGGAAAAGTCTACCAATAGCAGAAAATAATTTTGACAGAATGAAAAAGGACAGAGGGGCAGAAACCCAAAGCAAAAGCAGCCGGGAAGCCACATCTGGCTGGTGGAGCTGGGCTGTGGCCCCACCTGCTGGCCAGAGTTGCAGATGGTTCTCTTTCTCTGTGACCTTCAAGCCCAGGTCTCTGCTCTCTCACATGTGTTACCTGTATCTTGGCCACCCAGGCTTGCAAGCCCTGGTTATCTCTTGCATACAGAACCATCAGGACACTTTGAAGCAGGAACACAAATGGACCAGGGTCAAATTCTTACAGTGTCTTTAAAACACTGACCTCTTGCTTCAAGTGGATAGGAAGTCCAAGGGTGACTTAAAACTATCAGCCTCCTGGAGGGGTTATATGCCAAGAACTTGACTGTTCTAGAAAGAGACGAGTCACTCAGGCCAAATGCCAAGGGAATATGAGTCACTTTCTGGAGGGATTAGAAATGAACTGAAATTGTCGACCACAAACCCTCCTCTATTCACCAGTATGCCCCACTCAGGCGACATGAAGGAGAACATGGAAGTCATGTATAACCAACAGATTATGAGATGGGTATGCTGAGAGGAGAATACATCTGTGTAAAGATCTCTAGGTTGTCTTTTTTTTTTTTTTTTTAAGAAAATCACTGGTTGTAGAGATGGTTGGTTCAATGGCTAAGAGGGAGTACTGTTCCTGCAGAAGACCCAAGTTCAGTTCCCAGCACCCACATCCATTGGTCCACAACCAGCTTCGGGGATCTGCTGCCCTCTTCTGGTCTTTATGGGCACTTACACTCATGTTACACAACTAAAAATAAAAATACAGATGTAAAGGATAATCAGACTTCTATGAGATTACTTCAAAGATCATACTGTTTTTAAGCTCAATTGTTATAGGCTCTCAGAAGCTGAGCTATGGAAATGTAGGAAAAGGTTTTTGAACTAATCCTCACACTTACTTTGTGCCTCTCCTACAAGGTCTGACACAGGCCCCACACCTGTCTGATGAGGTAGGAACTATACCATCACCTGTTTCCTATGAGAGGGAACTAAGACCAGTGAAGTTAAGCAACATGCCAAGGATGACAGAGGCAATAATTAAAGAGGATGTAGAAAACACAGAATCCGAGCCCAGGGAGGTGTGACAACGGGCCAGGGATCTTAATCACTGGTTACACTACATCTCTCTTATGTCTGTGGGGCGGTGGAAGGGAAGAGAGGGAGAGGAGGGGGAGAGAAAGGGGGAGAGGGAGAGAGTACAAATGTGTATGAGTGCACGTACATATACAGATGCATGTGTGTTTCCATGTAGAGGTCAGGGGTCAGCCTCAGGTTTTATTCCCCAGGAGTCATCTACCTTGTTTATTGAGACAGACTCTCACTAAGATCTGGGAATTGAGAATTAGGCTATGTTAGCTGGAGCTATCACCATGTTTTAGAGACAGGCTTTCTTTACAGGATCAAAGGCTTGCCAGTTAGGCTGGATGGTGGCCAGCAGACATAGGGTTACCTCTTCCTCTGTCTTCCCACGGCTGGGATTACAAGTATATACAACTGTACCTAGCTTTTTATATACTATATATATTTAGGTATATTTATATACCTATATATATATTTCTATAGGTATACATTTATATAGGGTTCGAACTCAGGTCCTGACACTTGTGGGTTAAGGGGTTTACAAACGGAGCTTTGGCCCTAGCCTCTCCAAGTCTTCTAAGTAAAGGAAAAGAAATGTAGAAACAAAAGAAATGAAGGTGAGGGAAAACTGACCCCAGAGACACTGGACAAAGGAAATGCTTCCAAGGAGGGTCAAGTTTTAGGAAACCCGTGGCAAGGCTGACATCTCTTCTGGCTAAGTATAACAATATTTTAAATCTTTGTTTGTTTTAGTTTGTTGAGGCAGGGTTTCTCTACATAGCCCTGGCTGACCCAGAACTCACTATGTAGACCAGGCTGGCCTCGAACTCACAGACACCCACCTGCTCCTGCCTCTGGAGTGCTGGGATTAAAAACATGCTCCACTATGCCCCACTAATATTTTAAATTTTAAGAGTTACTTAGCAAGTGGATCTTAGTGATACAGAGGAAGAAAACACTCCTTTTAAAAACATTTAAAATGATTTGTTTATTTTTATTTATTTGTATGGGTGTTTTACCTGTGTGTATGTCTGTACACCCTGTGCATGCCTGGTACCCATAGAAGTCAGAAGAGGGCATCAGCTCCCCTGGAACTGGAGTTACAGATGGTTGTGAGCTGCCGTGTGGGTGCTGGGGACTGGGTCCTCTGGAAGAGCAGCTAGAGCTCTTCACTTCTGAGCATCTTTCCAGCCCTGAAAATGCTCTTCTTAAAGAGGGAAATGTGTTAGTGTCCTCTCATAGGAAGTGGCCACTGTTTGGAGAAGAGAATGGTCTCTAAATTCTGCAAGAGGGTTGGAGGACAGCTCAATATTAAGGGCATTCACTACCCTGAACAGAGGACCAGAATTCAGATCAGAGTACCTATACTGGGCAGCTCACAACTGCCTGTAACTCTAGTTCCAGAGGATCAAATCACCTCGTCTGGCCTCTACCGTCACCTGAACCAGCATGCTCATATGCACACACATAGACATACCCCCCCAACACACACAGAGACCATACACACACAGACTCCCCCCACACCACACACACACACACACACACACACACACACACACACACACACACACAAGACCACACACACAGAGACATACCCTCACACACACAGACCACACTCACATAGACTCCCCCCCACCACACACACACACACAAACACACAGACCACACACACACAGACTCCCCCCCCACACACACACACACACTGCAGCTTCAGAATTAAAATAAAATTTGGGAGGCTAGAGAAATGGTTCAGTAGTTAAGAGCAATAGCTGTTCTGCCAGAGGACCTGGGTTCAATTCCCAGCATCCACATGACAGCTCACAACTGTAACTCCAGTTCTGGGGATCCAACACCTGCTTCTGGCCTTCATGGGCACACAGGCACACATGTGGAACACAGATATGTATACATGGAAAACACCCACACACATCAAATAATATAGTAATAACTAAAAGCAATAAAATAAAACTTGCAGGACAATCTGCAATGCGTAATGCTGAATTATGATCCAGGCCCCCAAAATAAGCCATTGCATTTTCTTAGTCATGTACCACCCACTCCCAGGTCCCCTGGGAAAAGAGCTATTTAAATTAAGATGAGTCAGAAGTACATGTCCAGGGCCTTCTGCACTCAATTACAACTCACTCTCCCACAGCTTCTCACAAACACAGCCTCCCCATATTCCAACCTTGACTCTAGACATTGTTTTACAAAGATTTCCACCTCGGTCCCACCCCAGTTTTGAAAAGCCCCTTCTATTATGGATCTTATGTGTCCTTCAATGTTACTGTGTTCAACTCCAACTAGGAAGGCCTCGGCATGTGGTGGGCTAAAACATCAAAAGCAAACTCATATTTATGCAAATATAAATTAAAATCCTCTTTGCTTTATTAGACTTTCCATCCTAAAAACATATACATAATTCATGATGGGGGATAAAGGGAGATTATTAGCTGTAGGGCCATGGACCAACTTTTTAATAGTGAAGAGAGAGTGTGGTGAAAGCTGATTTTTTTTTTAACTTTTTATTTTCTAATGAGTCAAAAGAATAAGACAAACTCAAAGAGACCATGTCAGTGTGGTCTTTTTTCTCCCTTCTCCATCTTAGGAAGCAGAGTCCAAGTGACGTTTACCTTTTAAACCTTATGAAATGACCATACATTTAATGAACTAAAATGTCAAAAATGTGAAACTTTTAAGGAATCTTGATCTTTTGTTAAACACACAAGGTGACGTTCAAAGAGAAAAAAAGATGACAGCAGTTATTCGTGTCTGCAACCTTATCTTTCTCCAAGGAAAAACGTAAAAGGTCAGGAGCATACGAGGTAGCCGGGCAGGAGCTGGCCCACGCTCCCACTTTGTCCAAGGACAAGATCAGCCTTCAGGAACTAAGACCTTGACCCAGCCAAAGGGAATGGTCACTGTGAAGCCAGGCTCATCTCTCTCTGGGACACCAGTGCTCACCTAATGAATTCTCCCCTGCTCCCTGGGCCCCAGACAGCGGTCGGAAACCTGACTGCACCTGCCGCATCTCCCTTCAGATCACGTTGCTGTTATGAAAAATAGTTTGCTATTTTGGAACCCCCTGGCAGCCAGAGTGAATCGCCGAGGGCCCCGAGCTCGTTTATCTGTGTCAGAAGCACAGCCAAATGAACGCCACCTCGCCCAGCACCTGAAGAATGGGAAGACACTTGGTAAGAGTAAAAATAACCGAGAGCTGGGGAAACGATGTTGAGCGGAGCTAAGTAGGGCTGCTTACAACACACCCCACTTTTTTTATGTAGCCCAGGCTGGCCTCCAACTCTTCATGTAGCTAGGATGCCCTTGAACTTATGATCTGTTTCCTCCTCCATAGTCCTGGGGATCCATAAGGTTCTACACGTGTGCTCCACTACAAACATCTATGCCCTGCTAGGGACCAACCCCTTGTACATGTGAGGCAAGCACTCTCCCAATGGAGTTACAGACTCAACCTCCACCGTCCTCTGCGTTTTAGAATAGTGCCCCTTAGAACAGACATCCAGGAGCTTTGCCCCGACAGGGGAAAGGAGCCATCTGAGGTCTGGAGTTGGAGTAGGAGGTTGTCCCTGCCTAGGTTCATACAGTTTTGGAAAAGTGTGGTGCTCGCAGCACACAGTGGGACTTCCAGGTGCATTAAGGAGGTCACCTGTAGAGAGACATCACCAGAGACCTTCCTCAGGAGCTCACAGATTAATCCATCCAACATTACCTTCCTTCTCCCTCACGCCAGAAAAAGGCTGAGGCTAAAGTAAATGACTGAGGCTGAATTAAAACTCTTAACCTCCACTGAGGGCCTCAAGAGAAAGAAGGAAAGAGACTGAGCAACAGAAAAAGACCCCGGAGCCACTGGGAGTCAGTGAGTGACAGAGATATGGCTGCAACAGAGGTCATTTGTTTACTTACTCTGTCTCCCTCCCTCCCTCCCTCTCTCCTTCCCTCCCTCCCCTTTTCTGTGTGTATGTGAAGGCCAGAGGACAAGTTGACAAAGACTGCTCTCTCCATCTACCATGTGTGTTCCTCAGGTTGTAAGACTCAGAGGCAAGTGCCTTTGCCTTCTGAGTCATCTTGCCAGTGCAGAAATTTTGAAATGCAACTGTACAAGTTAACAGGCTCCACTATGAGGCTTTGGGACAGAGACGGTAGTGCTGAACCTTCACTATGGATGGATGGAGTAAGACTGGGGAAGAAGAAGATCAGACAGGGTGAGAGTGAGCCTGCTTTGTGAAGAGAGAAAGCAAGCTGTCCAAAGAGAGCAAAAGATGGTACAGACAGGAAGCCCTCAGTAGACAGGAAGTTGACTACTTGACTAAGTCCCTATGGAACCTGACCAGATTGTAACTCCTGGAACCATAGTGATGCAGCACCTAGATGAGGCAATTTCAAAAGTGAGGGTGGGTTTTATATAGCCTCCCTCATGGGAATGATCTTGGAATTTTCTCCTGGAGGGAAGTCCCTTTATACCAGCAGCTAATCTCACTAGTGAGTTTTCCCCAAGGATACCCTGTCTCTGTTTCTAGATTTTTTTTTTAAATCAGGATTTCAGGCACCTACTAAGTCTGCTTATAATGGATTCTGGGCCACTGGACTCTGGTCCTCACACCTGCAAGGCCAGTGCTTCGTCCATGGAGCATCAATCCAGATCTGTTGCCATCTCTTAATGCATATCACTTTATATGAAGGGTAAGATACACCATGCTCAAGGAAGCCTCTAGCAAATGATGGACACATCATTTAAAAAATAATATATTTTTATTATAATAAATAAATAAATAAAATGCATTTTCCATCTTTGATGGTGGTGTTAAAATGACTACTTGAAGAGTGTTTACTTATTATCAGTTTGTTCATTTATTGTCTGCCTCTTTGAATCCACATGGCACATCCTAGAACCCCAGAGTTGCTATTTAGTCCAAAGCAATGGCGAACAGGAGTTGTGACCAGGGAGCTGATATGTTGTGCATGAGGCATGTCATAAACTCTGGGGGAAAAAACAAGATTGGAATCCAATGCAAATACAAGAAAAAAAAAATGCAGAACACTGAGAACTTTCCCCCACAACAATAAGTAAGTCAGGATCCCAGACCAGTGATCTCTTTAGGGTGGGGAAGAGCACAGGGAGAAGCAGATTTGAACCTGTTCCCCAGCAAGGACCTGGTTTGTCCAAGGGTAGGAGAGGAAGCATGGAATTCATGATAGGAAATACAGACTAGATAACCACTGGGGTCTTTGTCACCTAAATCTGACATTATATGGACTGGGCCAATGATAGCTACTCTTCATAGTCAACCTGATTAGATTTCAAGTCCCAGGAGAATACATCTCTGGGTGTGTCTATGAGGTTGTTTCTAGAAGGGTTTAACTGCAGAGAGGAGACCCACGCTGAGAGTGGGCAGCACCATGGCAAGGTGTGGTCTTAGACTGAGCAGGAAGGAGGAAGTGAGCTCAGGGCCAGGATTCGTCTGTCTCTGCTTCTTAGCAATGTGAGCAGCCGCTCCCGTTGCTCTCACCACGCCTTCCCTGCCATGACGGAGTGTATCCTGTAACTGTGAGGCAAAATGAACCTTTCCAAATGCCTGTGATGCTGGGCATATGGCCCAGTTGGTAAAGTGCTTGCCATACAAGCATTGAATTCAGGTCCCCACCAACTATGAAATAGCCAGATGAAGCAGCATACATCTGTAACCTCAGCTTTGGGCGGGGGACAGAGAGAGCTAGGTGGATTCATGGACATTGCTAGTGAGCCAATCTAGCCAAATCAGCTCCAAGTTCAGGAGAGACCCCCATCTCAAAAGTAATGTGGAAAAAGATGATAGAAGATATATAATGCCGATCTCTGGCCTCCACACAAGTGGACATGTGAGCACATGCAAACATACAACATGCACAAATAATATAATATCCAACACAAAATAAATATTTAGTAGATCTATTGATTGGCGTGTAGGGGCTTGAGGAGAAGCGCTAACCCAGAGACGATAAAGTGAAGCTAAAGAAGGTAGAGGTCATAAGTCACAAAGCACCCCCGGTCCCTCAACCACATTGACCCAACAGACCTTAGCTTCCTTGATAAGCAGGATATCTGACGTCTCCAGAATTATCCAGGGCAGAAATAGTTAAATAAAGCAGAGCTTACAATGTTTCAACACTTTGAACAGAAAGTCCAACCCAATACTCAAAATGATGCTGGGTTCATTAATACCCGAATTTAATAGTTTGCTACAGTCTCAGATTCCTAGTTCAATATTTTTGGTGTCAATCATTTAAAGTAATTAAACGCTGAGATAATGCTAAGATTGCGTAGGCTAGAAATAAATGTGGGCTCTCGGTGAATGACCCAAATCTGTAGTGGTGAAAGGTGCTGAAAAGCCTCGAGATCTTTGGGCGGGCTCGGGCTCGAAGCCCCCCTTCAGCTTGAAGAAAACAATCTGCCCGAGTCAGCAGAACCAGGAAGTTCACCATCTGTTTGTTGGCTTCTGACATGGTTATTTCCGCTCAATTCTAAAAGAAAAGTTGTTTTCAATAAAATTATTTATAGCGTATCTCGAAATTATTCTTATTTGAGGATAAATAAAACAAGAAAAAAAATGTTATTCAGCGAAATTGAGCCCATTAGTTTCGAAGACTGTGTCCTATCTTTCTTCAAGGAATATAATCAGGAGACAATAGTGATCCTTGGATTTGGGGAACAAGGACTTGGAACTGGGTGCTCCAACTTTTCTAAATACACTCAAAGGCCATTCTCTAAGAAATCAAAGGTAAAGGACAGAGAGGAACACAGCAAGTTTCCTAGGCTGACTTTAACCGGTCTTCAGTCCCAGGGCATGGCTGACTCAAGCGGGTTTAACGAGTCTGAACACCGTTGCAATGTTAGAGTTTGGGGTTTATTTGGAGCAGAGGGGCAGGAAGGTGTGTGCACCAGAGCCAGGAAGTAAACCTCACATGTGTATCATCCAGGCATTTAGAGTAGAAGTAGCCACTCAGAGAAGGGCTTATGATAAACCCCTGTCTCACAAATGGGTCTCAAACATTTGTCCTTCTACCTAATTAATGCTCTAATGACTGAGGACATCAACCACTGACCTTCCTCATGAGCATGAAACAGAATGGTCACTTGTCTTTTCTCACGATGTCAAATGTCGACTCCTAGAAGTCACAGTTAACCTGAGGAAACTTTTCTCTAAGCTGTCTGTTTCTGTAATGGTGCTGTTCTTATTGCAGAGGCTCTCATGAGCATAGCATGTGCTAGTCTGCACTGGGACTTCAGGCAAGTCCTTGCTGCTGTTTGATCACTAGATCATAATAAAAGCCAAGTACAGCAACAAATCTTGGAGCCTGGCCAATGGCACCTCCTCCATCAGTGCACCTGATCTTCATCTCAAACACCAAGAAGTGATTTCCCTAAGGGATCTCCAGCCACAGCTCATGCATGGCTGATACTCACATACTTGATTAGATGAACGCCATGGTCTCATCTTTGACTACACCTTGGTATTTGCGTCGGGTTTTCACAAATGGTTGTACTCAAGCCTTCTGTTTTCAGAAAGCAACATGAACATACGCAAATGTAACCTTATTTCCACATATTCTAATTGCTCCTGGTAGACAGTTCCTTGTGCTTGAATCTTCTCGGTGAGTTGGAATTTTCCTTAGGGATGGGGTATGAGGTCAGTGTTCTCTGAGTCTGTTCTTGCTCCAATTCTGTTGCTATGATTAAATAACCTGAAAAAACTCAGCATAAGGAAGAAGGGGTTTGACTCACAATTCCAAGTTCCAGTGTATTGTTGAGGGGAAGCAACATCAGGAACTTAAAAGTGTCACATCCATAGTCAACAGCAGAGAGAGACTATGCACGTGGATCCTTGTTTGCTTGCTCTCACTCAGCTTTATCCTGTCTTACATAGTTTGGAAAAACCTCTGTCTAGGTGCTAGGGCTAGGGCTAGGTCTTCCTACATCAAGTAACAGTCAAGAAAATATCATCACACACACACACACACACACACACACACACACACACACACACACACACGTTTATAGGCCAACTTGACCTAGGTAGTTCCTCTGCTGAGACTCTCTTCCCTCACAGTTCTAGGCTGTGTTATGTTGACAGTTAAAATAAACAGCCCACTCTTCCTGTGCATTTAGATATAAAAATCACCTTGCCTGCATAAAACTCCTTGCTTCATTTTCTCACCTTTAAATACTCTAAATACATCCGGATATTGCCTTCATGTTAAAGCAGTTTTTAAAAAGATTGATAGCAATCTGATCTTTCTCTCTTGTGGAGATAAATACCATTGTCTGCTTGCTCTAAGAAGCCTTTTGTTTTAAAGCCAGCTGGTCTGCTCTGGCTTATTTGGGAGGAACTTTTCACTGATTTATAGTTTTTACTAGAAATTCTGTCCCACCCACACATGGCATTGATTCATACCCGTCCCCACCTCTCTGCTGTCAGCAGGGAGTGAACCCAGGACCTCACGCGTGCTGGTCAAGTGCTCTACCACTGAGCTATGTCCTCTAGCAAATGCACTGCATCTCTGCTGTCTTTCTTCTATATCACTTGCTCTGTGATGTGCCTAATTATCTTCATAATTTTCCAAATTTGGTTTTGATTTAAATATGATTTGCTCTCTTGCTTCTTCTGCAATATTTCCTACAGGAACTGTCTGTGATACTCACATTTTATCGTGTTCCTTCTTATTTATCCTTGGTTCTAAAGTACTCTATTTTAAATTATTTTATGAGTTTAGACAGGTCATTCTTCAAACATCCTGTTCTCTTATCTCTTTTTCCAAATACATCATTTCTGAAATTTTCTAAGCATATTTACGTTCCCTTGTCTTCTATTGTTTCCTTGTACTTATTTTATACTATTAAAGTTTTCATCTGTTCTATAAGCACATGCTTCTGGTGTCTTTACTATCTGTAAGGGTGTCTGGGTCCTCACTTTCCTACCTTATGTTGTCTATGAAATTCTCCCATGACCCCACTCCATTGATCATCTTAAATGAAATGTTTTTCTTTGCTAGAAACAGAAGCCAAACCAGGGTAGAATTCTTCTATTTGGTGTTTTCTGGAGGGAAGCATTCGAATCCACATGCTGCCATCACACCTGAGATCACTGGCTCTGATAGTCCTCCTCCTTTCTCCTACTCTTTCCTTGTTCCTACTGTTTCTAACTGAAGCCATTTCAATTCTGCTCACAGAAATTCAGCTTTGTTCGATGGGGGAGGCGGGGGAGAAAGGGGCAATCATCCAAACAGTAGACCTGGATTTCTGGCATAAAGGACACATGACTCCCCAATGTCTCTGACTTTGTTACTCTACCTTGATTCTACATTAGCAAAATTCCTCCGGGCTTTGGCTGGTCTAAGCTGCACCACAGTACAGCTACACAAAAGTCGTAAGAGCACCGGGCCGTCTTGGGAAGAAAACACTGTTAGGAGAATTAGTTGGCTGCAGCTGGTGAGAGAATGTCACAACATTTGGGGAGAGTGATGTGCTCAATCTCCTGACTAACTTGGCGCCCAGAGACTCGATTTCCAGTCACCATACGTTATTAAATTGGAAGTTGATTCTCAGTTCATCTCAAATTCCTCCTGAGCTCTTCTCAGTCCCTCTACTGGGCTCCCCTGGTTAAAACTGTTCAATTGTTTTTGTTGTTGTTCTTTTGGTGGACATATTTTCCCACTATTTCATTGTAATTTCTATAGATGGGCTTTCAGAGGTGCTCTCTTCCTGTATTGTGATGAGTGTCTCCGAAGACTCAGGAACTATGTCACCATCACACCCATGTCCCAGAATCCTGCCAATGCCGTTTCAAGGAATGCCAAGAAGTAATTCTGGGAATGCACTAACTAGATTTCAAAAGAAAACAAAACTACTGAGATGGAGCATCATGGATTCATCGTGTTTAAAGGTATGTTTAGAGAAATAAAGCTAGCACACAAAAAGAACACACTGTGATTTTGTTCACACCAAGTCAGAAAGCTAACACAGGCCAGTGGAAGTCAGAATTGGTCATTTATTAAACACGGATAATGAACAGGAACGGGGCCTGAGCGAACCCTCTGTGGTGGGTAGGGGTAAATGTATTCTGCAACCTGAACCAGTGATGAGTTCGTGAATATGTAAACAAAAACTTTACCTAGTTGGACATTTAATGTGTGTGCATTTTATCATGTGTGTTGTTTCTCCACCACAGTATAACAATTAAAATTTAATTTTTTTAAGACTAGAAGTCTGACTGAGCCCAAAGGAATTTCTGATCACACTCTACTTCCCTTTAACGTAGCACGTTGCCTGGACTAGAATAACAATACAGGGATGCTTGTTCTCTGTGTGGAGAGAAAGGCCATCCTCTCAAAACATGAATGACCTCATCTCCTACCAGGAGTCAGCATCTTTTACAAAATCTAATCTCTCTGTCTCTCATTAGATGACCACAGGAAGCCACAGTCATTCATTTTGTTCAATTTAATTTAGAGAATTTGCATCCCATATCTACTATATTGTATATTTAGGCACATAAAGTACAAAAATCATGATTCTCATCTTCAAGGTGTTCACAATAAGTCTTTTTTAACTTTTACATTTATTTTTATTTATGTGTATGAGTGTATGGCTGCTTGTCTGTGTGTGCACCATATGAATGCAGTGCCTGCAGAGGCCAAAAGAGAACATCAGATTCTGTGGAGCTGAAGTCGTTGGTAGTTATGAACTTCCATGTGTGTGCTGGGAACTGAACTCAGGTCTTTCTTCACCACTGAACTATCTCACCAGCCCAGTGGTACTATGTCTTAAATAGGATTTAGGCTATAGGTGAAAAGATTATTTCCCCCTAATATATAATCCTAAAAGATGGATTTAAAACCAATTGTTTCCAAAAAGATACTGACCAAGATAAAATTGATTTAAAAATACTATAAACTGCAGGACATCACCAGAAAGAAAATGCTGAGACAAGAAACTATCCTATTCTCTAACTCAGTACACCAAAGACCAGCAATTCCGGCATCAATACAAGACAGTATCTCCGACATGGTGTTTAAATGATGGCCTAACACAGCACTCAAGCTTCTGCACCGATGCCCTCCCACGTTCTAACTAAACAGGACATGCCAGGATAGACAGAACACTGATTCAAAACTAATAAAGAAAAGACAAGCTTGCTTCACCCATACAGGAATCACCTATGGACTGTCTTGAGTCGAGATAAAACATGTTCGGGACTGCCACCTTCTAAATGTGCAGTTGGACTGCACAGGAGAAGGCTCCAGAGCTTGTTTAGTCCCTGCTTCTAGCCTCTTGATGCAAGCATTGACCATCTCCATGCTTCCAGAGAGCATGACACCTGTCTTACGCTGGACTCCATGGCTTATATTCAGCTAACAGTCTGAGTAAACTGAGATGGGAATTTTTCTGAGAATAGGAAGGAGTAGACAATAACATCCTTCTCATCAGTTGTCACCACAGCATATTAAAAGGGATATGGGGGTTGGGGTGCTATTGGTCAACATCTGCCGTTCTCCATAGCACTGAAATCTTCACTATGAGGACAAGAGATCAGGAACACCCATCAAAGGCTAAGATGTCTATGGTGACTTTTTCCCCCTAGTTCAAAATGGCAAGTCACTTGGGAAAATGAGCCAACAGATCAACAAGGTTCTAAATTATTCTTAAGTCAGTACTGCAATTAATTTACTGCCACAAGCCACCAAAATATTTATAGCTATTTTCCAAAGCTTAATGCAGATCGAAGTAGTTTTCACAAATAGCAATTAAATACATCACTGATGTTAATTATAATAATTTGCATTAATAGAGAGGAAGTGATTTTAAATTTCCTTGCCAAAGATCACAGATTGCTGACTATGCTCTATACTTTAGGTAAAATTATCCTTTTAGCCAAGGATCATGAGGGTCGGGTGACTGGCAGGATTTGGGGTAATTCAGCTAGTGGTGTGTGTGTGTG
Organism: Onychomys torridus; assembly: GCF_903995425.1. Lineage (NCBI taxonomy): Eukaryota > Metazoa > Chordata > Mammalia > Rodentia > Cricetidae > Onychomys > Onychomys torridus. Next base: position 61,820,850 of record NC_050449.1, on the reverse strand, counting down.
TGTGTGTGTGTGTGTGTGTGTGTGTGTGTGTGTGTCTTGGGGAGTGAACCCTAGATCTTGTGGTTGCTAAGCACAGGCTCTACTACTAAGCTATATTCCCAGCCAGTTATTATGGTTCTAAAGATATCAGCTTTGAGGACATTAAACCCACTAGACACAGTTAGACCTACTCCTCCTAACCATAGAGAGGAGGGACTTGTTTTACTCTTGATTCTTGGAATCTCTGAACATAATGACTAGAACCTGAACAAGTAATTTACTTCTGAGAGCCTTCCAACATAAGATGGGAATAGTAAGAATCAGTCAGGCTTCTGATTCTTACTATTCTGATGACTTCTGACATAATTTTCAATTTTATATTGCCCTTTGAGTCCAACACAGTGATCTTTAGAAATGAGGTCAGCCATTTTGAAAAATGTGACCACAAAGGATCCTGGGTAAGTTTAGTACAAGAAATGCTTGGCTTCACTGTGAAAGCACTTCAAAGCCATCTTCCTGTACGGTGGCCGTGTTCTGGGCTGGAAGGAATAGTACTTTCCTAATTGAAACAATGGAGTTAATTAGTGGGAAGAAATGCAATTCCCCAAATTAAGTTCTGGCAAGGACATTTTGATTCAAAATTGCCAAGAAATCCTCAATGGCTGTTTCTATACTAGCAAAGCAAAATGTACCCTGGCATGAGCTCCAGAGAGTGGGGACAATGGAGGTATTCTCTCAAAACATCAAGCCACACACTGGAAATTTTAAAAAAGAAAAAAAAAAAAAAACACTACCAAAAATGTATCAGAATATGTACCTTGTCAGAAAAGTAATCTTTACTAAAATAATAAAATTAACCACAAACAAGTACTTAGATCAAATACATATCCATTCTGCCATATCAGAGTTATTAGCATACCATCACTGGCTTTGGTTTACAAAGGCATCTTGTCTTACACAGAGGAGGGGCTGGTAGTGTGTGATTCTCTGCAGGCATGGGGCAGGAACTCCACCATTCATGCAGGAGTTAGTGAACTAACAGTGGGCATTTCCACAACTCACTCCAAGGAATCCCCTTCTGTTGAGCACAGTGGTAAAACTAAGACTCTAAGGGATTAGTCACTGATTCCAGAACAAGGCTAACAAACAGGTTCCATTGAATAATCTGTAATAAGTATTAGTTGATGTTCTTCATAGATGAGTGAAAGATTCTCCAAACTTTTCCCAGGAAAGATCCCTTTTGCTTCTTCCCAGTCTTACCATTTATATGTAGGGGAAGGGGGAGGAGAAATAAAGGAAATGTCTCTGGCAATACTACAGTTCGACTTTGTTCACCATCAGAGTCTGAAAACCATACCAGGTGTTTATCAGACAAGTAATTGGATAATCAAGGTACTGATTACTTTTCTGTTGCCATGATAGATAGATAGATAGATAGATAGATAGATAGATAGATAGATAGATAGATGGAAATTTGGCTTACAATTCCAGAGGGGATGCAGTTCATCATGGTGAAGAAGGCCTGACAGCAGAAGCTATGAGGGTGGCCGGTAAGTTAGGAAGCAGAGAGAGAGAGAGAGAGAGAGAGAGAGAGAGAGAGAGAGAGAGGGAGAGAGAGAGAGAGCAGGAAGTGGGTCCAGGCTATAAAACAGTCAAAGCCAGTGACTTCCTCTATCAAGATTGTACCTCTTACAGGTCCCTCAGCTTCCCCAACAGCACCCCAAGTGTTCAAACACAGGAGCCTACGGGAGGCATTTCATATTCCAACCACAATTTTAAAAAAGCATGTGGCAGGTGGGAGAGCTGCAGGAGGAATCATAGGAGACACAGGACATTCCATCTCAAGATGGCCCACATAGTATTCCCAAGTCCTTCTCATGGGACCACAGGGGCCAGGAGTTTTCAAGGGGCAACATCATGGGATGTTACTCAGCCCAGCAGAGAACTGCCTAACCAGCCCGAGAGATGAAGGGAAAAGGCCAAAAACCACAGCCAGAGATGTGAGGCCAAACCAGGCTCTGTTCCAAGAGACTGGATCATGAAACAAGAGTCTGGGGAAGCCAGAGGGAGGCGGTAAGGAGAACTGGAGTGAGATGATTCGTCAAAACCATGATGCCAAATATGCTCAGGCCTCCAGGGGCTGATTCTCAGCACACTGACTTCACAGCCTGGGAAGGCATGTAACATTTCAAAGAGACTGGAGCACTAAATGACTCAAAATAGAAAGTGGGCAAAGAACACGTGCAGAATGGAACATCTTCAACATAAAATCAATATCTAATGTCATATATTTATGTAATAGAACATTTTGAAATAAAAAAAAATGTTCATGATCCTAGAAAAAAATCCTTTTCTGAACCCCATGTTAGAGTTTGTTGCCACTCAGCATTTGTATCAAAACATATTATCCTAACCTACCTTCACTTGGAATCTGAATAAACAGAAAACCAAACTTTGTCTAAAATCCACAGCTGAGGAGGTCTTGGGCATAAGAGCGAACTTACTGTTGTTTAGCTAAGTTTGATCTTATATGCACTGGTGTATGTGCATGTGTGTATGTGTGGAAGCCAGAGGACAGTCTTAGGAGTTACTCCTCAATGGCTAACCACTTTTGTAGTGGGTGGTTGTGTGTGCCATGCCCTGAAGCACTGCCCCTAGTGAGGCAGCAGGTAGCTGCTAGGTATCTGCCCCTTGAGCATGGCCACTAGGGGCCCTTAAGACCTGGGATGCACATATGCACTCCCATCTTTTCCCTATCTCCTGGTCTTGGATGCTGGTGTGGATCAAGGCAGAGCTTCCCAGAGAACTGCACTGGACCATGCCCCACCCCTCCAGGATTCTGCGACCAACTCCTTTATTCTGGTTATGAGTTAACTCCCAAATAAATTCCTTTGGCCATTAAATAGACTCCGTGGATTTATCCCATTACACTTTTTTTAAAGACAAGGTTTCTCATTGTCTGAGGCACTGCCTAAGGTAGGCTGAGGTAGGGCTGCAGCTCCCCTAGCCTCCCCAGGGCTGAAATTACAAGTATATGACAGTACACCCAATCTTTTCATGGGTTCTGGGAACCAAACTCAGGTCCTTATGCTTCAAAGAAAGCACTTTACAGACTGTGCTATCACCAGCCCCACAACAGCCTTCTGAGCTGTACGTTCAAGAGCTCATACCCATCTTATAGACACACCCACAAGAGAGAGGTGAACTGGAGCGTGGGAGGCAAAGCCAGCGAGTGAAACACAGCTAAGTCTGTCCCTCTCTGAGTGTCCCTTGGGATGGGAGAAACACCAAGAATCCAGCTGTGAGGACAGATTCCCTTCCCCTCCCAGGACAGATATCAATCTGGTGCCCATCCAGCCTCCTCTGTTAAACATTCCCCCCTGCCCTGAGTTTTAAATTATTTTAAAAATTAACAGGCTCTATAGATGTAATGCTGTGAACGGCCTTGTGATCCAGGAAGACAGTTACACCTCTGGAGATCTTTAGCAAATACACAGAACCCTCGGCCGTGTGAATTCTCTTTCTGCCATAATTAGCAGCAGATGGACGACTTTTATGGGGCCACCTGTCAGCAGGAAGCACCGCCTTCCACTTTCTACTCTCTAGAAGGAGCAGGATTAAAATAGACCCATGGTGCTCGCTTCCAGTGCTCTTCAGGGTCCCGATGGATGTAATCGAATCTGCCAGAGACTGGGCTCAAGGGACAACCGCTCCTGGCACCAGCTCACCTGTAAGGTGTGAGAGGCAAGGAGACAGGGCGATATTTCTCAGCAAACTTTGAAGAGCAAGCCAGGAGCCAGGCTGTGCTGAAGTGTTCCATTTTACTAACCTTTTTATCCAATTTGGAAATACAAATAGAGCTCTCAGGGTGTAATTAGCAACAATGACTCTCAATACCTGCTTTCCAAATTTGACCTTAATGGACATTCATTAAAGTGGGCTCTGACTTCATAGCCATGTTAGCAGAAAATGGAAAAGTCCATCTATCACTGTCGGCTCTCATTTTCTGCATAATCATTCCTGGAAGAGAAGCCTGCCTGTGAGTGTGTATGCACGGGGGTGGTGTGAGGGGGAGGTAGCTAAGGAGGAACTGTGGAGAACTGAGCCAAGAGCTAGTGCTTGGTGTTCTTGAACGATCTCTGGCACCACTGGGAAGTTGGGGCCCAGAGCACTGGCTTGGAACTTCACACCTGAGTACTGCATTATGCTCTGTCATGGCCTTGGTGTGTGAGCCCTAGGAAGTCACTGCATAAATCCAGTACCATCATTCTGTCAAACAAGGATAGTAACACTGTGCCTACTACATGAGACACTAGAAGAAAGTGTGCCCCATGAAAAGCACTGACTGCTATATGACTGTGTGTACTTTGAGTGACAGTCTCAATGGCAATGGGAAAGGGTAATAAAACATTAGATTTTGATAAATTCATGAAGAGGAGAGGGATGTACACAGATCCTACTTTTCTTCATACATACCCCCAATTCAGGCTGTGTGTGTGTGTGTGTGTGTGTGTGTGTGTGTGTGTGTGCACACATATGTGTATGGAGGCCAGAGGATAGATAACCTTGGCTGTTGTTCCTCAGTTGCTGCTCATCTTGACTTTCTGTAGCTGGAGTTATCTCCAGTCCCACCTGGGTCCACAGCCACTCAGACCCAAATAAACACACAGACGATTATATTATGTAAACTGTTTGACCTAATGGCTCAGGCTTCTTGCTATCTAGTTCTTATATATGAAATTAACCCATTGTTATTCATCTATAAGTTGCCACTTGGCTTGTGGCTTGTGGCTTACCAGTACTTTACATCTTACTTCTCATGGAGGTGGCAGCTGGCAGCATCTCCTGGCAGCATCTCCTGACTCAACCTTCCACTTCTCAGAATTCTCCTCTTTTTGTCCCACCTATACTTCCTGCCTAGCTACTGGCCAATCAGAGTTTTATTTATCAATCAATCATAGTAACACATGTTCACAGCATACAGAAAGACATCCCCAGCAACTTTCAATACAGGATCTCTTCCTGATCTGGAATAGGTTGAGCTAGGTAGCCAGTTAGCCCAGGGATCCACCTGTCTCTGCCTCCCCAGCACTGGGATTATACCTGTATGCCACCACATCTGGCTTGTTTGTTGTTGTTTGTTTGTTTGTTTGTTTGACACAGGTTCTAGGGATCAAATTCAGGTCCTCATATTTGCAAAGCAAGCCCTTCACTGACTGAGCCCTCTCCACCAAGCCCTCTTCTCAGTTTTCAAGTCTGTTCTAGGTGTTTTTCTTATACCACCTGAAGCACATGAGACTCTTGTGTATGACAAGTGGAAAGCAAGGTGAGGTAGCTCCTGGATCAGCTCTAGGAAACTGATGAGAAGCCTGTACCCTTGCAGCACAGGAGCTACAGCCCCGTGGGGCACACAGACACCACATAGTTAAAAAGTGATGAGGAAGACTGGGTAAAGAAGGTGACGTGTGCAACCTCAGATAGCCCTGATGGACAGACTATATCTAATTTTTTTTTAATTTTATTTATACATATGTTTGCGTGGATATGCACATGAGTGCAGTGCTCATAGAAGCCAGAAGAGGATATCAGATCTCCAGGAACTGGAGTTACAAGTAGTTGTGAGCCACTCAACATGGGTGCTGGCAACTGAACTCTGGTTCTGTGAAAGAACAGGAAATGTTCTTCCCTGGGCCTTCTCCAGCCCTTCCAAGTCCATTCAAATCCACATCTGACATTCTCAAAGCACTCCAAATTCACTGTATGTGTGTGCTTTGTAGGACAATGCTAAGGTGAAGAGGGAAACTTTGGAAACTGAGGACAAGAGCTGGTTTCTGTTTTCAAAATACACCAGGAAAAGTGTGTGTGTGTGTGTGTGTGTGTGTGTGTGTGTGTGTGTCTGTGTGTCTGTGTGTCTGTGTGTCTGTGTGTCTGTGTGTGTATTAGAGATGCTGATGATAAAACTTTCCGACTAATTCACTTCCACCATAGACTTCCTGATTCTTTTGTCCATTGAGAGTCTGAGACCACAAGAACTTGGCAGTGGAAAGAAGAAACTATTGGCAAACTAAAGAAAACTTTAAGCCAGGCCTGATGGCACAACTACTTCAGAAGCTGAGGCAGGACATCACAAGCTCAAGGCCAGCCTGGGCAATTTAGTGAGACCATATTGCAAAAGAAAAAACAAAGTTAACCAAAGGGCTGCGGGTCTGAGTTAGTAGTAGAGCATTTGCCTAGAGTTGTGAGAACTGGTGTTTAATCCCCAGTACAATGCACCACGTGCAAAAATAAATAAACAATGTGGATAGCCAAGCAAAGAAACTGAAATATGGAGGGGAGGGTCTAGGATGTCAGTCCACAAGAAAATCTCCCTGGAGACTTTTCATCCAATTTCATTTGTATGAGAGAGGAGCCACCTGTCATAAGTAGGGCTGCCTCATCTGGTTTGATTCAAGATTCCTTTGATGCCTCTGTCCTTGCCTGTAGCCTCTCCCAATACTTTTAACCTCCAAACACTGAATACCTGGTGTCTATCAGAACTTTAACTACCAGTTTCCAATTAACACACAGATTTTCACCTTAAGGAACAGACCTTCATGGAAGAATGTATTTCTGGTAGTTAGCTTTGATTGTCAACTTGACACAACCAAGAACTACTGAAAAAAATCTCAACGAGGCAATGTCTACATTGGGATGACCTGTGGACATGTCTGTGGAGGACTGATTCATTAAGTTACTTGATATGGAAAGACCCAACCCACTGTGGGTGGCACCATCCCCTTGGCTGGGAGTCCTAAACTGTGTAAGATTGGAGATAAAGAGCTTAGCATATGCAAGCAAGTGAGCAGTCATGCATTTATTCTCTCTTTCTCTCTGCTCTTGGCTGTAGATGTGACATAGCCAACTGTCTCAGGCTTCCATTGCTGGACTTCCCCATAATAATGGTCTATAACCAAGAATTGTTAGCTCTAACAGACCCTTTCTCCTCTACCTTTTTTTTTTTTTTTTAATCAAAGCAACAACTCAAAACTAAAATACTAGACTGGAGCATGAAACAAGCTAACTATTGTCTCTAGACTCTTAGGTCAGGATTTAGACCCAGCTACTCTATGTCACAATCCAGTCCCATCTTGTCACCACACAGACAGTTTGGTTCCCCTAGAGTCCTAGTCTCTCCCACAGGGCCAATTTTTGATAGTAGACCCATTTCTGCATATGTTAAAACACAACAGTTCCCATTTGTTGCTTGATTCTTGTTCATGTTTCAGTGTGGTTCTCTGTCATTTAAATAGGCTGTATTTTGTCCACGTGCGGGCTATTCAGCACTGTGCTGGTTGTGTCCCCAAGGCTTAGCATTAAAGGGACCATGCACATAAATGTTTGACAAGTGAATAAATGATCCAAAGAAACTTTGGCTATGAGACTGCTTGGACAGGCAGAGTGGAGACCTTCTGGGAGGCTAGATCTGGAAAACCAGGACTCAGGACATTTGGAAGCTGGCCACCCATAAGGCCTGAACTCATGTTCTTTGGGCTCCTGGCACCTTGGAGCCAGGTCAGATAATGCAAATAACCCCACTCCCATGACACTTTCAAACTCATGCACACCCCTGGGTTTTGCCTTGTAACTGCTTAGAAACACTCCTTCCCAGCTGGAGATGGGGTTCTGGACTGAGCCGACAGGCATTTTTCTCCCTGGTATAAAAATAGCCGAAATTGACACAATGAGTTTGTTCCAGTTAAATGACACTCGGTCTAGAAAAACCAAGTGGTGCCAAGCACAGGCCCAAACACCTCTGCTCTTTCACGACAGCATTCGATGGTGTCAGATAATCCAGAACCTCGTTGGGAAGAAACAAAGAGAGATGAAATCACCAGCAGCTCCAGTAGGTCAGGGCTGTCACACACATGTTCTCATTGAGTCCTGCAAGGGCTCATCATTGATCCCATCATAAAGATGGGAAAACTGGATCCTACAAATGTTATCTCACTTACCCAAGCTCACTTAACAGCAAGGGGAGGGGAGGGGAGACATTCAAACCCAGGTCAGTCATCTCACTGGAAAGCCTTTTCCAGGGTTGAATACTTACTTGTCCTGTTAGCTTTAATAGCCAACCTGACATAGGTTAGAGCCGCCAGACAAGGGAGTCTCAATCGAGGGATGGTTCAGATCAGTTGGCCAGAGGGCATGTCTAGGGAGGATTGCCTTCACTGTTAACTGATGCAGAAGAGTCCATCCCACTACGGGCAGTATCATTCCCTGGGCTGTATGAGAAAGCTTTCCGAGCATGAGCCTTTGAGAGAGACAGTAAGCAGCATGCCCCCTTGGTTTCTGCTTCAAATTCCTGGGAAATAATCAGTGGTAAATGTTTTATGGGGAAATGACCAGTGCTGAGGGCTGAGTGGGGACACCCTTCTTATACCGGACAAAGGCCACCTGGAGGCCACTACACTGTTGGTTAGTAATGGTCATGACTCTCACAGTCCTGCCAGAGTTTCGGTTTCTGCTCTGCCCCCATGGGAATGGGGATGGGACAGCAAAGCTTTTCCTTCTTCCAGCCTAGAACACGTAGACAAACGAAGGGGAGAGAAGGCTTCCATTTTACCTGCCTTGAGTGTGGTGCTCCTGGACAGGTTCAGTCTTAGCATGATCTGAGATGGGGGCTTGACTAGCTCAGGAGAAGGTCTATCCTATGGCATACCATTTTCTTAGTCCATTGGTTGTATTCTAGTAAATGTCCAATTTGCCCCTCCCCCGTCAATCAAGGGAGTGTGGCTGATACTTAGAAGGTGTCCCCTCTCAGCTTTCCCACTTCCTCAGAAGGTCACGGGTGACACTCTGCTAATCCAGTTTGAAATAGCATTGTGCTGTATCCACCGCTACAGCTCCAGCCAGCGCAGACCTCTGCATTGGAAAATTCCCTTTCAGCCTCCAGAAAGCAAAGCAAAGATAAGATCTTGCAAATTGAGCCAGCTCCTTTCCTCCACACAGCATCTGAAGGAAGTGGAGATGAGCTGCTACCTTGTCACTGGCTTCCGGCCAAGAGAGGAAAATCAGATGTTGCTCTGTAGCCCAGCCTTCCCTGCTTCCCAGTGTCTGCTCTTTCAGGGACAGAAGCCACCCTTCCTTACCTCCCCTTCAGGCAATATTCTGCCCAGCAACTGGGGCCTTCCTTCAGTGCAGGAAGGGTGCCCCTACCAGGCCCTGGCACCAATCATTTCCCCATAAAACGTAAGATTTGAGGAGAGTTGGGGAGAGAGGCGGAAGAAAGGCAAGATGATGCTGGTGAAAGGGAACATAAATAGTTAATTTGATAGTGATTTAGAATGACTGCTTGCTGTTTCAGATAAAAAAAAATGCTGCAGCAAGTGGAGGAGAACGCTGGAAGAGGGCTGCACACAGGCATTTCATTTAGATTTAATAAGACCGATTATTAGCAGCATATTTCATGACAATTAAGAATTCTGACAGCCTCCCATCCACCAGCTTTAATGTGCACCACAAAAATTAAAATACTTATTTATACAACAAAAGTGCTAATAAGTTCATTTTGAGAAATACCCTGAACTCACACAAGTCTTAACTTTTTACAGGGGAGAGAGAATGACTCAGAGGTGGTAAGTTCCAGAAGCTCAGGAAAAAAAATCGCAATTTTCATCCCCTATTCCGACCTAGGTTATCAGCTGAGAGGGCCAAGTGCTCCATCCCCTTCTCTCCCCTGATGAACACATGCATGCACATGTATTTTTACACACACATGTCACTTGTGTCCAGAACAAAAGAAAAACAACTAAAAATTGACATTTATTTTGAACCTCGGTTTATGAGTTTTTGTCTGTGGTAGGCTGTTTCTATTGCTTATGGCCTATAGAAAAAAAAAAAAAAACTAACACCATGATGGAAGGGCATGGTGTAGGAAAGGGCTTACCTCATGGTAGCTGGAGAAGCGGGGCCATTGGGAGGTAGTCAGGGACCAAGGACAAATAGACTTTTTAAAAACTCCTCAGCCATCCAGAAGCCCACTTCTTCCTGATTGTTTCTACTTCCTGACACCCGCACAGTTGGGAATCTGTTCTACGCTGCTTAGTTTATTTTGTTAACTTGACACAAACAAGGGTCATCTGGGAAAAGGGGTCAACTGAGGAAATGCCTCCATCAGACTGGGCCGTATGCGAGTTTGTGGACAATTTCTCGATGAATGGTTGATATGGAAAGAAAACCCAGCTCACGGGTGGTGCCACTCCTAGGCAGGTAGTTCTGGGGGGTATAAGAAAGTTAGTCGAATGTGAAATGAAACTGAGGAACAAGCCAGTAGGCATCACCCCTTTTTTGGCCTCTGCTTCAGTTCCTGTCTCTAGGTTCCTACATTGACTTCCTGCCTTGATTTCCCTTACATGTTGTTAAACTGCAAGCTGTAAGATGAAATAAACCCTTTCTTCCACAAGTTGTTTTTGGTCATGGAATTTCTCATAGCAACCAGAAACCAACTGAACTAGGGCAAATTAAGTCATGGACAATGTTAGAGCCCTCATGGTTCAATGACCCCACAACAGCTTCAGACACTGGAGACCAGACATTCAACATATGAATCTCTGGGATGTGGGAGACAACTTTCTCTCCAAACCATAATAGGTACTAAACTCATAAAACCCAGAATTTGAATAGTAGCCCCATAAAATACAGAATTGGATTAGCAGCCCCACCCCATACTGATTCCAAATTTAAAGTAAGTTGACCCTCAAATTATCCTCCAAGAGTATAGTCTACCTCATGAGCAGTTGTGAAAAGTAAACATGATTATGCCCATAAAATTGTGTAGGCCAGCACCTCTAAACAGGCATTCAGTTTATCGTACTCTGTTCATGGTGTGTAATAATTACCATAAATGATAGACACTATTTATCATAGAATAAATATATATTTGGCATGTCCTACTAGAGTTCATGTTTCTAGCCTTTGCTGAACTATGTTTTTGATCTGAGACCATTTTTCCATCCCCTATTCACCCATCCCAGTCTCCTGTCAACTGTCACCAATGTGGTATTCCCAAAGTCCCAGAATGCTTTGCATTCTGGACTCACAGAGTTATTATTTCAAAAGGCTTTTTCCACCTTTGTTATTCCTTTTCTCCAGTCTGTGAACCTGGGGCTGAGTATGGCCACAGACATCTTACAAGTCCTCTAGGATTCCCCAGAAGAGATATTTCATACATGCCTATAGCCAACGGTGATTGTAGTCTCTGCTAAATATCCCCACATCCACTCCTGCCCCCTCTTCACACTGTGGCTCTTCCCTGTGTCCCTCTTGCCCCCATCTATGTCATCAAATACCCAATGATTTCTTTAGAACTGGTAGCATCTAGAACTATGGAAAATTAAATGATGGATACAAAAATATATGTCCTGTTCCACCACTGGTAAATATAACCTTATTTGGAAGACAGTCTTTGCTGGGGTTAAAAAATGCTGAGATAAAGTCACCCTATATTTAGGACCTAAATGCAACAACAGGTGTCCTTTTAAGAGAAAGGGAGAGAGAGGTGAGTCTCAAATATACAGAGAGAGGCAGAGACAAGGGCCACACAAGCTCCAAGGACATCTGGAGCCAGTGGAGGCTAGATAAAGCAAGTTAAGACTCTCCCCAAGAGGCTTTGGAGGGAGCATGGCCCCACTAACACCTTGATTTTAGCAATCTAGACTGCACAGCTGTAAGAGAATAGATCCCTGCTGCTGGAAGCCACCCACTCAGTTTGGCAGAGCTAAGAAACTAATATAAAAGCTCAAGAAACTTGGCCATTAGTGGGAAACTGTGAAGTGCCAGTCCCCAAGCTCACGAAGTCAGATGAAGGCAAGTGTCTACAGAGCAGGTGAACCACTTAGAGATGGACACCCTGCTGTCAGTCTGGCCTCTGGGAAGCAGTGTGTGCTCTGCCTCATCCCCGTGCTTGTAAAGAAGGCCTCTGTCCAGAAAACAGGACATCAGCTGACACATATTTGGACATACTGGCTTCTGTGTCCCTCTGCTCCAATACTCTTAAAGGCCAATGTTGAGTCTCAGGCCCGTGGATTTATCCTCCCACTTTTTGAGTTTAGGTGCCAGGAGCTTCACATCTTTGAAATCTGTTTTTCTCATTGTAAAATACGGAAAATCCAATTAATACCCTTTGTATCATCTAGAGCTTATAAACAGCAAAAAAAAAAAAAATAGCTCTGGTGCACATGACAGCAAATAGAGTATAATTCTGCATTTTGTTATTTTCTTACACCATCAAAACTTTTCATGGGGAAAGGTTCACTTTGGAAACACACCTATAGTACATTTATCAGAGGCAGAAAGTTGTTATTGACACTTCATGAATAACAAGACCTACAAATACCTATGTTCACTTTCCCCTTTCCTTCCAAAGAGAAACAAGAAGCCACTAAAAAAGTAATAAAGTATTATATCCTATTAATTCCACGTGAAGTATTTAAGAGGGAATCTCTCTGTGGACCTCACCTGTGCTCATTATTACAAGCCACTGAATCATGGGAAATTAAAACCAAGAAGAGCCTTTAGCCAACGACTTCAAGTCTCTTGCTGCATAGATGGGCAAACTGAGGCTCAAGGGGACAAAAATGCCCAAGTCATTCAGCATATCGATTAGCAATGAAGCTGGTGTCCACAGCTGGGCCTCATGCTCCATGGCCTCGCCGCATTCTCATCCATGAGCCTGAGGTGGTGCAGCAATCCCAGTTTCTCCATAGCTCTCTTGCCTGCAGGCTGAAGGATGGAGCCTCTATCTGGCTCAGTGAAGGCCATGAGTTCAGCTTTGCCAGCCCATGCCCAAAAATCCATTGCAGGTTGGCCTCATATCCCAGCAGAAAAGGAAGGAAAGATTGTCATTTATTTGGAAACATGACTACTCTGCATTCATCATAGGCCAAAAATTGTTGCTGCCTTGTAATTGACCCCAAATTCTGAAGGAGAATTAACTGGGTTGCATCTTTTTGAATGTCAGCCCATATGACCCATATCTGAGTAGGTAGATGACTATAAGATTACATCAATATCTGGAAGGATCTTGAAGTGTTTTGCCACAGTTAAAGTGTGGTCAGCATACATCCATTTGAGAGTCACAATATTTAGCATTTTAATATTAACAATGTCATTTTGAATAGGGTATCACACAAGAAATCATTCTGTTAGGATTATAAAGATTTCTATACTACACAAAATGGGTAAAGTATGGGGGGCGGGGGGCGGGGTAGCGCAGGGGGTGTGTGTGTGCCACTAACACTGAATCCAATTTCTTTTCTTTGTAGATATTTGAGGCAATCATGCATTCTCAAAGATAGGGACATAAATCGACAAAGAAAAGAAGCAATTTCTGTATGAGTCATCCCTCCTGTGAGTCTGTAAATGAAACCCACCCCAAAAAGGAATCACACTTTACAGCTTATGGACCGGGAAATTAAGCTTAGTGGAATTCTCACCGCATAGTTAGAAGCAAACCTTCTGAATTAGGGACTGGTCAAGAGAAACCATTGATAGCATCTCCATTGCTGAGATGATGCTCCTAAACAGGATCTTTATATGCAGGCCAAGATGAATATACAGCAGCTCTGGACAGGGAACAGTGGTCATGGGAAGGCGGGGGTTTCCCTTTCTCCCTCCCTTCCTTCCTTCTTTCACAGGGCCTTGCGCATGCTCTGCCTCTGAGCTGAACCCTACCATGGGCAGCTGGTTAGAAGTCACAATGTGGTAAGGGACCTCTTAGGCCATAGTTCAAGATTTTTTTAAATTGCTTGTATATGTCTATATAAGTGCATGTATCTGCCACATGCAAGAGGGTACCTTCAGAGGCCAAAAGGGGGAATCTGATCCTCTAAAGCTGAAGTTGCAGGTGGTTGTCAACTGCCCAAAGTGGGTGCTGGGAATAAACTCTCAAAAAACACCAAGCACTCGTAAGCACTAAGCCATCTCTCGAGCCCAGACCCTGTATTTTAGAGATCAGATTTGAATAACAAATTTAGAAGGTACTAGCTTATGGGAAAATGAATAACATATTTTAGCTCTGTGACTCAGTTTCTAGTTTTATGCCACGTGCATAACGAAATGCCTACCTTCTACGGTGGCTGTGAGATTTAAATGACATTAAAGCTGTAGCTAGCATAGCATTCGGTGAACACCGGACAGGATTACTCTAACAGTTTGCACCTCAGCCCGTGATTTACCAAAGACAAGAGTCAACTGGGTAAATTAGACAATCAAGAGCTGGCACTGCCATCGATTCTGTTTGTAGTTTTACTTTTCAAAAATTGAAACAATGAAAACAGTCTGGGCTGCATGTGAAAATCAGATTTCAGACCTGCTATTCAAGCTGGAGCTGGCCTAGAAACCTCCTCCCTATTGACTCGATTTCACAGTGCCAGAAGGTGCTATGCAGGCTGCTGGGGAAGAAAAGCCATCCATGGTCTTACTCAGTAGTACAGCCGACCTGCTACAATTAAAAAAAACAAAAACAAAAACAAACAAACAAACAAACAAAAAAAAAAAACAGTGGAATAGCGGAATAGCGGAATAGTGGAATAGTGGCATGACAGTTATGGGGCTAGCCAAGCACTTTCTCCTTGGGGGTGAAGCTCACATCAGGCAGTTCCTCATGCCTGATACTGAAAATCTTCTCAAAAGCCCATCGCCAAGAGGTCATAGACCCTAAGGGAGAACCCGCTACTGTTGGGTTCCTAAGTGGACCTGTCAAACTGCCTTCTCTAGTCATGTTTATACCCACATATTAGTGCTGCTCTCATCTTGGTCAGAGAAGTTTCTTTTGGCAGTGGGAAGCAGTTAACTTCAGGGATGCACAACTGGTCTAAGTACTGAGAATAAATAGCTACTACATGTTCAGCCCTAAATAGGACATCTATAGTAGTCCCCGCAAAGGCTTGTGGAATATTTAAGATCAGGTAAAAGGAATTTAAGAGCTGGAGGCTGGGGAGGAGCACTGTGCTGTCTTCCATTATGCTCATGAACTCATAGGAGCTTCAGTGACCTGCACAAGAACAAGCTAGTTTGCATTCCAGCATGCGGGTGCAGGGAGGGTCATGAAGCTCTGCCCTTAGGTGAGGGGTTATTGGCAGTTTGTGACTACTGAGGGATGGGTAGTCACCTTTCTTCTGGGGTATGACAGCTGGTGGGCTGCCTGTGCTAGATTCATGGCCCAAACATCCATGTACATGCATGCTGTACTAATTAGAATTGATTGGTTACTGAAAACCATAAAAGAATGTGCAGGTAAGAGGGAGACCTGTTTGCATGGGAAGGGGGCGGGGAAGAGAGCCCATAAGCAGTGGGAGGGGATGAATTGAGGGTGGATATGGTCAAAATACATCGACACACGTGTAAGATTGTCAAACGCTTCAGCTCACACTTGGAGCCAGCAAATCCCAGTCTCTACCCAAGCACATTAGGATTAGAGACACACATGACCACCTCAGCTTCTTACAGGGGGACTGGGCATCTGAACTCAGATCTGCAGGCTAGCCCAGCAAGCCCTTTTATCCAGTGATCTATACCCCTAGTCCAGAGAATGCATTTCCACATCACTTCCTTTACCTTATTTTATATAAAACAGGGTCTCACTATAGTTCTAACTGGTCTGGAACTCGCTGTGTGGATCAGGCTGCCTTTGAACTCACAGGATCTACTTGTCTCTGACTTCTGAGCACTGGGATTAAAGGTGTGTATCACCACTCCAGGCTTAATACATTGTTTCCATTATACTGACTGCATTATACATTGTTCATGTGTCTCAATTGAGGACAGAAAGGCTCTGAACAGCAGTACTTGCTTGTCATCCTCTTTCTTCTCTATCACTTCTCCACAGTGATGTCCTAAATGGCATCAACAGGTGTCCACTAAGTGCTGAAGGGCCAGCAGCTTGAGTGGCCTGACATACACTCTGCGTGCCCCTTCTGGGAAACTGTGAAAGTCATGTCAGCCTTCTACAGATAACCCAGGATTTACAGCACCATCTTAGCAGGTTTCAAGGACTTTGTAGGCCAGAGAGGAAAGGAGGAATCACAGAAAAGCTACAGCCCCCCAGAGGGAGGGACCAAACACCAAACATAACGTAGGTCTTGCTGATGAAACAGCCCAGCCAAGCACCTCAGACCAGTCACAGAAGCCCAGGAGGTTCAGAGGAACACCTGGGCCCCTGACTGATTATAAATCATGCAGTGAACTCTGCTGGTTAGGGAGCTTATTCTGGCTATGATCTGCAGAACTTCTAAAGTCCAAAACCCATTCTTCCATTTAGGATCATCTTCTCCATAAAAATGCACACATGTACACAGGCACCAAAGCACTGCTTCTACTTCAGAGGGTATGGGACACAAGGAATACCATCGCCTACAGCCTTATGATGCACCTAGGCTAAGACGTGCCAGATAGAAGATACTTAGAGTATACAGGGATGGCTTCGTAGGTGTACATGAGCATGAGCCAAGGTTTCAGTCACTTGGAGAACATCTACTCCTATATAGGGCAGCTCCTTCTGAGTAGGGCTAATCTCTGTCCCGCCTGTCTGTCTCCAGGCCTGTAGCCCACTCCAGCCCCTCTTGTTGAGACTTTAACCTTTCTGAAGCAAAGTTTCATTCAGTATTTGAGGAGAGTAGCCAAAGCCTAAGCCTGTCCTTTTTAATTCATCTCATACTTTGCTTTAAGAATTCTAAGTATTTTCTTAAAAGCACGCATTCATTCAAAAGCATTCTCTATTGTTTAGCCACAAAGACTTAGGGCATTTCATTATAAACATGCTGGTCCTGGCACGTCCTGAACAATGCAAACAAGGAGGGGCAGCTTCTAAATCAGTCAATATAAATGGGATTATTCAATATTGATTGTTCTTTGGGGCAGGGGGCAGGGTTTAAACCCACGGCCTCACATTTACTAAACTTGCTCTCGTGTAATCACAGAACCACACTTCCGGCCTTGGGTAATTCTTTACCGTGAAAAGCTCTAGCTGAGGGAATTTTCTACCTTAATAAATATTCTTCCTACGAAAACATCTCACGTGGAAGCCAGATTCTTCCATCTCTAGTACCTTATCTCTCACAACAACCCATTCAAGGTCATTTGTCCTTCCTGTCTCACTTATAGGGAATCCAAGTTGAGCTAATGCAGCCAAAATGACACAATAGAACATCAGGACATTGAACTTGAATGCAGGCAAACCCGACTCTTCACACCCTACTCTTCCTTCTGCTGGAGTTCTTCAAGACTGTAAAGGCTGCAGCTAACAGAATAGAATATGTGGCCAAACACGCCTTGGAAATGCTGTCGGAGAACACGTTGTCACACTGAGCAGCTCTCATCTCAGTGAAGCCACTCCAGCTCTGCTGGCCACAGGACTCTTCATGGAGCACCTTCACCACAGGGTCTGGAAGAGGTTCTCAGACCCCATGGTGGAGACACACACACACCCTGCCAGGTCACTTCATTCAAAGTAGTCTTTCTCCTTGGGATCTTACCTCTTCCACAGTAGTAGGACTGGACCTTGAGGCCGATGTGTGGAAGGAGAAATCTCTTCCTGGGAGAACCAGGTGAGTCCAAAGCCTTCAGAAGATCCCCCTAAACTCTACTAGGCATGATGGAAAGCAGCCATCTGCAGTGAGGATCCAGCCAAAGCCAAGGATGGGCAGACATGAGCCCAGGAGACAATCAGGACATAGGATCCTAGCTTTTGTAGATTTCACAGTGAAGGATCCCATGTGAAATAGGTTGTCACAAGCCACATGGTATTAGGTGCTGCTGGTGGAGAGACAGCATGGCTACTCAGCAAGAAATGGAGACAAATTAAAAACTAGCTTTCTCTTAAACTCACATAAGCAACAAAGAGGAAGGTTTAGCAAAGATATTTGGGTCCTGAGGCAAAGGCAGGGCACGTTGTCTGACTAAGAACTTAACCCCCCACTCTTTGTTTTTAGGTATCTGTTGCCATCTAGAACATGTTTCTTTCCCAAAATATCAAGACTTTTAGGACTTAAGTAGTTTTGTGAGGACAGTGACACAGAATATTTGAAATTAGGGCTGCCCCAGAAAACCCAAGCCATGTGATTATCTTCATTAAACTAAATCACTTCAAATCAGGTGGGTATACACCTGGATTGTTCAATGAACTAGATGATTAAATCTCAAAGACTGTCAGGTTGTGAATGTGGGTGTGGAGGCAGGGTGAGGAAAACAGAGCAAGGATGGATTAATGCCTGGACTGGATCAGGGAGAGGCAAGTAACCCCCATGCCAGGCACAGCTGTGCCAGGGCTCTCCAGGTCACAGGTAAAGGCTGGGGCTATGAACCAAAGTTTCAGGGTATGGGGTTGCATCTGTGCTACACATCCTTGGAAACTGAGGATTGACCAGCTCCTGCTTTTGTGTGAGCGGGAATGTTTCAGTTAGGAACTAAATGACTTTTGGCTATATTTAGACCTCTTCATAGGCACCCATTGTCTACCCCTGTGATTGGCCTAATATCCCTGTCACTATCTGGTAAAATCCTTTTTGGAATACATGAACAGATCCCTAGCTTTCACCAACCCAAACGCTATGGGTGTCATCAAAGAGCATAAGACTGATAGCAGAGATGTCTCCACTTTGGTACAATCCATCTGCCTGATACTGCCATCAACATATTTGAAGGGTGCCTTGATTTATGACTTTCTTTGTTCTGTTATTAAAAGAAACTTCATGATACTGTTACTACAGTGTCAACCTAAACCTGTGTTCCCAGGGCCATGGTCACTTACATTTAGCTTCAATAAACTGTCCCCTATTCCTTATTGGGTGAGAGCTGGATGGGGTCAAGGCAGACATAGCATCTAGAATAAAGAATGGTCAAGAAGTTAAGAATGTGAGGAGAGGCAGTGAGGGGAAGGTGAGGAGGGGCTGAGGGGAAAGTAGATGGAAAGTCTGTCTTCAGGCCAAGTGACTACAGCTGTCACAGAGAGGAAAAGGGACCCAGGACATCAGGCCGCATCCCTTCAAATGCTTCCCACAAGAAGCCTTCTCAATATGTCACCTAAGGATTGGCCAGCCCAGACTCCAAGCCAGCACCAGCAGATCCAGACTGAGAGGGTGTCCAATGGGAAGGAAATTACCCAACGGACCACTCCAGTTTCCACGTAGAAACAAACACTTTAGCAAAAAGATGAACTTATAGACAATTCAGCGGATCTGTGGGATTTCATCCCTCAATTTCAGCAACATGAAACTGCAGGAAAGGATTAACTCGAAGCCCAACTTGCTAGTTGTCTGATCTTGGGGAAGGCATTGGCGTCAGGGTGGCATGCTGCTTCTCTTGCCTGAGACAGTCCTGGTTTACAGCTGTAGATGTCTTTAAAAGAAAAAAAGGAGCGTTATACTTTAAAATTTTTTGATTACATTTTATTAGTTGTGTGTGGGGGGGGGGGGTGCCATAGCCATCTATGGAGTTCAAAGGACAACTTGTGATTCTTTCTATCCACCATGTGAATCATGGGATCAAATCTCAGTCACCAGGCTTCTGAACCATCTCACTGGCCCAAGGAATGTATTCTGTTTAGCAGAATTACTTAATAAACCCCAAAATGTAATAAAAACCAATTTTCAGATAATAAATACTTCAACTATATATATAGATATATATCTATATGTAATTATATTTTCAGTAGCCTTTTTTATTTTCTAAATGCTCTAGACTGACTTCCTCTCTAAGTCCATCTGGAAATAAGAAAATGGATTCTTTTAAAAGCCCCCCCACTCACCCACCCACCCCAGTGCATCACATATGTATAAAGAATCCAGTGATATATTTAAATCTCTCTTTTTATCGTGTAAATTCCTTTATTAAAAAACCATAGGGAATGTGGATGAGGCAATGTGGTCTCACAGGAATTTGGAGCTAGTCCTAAACCCCTCCCCCTAAGCCTCACAGTTCCTCAGGCCACTGCTGCCCTGATATCAGCTCCCACTCCCGCTTAAGGACATAGAAGAAGCCACAGGGCACAGAGATGGGCACAGCAGCTGCCTTTATGACAAGATCACCTAATCCCAAGGCAGGTCACTCAAGCCCACACCAGGTCTCCCACACTTCACCCAGCTTGCTCCATACCATACCAGATAATCTCATTTCTGATGATTTCCTGCACAATGAACCCCATGTGACCCTCGTACAGCAAAGGTCCTTGGTTCTGTTCTTGAAAGCAACAGTGCTAAGCCCAGTCCTAGCTGGCCCAGGGGGCACCAAAAGGGAGCTTCAGGCTCATTTTCCAGCAAGACCCTGCCTTCCTCTTGTCCCATCCCCAGCATCTAAGGAGTTGTTGCAGCCTGTCCCCAGCCTCTGCCATGCCACACAAATAATAGCCAGCATGAAGGGGGCAGAGGGAAGTCGGCATCAGATATCACTTTTCTCTGGGGCCTCCTATAAGGATATTCTACTTACCAGCTCTGATGCTTCAAGGTTAAGTAGATGGCACCATGATAGCCCTTGACACAGTCTCTGGAGATATAAGACTTTATTGAACACTTGTCCGTTTGTCTGTCTCTTTGTTTTCTTCTCTTGGGGTGCTGGGAAGTGACCCCAGGGCCTTGGGCCTGCTATACAACCACTCTACCACGGAGCTCCATCCTTAGCCTGCAATCATGCCTCTGAAATGCCACCAGGACAACAGTTTAAGTATTCAGCATCTCAGAGAGTAGCAAGGTGAGAGACTTTTTCATTCCCTGTAATTGTCAGTAAATGTCCCAGGATGCATACACACTGCATCTAGTAAACGTGAACAAATATCCTCTGTGGACCGGGCAGATGATGTTATCAGAGAGCTTCTCATATGCAACCTGACAACTCTGCTGTTGGGCACCTCCCCCAAGAGATCAAGGGGAATTAGAACTCAATGCAGGCTGGTCCCTGCATCACTCAGAAGAAGCACAGCTCACACCAGGCAGAGGTCCTGTATGATGAGCATTGTAGCTCGGCCACTTAGAGCTGCCATCAGAGCTAGGGGAATCTTCCAGGCTGAGTGTTCCCAGGAAGGCTGAAGAGAAAGCAATTCACTGTGTCCAAGCAGCAAGAGGCCTCCTTGGCTCAGACTGGACTGTGCTGGGCTTTGATGTCCCCACCTCGGTTTCTGCATTCCCCAGTCCCTGCCCTGCAGCTGTGGGCCCTAGCTCACTAGACATGTGAGCTGCTATAAACAGGCATCTGGAATGTCCCTCCTTCCTAGACTCTTTCTCGCTGTGTGCACCATTAAGCCATGCTGCCCTCACAGCAGCTAGCTTGGCCCACTATACACCATTGAGTGGTTAGCCTTTGCCATTAGGCCTTCCTTTGGCCTGCCCTCTCTGCACAGGACTTGACTCTGAACCCTGTTCCTGATGCAACAAACTAGAGTCTTGATTGTCCAGATCAGGCCAGCCAGTAGCTAGCTTCAGTTGTCAGCCCTACCGAGAAATCTCTACAGGCACTCATTGCAACCTGATGTAGCCTACACCCTCTGATCCAGCACAACCCAAATCACCCCAATTATGCCATGCTACTTTGGATAGTATATCTTGGACGACAGTGCCCCACAAGAGGCCAACCACACCCTGGGTGGGCAGTCCCCTTGTCATTGGCCCAAACTCCCTAGCCTACCTCACTCATCCCCCATCCTCATCTCCCACCTCATTTCTAATGGCTCCCTCTCAACCTCCATCAACCCAAGCAATGCAGACACTTCCTGCCCCTGAAAAGCTTTATAGGCTTTGTTTACTCATCTGTGTGTTAACTAAATCATGAGCTCCTAAAAGACATTCCCTGGCTTCTAGAATAATGTTGGCACATCACAGAAATTCTGATTGACTCCACAGGGCTCACTCCCATAAACTCGTTCACAAGTTTAAAACATCATATCAAAAAAAGGGGGGAAATAAAAAAGCTGAGGAGGTAGCTCAGCCTAGAGAGTGATTATCTAGCATAAATGAAGTCCTGGGTTCGTGCCCCAGGATCATACACACCAAGTGTGAGGTGCACACCTATAACTCTACCTGTCAGGAGGTAAAGGCAAGAGGTCATCCATGGGTGTAGAGCAACTTCAAGGCTGCCTTAAGCTATTTTAGATCATATCTTGAAGAAAAAAGCACATTTACTAAAACTGACCTATGAAATACCATAGTTTCTTAGCCCAGCTAGTATGAAGCACACTGACAACATTTACAGAAGCCTACAGTTGGATCAAAACAGCGAACACATGGGCTATTTCATACGAAGGTGTTCAGTATCTTATAATTCATTCCTACGGTGCACTATGGGCCATTGTCCATTTCCACTCATGACTACATAACAGTGGGGACTGCCACTCACTGCTGTGTATGGGCAGCACCAGGAAAAAGGACCCTATCATAGGCCATCAGCCCAGGAAAGTATCAAAAGTCAGAACTCAATCCATGCTTTGTCTTGGAAGCACGCTACTCTTGCTCCAAAAAGTTGAGGGATCTCA
Source organism: Onychomys torridus (assembly GCF_903995425.1). NCBI lineage: Eukaryota > Metazoa > Chordata > Mammalia > Rodentia > Cricetidae > Onychomys > Onychomys torridus. Next base: position 61,798,379 of record NC_050449.1, on the reverse strand, counting down.
GCTGAAGCAGCAAGAAACCTGTTGACCTTCCTCCCTTATTTATGTCTTTGTCGACAGCTGGCAATCTAGAAACACATGTAGAATAGGGGTTTGGGTTAAGGCCAGGCATTCTAGAAATGGCAAAATAAAGTTGTCTAAGAGGTCATGTCAGGGCCAGCCACAAGAAGACAAACTCAAGAAGCCACGAGGCACGAGATCCTGTGTCTGCAGGAAGCCATACCCCAGAAAACCTCGCCTGCTTCTGATTGGGACTGAAGCCATTCTTGTGGATGTTGGTCACAGGCCTGCAAGCCCATCCTCACAGGGTAAAGGGAGGAAGATCTTGGGGGAAGCTCCATTTTGTCTGCCCCTTGGAGCATATTACCCACCCCCATAGCTACTGGAGCTTTCACCCAGTGAACTGAGACCAAACGGGCCTGGGCTCTCATACTCTTTCCCCAAGTTGCCAAAAAGAAAAACATGAAAGAACGGCTCAGTTCGAGGCTCTTAAATTCTCATGAGCTCTCCTGTTTTGGGTTTGTTTGTTTGTTCTTGCATAAGAGAAAACTCTGTGTTGATCCAGGGCTAGCCAGAGTTATCCTCACACTCTGGAAAATCTACATCTGTCAATGCTTATACGTATGTGTGCCCCTGTCTAAGAAGGAAGCAGCCAAGGGCTTATTCTTTCTTACCAATGCTACTATCCCCCTATGAAATCATTTCCTTAAGCCCTAAGGGTCTCTAAGCAGTGAAGGTTTTGTTGGTTAAAGTCTATGGGCTTTTCTGTCAGGTGGCATATGCACAGCACAGCCCCTGTGAGCTCTACAGCCCCTCCTTCTGGAGAGACAATGGCACCCCACGTCTCATCCCGCCTATTGAACTGCCCCAGATTGGCTTATTCACCAAAGCCATTCCAGGACTTGAGTGCTTTGAGCATTTCTGAACAATAACATGCTTTGGGGCCCCAGCCTCTCCTCTGTTCAGTAGCCTACTGCCCCACAGAAGGCACCAGTGGGTAATTTCAGACCTCAGACTAAAGGGAAGAAAAGCACCAAGTTCAGGCTAGCATTATGATTATGATGACGGCTGTGTATGTAGGAAAACGGTGCCCAAACAAGGGTCAGTTCACATTCAGCCCCTCTGTGGTTGCCTTCCTTACATTAAAGGGATACTTCTCTGATCTTGTGGAGAAAAGAACTGGAAAAGGTACAGCTGCATTTGAATGGAGAGAAATTAATGAAGTCATCTTCCAAGGCATGGAAGGCTTATTCATTATTGCCCCTCTGAACACCCGGTCCACTGATTCATCCCCTGTACAAGCCACAAGGTCCTGAGTCACTTATGTCTCTCTCTTTCTGGGTATTTTATCCAATAGATGATCACAGGAATATTATCTGTAGATAAACATTACTTTATAGATGTACAGAAAACCTACACATACCAACACTTCACAATTGGTTCTTCCCCATATGCCTGTAGATGCAACTTGAGAGAATTATGTTTTTGGAGGACCAGGTTTAGAGTCGGCAAAGTACTTGCCCTGCAATCCTGAGGATCTGAATTTGGTCCCTCACAATATATATTTTAAAAAGCTAACATCATGATGCACACTTTAATTGCTGAGGTTAAGAAGTGGAAACAGATAGATCTCTGGGGCTCACTGGCCAGCCAGTGCAGCCTACTTGATAAGCTCTAGAACAGTGAGAGATTATGTCTTACACAAACAAGATAGCTAGCACAGGAGAAACAATACTTGAAGTTGTCCTCTGGCCTCTGTATACATACCAATACACATGCACCCTCACATAGGTACATCCTCTTACATGGATGATGCATGCATGAATACATGGACGGACACACACAATCTTGTTTCCATCCTAAGAAAAGTAGTCAAGTTTCTATGCAACCCTTATGATTCAGATCATTAGAGTTGGAGACATGAGTGGCTCACAACTTCTACCTCTCATGAACTCTCACTGCTAATAAATAATTGCCAGGGATTGCTACAAATGGTCAGGGAATTTAAAGGAGAGTGTGGTTGATCTTGCCAGAGAAATCAGGGCAGAATTCACAGAGAAGGTGAGACCTGGGCTCTCTCGGAGGTGGAAAAAATGAAATTTTTATTTAGGTTAAAACATGCACTAAGGAATTAAAAGACACTGAAGGAATATTTAAGATGGAATGGGCTTGTGAGGTTGTGGTAGAAGTAGGAAATTGAGGTCAAGGCTTAAAACCACCCAACTGTCATACCAGGCTGATAGCAGAGTGTCATGCAAACAGCCTCTTACATTATTATCCTGGGATAGCAGCAGCTCTGGGATGCTGGGCTTAACTCTCAGGGTCCAGGGATGCTACCTACGTTCTTTCAGCTCCCTGCTAAGGACCACAGCTGTATCATTTACTTCTTAAAGTCCCTGCCCTCCACCAACATCAAAAGTATTTTTTTTAAAGACTGGGTATTTATCCCAGAACAAATCATCGCATTTGTCAAACAAATCCAAGTTTATTAGGACTGATGTTGGAAATAATTTCCCAATTATGTAAATGAATAAAATCTGTTTTTAATTAATCTCTAGGCTTAGCTTGCATCCTAAGAATAAATTCTGTCTTTCTCTTGGTACAGGGTTACTCTTCTCAACAATTAGCCTGTAGGGGACTGGTAAAAATGCTACTTGTGATTGAAGCAAACATATTCAATGAGGTCAATGGTCAAGGGGGCATTTCTAGAAACTCTATGAAATGTAGTAAGGCTCTTGATTCCTAAAGAACAATTTGAAATGGTCAGAATGAATGGAAAGGGATGTTCAATTCTAGCTGTGATCGAGCTTGGTTTCTGACCCTCTTGTGCCGCCCAGCCTTGTCTCTATTTCCTTCACTCTCTCCCTCCCTCCCTACGTTCTATACATTCCTTTCACAATTCCCTTGTATTACAATACATCTCTTATATATTTTTTAAATTCCTGACATCTAGTGCTTCTTCAGGTCCACCCTGACATTCTCTAGCTTTCAGTCATAATCTCATTTCCTTTCCTGTTTCTTGAAATATATAAAACACGTAAAATATATGGGATGCGGTCATTGTTCACCATCCCTGGGCACCTCTAGGGACTCATTTCTGATGTTTAGTTTCCTTGTATACTTTGTTATTTCTGTCCAAGAGTTTATCTTCACCGGGGCTAATCCTATGTGCACTCTTTGGAGTGCTGATCGAATGTGGATTCCTCGGGAGATGCATGCTCTGCCCTGTCTGGTCTGCTTTACATTAAAATTTTTGGTTTGTGGTTATTCAGATTATGCAAATACTGTCATCTCAAACCACAAATCATATAAAAGCTGCTGCATTACAAGGTTTTCCGCCATTTGACTCAACAACAGTTTTTCACTGTCTGCCATTGAGATGTGGATATTTCTTCCAGTTTGCCTTTTCCTGAGAACAACTGCCCTTCATAGGTACCAGCATCACCTCAGAGGCCCCATCTGACCTCTCTCCCCACACAGGCCTTTTGATCTGCCACTCTCACATGTAGGAGCAGATACTGAAGCCAGTATCCCGAGCACCCTGAGACTTATTGGAAACTAGAATAAACCAGTTGGCAAGTTCGGTTCTCATCTCACTGAATTCCTGTACCTCTGGCTTTTTCTAAGTGTAGAGAATTCTCCTTGGTTTCTGACTCTGCCACCTTTTTATGTCAACTAGCACACTGTGATGGTTAATGATGATGGTCAACTTGACCAGACATAAACTCACCTGGGAAACTAAACTCTGGGCATGTCTAAGAGGAAGTTTCTAACTGGAGTTAATGGAGGTATGAAGACCCACCCTAACTGGGTAGCACCATCCAGTAGGCTGGGGGCCTGAACTGAAGAGGAATCAGATGATGAGCTGAGCCCCAGCATTCTTCTCTTGCTCCTTCCTGACCACGCCTTGACCAGCTGCCTCCTGCTCCTGCCCTGTGCCTTCCCCACCATGAGGATCTGTCCCCTTGAACTTCAAGCCAAAACAAACCCTTCCACCCTTAAGCTGCTTTGGTCAGGCATTTTGTCGCAGCCCTGAGGAGGAGCTAATACACACAGAGTCAACATTCTGCTACATGTTTAGATATTTAATCAAATGCAGTGAGGTAGTTAAGAATTATCTAGTCCACCAGACACAGAGTCCATCACAATTCTCTAACGGCAAGTGTCAACAAGTCAGATGAGATGTCTTGTGGTGCTCTTTCAAAGTACCATAATCTCTCCAAAGCACCCCTTCTCTCCTCTAGACAATTCTCCTTGATATCTTTAACATATGCTATGATTTTAGCCACAGACCAGCCTCTTACACTGACTTCCACCAGACTCCAAGCACCCAGATGTCAGAACTGTGACTTTAACTGACAAAGAACTTGGTAAAAAAAATGGAGCCACACATACACCTGTTGAAGTGAGATGAGCAGAGCAGAGACAGTCTGATATCAATAACAGTCTGATATCAATGAAGTTGGGACACCAACTTTAAGAAACTTGAGACCTTCGGTGAAAATTTTCTGTAGAAAGGGTAAGAAACATCACAGACATCAAAAGATGTCGCCATGCGAGGTCTATGAAATGATAACTGAAGGATAGAAGATGAGATTCCTATTTTGCTGACACACAGCCCAGCCATGGCCAAGCTCTCAAGACAACAGCAACACACTTCTTCCAATGCTGATTACTGCATTCTTGCTCTGAGCCCTAGGTTTCAGGATAGGAGATTATTACCATACTCTTTCTTACGGTATTGGTAAAATGGTAAGGTATTTCCCTGCTTGGTGGGTTTTATTATAATCCTGACATTTATATTGAAATTGCAGGTGGAAAAGAAGCACTGTAAAAATATATCCACTAAGTTTTTTATTGTGTTTTCCCGGGACACCCAGCAATGAATAATGAGTTGTAAGGTTATGAGCCTTCAACTTGATACCCAATACTAAAGTCATCAGACACCTAACTGCATTTCTTTCTTCATGAAACAAAATAGAATGTAGGATACAGTCCAGCAAAACTTAAATTAGAGAAACCATTGATAATATTAACTAAAAAAGACTGTGCAGCTAACGCTTATTAGTTGTGCTGGCTAGTTTATGTCTATTTGTCACAAGCTAGAATCTCTGGGGAAGAGGGAACCTCAACTGAGAAAACACCCCTACCAGATTAACCTATGGGCAAGCCTGTGGTGCATTTTCTAGATTGATGGTTGATGTGAGTGTCCAGCTCACTGTGGGTGGTGCCACCTCTGGGGAAGATGGTCCTGGGTTCTATAAGAAAGCAGGCTGAGCAACCACGGAGAGCAAGCCAGTAAGCAGCACTCCTCCATGGCCTCTGCATCAGCTCCTGCCTCCAGGTTCCTGACCTGTTGAGCTCCTGCCCTGACTTCCCTCAGTGATAGAATGTTCCCTGACAGTGCGAGGTGAGATAAACTTTTCCTCTCCAAATTGATTCTGGTCACAATATTTTTGTTTGTTTGTTTCAGCTATAGAAAGATATCAGCCCAGTGAATTTGTAGGCTGATACCACCATATGATTTCAATGGAAACAAGACCAACTTAGTGTGAGTGAGAGTGACTAGAGAGGGCAGGCTATGCCCCAGCCAAGGCACTGTGTTCTAGGACTGTTTTAAAACGTGTGTGTGGGGGGGGGGGGGGTGCGTGTGTGGGGGGTGTGTGTGCGTGTGTGTGTGTGTGTGTGTGCGCGTGTGTGCGTGTGTGTGTGCGTGCGTGCATGTGTGTGCGTGTGTGTGTGTGCGTGCGTGTGCGTGTGTGTGTGCGCGTGCGTGTGCGTGTGTGTGTGCATGTGCGTGTGTGTGTGCGTGTGTGTGCGTGTGCATGTGTGTGTGCGTGTGTGCATGTGCATGTGTGTGAGCGTGTGTGCGTGCGTGTGTGTGTGTGTGTGTGTGTGTGTGTGTGTGTGTGTGTGTTGAAAGGAGATTTTGAATGAGTTGGCTCTCTCCTTTCAACATGTGGATCCTGGGAATTGACCTCAGATTATCAGGCGCCTTTACCCATGGAGCCATCTTACCACCTACAAGGGCCATGGAATTCCTAATAGATGTAATAGCTACTGCTATAGAGCAGGGCTTCAAGTAAATAAGATAAAATACCTATCTACTGTATAAGTTATAGAGAAATTTATTTTAAAATAATTCTTAGGGGCTGGAGAGATGGCTCGGTAGTTATGAGCACTGGCTGCTCTCCCAGGGGACCCAGGTTCAATTCCCAGCACCCACATGGCAGTTCACAATGGCTTGTAACTCTAGTTCTAGGGGACCTAATGTCCTCTTCTTGACTCCATGAGTACCAGAAATGCACTGTAGTGCACAGACATACATGCAGACAAAACATACACATAAAATAATAAAAATATTTAAGTTAGTTAGTTCACATATAATTTGCCATTTATTAAAGTTGAAAACAAATTTGCATACTAATGAAATGGCTGCGATTATTTATTTTTACATAAAGGATGAAATCTTGGCTGAATATGTGATGTTGTATGACAGAGCATCTTCAGTGATTTTGGGAGTTGATTGACAGTTTGCTCCTGTAATTATCAATGCTGATAAGACCACTTCAAATAAACATACTCTACAAAATGGCACAAGTACGTTTTAGAAATTCTTGGAAATTCTATCCTAATTCTCAAAAAGCAATTTAAAATCAAATATTCTAGCACGCTGTAATCCACAGATATGCCAATGCGATGCTAACATGCTGAAGAATACATTCAGGAAAGCATTAAAAGTCTTTGTTTTCTGTAATTAAAAACATCATGTTTCAATAACAACAGCAAAATCTGTGCAATAAAAACACTGCAGTTGATAATGTACAATGGTCTTGAATCCGAACCACCGATGCAAGGCTGCGTTCCCTGGTGTTCACTGGCATGATGACATGGGCAGTGCATTGTGCATATGTTGTATTCAGAACCCAGGCTGCAGTGAGGCCATGTGATGTAACAGAGACAATTGCTGCCAGAGACACCTCCGATGGGCTACGCGTTCGATTTAATTTGGGGTCGTTATACATTCAGAAACCTTTTACTCTTGCTAACTACTCCATAAGTCCTGTTTAAGAAGCTGGGCTCTAGATCATGCCAGACTGCAGTTACAGCTGCAGAGATAAAAATCAAGCAGTCATCTCAACTGCCCCCCTACCACCAGCTATGAGAATGCTGCCTCTGGAAAATTCCTCCCCTAAAGTCGTGGATTAGGAGTGCCTGGGCTTGGAAGGTGAGAAGGAAATAATTTATAAGTGTGTGGTTCCTAGTGAGTCATGTTACCTTCTGCTAACATCTGGTGCTGTGGTCACACCAAGAGGATTTGTGATTATTGTTTACTGTTACTTTCTCTCTTCTCTTCTCTTTTCCTCCTCTTCTTCCTCCTCCTCCTCCTTCCTTTCTCTCTCTCTCTCTCTCTCTCTCTCTCTCTCTCTCTCTCTCTCTCTCTCTCTCTCTGTAATGTGGAGCTCAGAGGTCACTTTGGGAATCACTGCCCAGATACCATCCACCTTCTCCTCTGAGAAAGTCACTCACTGAATTGGAATCAATGATTCAGGTAAACTGAGCTAGCCAGGGAGCTCCAAGGATCTACCTGTCTCTGCCTCCACAGCATTGGGATTATAGGTATAGACTACCACACCTAATATTCTTTAAATGAGGTCTGGGTATTGGACTCAGACCCTCATGCTTGCAAGGCAGGCACTGTGCCAACTGAGCTACCTACCTCCTTAGGACTCAAAATGTTTCCTTGCTCCCAGGTCAGCTGGTAGCACCCCACAAAAGATGGATTTGTGTAGCATTCCCGGCCCATGACTCCACTGTTACTGTGTACAGCCACCGAGCATTGCTTCCCAAAGCTTGCACTGAACGTTTATCTGGCAGCATCCTTGCGGTTTTTATACCAGTGTGATGGCCCCCTCCACCAGTCTAACTCCAAACATGACCACTGACACGTCAGGTCACCAAGACAAGTGCAAACACAAATCAAAAGTCATTTCTAACAGTGCCAACACATGGAAGCCACTCTCCCCTCTCTGAGACCCCAGGCCTCTTCTGATACAATTAAAACAAGGCCAAGCTAGCATCCTACAGAGAAGAAAGCTGCGGAAATGAGTCAGCTCAGCTGAGCACCCCAATTGACTACTGAGGCTCAGCAGATCCCACAGCTTGAGTAAAGTCAGCCAAGACAGAAGCAAGAACCTCAGAACTAGCCCAGATCACTTTGTCAACCTCCAGGTTCATGAGCTAAATGAATGGTTATGGGGCTAAGTCACTAAGCATTGGGGGTGACTTCTTAAAGGTACATATACAGCCATTCACAAAGATGTAGAAAGTAATATATGCTCAAAGGATGAGTGAAAAAGTGTGAAGACTCTCTATAAAGTGAAACCACAGACCTTAAGTGAGAGTTTATGGACCCGTTAGGGGGCATAAAATCCAAGGGTTTGCTTATCCATTTTCTCATGCAAATTTGAAGAGGTAGTTACAAAGTCCATTTGGTCTAAATATCTTGCTCACCAGCGAACCATGGAGCCAAATTCCTGCTTACAGCAAATCACAGAAATTTCACAGCTGTGTCAGAACTTGAGAACACTGTAATGAGACACTGAGATCAGCCCTAGGATCCCCAGTTTCAGCCTTCATGAGCCCTGGAGATAACTGAGCCGCATTCATGGAGTTGTTGGAAAGACTAAACCAAGCACTTACACTGTTTGGTAGATACTAAACAAATGTATGTGCTCAAAAATGTCAGCTTGACTTCCTAGACTGGAGTTGGTCCAAGAGCTAACTACTGTGCATTATGCATCCTGTGGAAGGCTTTACAGAAATGCCTCCACATATGCTATCCCACTGCATCTTCTGAATATCACTGAAGTGACTGCCATGTTGTCTTCAAAGCGAGAAAGCTGAGATGCGGAGATGCAACTTTCCTAGTGTCAGACAGCTGGGAAGTAGCAGCTACCAACAGCAACTGTCACATTGTTCCCATCACATCTGTAGTAGTTTCCTTTCTTCCTGTTGCTGTCATACAAGAGCGAGACAAGAAACAGCTTGGGGGAAAATAATTGATTTTTGCTTACAGGTCCACAGGGATAGAGTCCATCATGGCAGGGAAGCTGTGACAACAGGCAAGGAAGGCAGGGCAGAGGAGCAAGAAGCAGACTGATTACATTTCATCAGCACACAGGAAGAGGAGAGGGAGAGGGGAGAGAAAGAGGGAGGGAGAGAGAGAGAGAGAAGAGAGAGAGAGAAGAGGGAGAGGAGAAAGAGAAGAGAGAGGAGAGAAGAGAGAAAGGAGGGAGAGAGGAAAAACAGGAGAAAGGAGAGAGAGAGAAAGAGAGAGAGAGAGAGAGAGAGAGAGAGAGAGAGAGAGAGAGAGAGAGAGGAGGCCAAGTGTAGTGCTTTCCATAGATTTGGCCTCCAATGTTATCTATTGATGCTTTTTATCCACAGCTAGGCTGCCATGGCCTTCCCCTCACCCTGCACATTCACATGCATTGTAGTTAATTCTGTACTTCCTTGGGCTCCTTACTTGACTATGTCATCCTTGAGATGGGAGTCTGCATTCCTAGGTCTCTGGTCCTAGCACCGCATCATCAGCACTTGCTCCATGTCTGGTGAAACCAATTCAGTCCAACTTTGAGTCCGTCTTTTACCTTCCCCAGTGGGGACTTTTGTTTGGCCAGCCATCCTTCATACTTTCATATGTTGGACCACATCAGGAGTTTGCAAAGCCCTTTGCTCGATGTGTTCCAATGGCATTCTGTTCTCAAACAGATTGAAAGAGAGGGCCTGAAGAGGAAGTGGATTGCATGCAAAGATGCTCTTGCTGAAAAATGGGGCTGAGGAATTCAGGTTTTTAGCCCCTTGTACCCTTAAAAATCTTCTGAGAGCCTGTGATAATGCCTTGAGCATTTCACATCCAGCTGAGCATGCCCTCTTGAATTTAGACTTTTCCTTGAAGGCCAGATTCCAGACTCTCCATCCTCCTAGGTAAAATCAGCTCTAAGCATGAACCTCTAAAAGCTGAAGGAATAAATTCCTTTTTTATATAATTTTATTTTACGTACATTCGTATTTTGCCTGCATGTATGTCTGAGGGTTTCAGATCACCTAGAACTGGAGTTACAGACAGTTGTGAGCTGCAATATGGGTGCTAGGAGTTGAACCTAGGTTCTCTGAAAGAACAGCCAGTGCTCTTAACCAGTAAGCCATCTCTCCAGCCCCAAGGAATATATTTCTAAAGAGAAAATACACCCTCCACCTCCACCCCAGAAAATTCTACAGGGAAAAAAAGATGAGTGATACTCACTTCAAAGCCTCAAAGAATGATAATGGCAACTCACAACTGCCTGTAACTCCACCTCTAGGGGCTTGGACACCCTCTCTGCACCTGTAGATGCCTCCACTGGCATGTACATACCCACACACTGACACACAGAAATACACATATTTAAAAATAAAATAAATCTTTTTTTTTTTTACTCTAAGTAGCAATGTTCAGGCTGAGACACGGAGCCCCTTTGAAACTGAAACGATGACTGAGTTCCAGCTCATCAGAACTCTGATCTGTAGATATATATGTCACTGTTGCATAAACAAATTATGGCTGCATAAAATGATTGTTTCATGCATAAAACCTTTCTTAAATTCTGCCTTCACTGAAAAACCCCAGTAGGAAATGTTTATCAAGAGCTCACTATATGCCAGATGATATGCATTCACATTTCATCAAGTCTGTGAAGTGGGCATTGCTATCTACACAGATAAGGAAGCCGAGGCAGGGGGCCTGGATTCATTCTTTAGAATCTGACAGCAAGCACAAGCCATGGCAGGGATGTGAGCAGTGCCTTCCTTATTCTTGTGTCTCAATCCCAGACTGCTGCTCCATGAACAGCTTTCTGCCTCTCTGCAGAACCATCGTGTGAACTCTTTGAAAAAGTAATGAGCATCTTAATTCTTGTGCTGGTGAGTTTTTGTCAACTTGGCACAAACTGGAGTCACCTAGGAAGAGAAGACTTCAACTGAGGCACTGCCTCCATCAGATTGGCCCATGGACATGTCTACTATGAGAGTGTTTTCTCAATTGCTAACTGACTCAGGAGGGCACTGTCCATTCTGGGAGGTGCCATTCCTAGGCAGATGAGCCTGGTCCATACAAAAGAAGAAGCTGAGTAATCCAGAGTGCAAATCAATAAGCAACACCCTCCTGGGCTCAGTTCTGTTCTGGCATCTAGGTCCTTTTAGCTAGGGAGTGATGGGAATGATGTGGAAACAAAAGAGAGGAGACAGGCATCTCTGGAAGAAGAATCGTGCTTTCATCAGAACGTCTGAAGGGCCAGAGTCTATGAAAGTAAGACTATATGCACATAATGTGAGGAGTGTTGGGTTTTATAGGGCAGAAAAGGGGAAACTTAGGGGATGCAGAGTCTATCTGAGGTCAGTTGCCCCACCGTCTGGACGTGGTAGACATTGGCCAGTTTGATGTATAGGTCTATTTATTAGAAGCTTCCAAGAATGCCATCAGTCAAGTCAACCCTCCTGTACAGAGCTTCTCAGTTCACCTGAGGCTTGTAGGTCATTAACACTTCAGATTTGTACCTGAGTTTCTTCTGTCTTGGCTTCCCTTGAGGAGGGAATGTAAAGTGTAAGGTGAAATAAACCCTTTCCTCCCTGAGTTTCTTTTGGTTATGGTGTTTATCACAGCACCAGAAAGAAAGCTAGAGCAAACTTCTTGTGGTGATTCTCACAAGATACAGAAACCATCTGGAGATTATTAATTATAATGCGGAGGGATGTGTGTGTGTGTGTGTGTGTGTGTGTGTGTGTATGTGTGTGTGTGTGTGTGTGTGAACTATAGTTAAGAAAAAGAGGCTCTCAATTTGACAGCTAGTGAAGGGGTCATGGGAGAAGCTGAAGGGATGAAAGGGAGGGGATAGGTGATGTAACTTTTATTTTAATTAAAGATTTTAAAATGCAGATGGGGCCTTGACTGATCGCTTCTGGTTCAGTAGGGCCTGAAGTGAAGGTTGAGAATCTACATTTAACTAGGACCAAGTCTTAACTGGTACAAGAGGACCTCAGCAACTACCCTGAGAGCATTGTCTCTGAGGCATAATCACGGATCTCCTTCAAGCGGATGGACTGGGGTCTTTGGGTGTCACTTTTCATTTGCTATCTGCAAAGTTTCCAAACAAGAGTCGTGCCTTAACATTAATAGATGGAATGTGGCTGGTATAGAGGGCAATCCTAAATTTGTTCCGGTCCTCTATCACCCCTGCTAGGAAGATGTCACTAATCCTCAGGGCTAGCTGTCCCAAGCCAGGGCTTGAATAGGAAGAGAAAGAAAGGGCAGCCTCATCTGCTCTCTTTGAAACATAAAAGGTAAAGGCTTCAGGAGAATACTGATGGTGACAGATGTAAGAAGTTTATTATATATTGCAGAGATCCAGATTAGGAGAAGCCTTCTAAATCCAATTTTTCTGCTTAAAGCAGAAAGCAAATAAGGGCATCCTGGCTTGGTACAGGCCTCACAGAACTCACTGACAGGACATCTGGAGGCTGTTTGGAGACCCTACTGTGGTGAGGTGCCGAGGAGGCAGGTTTTGAGGGTATTATCATGCACCTCATCTTTCACACTTAAAAGCAATGTGATTAATGTGAAGGGGGGTAGGAAGCCGCTTTGCTGAGGCAAGTTTCAGAGTAAAGTGACCAGAAGACTAGGGAATCAGTATAGGACAGGAAGGCCTGGGTGGCACACAGGACAAAAGTCACCCTGGACTTTGAAGGGCTAACAAATGACACCCATACTCTCTCTCTCCCCAACCTTTTCCTCTAACGTAACATTCAACTGTATGTCAAATGTCAAAGCAGTTATGGGGATCAGCTGAGGAGAAAATACCTTCCACAAGTTCCACTTCAGAGACACATACATCAATCATGGCCGCAACCTGCCTAGCTTATACCCTGGCTCTTTCTCTAAATCTGGGGGCGGGGAGTGGAGGGTGAGGGGATGGAGTCAAGCGAGCTTCTGGAAAGATGGCTAAGCATGGGGAGTACAAGAAAACTCTTCCCTCAGATACCTCTTCAGGTATCTGTTAAACATCGTGAAAGGCATGTAGTCACAATGAGAGGTTAACTATGACAATGTGCAGGGCCTGGCAGGAATCTGTGAGGTGATAGGTCAAGGGTCATCAGTCAGCCCTGTTAATGCAGCTCCTTGAGTTCCATGCATTCTGTTTTATCCAGTGTCCTCACACAGTGATGTTTCTATCCTCAGAATCCATACTTCCTGTGTTGGATTTCTGATGTTTCCTGTCTATATTTTCTCAAACAAACAGAAACCGAAATCTTCTCTGTCTCACCGGAAGTTCCTCCTGCCCCATGGGAGTCCTTGCAGGCCATTAGCTTCCAGCTGTCATCTCTCTCTCTTCTAGGATCAGAATTGATCTTACAGTGGGCATTTTCGCCTCACCCTCTTGATTCTGCGACCAAATATCTGACAATAAACAATTGGAGAGAGGAAGTGTTTCCTTTCACCATGAGAAGTCATAGTGGAGCTGAAGATAGCTGGCCACATTTCATCCACAGTCAGGAAGGAGAAAGCCAGGAGAGCAGAGCGCTGAGGCTCAGCTCACTGCTTCCTGTTTTGATTCAGCCCCTCCCTGGACACCACTGAGTGATGCCACCCACAGTTGGGGTGAATCAGTCCACTTCAATTAACCTAATCTAGACACTCCCCCACAAGCATGCCCAGAGGTTTTTTTCCATGATGATTTTAAATTCCATGAAGTTTAACCATCACAATGGGCCACCAGCTACAAACAGGAGTTCCAGTTCAAAATTTAATTAATAAATATTTAACTTAATTCTGAATTCATATCTTCAGTTATACTAGTCATATTTGAAGTACTTAAGAGCCTGCCCCCATGTGACTATTGACTAGTCTACTGGACAGAGCAGATAGAGTACTATGGTGAAATAGTTACATTGCAGAGATTCCTAGTCCACAACTCCATCTCAGAGCATGAGATGAAATAGAGATACAAATCTCCCCCACAAGACACAAATGATCAGTTCTCAGAAAACCGTGAAGGGGCTGGTGAACTCCCAACTGCCCATGGCATTGCCACTACCAAGCTAACATTTATCCTCTATAAAAAAGATCTACTTTGACAAAGAAGTGAAATTTATGCAAGAAAAGAAAAATTGCAACCAAAGGTATTCACAGTTCATTCCTACAGAGTCAGAGTAAAATTTTGTCTCTGAAGTAGATTTTAACCAAGGACAGATGAATATTAGGAGAAACAAGTGTCTTAACTTTTTCATGAGATACCATTGTCCATGACTCCAAAATAAAACTGTGGAAGTCAAACAATAATTTCCTTGTTATTAATGAAATTGAAGCAAAGTTGAAAAGGTCCTAAAATTCCCAGGTCATGAATGGAGAGATGGAGCAGGTTGCTCTATGGAGAAGCCCAGGAGAGAAAGTACAACAGTTCACTTCACACATGGGCACACCCATAGCTTGCACACCATAACTCTTGATGGAATCTGCTGGCTTGACCCATTAAAATGATGCTCTTACTTACAAAACCTTTCACTCACAAAACAAGCCAATGACAAAGGAATGATGAGATAAGCCCAGAGACCAATGCTTTGAAAGAGGAGAACCAGGCAGGAAAATTGAAGCAAATAATTCTCTTTGGAATAGGCTAAATTAAAAAAATAATATGTCATCATACTTCTTTATGAAATAAGTTTCATGGTGTTGGGGGGCACAAAGTATCATGGGGCATGTGTGGAGGTCAAAAGACAACCCGAGGAAGTTGATTCCCACCATGTGGGTCTTGGGATCCAACTCAGGTCACCATGCTTGGCTGCAAGCATCTTTTTCCACTGAGCCATCTTGCCTGCCCCTCATCATGCTTCTTAAATATACGTGTATGTAAAAACTAAAACAAGAAAAAATAAGTTCTTCTGGGCTGAATGATACTGGATGTCTCTTCCTCTTGGAATTAGGTATGAGAATAGGACCTGCTCCAACTAGTGGAATTATTTAAGAGACAGTGCTAATAGGTTCACCAATCCAGGGCTCTGGAACATGGAGGATCATAAGCCCAGATTCCACAGAGATCTGGAACAGTAATCCTGCTAACCTATGATGCACTCACAAAGCTGTATTGAGACTCCTCAAGTATGCTAATATTTCTACTCCACCATACATTACTCCATCTCATTGAATACAGATATGAAAACAAGTATAAAGCCTGGTATAGATCCTGGAGTTGAGCAGCTGGAGAGATAGCTCATTGGTTAAGAACATGTGTGGCTCTTACAGAGGACCTGAGTTTGGTTCCCAGCATCCATGTCTGATGGCTCACAGCTGCTCCTAACTCCAGCACCAGGGGATCCAACACCTTTCTGGCCTCTACAGCCATTTGCACTCACGTGTGCACATACACACAGAGAGGGAAGAAAGAAGGGAAGGAGAGAGAGGGGCACACGTACACATAGAGAGGGAGGAAAGGAGGCAGGGAGAGAGAGGGGCACATGTACATAAAACCAAAAAAAAAAAAAAAACCAAATAAAAAAAATTTTGGAGTTGATTTGGGCTTGGCTCCATTAAAAAGCTAAAAGAATGAATGAATCTTACAGTGCTTTCTGTGGATTGAAGCATTCCTTCCTGGAGGTTGGAAGAAGATACCTAAGGCTCCCAGGAAGCTTATGAAAGTTACAAGACTTAGGAAGGGCCTCTCCCCAGGTATATGACAGTACACAACTGCTGAGGTTGAGAAGACATGTGTGTAGAAAACTTTCAAAGTTGCAGGGACCTCTAGGGCTACCATTTTTGTGACTTCTCATTCATGCTGGTATCACTGTAGGGGAATGCATCTGCCTTTGAGTTACCTACAGACCTGTAAGAAATCCCAAGAAGGTGGCTGCTACACCAGGATAAACTTGGGGGGCAGGGCATCATTCTTGGGTCTGCCATGATGCTGTATCTGGAGTGAACAGGCATTTGTTCATACTTCCTAAAGAAATCCTGCACATCAATAATTATTGGCTCTAGAGTAAACAAAATGGCGCCCAAGAATGAAGGAACTTCTTGATATCAGATGAGGGCTTTGTGAACAAATGTCTCATTCAGCCAGGATTATACTCAAAACTTACAGACTGGTGTATCAAAATACATGTTCTAGTTAAACTGTAGTTCTATGCCTGCCTGAGCTCTACCCTCCTAAATTCTTCCTGAAGAACACTTAGGCAAACTTACAATTGAGAACAGGAAAAGAATTAAAGATTGGAAGACTTTTCTATTTTCAAGAGCAGCAACTGAATTGAAAAAGGATTTGAGTTGAAGAATCTGATCTATGTGTAAACACAAGAAATACAAACTCCAAGGGTGAAGAAGAAATCTTTAGTTTTCCAAGCAAGAATGACTGAGTACTAAGGAGGAAGATGGGCACCCACTGTACACAATAATTCCACAGTCTGTTTTCTAAGAGTTGCCTGTGCAGCCTTTATGAGTGGTTATTGGGATTATGAAACAAAACCTGTAGCTGCTTTTAGCATTAAAAGGTTAGCACTACAGAAACATCAAATTATATAAAAATATTCCTTTAATTATAATAAAGAATATGGCACAGAAAATTGGGGAAAGACAATTTTAGTGTAAGAATATATGAAATAGATACACAAATTATAGGAATACAAATAAGGTATATTTTATTACATCCATGAAATCACTATCACTGACTGGTGTGTTTCTTAAACTGTTAAGAATAGAAAAGGACTATTTCAAATTTAGCCTGGGTTATGGCTTAGTTGGTAGAGTACTTGCAAAGCCCTGAGTTCATTTCCTAATACCGTAAAAATCTAGGTAAAGTGGCATATATCTATAATCCTAGCACATGAGAGGCAGAGGTGGGAGATAAGACGTTCAAGGTCATTTTTGGCTACATAGTGAGTTCAAGGCCAGCATAGGCTGCATGAGACCTGTCTTCAAAAAATTGTATATAGTTTTTATGAAAATAAAATAATTTGAAAAGCTACATAATTCTGAGCACAAAATAGCACAAAACCCACACACATAAGGTAAACCCTTGGAGACTGATTAACAACACAAGTAAATTTTCAACACTATCTAGTAAACAATATCCCAGGGCTAATTTAATGACACACTGCATCACATAAAAATTATTGCTAGAAAGCAAACGCAAAATACTCTAAACACTGAAGTCTCTTCACCAATAAGGTGAAATAAGGAAAATCATATGATCATGTCATGAAGAGATAAAAGAATAGTAAATAAATGTTCAATATCTGACTCTTATTAATACAACTCTGAGTAGTGGAGACAGAAGTCTCTGACAGCTGACACAAGTACATTTGTTTCAAACCAACTAACAATATAACTCACTCTTCAAAGTGATTATCTCGAGGCAACACTACTATAGAAAAATCAACCACAATACCAATATATTCACAGCTGGTTCATATACACATGTATGAAATAAAACTCCAAGAATGAAGCTTTTTATATTATATTTTCATAAAAATATGTACAATTTTTTGAGGTACAGTCTCACATAGCCTAGTCTGGCCTTAAACTCACTATGTAGCCAAAGATGGCCTTGACCTTCTGATCCTCCTACCTCCATCACCCATGTGCTAGGATTATAGGTGTGTGCCTCCTTGCCTGGAACTTTATGGTGCTGGGAAATGAATTCAGAGCTTTGCACATGCTAGGCAAATACTCTACCATATCTATATAATGAAAGGAAGCAAGAGAATTATAATACTATTTTTAGAAGTTCATTGAAAAATATTTGAACTGATTTTTAAAAAATCAATATAATTGCTAAAGATATAGAACATGTCACTGGGGGCAGAAGGAAACCACTCCTAATAGAATGAGAAATATAAACTGCTCAGACAGAGTCTTAATGGGAAATGTGTGACCTAGATTGGGTGGTGATGGGGGATTGGATGCTCAAATTTCATTGAGAGACATGAAGTAAAACTTGACTAACGGAAGCAGCGTGACCTGCTATGAAGATCTATTTAAAGGATGTCAGTTCTTTCCAGCTGATATATAACTTTAAAGCAATTTAGGATTTTTTTAATGGTTAGGTTTTTTATTAATTGGATAGAATTGTAATAAAATTAATCTGAGACAATAAAAAGATAAAAAAAATTGAAGACATTTTAATAATATGAGGGTGAAAGAAACAAGCCTTCCCAAAGAAAAAAATACACAATAAAAAATATTAGTTACTAAAGCAATCTGTTGAAGACGCACAAATAACAGGCTTGATCAGAGTACACAATGGCTAGTAACTACAGAATGTTTAAGATGGCCAGGCAAAGTGGGGATAGCTCAGCAGGATGATGGCTTGTACTCTGCTTATATTTAGCTACTTATTGCTACTATGACAAAATACCACAGGCTGGAGATACTCAAAAACAAGAAAGGTTATCTGACACATGGTTCTGGAGGCTTGGAAGTCCAAGGGCATGGTACTAATCTAGTGAGGGCCTCTGTGCTGTGTTAGAACATGACAGAAGGGCACTTGTGACATAAGACATTGAGAGATAACAATTAGGTTAAACACATCCTTTATATTAGGATTGTAGCTATAACGGTATCTGTGGAGGCAGAATCTCCATGGTCTCGTTGCCTCCTGAAGCTACTACACATCTTTATAAGGCTACCACAGTAATGTGACAGTTAGTCTTGACTGCCATCTTGATTGGACGTGTGTCACTAGGCTCCATGCCTTTCATGGGATGTCTTGTCCTTGGTCCCTTCCTGTTTCTCTGCCTCCTGGCTGCCATGAAGTGAACAGCTCTGCTCCACCATGCACCTACTGCAAGGGCCTTCTTCTTCATCTCAGGCTCAGGGGATGTAGACCCAGCTGACCCTGCACTGAAATCAGAGTCATGACCTGAAGAAACTCCTTCTTCCCTTGATCCATTTTTCTTCTTATTTCCCCACAGTAGTGGAGTTTGACTAGCACAGGTAATTAAATTTCAACATGAGTTTCAGAGAGGACTTTTAAACCACTGTATCTGGAACCCATGAAACAGGAATGCTTCTTTGGTTGGACTTAACTGAGCATGGGGGGGGGTGCTTCTTCCATTGTGTCTTATGGACGCCTCTGGCACATTTTTAAAGCATCATTGTGACTAAATCTTACCAATAAAAGGATAGTGTGACTACTTGTTAAACAGTTTTCATACCATGAATCAAGATAAAACCCACATGCATTAGCTGACTAAAAGTTTTGAGGTATTTTAAAATATTAAAACTGGAGAACCATGAGTTTGCTTAGCAGGGTGTTTAGTGCCAAGCCTGACAACCTGAGTTCTATCTACATGGTGGAAGGAGAGAACTAATGTCTCTAAGCTGTCCTCAGTCCTCCACACAGGCATTCCTTCGTACACACACACACACACACACACACACACTACAAACAAATGTTAAAATGTTAAAATTTTAATTTAAATGTTTCTAAAAATCCATAAGATTACATGATACAGCAAACCAAAAATAATGACTCTATTACAAAGCAAAAGATCCATAAACATGACTGTCTAATAAAATAAAACATTATCTAACTAAACATACTGTAATATAAAAACAAAGCACTACTAAAGGATGATAAAGCATTAGAATAATAACTATATTAAAATTAATTGTGTTAAAGGGCTAATGTATCAATAAACATGTAGATAAAGGAAGCAAACAGATTATTTATATAGAGGAAAATAATACTAGTAAAGAAACATTGGAGGGGCTGGAGAGGTGGTTTAATGGTTAAGAGTATTTGTTGCTAGAATAGAGCACCCAAGTTTGGTTCCCAGTAACCAGGCCAAGCCACTCACAACCACTTATAATTCCAGCTCCAATGCCTTCTTCTTGCTTCTACAGGCAGTGCCACTGATGTGTATAAACACACACACACACACACACACACACACACACACACAATTAAGCTCTTTCAATTTAAAGAAAATTTATAAAAAATACATAATTTCACTATAATCAAAGTAATATAAATCAAAACCAGTTACTATTAGTCACCTAAAAAGTATAATTAAAAAAAATAGCTACCTCTGTTAACAAATATTTAGGAAAAATTCTAGATTTTTGGTGGGGAGGTCTATAACAGGGTAGAATGTCCTCTATATTGCTAGTGGCCATAAAATTATTGAAATGTATTTGTAAATCATTGTGATAGTCTTTATTTAAAGCTATAAAAAGTGTTTTTGAGCCAGTAATTCTATTTCTGGGAATTCAGCCTGAGAAACTAATCCCAAGCCTAGAAGGATACAGGCACATGATATGTCTGATTCACTACTGTAATTGCAAAGACATGAAATTTCACACAGAGTAAAAGATAATGAAACAAACGACAATAAATTCACTGGAATTAAATAATAAGCACCAAGCACTAACAGAGTTATGAGGGCCATGCAAACAAAAATATGCATAACTGTAGTTGATTACAATTGTGAAAAATTATACATGGCAAAGTACTGTAAGGATACAAGTGCTACTGTTAATACTATTAATGAAAAGACATGGAGGACCGGCTGCATGTTTCTACATTTGCTTATTATCTCTTTATGCATGTATTCTGTGGGGGATATTTATGAGCATAGCACACATGTGGAGGGCAGAAGGCAGCTTGTCAGGCTTAGTCCTCTTCTCCCACCATATGGGGCCCCAGAATCGAACTCAAGTCATCAGGCATGGAGAGGAATACTTTTACCCACTGAGACATCTTAGTAGACAATTAAAAACAAAAACAAAAACTTGTAATTGTATGTATGGGGATGGGTATGTGCACATGAGTGCAGTGCTGGAGGAGGCCAGCAAAGGGGCATTAAATCCCCTGGAGTTAGAGGTTGGGAGCTGGAGGTTGGGAGCTGCCCAACATAGATGCTGAGAACCTAAGCCAAGGTCCTCTGCAAGAACAGCATACATTTTTAACAGTGGAGCACTTTCTCCAGCCGTTTCTTTTTCATACCAATTCTCTAGGAACTAGAGAAAGATGTAACAAAGTAACAGACTAGCCAGAGCTACTGACAGCTTCCCCGGGGGAAATACATGTTTCCCATAACACCCTTTACTTGTTTATGCAACAACACACTGACAACCAGGACTTTCAGGAAATGTCCTAAGCTGGAGAAATCAAGGTCACATCCAGTTCCCTGCGCTGACTGTACTATTAATCTTATCACTGTTGAGTCTTATACCATCCTGGAAAATCAGATATTTGGTTCAGAATTTTGTTCTCTTACCAAAATACTTCAGAGACAGACAAAACCAAAACCAACCATGGATTGTCACTTAGCCCTTGGAGTTGTGACTACAGTGTCCAGTAGAGCTGATTAGGAATCATCTTTCTTTTTTCTTTTCTTCTTTTTTTCTTTTTTGTTTTTTGTTTTTTGTTTTTGTTTTTCCAGACAGGGTTTCTCTGTGTAGCTTTGCACCTGTCCTAGAACTTGCTTTGGAGACTAGGCTAGCCTTGAACTCACAGAGATCCTCCTGCCTCCACCTCCCGAGTGCTGGGATTATAGGCGTGCACCACCACCGCCCAGCTTAGGAATCATGTTTCTTTATTCATTTGTTTTAATACAAGGTCTCATATAGCCCAGACTAGCTTTGAACTCATTACATAGCAAAGTCTGGCCTTGAACTCCTGATCTTCTTACCTTCACCTCCCAAGAATTGGGAGTTTGAATGTGTGCTTAGAGATAATACATTTATTGGCAGGCCATGATCCTGGCACCTAAGAGCCATCTCAAGTAGTGCTTGCTGCTTATGTTTTCATTGTCTTACAAAGGTGGCATTGAACTCACCTGCGGTCACACTTAAAGCAGTTCATCGTCCCCGTGTTAACAGGAACAACAGTATTTGTCTTGATGGCTTAACAACAATGTAGGTAGCCCTCACTATTTCCCTGGCTCTTTTATCCATTTTAAAAGCTGTATGATCCAAACTGGGACGACTCTCAGCCACCAGAGACTGCATACAACTCTGAAACAAGGAGACACCTTGGGGTAGACTCGAACACAAGGTAGACAGTTTTTCATCTCCTTGAATTTCCCTCTGCTTAGGTACACACATACCAAAGGTAACTTGTTACCAGCTTTGGACATCAAATGTTTGGAGAAAATACAGTGAGTAGCAGAGATTCATAGCATTTCTGTATGGCGACAGCATGCTAGGTGGCCAGTCCTTCAGTGTGAGTCGAGCATGGCATGGAAACCCTCCTTCACTGCTCTAGCATGCTGGTGGAGGGGACAGGGATGCCTGGCTGTCACAAGGGCGAACATCACAGCAGCTACATCTGTCGTTCTAAGTGTCCCAGCGCTAGGAATTTGAGATGTAGGGTGCTCTTTGTGTTCACTGTGCGGTGGCTAAAGAATCCGTGCTGGATTCAGAGTACCAGTGAAACAAGTGTGACATATTTTAAGCATGTCAGTGGAGGAAGAGCCTATTCTTAGTCTCTAGAAAAATGGAAACTGGGTCACGGCTTTTATCCAAAACTGTCTTCTACATTCTGTAATTTGAATTAACACTGTTAGCAGACTCATAGAGTTAGTCCATCTTCCCATGTTGTTTGATGCAACTCAGAGTACATGCCGGGTGCTGTCAGTGCAAGAGTAATTTCCTAACGCTCTGCTGCTGGGGTGGTTAACTGCGACTATCACCCCGGTGGGATCCAGAAGCACTGTTGAGACAAACCTCTGTTGATGAGGAACTTTCTAGATTGGATTGACCAAGGTGGGAAGGCACACTTTAAATATGGGCAGCATCGTTCACAGTCTGAGGTCCAACACTGAATAGAAATGAGAAATCAGTCTGAGCACCAGTGTTCGTCTCTCATCTCTCTCTGCTTCCTGATTGCAGATACAGCGTGACCAGTGGCCTCATACAGCTGCCCTCATACAACTGCCGCCATGCTGGACTGTTCCCTTGAATTATATAAACCAAGACAAATGCTTCCTTCTTAAGTTGCTTTTGGGAGGTATTTTGTCACAGTAACATGAAAATTAACTAATACAACAGGAAAATGATTTATTTTTTCCTCAGTCAGGTTACTTGGAAGCTAATGAACAAAAGAATATATACTGGCCATATATATCTACATTTTTAAAACACAGCCCAGGCTAGCAAGGTGGCTACAACTTGGGAGATGAAGACAGGACAGTGAGGAATTCAAGGTCATCTTTGGCTATATAGTGCATTTGGGGTTATCCTGGGACGCATTAGACACTGCCTCGAAATACCACAGTGGTGAAAGCTGTTCTTAAGAGCTACAGGCAATCAATGACTGATGTGGGGGAGAGAATCCATTGTCTTTAGTCTTATGAGGTGAGCACAAAGCACGTGAACGTACAAGTAACCGTGTGTGTGTGTGTGTGTGTGTGTGTGTGTGTGTGTGTGTGTGTGAGAGAGAGAGAGAGAGAGAGAGAGAGAGAGAGAGGCAAAAATAATTGAAGAAGTCATGAATTTGAGAGGGAGTGAGAAGGAACTAGGAGGAGGAACTATGGAAGAGGAGAGGGAGGGAGGGAAATGATGTAAATACAGTACTCACGTGTGAAATTCTTAATAAAAATTTTATAATTACAATTTAAAAAAATAGAAAATTCAAATTCAAAGCAGAATGACTACCCAAATGAGCCAAATTTAGTTACGTGGCTCCTTAAAAAGATAGGGTTTTCTGTGAATAATGACAGAAAAAGAAGGCATAAAATGATGAGGGCTGGAGAGATGGGTCAGCAAGTAAGAGCACATGCTGCTCTTGCAGAGGATTCAAGTTCAGCTCCCAGCACCCATGCCAATTTGGCTCCCAGCCATCTATAACTCCAGTCCCGGGAGATCTAATATCTGTGGCCTCTGCAAGTGTACCAGCACCCAAACGCACATATGCCCCCATAAACATGTGTAATTAAAAGTAATAAAATAAATATTTTTTAAATGATAAAAGTCAGAGGTGTAAGAAGAATGGCAAGAATTATATAGTTCTTAGTTACAATAATTATAATAATGACATTGTCAAGTTGAAGATGGTGTGTACCATGTGAGAAGGGCACAGACAGCCTGCGGGAGAGTCGAGGTGCTAGCTGCAGGGAGTGGGACCTCCCATCTTCACCAACAACAAACCGCACTTGGCAAAGGACCTGAGAGAGGTTCTGCCTGGCAGATAATGGGATTCTGGTCTGGAGCCACACTAAGCCGAGAACCCAGAGACACTGGCTGGACTTCTGATCCACAGAAAGATGCATGCCTGCTGTTTCAACCCAATACCTTAGTAATTTTTTAGAGAGAAACAGAAAACCAACTTGGGAATAAAATACTCAAAAACATGCAAAGTTTAATTAAGATAGTTTAAAAATATAAATTAGAAATGGCTACTCACCCTTAAACATATTAAGGACTTACTAAAGAATAGTAAGCACATTTTATTTAATTTTTAGCTAAACAATTCTGCATGTTTTCATCAGACCACAACTAAGTGTGTTATTGAAACTACGTGTATCTTTGCTAATCTTCTTGCTTGTCTGACTTATCCACAAACAAAAGCAGCAAGCTGAAGCTCTCCATTTTGGTAAGGGGTTTATCAATTTGTCTCTATACTTTCTTAAGTCAACTTTTGCTTTGTTGATTTTAAGACCATCTTATTAATTGCATGCACATTCAGAATTGTGGCCTATCCTTGGAGAGTCAAAATGAATTTTTTACTTGTGTATTTATTTATTTTGTTTGTAAGATGAAGTCCTGTCCAGCTGGCCTACAATTCAGTATGTAATTCAGTATGTGACTCCGGCTGTAATTTATAATCTTAACTCCTCAATCTGTAAATGTCAGGATTAAAATTGTGCCTCACTATGTCCAGTTTCTTAAAACTGATTATTAAAATATATTGATTGAACAAGATAGTTGGTGGTGTTGTGATATTTTATCATTTTATAATGATTCTTCCTAGGCCTAATGTTACCTCCTAGTTTCCAATTCTGCTTTTTTTCTTTTGGTTAATATTTGCCTGGTATATCTTTTCCTTTCCTCTTCTGTTCAAGTTTCCTATTTAATGATGGTTGAGTATTGCAAAAAAAAAAAAATCAGATGAAAGCTAATCAAACAATCTCTCTAGTTTTTTGGTTTTTTTTTTTTAGTCTATTTTATTTTCAATTGTGGGTGTATACATGAGTATGCATACACCTGAGTGCAATATCCTCAGAGGCCAGAAGAGGGCATCATATCTGGAACTGGGAGATGCTGGGAACTGAATCTGGGGCTTCTGCCAGAGCAGAAAGCAATCTTAAGCACTGAGCTATCTCTCTAGCCTTGATATTGCCAGTCTTTCAAGAAGGGGATTTATGTGCACAATTTATATTTATAATGAATATTTCTGTTCAAGGATCCGACACTGCCGTCGATGCCTATATGGAACATATTGAACATTTCCTGCTTTCTCTCCACTCTCCTTTGTTGACTTCTTTTAAAACACCGAAAAAATATAATATTCCTCTCAAAACAAGACTCTTGTCTTGTTATCTCTCCACTTTTCTCTGCCCACCTAAATAACCCTTTCTAAACCCCCCTCTCAGTGATTCTGTGTAGAAAATGAAGCAGGTTTCCTCATTTTTTCCCCTTTTAAATCTGTTTTGTTTAGTGTTAGAGATAACAGCCATCTAACATTTTGCCAAAATGCTTATTGTTGTGATTTGAATATGAAGTAGACCCACAGCCTCCTGTGTTTGAAGACTTGGGCCCCAGTTGGTGGCTCTTTTGGAAGGTTGTGGAACTTTTAGGACATGAGGCCTGGCAGGCGAAAGGAACAGTAGCCCTTAAATACATCTGGTTCTTTAGTTTTCAGTGAAGGCACGATATGAGGGGCACCACTCAAGGTTTTCATCTCCATGGAGCCTCTCCTGTGGCATAGCTTCCCTGGGATGTGGACTGGACTACTCTGAAATCATTCACCAAATCTGCTTCCTCCTGTTAGTAGCTTCTGTAAGGTATAGTCTTCACCCCACTGCCCATCACTGTGATAATTATTTATAAAAACACCCCAAGAAACGCAATTCAGGGGAGGCAGTGTTTATTCTAGCTCACAATTCCAGGTTACAGCCTATCACAGCACAGGAGTCCTGGAGAGCTGCTTACAGTGAAGACATCCATAGTCCAGATACAGAGAGCAAGGAATGTTTGCTTGCACTCAGCTACTCCATCCACATTTACACTCCAGGATCCCTTCCCTGCCTAGGAAACGATGCCATTTACAGTGGATAGGTTTTTCCACCTCAATTAATGTGACCAAATACTTGCCTCCACAGATAAGCCTGGAGGCCAACTTGATGCAGACAACCTCCCTCTGAGACTCCCTGGTGATTCTAGGTTATGTATTCTGTCCTGGTGATGGGAAGGTGACTCTTGTAGCATCTCTGGATTTGTTTCTTTACTTAATACTGATTTCAAAAGCATTTTACTGTGGTTTCCTGTGTCTAGGTCAGCTGTAGCCACACGGGTCTGCACATGCATTTGTTATATCTCCATCTTTGAATGACAATGTGTCTGGATACACATTCTTAGATTCAAAGCGTTAGAGTTCTTGCAGGGGGGAGGCGAGAAAGCCTGGCAAATAGAAACAGCATGGGGAAGTCATAAGAATATGGAGACAGGGACTGGACTTGAGCCGAGAGATGTCAAGGACAGGTAGAAACTGTCTGAGGTAAGAAAGGCCTGGAAAGGATTCATCTACAGAAGGACACCACACTGCTGACATGCTTGTTTCAAACTTCTAGCCTCTGAAACTGAGAGAGAATACCTGCCAGGTATTTTAAGCCAGGCAATTTGTTATAGCAGTCCTCAAGACTAATCAGTAAAGGTTGGCATTGTTTCTCCTCATGAGATTAAGTCACACTTTCTTGGTTCTTCATCTATTAAGAAACTTTAGATTTCAGCCTAAGTACAATCAGGTGCTGAGCCAGAGATGGGCCAGCACCTAAAGGTACCCACTGTCAAGGTTGGCTCCTGTGTTTGGCTCCTGCAGAAGGAGAGAACCAATTTTCATAAGTTGTCCTCTGACTCACACATGCATGTCATGGCACCTTCCCAACACACACACACACACACACACACACACACACACACACACACACACACGCAGAAACACATATAAACATAAACACACAGATACATACACACAAATACAACAGAGAGACACACACAAATAAATGTATTTAATATAACTGGAATGCTTATATGTATATTATAAATGTTTTAAATATTCTGGACTCTCTCGTATTTCTCTAATGGGTGTTGATATTTTTGCTTTGGTTGACAATCAGTTTGGTGAGAGTCAGTCTATAGTCACATTTTATTTATTTATTCCATTTATAATACCATTTATTTATTCCTTGAGACCTTGCTCCATGCATCCATATTACTCCATGGTTCAGGGATGATGTGAATTGTGGGCTGAGTTTGAACACAGAATCCAGAGTTCTTCTTCCTCAACATTTCCCTGCAGGACTTCTCCCTCATGTCTGGCAGCTCTGGTTTCCTTCAACTCTTTTCCCTGATCCCTCCACCCCACAGTTCTGTCTGAGTTTTAGCTGCTACTGAGTCATGTGACTCCCTCTGTAGAAGTGACTTGTGTCAAGGTTCACATCTCACTCAAAGGTTTGCCTTGTGTCAGTAACTAAAGCCCTCGGGAAATGTTCTAGGTATTCTGTCTATAATTTAAGTTTGTATCTTTGTTTTGATGCTGAGGATGGACTCAGAGCCTCATGAATGAGTAGGCAAGCACACTACCACTAGGCTAGTCTGCTAGTCCACTAAGGTTTTCATTTATGAGAGAATTCACTTGTTAGATGCCCAAATCTCCCAACCAAGGACATCAATGTTTTTATAAACCTTCCAAGTAAGTTTGAAGGTGGAGAACTAGTATTTTAAGATTTAATTTTTAGTTAATTTCAGAGGCATGAGCCTACATCAAGAAGCTATCTATCAAGAGTGGAAAGCAGGGCTGGCAAGAGACCTCAGGGGGTAAAATACTCTCCAGAACCCATGTAATAACAAGCTTGGCATGATGACATGCTTGTCATCCCAGAGCTGGGAAGGCCAACAGGAGAACCCTGAGGCTCAGTGGCCAGCCAGTCGAAGCTAACTCAATGAGATCCATGATCAGTGAGAGACCTTGCCTCAACACACAAGACAGACTTCTGAGGAATAATGCCCCCCCCCCCCCCGATTGTCCTATGGCCATTACACACATCTGCATACATATGCATGGGAGCCTGCCCACAATAACACACGTGAAGGCATGTACACCATAACACACACAGAGGGTGGGGGGAGGGAGAGAGAGAGAGAGAGACAGAGAGACAGAGAGACAGACAGAGAGACAGAGGGAGAGAGAGCCACTTATACAAGAATAGGAAAACAATACAGGCTAACACATGCACTCCAATTTCAGAGCCCAAGCTGTTAAGAGACCCTGACCAATGGTTGAAATCAAAGTAATTTTAATTCCAAGACGATAACTAAGTAAATACTTAATCTTTCTTAGAGACCAGAACACAAGACTCTGTTTTCTTCCTTTTAAAATTCATTAGGCTGGGGTGTGGTGGCACACATCTTTATCACCAACACTCAGGAGGCAGAGGCAAGTAATATCTGTGAGATCTAGGTCAGCCTGGCCTATGAAGAGAGTTCTAGGATCGCCAGGGCTCCATAGTAAGACCCCATCTAGATAGACAGACAGATAGATAGATAGATAGATAGATAGATAGATAGATAGATAGATGATAGATAAATTCCATTTTGACTTCCTCGTAATTTTCCAAAGTAATGTAAAATACATATTTATACCTTTACATTCATAGATCCATTAGAGTTTAAAACACAAAAGTCCATGTAAGCTTTTTGTGAGCAATATGAATATCAGAAGTCTGACCTCACAGCTATAACCACTCAGAATAGCATGGGCATTATAGTGTTAGATAATGTTAGAACAGTTAATGTTGCATTTATCAAATGGCTGGTAATAATTACTAGCAGCCATGTGAAATGTCACTTAAAAAACATAGCAGAAAGGATCTTTCCAAGGTCCCCTAGAAACAACTTCATCAACTGCTATTTCTTTAGGCACTTAAGAAGGAAAATTGTCAGCCCAGGCAAGCTCCAATTTGAATTGGCTCATCTCAGGCCCCTGCCTTGCATTGGAATTGAAAACATAATTTCGAGCCCTTCTTCACAAATGGAATTGTTATTATTCAGTTTTCCATATGTGAGTAGCCGTCACCTCTGTCAACTGCAGCACATCTCCATTCGTGACTCCAAACGCAGAGTCGCGGGTCTGAACACACACTGCGCATTTCAAGTGAGAAGATAATTTCTTCCCTGATGTGCCCAGAGCTTGGCTGATAAGAGCCAAGTCCCTGATTTGAATATTTGTCCCTATCATTTCCTAATAACATATTTATGCACTGGATGTCCTTCACATATGCCAGACATCACTCCTTGAATATTTCCTTCCTGATGGAGAACCCGAGATCTCCATGATAACCTAAGGGCAGGAGGCTTGACACCTCCCAGGACAAGGTCAGACTCCATCCTCTTGTCTTCCCCCATGAACACTAGCCTCTGGCTGCTCCAGCTTTGCTCAGACTCCTCCTGACTGTGACTGTGATTGTGACCCAATCCTTTCTAGAACAGTGACCATTTCTTTGCAGCTTTTCCCCTGACCACGAGTACTTGACCCGGTAGGAACAGAGAAACAAGACTTAGCATCAGGATCATCTAAGATGCATGAGGTAATGTCAGGTCTGGGTAGAGAGGTTGGTACACACACACCTCTCCCACAGGTCACCGCTCTAACAGTCAGTGTAAACATGACTAAGACAAAACACTTCAGTATTTTCAAGTTCTGGGAGTGGAAAAATGAATCTCAGGTGCGAGGGTATTTTTGAAGGTTATGGGCCTTCTTTGTTCAAAGAAAGAGGAGACTGAAACAAACTGAGTTTATCTTCATAATAAAGCAGGAAGCTTGGAGGAGAATTGAATGCTTTACTAATTTAGTTTAGGTTTCTCTGCAATATCCCTGGAAAGGAGTGCAAGGGAGCCACCCATGTGAGCAGAGCAAAGGTAAATGGAGGGTTTGACTCTGAGTGAGCTCAAGCCTGAGCCCTACCCAGCACGAGGGGAGGGTGAAATGGCCAGGGAAGGTTTGAGGGGTGTGGCTTCTGACTAGATCTTCAGCTCTCCAATGCATTCAACCCAACTCCTATAGGCAGTGAGGAAGCCTGAGCCCACACTTGGGGCAGGGAGTGATGAAGTCATCCTTTCATCATTCACCCATTGTGGCTGCTTTGAAGGGCCAGTGACACACCTAAAGAAGATCTTGACCATGCTGATGTAGCCTGAGGGGTAGCAGAGTGCTTGCCTAGCATGCGTGAGGCCCTGGGTTCAGTCTCCCAAGCCACTTAAATTCAGATGTGGTGCCATATTACTAAATCGAAGGACTCTGGAGGCAGAGGCAAGAAGATTAGAAGTTCAAGGTCATGCCCAGCTACAGACTCCAGACGAGGCCAGCCTAAGTCACATGAGACTCTGTCTCACAAAAGTCAATAAGTGAATAAATAAATGAGGGTGGAGACTTGAGGGCGCCAGAGGCAACAGAACAGAAGCCTAGAGTAAACGAGCAGCACTGGTAGGTACGTGAGGAGGAGAGCAGTGGCTTCCCTTCTCAGTACTAGACTGGAGAAGCCAGCTTAGACCCTGCCAGCATGTGTCTAGGACACGGACCAGTGCAGAAAAGTAAGTTATACTGAATCCAAGTACGTGGTGGAAAGCCAAATACAGGACTAAGAAACAAAAGTCAGGTATGGGGGAGGGGCTGGGTGCAGTTCACCACATAGCGCCATGTTTCTATTGACCTAGATTTTGGTAAGTTGGTCCTTGTTCTGTGTTCCTATGAAAAGCCTCCCACTCGAGGGGCTAGGCTCTCCTTCAACTTGGTATGCCAGACTTTGTTGACTACCATGGGAGGCCTTACCCACTCTGAGGAGTGGATGGGGGTAGAGTTGGAGGGAGGTGAGGAGGAGGGAGAAGGGGAGAGAGGGGGAACTGGGGTTGGTATGTAAAATGAAAAAAATATTAATAAATAAATATATTTTCAAAAAGCCTCCCCCTCATAATAGTCAATTCTATGGATACTGTCTCTGATGGTATAGATCTGTGGGCAGCTTCTCAAACAGAAAAGACATCTAGGAAAAATATATATCATTCTTCCACATTGCAAGGCCCCTAACCACTAACTTGATCATAATGCATTAGGTCTCCAAGCCTTTCTGCAGTTGTTGAAACTCAACCAAAAGAGGCCTTGCAGTGCAGTCTGTCGAAAAGCAACCCTTTGGTTTCTCCTTAAAGAATCCCTAAGCCTAGGGCACACATAGCAGGGCCAGATGTTCTGAGAAATCACAAGTACAGTTAGAGACAATAGGCTGCAGTCACTTAGAAGTGGGAAGAGAGTTAATGTTCATTGGATTCCTACTTTAGGCCAGGCTGCCAAGCATTTCACACATGTGTGATCACTCTCTCTTTTTTTTTTTTTTGTATTTAAAAAATGATCTTTACGTTTCCCTTGGAAAGCAGACAGTATAGCAAGCAGGAGTTCCTGTCTGGCAATGCCACTGAGTGTAGCTTAAACACTAAAGCTTGCAATCTTTCTGTCTTGACAGAGCACCGCAGAGGTACACAAGCCAGGCTGGGGAAAGGAGGCTGTGAATAAAGTATTTGCCGTCCGAGCCTGAGGGTCCCAGTTTGAACTACCAGAACCCACATAAAGCCAGGCACAGTAGCACACATCTGTAATTGCAGCCCACCTGTGGTGAGATGAGAAACAGGGGAATCCCTGGGAATTAATGGCTGGGCCAACTGGCTTGGAATCTGCAGAAGCAATCAATAAGAATGTCTGCCCCAAACACGGTGAGCATAGTCCCCCATACCTGCCCTTATGACATCACTAACAGATAAGAACCAGGAGCCCCAGGCCTAACCTCAATGTTTCTTACATGTGGGTTTTATGGACCAGATAGGAAAAAAAAAAAACAACAAAAAAAAAAACACATAACTCTCCCCTTTCCCTCTCTGTTGACAGCCAGTAGGAAATGCATTCTTTTAACAGGTATTTTGCTCTGTCTGGTGCAGCCAGAAACACCTGTGGGAGTCTGCCACATCAACACATTACTGCCTTGACACACTCTCTAGCTATGACTGGGGATGTGTTCTGCGCTTCTCCAGTTGTACCACTAATTCTGGCTTCACGGAGACTTCTGTGTGCCGTTGAGGACACCCAGGGGTATTTGCATTCTCATCCCTTCTCCAGTCCCCATCTTTCAAGCCTCCCCAAGCAAGGTTCTTGGCAGCACAAGAGATTGCCAGAGAAACAGAGGAAATGATCCTTGCTCTTAACAGTGATTCCTCATACTGATATACAACTTTGAAATCATGAAGCACATCCAGCGTCCTATCTCAATTAATCTTCTCTGTAATAGACAGTAGCCTCAACACTCAGAATTCTAAGAACCTTGGAAATCACAGAGAGGAAGTGACTTCTCATGGTCACATGGCCTGCAGGGGCTGGAAGAGCAGCCTGACCTCATCACACTCTGAAAGCAGCTGGCAGAGCTTGCTTCAAGAGTCTACGTGCTGTGTTCTATACAGTCTGAAGAATCATCTATGATAGCCATATCTGAGTTTATTAAATGCACAGACAGACAGACAGATATAGATGATAGAAGACAGACAGATAGATAGATAGATAGATAGATAGATAGATAGATACAGAAAGATGATTGATGACATAGATAGGTAGATGATTGATAAATACAGGTAGATGGGAGATATTGACAGACAGATAAATAGATATGTAGATAGATAGATAGATAGATAGATAGATACATACATACATACATACATACATACATACATACATACATACATAGACAGATAAATAGGTAGTAAAATATCATCAAATCAGATGCTCAAAACACCCAGCAGAAATGACCTGCAGAAAGCTCTTAAGGCCGTCAGGTGAAATTCCCAGCAGAGTCTCAAGCAGAGCAGAGTGACCCTTAGGTGAGGCTCCCAAGTAAAAGAATAAATAGTAACAGAGATGATACCATCAAATGGGGTGCTCACAGTATCCATCAGAAACCCACTAGCAAAGGCAGAGGCAGTCAGGTGGAGTTTCTAGTTGAGCTTTCTCTCCACAGTTGAGCTTCCCATGGCTGAACTTCCGGCTTCCCTTTCCCTCTGTAGCCATGTTTTCTTTTGTGGGACAAACAATAGTAATCTCTGTTGGGAATGGTTTATCTGCTGGCTGTTCTCAAGGGCACACAGTCATCTCACTGGTTTCTTTTCTCCCTGTCACAGAGTTGGGAGGGAGCTCGTCTCCAAACAAGGAACTTGGAAAGACACTCAGAGACAAACCATGCTTAGGTCTGAAATGCAGGAGGGCCAACCCCACTGCCAGAGGGAGCTTCTCAGGTAGCTCAAACAGCACATGACAACTTACTAAGATAGTGCACATTGCATACTGGGCCCTTGACAAGAATGATGATGATCATGAAAGCCATGAAGAGAAGGAGATGAACTCAACTGTGGTGGATCATGGTCCAGGCAAGGTCTCGTTTTCTTCAGAGCAGATCTCTAAGGTAGGAAGTCTTGTTTCACCTGCTTTACTGATGAGTTCATGGAACCTTGATGAGTGTACTAGTGCCCCTTAGCTACACAGCAGATATTCTGGGGCTTGGACCTCGGTGGATCTGCTTGTTCTGGCATCTTCCACTCATGTACCATTTTTCTATCACCCAGTAACCCATCAGATTCTCTTTGTAAGCCTCTTCACCTCTCACAGACAAGGTAATACTTCAATGGAAATGTTGCAAATATAGAAATTTAGCTTTAGAAGGGACATTGTAGCTCAATTATTTTACTTTATTTTTTTCCATAAATGAGGAAGAACCCAGAAACTCAGAGTGATTCTTCTTCCTCTCACAGTCCATTAGCAACAGAGTATTGGTGAAATTATTAAGGCCACTCCACGTAGTTAAAGGGGAGGTTTATTTTGTGGGGTAACTTACAAATGAAGGGATAGATTGTAGGGTCTGGCAAAGGTATGGCGCAGTCCAGCGGTGTTCTCTGGAGAACTCTGCTCAGTCTACCTCCAGCGTCCAGGGTCCCAGAACCAAGAGAGACCTTCCGTCTAGATCCTGGGTCTTCAGCTTCCTCCCTCAGCCCCGCCTTGTGGGCGTGACCATTACCGAAGCCTCAATGGGGGTTGGAACTTCCAGGCCAAGGCTGGGATGGCTACCCACTACATCTCCCCCTTTTGTCTAAATAAGAAGGTTCTAACCTAATTCAAGACTATATACAAAGAAATGGTTATCAAATATTGTCCAGGAGTAATGAGAGATAATGACCTAGATAAGTTGGAATTACAATAAATGCAAACAATATCAAGCAAAAAACACATATTAAAATCCAGGGAAGTCTAGAGCGTAGGTAGGTGGCATGTTATAAATATCATTCCAAAAGGTGTCCTATCCTAAAGAACCCGAGTCTAATACATAATATATTCTATTTAAGATATTATATATGTATATATATATATATATATATATATATATATATATATATATATATATATATATATACTAAGTTGTAACTATAACTGCTAGTCTTCAACCTCATCAAAGACCTGAGAAGGAATATAACAATACCTGAGAAATGGGAGAAGGATGCAAGCAACTTTTGGGAGTCTTGCAAGAGTAGACAGAGACAGCTGGCAGCCTGGACAGTCACCTAATGTTTCTCAGCATTATTGGTGCATTCAAATTGGCTACAGGCCTAGAGTATCTGACAGACCATTTTCAGAAGCAGGAATTCTGAAAGACCATCTTACCCTGTCTTGGCAAAGTATAGTGGTCGCTTTCCTTGTGTCCCGCTTGTCCAGAAAGGACAGCATTTGTACTGTCAGCAGTTGAGGCAAGGGCATTTCTTTGCCCAGTAGGCCATTTTGTGCCAAGAAGACAAACTTCCAAATGGAAATGTCTTAGAAACCCAACATTGTCTCGGGATCAAATTGGTGCTGCCAAGAGCAATTGTGTCTCAACGTCAACAGAATTCTAAGTTATTTAAATGCCATATTCTCTAGGTCCATGAAGTGTTTGAAGATTACCTGTCCATCTGACTTATGTATTTATAAATCTGGATAACCTAACTAACATAATTATAGAGATGACAATCATAGGTGACAATAAATCTATAAGTCTTATCTACCTAAACAACCTAAGGACTAAGGCTTCCTATAAATAAGGCAAACAGTCTGTAAGCAAATGTATAGTAAAAGGACAATGACTTCTAAATTGTGACAATACACAAAATGTCTTTAACAGAGGTAGGAATGTATAGTGCAATATGCAATATGATAATAATCCTAAATATATCAGTATACAGAATATCTTAAACAGAAGTAGAACATACATACAGTATTACAGATATAAATTTACATTTGTATCAATATACAAATATTTCAAATATGTGTACAATATAACATAGTTCTGTATTTGTATCAATATACAAATTATCTTAAATAGGAATATAAAAACTTTATATTTGTATCAACATATAAGAATTCATAACAGTGCAAATTATCTAAGGCTGCTATATTACTAAATTTGTTTACTAATGTATATGATAGTCTACCATAATATCTTATACCTATCCATTCCATTTCTTCTTTACCCTTTTTTTTGAGACATATTTTCTTTCCTTAAGGAGAGTACTGAGTTTAACAGTTTCTTCCACCCCCAACCCTAGAACCATTATCCATAACCCTAAGAAATATGAAATCTTAGGGAGAAGGGGGCTTCGTTTTCTTAGAATTGCTTCCTGCTATTTAGGGGCAATGGTATCTCTGTTGGGTATTGTGAGAAAGCGCAGATAGTTAAATCTCAGTTAGACTAACTGTAGATTCTGCAGCAACTCTCAGAGTAATAGGTAAGATTTCTGAAATTCTGGCAAGAAGTGTAGTATGATGATGATTACCATGACATCATTCTGGATTGAGTAAAGCTGTTGTTGTTGGGGCCCCATCTTCCTTCTGGAGACTTCAGAGATTGCTATTGGAAAAACTTATTTTTGATCAGAATGGGAGGTTTGGATTTAAAGATGTCATGACATGTAAGAAAGGATTCCAAGAAATCAAGAGTAAGCATGGAGAGAATTAGAATCTTGAAGACAATGGTCCCTTATAATTGGTTTCCTTCTGTCTCACATCAGAGGGCTCTTCTGATATGTGACTGAAGAATCTCTCAACCTTTTCTTTTATCAATATGCTTGGGTTTAGAGAAGGAGTGAGCCAATTCCATCTCCAAAGCCAGTTTGGTTTATAATTGAATTGGAACCACAACTATTCTAGATTGATAGAGATATAGATGTTAGACAGTGATATCTTACCCTGTGTAGATTGGTACCAATAGATTCTTTCTTTCTGCTGTAAACATCCAGATATCCAAGGCCTTATGATTTCTGGAAGATGGGTATTTCCATTATCCTGGAAAGACAAAAACAGAACCCTACCCCAACCTTCGATTGTTAAATTTTTCTTACAACCTGAAGAGATGTCACATTGGTGGATGATCATTTACTTCTCCTCATCAAGGGGATTCTCCTGTTTGAATCGAATTTTTATTAATTTTGTTGGTATCCATAGCTTTTCTTTTCCTGTGGAAACAAAGGAGAGAAACCTCCCCTCTCAATCCTGGGTCTTCAGCTTCCTCCCTCAGCCCTGCCTTGTGGGCATGACCATTACTGAAGCTTCAATGGGGGTTGGAACTTCCAGGCCAATGCTAGGATGGCTACCCACTACAACACAGCCTAGGTGCAAATCTAGGTCTCTTGAGCCCTTATTTCTATGCCAAGGACTTTTCCAGGTTCTTAATAATGGGGAAAAGTTGCCACTTCTGGGCCACTGATTTAATTTCCTGGAGCCCCAATGTGTTGGTTCACTCTGGCTATCATAACAAACACTATAGATGGGTAGCTTAAATCACAGACAGAGTTTTTCCACCTCTATGGAAGGTTGACAATCCCTCACAAGCTGTTCGTAGTGTTGGCTTCTCCTAATCGTCTTCCTGGCCTGGAGATGGCCCCTTCATGCTGTGACCTCTGTGGCCTTTTCCTTACACACTGGTGTCCTGATCCCTTCTTATTATTAGGACATCAGCCATATTTGATTAGGACTGGCCCTCATGATCTTATTCAACCTTCATTTCCTTTTTAAAGGTTCTGTCTCTGAGTGTAGTCATACCAAGGGAGCCATACTTCATCTTATACATTTCAGAAGGGACACATTCAGTCCACAGCATTCTGTTTCCTGACCTCCACAATGGGAATATGGCTGCACCCAGGATCTGCCACCCTTCCATGGCCACTGTGAGGATTGGGTGGGATCAGCAGAAATCACCTTGCACCATGCCAGACTCAGCTGACCTGCCCATTAACAGTGGCTCCCTTCTGCATCACCCACCACACTGACTATGGAGCAAAGAAGAGAGGACATAATGAAGCACAAACGCAGCCCTGG
Organism: Onychomys torridus; assembly: GCF_903995425.1. Taxonomy (NCBI): domain Eukaryota; kingdom Metazoa; phylum Chordata; class Mammalia; order Rodentia; family Cricetidae; genus Onychomys; species Onychomys torridus. The sequence goes on along the minus strand of NC_050449.1, from coordinate 61,760,706 downwards.
GAAACCAGAGTCCTGCCTGCATCCGGGGGAATAACAAGCTCCTGGGGGCTGGCAACTCACTGGACATTATGCTTCCAAGTGCTGCACTTGGCACATTCTATTAAAGACACTTAGCATCAGAGAGAAGAAAGCGGCTTTGCAGGCAGAAAGAACTTGAGGGAAGCAGACACTCCAGCATGCCTCATTCTGATTGACGGGATGTCTTCTTCCTAAGTGAGAAGCTGTCAGGCACCATATAGTTAAGAGCTTATCAAATCTGTACAGAAGGTATTTGTTATTATATTATCCCATCAGATCCTAGCAATACCCATGTAATATCAAATGGCGAGTCATGTAAGATACTAAACACCATGGGCTGAGATCTCTGGGTCTCATTTTTTTTTTCAAGACAGGGTTTCTCTGTGTAGCTTTGCGCCTTTCCTGGATCTCACTCTGTAGACCAGGCTGGCCTCGAACTTACAGAGAACTGCCTGCCTCTGCCTCCTGAGTGCTGGGATTAAAGGTGTGTCTTATCTTCTTACAGGTCATCAATGAACAAATAATGGAACCACCAAAATGCCACAAAACAGTTTAAACAAGGGCCTGTCTTGGCTTTTTATGCTTGTCTAGCTACCATAACTTTCCATTAAATTAAAAAAAAAAAAAGCAACGATGGGGGGAATGGCCCAGGAGTTGTGGCACTTGCTTCCCAAGCACAACAAACTAAGTTCAAATCCCCTCTCCACCCCAATACCCACAGGACAAAGCCTGGTCTGGCAGCATGTTCCTATAACCCCAACATTGGCAAAGTTGCAGCAGGAGGATCCCTGGCCTGGGCTTAGCTGAGCTAGTGAGTCCCAGGTCCAGGAACCCTTGGGATCTGAGAGATGGCTCAGCAGTTCAAAGCACTTGTTGCTCTTGCAGAGGGACCAGTATCAGCACCCAGCACCCACATGGCAGCTCACAACCACCTATAACTCCAGTTCCAATGGATCCGATGCCCTCTTTATGCCTCTGTGGACACTGTGCACACATGGTACACATGCATTCATGTAGGCAAAGTTCATACACATAAAATAAGAATAAGTGAGTCTTTAGATCCAGGAGTCCTCATTCTTCCCTTTCTACTACCAAGGGGAATTAATAATGTGATTTGGACAGACGAGGAAGGCAGCCTGGTTACCCTAACTTCCCCATCACTGTTAACCATAGATTCAGTCAGCATTGCTCCTGTACCTTTTCATCGTTCAGTAAAGAGTGGAATGTGCTGATGAAAACCCAAAGGCAGAAAGAGAATAAAAGATGGTTTTTAGTAAAGAATGAAATACAATTGTAGGAATAATAGTTGAAAGCACCGGAACATTTTCTGCCAGGTGACCACAAATGACATTCTATTTCTGCCTCTGTCAAGGGCATCAATGGAGGAGACTAAGTACAAACATGTCCGCTCTGACAAGAGACACTTTTGTGCACTCCATCCTTCATTAGTTCTGCTGTATCAGGCGACGTCATATCCCCCTGGGCAGTTTTATTAGCTCTCACAACCCTCAAAATCCTTAAGCCAGTCACCATCACATTGATCATTATTAGCACGGCTCAAGAACATGTTCTGAAAACTCATATTTAAAAAATATCCCAATTCATTTCCAACAAAAGAGATTTTTTAGCCCAAGGAACTTGGCACATCTGTTTTAGAAATCAGTCATCTATGAAAGACTTCTCTCCTCTGTACAATCTGTAGGCAGAGAGCAATACCCCAGCAGGCTTTTCCTTTATCTTTGGAAAAAGGAGCCAAAAATTCCATTTATAAAAAAACTCTTAAAATAACTTGGAAAAACATCTGGTTCTAGTGAATGGTCCAGGTCAAAATGTCAGTCATCAATTAGTTAACCACAGGAAACAGATGGGTTTTCAAATCCATTTGTCAAGAATTATTTGTGTGAGGTGTCCTTGCCCCAGGTTGAAGAGCATTTCACTGGGAGCATGGCAAGAGCAGAAAGAAGCAATGCAAGTGACAGATGACCATGACCATGGCAGAGCCAATCCATGAGCGCTGGACTACAGAGGTGGACTAGAAACTGTAGAGAAAGAGGGATGAAAGAAAGCATTCAGGAGGTGAGAATGTAGAACAGGGCTATGAGAGCCCATGGCCACCCAGCCAACCTAGCATATGCCAGAGAAAAAGTTTTAGAGGCAGATTAGTCAGGATACCACGGCCATGTATGGACATAGGATGCTAAGACACTTGCAGAAGGTAGTCTGACTTTGATCAGTTTACGAATTGCTTTACAAATCCAATGTATCCTCTGTTATCTTTGTCACCTAAGTGAAAGGCCATTAGAGAGGTGTTGGGCACTTGGGGGAAGCAACTTCCTGAAGCTGAGCATGGAGACGTTTGAGATTAGTGGGTTGTAGTTATGTAGAGCATGTTCTTTTCTGAGTGCAACCAAGTTCTCTCTAGACTGGATCACTTCAGCAGCCATAGCTAATTGATCCCTTTAAGTCACACTGGAGATGAGTCAATGAGCCACAGACAAGAGTGATAGGTGGTGAGTGACATCAGACTTCTGGAGGAAAGGACTTTGATTGGATTTTCTCCAAATTAAAAAAGAAAAAAACGAAAGAGAGAGAGAGTATGAGAGAGAGAGAGAGAGAGAGAGAGAGAGAGAAGGAAGGAAGGAAGGAAGGAAGGAAGGAAGGAAGGAAGCAAGGAAGGAAGCAAGGAAGGAAGCAAGGAAGCAAGGAAGCAAGGAAGGAAGGAAGGAAAGAAGGAAGGAAGGAAAAGAAAAAAGAAAGAAAGATCCTGACACATCCTGACACATTCGTTGCATGAAATTTCCTTGACAGTTTGGGAAGCTAACTGAAACTATTCCAAGTCACTAAAGATCGTGATAAACTATTTTTAGCCACCTATGGGAAAAGAGTGAACTCTTTCTTATATTTTCGAAGAAAATGTTACAAGATGATTGTCATAAGAAAACAGGATCAAAGGCTGTGAAGACAAAGTGTACAGATGAAGGAAAGAGGTTTACAACTGATTCAGTGATGACAATAATAAGCAAACACTCCTCCACCTCCACCAGAAGCTGGGGATCTTTACAGCATTTGCCAGCTCAAGAAAAAAATAAATAAAAGTAAGGTGTTAGCAACATGGCTCAGCAGTTAAGAATGCTTGCTGATCTTGCAGAGGACCTGGGTTTGATCTTAGAATCCACATTTCGTGAATCACAACCACCACTAACTCTACCTCTGAGGGATCCAACGCCCTCTTCTGGCCTCCATGGGGATGTCAGCTAATCCACAAGAAAGCATGTACTAATTCAGTGAGTACTCATAAACTCAAGGATTCTAAGTTACCATGAGATGGTGAAAAGGGGCCCATGTGAGAAGGGAAAAAGAAGTCCCTGGCCACCATCACAGATGCCAGCACTGGTGGGATGGTGGGTAAGGTAACAAAGTTGCTCTCAGTGAAGAGACTCAGCCATCTGAAAGCAGATGACTGGTTCTGTTTCATCCACCATTACACTTCGTCCTTTGTTCTCACATAAGTGAGGACCTCTGCAACCCAATTTCATGTGTAGTTTGAGTTTTCCTGCCTGGCCCAGAAAAGGACAAATCTCTCTTACCCACCAGTCCCATAGTCGCTCAGACCAAACCAAGAAAGCACACAGAGACTTATATTGTTTACAAACTGTATGGCTGTGGCAGGCTTCTTGTTATCTACTCTTCTATCTTAAATTAACCCATTTCTGTTAGTCTATACTTTGCCACATGGCTTGTGGCTTACCGGCGTCTTTACATGTTGCTTCTCCTAGCAGCGGCTGGCAGTATCTCTTCCCAGCCTTCCTGTTCTCCGCCTCCTCCTCTTCCTTGTCCCGCCTACCCTATCCTTCATGGTTACTGGCCAATCAGCACTTTATTTATTTTAACCAATCAGAGCAACATATTTGACACACAGAACATCCCACAGAAGTCATGTTTTGTCATTTTTCTCTCAGTATATTTTGACTTGCCAAAGTTTTAAAAATAAATCTAATTGACTTCTGTATTGGTAGCAGCCATGCAAATGCACACAATCCTAACGTTTGTTCCATTATATACACGTACAAAGTGACAACTCTTCCCTCAGCCTAACCTCACTCTGGACCACTCACAAATCTTCCATGTCTCTTCAAATGCCATCCTGCCCTGCCCAGGAAGATATACAGACTCTCTCTCCATCTGCCCTAAACAGTCATAACCAACCCCCCTGTGTGAACAGGTTGTTTGTGGTTCCACCCATGTTTACTACACAGTCTACGAAAAAAAAAATTAATGAGAACTTGCATAGTTATTAGAAACACCTTTGTCAGTGACTGAAAAGGAATACTACATATCTGCTGAGTGCTGCATTTGGGGGCTCCCTTTTAGACATTATCACATCTATTTCATGGGCAAAACTTCTAGAGTAGGTGTGTCATTATCCTTGGATGGTTCATTAACCCACTTAATGTCACCCAATCAGCAAGAAGGAGATGAGTTACATCATCTGAAAGCCACACGTGAGTTAGTTTAGCTACTGGCCTTCCCTTTTACCCATGTGTTGCTGGTCAGTTTTTAGTCAACTTGATACAAGCTAGCGATATCTGGGAAGTAGGAACTTCAGTTGATAAACTGCCTCCCTCAGATAGGCCTTTTGGCAAGTCTGGGGGGGGCATTTTCATGATCAGCAATTGATGCGGGAGGGCCCAGCCACTGTGAGCAGTGCTGGTGGTCCAGTGTTGTGTGAGGACAGGCAGGCTGTGCAAGGCATGAGACCAAGTCAGTCAGCCAGCGCCATTCCTGTCTCTCCTCTGATTTCTTGCCCTGGTTTCCCTCAAAAAGAGACTGTGATGGGGACATGTGAGCCAAATAAACTCTTTCTTCCCAAAGTCCGTTTTGGTCAGTGTTTTATCTGAGCAATAGAAACCAAACTAGAACACCATGCATCCCTCTGCTCCTCACCCTGGCTGTATGTAGTCGAACATTTTTTTTTTAAGTGTCACTTGGGAAAATATTCCCTAAAAGTCAGGTGTCTGATCTTTTTTTCTCCCTTGACCCATCTTTAGGCAAGCCAAGTCTCTGAATCCATCTTCAGTTGGAAGTATAGAATAAAATTTAATGTTATTCATTTAGTGTGTATGCTTGCATATGTACGTAGTGCATGCATCTGTGTGTACATGTGCGCCCATATCTCAGAGGATAACCTCGTGATCTTCCTCAATTGTTCTCCAACTTCTTTCTTGAGACAGGGTCTCTCGCCAAACATGGAGCAGGCCAATTGGTTAGACTAGCCAGCCAATCAGCCTTGGGCTCCTCCTGCATTTCTCAGCACTGGGATAACAAGGTATTCAGTCACACCTGGCTTCCCCACCCCCCAGGCCTCTAGAGACCCAAACTTGCTTTCACAGCAAGCTCCTTACCCACTGAGCCATCTCCCCAGCCCTGGAAAGCCTCATTTTAAATCAGTATTTTACCAAGACTACCTTTGCAAGGCTCACACCATCTTCAGTGTTGACAAGCCATCCTTCAAAGAAAATAGGAACACAGCAAACTTGAGAACTTCTAAACCAGGCACCACAAAAGCCTCAATTGAAAGGAAGCACCAGCCGCCATTCACTCCAGGGACCGGCTGTCAGAGGCAGCCAGAGCAGATCACATTCATCCTTGTCCAAACTCCAGGGAGTCGGGACATTTTATTCAAGGCAGAATATTCAAAGTCATCCCCATCTGCCTGCTCCTCGCCAGCTCCCTCTAGCCAGGTGGCCAGCAGATTCTGATTGATCTTATCCATGTTTCTCTTCTTATCTGGATGTCACGAGTGTGTGAGGGTCCCGGGGGTAGATTTCTCCCCTGGAGTGTCTGATAAATCAGACCCTTACACTTGAAATAAAGTCTGCATCAAGAGACTCTATGGCTGTGTGTGCTGCATCTCGGCAGGTGATCCCCCTCATTGGAGGCTTTCAGAATATCAGTGTAAAATCAGAAGCTTGGAATGACAGTACAGGGTGTGACCCTAGAAGAAATGTGCTTGCCTTGCTGGGAGATGTCAGATGCTTAGAATTCCCAGTAGACCTTCTCCTAGTGAAGAAATCTTTGGGAGAAGAATAAACTAAGGAAGGCAGGGGCCAAGAGATGTCGGTGTTGATGGTAAGGCATGTGGGTGGAGGGTCCTGCCTGGGAGGCTCACACCCTTCTATAGATCTAACAACCAGAGCACGCCATTGTGAAGGGAAGCCAGCATGATCAGGGGTAGGAGCCTCTGTAGTGTTAGAAAATGTTTAAATGATACAGTCTCTTCTATTTGAAAAGATCAGGACTCAGAAACAATCCAAACCAGGCTTTTGAAGGAAATGATGAAGGGAAGTGAGAAGTTGAGCATGGCCTTGTTCAGCCAACCCTACACATGAGGACTAGGGAGCAGCCTCCACATCAGAAAGAAGCCATTTGGGGAAAATTGAAAGAAAATCTGTAACTTCACACAGCAGGTAGGGTCTTACTAACCCTTGAGGTGGTGCAGGCTATTTATAAATAGAATCAAAGCATGTTTAGAAGAATATGTGGAATATGGGAGCCATGTTGGACCGTTGAAGAGAATTCAAGAAATTTGACTACTGGAGTTTGGCAGGCACTTTTGAAGCTGAACTAACAGATATGCTGTTCTCACACATTATTGTGGACCACCCAGGATGCTGAAAACAATACATATGTTCCTATGGGTACCACAAATGTTGGTCTCTGATATAGGCAGCATAGGACCTGCACCTTCAATACTCTATCACTTAACCAAGCCAAGATATTGGATAGCACCAAATCAGAGTAACATAGGACAGCCGGCAGTGGTTTGAATGTGAAATGCTTCTCAATGACTCATGTATTTGAACACTCAGTCCCTAGAAAGTGGTACTGTTCAGGGAGGTTATAGAACCTTTAGGAGGTGGAAGCTTGCTGGAAGAAGTGAGTCAATAGAGGCAAGTCTTGGGATTTTCCAGCCCAGCCCCACTTCCGGTTCACCTTCAGCTTCTTGGCTGGATACAATGTGACCACCCACCTCTTACTCTTGCTGTTGTGCCTTTCCAGCCTAGGAGGTCTGTATCCCCTAAAACAGTAAGCTAAAATAAACCTTTCCCCCTTCAAGCTGCTTCTGGCCAGGTATTTGGTTACAGAAATGTAACAAAATAATGAATACAGTCTCTAACTTGAAATTTAAGGGATAATTGTCACATTTCATTTGAAGTATTCTAAAGATTTCCATACTGTTTATTTATTTTATCTAGTTCAACAAAACATAGCTATATAGCATCAGTGAAAAGACCTCTAGAATAGGAGTAAACCTGCCCTAGGATAAAGATGGAATAGTCTAGGAGGGCAGAGGCCATGGCTATACTATTTCACTAATATTAAATGAACATACTGGATGGTGCCTTGCAACATAGTTGCTCATGAATACTTAATTATTAGTGAAGTACCCACCTACAGTGATGTCCCATACTTGTCAACCTCAATCACACTCCCTAAGGGTTGTATACATGGTGTTAGTCAGATGACCATGAGGGCCTGAAAAGCTTAGGGGCTAGTCAGGTCAACAAAAGCAGGCCACATACCTGCTACGTCCATCTGCTCCACACAGAACAATGGAAATGGGAGCATGATCATAGCTAGAAATCAAGACACTAATGTCAGATCTTGGCCCCCAGGAAGGAGCTGAAAGAAACAGAGCCAGGAGGGAGAAGGATGCCAACTAAGTCAACAGATCATTGATCAGACCTCGTGATGTGGTACTGAATTGGGAAAACAACCAGAGCTAAAAATAATCTCAAATGACAAGATTCCTATCTATCTGGGCCTAACAAAGTCGAGGCTGTGCAGAAGTTCTGCCTGAGGAGGATTCCAAATGCCTCAACCATCCCGACATGACCCTGACATAGGTAAGGTACCAATTCATCCATGTTCTACAACCATGCACAAATATCTTAGGCTACCTCAGTTCTCTAATCCATAGATGCAGGAATATGTACATCATTTTATAGTGTTATTCTAGAGGATATATAATAGCTTCTGTAGTCTTTTAAAGTCTCTCACTCATAATAGGGACTCAATTGGTGGTGAGTATTATTCCATGCTTTCTACTAAGCTAGGCAAGGACACAGAGCTGACACCTTGGCCTGGTAAGCCACACAGCCATGTAATTGGCTCCATAGATGTTGACACATGCCCTGGCACGCAATAAACAAATGGTAAATATTTTTTACAAGATAAAAGATTCATATTAAAAACAAACAAACTAAAGAAAGACTTTGAAAGGAAAAGGGAGGCTGAGCACAACTGATACAGGCAAAGAAATTGATTCCTCCTTAATGAGGTCAGGATTATTCATTCTTAAGGGTTTTTTTTTTTTAAGGACAATTAATGGAAAATGTTAAAACTCAGAATGCTGCAATCATTAGTGGCTGATCACTTGAAGCAAGGATGCAGCTCTTATGATTAATGACTGAATTTTAAATATTCCAGGCAGATCAGGGAAACCTCCACGACCCTGCCTCCACCCTCACACCCCCCCCCCCCCCGTCACCTGTGCTTCCCTGGGAAGCAGTGGCATCCCAACAGGCTCTTTCTTCACTGGAATATTGTATAATTCAAGAAGAGGCAGAACAAAGATTCAATTCTACTCGTTCTGCAGCCAGCAATGACATGAGGTGGTAAAGAGAAACAGGAAGGGCCTTCAGGAGCCTCGGAAGGGAAAACAACTCATTTTGATCTCTGCCTCACTGCTTTATGAGGTCTTGGGAACATTGTTCAAATACTTGGAGTCTAGATTTTTCTCTCATTCACAAAATGGAAGTAAGAATGATAAAGGCTTCCTTTTCTGATATATAGAATACTCGTGAGAAATATTAAATACTGTTCAAGTGCCAAGTATCGGTGCCTTTCATGTGTATTATAATTTTTGCAGATTTCTTTGTATTACCTTTGATTGTATGGATACACGTGTGTCTGGATGTGGGTATGCATCTGTGGAGGTCATAGGAGTCAGATGCTCCTGGGCTGGAGTTACAGTTGTAACACTCCTGATGTAGGTGCTGAGAACGGAGCTTGGGTGCTCCTGTAAAGCGGTATATGTTCATGTGGCTGAGCTCTCTCCAGCCCCCTGTATTATCACTTTTTGATTCATTTGCTCAACATAACCAGAAGAAAGCAGGTGTGGTGGTTTAAATAAGATGGCCCCCATAGGCTCCTATATTTAAATGCTTAGTCACCAGGGAGTGGAACTCTTTGCTAGGATTAGAAGGATTAGGAGATGTGGCCTTGGTGGAGTGTGTCACAGAGGGTGGGTAGGCTTTGAGTTTTCAAAAGTCCATGCCAGGCCCAGTCTCTTTTTCTCTCTCTGTTTGCAGATCACCATGTAGCTCTCAGCTACTTTTCCAGCACCATACCTGCCTGCTGCCATGCTCCCTGGCATGATGACCAGGGACTAAACCTCTGAAACTGTAAACAAGCCCCCAATTAAATGCTTTCCTTTATAAGAGTTGCCTAGGTCCTGGTGTCTCTCCACAGCAACAGAACAGTGGAGAAAGACTCTCAGAAGCATATGATATTTTCAGGTTCAAGGATAATCTTGTATTGTAGGTTCTAAATCTCTCAGCTCAAATTCTCAAAAGAGAAATGTTTGTCTCCCATCACCTGTGACCATGGAGGGGAGAAGCTGGGTCACATATCATGAACAAGGCAAAAAGAGACCATCCTTCCTCGACTGTACAAGACAGTTTTGCCAGAGAAGGTAATATTCCCTGGCAAATACTCCTCTACAGATGATAGTCCCCACTAGTCACAAAATGACCTCCCTTTTATAGGTAAGAGACTCAGAAAGCTAAGCTCCATATCACACAAGGCAAAAAATATGGAACCAAATGTCTTATCTAAATACGAAACTAAAGACATCAGACTACAGAGGCAGGAAGAGTGTGAGAGCCAGAGGGAACAGAGAACACCAAGGAAACAAGGCTTTCCAAACACAGCAGGATCAGTATGAACTCAGAGAGACCAATGCAGCATACATGGGGCCTACACAGGTCTGTACCAGATGAGGCCCTAGAGCTGAAAGGCCTGGACACATACCCTCTACCTAACCTAGAAGCTATCTCCAATTGATAAATACTTGAAAAAGAAAACTTCCTTTCCCAAGGGAGTCTCACTGGGAAAACAAAGCACTCTTAAGTGTAGGCTGCATGCCCAGCAGGAGATGCCCACAGATAACAAACTCAATGGCGTCTTTGGGAGTTCCTTCTCTCAAAATGTTGGTTGGGTTTTACTTTATTTTATTTATTTTATTTCTATTCATATTTATTTTTACGCTAAAGGTCCTTTGCATATATATTTTAGCTTCCGGTTATGTTTATTTATGGGATTCCTAAGTGTGTGAATGAATGAGCCTCTGTTTCTGTGTCTGTTTCTCGTGCCTTTTCTTGGGCTCTTTCCCTTCTGTTTGTTCTGTCCCTGTTCCAATCTTTGTGTTTTTGTTTTATCGTTATTGTACCCTATCATTTCATATCATATCATATCGTGCTATTATCCCTTAGATGCTCATTTCTATTCTACTGAAAAATAGAAAGGGAGTAGATCCAGACAGGAAGTGAGACGGGGGAGGGACCAGGAGGAATAGAGGGAAGGAAAACCATAATCAGAATTTACTGTATGAAAAAAAAATCATTTCAATAAAAGAAAAAAATTGAAGACTTCTCTGATGAAACTATGCGAAGTCTCCTTCCCTCCCAAGTATTCACTGAGAGCCTATCTGAGACTCATTACTATTTAGAACTGAGAGGAGAGTCTGTAAAATTTTGATTATGCTGGCTGGGATATAACTCAGTCGATAAAGTGCTCGCTACCTAAGTATGAGGACCTGAGTTCTGTGCTCCTGAACCCACCTGAAGGAGCTGAGCACAGTGGCAAGTGTCTGGGACTCCAGGCCTGGGGAAGCAGTGTCAAGGGGACCCAGAGCTCAGTGGGCAAGCTCCAGGTTCAACGATATTCCTTGTTTAAAAATAAATCAAGTGAAGAGTGACAGAGGAAGAGACAGCCTATGCCAACCTCTGGCATCCACATGTATCCACATACATGTACACACACACACACACACACACACACACACACACACACACACCAATCATCTTACCTATATTGATTGCTGAAGATACCAAGTGCTGTCTTTCAATTTACCACTCAAAAAAAAAAAAAAATGTGGCAGATGCGTAAGAAGTTTATTAAATGTGGAAAGTTCTCCCTAAAGTTTCTCTAATTAGTTCAGGTACTTAGTACTGGCATAAAGTTATTTTATTCAGCAATATTATTTAAGATTAATATATTCTCTCTGGTCTCTATAGTAACTAGTCTTTCGGCATAGTATTAAGATTATGGGTTTATTTACATTTAGGCTCACCCAAGAGGAAGAGTCTTGTATAATTTATTGTTACATTTGGAGAGCGTAAAACCTTTAGGCCACAGTGTGTAGTTAATATTCAGAATTAAGTCGGTTTATTATGCATCAACTGGTAGGTCAAATCCAGCTTTGTGTGCTATAATTTTTAATACAGGTTTTTGCCTGGAGCAACATGGAAGCCCTGAAGCGGCCCTGTGAATTATTACAACTAAATCGGGCACTACCTGCCAAAACATACACAGTGGCTTGTATTTCTGTTGCACGGAGGCTATAAACATGTTTTCCAATAGCTCTGCCCGACAAGGACATCTAAATAAAATATCAGTTCTGCGACCAGTGTCAGCATTTGGACTCGACGCTGCCTCAGGTCTGAGCTTCTACAGCAATTCTCTTCTCACAGCTACAAAATGGCAGTGGAGGGGTTTTAGGACCACACCATGGGAACACATTTCTGTTCTCTCTTTTAAGGAATGGGAACACCACACTGCAAGTCAGGCGTTAACAAAACTGTGTCTGTGACCTTTAATAAGCCCAGATAGTTTAATAGATAATTCATATTTAAACTATTAGGAATTCTAGTCATTGAATACCATTTGCGAGTGTTGGTTTGTTTTGGGTTTTTTTTTTTTTTTTTTTTTTTTTTTTACATTTGTAATGAGTGATGTGTACATGTAGAGGTCAGAAGACAATTTGAGATAATTGGTGCTCTCCTTCTACGATTTGGGTCCCAGGGATTGAACTCAGGCAGGGCAAACAAGTGCCTTTACCCACTGAGCCATCTCTCCAGCCCTCCATTTATATTTTGATGACTACCCATTGTTAAAATTTCTAAATGAGAACATGGACTGACTTTCTCCTGATGGTGGCTTTCAGGAGTCTTAATTCTGGGAGGTGAGAAAGGGAAGACAATTTCAGGTATTATTGTTTCTCAAGTGACAATTTCAGGTATTGTTTCTCGGGTGTCCTACTTTGTTTTATGAGACAAGCTTTCCTTGTTCTGGAACTCATCAATTAGCTAGGCTAACCAGCCAGCAAGACTCATCTCCAGCCCCAGTACATGCTACCACACATAGCCTTCCTCACATGTGTTTTGGGCACCAAACTCAGGTCCTCATGCTTTCAAGGCCAGCACTTGATTCTCTGAGCTCTCTTCTAAGTCCTTCTTCCAAGGTGTTCCATGCTTCACTAAAAGTTAGCAAATGCCATCACCTCTTGATTATATATGAGTGATTTTTCTACATTACAGATCTGTAAAAATTATAGAAAAGAACTTTCATCTAAATATCAGGAAGCAGTAGAAGGTTGAGTGAACTCTAGGGCGTGTGACATATGTACATAGAGCTATTATATGATGTTTATAAAGAGCACAGAGTCCTATGTTGTAAATGTATGAATTCTGGCCTACTGTCTCCCTAAGAATATCAAAGTCCACAGATGATGTCCAAACTGCCTTCCAAATATTTACATTTATATCATAAATTCACACTGCCCTCAACCTCGGTCAGCAACACTTTTTTTTTTTTGGTTTGTCGAGACAGGGTTTCTCTGTGTAGCTTTGCGCCTTTCCTGGATCTTGCTCTGTAGACCAGGCTGGCCTTGAACTCACAAAGATCTGCCTGTCTCTGCTTCCCAAGTGCTGGGATTAAAGGCGTGCACTACCACCCACTGCCCAGCAACACTTCTTATTACTGTGGGTAGTGGGTCATGGAGAGACTCCTAACTGTTCAAAATGCTGAGAATAAGCAACTGTGGGTACCTGCCTGTAATGGGACAGTTGATATCTCAAGGCTCCTATCACAAAGCTCAGGAAACATCAATGAAGGGAGAATGGGAAGAATATAAAAGCTAGAACATGAAAAGGAACGCTGTGAACCGCTGTCCTCTGACACAGCACACCCTTACACACGTGTACTCACAGCAGCTGTGGTTACCTGCAGAAGATCAAGCCAGTTTAACAACCCAGCATGGACAAGGGAAGGGCTCCCAAGGTCCCACCCTTAGCTGAGGAGCAGTTAGCAGTTGAGAGTTTCTGGGAGAGTAAGAGTTACTTTATGGGGACTGTGGCCACCAGTTGGCTGCCACTGGTGGGTGGCTCCACACCTGTGAACAACTGGGCCTCACTAATGGGACTCAGTAGGGTATAATAATTATTTTTAAAGGACATGAAGTTGGGAAGGAGACACTTGAGAGGAGCAGTGGGGAGGTTGGGTAGAATGTGGATACACAAAATTAACATACATTATGTATGTGTATGAAAATTTCAAGTAACAAATTTTAAAAAGAAAAAACAATAATGTTCAAAAAGCAAGTGCAGAAAGCTCACCAATGGGATACCCTACCATACATTCCAGGCACTCAGAAGGGAGGGAGGATTCAGTCATGCCTGTCTCCCTTTGTGCACTCTGAAGTGTTTGCCAGGGCCATGTGCCATTGCTATCAATAAGGGGAAAAGTAGCCAAAGAAGACAACAGGAAACATATTTTCCCTAACAACAATTATGGATGTATGTGTATATATACATATATAAATATACAGATAAATAAAAATGAAGACAAAAAGGGGAAACTCTTGTGTAGGTGTCATTTTCCCACATGAGTCAAAGAGCTGGAGTCTCAAATAAAGTCCTCTCTTTTCAAAACTGGCCACGAATCAAGCTCTATGGACCACTGGATGCTGCAAGGTCTCCTCCCTTGTCCACCCCTTTGTTCTCTGTAGGGCTCGGTGAGGGGTTGGAGCTGGAGCCTAGCTCACTATTACCATTGCCCCTAAGATACCTGGGAATGTCCAAGAGGAGCAGAATCAATGACATCAATGTCAGTTGCCTCACTGGATGCAGCAGGAGAAAGGCAAAGAAACAAAGATGGCCATCCAAGCCACAGTGACCCCACAGGTGGTTTGAGTGGGTCTCTGCCACACTGAGACTCTGCACACCTGCACTGTTTGACTAAAGAACCATGATGCTCTATTCCCTCCTCAAGGGTAATGAGAACCTTAACCATGGTTTCCAAAATGGCAATAGGTTACTACGAAGCAATGGTGGTATTTATTGTTTTCTTTCAGCTTGTGTATAAAGTGCACAGGTGTGGGGACAGATCATCTTTGCCAGCCACAGGGGCACAGTGCAGCTCTGAGGTGCCGCTGCCTCCAGTCACCCAAGATGGGGACTATGTGCCTCTCTGAAGGAAAGATTTGGCTTATGCATAGACATATGTTCTTGCCTGACTAAAGAAAACAGGTGTGTAGCCACCTCATGTAAGGGAGCTTGCTGCTTAATGGGCCACGTCATCAGGCAAGCTGGAACAGGTGTGCAGCTGGCAGGCCGACCCCTCACCGACTTCTGGAGAGATGCTGGATGACTATGGTGTACTGGCTAGCTGGCCTGTCATGCCTGCTTCACAAGCATCATAGAACACAGCAGCTGAGACATTCAGGATCAAAGGCAGGTGATCTTTCAGGCAAGGCACCAATTCATGAGTCTCCGCATTTCAGGAGGGTCCTAAAATTCAATGAGGCACCATCCTGCCATCCCTCACACATCCAATGTGTATTTGTAGAGCACCCAAGGGCTTCTGGTGTTCTAAAATCAAATTTAAACATCTCCCAGCACTTATCATGTTTCCTAAAACATTACCCATTCCGTTGGGTTGGCCAGGGATTTTAGAATTTCCTCAAATTAGCACTGAATGTTTGTTGTTATTTCAAGATTATTTTTAAAGTCAGAAGTCTGACAATTGTTTCTGTAAGGTGGTACATATCAGAAATAAAAGTCTGATATTTTAGCACCAAGAAGTACTAGATCAATTCTTATCTTACTTGCTTTGCAAATGTGAATCACTAGTTGGGACCCTTTCTCAGAACTGAAGGAAACAAATTCCTGACACACATCACCATGTAAATGGATCTGCGGTAGATTGTGCTAAGGGATAGAAGCACGCATAGGGGCTTCTCAGCTCTGAGTCTACCCAGGCAGAAAAGAATGTGACGTTCTTGAAAGATAAAACTGAAATGAAGGAGAACAAGTCAGTGGTTGACAGGGGGAATCAGTGCCATCCACAGAGTGAGCATGGAAGAATAGCTGAGGTGGAAAAAATTTGGCACCTCAATGATGCTAGTGATCATATGACTATATACTTTACCAAATGTCTTAGCATTGTGCCAGAAAGGGTGAATTTGTAAGCATTTAAGGAAAAGTGAAGAGCTGGAGAGATAGCTCAACAGTTAAGAGTGTTTCCTGCTCTTTCAGGGGATAGCAGTTCAGGTCCCAGCCCCCACACTTGGTAGTTCACAGTTCCTGAACTCAGCTCCAGCAGATGATGATGGATCTTTTTAAAATAAAAGGGAAACTGAGGGGAGCTAGAGAGTAGGCCTAGCAGTTAAAAGCACCTCCTGCTCTTGCATAGGACCTTAGTTCAGTTCCTAGCATCCACATTGGACCACTCACAACTGCCTATAACCCCAACTCCATGGGATCTGACACCCTCTTCTGGACTCCACAAGCACCTGCATACGTGTGTCACTCACTCACTTAGACACACACTCATACATACATAAAAATAACAAAATTAAACCTTTTAAAAAGAAAGGAAAGTGAATAAGAAACAATTTTCAAATAAGGAGTTATATTGTAAAACCCGCTGAAGAAAATCAAAGAGATACTTTGCTGTCAAAGAAATGTAGAACAGGAGAGGAAGTCTTTCTAACTAAAAGGGATCCTCAGTGGGAAAATAGATCTGGGAATAGAAAACTATAAAGAATATTTAGAGATGATTGTAAATATCCTCAACGAATCCAACAAGATTCAAAGTTTCTGAGCTTATGTTTGTAACGATAGATAAGTCAGGGAAGAGAAAAGAAAGGAGCCAGGCACCTTGGCCCTTCAGCACAAACAAGATGGTTGGAATTTATTGGAAAATCAGCTCCACATGACAGAGAGATTGAATTATGTCCTAATGCATGATAGGCACGCTAGAATAGTATAAAGCATACAGAGAGACTCCATAAGTGTGGCACAGAATGAATACATAGGCTGCTGCTGAGTCATCTCTATTTATTCAACTCCAAATATGTGAACATGTCAGATAAAATCTAGCAAAGAACATTCAGATGCACAGAGGAGAGCAAATCAACACACGTGATGAAATTCCAGAGAAATCTCAGTGCCAGGGCTGTGAACTAGAATGGAGACTGAATGGTCTGTGGAGTTGTTGATCTGGATCAGCATCCTGGAGCTGGGAGACAGATTTCTGATGTGTGACAAGGGAGTGAAGACACCAATGACCTTGGGTTCCTGGAATTGGAGGACTGAGCTTGCCCGCACACATAGTGTCTTCTCAGCTCTGAGTCTGCTCTAGGAAGTGCCACTCATTCCAGAGAAGCAGAAAAGAAGATTATCAGCCATCACATACACATGAAGAGTTGTGTAAGAACCAGGAAGCTTCAGTTTGTGCCATGCCATGGGTCAAGTCAAAACTCATAGGGGCTGGAGGGATGGATAGCTCAGTGGAAAGATGGAGAGTTATTGATGCTCTTTCAGAGGACCTGAGTTTGGTTCCCCGTACCCATGTGTGGTAGCTAAGAACTGTCTGTAACTCTTGTTCCAGGGGATCAGCTGCTTCTGACCCCCAAGGGCATTCATGGGATCATACCTACACACATCATACATACCTACACATGTCAACATACATACCTACACATAGCAACACACAAAACTACACACAGCAGCACACATACCTAGACATATCACACATACCTAGACACATCAACACACATCCCTATACATAATTCAATAAAAGTAAACTTTTTTTTTTTTTTTTTTTTTTTGGTTTTTCGAGACAGGGTTTCTCTGTGTAGCTTTGCACCTTTCCTGGAACTTGCTTTGGAGACCAGGCTGGCCTCAAACTCACAGAGATCCACCTGCCTCTGCCTCCCGAGTGCTGAGATTAAAGGCATGTGCCACCACTGCCCGGCCTCATAAAAGTAAACTTTTAAAAACATTGCATAAGTATAAGCTATACATTGGCTGAGACATTAACATGAACATAGGTTGAAACCCAGGTACTACGTGAAAAGCTACCACTGACCAATAGGCACATGGGACCCCCTCAGGAAACAGGATCTCACAGATATTGAGACCCTTCTAATCCAAAATTACAGATAATACAAGTTAAAAAAAAAAGACAAAAGAAAAAGTCATGGGGAACTGTCAACTGATGCAACTATTGTGCCTAGAACTATTTACAATCATTTGAGCAAGCCCTTAAAATGGCCATGAGATCCAAAGCCGGTAGGCGAGTTGTAAGTCCACAAGGCTACAGTTCCCAGCCTCTCACATGCATGGGCTCACCCCACAACCCCGAGAGGGACTTAGCGGTGTTTTGTGAGAATCTTTGAGACAGTTCACCCTCACATTACCTTCTCACTCCGTCTCTCATCTGTTTGTAGACAGTGGGGGCTTGGGATCGATTAAAGCTGGAGATGCATTCATCTGAGATCCACTGGAACTTGGTGAAGTGGGTCATAGTCATTCCCATGGAGTGGCGTGGAGTTCCAGGCCAGAGATCGTGTTCCATCTACACTTGGCCAACTCTGCGCCATCATTATGCAGAGAAGGAAAAGTGGATGTATTGAGCTAGAGGTTCACATGAAGAAAGTCCTTTTCGTTCTTATTTTTCAAACCCTTAGTTGATTTTCTCATCTCTGTGACCAGAAAACTGACAAAATCAACTTAAGGGACCCAGGGTTTGTTTTGGGCCACATGTCAGAGGAATTGGTCCTTTGTGCAGGGAAGGCATTGCTGTGGGACCCTGAGGGGGCTGCTCACGAGGCACACACAGCCGGGAAGAGGGCAAGGACAAATGTGATGTTCTGCTTATTTTTCCCTTTCTTCCTTTTTATTCAGCCTGGGACTCCAGTCCAGGGGTGGAGGAAGAGTCTTCCTGCTCAGTGTCAACAATGAACACACCCACAACTGTCCCCTGGGGGATTCCAAATCTGGTCCTGCTGACAGTGCACATGAACCCAGAGAGGAAATCCAAAAAGCACTTTGCCCAGTTTGACAGTCTTAAAACTGCATCCCATTTCTAAGGACTGTGTGAGCCTGGAACTCATTTCCCCAAAGCACAAAGAATAAAAACTAAATTTTAATCAATTGTATCACAGAAAAGACTAAGCTACTTTCTCTCTAGGAAAAAAAAAAAAAAAAAAACATTATAAACATTCCATGAAGCAGTCATCTAGAAAAACAGAGCAGCAGCTAATTATGAAAAGTCTGTGATTATTAGCTCTAGGTTTTGTGGGATGTGTACTTGTCAGTTTTTCAGATCTATAATTTATTATTATTGATTTTCTCATGAGAATAAACTTTCACTATTGTACCCAAGTAGTCACATACTCTTTTTTCCAAAAGAAACCTTGACCTGCCTCTATCTCCAAAGGAGGCAGCAGGATCTAAATTATAGGATGAAGTTGGAAACTTACAAAATAAATAAGGAGCCAGTAACCCCCTCTCCCAAATAAATAAGAGATTTGAACAGAAAATTAAAGAAAACCACTGAGAGACAGAGGGGACAATGAAAACAGACATATAGTGCTGGCAGGATGGCTCAGTGGGTAAAGACGCTTGCTACCAAGTCTGGTGATCTCAGTTCAATCCCCAGGACCCATGTGGTAGAGAGAACTGACGCCCAGAAGTTTTCTTCTGACCTCCACGTGCCCCTGAAATGAATAAACAAATGTAAATTTCCAAACAAACAAATAAACAGATGTGTGGAAACTGCAGAGTCACGATATCAGAAGGGACATTACGACACGTGAGAGGCCATCAGAAGAGTCCACAGAACCTTCCTCCAGAAGCAGCAAGTGGAGGAAGAGTTAATACTCAAAGAAGCAATGTTTAGGGCGTTTTGATGATTTAAGAGAGAAATCCTCACCTTTCAGAAACACAAAAGTCTGAAAGGAGATAAAAGCAGCCCACTCCACAAGCATAATAAAACAGGAGAGTATTATTTTTAAAGGACGGCTTTAAAAGGCTTCAGAGAGACACAAAGAACAATCAACAGGCACCAACCATCGGGCTGGCTCAGGTCCCCAAGAGATGCCAGCAGACTAAACCACCCATCAAGAGTGGCCTGGGGACAGACTGAGAGCTCACCATACAGGAACCCTTTCTTTTCTTTTTCTTTTTCTTCTTCTTTTTTTTTTGTTGTTGTTGTTTTGGTTTTGTTGTTTGTTTGTTTTTTGAGGCAGGGTTTCTCTGTGTAGCTTTGTACCTTTCCTGGAACTTACTTGGTAGCCCAGGCTGGCCTCAAACTCACAAAGATCCGCCTGGCTCGGCCTCCCGAGTGCTGGGATTAAAGGCGTGCGACGGGCTGGAGAGATGGCTCAGCCATTAAAGGCCAGGCTCACAACCAAAATATAGGAACCCTTTCTAAAAGACCCACTGACAGAGTACCGAAGGATCAGGCCCGTACAGAGCGAAGGGGAAGAAAAGAGACAGTAAACTTCCAGAGGTACGGCAAGATCAATCCTGCTAAAATTCCGGTGTGGGTGGAGGAGGGGCCCCACGGCCCACCCCTATCAGAAGAGCCATTGGTATGGCTGCCAAGGGTGAGAGAGTCACTCCCTTTTGGGTTTGTGGTGGCTGCTAGATTGCTCATGCCCAGTGGAGGGCCACATATCCTTGTGCATATGGGCAGCACTATTGGATTCAGGGAATTATTGATAACAAATAAAATAATAAAAATCAAAATAGGACATGAAATTGTTGGGGAGTGGGTAGGTGGGGGCACCAGAGAGAGACAGAGGGAGGTAATGGTGGGTGGATATTATTGATATGCACATATCAATATATGTATATGGAATACTCAAAGTATAAAAACATTATTTTTAAAAAGCAATGGTACTGCCAAGCTTCTAGATAAATCTAAATGAGCACTGATGGGAAAGGTTGGTAAAAAACTGAGTGGAAGATAATTCAGAGGCACTGAAGCCCTGGGGAATTGTGTGTGGGGGTGGAAAAGCCAGTCTGTGTTCTTACATCGAAAGCGAAGCTTGGTGTTTGCGAAGCCAAACTGCATGTTAGTACCGCAACACAGCTTCTCCATGCACAATAACCAGTTCTAGGGACTAATGAGGGGCTACTGTCTGTGGGATAGACGAAACTCATGGAATTGTACAGAAGCTATTTCTGTGGAACTTTAAACACTCATGACGACACAAAGGTAAACTCACCAAGGGGGAGAAAGCCATTCTTTAGAGGATCCTTGCCAACAAAAGCGCTTATTTCCTCTTTGCTAGCTAGATGCATCTAATGTAAACTCAATAAATGTTTTTGGCACTGCAAATTTCAGATTTTTAATGAAATAATGGTTTATCCACTAAGATGTCAAATTCTCCCTGCACCCTCTCTCTTTCTATCTCCCTATCTCTATCTCTACCTCTCTCTCAGACAGACTCTCACTATGTACCTGGCTGTCCTGGAACTCACTATGTAGACCAGGCTGGCCTTGAACTCACAATGATCTACCATTCTCTGCCTCTTGAGTGCTAGGATTAAAGTATGGGCTACCATGACTGGATCACAATAATTTTTTTTTTCCTAGGGCTGAGGACCCAAACCCAGGGCCTTGCACTTGCTAGGCAAGCACTCTACCACTGAGATAAATCCCCAAGCCCAATAAAATTTTTATAAGCATGTATAGGGAGCTAGATAAGGATGCTGAAGTTTATAGATGAAACAAAAACATATATATATATATGGAGAGAGAGAGAGAGAGAGAGAGAGAGAGAGAGAGAGAGAGAAAGAGAGAGAGAGACGCCAGGAAACCATTTTTAAAAAGTAGAAAAACAAAAAGTACGAAGGTAGACTAATTCTGCCAAATATTAAAACACAATATAAAGCCTTTAAGATTAAGGTGATATGGTGCTGGCTCCTGGGCAGGCAAAGAGACTGTTCAGTGAGCAGAAAAGCAGGAATAAAATTGAATGCACGTAACTGTGGCACCCAAGGCATCTGAGTTGATGATGGACTGTTGATCAGTGGTGCTCAGTAGCCTTTCAGAGGAAGACAAAAACAGATCCTTGCCTAATACTATAGGGGAAATAAATTCCACTTGGATCATGGAGCCAAATGAGAAAATAACCGTCCACGGACTAAAAGAAAATACAAGTGAATTTTTCTCTAGCTTTGGTGTACAGGGAAAGTATTCTAAGCATGACTCAAAAACCTAGAAGTCACAAAAGAAAGCATGGTAAGTTTAACAACAGAATGTGTTTAAAAATAAATATGAATTCCTAACATTTTGGTTTTTATGGGGAGTTAAAGAAAAGCAACATCAAAAGGCAATTGACAACACTGAGAAGGTAGACCCCAGATACCAGAAAATGTGAATACCACGTCTACAGAAAAAGACGACACTATAGAATTAAACAAGAAACTCCCAAAACTACAGCAAAAAAAAAAAAAAAAAAAAAAAAAGGGAAAATGAGAAAGACAATTTGGGCTGACAAGATGGGTCAAGGGGTGAAGACCCTTGCTGCCAAACCTGACTCCTCAATGTAATCCCTGAGACCCACATAGCAGAGAGAGTGCTTATTCCTGTTCCTGTAAGTTCCCTCTCTCTCTCTCTCTCTCTCTCTCTCTCTCTCTCTCTCTCTCTCTCTCTCTCTCTCTCACACACACACACACACACACACACACACACGTAATAACAGTTAAAGAAATCGAATGTGCA
This sequence comes from Onychomys torridus, assembly GCF_903995425.1. NCBI lineage: Eukaryota > Metazoa > Chordata > Mammalia > Rodentia > Cricetidae > Onychomys > Onychomys torridus. The sequence goes on along the minus strand of NC_050449.1, from coordinate 61,738,542 downwards.
ATTTACTGTACAGCCAGCCTTTAAACATGAAAGAGATGTGAAACTCATCCTGAAAGTGAGAAATACATATTCACTTCTCATGGATCAGACCAGAGCAAATAAGAACCGCCGGTTCTATGGACAAAGCCTTATTGTGAAGAGGGTGCAAGGCCCTGGAAGAAACCAACAGCTAACAACCTGCACACAGTCTTGTCTTCAGAGGTGTCATTTCAAACTGCAGGAATTTGCTCTGAGATGCACCTCCAGCAATAGAAACACTGGCATGCATGAGCCTATTCATTGCAGCAGTGATCCTAATTGCAAAATACTGGAAACAAGCTGGGAAGGTGGCTCAGCAGGGAAGGGCACTTGCTGTGCAAGCTTGAAGACTTGAGTTCAAAGCACCCCACCAGGTGGAAAGCCACCTGTGGGGGCATGTGCTTGTAATCCCAGGTCTATAAAAGGCAGAGACAGAAAGATCACAGAGTTTACTTCAGGCTGCCAGCCTAGCTTCAGGTTCCGTGAGAGACCCTGTCTCAGCTTCAAGTTCCCAGGGAGACCTCATCTCAGCTCCAAGTTCAGTGAGAGACCCTGTCTCATGGGAATAAAGTTGAGTGACAGAGCAGGACACCTGACATCTGGCCTCTGTATGGGGTCACACTCTCACACACATACATAAAATAAAAAAAATAAGTAAACAAATAAAACTTAGAATTTGGAAGATGAAATACTCACACATAAGAGGGGAGTGTATGACCTCTGATGTGCTCATGTTTAATGAGCCTACACAGGTATAAGAACAAGGAAGGAGTCATGGAACTCAGATGGGGTGCATTCTCAGGGCTGTCTGCTAAAGACTTGGAAAAAGTGCTCGTCAGCAGCCACATCTTTGTCTCACAATCTTGTCTCCTATAAAATGAACTAGGATTCCTTGGATAAAGGGCAAGTTAGAACAGAAACAGCAGAAAGAGATCCTGAACACCTTGTATAGCCACAAAAAAAAGAAAAAGAAAAAGGAAAAGGAAATGTTCACAACATCACAAGTATGTGTGCAAAGGACATGGTGGGTGGCAACCATGTCCAAATTATAGACTTTTTCAGTAAATACCATATGTCATGACAGGGGCTCTGTGCCAAAGGAAAAATAGTCATGTAAAATAAAAATTAAATTTAAGTTGGTAAATGTAGGAAAGGATTATCTCCTTCTGTCAAATTAATAAATATAAATGATGGAAATAGAAAACTAAACATTTTACAAACACTGCAGCACTAAGTGTCATAGCTAACAGTTATCAGAGAATGTTGCAGGTAATTTAAGAGCATATTGGTGAAAACTGGAATGCTTGTGTATCTCAGACTAGCTCCCAGATAGAACTCAACTGAAAAAGGAAAACAAACGGCCACTTTATAGTGGGGAAAAGTGTGACCTACATCACAATAACCAAGTGACAGATGCTAACACCCCCAGGAACAACACAAAGCAATACTACACAGCACTAAGAGCCACCCCATATCATGCTTATGGTTTTCTTTTTTGTGTGCATGTGCATGCATATATGCACATGTATGTATGTGTGAATGCATGTGCATGTATGTGTGTGTGCATGAATGTGTATGCACGTGGGGAGAGATGTATATGTGCTTAAGTGTATGCATATATGTTGGTAAGCATGCATGTGTGTGCATAAATTTGTGTGTGCATGTGTGTATGCAGGTATATATGTATGTGGCTGTGAGCCCATGTACATGGAGGCCACAGGACAAATTTTGGGTGTCATTCCTTGAGTACAATCCACCTTTCTCTTTCATTTTTATTGCTTCAGGGTCATTCACTGGGCTGGAGCTCACTTTGTAAGCTAGGCTGGCTGGTCAGTGAGCTCCAGGAATCTGCCTGTCTCTGCTTCATTTGCTCTGGGATTACAAGCATACATACTTGGCTTTTTATAGTTTTAGATGTAGGTTTTGGAGGCCAAATTCAGGTCTTTCTGCTTGCAAGGCAAGCACCTTACCAATTTTGCCATCTTCCCAGCCCTTACGGTTTTCTTACCAAAATGCATGACTTGAATTTCATCAGGAAGGGACGGGAGACCAACCAACCCAAAGTGAAAATTGTTCCATGAAATTTATTAGACAAACACTCTTCCAAATGTCAAGGTCATGAAAGACAAAGACAGAGCGAAGAGCTGCCCCAGATGAAAAGGGACTAAGGAGACCAGTCAGCTAAAGGTCAGGAGTGTTGATGAACTAGACCCTGTTCCAGGAAAGGGGCATTAGGAGGATGGTTATAAAATGTGGACAAGGTCTAGAGACAAGCTTGCAGAATTATAACAGTGGTGATTTTTTTAGTTTGGGTCATTTTACTGTCTTATGTAAGATGTTCACATCAGGGGCTGAGGAAGAAATGTCTAGTGGAATTCTTGGTGGTATTTACAACCTTTAATAAGCCTGAAATTATTACAAAATGAAAATCCAGTAATAAAAACACATTTAAATGGCATATTAAAATTTTAGGAGTTGCACAAAAAAATGAATAAGTGTGAAGAAAATACAGAAAAGCAAAGCAATTCGCTGGGAATTAAGACAAGAAGGAGAAAACAGAAGAAAAATAACTTGTTAAAATGTAACCAAAATGACAGGCCCAAAACCAAATAGATCAGCAATCACAATAATAATGCCATCATCGGGTTCATAAACAAAAGCACCCGTAGGAAGTTTGGACCCAGTGGCAGCCTGTTTTGATGAAGCACATTTTTAAATGCCAGGTTGTACAGGGATGTGGAATAAGCATCCTGTAGGCAGAGCCTGGACAAGAAGGGGGTCCTAGTGACAAGACTGGGAAACAGGAACTGCAGGGAAAAGCAAAATGGCAGGTACCAGTTTCAGGATAACTTCAGCAGGAGCTGTGACTGACAAGGACTGAGAGAATGTAAGCTTTTGTCCTGCTTTGTAAGGTCTGGATGACAGGACAGGGGAAGGGGTGATGGGGGTGCAGGGGGGGGCACTCCTCTACATCCCAGCTAGGACATTCCATGCATAAGCCCTGCAAGATCACCACAGCTGGAGGAGGGAGAGTTGAAGGGGACACCCAGAACTGATACCAGTCACTGTTGCCCGGAGGTCATACTCTAGATCTGATTGGATGTCCCCAACCCAGCAGCTGCAGTAGAGTGTGCATTCTCTTTGACACAAAGAAGAAAACTCATCATTGCCCAAAGGGAAAGCACACCAAGGAGATAGGTTCACACCAAGGAGATGCACACCAAGGAGGTTCACACCAAAGAGGTCCACGCCAAGGAGGTTTAGGCCAAAGAGGTTCATCAAGCCTGGGTTTCTGTGTGGCGGATAAAGTTTCCATCTAAAATCAAAAGTGTCAGAATTACACCAAGTTAACAAATCACTGATAGTAGGAAGAGTGTGTGTGTGTGTGTGTGTGTATGTGTGTGTGTGTGTGTGTGTGTGTGTGTGTGTGTGTGTGCCTATGTGAGATGTGTACACACATAGAGACCTGAGCCTGGAGGAGGACATCAGGTGTCCTGCTCTATCCCTCTATCACGCTCCATCTCATTCCCTTGAGACTGAGTCTCTCACTGGTCGCCAGCAAGCCCCAGATGTTGGTGTCACCACTTGGCACAGTACTTGAGTAGCAGGTGCATGCGTAGCTTTTTACATGGATGCTGAGATCTGAACCTGGGTCCTAATGCTTGTGCATGCAGGCACTCTTACCCACAGAGCCACCTCTCCAGACCTGTGAGTAGGAATTTTTTCTCACATGTTTCTTGGTAAGTAAACAAGCAAGACAAAGATTAGCAAAACAAAAACAAAAAAACCTGCTCTGAAGAACACTAATATTGATCTAGGTCTATTGGTGGCACAAAGAATTCACCAAGCAGAGAAAAAAACAGTGTGTTTACACATTGTGATGAGTTGACTCAAAAATAATTACAGAAAAGAGGAAACTGAGCAAGATAAACAACGTGAATTTAGAAAGAAAAAGTCACACTTGGGTAAACAATGAGTTAAGGAAACTCACAGTGGAGGGCTGAAATACTTGGAGGTGAACAATTCTGAAGGCACTGTATATCAAATATATGAGATTCAGTGAAAGCAAGGATTAGAGGAAATTTATAGTCTTACATTCACCTATTAAATATTGAAAATAATTGAGTTAAGTATTCATTTTAAGAGCTAAGAGAAAAACAGATTAAAAACAAAAGAGTAGAAACAAATAAATTAGATAGGAATTAAAAAATGGGAAGTATATTAAAGACTTACAAGACTAAAAGCTGGTATGTAAAGAGCTTGAGACAAACTTCAAGTCTGTCCAATTTTTAAAAAGGGGATAAATTATACCTACATAAAAGGACATTATGGCCGGACGGTGGTGGCGCACGCCTGTAGTCCCAGCACTTGGGAGGCAGAGCCAGGTCGGATCTCTGTGATTTCAAGGCCAACCTGGGCTACTAAGTGAGTTCCAGGAAAGGCACAAAACTACACAGAGAAACCCTGTCTCGAAAAACCAAAAATAAATAAATAAATAAATAAACAAACAAACAAATAAATAAATAAAAGGACATTATGAAAACGGAAAGTTATTATAAATTCAAAAATGTAAATGATATGGAAAATTATAGCTAGAAATGGATTTACAGACCAATACAGATAGATGATATGGATAGATAGATGGATGAATGGATAGATAGATAGATAGATAGATAGATAGATAGATAGATAGATAGATGATAGATGTGTAGATAATTGATAAATGATAAACAGATGTGCACACATATGCACACTCAGAGACACAGACATACACACATACACACAGAGAGACATATAAACACACACACACACACAAATTGATGCAGAAAAAAAAGTTAGAAAATCTAAGTGAGATTAGGACCTTCAAATAAACTAATTTCTAGTTAGCAGTCCATTTTCAGCATAGAAAAATATGCAACTGAGTAATTAGTCCATACTAAATACAAAATGAACTGCATATAAAAATGCCTGTGTCAGCTTTTAGACATACTGTAAGAAAATGTTCAAGATTTATCTTTAGAAAGATGGGGTAATATGGTATCTTAAATGAGATGCCCCCAAAGCTAAGATTATGAAAACACAACATGTTAAAATTAATTATGTAAAGGGGTTGGGGACTTAGCTCAGTGGCAGAGTGCTTGCCTAGCAAGTGCAAGGCCCTGGGTTCGGTCCTCAGCTCTGGAAAAAAATAATTATGTAAAAGTTAAAACTTCTGAATTGTAAAAGACAGTGTAACAAACAAATAACCAGAAAAGACACTTAGTAGTGACAGGGATTTTAGTTAGGCTGTCCAAAAAATATTCCTGATATCATTAATATAAAGACAAATATATCACAGGGAAACAAAACAATTATAGGCACAAGTAATTTATAAGAAAAGGAGACAATGCCACTTATGTGAGTTTAGAACAAATTTAAAACCTCAGGGTATCATTAGATAAAGTAAATACCGACAACTTTGGGGAAGAATATAAAGTGATAACCCTCACACAGTGATGATGGAAATATAACTTGGGGAGAATTTAACAATACACGTATCTTGTAGTTTAGCAATTCTATTCTTTGTCCATGTCTTCCCATCTCATCTGATTGTCTTTCCCCTTTAAAAAAAATAACTAACTGGGACTGGGAAGTTGGTGCATCAATTAAGTGTGCTTGCTGCTTTTCCAGAGAACTGAAGTTTGTTTCCCAGCAACCACACTGGGTGGTTCACAGCCACATGTAACTACAGTTACAGGATATCTAATGCCCTCTGCTGGCCTCTTCAGACAGTGAATTCATGTGTACATACATACAGGTGTAGATACACAGACACATAAATAAAACATAAAATTAATAAATTTTTTATAAAATAACCAACCAAAATGATTTTGAATATCAGCGATCAGGCCTCACCGTCACTTAAAAAAATGGATTTTTTTTTTTTTTTACTAGTGTTAGCTAGAGTTCCAAACAATTGAAGGAAAAAAATTTTTCAAATTATCTTACTTAATGTGGTAACTTTGTTACCAAAGTCGGTACCAAAAGCAGAAAACGTTACACATATTTACGGGGAGAATAGAATAAAAATGATCACTGCAATATTACTAGAAATATTCAATATCCTCAAAATGGAAGTGTGCACTGTAAAGAAGTGAATGCTTTCTAGCATGATGACAGGATTGGCAGAGTACAATACAGAAGTTCAAGGAACCAGGGAGAGGTATCAGTGTCAACACAGACCACAGTAAGTAGAGAGCACTAAGATGGCCATGACGTTTTTCTGTAAACCGATGGGTGGCTACCGTGTTCTAGGACGAGAGAAAAACATACAGATAACCACACTGAAGGAATCTTACTGGAGAGGAAAGAAGGGGTGACATTGAAGAGAGGTGCCATACAGCTTCAACTTGGGGCTGGCTCAATGTCTCGTGCACAGACACCTGCTCCCAACCCTGACAACTTGTATTCTATCCCTGGGACCCACACAGTGGAAGAAGAACAGAATCTGGCCAGTTGCCCACTGACCTGTACACATGCACTGTGGCACACATGGGCCCTCATTCACAGACACACAAAGTAAAATAAAGGAAAATAAATTTAGATGTAATACAAACTTAAAAGTAAAGCCTTCAGCTTGGCTGGTGTAAAAGTAAACACTGAAAGAAAGGCAAGTTCTTTCTAACGCCTTCTGCCAGGGCCAGGGCCCGCAGTCAGAGTCTCTCCAGGACACCAGAACAATGCTCTCTTTCACCAAATCTGAGCCATTTGTACGCACGACACTGTTGCTGCTTCAGCCGGCATCCCATGGTGCAGCCAAAAGAGTTCATTTTCCCACCCTCCCCCTTTCTGAGAGCAGAAGACAACAGCTGGCGTCCCCAGCTTCTGGCAGCTCTAAAGATTCTCCCACCATTTCCTGGAACACGGGAAACAAACATTTCCAGTCTCCCCTTCCCTTTCAGGCTCAGTTTTCATCTTCTAAGACCCAAGCCCCAAAGTAAGTGGGAGGCTGAAGGGAGAGAGTAGAGCTCCCTTCTTTGCTGTGCAAGCCTGGTGACCTGGGTTCAATACCAGGAACACATTCCTGAAGACAGAAGGAAAGAATCAATGTCACGAAGTTGTCCTCTGACCTCTACATGTGTACCATGGCAAGCATGCTTGTATGTTGTGTATGCACACACACGAAAGAGAGAAGGGGGAGGAAGGGAAAGAGGGAGAGAATGAGAATAGGAGTGCTTGAGGGAATTTATGTTCCCCAATATGCCCTGAGGGCTCTCCTTCCCCAATAGAAAAGTCCTCATGGTCATCATAGCACGGAATACATCCCCTAGGTCCTATTCTGTGCCTTCGGACAGGGCACCTAGTACCTCTATGCTTCCATTTCAGCCTCATAAAAGGGAAATAACAACAGATCTCTAAGGAAGTCTACTAGGAGCTTTGAGTACTGAGCATCCCTTCCTTGCATGCATACTCCACATCAATCACCATGTTAGTGCTTTTCCTGTCTCACTATCTTCAACTCTGAGAGAAAGGAAAGAGGGAAGTGTAAAGATTTTTCCAGAAGGCACAACACAAGTGTCATACAGCTATCTCTTCCTAGTTCAAACACTCTCTCCTGGAAGGAGGCTTGCTAAGACTCAGGAAGTCAAAAAAACTTAAAAGACACAGGAAGTTCCTGAAACCTGATTAGCAAGGCCAGTCTCCAAGGTTATGTAAACTGTAGCAGTTTCAAGGCAAAGAGACTCTCCAATCAGCAGAGTTGCCTGCAAGGAGATGCCTTAAGTCCTGCATTGAGGCTGCAAGGCCTGCATCGAGCTTTGGGAAGTAGCTTTTATGAGATGCCACACATCCTGCAGTGGGCTTTGGAGATAAAGCATCCCTAACTCACACTCCTGATTAGAACCTTAGTAATATCACTGCTTCATCCTAGATAGGGTACCAATGACAAATGAAAGAACCAATTCCACCTGAACAGTGCTTAATGAACCAGAACACTTCAGTGACCTGGCCAACACTGCAAGATCACCCAACTCCTCTCCAGAAGATCACAGTAATGAATGGGGACATCCTGTAGCCTCTATGGGCTATAAACTATGAACACATTTTCTCTGTTGATCACAGCATGGCTGTGGGAAAAATGTGTCATTCCCACCTTAGAGACAGATAGACAATTATTGCTTGGATAAGATATCTGTGTCATCTGAGGTCAAGTCTTCAACTACAGATGCTCCTGTTGGGTCTTTGTTCATCAGAATGCTAACATTTCTGGTCCACCAGGTGACTCATGTGTTTCTATGCAAAGATCTAGCTCTGGGCTAGAGACCTGAGGACCTGAGTTCATCCCTGAGCATGACAGAAGGCGAGAACTGACTCCAGCAAGTTGTCCTCTGACCTCCGTGCATAATCTATGGCACATGTGCACCACCCCAACACACACAAAATGAATGTAAAAAAAAATTTTTAGCATCCAGCCTCATTTTGTTTTGACAAATCATAGGAACTAGCTGCTATTTAGTAATTCCAAACTCATCCATTTGTTCACACAGCGATTAAGAGACCATAATGCATCAGCCCCTGTTGTTCCTTGCATGAGGAGGTGAAGAAACAGGCATGAATGGTGATCAATCTCTCATTATTTTCTTCTTCCTCGTTTGTGTAGAAAGCATCATCTGTGAAATCTCTCTCGTCTTAGTCTCCCTCTTGCCTAGTTCCATCCTCTAGGGACTGGTCCCTGGTCCTGCCGCCCTGTCCTGTCCTTTTATAGCACCTGGGGGCCATCACCCTCCTCCAGTGAGCCACCATGAAACCTTGAGGATGGGCTGCAGGAGTGTCCATCCCCATCCCTTGCCATTCTCCCAGGGGCTTTAAGGATCCTTTGGTAATAAGCTATCACTCGTAAATCTCAAAACAAGACAAAAACAACCCTGCCTCGGCTCATTCCTCACCATTGACTAAAGTGTCCTTTGCCTGACATGCTTCTTCTTTAGCCTTCCCCCAGAGAACTCCTATCTAACTTCTAGATGAAGCACAAACATTTCCTTCTGGGTTGTAGCCTTTCTTGCCTCCCAGCAGACCCTTCTGCTGTGAGCCAATCTTTTGTTACATGGCACTGGAAACCTTCCTAACCTATGTGCTCCTCCTTCAGGACAGTCATCTCCTGGACAGCTTAGAATCACAACTCATCCTGACCCATGATCAGCCTGTCGCAGAGCCAGGACTAAGAAATATTTTCTCAATGGATTCAGTGTGTGTGTGTGTGTGTGTGTGTGTGTGTGTGACACGTGTATGTGGAGAGGAGATGAGGAAGACATCTGACTTTGACCCTAGGGGATAGAACTCGGGTCTTCACACTTGCATGGCCTGCACTTTCCTGATGAGCCCTATACTCCCATCACTTGTACTCTTAGCCTTATTCTTGCTCACCAGCTAAGAGGAAAACCTTTCTATTGCATTTAGGCGACCTGGTGGGGCAAGGCAGGAGCACATGGAGTTTTACATCTCCAGTGGTCTGAGTGTGTGCACACTATCTAAAGTCCACATGGAGATTTAATCCCAGTGCAATGTATTAAGAGGTAAGGCCATTCAGATGTGATTAGGTCATGAGGGCTCCTCTCTTGTGAATGAGAATAAAGCTCTATAAAAGCAACTCCTTTGCCCTTTATTATAAAAGCTTTTATCCTTTCTGACCCTCTTCTCATGCTACATGAAAGGATGTAGCAACCGTCCTCTCTGCAGAATGTGGAGACCAGGGGCCATATTGGAAGGACAGAGCAGCCCTCCCCAAATACTGGGCCCACTGGCACCTTGAGCTCTGATGTCATCATCTCCACAATTGTGAGGATGACATCTCCACTGCTTACACATCTCTCTGTTGGCAGGATTCTGTTTCAGCAGTATGAGCATATTTAAGGTAACTTATGATTTGTCTCAACACGTTAATCTTAAAACCATTCACGCTGCCCATCCACATTTATTACCTGAGTGTGGGGCAGAATGCTGTTCATTTTAGTGGGAATTAAAAAATGTTTGAGCCTCTACTCTGACTCGGAGTGTCAATAGCATCAGACATGCTCCCTGCCTAGACAGTCTAAGTCACCCTGGAGAAGGGGTGCTGGGGCAGGGGGATGCCATAACTACAAGTCCAAGCTTGGGAGAGAACCAACAGTCAAAAGAGCCATGGAGCCAAGAAGACAGATGAGCCATCTCAGAGGAAGGAGGTAGAGCCAAGGGCTGGAATCTTTAGTCCTCGGCTCCTGTGGACAGAGCAGAGCAAAAAGAATAGCGGAGGGGTCGAGGGCAGACATGACGGCCACGTGAGACTGCAGGAATCTACAAGGCTGGTCTGGCTGGACTGTAATGACTATGAGTCGGGAGATATTTGCACAGCTCCTGTCTTAGATTTGCAAGTGCTTTTCCATTTCCATTGTTTCACCGACTGATGTACAACAAGGCTCCAGCAAGCTCAGCGAGGCCATTCAGTCTGAGAAGATCCATTTCTCCCACCCAATGGGAACAGTCAGAGAAGGCTGAATATCCATCCATCCACCTCCAGACCTCCATCGTCAGCTCCATGGGTGTTATTAAGCATCCCCACATCAGTATTCCAACCCCAGAGTCCCTCCAAATATCCATGTAAACATTCATTTACATTTAGATTGTACTTCTCTGGATTCACACTCTCTCCCTGAAAACTCTAACAATCCAATTATCAAGAAAACCAACATGTCATTTCTAAGCCTTGGGTGGGGGTGGGGGTGGGGAGGTACTCATACTCCAGGAAACTTCTGTAAAGCATGAAGCAGTTCTATGTTCCTGTCTGGATAGATTTGGCTAGCTTCCCAACATGCTTGAGAGCAAACCTTAAAATATGTGTGTTCCTCCACAGGGAAAGGTGGAGAGGTCAGGTGACTGAGGTAACTGGTACATTTGTTTTAAAAGGGTGAGGGGGAAAAAGTTGTCAGAGAAAACAGTGAAGAAGGAAAGCCTTGGGAAGCCTGCTTGAAGCAGTGGGAAAAGGCCTCCATTGGAAGCATGGAGTTGGCTTCTAATCCCAGCTCAGTGGCTAATTAGCTTCCTAAGGGTCCATTCGTTTCTACATCTTATGCAGCAGGGCTGAAAAGTTTCAAGGAACTCAACTGGTAATTCCCTTAGGGAGGACTGTTATCGTGAGTGCTGCAAGAAGCCATGTCCATGGGTATTGGCATCATTGGCACAAAGGAGACAGCCACCAAATGAGAAAGATCAGGAAGGTGATTTGAAGAAATCAAGAGTCAGCATTCTATTAGGGGATGAGGATCAAACTGCAGGCCAAACCACAGACAACTGGGCAGAGAAAGACAATTTTGCCAGCTCAGTGTCTTCAGAATTACACATCCCAGTGGAGATGGGGACTTCTGCAAAAATCTGGGACTAGGAGGAGACCCAGAGCTGGTTTTAGGGACAAGTGTTGAGAGAAAGAGAAGTCCTCCTTCTGTCCAGCAGGTGATGAATGTGGTGACTGGATCCTGTCTGCAGATGAACTCAATTTATTCCCTTTGAAGTACCAATGAGTTTTCCCTATTGAATAAAATCCAAACCACACCAAAGGAAGAACACAAAGAGAAGGCAAAGAGAAAGACACTGAGCATAAATGCTCTAAGCTCTGGAGCACGTAGGTCAGAGCTACCACACTCCAGGAGGACTTGGTGCCAAAGTGATGTTAGTCCAACTTCTTGGAGGTCTCGCAGGCTAAGAGGTCTTCTCTAAAAGATACTAAAAAGCCAGCACCCTTCTGTGGTCTCAGTCCAAACTTCCACAGACTCTGGAGCTCCAGATGCCTTCATAGTACCTCCTTCATGTCCATCCTATCCAACAACCATTTCTTATGGGGGGACAGAGAGTCCATCTCACTGGACATTTTGGGAAAGAGGTCAATAAAGACACTGAATACGGGGACTCTAGAGATGACTCAGCAATTAAGTGTACATCTTGCTCTTGCAGAGGATGACTCAGCAATTAAGTGTACATATTGCTCTTGCAGAGGACCTGAGTTCAGATCCCAGCACCCATAGCATGTGGTTGACAAGCACCAGGAACTCCACTTCCAGAAATCTGATGCCTCTGGCCACATGGTGCACACACACACACACACACACACACACACGGAATTTAAAAAAATAACTTAAGATGAGAAACTGGACACAGAAAAAGAACGTGGCTAATTAGCATGCCAAAGAGTCGTCTTGGGAGTATTCTTTGGTATGGTTTTTAAAGCTGCTACGTCTCAGGACTTCCATCTCTTGATTAGCACAGAAAAGGTATTTGCCAGGTAGCTCACAGTAAATAGTTCCATCAGGCGTTATCAGGGGCTTACGTTTTTTTATCACCCCCAAAGACTGACACACCTATTTTCTTATAAGATGCTCATCATATTATAGGAAGAAAGGGTGAGAAAATGGCAGTTTCTCCCCTTCACAACTGAAAAATCTGCTCAAGTGGCTGCTCAAGAGCAAGTCAGGAGTAGAACTGGCCACTGCCAACTCCGCTCCAACCCACTGCCAATTTTTGCTATAAAGATGCAATTGATTGTAAATTATTCATAAAATATGGTGTTTCTTTTGAAGTGATTTTATTGTTTCCCATTTTATCCAGAGCATTGCATATTCATCACAGAGAATTTAGAAAGAACAAATAAGTACAGAGAAGAAAGTCAGGATCATCCATAGCTGCACTGAAAGACAGCATCGTTTGAGAAGGAAAGAGCAGCATTCGAAACACTGCCTAGTCTACCATCCTGAGACTGTCACAAGAAGGAGAGTTCCAGAGTGCCAGCCATCAGCAGCTAGAGACACAGCAGGGTGGCTTCATAAGGGGTGCTGGAACAGTGCTGAGAGTCAGCGCTGTCTGAAGGAAGAGCCAGTCAAAACTTCGTTTGGGGTTGGTTTCGGAGACTGTTTCATGTAACTAGGGCTGGCCCTGAAGTCACTGTGAGGCCAGACTGAACTTCTGATCCTGTCTCCAAGGGCTAGGACTACAGGCACCCGCCAGCACACCTGTTGTTTTACATATCGCTAGGGCTGGACTGCAGGGCTAAGTTTAAGATACTATGGTCCCCTTGAGGAGTGAACTGGGGGGAGGGATGCATGTGATGCTCTAGGATGAAAGGGAGAGGGAGGGTATTGCCATCAAGAGTGAAGCAGAGGGGTGAGGCAGCAGGCTGTGTGCATATGTTGAGCTAAAGGGCAGAGGAAGCAGGCACTTGATGGTGAATGGAGAGTCTGTGGAAGTCCTCTGCTGCTGCTTCTTGTGAGCTGGTTTGTTTCCATCGAGTAGCAAGGACTGGGTGCAAGGGTGAAGAAGAGATAAGAGGAGCTTCAGAGGAGAGGGTAGAGACAGCTGTCTCCGAGAGGAAGAGAGACATTGATTCTGAAGGAGCCTTTGAAGTCCTCAGCTTGGTTTTTGACCCAACTAGCTACACCAGCAAGAACTGCAGTAGACCTGGTGTGTTCTGTTTCATCAGTATCGGGGGCAATTAAGCCAGATGATGAAACTACCTAAGAGTAAGGCGATGATAGGGATGGGAAAGAAGGTTCTGGAAAATAAGAGGAAGGCACTATGTAGATGAATCACACTGGAGGTTAAGGTCTGTGGGTAGTGATGTGAGAAAGATGTGAACTAGAAAGAGAGAAGGTCCTAGGCAGAGAGGTGAAGTACGGGATTGAGAGAATCCAATGTGTCACATCTCTCAGTGACAACAATGTCTGTGACTGGCTTTGAGTGTAAGTGGCTGAATTAGAGATGAACAAAATCGGTAATGGCCAGACTTCAGACAGAGAGGCCACAATAATAGAAGCAGCGTGTACCTCTAGAATGAAATTAGCAATTACAATAGACACACAACCATCAGAACACAGAGAATAAACGACTATGGAGTGCCCGGTCGAACATCTACAATGCAACCACTATACCAAGGCTTGAAGAAAAGCACCAAAGGCAGAGGCAGGAAGATTGTAAGGATGAAGGATGAGGATGTCCCACCCCAAGATGAAGAGCTACAAAAGTATCAAGGATGACTGAGTTAGAGAAGCAGTCCTCTTGGAGACCATCAACTAGGTAGCTTCTCCAATCCCAAATGGTCAGCCTCAAATACAGGTACACAAGAGATGTACTAAATGGGCTTGGTAGGCTCTGAGTGTGCAAGTGTGCATGCATGTGTGTGGTGGTGGTGGTGGTGGTAATGGTGTGTGTGTATGTGTGTGTGTATGTGTGTGTGTGTGTGTGTGTGTATGTGTGTGTGTGTGTGTGTGTGTGTGTGTGTGTGTGTGTGTGTGTAACAAGAAGAAGTATAGAAGAAGAATTACAGATGAGGTTAGGGATATGACAGGGAATAGGTGGGGTTGTAGGAAGAGCTGAAGTGGGAGAGGAAAAGGCAAAAAGGATGTAAATATAGTACTCATGCATGAAATGCTCAAAAAAGTAAACAAAAATTAAATTAATGTTGACAAACAAAGGCATATCTGCTAAAAATTCATAGACTAGTATTCACAAAAATTTTTCTAAAGACAGAGTCAAACTAGAATAATATTAAACAAAGCCAGAGCTGCTGAAAAACACGATAACGAGACCAAGATAAGTATATGGCTTCTCACTACATCATCCATTAACATTGGAATGATAGAATCATGCCTGGCTATCAGATTGAAGAACTCTGATAGTCGAAGCACTTACAGTGTAATGTTTTCTAATTTGAAATTGTTTAACATTGGAGATTTGTTTTCTTAATGGATTCACACAATAAATAAACAAAGAATATAAAAATCTCAATTGTACATGCTCCCAGAATCCCATGCAAGGGAAATTCTATCCAGATCAACAGTGTCCTCGGATAAATGCCAAGATTTATTCTTATAGATGCTTAATAGCTGGTGATCACCTTGAGCTAGAGGAAGCTTAGTCAATGTCAGAGCAGGTTGATCTTGGCTCCTGTGTCCTGGAATGTGGCCTCTAACTGCTGCTCTGTCCGAGGTTGTAAAAGATGTTGACCCAGCTCCTCTAAGCCTGGCTCAATGCAGCTGTAGACAATCACAAGTACAGAAGTCCCTGCTGGAACTTTCAAGGTCTGGCTGCCACTTGTCCTCTGGGAGCCCGAGTTCTTTCCCTGTCTCCACACGCACCATTGAGAAGGCTTTCAGGGAGTGAAGAGAAACCAGCTCGCACATCCCTTTCCAGCACACACTTCTCCGATGGCTGGTGACCCTGGCAGAAGTGTGCCTGCACTTCCTGCTAAACATCATTGAGTAGACTAGGCTGAACCCTCTAGAACCGTGTCCTGCTTTCACAGGACAGCACTCCTTCAGTCCGCACCTGCTACATATTTCTCCCAGGCACCTTCCATTGCTTATGTAACACATAATTTATAGACTAGGAGGAACACCCTGACAGAAACCACATTCCCACTACCTGCAATCAAACCCTCCTGTGGTCAGTGAAACTAATGCTGTATCTTGTTATTTTCTCCCCAAAGTCCTGCAAAAGACCACCTCACATCCACACTGCTGGCTGAGGTTTGGGTATGGCTCTGTAAGGTTCAGACCCTTTGATGGGAAGGTATTGCAGAGGCAAGGCTGGAGCCAGGAGTAAGCATGGGGCAAAAACAGCCAAGGGAGAAAGTAGCCAAGAGTTCTGGAAGGGTTCAGGAGAGAGTAAGATGAGAGGTAAGAGGGGACCTGCAATTCTTGCTCTCCCATTACCGTGTCCAGGAGAAGCAGCTATACTGCTTACTAAAACCCAGTCCCTCGACAATGTAACACACCCTAGCTCTGACAACTCGGGGTCCAGAAGGATCCATAAATCTTTGTCTCAAAGGGCTTTGAGCATGGAAAAAGATCTTAACCTTTAAAATGTGAGAAACTGGCAGAGGAGTTCTTACCACATGGTCCAGGGGAGTCACAAGCATGCCTTCCCAGATATGGTGTTTCAAAGCTACATTTCTTCTCTCTCTAGGTCTGGGCATGAAACTTCCCAATGTTCCAGAAAAGAAGTACAAACTTCCATTTTCTCTCAAAGACATTTAAAACAGGCTCTTGGACTGGGAGGAGGGCTCTGTGGGTAAAGTTCTTACTACTCAAGCATGAGGACGTGAGTTTGATCCCCAGAACTCAAGTAAAACAGCTGGGCATGGTGGCACACATCTGTAATTCCCGCACAGGGGAGGTGGAGACAAGCAGGGTCACTGGGGCTTCCTGGAAGGCAGCTTAACAAATCAGTGTGTCCCAGGTTCAGTGAGTGACTGTCTCAAAAGTGACAAGTAAAAACAGTTGCTGCCCAAGTCTGACCTCCTCAGTTTGATCTCCGGGACTCACATAATGGTGGAAGGAAAGATTTGACTCCTGAACACTGCCCTTTGACCTCCACATGTGCACTGAATCATGTGCACACACTAATAATTAAAAAACAGTAAGGTGGGGAAATAAGTGAAGACATCCAACATTGACCTCTGACCTCCACCATACACATGTATGTGCACCTACACACACACACACACACACACACACACACACACACACACACACACACCACACCACAGGAACACATACATAAACCTACCCATATACACAAAATTAGCTCTAGCACACAGTAGGTTCTCAAAAATGTTAAATATAGGAAATTAATGGAAAACAAACAACTGAATTAGATTTAATGTGGTTTATGTGACTGTCACCTCCACTCAATATCATTCCAGACTTAATAGCTCTGACTTTAAAAGGCCTTATTTATATATAGTCTCAAAGTCCTTTTTCAAACTGCAATCCCATTCAGAAAGCCTTTGGATTCAGCCTGCCTTCGTTCACCAAATTTATAGGAAAGACAATCTTGAACCATCTGGTGCCTATTTAATTTTTAACCACCTCTCCCTTGAAATATTTCTTTCTCCATTCTTATTTTGTCCTAAAAACTTGGCTATGAGCTAAACGGCACCATCTGTGACTTCCAGTAAATACAACTGTTGCTAATGAAATTACCCAGTTTCATCATTTTGATTTAAATGCCTTGCCTGTTTTTCCTCTGACCTTTAGTTGCTTGCCATCAAATGCAAGCGTTTGTGAATTTAGATACATACGTCCATGTAGGTCAGTCTTGAAGAATAAATCTTCTGTGTGAAGCCCAGGAAGATGGCCAAGCCGGCTCAGCGGGCTGACGTGAGAGGTGGGGGCCAGAACTGTGCAGAGAAATATGGATAGCATTTGTGCCCGTCCACTCAATGTGCGCAGGGCCCCGGGGCAGACCCCCGCCTTGTGACCAAGTGGCCACACGGTCTGGCTTGCCGGCCTCCCATTTGTCAGTATGCTAGTGATATTAATGAGCTTCGGTCCTGGAGTCCATTCCTTGGCCTTTGGAGTGAGCCCTCCCTGCACAGGACTGCTTGACCTGATTGAACAAAACACAAGTTCAGAGACTCTCAACTTGGCCCAAGTACGGAGAAGGCATTTCATTAAATGAAAAGAAATCAGATTCACTCTCTACCAGGTACAACTTTGCCATTTAGGCCAAAAAGTTACAGCAATAGCCCAGACAACGAAATGTAAGGGGCCACAGGAAGTATTTACCCATCAACTCAGTCATCAAGTTATTGTAGGTACAAATGTCTACCATCCTATAGTAAAGAAATGGGGCATAAGCCTAATCAGTTGCCTCAGGGATAAAAGTGCCTTCCGTTAAACCTGCTGATAACCTGAGTTTGAGCCCTAGGGACATATTATGGTAGGAAAAGAAAGCTGACTCCTGCAAGTTGTCCTCTGATATCTACACATGCCTTGGCATGTGCTTCCTCATGAAGGAAATACATTAAAATATAACTTTATGAAAGAACTGGGGGTATTATGAAAAGCAGCATCTAACATGGAGTCTTTAAAGTGGGTCCTGGGCTACACCCTGTAAGAATCCATTCACTTGATCCTCACATTAGCCCCTGACTCAGAACTGCTATTGTTCCCACAGCACAAGGCGTGAGGCTCCCACAGGTGAGGCACTTCCGGGGAACTGCACCGCTTATCTAACTCTGGCTCTGTGTCTCTCCATTTCATTGCATTTCCTGGTCTTGCTTGTGGCTCGTGTGCTAGAATACTGCTCTGGGAACCAAGGATGCAAAAATGAAAGGGACTGTCTTCGCCCACTGTCTGGGGAAGTGAGACATAAAAATGCAAATCCACCATCTGAGGGAGGCTATGAAAGGGTAGAAAAATCTCAGCAAGAGGAGAGCGTCTGTCTGGGAAAGATTCACTGTAGCAAAGACAGGGATTGGAAGGGGGACTGGGGACTGGCTGGCTGAAGGTGGAGAAAGATGGTGGCAAGCAGAGGGCATAGCATGGGCAAAGGAGGGCATGTGTCTGACAAACAGACACAGGGGGAGCTGGTGCCTGAGAAGGGATGGGCGTGTCCTTCTTGTCCCCAGCTCAGAAGACTGGAGTCAAGAGAGTCAACCTCGGAACACGACTCTAGGACTAGGGAGATGCTGTGAGTGTGAACGTGCCTTCAGATCCTCAAATCCCAAGTAAAGCCAGCTGAGGTAGCATCTAATCCAGGGACTCCTATGGCAATATAGGAGGCAGACACAGAAGAATTCCCAGCTCTCCTGCCAGGCAGCCTGGCACAGCAGGCTATGAAAGCAAATGAAAGACGTCACCTCAAATAAGAAGATGAACCTCTGACCACCACATGTGTGCCGTACATATGCGCACGTACATACACACACACACACACACACACACACACACACACACACACACACTATAAAAATAAATAAATAACATGGCCCCAAAGCTTTCTATCACAGACATCAGCAAGGTAGACAAAAGACCTGGCTGGAGCAGCAGAACATAGCTCTCTAAATACATAATTGTCATTAGCCTTAAGGATTAGCCAAGATAGCTGTACTCAGCATCCTAAGGAGATACAGAACAGGCTCAAGGGGTAAGCTACAACTGCCAAACCAGCCTACTCTCCTCTATATCCCCACTGTTTCTGGATTTAGAATGCTACCCCAGTGACCTGGGAGGACATTTGTATGGAAAAGCTGTTTTCAGTGTCCCAGTGGCAAATCTGTGTCTGGTGTCTGTAGATGCTGTCAGTCACTGCAGTATGACTGGGGAAACAGACCTCTGAAGTCCCAAATGCACCCAGTGATCCTGCCTTTGGTGGTGCTTCCTTCTCAGGATGAGCCTTCAGGGCTGCGGATGCTGGGAAGGGAGAGTTATAGGGGAGGGCTGCCTCCAGGAACACCTTCACCAAGAGGGGATTGGGTCAGCGGGCTCCTCCAAAGGCTCATGAATGAATGGGTCAGCATTACTGTGCTCCAGTAGAACTTTAAGGCAGGACAGAGATGGTTGCAGGCAAGATTTGGTCTTTTGGTGTAATTTGTCTAAGCCTAAATAAGAAGTTCCTCATGAAGGCTGTCATTGGGCCACCACGTGGATGTTCCCAGAGGTGGCTTGCAAAAATAATCTCCTTCTCATTTTCCTCTTGCATGTGTATGTGTGTGGTATGCGCGTCCATATGTGTTTACATGTTTGTGGGTTCAACTCCCGGGTTATATGTTCTCAAACACAATGAGGAGAGTAGAAAACCAGTGAGACTCATGTTCTTTAGTCCCCTCTAATGCTTTCCAGATTAATGAAGATGTCTTTCAAGCTCAAACTCAGCCTCAGACTCTCCCCAGCTCTTCCCACTAGGCAAACATTTCCCTGAATAGGAACTGACCACGGTGTGAACCCAACTGACCAATAAGCCCTAGTTCTCAGGAAGAGCAGCTCGTGCTCTTAACTGCTCAGCCATCTCTCCTGTTTCAAGAGAAGCATCTTTTGTGGTGAGTAGTGATCAATGCGGAGATGCATAATTTGTCAAAGTCTTAAGAAAAAGTGGCCATGAATGCTCAGCCACAAATGAATAAAAAACCTCCATTGTCAATCTAGGCTTCAGAGTCCGTGAAGTAGCCAAGTGTAGTCAGCAAAGGCTGGGCTCAGGGTTGGGTCTCTGAGAGAGTGACTGCATCCCACTTCTAGACCACAGCGGTGTCTGTGAAGAGTTCGCCCATCACAAGCCAAAGAGAAGGTGCTCCAAGTCAGAAGGTTCCAGTCATGGGGACATTCATAGATACAGGTTGGCATGCATTGGCAACACTGAAAATAATCAACCAGTTTCTCTCAAAGTGAGTTCTTGGCTGAGCTTGATGGACATGCATCCTATCTGTTAGACCTGGTGAGTTCAACAGGCACTGTGGCATGTAGGCGTACCAGCTGACTTCCCTCCCTGTTTGTCACTTTTGAGAGTTTCATTTTGGTTTGTTGTTGTTATTGTTGTTGTTTTGTTTTGTTTTGTTTGCTTTGTTTGTTTAACTTTCTTTTTGGCAGAGGTTCTCAGCATAGAGCCCAGGCTGACCTTGAATTTGCAATCCTCCTACCTCAACCCCCTGAGTGCTGGAATTACAGGTATGCACCACCAGCCTAAATATTAGTCTCCTCATCTACATAATGAAATTAATGAAACAAAAAACCATTTTAAGAATATTTGTCCTGTTGGAGGAAGAAGGATTGTGAATTCCTTCCATCTCACAGCTTCCTACCATATCATATCATTTTTGTCATCATGGAAATAGTAATGATATAAAATAAGAGATACTTTAACTTCTTTTGGAAATGTTAATCTTCCCATCACAACCAGTGTGGGTTTTTTTCTTTTCTCATTTTCCCATGGCCTGCAGATCCCCCTCTCTTGCTTTCTAATACTGCTGTGATGTTTGAATTTTCCTCTTTGCAGAATGCAGCCTGTGAACTCTTGGCATGCCTCCTGGAGATGACAACAGAGTTATGTAAGGAAACATCCTGTCTGGGAACATGTGACCCTCACACATGCTAGTCTACTCTTCCTTCCAGCATGTCACTTTGCCATTCCTTCATTTCCTCCAATGGTAGCATCCATCCCTCTTACAAAAGCCACCAGAGAAGCAGCAACTGCCACCTCTGAATTTTGACATAGCTGAATGTATTACAGTGTTACTGAAGATAGCAGAGCCTGTGAGGACGGCACCACCACCCTGAGGATGGAGAGAGAGACTCGAGCTTAGAGGCTGCTGGACCCTGCAGGATTCATTTGAGGCAAAGACATGTCTCTCCAACCTTAAAGCGTGGATATTTAAACTACATGGATATGTAATGGGGGTCAACCATTAAAACCATCATACAGACATTTTTGCTTAAAATATGCATTATGCTCTGCCCTAAACAGGCTGTCTAGTTCACATGCCTTCCCTTAAGACTAGAACAAGGGTAAAAAGATTTAAGAGCCAGAAATAGTGGATGACCTCAAGGAAATGTTTTCCAGATGCAACAGAGGAGATGTACACATGAACCCCTAGAGACCATGACAGTATGCAGGAAACCTGCCTAAGCTCAAGCCAGACAGAAGTTCCAGCACAGAGGAATGGGGGTGAGCACAAGGTCCCAATCCTGACCAAGGAGCTAATTGGTGTTGGCTGCTGAGAGAGGGGACAATGGTTTTCTTCAAAGGAGTGGCACCTGGTTCAACTGTACTCTAAGGCAGCCCCCGCCCCACACCCAGGAGTAGGCTGACACAAACTGGTCTCCATGGATTTGGTTTTCTGTTTATTTTTTAAATAGAGCAGTGGGAAATGAAGTTGAGTGGAAGGATCTGGGAGGAGTTGAGGGGGACAAATGTGGTCAAAACATATTGTATGAAATTCTCAAAGAATTGATAAAAACATTATTTAAAATTTCCATTACAAATACAATGCTCATTTTTTAAAACTCTTTATAAGTGTTTGGGAAGATGCCATGATGAAATGCATTGCTTTATATGCTAACCTTAAAAAATTAATGTAAAATATCATAGTCAATATAAACAAGTTTATATCCATGTTGAACATATCTGCAGGTACATGTCAATGGATCCTTATAAAATATGGAAATCTTGGGGACTGTGGAGGTGGCTCAGTGGTTAAAGCATTTTGGCACAAGGCATGCAGACTGGATTTTGGACCCCTAGGATCCACACCAGTCCAGAAGGCATGGCAGTCCACCTTTAATTCTAACCTTGGAAGTCCGAGATGGGATCCTTAGAACAAGCTGGCTAGCAAGACTAGCCTTATCAGTGAGTTCTGGGTTTGGCTGAAGGACCTTGCCTCATCAAATAGACTAGAAGAGTAACTGAGGATGACTCCTGACATCCACTGTGAGCTTCTACACACAGGTGTACATGTGTACATTTACATGCAAATGTGAGTATGTACCTACATGAAACTGGAAAAAATAGAAATCTTGGTGCACATATCACGTATCCTACATTCACATTGCTTCAGCTATTGTCAGGTATCTTTGTGACACATCAGTTATAAATCTGCATTTATCTCCTCATAGTTTCTGAGATCAATAATGCATGCACACATTAGTGTAAATACAGCATTATTATTAACAACAAATTGTTGAATTCTATATTCTTTTTATTTTTTCAAGACAGAGTTTCTCTGTGTAGCCCTGATGGTCTTGGAATTTGCTGTGTAGACCAGGCTGGTCTTGAACTCACAGAGATCCACCTGCCTCTGCTTCCCAAGTGCTGGGATTAAAGGCGTGTGCCAACACTGACCAGTGAATTCTACATTCTTAAAAGAAATGAGAAACCATCAAATAACTACAATTCCTTGTCAGAGGTGATTCCAGTTGAGCTCAGGTTTTTGATCTGTGCCAGGCAGATGGCTGTGCTCTGTTCTGCTCTAAATCTGTAAAGATGCTTTTCATAGTATCATGTAGATCTAATTTTCTCTTTTGATTATCTAAGATGTTACTCTGAGGTCCAACAATGATTGAATGGCTATATATATTCCTGTCCTGTATATACAAGCACACACATGAAATACCCACCTTACAGGCTGTATATTCCTATCCTGTGTACACACACACACACACACACACACACACACACACACACACACACACAAAATACCCACCTTACAAACTGTTTCTCTTGTCTAAGTTGTTCTCTCAGGAAGACTTACAGCATTTTGCTTTACAAAGAAAGTTTTTAAAAAGAGAGAGAAAATGAAACGAAACAGTGACTGTTCCCCAGCGCAATTACTGTGTCAAATATTCCCCTGGGGAAAGGGATTTGCTCTTATTGTGAAATAAATTATTCTCGAAACCAGGCTTCCACAGTAACTTTTTTCCCCAGGCGGTCTTTTCCCACCACTGCTCTCAAAATTCACTTTTGGTGATACACATATGGGAGGCTGGAAATAGTCAAAATTATATGTTTGAATTTTAAATATATTCCCATTTTCTATAAATGTTAGCAGCTCCCCCAGATTATCAGGGGGCACTCCATGGTTCAGCCATCGCCTGTCCCAGAAATTACTGGCTGGTCTTTCTCATCTCCAAGAAGGAATAGAGATTCTCTTGCCAACTCTTAACCTCCAAAGATCAGGGTCTCTATCCGCACATCTGCTACTTGCCTAGAACATTTGGAAAAATGAGGTCCAGTAGGAAGCAGCGAAGGGCAGAGAGGACCAGGCTTAAGTTCACCCTCCTCTCCAAAATCCAGCATCCCCAAGGTATGTTCATTCCCCACACGACCAGCAGGAGTCTTCTGTGATTCCCAATCAGGCATTCCCTGCTCAGTAAGTAACCCCCATTAGCCTTGTGTCCTGTTGACTTCAAACCACTGGACAAAGCCCACTCCTCTTCAGCCACATGATGAACAAGACAGAATTTCCAATCAGCTGTGGAATCCACAGCTGCCAGAACTCACTCTGACTCCTCTTAATCCACAGAAAGGCAGATTCTGTAAAACTCATTCTTTTCTTTTCCTTATCCAAACCACAGAGCAAAGCAAGGTCTGTGGAATGAGGTTATTCGGGGGAAATCTGGGCTACAGAGTGCAAATAAATGCTGGACATGGAAATGAAGACAGCAGGTACATGTTCTATGTTCCCACTTAAATCCAGAGAGTCTGTGACATTCTCCCAAGTAATGGGCCTCACCGATGACCTCTTCTGTGGGCTTCCTCAATCTCTAAGTGAAAAAGTTATAATACAGTGACAGCAGATACTTATTGAGATCTTAACTTTGTGCCAGGCCTTCTTCATCCAGTGGCTCTGTATGTTTTAACTTGTTTGATTCACACAGTCCTTAAAGGTGAGTGGCATTGCTAAGTCTCTACATTTCAAAGAGCTTGTGTTGTAGCCACACTACAGCTAGTGTCTCCTGGCATTGCACTGAACTCTTTCACACACCACTAAAGCAGTGGCGTTAGACTGTGCACTGCCTAAGGACACAAAGTGTGGAGTCAGCCCAAGTCACATCTCTGTATCACCATGCTAGCTGTGCAACCACATCTAAATGACTTGACCTTTCTAAGCCTCACCTGTAAAACGAGAACAATAATAGAAGCCTTCCTGGTGGGGTGCTTAGAAGGATTATTATCTAAGGAAAGTACACAGCGCTCAGCAAAAGCCGGAGGGATGCTGCAATCATGTTCTCCTATGGACATGGGGAAGCCAGGTTGTGTGCTTCTCCACACAACCCACAACTGATGACTTTGTAGGTTTTCACCAGTAAGCACTAAGAGACTTTCGACATTACTCTTTTCACAGTGTTGACAGCCTTTGCCCCATGCCTGGGGTTTTCTATAAAATCCAGGGGCTGAAGACAGACACAGTGAAGGGGGGTGGGGAAAGAGCCCAGAAACAGACAGACAGATATAGAGCTCTCAGAAATCATGTCATTTTCACAGAAAGGAATACTAAGGACTCTATTCATTTCCATACCTGTTATAAATAATACAGTCTTGATGTATAGAATTTAGAAAACAAAACCCAAAATGTTTTTAAATTTTCTTTTTAAAGATTTGCATTTAGCTAATGAGTATTTTTTTTCCTGTATGTATCTATGTATGTATACCATCTGTAAAGTGCTGGAGGAGACCAGAAGAGAAGAACAGTACCCGTGAAGATTTGTGAACTGCCATGTTGGTGTTGGGATCTGAACCGGGGTCCTCTGAAGAGAGGCCAGTGCTCTTAACAATTGATCCATCTCTCCAGTCTCCCCCAAAACATTTTAAAGACTAAAGAGGACTGGAGAGGTGACTCAGTTGGTAAAGAGGCTACCACTAAGCCTGAAGATGTGACTTGGATCCCTGGAATTCACGTGGTGGAAGGAGAGAACCAACTTTCGCAAGTTGTCCTCTGACCTCCATACGTATATGCCCATATGCATGCACAGGCATACACACAGAGAAATAAATCAATCTGAAGACAAAAAGGAAGAATGAGAAAACATCCCTGTTCATCTTATGACTGATGATAATTTTTTGAGGACAGAGACTTAGCAAACTGGTTGAGAATAGGTATCCATTCCACTTGGTTGGTAGTCTACATAAGAACTGTTCACTGTCGACCATGGCTCCTGGGATTGTGTACACTTTTCGTCATCATCTGCTCACCTTTGAAACCATAACAAACCTAAGTTTGTTCCAGCATTAAAGTTACTTTTATTACATACAATGAGCCCTTCCCACCTTTGGACATTCTTGGGCAGCAGCATTTTAAAATAACCTACCTGTAATGCAATGGAAGACATATGCCCTGATTTACTTAAGTATTCTATTACTTTTCAATATATGTGTGGTTCCCTTATGAGAGACATCTCTGGCCATAAAAGTCTGAGTCATTAATGTACTGTAATTTGATGCACATTTGCTTCGACGACAAAATAATGCTTTAATTTTCTATCAAGCTGTTAGTTCTACAAATCACTAGGTTATCTTGTATGTTTGTGGGGATCCTGCTAGTAGGAATGGAAATCATAAGAGCCATGCATACACCATTAAATGTAAATGAGGGGGCTAGAGAGATGTCTCAGCGGTTAAGAGCATGAGTTCTTGCAGAAGACCTGAGTTCAATTACCAGCATCCACATGGTGCTCACAACCAACAGTAACTCCAGGTCCAGGGTATTCAGTGCCCTCTTCTGACCTCTGTAGACCCTGGACACACATACATGTGGAGCATACTCATACATGCAGGAAAAATCCATACACCATTTCCCCAGTAGGATGGCTGCTGTGAAGAGCTGGAACTTGCTGTCTCTTGGCATTGTAAGCAGGAGGCTGAGCATGCTCTAGATACTGTGCTGAAAAGCCCAGGGATGAAAACAGCATTGTTCAAGGCCAAAGAGAAACAGAGAGAAACTAGACTAAGACTGTGGTTGGAGAGAAGGCAAACTAAAGATCCCCTGCAAGCCTTCTGGTGTACCTAGAAATGCTAGGCATACAGTATGCCTTAATGAAATTCTGAGACCACACAGTGGGAGGGGCCAGCCACATTAGAAGTAAGTTGCCTTTTCATGAACCTATGAATAAACTAAAGATGGCAGAGCAGTAAAAAGAAAGAGGCAAAGACCTCCCAAAGTAAGATCCAATTCCCCTAGACAAACCACGCAGGGAACAATAATTTAGCCAGTGGCGGCCAATTAAGTGATCACCATCTCTATTTTTCTGAATGGTCAGAAGAGCCCATGGGCAACGGAGAGGCCACTGATGCAGAGGAAGGGAAGATAAACTAGCAGAAGAGAAGGCAGGTGGCAGGCTCGTGAGGATATCGTCCCCAGGCCCCTAGAAGGAGACAGCTATTTGCTTGACTGATAATAAAACTGTTAGCAATTTTAAGTGAGTGGGTTCTCTGCTGACTCTCATCTGTATATCTACAGTCCAAGAGCTATGTTAAAAAGGACCACATGGGAAATAATCTGCCATTTGCTGCAGCGTGCATCTTAAATGTTACACTGGTCATCTTGGTTAAAAGCCTAAATACCACCTTGGTGACATATCCCCCTGTTAACTGTTCTCTCCCAAGAAGAGCAAAATGGATAAATCGAAACAAGACCCCACATAGATTTTTTTTAGTGCTGTGTGGAAGCTGGTAGTCTCACAGTTGCTGATGAGCTGGCATTTAAACACTTAATCTGCTGACCTTGAATTCCACAGCAATTTCTTGTCTCTTAAAAACTGGGAACATATAAAATTATATTAGCATCAATTATTTTAATCATTTTTGTTTAAATTTCTCTTTCTCAGTTTGGGCTCATTGGTATTGTAACCCAGTATCTCTTCTCATCTCATACCCACTCATTATTATTCATTGAAAGTATCTGTGACTTCAATAAGCCCAGGATAACTTTTTATAATGTATTTGGGAGTATTACTTTTAAAGATTTTGAACCACTACCACCTTCCCTGAAAATGATAATTGCTGCTTCGTAATAATGCAAGTGGCTTCTCAGAGATGGGCTGAAGGAACCAATCAGGATGGATCTGAACTTATCTGAAGGAGGAACGCCTCCATCCTCAGCAGCAGAATAGGTGGGGGTCATCTCATTGTCCTTCCATTCAATAAATTCTTACTGATAGAGGTCTTAAGTATGAAGCCCAGAACTGACTACTTTAGTCCATAGATAGGTTTTTTCCTAACATGGGGATCTTGAGAAGGTGTCAGATATTCTAGGGAATCCCCTGCACAGCCTAGTTCCAGGTATGTGAGAGACCCTTTTTGGGGGGAATAAGGCAGAGAATGACAGAGCAGGATACTTGTGTACACACACACACACACACACACACACACACACACACACACACACACACATCTCTTACAAAACCACTCAGCATTTTGGTGGCCAGGATTGGCTATTTCTGAAGAGGAAATCCACAGATTTTTGTCCTATCCAAATGCACTTCAAAGGGAGGAAGTCTCCAGGACATGGTAAATATCAACTCTTTTGATGAGTGTAAAGGAGCCACAGGAGAAAAGTTTTTAGGCTAAACAAATGAATAATGCTCAAATATTGGTCCACAAATACAGTGTCCTCTACCTGTGAGGTCCAGCTGGCTTACAAGAAAAATGTTGGATCCAGAGGTAGAGAGAATAAGAGAAAGGGGAAGGAGAAGGGAAGAGAAAAGGAGGAGAAAGGGAAAGAAGGGGTTGGGAGGAGAGGGGAGAGGAGAGGAGTACCGAGTTAGGAGGAAGAGAGACCCACTCCTAAAATCATAACAGTGAAAGCATCCTGCATTAGAGTCAGTAGACCACAGTACACAGAAGAGCCAACTGGCATCCAAAGATGCCTCATACACAGTGACCTTAGGCATTCCAGCTTTTCTGTTCCCACTCCAAACAGGAGTGGGCAGCCATGCAGGCCACCTCAAGAAACTCTGGCACCAAAGTTGCCCCTCACTCAGGTGCTATAGTTTGGATAGGGTTTGAACATGTTAAAGTTCATCCCTATTGAGAGATACTGTGAAGAGGAAACTAAATCGAATTGTTTCAAAGTGGGGCAGGTGATTAAGATGAGGTAGAGCGCCTCAGAAGAGGAAGAGGCCAGAGGAGACGGAAGGCCATGCTCTGTCTCCTTTACCATGAAGCGTTTGACACTGCCTTGGGACTCTGCCATCACTACATGTAGTCCCTCAACCATGACTTCCAGAAGTATGTGCTCATATAAACCTTCTCATTACGACTTACCCAGTGTGCTACTTGGTTATCGGCAACAGAAGAGAGACACACAACCTTCGCTCCAGTCAGCTTTCTAAAGTGGGCCAGGATCTGGATATAGTCCAGATCTATTCCACACTGCCAAAGGAGGTGTCCACTTTCCCTATAGAATATGGAGTCTGGGGATACCATTACAGAAACCTCTAGGGAAATAAGTCTGGGGTAGCCTTTGCTCTGCTCCCCATGTGTAATGTGCTAACCTTGTCCCCATCTGCCAGCAATCTTCCACTCCCTTGGCTGCCTCCTGAGAGCCATCTTCAATTTTCTAGTTCATTTTTCTGACTAGCCCTTCACTTGGGCATCCCCCTCCTGTGTGTACGCAGCAAACGCTAACCAGCCCCTAAAAGGCTCTAGCTAGACAAGTCTACAGCATCCTGCTCTGACCCTTTGCACCTGCTGCATGTGAAGCCATGCTCAGTGGATAAATGTTTGTAGCAGTCCGGAGACTTGATCTGCTGTTTACAAACAGAAAGTCACGGTCCCTTGCCTCTCCTGAACTCATGTCCCAGCCCTGGATACCTAAATGTTCATTTTGAGACTATCAGGTCAGTGATAAAAGAGCTAACAGCTACTGAAAACACTGTTTAAATTTTTTGCCTAAACTCTTGGGGCTGGGATAAAAGTACCTATTGCTTTTGCTGCAAGTTCGCGTCTTGAAATAATGGGAAAGCCCGCCAACTGAAGATCAAGTATTCAAATTCCCAAGACTAGGAGAGACATCTCATTCAAACTACATCATCTATACATCTCACTTACTCCTCACAAGAAGCTCTCTGAAATATTCATTTCTCCTTTTTGATAGACAAAGAACTGAAATGTGAAAGAATTTCACAAGGGTAGCATTGGTGTTGTAATGATCAAGCTTACTGCACTGCTTCTGCATGTCTTACAGATATTCAGTGGGAATTATTTGTTTTCTGGAAAATTATTTTCAAATGTCCAGAAGAAATGCATACAGCAGGTCAACTTGTAGTTGGAAGTTTTCTTGTGTTCTGCCTGGTCTGCAGTCACTCATACCCAAGTAAACACAGAGTCTTATATTAATTAAAACTGCTCGGCCATTAGCTAAGGCTTACTGCTGACTAGCTCTTGCATTTAAACTCAGCCCATTTTTTGTTAATCTATATGTCGCCATGTTTTCCACGGCTTTACCAGTGTGCCATTACAGGCTGCTACCTGGATGGTGGGCTGGCGTCTCCTGACTCAGCCTTCCTCTTCCCAGAGTTCTCCTTGTCTGCTTATTCCGCCTATTTTTCTTGCCTGGATACTGGCCAAATTATCAACCAATCAGAGCAATACATATTCACATAAAGAATGACATCCACAGCATCAACTCTCTGGGTTGTTATAAAACATCGGTCCACTGAGCATGGCTTCTCATGTGGCAAGTGCAAAGAGTCAGAGAATTTAAACCACTACCAAATGATGATTTTAAATTCACCCATTTTTTGAATATTACTGAGCATCTGCTATGCATCAAATGTTCTTGAGATGTGAGTGGAGTTGTCATTGGAACCTTCAGCACCTGTGTGTGGAAAAAAGCTGGCCAAGGATATCCAAATATTCAAAATCTTGCACAGCAAATGCTAGACTGCTGGTACTACTCTCTGTTTTTTGTGTCCTCTCTTTGGGGGTACACACATCTTTCATGCTGTTCCTAGCCCCACATCAAAACCTACTTTAGAAAGACTGCTTGTCTGAAGAACCTCTCTTTCTTGAGGGTTTTACAAAGCTAAGTTTCAATGGGAGAAAAGAACTTCATTTCTCATTAAAGAAATTCTAAATGTTGATAAGCATGCAAGCATGCCAGATTGTAGAAATTTAAAACAGCCGAATTTGGATTTGGGGATGTAGCTCAATTGGTAAAGTGCAAGTGCGGTGAGTAGTCCCCCAAACCATGTACAAAACCAGACATGATTTCAAGTACATAGAATTCCAGTTGGAGATTTGAAAAAGAAGGTCTTTAGGGCTCGGTGGCTAGCCTCCCAATCTAGCTGGTGAGTTTAAGAGTAGTGGGAAACTCTGTCTCAAAACTGAAAGGTAGAGGGCACCTGATGAATGATACACCAAGGTTTCTTCTAGCCTTCACTCACATGTGTAGCTGTACACACACACACACACACACACACACACACACACACACACACACACAAGAAATACCTAAATTCCTGTAATTACATGTGATTGATAGAGGGATTTGGAGGAGAAATGGTCAAAGAAAAACCCAGCCATAACCAGAAATCAGTTGGCTCACGTCTGTCACTCTCTGCATGAGAAAAAGCTGCCTCCTTGTGTTCCAGCATGTCCAGCATGATCTTTGCAAGATAATCCTTTCCACAATTCCAAATACACTAAACCTTTTGGACAGTGATTCTTGTCCAGGGGCATGTTCCTCTTAGAGAGTAGACAAACACCCCTGGGTAGGACCAGAGTCATCACAAAGTTTGAGAATATATATTCAGTCACATGTTTTGATAGTTGTAAAACAGAAACATATAACCAATATTTTCCTAACAGGTAAGCTAACATTCACTGCCTTTTCTTTGCTCTTGACCCAGAAGACAATAAACTGTGATGGAGATATGGAAGTGAGCAGAAAGTAAGGAGTACACCAAGACCTTGGCAATGACCCAGGGAGTTATAGGTTATTTCAAACAAAGCATTGGCTTTCAAACATCAAGAGACTGGCCTATCCCAATATCAATTTACATTTTGAAGAAGTAGATAACGTGACTGATTTTCATAATCTTCTTGGTTCTCCATTTGGAATGTATTTTACAGTCCCTGGTATGATGGCCATGGTATTAGTGGGGGGGCCCTAAGAAGTAAGGTAATGAGGAAGAAGACCTCTTGAATGAGACTAGAGCTCTTAAAAGATGGGACACAGGATATCATCCTCATAGGACCCCTTGAAGACATGGCAAGGAGATGACCTGACCATTATAAGCCAGAAAAAGCTCTTACCCTGGGCCCTGACATTTGGCTTCAGCCTCCTGGAATGTGAGGAACCAATGTCAGGTTTTAAAGCCATGACATGACATTTGTTGCAGCCCATGACATTTGTTGGGGCACAATGAACTTCCTCAGACTGTAGTTTTTGTATATGTGTTCCTATAGCCAGATCTCTTCAATTAAACTTTCTACAACTTTGGGGGAATGACCCCTGGTAGCTCTAACCCATCTTCATCCTGGATGTTTTAGATCACTGAGCTCGTTTCAGCTTGGGTATCACCAATGCCTGTAGACCAAGAAGAAAGGTGGACAACAGTGTCAGGCTCAGAGATGCACAGTGAAACATCCAATGTGATCTGCTACAGAACCGAAGACCTGAAGGACTGGCCTGAGCCTTCATGCCCAGGTGCCCTTAATCCATGCCAGCACTATGCAAAACAGGCTTTGTCTACAGCAGTGGTTCTTAACTTTCCTGATGCTGCCACCCTTTAACACAGTTCCCCATGGTGTGGTGACTCCCAACCATAAAAATATTTTTGTTGCTACTTCATAACTGTAATTTGGCTACTGTTATGAACCATAATGTAGACATCTGGTATATAGGATATCTGATATATTACTCTTGCAAATGGGTCATTCTACCTCCGAAAGGGTCACAACCCTCAGGTTGTTTTACAGCAAGGCAGATAACAAGATGTAGAGTTTTAAGTAATACAACAGAGTCTTCTCTATGTCATCTCTGGAACATACAAAGAGCACACAGCAGCTATGATGTCAGGGAAGAAGGTCCAGTGACACCCAGGTAATCTGGGTGTCTTGACAGAGACTTCAGTGCATCTGCTTCCCAAGTGGCTTGTCTCATGACAGGAGAGTCAGCAATTCAGATGTGTGTGGACGGCTGAGAAGGCTTCCCAAGGATAAGGGCATGTTCTCTGTCCTACAATGTATTCCCTGTGAAGTTTGAGGACAAAGAACACTGAGTGAATGCACAGGTCCCACCAACAGTCAGATGACCAGCAGCCCCTTATGCAAGGGAGAGGAGGAGTCGAGTCTAATCCCCAAGTGCAGCAGAGAAAATTGTAGCTGCCTCCACCAACAGCAAGAGGAAGACAGTGAGCCCAGAGAAGGCAGCAGAGAGAGTTGCCCTTCTCTTGGTTCTACGGGACGTTTGCTTCTCAGATTTGATGTGCGTATCCAGCACCCTATGAGCTGTTACCTGGAGAGAACTGGGATGGAAGGGCCGTTAACCACTCCTCTTCAGTGTTAAAGTGCTTCCTTACATATGCACAATCTTGCATGGAGACTGCGACTCTGACTTTTTTTTTTTTTTTTACACCTGCCCTAATGGTGACATTAGCAGTGGGCTGAGCACAGAGAGTAGATCCATTTCTGGGCAACCATTCAAGATAGGAAAATTGGATGTCTCTAAACTCTCTAAAATCAAGTTTTGTAATTTTAAAATGCTGTGAATGAATTCCCAAGGACACAAAAGTACTAAGGAATGAGGAGTCCAAGAGAATGCAATTAGAATTGTCTATGCCAGTATACATCAAGCCTCTATAAGATTTATGTCAGCATAACCCAGTGTTGTCTCAATTGAAATGAAATGTCTGTGGTGTACATCATTTCTTCCTAAATAATAAACCATATTCCACCCTTACTGAGTTAACTTTCTGAGCTTGATGCTGTCCTTACAAGGAGGAAAAACCCAATAGATAATTATCAAGGACAAGCTGTATATATTTATGTCTATATGTACCAAATCATATTTTGCCTATAGCTTTTACTCAAAAAAAAAAAAATCGGAAGAGATGGTACCAATCAGATTTTACAAACAGAACAAGAAAATAGACCTGTAAAGATACGTAAGTGGGTTTTGCTTTTGGTCGTGCCAGAGGCAGGGGGATAGATTAGTTAGCTCCCTGGGGAATTTCCCAGACCTCAGCTTTCACTGTCTATGTTCTTCCTCTGGGAATCTTTGTAGCCGACTGCATAACCATGCAGGGACCACACTGTGGATGAAATCTGGCATCAAGAGACCTCAACTGGTGAACGCTAAGCATGTTAATATGGATAATTTAAAACTCATAAATAGCTTTCCATAATGTGATTCTTGCCCGAGGGGGCCTTTTGGTTGGAGTGCAGATACAATAAGGCTTGAGTTTGCAACTTAAAAAGGGAAACAGAATATGAGAAGCAGAAATTTTTAGGTAGCTTTTGCTGAGGTTCATGTTTATTGAAGGAATCAGTTGTGAGACAAAGGGTAATGGTCTTGTAAAGGAGACATGCAGAGTTCATGCAAACTCTCCCTGCTCTCTATTAAACTGCTGAGGATTCAAAGGCAAAAATGCCAAGTTCTTTCACTGAGATGAGAAACATGCCTGTCTTTACCATGACGGTTCATGCAGCAGTTTGAAGAGACATGGCCTCTATAGACTCATAGATTTGAATGTTTGGTCACCATTGAGTGGTGCTTTTGGGACGTTTGACCTTGTTGGGGTAGGTGTGGCTGTATTGGAGGAAATGTTTCGCTGGTGGTGGGCTTTAAGGTTTCAGATGTTCAAGCCAGGCCCAGTGCCTCTCTCTGCTTACTGCCTGCTGATCTAGATACAGAATTCTAGTCAGCACCATATCTGCCTGCATTCCTCCATGCTTCCCGCCATGATGACAGTGGACTAAATCTCTGAACTATAAGCCAGCCCCCATTAAATGTTTTCCTTTGTAAGAGCTGCTGTGGTCATGATGTCTCTTCACAGTAATAAAAGCAGGTCACTCTGAGTTTCCAGACATCAGGACATAAATTTTAGTTGACGATGCCCACAGAATGGATGAATGGGGGGAGGGGCAGAAAAGCATGTAAACTACTGTCCTTATTCATGACTCAGAAACAGAGCCTGGTTTCAAAGGCCTCCTGGCATACCCACAGTGTTTGTCATCTACTTAAGTATGTGTCTTCATTATCTGAAAGCAGATGTTCAAACTGTGAAAGACTGTGCAATTCACTCCTGATGTACACTTGGTATTTTCTTTTAAGGTCCAGAACTTGCTAGAAAAGTGTCACTGCCAGAAGCTGCTCTACAAGCTAGATATCGTGGTCAGCAGCCTTGTAGAGCCTTCTTGCATAAGCTCAAGAGTGAATCAATGTAGCCACACCAGGTTACCGGAAGTCCTTCACAGAAAATTATTGGTGAAATTATTAAGGCCACTCCACGTAGTTAAAAGGGAGGTTTATTTTGTGGGGTAACTTACAAATGAAGGGATAGGTTGCAGGGTCTGGCAAAGGTATAGTGCAGTCCGGCGGTGTTCTCTGGAGAACTCTGCTCGGTCTACCTCCAGCGTCCAGAGCTCCGAACCAAGAGAACGAGCTCCGAACCAAGAGAGCGACCTCCTCCTGATCCTCGGTCTTCGGCTCCCTCCTCTGCCGATCATTACTGAAGCCTCAATGGGGGTTGGAACTTCCAGGCCAATGCTGGGTTGGCTATCCACTACAGAAAATATTAACCAATGTATCATGTACTAATAAATTGTAGTTTATCATATGCTAATCTGGGAAGTCAAACAACTTTGACAACTTCTTACAGTTATTTTTAAAAATAGAGACACAGCAATGTTAAGACCACAGAGTTTAAGTTCAGATCCTGTCAAGTCAAAACACCAGCATTTTAAAATGGGCAGTCCCAAGTTTCCCTGAACCTCAGCTTTGATGTCTGTAAAATGGTATCGCTGCAGTATTGATTTCATAGGAGGCTTAAGGGGATTGGGTGAGAAAAGAAAACCAGAGAGCTGAGATACAGAAAATTCTCAGCACATTTCCTCATTTTAAGTTCGTGAGATGAATGGTTCCTGGAAAAAACCCACTAATGGCTCTCCTGCTTGTTACCACTCAAGTGTTAGTTCCTATTCAGCAACAACGACATGCCTACCGGATGCGTTCAGAATAGTTGAGTGTCCAGTTTGCTCGGCAAAGGACCTAAGTCCCGTTGATAAATGTAAGTGCCAGAGGAAGATGGTCTCACCTTCAGTGCCACTTGACATACACTAGACCCTTCGTTCAGTAATTCAGATGGCACCCTGTGATCTTGTACTGCAAGAGGGCCATTGAACATACAACACACACCACAGAACTGTGAGATCCGGCACACCTGGCTTTTTCCACATACAAAACAGTAAGATTATCTGTGGGATCTCACAGGGCTGATGCGAGGGCATGAAGATAACAGCTGTGAAAGCATACTGAAGCATAAAACCACCGTATAAATGCCATAAAGGTCACGGAGATATGGGATGGCCAACTAATTCAAGTGGGATTCAACACGCTAGTTCTAAAGAGCAGGGTACTGCAACTTCTCATCCAGGGCCTCAGTGCACAAGCTGTTCTGAAACCATCCCCTGCAAGACATAGTTTTTTCAGGGTCATTTACTGATGGGGCTGCAGTTAGTTATGTTTCAATTTCGTTTTCAACATCATGTTGTTGAGACTGGCCTCAAATGATTTTTGTTATTTATTATATTTGTGTTTTAATTTTACACATCAGCCATGGGTTCCCCTGTCCTCCCCCCTCCCGCCCCCATCCCCACCTTTCCCCCCAGCCTCTCCCCTCCATTCCCATCTCCTCCAGGGCCAAGACTCCCCTGGGGATTCATTTAAACCTGGTGGATTCAGTACAGGCAGGTCCAGTCCCCTCCTTCCAGGCTGAGCAAAGTGTCCCTGTGTAAGCCCAAGGTTCCAAACAGCCAACTCATGCACTAAGGACAGGCTGTGGGATCTGGCCTCAAATTTTTTATCCAGACAATGCTAACTTAGATCTGATCCTCCTGCCTAAGTGCTAAGATTACAGCCATGAGCCACCACACCTGACTCTTTATTGAGGCTTATTTGTACATCAACTCTTAATCCACTGCAAAACAAAACTTGGAAAAGGAGAGTGGAAGGGGTCTTAAAAACGTTTAACATTTAGAAGAAATGAAAAGATTGCTAAACATTCTCAGCCAGTCAACTCCTAGGAACAGTTGGGTGTGCACATGTACAAGTTTGGAAGGTTCTAGATTGTCTGGTAGCAGAACTTATTCATTTTACTTCAAAGCTGCTCATAACCACAGGTAAATGCCCTCTAGCTGAGGAGTCTGTTGCTCCAAATTTTATTGTGTGGGTACTTTATCCTCTTAGTTTCCAGCTGAAGGTAAGAAACTGTGTCTCCAGGGTATAATGTACCTGTCACGACACAAAGGCATCAGGAAAGCACATGGGAGATTTTGTTCTAACCCAGGAAGCAAAACAGTTTTGCAAACCCAAGCACTGCTTGAAGCAATCTGAAAGGTCGATAGCACTTGGTTGCTAACATTGTGGGATTCGGAAGGCCCCTTCTCAGGAACAGAGGGCCCTTTCCCTTTAAGTTCATATCCAATTTTTGTGATCATTGCTAAACCATTAACTGGATTGACTCAATTGACTGACTGTCCTTTGACAGCTCAAAATCCTTCCTAAGTACCATGTTATTCAATTAACTCATTTTCAATTAGCACAGCCGCTGCCAACCTGGTGTAAATGAAATCTCCTCAGACTCAGGGAACAGAGAGAAAGGAGGCCAATGGGATGGAGATTTCTTCTGGTATCTCATTCTGTCGGAAGTTTCCAGAGCAGGTCAGACCCACAAGATAATGTACTTTTTGTGTTTAAGTGCTAACTGGCAGCCAGGTGCTAAGAGAGTGCTGAATCAGCCCAGAAGAGGTGGGGGAAAGAAGAAAGTTGGGTTTCTAGGCTGAAGCCAGCAAAGGAAACAGAGCCTGGTGAGTTATATATTGCTCAAGGCGGGCACAGGTGGATGGAACCGCAGGCCAGGTCAGAAAAAGAGAAAGATTTATGTTCTGTAGAAACAAAGGGTCAGAAGAAAAATCACCAATCCGGTTGGGCAGCCCTACAGTGAAGGAGACAGCTGTTCACATGGAGAAGGGACGGTGAGGGAAGACGGGCTGGAAGAGCAATCAGAGGGCCATCTGCTGACCTGAGATGTCATGCCCCAGAGGCACCGAACCAATCCTGTCCTCTAGGATGCCACACAAAGGGGCCACTGCCAGCCCGGCCAGCAAACAGTGCCAGGCCAGGATGAGGCATTAAAGTTACATGAGCCTCATGCAAAAAAGTTGCCGGGCCAGTTTCCTTCCGAGTGTGAAGCCAAGTGGAAACTGTTTTCTTAGTGGAGGACTTGGCAGCGCCAGCTACCCAGCCTCTCCATGCAACAAGAATGCAGAGCAACAGTTCCCCGATGCCAGCGCTCATCACCCATCTTCTATCCTGTAGTGGCTGCCCCACCACTGCCGACAGCTGGTGGAAATAGCCACCAGGTTTGCACTTCAATGTCGCTGGCCCCGAAGGTTATGGCCATAGGATCCCAAGTGGGTGGGAATGGAGTAAGAATGGGTTTTGGCTGTGGACGGCAGCCTGACCTGAGCGGGATGGGTAAGTCAGAAAGGACACAGAGAGAGTAGAGGGAGAAAGGGACAGGAACTGGTAATGACCTTGCATAAACAGTGTGCCATGGAGTGGACAACCCACGTGAGCATAGCTTTGCTCTAGGGAAGCCAGCAGACATTGGGCCCTACCAATACTAATGAGTGTCATTATAGTTCTTGCATGGATGAGCCAAATTTCAGACAAAAGGTAGGACAGAAGAAAAGATTTATGTCATAACACGAGTAGTAAAGTGTAAGACCTGATGTCACTAAAGAAACCATTGATAACTGGCGGGCCAGCAAAAGCTACCCGAGAAGCACTGACTGCAGAAAGCAGCAAGATTCAGCTGGGGTGAGGACTCGTTTGATGGGGTGCTTGCCTAGTACACACAGGCCCTGGATTCCATTCTCACCACTGCATAAAACCAGGCATCGTGTAATCCTAGCACTTGGGAGATGGAGACAGGAAGATGAGTTCAAGGTCATCCTCAGCTACATATTGAGTTTGAGGCCATTCTTGTGTATGTAAATCCAAGAGGACAGAGGGAAGGAGGGAGAGAGGGGGGGAAAGAAGAAGGGAGGGAGGGAGGGAGGTGAGGGTAAGGAAGGACCGAGGAAAAAGTATTGAAGAGGATGATTCCTAAGACTGAGTGTGGGTAAGGACAGCAAAACCTATCTCCAGAACCCCTCCATTTTTCCCCTTATGCTATGATTTACACTACACACACACACACACACACACACACACACACACACACACACCGTCTAATAGCCTATGCAGCAGCCCAAAGCCTGTAGCCAGGAAAGGCAATCAGTGTTGTGGTGACATTGGAACAGAAGGAAGGTTGGGCCCTCTCTGTTGACTCTTTCCTAGCTAGCCCTCCCTGGCTGGGAACTTGCCCCTCTGTGTTTGGCAGCCTATGCCCTGCTTTCTAGCATCTGAAGAAAGCTGTAGACAGTCAGTCCTGGCATCTAGCACACTCACTCTCCCTTTCCCGGGCACAGCCCACTCTTACCTCCTTGCTCTGTCTTGCTCTGTCCCAAGCTCTACCTTGAGTAATACTTATTACAAACTAGACTTAGGGTGGTGCAAGCCCCAGATCAGGTTGTCTTTTCAGAATGTCTGGGCCACAGGCCCATAGTAATTAAGAAGGCAGGCCTGATCCCTGCCCCATCATTGAAGCTGAGCAGGACAGACTGGGCTTGGAAGGAACGGACCTGTTGAAGGAGCATGAAAGAAGGCAGGCACAGGACCTGAGAGGAAAGCTCTACCACAGCCTGAGAGGGCAGCTCCTGTGCTGAGGGATGGCCTGGCCAACTTCTGAGAAACAATAACAAGCTCAAGGGACAGAAGCAGATTTTAAAGGCTGTGTGAGGATAGGAGGTGTTCTCAGAAGTTCCTGAATTAGCTCAGGCTGCTGTAACAAAATACCCTAGGCCACCTTGCTTAAACAGCATCGACTTCTCATAGCTCCAGAGGGTCCTGGTGTGGTCTGAATGTGAAATATCCCCATGGGCTCAGATAGTTGAACGTTTGCTCCTCCGTTGGTGCTATTCTTAGGAAGGCAGTGTGGGCTTGCTGGAGGAAGTACGTCACTGGAGGAGGAGGGCAGTGTGGGCTTGCTGGAGGAAGTACGTCACTGGGGCAGGCTTTGAGAGCTCCTAGCCTCACCCCAGTTCCCAATTTGCTCTCTCTGCCTTCTGTGTGGCTGAAGATACCACCTCTCAGCTTCCTGCTCTGGCTCCATGCTGCCATGCTTCCCCGCCTTCCCTGCCATTAGGACTGTAAGCCAAACAAACGCTCCCTCGTGTTGTTTTCGGTTGTGGCGTTTTATTGCTGCGATAAACATAGCTATGACGTCCAAGGTCAAGTATCAGCAGATTTGGTTCCTGTTAATGGCTTGATTCCTGACCTAATGACACATCCTTCTTTCCATTTTCTTATGAGGCAAGGAAGGAAGTAGAAAGGTAGGGGGAAGCAGGCAGGGAGGAAGGGAAGGGAGGAGGGAGTGAGAAAGGGGAAGAGGGTCAGCAAGGCGGAGGGTGGGGAGAGATTCAGTCAGGTCTCACACACACTCTGATCTCTCTCTTCCCACAAGAGTACTAACTTCATCACAGGAGCCCTTCCTCAGGATCTCATCTATACCTAAATACCCACAAAGTCCCCACTGCCTTCATGCTGGGGGCTAGGACTTCAACACATCAACTTTGGAAGAACACATTTGGTCTCTAACACCCTAAAAAGGAAAGCTAAGTGTGGCAACTCTCCTGCCAGGGGTCACCCCAAATCATTCAGTAGAGCCCTCATTTCCTCTTTCATCAACCCCCTTACAGAAGGGCTGCTCCCGTCAGCAGCACTTAGTTAGACACAGCCCTCCTCAGCACGGACTACCTTAATCTCCTGTGGTCACTCCTCATACCCTTTCAGGGAGCTGTTTTGATTCCCCTTGCCTCTCAGTGCCTAGTCAGGAGTGGGAAGCATCATGGTCCAGTAAATTCATCACTAACAGATGAAAAGGAAAGAATTTTTGTATAAGACAGTGAGGGCATAACACAAGCCAGCTGTAGTAATCACAGCTACAATACACTGATTAACTTATTACAACCCTATGTATGTTCTCACATTCAGTCTTTACTACGCCCTTATGTTTATAATCAACCTTCTCGTTCCAGTATGACCTGTTGAGAAAGACATTAATCGTGTCTTCATTTCACAGGGGCAGACACTTGAGCTTAAGAGAAGAAAGGAAGCTATCTAGTGTCACTCCCCAGGTAACCTGTGAGAACAAGACCCCAGTTGTCCATTTCGTGTGCAAATCCCATGCCCATTGAACTTCTGGATCATCTAAAATAGATACAAACTCACCCTGCAAGCCTCTGTGAAATGCCATCAAGATGAGAAACGAGTTCCCAGAGACCATTTTTCCTACACAGTCATCCCACCTCCCTCCACCCCAACAAAAGTTAATAATGAAAAGATACATGGCATGCCCATCAAAGATTACTATGTCAGTCCATTCAGCTAATTTCTACAACGATGATGCTAATTATTAGAGATAATGAAAACTCACTCTTCAACCACGACCCAGGGGGACTAGTACAATTGATTAACAGGGATTTCAACCCACGCATTCCATCTCTCTTGCTCGTTTTGTAATGGATGGGAAAAATTGGTTTGTAGATAGAGATTTTTGGAGCTAAGTGTCTAAGACACTGAAGGGAGCCACCTCATTAAGTCCTAGGCCTCGGTAGGCAGGCTCACAAAACCAGAGGCAAAGCCAAAGGCAGATAAACTCACTACAGGCACTATTTAATGAAAGTTTGCACTTTATCAGAGTATTCTTCCTGAATCTTCAGTTTTCCCCCCTCTTTATTTTAACCACTCATTAATCTTTCTAAAAATGCAGCATTGAAACAGTTAAAAATAAATCTAGGTTTTTCAGAACAGTAAGGATTTAATCATGGCAGCAAACTAAACCCCAGAGACGATTTTTAGTCTCAAAGTTAAAATGTGGTGTATCTAACACGTAGGAAATTGACTGCTCTCAGGGTCCTCTAACATCATACATAATCGCCATTCACACCCAAGGAGCTCCTGGGTATTGGTCCAGAGCCCACAACCAGCAGGAAGATCATAGTGTGTGTTGAATAAAATTACCCATTCTAAAGGTCCTCAGCTATCTTGAATATTTTATTAAAAACCTTTTTTGTAGTGGAGACCAACTGGGACCTCTTCCTCTTAGGAGCGAGCTGTCAATGGTAGTAGAATTGAAAACCAGACAGAGTCAAGCTTA
This sequence comes from Onychomys torridus, assembly GCF_903995425.1. Lineage (NCBI taxonomy): Eukaryota > Metazoa > Chordata > Mammalia > Rodentia > Cricetidae > Onychomys > Onychomys torridus. The sequence goes on along the minus strand of NC_050449.1, from coordinate 61,696,768 downwards.
ATTAGCTCTCCTATACACACACTAGTTCTAGCCCCAGAGTTCTGGTATGTTTTTTTTCCCCAAACCATGAATAACAGTATGGTGGGATTCATTTCCCCAAACCTTTTTTTTAAAGAAAGGGACAGTTGTTGAACAAGTAGAGAAAGTAAAAATGGAGCAACAGAATTCCAAATTGTACACAAACTAGTAGCCGAATGATACTAAGAAGGTGGTAACGGAGAAGTAATCACAAAGCTCACAGAGGTGCATAAAGGACACTCAGCCAAGTACAGGCTGCCAGGCAGACTATAGGCTTTTGTTTGGAGGCTGACATTTTGCTAGGTAACACAGGCAAAGTGACCACACATTGCTGGATTGTGTGAGCTAATTCAACTCTGGGTTTAAAAATACAACTCAGAGGTCTAGGAAGATGGCACATTTGGTGAAGTGTTTGCCTTGTGAGCATGAAAACTCAAGTTGGATCCCATGAACCCGTGTTAAAAACAAACAACAACAAAACCAGCTGTGGTGGTAGGGTTCCTACGTGTCTCGTCAGGGCTGAGAAGGCAGAGACAAGCAGCTCCCTCAGGCATGAAAGGCAGCCCACTTACCTACTTAGGGAGTTTCAAGCCAGTGGGAGATCATTCCTCAAAACACAAGATGGATAGTGTCCAAAGAGGTCCTTTGGCCTCTGTGCACATATGCATACCCGTATCTACACAAGTACACACACACACACACACACACACACACACACACACACACACACACACATGGTTTGGCCAGGTATGGTAACAGGTATCTATAAGACCAACACTTGTGAGGAAAGGGGGTTATGAGTTCAAGATGTATAACAAGATTTTATCAAGGTGGGGAGGGAGGGAGGGAGGCCAGGAGGGAAGAAAGAAGAGAAGGGGGAAGAAAAGACGGGAGGGGAGAGAGGAGGAGGAAGAAAATATGACCCCTGAGAAGAGGGTGAATTCAAACAACTCATTGGTTATGAGGAACCTGTAGTTTAGTTACTGTGGTAAGGAAATAAAACCAAAGGCCGTTACAGTGATATTGGGAAATCGGTATTCTTTACACCAAGCCCTTTCTGGAATTGCTACATTCCTCTTTACAGCTTTAAACTGCTCTGTTCCTCTGAGTATGGTAAACTGTTTTCTATAACACAAAAGAGTCCGGAGAACATCACATTTGCTTCATGTGTTAAGGTGACTGCCTATTAGTGGCATTCTTTGAGCTATAGCCTTGCCTGGGGACACCTCTTCAGGGAGCCCACTCTTTGTAATAATTTTTACAGCATTGCATCTCACAAAAAAATTTAATATGAGACTGGTTTATTTTGCAAACCATGTGCATATCCAATTTTCCCTCCGTTTCACAATACACAACACATCTGTTATTTCAATGATAACAGATGTTCTGCTGAAATTGTAATAACTTGTGAGTTAACTATATTCAAAACTTTATAGTTACACACGTTCCAATAACTTAATCCCCTACCATTATCTCTTCAAATTGATTTAGCCCTGCAGAAGTTGGAGAAAATCAAATATTCATTGTGTTTGCTTCGTGCATATATACAAAAATCACATCATGATTTATCTCTCCTGGTATTAATCCTGTCTTCCCTGGAAAGATGGGGTAAAAATCCTAACAGTACCAACAGTCCCTTTCCTCTTTACTCATGAAGATAAATTTCATAGCCAATTCAGGCTTATTACATGTACGTCTGTATACAAGCGTTTTTTATTATTTGTTGGAGCCCTATAAATCTGATCTGCATTTTCAACCATTTACCATTTAAATAAATGGCCTTTACTCTCATCTTGGGGGCACAAGCCTAACCCCATTTGGTCATTTTCTCTTTTATTAAGGAAGCGATTCTCTTCCTCCAAAGCCAGCCACCATCTTCCTTTCGGAGTTCTCTTCTTTCTTCTTTCTCTCTTTTCTTCTCTCTCTCTCTCTCTCTCTCTCTCTCTCTCTCTCTCTCTCTCTCTCTCTCTCTCTCACACACACACACACACACACACACACACACACACCACATACATGCATCCCCCAAAGCCAAGCCAAACAGACCCTGTACCAAGATGTGTGGGTTTCAATACAAATCTCTCAGTAGAGGATGCAGGGGGAGAGCAGAGCATGTGCTAAGTCACGAGGTAGTCAGCATCTTCTAGTACTTTCCATGCTGGTACAGAGCAGAAGAATTAAGCCACAACAGCACGTGAAATGACTCTGGGTTTCCTGGCTAGGAGCAAAAAGTCGTTTGATGAAGGGTGGGGCTGGGGCCAAGAGAAGTCTTAAAAGAACAAGCATAGAGCTGGTACAAAGAATTTTGTACCTGTGGGAATGCAGTGTGATGCACCCCAACACAGCCAAGGCTCAGAGGTGACTTAGGAAGGCTTCAGTGGAGGCAAGCAGTGGGTATGATGTGCCTCAAGTTCAGGTCCACATGCTTTGCCAACGCTTCCCCTTTGAGCCTCTTTACATTACATACATGGAAACACCATTCCTCCCATATGTACAGCAGCACTAAGCACAAGCTAGTGGGGCACAGGGCCTGTGATGCCAGGCACCTGGGTTCAAATCCCAGTGCAGCTGTTTCTAACCCAGTAGGTCTTTGCACTATGCGCTGTACCTTGGTTCCTTCCTGTGTGAACTGGGTAGAGCAATAGATCTGACTGCATTGTGTTGTTTCAGGGTTTACAGGAGATGAAATACCAAGGACCTTAGGAGAAGGCAGAGCACCCAGGACCTACTGCTAATACTGGGGCCATGTTACCCTATCTGTGCTGGGTCTAAAGGTTAGAATCTTTGCAGTCCACTGATGAGCTGTCTAGCCAACAATCCCTTCCTCCAGTGGATCCTGACCTTCGTGCCCCCCACCCACCAACCCACTTAGATCTCCTTCAGTCAAGTGATCAAGTGATGTGTTAGGTGAAAACTGTGTGTTGGGGATTTAATTATGTATACTATCTTTTGAATATTTCCCTTTTTTAGAAGCATAAATATTTATTTGTATCAAAGGAGTTTGTGTAGTGTTGAAAATCTACAACTTCTTGTTAAATTCACATTTGCACTTCACCTTTATAAACAAACATTTATAATCATTATTTTATACAGATATGAGTATTTCCCATTTCTCAGTATACTATAACCCTTTTCTGTGCATGCAATGTTGGTCCTGATAACTATACAATGAAGGGCTGACAGACTAAAATCAACCATTCCTTGTGTTTACTACTGGCTCCTCTCTGTTGGTATCACATCACTGTTAATGACAGGTCAGTAAACATTTTTCCAAATTGTTATAAAATTCCCCCAGCTGCTATACAATCTTTAAAGAGTGTGACAGATCTCACGCAATTCCTAAAGACAATAGAAAATAAGATAAGCTGTGTGTGTTACGTGAGATGCAAAGTATTAAGCCTTTAAAGAAAATAGAAGCAAGCAGAAAAAAGATTAGGTGGGTGTTTGTAAAGAACTTCTCCTGAAAGCAGAAAGGACTCCAAGACCATTAAGTTTAATTCCAAATGTGTTAGTGTTCAAAAGTCTGACTTGCTTGAGGACAATAAAGACCCATCTGGGGAGCTCGTACTTTCCCTAGACACATGTACCATGCTTTGTCTAACATCTACAATGCTGAAAAGGATGATTCGTACTATTGAAGTACAGTCATGAGACTAAGAAAAGAATGGCCGGAGAGCACCAACAAGGGGGCACAGAGAGGAACAGGGCCAGTCAGGGGAAATTCATGACGTCAAATAAAAGAGAAGGGTTGAGGAGATTGCTCAGTCGGCAAAGTGTTTGCCTTGCAAATATGAGGACCTGAGTCTGATGCCCAGAATGTCTCTCTTAGCATCATTCTCTCACGCTCTGTCACATCCTGGCTTGATGCATTCTCAAAGCCCACATACATGGACAAGTGCTTCTGTCTAGCAAAGGTGCATATAATGAACAGTACACATAACTCCTCTTCAGGACCTGAAACATGCCAGATGCTTCCCTTGCGTTAGAAACAGCGATCAGCATCCTCAGGGGGATACGATCTAGTGAGAGTTGGAGGACTGATAGGGAAGTGTAACTCCATGATGAAAATACTAAGAGTAATAGATATCCAGTCTGCAGAGGGGCAAGTAAGTCAACCCTGGAGAAGTGGAGGATAGGTCCCCTGAGCATAAAGTAACTGAAATAACAGCCTTGAAACAGGATGAGGCTTAGCTGGGCAAGGGAAGAGGCGAAGAATTGTTTCAAGAGAGTGGGTTGACATGTTCAAGGAGTCTGAAAGAGGGAAAATGTGCAGTATTCTGTGACTTGTAGGTGATGTGGGTCAGAAACGCATGTGGATGACCAGTCGTAGATAAAAGACACAACCACAGTAGGCTGTGCAAAGCACTTTAGTGTCAGCCACTGTGGACGTGGGTCTTAGGAACTAACCGAAAATGTTTCAAGCCTGGAGTGGATATGAGCAAGTTGCTTTAGAAAGGTCCTTCTGGATGCAGTGGACCTATGCTGGGTGCAGTGGACCTATGCTGGGTGCAGTGGACCTAAGCTGGAGGAGAGCTAGGGTAAAGGCCAGTCAAGCAGCTACATGGCAATTGCAGAGACACGGTAGCCTGAGCTGCCACAGAGGAGACAGATGGGGGCTGGACAGGGAGCATTGTAGACCTGGTTGGGGAGAGAAGGGTAGAAAGTCAATTCTGGGTAACAAGGGGGACTATGGCTCCTTCAGCTGAGATGGGGACCTAAAGAGGGAAACAGGCTCGGAATGTGAATCCAGTTATATAAAAGGGTATCATTCAGCTGGGCCTGGACTCCGATAAGCAAAAGGCATTTCAAGCAGCTCAGCCTGTGCTCCTCAGATGACACTGTACCACCAGGAAGGCAGCAACTGGCCTCTTCCAGTGACACTTCTGGAGTCCCCTCTCTGTGTGTGAAACGGACTATGGCTTTCGCTCCTTCAAGCATCATGAATTCATCACATTAAACAATGAATGATGGAAAAGACCATCCCTCTTCTCTCTGTTTTTCCTGCTTCTATCACAAAGCAACATCTTTCCCAAATGCTGGCTCCTCTACCCAAGACTCTCATCAGCCAGAAGTGGGCGAACAGCCAACCCTGGGTAGGTTCTTCCCTGGGAAAGGGGATGGGGGCGCCACAGTCGTCTGAGGCTGGAAGGAGAGTTGCTTTCCTGAACTTACAGGTGCCCTAGAAGATCTGCACAAAATGCCTATGCTGGCTTAGTTAGGCACACTGTGGCAGCTTAAAAGCCACAGTATATTGCTTCTTCTTGCTCAATGCAAGATGGCCCACTACCATCCTCCCAGGGACCAGGCTGAAGAAAACACTATCTACACCTGTGCATCCTTTGGTTACACTAGTAGGGACAGAATATTCTAGAAGTCTTATATCAGTCACTAAAACCCAGACTTCAGGGCTTAGGATATAGCTTAGTTGGTAGAGGACTTTTCTAATATGCATGAAATCATGGGTTCAATCCCCAGCACCGCATCAAGCAAGCTTGGTGGCATGCACCTGTGATCTCAGCACTGTAGAGGTTGGAGCAGAAGTGTAAGGGCATTCCTGGCTACATCACTGCCAGTCTGGGCTCCAGAAGACCTAGTCAAAACCAAAAGTAAATAATATAAATAAATACAGCAAATAAATATGGACTATCTGTAAAGAGCAGAAGTAGTCACCTGGCTTCACTGTACCACTAGGAAGGTAGGAATTAGAGTCCTCCAATGACAACATTGAACAGAAAACTAGAAAATGCCCAGCAGCCTTAATAGCCACCCAGTCACCATCTCGGGTGAATCCAGGGATTACCCGGCAGAGGAAGTCTACTGTCTCCCGGGATAGCCCATTTCCCTCTTGCTCACTCTCCGTTGACAAACAATTCATCTTTCTAATGAATCGGACGATCCCTCCTCAGCAGCTGTCCCTTGTTCCACACCCTCACCCTGCAATGTTTTTCATCTTTCCCATGACAGCCTTCCGACTAGTCAAAGATAATTATCACACCCTCCCAGGTCCTCCGTTTAGCAAATTGAATCAAAATTTCAATTAGTAGTTCAAATTTTCAAGCACCGAGAAAATATAGTGACATTAAATTGCAAGTTTGGGAAGAGTACAGCCATTTGATCTAGCTTCAGAGCAGGAGATACAAACTGACACACTGGATGAGACAAAGATAATGGATTGGGAGGCAGGCTCCTATCTGAAACTCAGGACAGAGGACCAAATAACGTGGGATGTCTTTTTCTCTTTTGACTCAAATTCAATGTGAAATTCTCCTTCTTCAGCTGCCACGTCGCTTCCAGCCCGATAGACTAAAAACGTCCTCATGCTTAGTTACCTTCTTTGACTGCTGGAGGTGGTACCAACAAAGACACAAAGGGAGCTCAGAATTTCCTCTGATTCTACTAATTGAGTCATCTTATGTTTAGACAAGTGTTATTTGAGGCTAAATTACAGAGTCTTAATTCAGACAGAGACTCTTAGAATCTACAGCTAATGAATCTTTCTTTCTCCAGAAGTGTTTCTTAATACAGCCACTTAACTAAGGAGCCAGAAAAGACAACAAATCGGGGACTTTCCTTCTTCCTGGGCTGCGCTTATGAATTGTGGGTTAATTGCATAACAAGGCAGCCAGTTAACACCTGCTGTAGATGTACATCCTGGCAGCCATGTATCATCTCCCACCTGATATGGACTTTGTGGAAACCAGGATGTTTTAGCAGTACTGAAGGTCAGCCCCATTTGTCAAAGCAGGGACAGTCCCTTTGTCTGAGACAGCCTTATCTGGGTTGTGGAGTCGCTCAAGGACATCATCTGCCTTCCAATCAGCACAGCCTTGAGAAAGTTGAGCTATGAGAACAGTGGGCCTTCTTACTCACTTATTTCCAGCAACTGCTCTTGTCCTTATTAGTAGGCCAGACTCTACAGGCTGCTGATACAAAGGCAACCATCATTTGCAAAGACCTGGGAATACACTTCTCTTAGCCTAACCACACCAGAAGACATTTCAGTGGGTCTTTGCTTGAACTCCTTTCATTGGGGTGGAGACAGGATGGGGTGCTAATGAGGTCTGGGAATGGACTGTGTAGTCATGGACATGGGCAGAAGGGGATATTGGCTAACATCTAACAGAGAACACAGCTAGCAAATTCATTGAATTGGTAATTATTTATTGAGCCTAATCTTCTAGAAAGCCTTGATGGGCACTAGACCTATTGTAAATAAACAAAGACAGCCAATTCCTTGTTCTCCTGGGGCTCATATTCTTGTGTGCGTGCCAATCACATAATCACCTTACTTGTAACACTTAGACTGTACCTAACAAGGACCTGGCTTTGTTCTACATTCCTCACAGTTCATCCTTACAACCACCCTATGGAGGGATCACTATCTGCATTCCTGCTTCCAGATGAGAAAACCAAGCCACAAAGAGAGGCAGTCACTTGCCTAGATCCCATGGCCAGTAAGTGGTAAAGGCAAGAGCAGAAGGGGACAGACAAGGTCCCAGTGCCACACTGCCTCTCAGGGAACACAGGAGCCTTTCAAAGGCTTTCAGATCTGGCAATTCCCTCAAAGCCCATTCTCCACATTGGACTTAGCTGCTGCAGTACACCATCCTTGGGCATCCTGTTTTAACATTTCTGACTGTGGCTACCCGGGCTGGTTCCTGCTGTCCTTTGCTCTCCCCAGCTAGACCAAACCAAAGAAACCTAAAGCCACGGGGAGCCTGTGAAGAACACACTGCTTATTATTCCCATTGCTTAAGTCAAATCCTTTACTCCAACAGCAACAAAACTAATCTGCCTTCAACCAAGGCATCCATAACAATAAACACATTATTTCCTGAAAGAAAGAAATTCCTCAATTTCCCATATTGAGTGTGACTCAGCTTTACTCCAAATTTTAAAATGTCACTCTACCCAGCCCCGCCTTGAACCAGGAGGTCTGATTCTTCCTGACCAACCAACAGTGGCTCTTAATCTAGGGGTTGATGAATGGTTCTTTTAGCTCTGCAGGGAACCCAGCAGTTTTTTGAACCATAAGGCATATGCACAGAGACATGATATCTTTGAACCGAGGGAAACATTACTGCACAAGTTCTCTCTCTCTCTCTCTCTCTCTCTCTCTCTCTCTCTCTCTCTCTCTCTCTCTTTCTTTCTGTCTCCACCAAACAAAGAGGGCAGACATTTGGGGGACCTGAGTCATGCCTTTCATTAGGATGCTGCCTGCTAGCATTCTCCCTAAAAATAGTCAGCAGGCCAGTGGAGACCATACTCTGGAAGATTGTTCTGTACCAAGAGCCTTTTTAGCTGTTTAAGTCACAGGCATTTTGACTAAATTAGAAAGTTTGCCACTTTGCTCCTTGTGAACACAGTGCTTTTGAAGCCAGAGCTCCTGAAACAGAGTTTGGAAAAGAGATGGGAAAAACATCACCTTTGCATCTGGGAATAAAGATGTTGCTGGCACCTGGGGAGATGGAGAAGGAATGGAAGCTGCTACTTACAGGTGCCTGCACAGTCCATTTCTACCCAGAGCTATTTCCTTCAGGTCTACTTTCTGCTTCACTTATCAGCTCTGGGCATGGAATAATCAAGCAGCATCTAATATGTCAGATCCACATTCTGAAGTGTTTTATTTCTCTACATATAAGGCACTAATTATTCTAGAACACACAGTAGGAGTGCCAAGTAAATAAACAATTCAAATCTTCTCAGTCAGATGAGAAAAGCATTCCCCAGCATTCTTTCCAAATTCCTCATCTTATTCTTTGGGCTTCTCCTCTGAGCCTGCCACAGAGTCCTTAATTTCCATGAATCTCATATCAGATGTTGAGATGCTTTAAATATAAATTCTGTTTGCATATTTTAGTATGCTTTCTTATTTATGTTATATGTTTAAGGAACTTTCCCTCATATTATCTCACTGTGGCTTCCTATACCAAACAGACTGGTTGGTGCGCTCAGGAGTTCTCGTGGGCAGACTGCTTGAGGGTCTTCTGTGAGAGTACTCACAATTAATTATCATAACCATGCCTTTCTCAAAAGACATCCCTGTATGGCTAGTAGGATTGCTTAGTAGTGATAGTACTTGCTTGGCAAATGCAAGGATCTGAATTCAAACCCCAGAACCCACACAAAACTGCCAGGCTTGGTGGTATGTATGCTTGTCATCTCAGTGCTGGGGAGGTAGAGGCAGGAGGATCCCTGGGGCTTACTGACCAGCCAGTCTAGCCAAATTGGTGAGCTCCAGGTTCAGACCCTGCTCAAAGGAGGTGGATTAGATTCCTAAAGACAACTCCTAAGGCTGTCCTCAATATGTGTCTCCATATGTATACACACTTAAACTTGCACATGCACGTGCACACACACAACACATGCACACATATACATAAAATTGCACTTTTGCCAATAAAAACAATTTTGTGACCCAGGTGTGGTGGTACTTGCCTATGACACCAGAACACAGGAGGCTGAAGCAAGAGGGTCACCAGCTTGGGTCCAACCTGGGCTAAGTTTTATGCCAGCCTAGGTTACATAGTAAAACACAGTCTTGATAATATTACTACTAATTATGATGTTAACCATGGTGGTGGCACATGCCTATGTTCCCAGGACCCAAGAGGCAGGGCCAGCTGGAACAGATATTCATAGTATTCTTGGCTTTATAGACAGGTCAAGGCCTGTCTAGGGCAAAAAGTAAAAGAAAATATTTCATAAATTCTTACTTGTACAAAACTTATTGCTTTATGATTAAAGACTCTCATCCTCTGAATGTGGGAAGTTAAGATGACTGTCAACCCCAGGCAGAGATATTTTAAACACTAGGTAATCTTTTGTCTAAAGCAAACATGAATGCAAGAGCATTTGGGGAGCTTGCCACTCTCCTTGAAACACAGGTTATTCAGAGGTACCCAAGGGCAAGTGAGTTTGACCAATCAAACATTGCCAAGTGTGGAATTGCTAAGGGAATCCTTCAGTCCACAGTTTCCAAACTCTGTTTCTCTAAGAGCCCAGGACAGTACTTTAGCAGTAGCCTGAGATGAGCAGAGGTCTGGGCTTCGGCTATTTGTGGATTACTTGTGTGTGGGTTAGAAAACACTGGATTCTAACAGCATGTAAAATAAACATCTCTGTAGCACCTGAAAATGATCCAAGAGCGTTTTCAAAGTATCAAAATTAAAATACGCCAAACTTGACATTGACTCAATTGAGAATAAGGATAAAACTCTTCATTGTACTCTTTAAGCAAATATTGTTTTGTTATTTCCAAGAAGTGTAGGTATAAAACAGAACATCTAAATGAGTATAGCCGCATCAACAATTTTAAGAAACATCTTAAAAATCCATTAAGATGTAGCCAAGAATATTAAAAAAATAATTCAAATCTCTCTCTCTCTCTCTCTCTCTCTCTCTCTCTCTCTCTCTCTCTCTCCACACACACACACACACACACACACACACACACACACACACACTTCTAAGGTCTTTTGGGTGGAGAAAGTGGTAAGAATACATGTGACATGTGATGTCTGGCCTACGAGACACATCTCGGGAGAGGGAATGGTGACAGAGAGGAAGTGGCATTGACCCCCAGGACAACGAAGATCTTTGGATGAGATCAAATAGAACTTAAAGTGACTGTGGGAATGCCTCGGGTTTTGGTTAGTAACACTTTGTAGGGCTTGTTTTTGACACAGGGCTTCACGTGTGTCTCAGGCTAATCTTGAACTCATGAACATTATCCTCAGCCTTGAGTGCTGGGACTACATGCATACAACTCCACCACTGTATCTGCCTCTGTTTCTGTAATCTTTGAGCTCAGACAGCCCTTATCCCAGTGTTTTTCTGCTCAGCCACTAAGTTAATGGGAAGCCCACCAGTTTGGTTAACTCAGCAGAGCCGTGTTCTGTGGCGTATTGACTCCCAATCCCTTCTATGTCCCTTGATGCTAGAAACATACGAAGTCTTTCACTTCTTTAAAATTCTTGACTGTTGCTAAGGAAAAAAAGATTTACCAGCCTGAGGACATAGTACAGTTGAGTAGGGTGCTTGTCTAACATGCACAAAGTCCTTTCAATTCCCAGCACTACATAAGCCAGGCATAGTGGCGTAAGTCTGTATTCCTAGCACTGGTAGGTAGAAGCAAGAAATCAGAAGTTTTAGGTCCCCCCTTAGCTATGCGGTGAGTTCAAGGTCAGCCTGAGATACATGACATCTCGGTAATGTTACTGCTAATCATGACATTAACTACCGTGGGGGTAGAGGTGGTGGGGAGGGTGGGAGCATTCTTCCAGCACTCACTTAGGTAATCAGAAATGATAGGAATCTGAATAGTCACAAAATTAACCATTTGATGCCAAATCTGTAAAATGATAGGCTCCTGTCCATTGCTTTACCCACAGCAGTTAAATCATAAAACAAAACATCCTATCGCCATCTCTAAGATAACACACCACCAATCAATGACCTTGAGACCCAAATCAAGATGTTCAGTGATGATAAAGAAATAAAATACAGTAGACTTGCCACTCTAAGGCTACCATGTCAATCCACACATCCCATAAAGAAACCCCGGTAGGGGAGAAATCAATATTTCCAAATAGAAAAAAAATATATATCTTCCAATACTAAATCTGTAAGGAGAATTCCACTTGCCTTTTCGTAATTCTTCCTCGAAAGCATTTTTCAAATTATCATGCTAAATGCAGAATTCAAGTTTAAATGCCAACTTATGCTTTCTTGAGAAAATATAGTTTCATAGTAGTATTAGCTTTTTGCATATAGATTCCACAGTCTTAGCCCTTGCTATTTCAGTTGCTCACATACGATTTTGGCTTTTTTAAGGAGTATGAGGAAGAACAGCAGTTGTATTTAGCTAACCAGATTCAATAATAAGTCAAAGGCAATCAAATGTGCATAAGTGAAACTTTTGCTTGTAACCACAGCTGCACATGATGCCAGACTAGCCTTGCACTGTAAGTGAGAGGAATGCCAAGTCCACCATCAGCTTGATACAGCTGGTAAGTGTGGTCCCTGAGCGAGGACTCAGCACAGCACTGTCCTCCCTTAAAGACGGCAAGTGCAGAGGGATCACCACAAGTACCCAGCTTGCTGTTCGAGGTAGGGTTCAGGATCACAAGGTAGGGGAAGGGATGCCCTCAAGAAGAAAGAAGTCTTGAGCTGAAGCGATATCAGCTGTGATTCTGGGCCAATGAACTGTGTTGATTTTACACAGGATTTTAAAGTGTGCTGATCTCAGAGACAGTTGGTTTTTGAGATCACAGGGGAGGGGGCTAGACAGAAAAGGAGCCCCCAAAATCCATGTAACTATTCCTTTAATTCCTATGTAGAACTATTTTATATATTTCGGGCCTTTCATGAAGCTGACGCTGTCCCGGAAATATGATTTAAATGGGAGTTCCAGGAATCACCTGATGGAAAGGGGGAAATTGAACAGTTTGGAGACCCTGCAGAGCACTTGCAGCCATCAACTGTATTTCTAGCCCAGATATGCTAGTGTTTCTCTAACCAACATTTACTAATAAAAGTCCTAAGTACTAAACCATAAATGTACTGCTAAATCCCTTAGAGAGAGAGAGTGAAATATAATCACTCAATGTCCATTACAGAATCTAAGAAATTAGAGTTATAAAGAGGCAAGAAGTGATTGATAACAAAGGGGAAAAAATATCAATAGAAACATATCCAAGGAGGCCAGAGAAGCTAAAATTAGCAGACAGCATTCATTCAAAACAGCTATTATGGTAAGAGACTTTTTAAAAAGATAGATATAATAAATGAGCATATGAGAATCTTAATAAATGAGTGAAAGGTTTTTTTAAATCCTAGACATGCTAGAACTGAAAATTCCAACAACTAAATGGAAAAATTTTACCAAGTGAAGTTACAAATGCATTAGATGCTGCAAAAGAAAATAACCTTGAAGCCAAACTGACAGAGAAGATCCTATCTGAGATGGAAGGAAGGCTGAAGAGAAAATGAGCCAGGCTTTAGTGACATGCAGGAAACACTAAGCTACTGGTCACAGAAATGGAAACCGGAAGTAGGGAGAAAAGATAAAAGTCAGAAAATATTGGAAGAAATAACTTCTACAGCAACATCTTTCTTCAGCTAAATAACTTTTCATTGGTTGAGAATATGCATCACTGTACAGAAGGAGCCCAAGAAACCCAAGCAGCAAAGACACAAGGAAACCACATACGTGTGTATCACACCCAGACAGGCAAAAGTAAAGATCCAGACTATCCCAAGAACCAGAGGAAAGCCCAGCACGGGAAGACGGAAGAAATGACCGGCAGCTTCCTATTAGAGATACACCAGCCAGAAGACAAGGGAATTCTGTTTTTAACATGCTGAAACCACCTGTCAACTTAGGAATAAATATACCTCAAAGATACAAATGAAAGATGTACACTATGCTATCAATCTTTTTAAATTTTCAGTTATGTGTGTGTGTGTGTGTGTGTGTGTGTGTGTACACAAGTGTAGATGTAACAGTCTTATTAAATAAGAAACACAGAGCCAAAAGCCCAAGAGGTCAGAGCAATAGTTAAGAGTTGAGACTTAAAACCACCTACTTATTCTTCCTGCCCTGCAGTCCTTCCCCTCAGAAAGAGGCCTGCTTCCTGTGTGTATTTTTATTGACTTTCTGTTCTGCCTTCTTATTGGTTGTAAACCCAACCATGTGACCTCCTTGTCACTGCCTGTCTATACGGACCTCTAGGTCTCTATGGTTGGTATTGAGACAAAGGCATGTGTCTCCATGCTGGCTGCATCTTTGAACACACAGAGATCTGGCTGTCATGTGATTGGGATTAAAGGTGTACACCACCACAGCTCACCTTCTGCTATGGCTTGCTATTAGCTCTGACCCCCAGGCAACTTTATTTATTAACATACAAATAAAATCACATTTCAGTACAAATAAAATATCACCATACATAAGCATAAGTACAGGTGCTCTTGGAGGCTAGAAGAGGGCATTGGATACCCTGGTTGGAGTTACAGGATTTGTGAGCTACCTGTTGTAGATACTGTAAACCCAACTTGCTTCCTCTGAAAGAGAAGTATGTGCTCTAAACCATTCAGCTGTCTCTCTATCCAGCCCACACTATCATAACGTTTACATGACTTTTTAAAGAAATGGTTTAGGTTAATGTAAGATGTTAGCCAGATATAAATTGGATCTACATGAAGAAATTAAAAGCAACAGAAAGTAATCATGTGGGTAGAATAAAGGAGACTCTCTAATTTCTTAACTAACTCAAAATATAAGTATTAAAGAATTGAGAAGTCAAATATGCCAATAATAGCACAGAGGATCGAGTGGGGTAAGTGGACAATATGATCATGATAATATTCATTGTAAGTGAAGTGATATACTATTAATCCACATTGTATAGTAAAATGTCCAGTACACGTATTCAGAGGCTTGGAGCGGTCATGAGGAAAAAGTAGAGCAAACAATGGAGGTAAAAAGCCCAATTGAAGATGAAATGGAATACCCAAATGTAGCCATGTCATCAAGAAGAGGACAAGGATAACAGGTACAAGCCTACTTGATCATGGTGGATAATTGTTTTGATGTCTTCTTGGAGTCTGTTTGCCAGTATTTTATTGAGTATTTTTGCATCAATGTTCATGAGGGAGATTGGTCTGTAGTTCTCTTTTTTTGATTGCGTCATTGTTTGACTTGAGAATCAGGGTAATTGCAGCCTCATAGAAGGAGTTTGGTAATGTTCCTTCTGTTTCTATCGTGTGGAACAATTTAAAGAGTATTGGTATTAACCCTTCTTTAAAGATGCAGTAGAATTCTGTGCTGAAACCATCTGGTCCTGGGCTTTTTTTGGTTGGGATACTTTTAATGATTGATTCTATTTCCTTATGGGTTACTGGAATATTTAAATAGTTTATCTGGGGGTTGGGGATTTAGCTTAGTGGTAGAGTGCTTGCCTAGCAATCACAAGACCCTGGGTTCGATCCTCAGCTCAAAAAAAAAAAAATTGTGGTGTATTTAAAAAAAGAAAAATAGTTTATCTGGTCTTGATTTAACTTAGGTATGTGATACCTATCCAGAAAAGTATACATTTCTTTTAGATTTTCCAGTTTTGTGGAGTAGAGGTTTTTGAAGTATGACCTGATAATTCTCTGGATTTCCTCAGTGTTAGTTGTTCTGTCTCCCTTTTCATTTCTGATTTTGCTAATTTGGATGTTCTCTCTCTCTGCCTTTTGGTTAGTTTGGATAAGGGCTTGTCTATCTTGTTGATTTTCTCAAAGAACCAACTCTTTGTTTCATTGATTCTTTGCATGGTACGTACTCACTCAATAGGTGGATACTAGATGTAAAGCAAAGGATAACCAGACTACAACTCACAACTCCAGGGAGGCTACCTAGTAAAGAGGACCCTAAAAAAGACACAGGGATCACCCAACAACAGAGAAATGAATGAGATCTACATGAGCAAACTGGATGGGGGGAGCGGTAATGAAGGGCAAGGATAGGGGAAAGAGAGCTTAGGGGAGCGGGAGATTCCAGCTGGATCAAGAACAGAGATAGAGAACAAGGAAAGAGATACCATGATAAATGAAGACCATGGGAATAGGAAAAGGCAAAGTGTTAGAGAGGTCCCCAGAAATCCACAAAAATACCTCCACAATAGACTATTGGCAATGGTCGAGAGAAAGCCCGAACTGACCTACTCTGGTGATCAGATGGCCAAACACCCTAATGGTTGTGGTAGAACTCTCATCCAGTAACTGATGGAAGCAGTTGCAGATATCCACAGCCAAGCCCCAGGTGGAGCTCCAGGAGTCTGATCAGTGAGAGAGAGGGGGGATTATATGAGCAAGAGATATTGAGACCATGATTGGAAAAAAGCACAGGAACAAATAGCCAAACTAGTGGAAACAAATGAACTATGAACCAATAGTTGAGGAGCCCCCATGGAACTAGATCAGGCCCTCTGGATAAGTGAGACAGTCGATTAGCTTGAACTATTTAAGAGGCCCTCAGGCAGTAGGACTGGGACCTGACCTTAGTGCATGAGCTGGCTATTTGGAGCCTGGGGCCTATGCTGGGACACTTTGCTCAGCCTAGATGAAGGGAGGAGGGGACTGGACCTGTCTCAACTGAATATACCAGACTGAGCTGAATCCCCAGGGGAAGTCCTTGCCTTGGAGGAGATAGGAATGGGGGGTGGATTGAGGGGGAGGGCGGGTGGGGGTCGGAGAAGGGAGGACAGGGGAATCTGTGGCTGATATGTAAAATTAAATTAATTATAAAATTTTTTTAATTTAAAAAAATTTTTAAAAAAGAATAAAAAGTACAAAAACAAGAAGGAAAACTGAGTAGCAAAATGGTGGACACAACCAATTGTGTCAAAATTCATTAATTGTAAATGGATTAAGATCCTACTTAAAAAGATGGAGAATGTCAGACTAGAGAAAGTCAAGATCAGACCACTTATATGTTTGATGCTGCTTCTGAGAGGTGCAGTCCAAATACAAAGACAGAAAAGTTGAAAGTAGAAGACAGAAAATGGGGGGGGGGGTGGGGGAGGTAGCTTATGGGAGAAAGTACTTGCTGAAGTTTGAATCCTCAGCATCCATATACATGTAGGGTGAAGATAGCACCCCACCTGAAATTCTAGCACTTAGAGACAAGGAGCTCCCCAAAGAGGAAGCTAGCCAGTCAGACTAGTCATATCAACTCTGTTAGCACACAAGGTAGAAAGCAATCAAAGAAGACCCTTGCTACCAGCTTCTGGCCTTGACATGCATGCTTGTCCAGGTGCAAATGCACCTGGGCACAAACACATGCCCACACCCATGCTGTCCTGGTTTGTTTTCTTCTGTTGCAGTGTTAAACACCATCATCGGAAGCAACCTTGGGAGGAAAGAGTATCTTTCTTCTTACATTTTACAGTCCATCATGGAGGAAGGGCAGGGCAGGAACTCAAGGCAAGAACCTGGAGGCAGGACCTGAAGCCGAGAAAACGAAGGAACACCACTTACTGGTTTACTTTCTTATACAACCCAGAATCATCATCCCAGGGATGGTAGGTACATCCACAGTGACTAGGACCTCCTACATCAGAAAGCAATTATGAAAATTATAGACATGTCCACAGGCCAATGAGGTTCCCCTCTCCCCAGGTGAGTCAAGTTGACAATTGATGCTAACTATGATACATAGAGAGGCACTGATGTAAACAGACATACCACATACACCCGAGGGGGAAAAAGATGGAAATGTTACCCTGATAAGACCTAATCTTAGGTGAGCTTATTAGTAACAACAAAGCCCTAAAAACAAGGACCAAGGGTAAAAAGAGACATCTTGTGATGATAAAGGTGTCAATTTAGGGAAAAGACCTAACAGTCCCAAAGATGCAAAGATCTAACAGTGCTTCAAGATTCATGGTGCATAGGCTGAAGGGGAGCTAGACCAAGTGAAAGTCATGGGGATGGAGTCAAGAGAACAAGTAGACAAAAGCCAGTGAGAACCGAATCTGGACAGATCACATACTCAATCTAATTGATGTTTCCAGAAGGCTGCTCCCATGCAACAGCAGAGCATACTTCCCTCAGGTATCAGTGTACACAGAATTTGCTGAAATCAACCACAGACTAAGCTAGAAAACACAGCCCCATGAAGACTGGAATCAGAGGTTAGCCTCCAGCCACCATGGGCTACATAGAAAACAGTAATAAGATAGATGGAAAACCCAAAATATTTGGACATTAAGCACTTTTAAAAGCCAGAGAAGAAATCCTCAGGAAAGCCAGGAAATGCTCAGACCTGGTGATAATAAAATCTTATCGGATGAAAATGTGTGGGATGCAGAAGAGCCACTGCTGAGTTGTGGGTTCACAGCTCCAACTGCTCTGTCTGCAGAGGAAAAAGCCATAAAAGCAATGGTCTGGATTCCCTCCCTGAGAAGCTGAGCTAAGAAGACAAACTTGAATCCAGTATGAGTAAAATGTTGAATACCAAAAACTAACGTCAGTAAAACAGAAAATAGAAGAGATGAAATAAATATAAACAAATAATTCTTTGAGAAAAAAAAGCCACACCCCCTCTGACTGCATTTGTCAAAACTATAAGACTAGCAGGGACTAATGGTGTGGGCCTGTGGTCCTAGCTACTCAGAGGACTGAGGCAGAAGGACCACAAGTTCAAGGTCAGCCTGGGCAGTTCTCTTAGTCTGCTTTCTGTTGTGGTAAAACATCATCAACAAAAGCAAAGTAGAGAGGAAAGGGTTTATTTCAACTTAAAGGGGTAGTCCATTATGAAGGGAAGTCAGGACAGGAATCAATACAGAGTACATGGAGGGAGACTGCTTACTGGCTTCCTCCCTGTGGCTTCCTCAGCCTGATTTCTTATAGTACCCAGGACCACCTGCCCAGGGATGGCACCTCTCACAAGGGCTGGGCCTTTCTACATCCATCATTAATCAAGATAGTACCCCTACAGACTTGCCAACAGGCCAATTTTATGGGAGTATTTTCTCAGTTAAGATTCCTTCTTCCCAGATATGTCTAGGTTTGTATCAAGTTGAAAAAAAAAAACAGCTAGACAGTGTTCCAAAATAAAAAAGTAAGTGGACTGGGGATGTAACTCAGTGGTGGAGCACTTGCTTAGCATATACAAAACCCTATGTTCAATACCCAGTACTGCAAAAAAATAGATTAAATAAATTATTTTAGATACACACACACACACACACACACAAACACACACACACACACCTATAATGAAAAGGCATCACTAGAGACCACATCATATAATATTGCAAGAAAATATTACAAATAATTCTATGCCAATAAAAAGGTAATAATAATTCAGATGAGATAGATAAATTTTTTGTAATATGTCATTACCATAACCGACACAAAAAGACAGAGACAAACATGAACAGCCATCTTTGGCTAAAGAAATTAAGTTAATAATCAGAACTGCTTTACAGAGGAAATTTCAGTGTCAGATGTTAAATTTCAGGTTAATTTGTCAAAAATTGGAAGAACATCAATCAGATGCAAATTATTTCCACAAATACAGATCTCACAATGTTCAAATTATTCAATGAGTTTACAAAACCTTACTATCCAAACATGAGTTTTATAGGAAAAGCATAGTCCAGCATACTTTGTAAAGAAAATAACCTTTAGAAAAAAAATTTTTTTAAGTAATTGAATCCAAGGGCTGGAGATATGACTCAGAGGTCAAGATTTCTGCTCTCACAAAGAACTGGAGTGTGAGTGCCAGCATGCACATCAGACAGCTCACAATTACATCTAATGCCAGGGATCTAGTGCCCTCTTCTGGCCTCCATGGGCACTGCACTCATATGTGCACATAGCCACATGTAGAAACACACACATACAATTTTTTTACATCTTTAAAAAAGGAAACCAAAGCCAGAATTATATGACAAGATTAGTATTTCATAATAAGTAGAGTTGGCTTTATATAAACCATGTAAGGGGGGCCTGACATTTGAATAGAAAAATCTAATAATGTAAACTTATTTTTCTTATTCTCAGCAATTCTGTTATACAACCCAGGATTTCATAGATTTCCCTGCAAAGATATCACATATATTTCCATAGATTTGTTCAAAAGTAACTCATCGTGTTGGCTGTTGTTGCAAATGATACTGGTTTTAAATGTTTTCATTTTCCAATAGGACATCACTACTATTAAAAACACTACATTATTTTTGTCACATTGACCAGATAGCTGTCAATCTTGCACAACTTATATAGTAGGTCTAATATTTGACTTTGCTTCAGAAAGCTTTTGTGAGGATAACCATCTACCAGTAGAAAGGATTTCGTGACTTCCTTTCCAGTTTTATTCCTTTTAGTTTGTCTTCATTTTTCATTCTGGAAGATTCCAAACTCTTGGTTATAGTTGAGGCTGAAACATAATTCACTGGTTTCTGGCAAACAGAATGATGTGGGGCAATGTGGCGATATGTTTCATGTGGCTCGCTGTCCTTAACAGCCGTGTGGCAATTTTTCAAGGAAAGCAAAGATTTTCCTTGCCCTTAACCAATGGCTTGGGTTTATGGTTGCAAATATTTCTGATCCACAAATATGCATTTCAAACTTCTTTTTAAAATATTATCTTACAGATTCTAGAGGCTCCAGTTTGGGGGTTTTTGTCCATTTTCCCCATTTTATTCTCTCTCTTCTCTACATCTTTTCTATTGGATTCTTTCTGTTGGTTTATCTTCAAGGTCTCCCACCCTGTCCATTCTGCTACTGGGCCTTTTTTGAGAATTTTTAAAACATTTTAGATATTGTACTTTTCTGTTCTTCTCTTTCTTTTTTTCCCCCTTTGTACATCTTTCTTTTCTTTGCAGAGAATACTTGACCTCATTTCCTAAAACATGGCTGCCGTGGCTGCCTTCAAATCTAATAACTCCAGCATCCGAGCTGTCTTTCACTTCTACCTGCTCCTTATCCTTTTCCTTGAATGTTTGATCTTTCCTGGGTCTTTAAATGGCAAGTGTGTTTAGACTGTATCTGGCCCCGGTCTTGCACAAGCCCTCCAAAGAAAGCTGCTGCTTGTCTGATGTTTTACTGACCCAGCAGCTAGGCTGCAAGCTCAAATCTACTTGCTGCAGGCAGTGATTACAAAATATGTTCAGACTTCAGCGTTGGCTGTTCTGTTTGGTTCTTTACTTTCTGGGTACCAGAATACTGAGGCAAGGACCACAGCCATCACTTACCTACAGCTAAGGTCTCAAAGCCCACATGGTAGTATTTAGGATTGGGCCCATACCTGTGTGGTTTGAAGTTGAACTTAGAAATTCATGATTGCTCCTTTAATCTCCTCTGTACTTTCAAATGCTTGGGGTTTTCTCTTCTCAGCACTGTACAAAAACCAAGGACTTTCACTACCATGCCTTGCCCCAACCATCAGACCTATTAAGTGGTGGGAACAGAAGAAAGAAAAAGCAGCCGGTTGGATTTAACCCCTTCCAGGAAAACAGATCTTGAGTCAACGACTGCCATCCTCAAACCTCCACATGCCTGTCACCCTCTGCCACTCTCTATGCATCATCTATGAAAAGGCATGGAGGACACTAGAAGGATGCAGATTTCCCCCTCACTAACTTATAAAGGCTATTTATTTCTCTGCTACTAGGACCAAAAAGAAAGGCATCCCTAGGCTAGAGAAAAGGTTCAGCCAGTGCAAGGACCCGATTCTGAGTTCAGATCCACAAAACCCACATTTAAAAAGCCAGTCTAGGGCATGTGCTAGTAATTCCAGAAGGTAAAGACAGGAGGGTCTCTTGGCTTCTCCAGCCAGCCATTCCAGCATAATTAATCAACAAGTTTCAAACCATTGAGCGGCCATGTCTAAAAATTCCAGTGTGGAGTTGAGACTGTATTGAGTTCAACCTAAGTGTCCCAGAGGGAAAGAAACAGAGGCTCTGCCTTCCTGCCTTTGGAAGGAGATAGGAGCTTCCTTCCTCCCTTCCTGGTCTACCTAGTGCGATTGCTTCTCAGAGTTTAAGACAGCTACCTTATTTTCAGCTCACACCAGTTCAGTCCAGGACACCACATTGCTTTTAAGAGCAGTCAAGGCAGAGTGTGTTGACCCATCTCTGAGAGAGCCAGCAAACTCTTGAAATTCCTATTGATCATGTGACTGCACTATTTCTCAAACTTCAACTGAAAGGGAATTGAGTGTTCACCAGAGTCAAAATAGGTTGTTTTAATGTATTTTTAAAAGATTTGTTGTATTTTATTTATGTGTGTGTGCATGTGTGGAAGTATGCACACATGAGTGAAGGCCAGAGAGGGTGGGCATAAGATCCCCCAGAATTGAAGTTATAGGTTATGAGCTACCTGATGTAGGTGCTGGAATCCAAACTCAGGTCCTCTGGGAGAGCAGTACAGGATCTTAAACCACTGAGCCAATTCTCCAGCCCAGATTTGCATTCAGCTTTCAGAATGAAGTTCTTCCTGCCTTTTATTTTAATGAAAAACTCCGAGGGAGTAAGCACACTGTGAGAAACCTTAAAACCCACAAGTTTTAAGTTCACTGACCTATGTGAACAAGGCCTTTCTTAATACTGTCAAATCTGAATGTTGTTTTTAAATCAAACTAAAGCAGATGTGGAACTTAATAAAAAGTTGTCATCATCACAGGGGACCAGCAGGTTCAAACACCTGCATTCCTCAGACACTTCCCTGTTCGTGCTGCTTAAATATGCATAGCTGAATCTTGAGCTGACAAAATATTTTGCTATAAAAATACCTCCCAACTTACCTATTAAACCCATTGGTAACTTCTGAGATTTTGACGGCAAAGGTAGTACTTGTATAAGGCATGGGGATTAGGAAGCCAAGAACCTGGGATGGGACACAATTTGCTGTAGCTGGGAATGCTCACCCCCTTTCAAACCTTCCCCCAAACCCCATGACATGAGAATGGACACATAACCGAAGGTCTACATTTTAAAAAAACAAAATGGGTTTTATCAGTCACTGACTGTCTTTTAAAGAAACACGCCATCTGAACTGAAACCAAATAGCTGTTTTCTCAAGTTGAACTAAATCAGTCATTCCTTTCAGCCAGGTCCTTGGCTCAACAAACACGCAGCCCAGGGGACTTGGGGTTCAGGGCAACAACAATGTTCTAAACAAACTGACTTCAGACCTAGGTGAAGAGGGCTCTGAAAGATTAATCATACACTTCCCAGTGGAAGTCCTGAGGTGGGAACCTTCGGCAGGGAGAAGACACATTAGGAGGGAAATGACAGTCAAGCTGAATTACCAAAAAATGACACAAGATGCAGGTTGTGTACTTGACATAGACGAAGGTCATGGAATTAGATTTCCTTCACACATCTCCATTCAGGTTGTTTCCTGTTCTTTCCTAAATGCTGGGCCATGTGCTCTGGAAATGCTCTCCTGTGGATTTAGACTTGAAATATGCCCCGTAGCTCTCAGAAGGACAGGGTCAAATACCTGGGAGGTAAACGCAGGCTCTTTCTTCACATGTCACACCACCATGTCCCTCTGCTGGAAAATAAACTGGTTGACTATCACTCTGTCCACCCGTGTGAAGTATGGATGCAGAGGAAGCATTTATCTTCCCACCGACCTCGATCCAGGACGGAGCCCGTTCTTCACATCAAAGTCACCTACTTACTTGCACACACTTCTTTGGAAGCCAGTGCCTTCTGCCTAATAGGGACAAAGTGTGTTCAGTCTGAAAGTGATCTTGCAGGCTGCTCCAGTTAACTTTTTCTGAAGGCTTGTGGACAAGAACACACAATCCCTAACAGTAGCAACTGTGTTTGCTCACAAGTGATCAAAGCTGACTATGGATCCCTTTGTAGGACACCTATCAAACTAAAGTTTGGTGTTAGTCAGGATGATAGGTAATAAAATACTGTATATTTGGAGTGGAATTCAAGTCTTTTCCTTTCCCATTGCTCTCTGTTGAAGCATCCCGTGGGCTAGAGTGTTGCTCTACTAATCATTCTGAAAGAACTTTATACAAATGCACCAGTTTTATTCCATAGCTTGTGGATCACAAACTATTAGATGATTTGCATCCGAGAAGATCTCTGTGAGCCCAGACCAGGGAAATAGCTTGAAGGCTGCTTGGCTGAACACAAAGAGACAGAGGGAAGCTGAGAACCTTGAAGGTAGAAGAGGTACTAAGGTACCAAAGTTTCTCAAGGTTCTCTGACAACCCATTTTTGCAGAGTTCCTTCCTACTATGTGTTCAAGAATTCTGTCTAGTAGACATTTTTATTTACCCAACAAGCATTTGGTTCAACTGTATAACAACAATGGGTCTAAGGAAACATGAAGGACACAAGCCCTCATTTGGAAAACACTTCAGATCTGAAACTCTAAGAGGGCTGTGTTCAAGGCAGGCATGGGGCTCCCTGTGTGGGAATACACACAAGTGTCACTCCCAAATGGAGAGTGAAGGAAAGCCCACGGCATTTCACCAGGGTTGTCAGCAGGAATGAGGCCAGGAGGAGATTTACTCAAGCAGGGCAACTTAACAGCTGCCACACCACTGAGGGCTTGGACTCCTGTGGATGTCTGTATATAGTCTTTGGTTGTTATTATTTTGTTTTGTTTGCTTGCTTGCTTGCCTGTTTGTTTGTTTTTTCGAGACAGGGTTTCTCTGTGTAGTTTTGGCGCCTGTCCAGGATCTCACTCTGTAGACCAGGCTGGCCTTGAACTCACAGAGATCCACTCTGCCTCCCGAGTGCTGGGGTTAAAGGCGTGAGCCACCACCGCCTGGCTCTGTATATAGTCTTAGTACAAGTCCTTTTTCTGTAACATATGGACACTTTCTCCCAGCTTGAAGTTTGTCTCTTTTATTGTTCTAACAGTGATTCCAAAATGAGGGGTACTTAGTTTGACAAAATCAGACTTTTCTTTTGTAGTTAATGCCCTTTGTTCTCCCTCACATGTAATGTAGTTACTACGTGTGTATGTGTAAACAACATATATGCAGGTACACTATAACATGAAGAAAAGGGAGAGAAAAAATGGCCGAGAGTGAGGGGAGGAGGAAGAAGTGAATGCAGATGACACAAGCTAACAAAGAGGAGAGATAGGGGTTGTTGTTGCTGTTGTTGTTGTGATTGTTGTTGTTGGGGTGGTTGTTGTGGTTGTGGTTGTTGTTGTTGTGGTTGTCTACTTCTGTCCTGGAGTTGTATTTTGTGGCGGATGAAAATATATTTGAGAGTGAATGTTTTGACATCCAATATGAGGCTCTACAGCTTCAGAATATGTATCCAGACTATACAGAAGTTAACTGAGATGTATGAACTTCAAGTCTAGCTGATTTGGGTATATGATTTTTTATTTGCAATATTTTTGTAATAAAATTCATAAACAATGACAAATAATGCTTTTTGAATCTTATTTTCAAAAGTCATTATCTTATTTCTAGACGGCTCCAAACATTTATCCTATATGCTCTTAAAGAGATTTTAGAGATTCTGAGTTAATAATCTAGGTCTGGAGTATTTTATTTACCCAAGCATGCCAACTGTTCATACAAAGTTAGTGTTTAGGGGAAAAGAATGAAATAGTCTTAAGTTCAAACCCATGTGCACATGTAGACACATGTAGTAACCATTAGAATATGAGTCTGAAGCTAAAAAAGTCATTGATGTTGAGATTTGGGACAAAGGCTTTGTAGAATTTAAACCCACTGGACCTGGTCAGACCCTGCCCCCCCCCCACTTGCATATGTCTAACCATTCAAGAGAGAGGCTATGGAGGCAAAGTGAACGAGAAGGGCAGAATTGCTTTGAGCCAAAAATGGTCAACTGAATTCTCAGGACTCAACATAGGTTTTAAGCATGGAAATCTTACTATCTACCTTGGAAAAGAAAAAATGTGAAGCAGAGAAACAATTTGAAGACAAAAACAACTCTAAGTTCCTAAATTATGGTAGTAGCAGAGTTGTAAAAAGAAATCCCTAAATAATACATGTTGCAGGCAAATATAACTTTCACAGACTCACATGTGGGGGATACAGAAATCCAAGCAACTTTAAGCCTCTACAAGAAGAGAAATTGCTAACCTCAGTCCAGCAAGCTTTCTTATAAACAAGGCTTCTGTCTTCGGCCGACCTCTAGTACTCACTGTAAATATTTAATCTTGAACTTGCATTCTTTCTAATAGGCCACAGCACAGGTCTGAAGGTGCTGCTGACCTGTTCCGTCTAATAACAGCTAAGGAGTATGAGTGCTGACGTCACCAGGCCTGTATTACCTCTCTCTTATAGTTCAGAATTCGTGTTGCCTAGCCTCCCAGATTTGGTGAGAGAGAAAGTGGATATGTGACCAAAGTTTGTTTCCCCTGTGAGAGGGAGATGTTTGTTCAGGACGATGATAGTGAATGCGTGCTCAGAGTAGCCAGTGTGAGATCAGATGAAGCCATCAGCTGCAGCCACTGTAGCAGCTATAAAACTGGAGAATGCCCACAGCACTGGCAGGAACTAAAGGAAGACCCTGTGAGGTGTCTGTGCACCCTGACCTACCCCCACCCCACCTCACCACTGCCACCCTTTCTCCTGTCCTAACTGCTGCTTGTCCCTGGATGTGGACCCAGAGAGGCTCCCAAACCTCTCCCTAACCTTGGCTTGCTGAGGGTCCACGTGGTGAGCAACCACAGTAAGGGAGTTGGTGAAAGGAAAAATCAGGAGCATGTATATTCCCTGGCTGGCTTTTTCCAAGTAGTCCCAATTCTGGTTGGCACTGAATTTGGAATAATGTTCGTTCTGTGTCCCACGACAGTCTTATGCAATCTGCACACACTTACAAAGAAATATTTTTAAGGATGTACAATAAAATACACAAGACCACAAAACATGCCAATCTTATTAAAATATAGTTTACATACAATCATATATACATTTAGTTTTTATGTCATTTTATATATATATAAAATGTTTATATGTATGCCTATAACACAGCAATACATGTATTTCTTTAGTAGCACATCAAACACAGGTCAAGATTATTCTTTTTGAAGATATGCCAAGGTAATTGTCTTAGCTACCTTTACATAACTCTGACCAGAATATCTAAGAGAACAACCCAGAGGGGATACCATTTGTTTGGGCCCAACATTTCAGGGATTCCATCCATGGCTGCTTTGGCCATGTGGGTTTGGGAAGGACCTGGGCTGGTAGAATTGTGTGTAGGGAGGAACTATCCACTTCATAATTAACAGGAAGCAGAGTGGCCTAGGACAAGTTACACCTCCCAAAGACAGGATCCCAGTGACCTGCTTCTCCTAATTTTTCCAGAATCTTCCAAAATAATGTCACTAAGGACCAAACCTTTGATAAGCAAACCTTTGAGGGGACTGCTTCATATCCAAACCATAATAGTCATTTACTTGAACAGAGTGTTAAACTCTGGGTGGTAGGAACCAGCAACAGCCATGTCAGGCTGGATATTCAAAATTAATTTTTATCTTTCCTTTTAATGATTATGGGGTTTTTTTTGGTTTTTTTGAGACAGGGTTTCTCTGTGTAGCTTTGTGCCTTTCCTGGAACTCACTTGGTGGTCCAGGCTGGCCTTGAACTCACAGAGATCCACCTGGCTCTGCCTCCCAGTGCTGGGATTAAAGGCATGCACCACCACCGCCTGGCTATAATTATAATTTTTTAAGTTCATATTAAATGCATTGACATTTCTACAGCTTACCTCACAAGTTCTAAACAGACTCTCTCAAGAGCCATGAGAATCTTCCAAGGTGGTTTTAATTAAATTCCTAACTGTACCAAGCTTGTACTGTAGTCCATATTTCTATCCTAAGATCAACATTTTCTTCCTTGTCTCCACACATGTTTTCCATATACTTTATATCTGAGAACAGTCTTTTTGGGAATCCATAATTCCACTTTAGGGTCATCATGGTAGAGATAAAATTGGCAAAACATTTGAAGAGTTTCCACATGTCTCATTTCAAAGAAATTGACAGAGAATTTGGTATCTCACCTCCATCTTGGAGGCAGCTCCACAGGTAGATGAACACTTGTAAAGATGGTGGCCCTTTGTCTCCTGTATCAGCGGCTGAGGTGAGAAGAGTCTGAATGTTTCAGTTGCATTCACAGTGGTAGTAACTTCAAGGCATGAATTGAAAGATTTATCTCACTCATATGGTTAAAAATATCATCAAGATCAGCAACTTGTGGGTAAAGTTCTTTTTTCAGGAAGTTTCAAGAGTGGGTTTTGTTTTCCTTGAGAGAAAGTGATATTCCTTCCCCCTTTTCCTGTTATAGATGGCTCCTGGGTCCCCCTCAAAAAGAACCTTTTCTGGCTGTGGGAAGACTTCTTGAACTTCACTCCATTTCTTGGCAAAGCTGTTTTAATACCCTATAATTCAGAGACCTGGTGTGTGTGTGTGTGTGTGTGTGTGTGTGCAAATACGTGTGTGTGCAAATACGTGTGTGTGCAAATACGTGTATGTGAACACATGTATGTGCAGATATGTGTGTGCAAATGTACATGTGTGTGCAGATGCACATGTGTGTATATGCAAGTGCATGTGTTTGTGCATCTGAACATTTGTGCATTGTGTACATGTGTATATATATGTGTGTGTGTGTGTGTGTGTGTGTGTGTGCGCGCACACACGCGCACGCACACACATGCTCATGCACATGCATACATTTAGAAGCCAATGCTCAACCTCAAGTATCATTCTTCAGATTCCAACCACCTTGAATTTTTTTTGAGACAAGGTTGCTCACTGGCCTGGAGCTTGCAAAGTAGTCTAGGCTGATTGGCTAGTGAACAGCAGGACATGCCCAGCTCCATTTCCCCAGAGCTCTGACTACAGGCACACACCATCATGCCTGGATTTTTATGACATGGCTTTTAAGGAACAAAGTCAGGTCCTTCTGCTTGCCTTAAACATGGCAAGCAGTATCCTGACTGAGCCATCTCTCCAGCCTGGGAGATCTGCCTTTAATCAAGCTGACAGCTCTATGGGTGTTGATGAAGCATCTCAATGTTGGAAGAAGCTATGATGCCAATGTATGGCTGTGCAGAAAGGAATGAGTGACGTGGACTCAAGGAGCTTCCATTTCCACTATATACCAAAGTCGATGCCTCATGGAGTATTTCAGAATGCCATCTGCAGAGTCTGAAGCTTTTATTTCCATGCAAAGTTTTGTTTGGGAAAAAAAAAAATGCTCCTACCGTTTCCAAAATACTGAGGGCTTTGTAATGGCCAAAAGGGACTCTTAAAATAAGAACTCTCTAAAGGCACTGGCATGCACACAGGGAGCAAAAGCAGGGAGCTGCTATCCTGAGAAGCATCTGCTTTCCTCCTCCATATACTGAAGATGCCAATTCTTCACAAGAGATTTCAGAAGGGTTTTCTTAAAAAGTCAACTGTAGCAGACCAGAGCCCACAAGCAAGCAAGAGTGCCGCTATCAGCTCTTTCCCTCTGTTCCAGTCCACAAACCAGCCCAGGCCAATCTAAAACATATGGCTTCTCCTGCTATCTTTCCAGCAGTATGAGGCTTCCTTATTTGGCAGACGCAAACTTGAAAGTGTGCAATGCAGCACTAAGAATTTTCCATGGAACCATCCAGTTCAAACTTTAGCAAATTCTGAGAAGTGACAACCAGTTTTCACAAGTTTATCAACAAAGAATTGAAAACAAGGAATACTTAAAAGTAATATAAATGGGGCTGAACGGGTAGCTCAGTGATTAAGAGCATGCAGTACTCTCCCAGGGGACCAGAGATCAGTTCACAGCTCACACATCAAGTGATTCATAACTCCATCTTCAAGGAATCTGATGCTCTTGTCCAGCCTTCTCAGGTACTTGCACACATTCAGCAGACCATCACATAGACACAAATAAAAATAAAGTAAATCTAAAAAATAGTAAATTAATTTTCAATGTAACACAAGTGTCTTGGTTGTAAAAGAACAAATAATCTCATCTGTATTGGCTCCACTGTTCAAACAACAACAACAAAAACCTGCCTGCTGCTTCTAGCAACATCTCTAAGAGCTTCTGGGATATTGAATCAGTGATGTAGGTAGTTTTCCTGCCTGGTCCAAAGTCACAACAAATCTCTCTCACCCGCCAGTCCCACAGCTGCTCAGACCCAACCAAGTAAACACACAGAGACTTATATTGCTTACAAACTGTATGGCCATGGCAGACTTCTTGCTAACTGTTCTGATATCTTAAATTAACCCATTTTTATTATTCTATACATTGCCATGTGGCTTGTGGCTTACCAGTATCTTAACATGTTGTTTCTCATCACGGTGGCTGGCAGCGTCTCTCTGCCTCAGCCTCCACTTCCCAGAATTCTCTTCTCTGCTTCTCCTGCCTATACTTCCTGCCTGGCTACTGGCCAATCAGCATTTTATTTATACAGAGTGATATCCACAGCATAGTGATGTACAGATGTTGCCTCCATCCACAAATAAGGGGATGTGTTGCTGAATATTGTATAATTTCAGTTCACATCAAGCCACAGGTATACGAGCACCATTGTGGTTTGCTGACTCGACTCATAATTGGGAGAAATACTAAGTATAACTTTGATGTTTCTGAAAAATGGAGATGTATTATTTCTCCCATCCAAGTTAGTGGACTCTCTGACATACCAAGGTTAGGAACCAGTTAACTCATAAAAGGAGAAATGGCATGGGCTACTACTCTGTCTTGTGGGATGTCGGAAGTTTGCCTGGTGAGCACCAAATAGGATAGAAGAAAGATGGAAGACTTGGAGTGAAGTAATGGAACAAACTTCTCAGACACAAAATGTGAAGATGCCCTATCCAGCTAAATGACCACTGGAAGAATCCACAGCGGAGAGAGTCATAATTCAGGTAGACGAGATGTCCAATTCTATGGGTTGCAAAGCAACCCCTTTCTCTAGTCACCTGGTACCTGCTCAATTGGTGTGATGCCTACTCATGTACAACATGACTATATCTGTGGAGATAAATGATGAATACCTTAAGAACACTATGACAATATTCTCAAGAATAAACTATGTGATCCATGGCTAGCAAAGTCTAACAGTTGTGAAGGCTAATCTCAATATTGAGGGTTCACAAACTATCAGAGAACAATGCTGAGTAGCACTAGGTGACGACATTAGACCCTCTAATAGTAGAATTGGTTTGTCCTGTCATTTTGGGACTAGGCATGCATGATAGACATGTGTGTGTGTCATATCCATCCAAGATGCTTGGACTAACGATGCTATTTACAGACTTACATAGTGTCTTATTCAGCATGGTATCCCAGGTCATGTTGTTTCAAACCAGGGGTTACATTTTACAACAGTAAAGTCAGACCTTGGGTACATCTGAGGAACTCACTGGTCTTACCTTACTAGAAGGGTCTGGCTCTGGAAGGTTGTAGGGTGGCCATCTGAAGGCTTAGTTTCAAGCCATCTGGAGAAACACCTGTGAACTTAGGTCACTCCCCCACAGGACTCAGAATGCACTTTGAAAAGCAGACTCTATGTGGTTTCATTTTTTTTGCAGTCAAGATTTCAAGAAAATAGTAGGAAATCTGGGAAAGAACTAGAAAACTAGTATCCTAGCATTTCCCATAACTTACTTCAGTAATTACTGCTTCTCATCCCTACAGCCTGGACTTATGGGTTCAGAAGTCATAGTTCTGATGAGGTGGAGGCTGAGACTGATCATTGACCCCTCTCACCTATACCATTGAACCAAAAGGAACTGAAAAGGATTCATGAGCATCAATGCACTATCCAGGAAGAATAGCAATCAGTGATGTTGGAGAAAAACAAGGACTAGATTGGAAACTCAAAATGTCCTCTGTGTGTGTTGTGTGTGTGTTGTGCATGCACACATGCATGTGCTGGCAGGTACATAGGCACTTGTGTGCACTTCATGTGAAGATTAGATGTCTCCTTAAGTTGCTATATGTCTTATTTTTTGAGACAGGGTCTCTCATTGAATTTTGAGCTTGCCAATTTGAGTAGGATGGATGGCCAGCAAGCTCCAGGGATCTGCCTGTGTCTTCCTGTCCAGGGATGGGATTGCAGATGCAGGCTGCCATACCCAGTTTTGAATGCCGATGCTGGAGATCCAGACTCAAGTCCTCATGCTTGCCCAGTGGACTGAGCCATTGCCCCATTGCCCCATCCCCTGGAGTGTCTTATAAGTGCTTCCTTAGATGATGGATTTGACCAGTGGACCTCGAGAGACTCCTGTCCATCACCCTGCTGGAGTAAAGGTCCCAGTGTCTTCAGGCATGCAGAAATTAAAAAGCCCATAACAATTGTGGGGCCAGTAAAGGATAAGGAGAACATGGAATCAACAAGGAAAGAAATAATTGTGATTATCAGTCTGCACCTCAAAGCTCTCCTCAGAAGCAAAAACAATAGCATCCAAGCTACTTAATTATGCAGTTTCTCCTCTGCTGCCTTGTGTAAGAACATCAGCAGTTGTGGCTGGGTTACATTTCCCACATTAAAATAAAAAAAAAGTGATAGTGATTTTTGCATCTGCTACTTAGAAACTATGAAATTTCAATAACACAAAGGACAGGAATGGGCTCAGCAGGTCCAAGGTTGGACTGTGTCTCATGGCTTCCCTTTCCTCCCCTCCATCTACTCCTCTTCCTTCTCTATCTGCCCCACTCTCCGCCTCAGGGCTGAGCCATCCAAGTGACAAGCACAGGAACCTCCCCTGACTTCTGACTGTGGTTCCTAGGATCCCCAGCAGATCAGAGGGACAGAAACAAGGACAATGCCAGGACCCACAGACTCAACAACTCTTACCTGAAATATTGGAGACCAGGAGTATTTCAGATTTCCTTTTCGATTTGGGAATCTTTGCATACATAAAATTAGATATCTTAGGGAAAAGACCCAAGCCCAAACAGAAAATCCATGTTGTGTATATACCTCATGCATATAGGCTGAAGGTAATTTTGTTCAATGTTTTCAGTGTGTCTATCTGCCTGTAACTGTCACAGAACATGAAGGGCAGAAATTTCCAACTATAGAGTCATGTCCAGAACTCAGCAAATTCAGATTTTGGAGTGTTTTGAGTTTCCTATTTGGGGGTCAGGGTTGTACAACCTGTGTGTGACCAGCTGGGTCTGACTTCCAACAAGGTGGCCTTTTATGCAAGACTGACATTCTGGGTCTGAATTCTGGTGAAGCATCTCTTTGGAATGAAGGGTGCTGATAGCTCTACTGTTTCTGCTGGTGGCTTTTACACACACACACACACACACACACACACACACCATGAACTTACTTTAACATGAGGGTATCATCTATTCCCTGGTGGAGTCTTGATTGACACAGGAATTCTCTAAGGGGGCTGAATGTCAGGTTGGATCTTAGCAGCTCACCTGGGGATGGTGCTCATGACAGAGAAAAGCACTGATTTCAGCAACCTCCCAGGACTTAGAGGCCTGGAAGAAAACCTCATGGGTTCTAGAAACCTGAAGTTCGTGGAAGCACATGGTAGGAATGCACAATTCTGAAGAACCTTGAATTCAGCATTCGAGTGTGTGACATCATCCTCTGAAGGGCAGGAAACAGAAACCAAAGCTGTCAAATTCAGTCTCTGGGAATATGTTATTTTTCCTTTCCGAGAACTTTGCCTTACTGGAAACAAATCCACAGACTGAGTCTTACTCTGTAAAGTAAAACAAGTGAAATGCATGCTACTCTCGTTGGAAAGCACAGCATCCCTCTCAGGTTGGCAGAAACGGCTCTCACCCCATCAGACGCCTACGCAACACAGGGAATGGCCACAGCCCACTCCATTCTACATTGTGGAAACCATTTTCCTCTCTTCTCTTTCTTCCACTGAGCAGCCGAGCAGGCCCCTGGGAGTAGCCTGACTATCCACTCAGCAGAATGTGCGGACACTGGCGAAAGAGTGTGTTTGCTTTGTTTAGAAACACCTGAGAGAAACAGTGGGCCTCAAGAAGGCATGTATGGCAAGAGCAGGCATCTCTGATACCAAGCCTTTTCTTTGAGTAGCCTCTGCAGTCTGATTTACTTGGCAGCTTGCTGACCACTCTTGCTACCAGTTTGCTTCATGTTAAGCAGGCTTTTCAAAGATGGAGGGAAGAAATGTTTATTGTTCACATTATTCTGCCCCGGCCAAGCATTTCTGAACTTTGGATTGTCACGAGCATCTTTGGAAGTGTGTAGATTGGCTAAGAGCTAACACTCTATGTATCTGGTCTAGGGAGATGGCTTAGCAGATAAATCATTTGTCACACATGCATGAAGACAAGAGTTTGGATTCCAGGCACCCACATAAATGCCAGGCAGGGTATGGCCTGCCTGTAATCCAGCATTCAGGACATGGAGATGGGGAACGGACTCTCACAACAAGCTGGCAAGCTAGACTCAGCAAATGGGCGAACTCTGAGCTCAAGTGAGAGACTCTGTCTCAGTATATAAATGGAGAATGATCAACAAAGATACTGGCCATCAACCTCTGACCTCCACACACGAGTTCACACACACCCATACACACACATACAAACATGCACATATGCATACACCCCCAAAAACATACACACAGAGACATTACCAGACCATCCAGACTATGCTCACTGACTAATTGCCTTTGATAAAAATAATGGCATTTCTAAATAAACAAATGACCATCTGCATGCCATTACCTTAGGCAAATCTGCAGAACCATCACTAATTAGCACATGCATTCTCTTTGAGATGCTGGGCCATAGGATCTGCTTGGCTTCCACAGACACTGAAACCAAATCTCCATTCTCAAAAGTATCTTCAGCCTCTTCTGTGGCACATTAGCAGCCTGTCGCTCAGCTGTCCAAGGACTTGATTTAATTACGCCGCAAGTCTCTGTCTTCATTGAAAGTCCCCACACATGCTGAGTCCTCCATTACCATGGCTCACTCTTCTTCTCTGCTGCCATGGCTCAGTCTCATCCTTCCATGGGCTTTAAGTGGCTAATAGACATTCATATTAATTTCCATTTCTCTAGGTGCTTAATAAACATTCTCTCCGGCACTCATCCTGGAAATAGAATCTATTAGCTCAACCAAAAAGCTTAATTCCATGCCCTTCCTAGACCCAAAATAAGACTTTCAATTGCCTCCCAATGTCATAGCCTTAGAGGGACCATTCCCCAAACATCACAGACTTTGTCCTGGCCTAAGTGGCTTATGCTTATATAAAGTTTTTTTTTGGATGCTATCCTTTAGTGTGGCTCATAAAAGTTATACTTGTGCATATTCTATGAAGAAAATCTAACTTTGCATCCAGAAAGAGTTAAATAGACTGCAGCATTCACTCTAAAAGAGTATGCAGAAAAACTACAAGACAGAATCCGAGTAAATGTTTACATTGTGATTTTTATGAAAAGCAAAGCGATCCATGTTGCACTGTCATGGTTAAGGTTTAAAATGTGTACATTCACATCCAGACAGACATAGGAAGAACATGTGCTGGGATCTTTACCCTGGTTACTATAGACAGAGTGTCTCAGGACTTTCTCTTTTAAATGTTTTTAACTTAAAATCATTTTATTTAACATTGTATGTGTGAGTGTGGACATGCATGTACCATACATAGTACATGTGTGGAGGCCAGAGCAGAACTTTCAACAATCAATTCTCTCTTTCTACCATGTGCTCCAGGAACCACACTCAATTTGTCAGGCTTAGGGAGCAAGTACTTATAACCACTGAGCTGTCTTGTTAGCCCTTCACTCGTTTTTTAAAGATTTGTTTATTTTAGTTTTAATTAGTTACATATATATGTGTGGGTATATGCATGTGTGTGCAAGAATCCATTAAAGCCAGAAGAGGGCTTTGGATATCAAGGAATTGAGTTATGGGTGGTTGTGAGCTGCCCTACATGGGTACTAAGAACCAAACTAGGGTCTGTTGCCAGAGCAGTATATGACCTTAACTGCTGAGACATCTCTCCAGTCACCCTTTACTTGATAAAAGTTATGTGCATGTGTGTGTGTGTGTGTGTTTGTGTGTGTGTGTGTGTGTGAAAATAGACACATGTGCATTTCTATACACACACAGTGCGAAATGGCCAAATAAACCCTAACCAATGCATCCATTGATTCAAACACTCATTATTTTAGGGGTTTTTTTGTTTATTTGTTTGTTTGTTGTTTTGTTTTTGTTTTTTGAGACAGGGTTTCTCTGTGTAGCCTTGGCTGTCCTGGAACTCACTCTGTAGACCAGGCTGGCCTCAGACTCAGAGATCTGCCTCTGCCTCTCAAATGCTGGGATTATTAAAGGCATGTGCCACCACTGCTCACCTGTTTCATTGTTTTTTGTAAAGAGAACATTTAAAGTCATTTCCAAATAACCTTTGCTCAGATCAGTGTTACACTGATATCTCCACTTTCTTCTAGAACTTTGGAGTTTTATGTTTCATTTTGATGAACGGAGTGATGTAAGGTCCAATTTTATCCTTAGACTAGTGGCTACACATTTTTTCCAATGTTGTTTAGGAAACAATTACTATCCTTTCCTTATCATATGTTCTTGGTGCCTTTGCCAATGAACAGTTGGCCATGGACGCATGGGGTTATTATGCAGCTCTCTAGTCTGTCCCGTTAGTGCAGAGATCTGTTTTTATGTTGGTGCCATGATGGGTTTATCCCTACTGCTTTTTAGTAAACTTTGAAATCAGATCATATGATATCTGCAGCTTTTCTCCCTTTGCTCAAGATTGCCTTGGCTATTCAGGCTCTTCTGTAGTTCCATGAAGCTTTTAAGGTTGTTTTTCCTATTTCTGAGGAATCTTGCCAACTTCCATGGCCAGATGAAGAGTGCTTACCTACCCCCAATTTCCTAAACCAGTGTAATTCCTAACTGCATTCTAAGATCATTTGTCACCACAAGACACATGTGACTCTCATCCCTCATCAAAGAAGCCTCTTTTTTGTAAAGATTTATTGATTTATTTATTATGTATACAGCATGTATGACTACAGGCCAGAAAAGGGCACCAGATCTCATTACAGATGGTTGCGAGCCACCATGTGGTTGCTGGGAATTGAACTCAGGACCTCTGGAAGAACATTCAGTGCTCTTAACCTCTGAGCTATCTCTCCAGCCCCAGAAGCCTCCTTTTGAAGCAGAAGGAGACCATAACAGAATCACAGTGCAGAGAACATGTGACCATGAGATGCCATCCCCAATTTGTACGTTCACAATGGAACTTCCATACCCAAGGCTCAGAGAACATCACAGAAGGGGGACAGAAACAATGTAAGAGCCACGGAGCCTGGAAGCTAGGAAACTGTGTCCTTTAGCCATGACAACGGAGCTACATTCATGATACCTCAACAATATGGATGCCTAACTAACGCTTGAATGATGACAATATAAATAGAAAGCAAACACAAATGGGCAAATCTCACAGTGCTCCAACCCTAAATGAAGAGCTGTGAGCAATTAACAATTGCTGAGAAGGGAAATTTAGTATTCCCTAGCAATAAAGCACCTAAGTGGTTATCGAATGTCAGGTGGACAGCTCGAAAAATGTCTACCTATAAGCAACACCAAACAGACTCAGTGAATTGTATTTGTATATGTGTTCATTTATACCTATACATAACAATAATAGTTAAAGAATAAGAGGCCGTGAATGGGGGCTTGGACTTAAGAGAAGTGGGAGATAAAAACAGGAAGGTAAATTATATTTGTATTTTAATTAAAATGTGTAATGCTATAGGGAAAATAATTTAAGAGTGGTTGCATTATACCTCTGGATCACATTGGATAGTATAGGCATTTAATAATTAGTCCCTCTAGTCCATGAACATAGAATACCTTCCCACATATTTGTGTTATCTTCTGTTTCCTTTATCAATGTTTCATAATAAGAACTAAACACCAAGACAAAATTTGAAATCTAAACATACTTGCACCAAATACAGTTGCCCCCAATTTCATCGATGATCTACCATTAGATGTAAAACTATAGGTTGTCTGTAGCATGGTGGTAGTGGGTTACTTTAATTTCCCTCTCTCACCAATGAACAAATCATCTGGACAAAGCCTAAACAGAGAAACACTGCAGTTAAATGACATCCTAACAGACATCTACAGAACACCCTACACAAACACTGAAGAACACACATCTTCTCCCAAACTGATCACATATTAGGATACAAAACAAGTCTCAACAAATAGAGAAGATTTAAAATAACATTCTATATTCTTTCTAACCACAGTGAACTAAAGCTTGATATCCATGGCCGCAGGATTACAGGAAGTATGCAAAGTCGTGTAGATTAAACAACATGCTAAATGGGTCACTGAAGAAGTCAAGAAGAAAATTAAAAGTTCAAGTATTAAATGAAAATACTACATACCCAGATCCCAGGGACACCGTGAAAACAGTCCCAAGAGGAAAGTTAGAGCAGTAAATACCATGATTTACTGTTGCTGCTTATAGTTTTGACAACTGGGAACTTTTTAGATTGGCTCCTACACTCTTTCAATTTTCTCTCTCTCTCTCTCTCTCTCTCTCTCTCTCTCTCTCTCTCTCTCTCTCTCTCTCTCTCTCTCTCTCCTTATATTATCTTTACCCCACACACACACACACACCCATGAAATCAAGAACTTCTGCAAGGGATTCATTGTATTTAGAAACAGAAGACATAGTTCTACTTCCTATTGTTTTTCAAATACTCTAAAGATTCATTTCTATTCCATAAATCACTTTTGTCACCCGATAACATTCCACTGTATGGACATACAGCCATTTGTTCATTCATTTGGTGACCGAGAGACACATCTATACTGTTCCCATGGTTTTGGTGGCTATAAATTAGGCAACCACAAGCCAAACACATTTCTCAGGTCAACATAATGTTCGTTCTGTAGGGTAAATATAACACGGCCCACATGGTAAGCCTACTTTTCAAACTCTAAAAATCTGCCGAAGAACTAACAGTACCATCAAGGTTCTAGTTCCTCCTTAGCTGTGATGTGGAAGCTGAGGTTATGGAAGCTGTCTGGGAGCCTGAACCTAGGACATCATGTATCTGGGTTCTCATTAGAGATGGGTCTGGCTCTAGAGAACTCCTGGGTCATTTCTAAAAGACTCAGACATGACACCTCAGGGTTCAGTGACATCAGTAATGATGATGACAGAGGTGGTGCTGGTCATATCAATTTTCTGCAGAGCACCAAGCGCTTTTCACCACTGAGCAATCTCTCTAGCTCTTTCTCCTCTTCCTTCACAGCTCAATATTGATAGTATCTTGTAACTCTTAAAATTCTTGTAACTCAGGAAATCTAGTTTATTTCACATGTGCATTATAAGACTTAATTGTATTTTCTCTGAAATAACTGATCAACTACTTTCTGAGTAATGACTTTAATTTCCCATCAATGCCTTCTATTGATGTGAGGTGTAACAAATTCTACTGTTTTGATGGCTTCAGCATCACTCCAAACCTCCCCCCAATTCAGTCCTTTCCACTGTGTTCATATGACTCACTCCACACCATTAATTGGATTAGTAAGCAACCCAAAAGTATTTTGTTCCAAAACAAACCTTTCTCTTAGGAAAGTTACTGCTCTGAATAGAATGTGAGATTTGGGTTACAATCAGGGAGCAGAGAATTTTATTGAATTAGTCATTTATCTTACTGCTTTCATTTCACAGTCTATTAATCTTCATCTGAATTTTCTCCCAATTCTTTCATAAATAAGATTTTTAAAGGAAGACGTTATTCAGACCAGTCCAGATTAGGCACCTGTGACTTGTTTTATTGTTGTATTCTAGTTATCCTGGTAAATCGAATTCTGACTGGACTATTCCAGGCAGCCCTCCTTTAAGCAGAATCCTCAACTTGTCATTGGCCATGTACACGATCTGCATCCAAGGTGGACGCTGGACCAAAAAGACATTTGGCCTCCCTTGTAAATTGTACAACCTGTGACAAAGATGTCAGCATCTCTCCTGGGCCCTGGGGTGGGAGCTCAGGTGAATGAGTCTCAAGTGTGAGTCTGGTTTGCTTTGAAGTCATTCTTTTCCATCCCAAGAACAAAAATGGTGGCCCGCGATCCTCCACCAGCTGTCAAGGAGTTTGCGATTTAGAGACAGCAACTCCATGTTTAGAGAGTAACAGTTAGGACATCTAGACCAGAGCCCCATGTGCATTTCCACCTTGGTGTCTGAACAGTCCCTCCTGTGCAGTCACCAGCCAGCCTCCAAGGCCAAGGTCAGGCTGGCCCTTGACTCCCTTCTGCCTGCCCATCATTCACACGGAGTAGGAAATGCAAAGGAACTTTAGAGAGGAGCAAGTACATCAAAAATATCATCAACCTAAATACTGTGATTTCAAGTCACTTTTCAGTGCTAAGAAAGAAAAAAAATAAATAAAACAGTAGTCAAGCCTCTGAAGGCAGTGTTTACTCTTGCAGGAAAGAGGATGCATCGGAGGGCTTCTGACAGGGCTGTCAGAGCACGCTCAGCAATTTAACTATTAATAATAGTAAAAAATAAATAAATAAAGCTTTGAATTAATCCAGCATCTTTCATCTCCATGTATCAAAGAGCACCCCATAACAACACATCTGTGAAACACGTAAGTGGCATGGGTTGTCATCCATCAGGGACAGATGAAAGAACAGAGGAGCTATGGAACCCTCCCCCAGCAAAGCAGCTGGGACAGGTGGGACCCTCAAGAGTCCCTTCTCCCCAGGGCTGTGGGAGTCCTTCCATTAAGAGACTTAGGTATAAACGAGTCCTTGA
The DNA here is from genome assembly GCF_903995425.1 of Onychomys torridus. NCBI lineage: Eukaryota > Metazoa > Chordata > Mammalia > Rodentia > Cricetidae > Onychomys > Onychomys torridus. The sequence goes on along the minus strand of NC_050449.1, from coordinate 61,656,458 downwards.
ACAGGAGGGAGGCTCTGGGTTTCTCTCTCTAGAATTCTGGCAATAAAGTGAATCTGATGAAAAAGCACCATATCCATGCTGGTGAGTTGGAGGGAGGGACAGGGAGAGAGAGGAAGGATGGACTTGGGCTTTTTCAGAAGTTTCTATTCACTTGGCATTATGGGAGGCATATTCTTGATCAGTAATTATTGTATGTCCCTTATCAGAGTCCTTGTGCCTGTCATAATCATCTCAGGTTTTTTGAGGGTTTTTTTAACTTTTTTTTCCCAGTTCCCCAGTTTCTTACTTCTGACAGTCTGGTTAGATGTATGCTAGAATCTCTCAGTCTGTTTTCCATGTCTGCTAACTTGTCTTTCTATTTTTATCTCTGTGTCTTTGTGCAACCCTAGGGGTGAAGTCACCAGTGCTTTATCCCAAAATTTGTTGCTGCTGTCTTAGACATATCTAGTCCAGAAGTAATCTTGTATCCAAAACAAGGCAAGTTTTTATTCCAAATTGTTTTTTCCATGTCTGGGGGCCAATTAGTTCATTTTCATATGTACCTGCTCTTGATTTCTATGTCTGTTTTTGTTTTGTGATTTCTTGCCCTTTGGGGTATCATTCCTTCCTTGATGTCTTTATAATCCTCAGACATGCTCATTTTAAAGTCATCTTCAGATTGCCCTGTGTGGTGATTTGAATAAGAAATGTTGCCTATAGGCTCATAGGGAGTGGCATTATTTGGAAGGATTGGGATATGTGATCTTGTTAGAGTATGTGCAGCCTTTTGGGAGAAAGTGTATCAGTGAGGGTGGGATTTGAGGTTTCAGAAGCTCAAGCCAACCCAGTATCTTTCTCTTTTCCTGCTGCCTTCAGATCCAGTTGCCTCCACACCCAGTAGAACTCTCAGTTCCTTCTCCAACACCATGTCTGCCTGTATGCTGCCATGATCTTCATTGTTCTGACCAATGAACTAAACCTCTGAACTGTAAGCCAGCCCAAATTAAATGTTTTCTTTTATAAGAGTTGCCATGTCCATGATGTCTCTTCACAGCAATAGAAACCCTAAGACAGTGTTATCCACATTTCAGTGGGAGTAAATGCTACTGTTTTTAGCTCACTAGCTGTTTTTCTGTAGGTGTGGGTCCCCACTTCCAGCCCTCATACTTTGGAATTTTCTTTAGGAAATATGATTTCATCAGGAGTATTTTCTGGTTCCCTCTGCACCTTCTATCCTACATCCTTCTCTTCCAAGTTGTTTAGGTTATTCCCTTAGGATCTGTAGCCCAAGGTCAGATCTGATGGTGGTAGCTCAGTGGTCTTGTTCTAGGGGTTCTTGAGGTCATCACAGAGCTAGTCACTGAGTCAGCAGGAGACAACTGAGGCTCTGGAGGTACGGCTTCATCTGCTCTTTTCTGCCACACAGATATCCAGCTCTACAGCACACAACAGTTCAAAGTATCAATGGTAAACCACTTTCACGAACCAACTTCCATAAGTTGTCTTCTGACCTCCAAATGTGTACCTATACCTGTGTGTGCATACATGTGCGGGGGGGGGGGGGGGGGGGGGAGAAAGAGAGACTGATTGAAAAAAAACCTTCCAGCCTCTGAATAGAGATAGGCACATATCATCTAATTATCTTTGGTCCTATGTCTAGTTATGAGTCCAGAGCTTTTGAACCCTAACATTAAGAGACAGACACATACTTCAAGCCACCTCTACCTGTTCTCAAGGCCCAGAGCCCAAAAAATCTACAGCATTATCTGCTACCTACTGAAGTTCAGGTTCTGGTTCACAGAAGTGTTAATCTTGTTGAATGAGCTTGTGCATGAATTCTTTTTGAAATATTTATTTTATCATTGAAAGGTCTTTGAAGTCAAAGGGTCATTTACAGTGTGAACCAACAATTTCATGACATAGAATAGTCCTTACATAACCATCTCTTGCTATCCAGACTCTGCTCACTCATCTTCAAGCTGAGTGCTCCAAGTCCTGGGCCCATGAAAGCCAGACCCAGACCATACAGATCCTTTAGCCATGATCCAGGAAAGATATCCTCTCCTGTGTACTAAGGAGTACTGTGTACTGAGTGCCATAATGACCCTGAGCAGCAGCTTCCTGTAAAGCAAGCACCCAGCATCTGAGTGTGCACTATCTAAGTGGCCTCTAGGGATAGAAATGGAGGCTGAGGCTCTTGCCTGGAAGACTCACTCTTCTAACCTTTTTAAGTCCATATGCCTTGGGATTTATATTTAGATCCTCATTAAAATGAATACATATAATCATCCATGTCATCACTTCAATGTCAGCACTCTCAGATCAGACTCTGTGGACATTGGTCCCATGTACATTGAATCTGAGTCTAACCCTGATTCGGTCAGAAGTCAATGCTTCTCACAGGTCCACACCATACTCCTCCCAGTATGGACCTGGGTCAAGTGTTTTTCTGGCTGGAGCTCTTGCCCCACTCATCTGGGACTGGATATGAGCTATGGAGTATGTTCTCTTGTGTAATTCTTACCACAGGTTTGTAAGTAGATCTCACCACCATCTTGTCTATCATAGCTATAAGAGTTAAAGTCTATAAAATTCTTGCAATAACTCAATAAAGTAGCTATTGTTATGACTCCTTAAAAACATAGAAGATGGAGTCAGAATGAGTAACAGTTTCCAAGATCCTAGAGATGCTAAGCCTTTGAACCTAGCCTGAAGGCTTCATTAACTTCAACCCAAAGCCTGTGCCCTCAGTGGGAAACTATGTAGCCAAATCTACCTTGGCACTGATCCCATAAGGTCACTTCATGGTATATGATGTTGTCACCGGTGCCCTCCTCCTAAAAATGCTCCCTCCTCAAGTTTCCATGACATTGCCCTGGGGTGACCTTCACCTACCTCTGTCTTCTCCAACAAGCCTCTTGTGAGTGGCACCATTCCCTAGGCTCTATCTTAGGTAAGAGAAGAAAGCTAGTTAAGAGTAAACAATCAAGCAAAGGCAAATATTCTCCCTGTTCTTGACTAGAGATGGTGATGTGACTAGCTGCTTCAGTTTTCACCTTGACTTTCCCAAAATGATAGGCTATCACCTGGAATTGCAATCCAAATAACTCCTTCCTCTGCTACATTGGGTTTTGTAGGGGTGTTTTATCAGAGCAACAGAAATGAGACTACAATACAGGTCATCTTTTCATCCATGAATCAGGATGTTCCCTGAGAGTTGGCCATCTTTTCTCACATACACCTCTACACTCTACTACACCTCAAGTGTGATGACTGTCAAAGTTTCATATTCTTTGTTTTTATCCCACAATCTCTTTCAACTCCCATCTTCTTAGATATACCCAGGACTCCTCAATTTCAACAAAGGCAATCCTGAATTCACTATTTAGATCCCTGTGTGTATGTCACTCCCAGCAACACCGCCATCTGTTTGAATACAGCCCTCACAGTCTCATGACCTAGACAAGCAAGTCATTCTTTAGTGACAGGGTCCTGAGAAGGAAGGTCCAGGAGAACAGAGAGAAAGAAGATAGAATAAGTAGATTTGGGAGGTCTTGCACAAGCTATGTTTTATGCCAAGAAAGCTTATTAAGAAATACAGCACCTTATATACTATTTCCAGGGGGGAAATGGAACAAAGCTGGCCAGAGGCTAATCAAGCTATGTCACACAGGGGGAAACACAGAGTATCTCATGAACATTACAGACAGAGCACACACAGCCTTGGAACTGATAGATATCTAAAGCCAAGTATATAAGGAAGAGTAGGGTTCTCAGGATTTGAGGACTCAGCTCCCCTCAAAGTCCTGGCTCTAGGCTATTACCAACACTGCCAAGCATATACCTGGTTCTAGAGAGGGAACTATGTTCCTTCTCTCTATATCAGGGCCTAGGGAGGAGGGAGCTCTCCCAAAGCTTTGGGTAAAAGACCCTGGCTAAGATTCTTGCAACAGCAGATGGCATACATACTATTATCATGATTCCTTAAAGAGAGAGGATGAGGTCAGACCAACTGACAGTCTCTAAGATCCTAGGGATTCTGAACCTTTGAACCAAAACTAAAGGCTACATTAACGTCAACCCAAAGCCTGTGCCCTCAGTAGCAAGCTATATAGGCAAATCCATCCTGGAACTGATCCCATAAGATCACTTCAAGGTATATTACTGGCTCTGCCAAGCATGTTCTTGGTTTAGAGAAGGAACTATGTTCCTTCTCCATACATCAAGGCCACAGGGAAAGCCTTGGATCAGCCTAGCCCTCAACAGGCCTTAACACTGCATTAAAGTCTAGGGTCCCAGCTGGTGGTACTATTCTGGGAGGTTCTTCAACTTTAGGAGGTAAAGCCTAGTGATAAAAGTCGGTAACTGGAGAAATAAGGAGACCTTGGGGGTAACTTGTCCCTGCTTCCTCCCTGTCTCCCTCTCTGGTTCTTGTCTATCATGAAGTCAAGATCTTCCATGCCACTTGCTCCCATCTCCAACGTTCTGCCCAAGCTCATGGGACCAAGCAACCATGGACTGACACCTCTGAAACTATGATTCTAAATAATATTTGCTCCCTTGAATTGTTCTCTCTAGAGAGCTAATTACAGCACATTAGAAAGCTGACTAATCTACTATCCACCCAGGCTCCTAGACCATAGCAAGGAACCCACACAGCGTAGTGCCACAGTCTGATATCACAGGCAGTTCCAACTCAGAATGCTCTGCCTGAAGCTGCCTACCTTCACATTCCCATACCCTGCAGCAGAAAACATCCCATCCCATGCCTCCAGGTAGTCAGAGACCACTCTTACCTTCATCCTTCCCCTCCATCATCACACTGCAGTTCTCTGATTTTCAGTCCCTATCACTTGCCACATGCTAGACTCCTCTGCATCTTTGCCTGGGCTCCTGCAGAGCCTACAGAATGCTCATCCTTGGGTAAGCAGCATCAGTCTCAGTGTCTCCTATTTATCAAGTCAACCACACTGTTTCTCCCAGGTTCTGACCAAGAACAAGGTGCCAACTGTTTGACTCAGTTCTCCCTGAATTTCAACATGTGACCTCAGTTGACATGTTTATTACCATCCTTCCCTCCAAATATCAGGGACTTGCCACATGGCCAAAACACATCTGGCTTCCCTTCTCCCTTCCAACCTTCTGCATCCCACTTCCAGCCTTCATCAAATATTTAAGTCATTAACTGGCAACAGATTTAAAAAAAAATTTTTCACCCCATGATGTACAATTCTTTCCAAGGAAGTGATCAGAAGGCTGTATGCACATCAGAGATGTTTTGACAGAGGTGTCAACACGCAGAGTCAGTGAGTCGGCATAAATGAAAGGATTCCGAGAGCTAGATCTCAGCTGAGGCACCTTGTAGAAAGCTATGATGCTACAATTTGCACATAACAAAAGCATCGATAATGACTTACAGTGGCACAAAATGAGGTCAACAGCGAGCAGCTAGGTCCATAGGCTGTGTCTCTACCTACGAACACATACTCACCCCTGACACATCCCTCTAATACCTGCACACCATACTTAGTATATATGCTTCCACACCTCACCATTGAGCTAGTTCACATTTCTAGCAGCTCAAATTGGCAAAACAAGTCACTGAACTGTACCTCCTGTTAGAAGTAAACCTCAGTGAAAATGCCAATCTTTAAATGTGGGGGTTTGCTGCTGGGCATATAGCTCAATTAGTAGAGTGTTCACCCAGCATTCAGGAAGCCCTGCGTTCAATCCCCAACAATGCATAAACCAGACCTGGTGGCACACACCTGCAATCTCAGTGCTGGGGAGGTGGAAGAAAGTGGATCAGGAGTTCAAGGTCATCCTCAGTTACACAGTGACTTAAAGAACATTCTTGGCTACAGGAGACTCTGTGTCTAAGTAAATAAATAAAAACAAGGACAAGAGGTAGTGTAGTTTGGATCTGTGTTGCCCACAGGGTCATATTTTGAAGGCTTATGGTGCTATAGGAAGACAATGGAACTTTTGAGAGACAGGTGGGGGTTCTCGTGAAAGATTGGGCCATTGGGAGCATGCCCAAAGGCATGTCTCCTGGATGGTTCTAGATCCATCAAGTTGACAGTTGAGATATACCACCACACCAGAAAAGACCAAAGGTTACTCATACCCGCTCACTTGCCCCGCACCACAGCCCCCTCAGGGACCACAGCAGTAGCTGATGATCCTTCTACCCAGCCTGGCTTCCTCTTGCCCTCCCTGTCTCTAAGACAAAGGCTTTTCCCTCCCTGGTACAGAGTAGCCAAAATGGCAGAGAAAGGACCAAGGGGACCAAGAGACCAGGTTGGTCCTCTCTTCTGAAGTCAAATCCCTCCACCTGGGGGACAGAGGCCAGGTCAGTGTAATGCCAAACATCTGGGTGCAGAGTATTACAACCAGCACAAAAATATCAGTCTCCTTCTCCCCAGAGATAAACGAGTCTCAGGCTGTAGAGCCTGGGAATTGCAACCATCTCCTTGTTATCAATGTAAAAACTGAGCCAAGCTATTTGTGATCTAAATCAAAATAGAACTGTGTCTGGCAAACTCATTTTTCTCAGGTCCCAGCAGCTCCCCGAGATACATTGTCTACTGATAGGGGGAGAGAGACAGACAATGGCAACTGCCAGGAGCCATTGATCACTTGTTTCATGTGCAGAATGAACCCTTAATCACTGTCGCTTCAGAAAAAAAAGGGGGGAAATTGAGATGGATTCTCAAGTGCCAACGGCAGAGAACTTGGTAATTGCAGCTCTTTCGTTAAAACTTAGGAGCACAGGAAGTTACTGCCGTTGTTCATCTCTGCCTTGGCCGGTGCAGACCTGTTCGGCTCATCTCTAAGGGGTGCAGGAGAGCATTCTGAAGGTCAGTGCTGCATCTTCCCTTCTAAGGAAGCTTATCTGTGTCCTAGAATGGGGCATCTGAGCCTGGCATAGGACAACCTGTCACTAGGACCCCGTGTCCCTTTCCACCCCACTGCACACCTTGATTTCCTTATTTGTAAAGAGCACATATCATCTCCTCGTTCACCTCATGCTGGTTTATTGTGCCCCACATCCTAAACTAGTTCTTCTCTGGGCAACAAGATTCATTCATTCATTCATTCATTCATTCATTCATTCATTCATTTGTATACAGTCATTGATGACTTAGTCTGTGTTTGATGGCCACCAAAGAGATGTAGCATCCACCTATTTGAGGTTCTTGTCCTGGACGGAGAGTAATATTGTCCCCCACCCTTTGGTTTGGGGGAGTGTAAAAATATCAGTGCTTTCATATATAAAGTGTAACCATGCCACACATATACAAAGCGAATGTTCCAAGTTTCCACATTTCATGGTGGGCAAGGAAAAAGATGTCACTCAGAAAGCTCTTGAAAGGAGCAATCACAAACGAAGGGTCACTTGTCCATATTTGTTTCATGGGATGCCTCCCCCCCGCTCCTCTGCTCATCTGCTGTGTGCTCTCAGCAAATGTCTGTTCTTCTTTGACCCCGTGTGACCCTCACACAGCTAACCAGCAGCATCAGTCTCAAAGTTCTCCTCTCTATTCTGTCTCCTAAATTGCTTTGTAGGATGCTTTCAGGTAAGAATCATGTTGTAGTCAGCTTTAAAGCCTTTGAGGGGTTGAGCATACAGTGGAGTCAATAAATTGCTTGCAGTATAAGCATAAGGACCTGAGTCCAAACCAAGCAACCACAGAACAAGCCGGGCTTGCTGTCACATACCTGTAATCCTACTGTTTGAAATACGGAAACAGGCAGATCCTCGGGGCTTGGTGGCCGGCTATCCTCTTATAACTGCAAGCCCCATATTCCAGTGAGAGACACTGTCTCAAAATCCAGGTTGATGGCTCCTGAGAAACGGTAGTTAAGGTGCGACTCTAGCATGTACTTGCATACATGTGCTTGTGAGCCCACTACACAAACATGTACTCACACTTACATCCACACACGAAATCAAAACTAAAATAAAGCCTTAGACCTTAAAAACAGTCGGTACCCAGTATGTGTTAAATAAATGTGGAATGAATGAGTGGACTGTGGTATACATACGGCTTTGTTAGAAGAACCAACGTTTATTGAGATCCTCTGGGCTCTGAGCATCATGGCGGTCTGCCACATGGCCTACCAGAGTTTTGTGTTCACCCTAGTCCTAGAGATAGCAAGATAGAGGCAGAAACTGTCTCTGGGGAAACAAGAGCTAAGTAGTATGCAGGGACCAGTGGCTGGTGCTCACTGGAGCCTATTATGTTTTCAAGAATTTTTCAACCTGTTTGGTAAGCCACTGACTGTTTGAAATTGGCCGTGATGGGAATATTTCCATCACAAATCAGGGCTTTTGTCTTCCTTCCCCCAAAGAGGTATCATTAGCTGTCACTGGTTCCATGGCTGGCAAGTGACAGCCAGCACAGGTTTTCACATTCCATGCTGCCTCCGACCAGCTGCCAGGGAGGCAGAGAGCAATACCTACCTATGCACTGGAGGCCCCTTCCAGCATCTCTATGAACTCCACCCCACCTTTCTTTAACATCACAATAGATTTCCTGGTCCTTGAGTTAATTCATATGGGAGACACACAAAATGGGACACTTGAAAGCTACCCTCTTGACCACTTGGGGTTACAGAGACAGAGACAGAGAAGACTCAGGATCATGTCTCATTAACAGCCCAAGGTCTTCCAGGGAGTCTGGCTGCTTTACCAAGGGTGTTGCAGGCACATGTCTTCCCCTTTCTCTCTCAAGGGTGTTTCTGTAGTGCCAAGCTCATGATCCATCTCAGAATGAGTACAGCCAAATACCCTGACTCGGTTATCAGCAGCTGTGTGTACTGAGAGAATACCCACCTGACTCAGATGAAGCTTATAGGGAGATAGCCCTATAGCAAATCCAGGGATCCCACAAAACACCCCAGTGGATCAGAACAGACTAAGTTACCCCAAAAGAACAAAGAACTCTCCTAAATCCGTGACTCCCTGTATGTTCTCAAATATTCCAGTTACATTGTAAGTGCCTGGGGTTGCCTCTGCTGCATGCTCTAAATGCCAAACATCTTATTAGACAAAGGAGTTTGGGTCTGGCATCTTTAGAATACAGACATGTTTAGAGTGGGCATCCAGGATAGCTGGTGACGGACCATACCATTCACAGCCAGCCACTCACTGGCCACATATATTTTTGGGTCCAGTGTCCTCTTTCTGACAAATCAATGACGTCTTTTCCTTGCACTGGGGTCTGTGATGAGCTTCCTGATTTAAGCCTGGGGTTCACTGAGAAGCTGTGCGGATGAGATAATAAATAACAGGGTGATGCTGAGCCTGAATTGGTGCATTGTGTTAGTCTGGGCCCACATGCCGTGTCGTTATTTGTCGATGGGTAAACGGAGTTTGGTTTCCAGAAAGGAGCAACATGCAGAGAATTAAAACTGAAAATGTGGAGAGAAAGATATACAAGGTGGGGAAATTGTCCTTGTTGGAGACTAAGAGCCAACTAGTAAAATAGATTTTTGGTGAATGTGGTCAAAATGGTTGTCACGTTTGAGGCGGGCTGTGTTCCTTCTGTCTGCTCTTCCTAGAATCTCTACCAGCATCCTCCTGCAATCACCATTAGCAAGGAACAAACCAAAGGCCTCCTTACCAACAGTGAGCCAATAATCTGCATTTGTTTTCTTAAAGAAACAAAAACACCTAAGACCTGTCGATAGTGTTAAAAGCAGGCTTCTCTAGCCAGTTATGTCAAGAGACTCTAACTTTGTGGCTCTAAGACTTTTCATACCAATATAGTCACAAGCCTGGATCAAAACAGAAGTGTGTTGGCCCAACAACACAGCAAGTTTCCTGAACCTTTGGTCATAGTGTTCACATCTGCCCATTAGCACATTTTGTTTCCTCCCCACAGAGAAAGGGTTTGGGGTTCAGAGGAGGCGCCACAGTCTGCAGGTACTGGGTTCAACTCCCATGCCAGGACCTTCATCTCCCCATGTGTGGCTTCCTTCCTCCTTTCCCCCTGATCCACCCACCTCACACACCCCTGAAGTCCAAGGACATTTATTTTCCTGTGACAGTAGATGTGCTACAGAATGGCAAGCTAAAGGGTACCTAAGCTACACTACCCCATCTCCTTCTGTCATGGTTAATAGTGTCTGTCAACTGGACATGATCGAGCATCACTAAGGAGACTGTGGTGGTGTTCTAGATTGGGTTGAAGTGGGAAGATGCATCATCCCCGGGGGCCTGTAGGCTGCACCATTCCATGGTCTGGGTTGCTAGACTGGATGAAAAAAAAGCAGGCAAGCTGGGTACAGTAGCCATCTCTCTGCTTCCTGACCAGCTGCTTCACACCCCCGCCATGCCTTCCTGTCAGGATGGCCTAAACTCTCAAACTGGAAGCCAGAATAAACTCTTCCTTCCTTAAGTCGCTTCTGTTGGGTGTCTATCATAGGAATAAGACAAGCAATTAATACAGTGGAGGGCTCTGGACAGATAGGTGTTTCAAAAGCCCGTATCCACCACCAAGTCTCAATTCAGAAAGGTTCTTCAGCCTGTCTGCATCAAGTCCTTTGTTTCTCAGGTGAAATAGAGGCAGCCACCTGCCCCCACTGTTGTAAGAGGCAGGACACAGCTGTGACACTCCCGCCGCCACACTGAGGGTGAGTGGGAGCCCTGTGCAAGACTCCCTGCTCCCTTCTCTCCTCCTTTTAGCACTTTGTTTAAAGCGGTCTGAGAGTCCAGCGGTCTGCGTGACTCACATGCTCTCCTACCCTCCCACGGCTCCTTCCCATAAGGGGCTGAGCCCCAGCAGGAAGATCACAGCCAGCGGCTATGTACAAAGGTAGCAGCAAGAGATTTACAGCCAAGATGAAGTGAGCCAAACAGCTGGAGAGGATATAGCCAGCCATCGCTTGGGGCCTAATTACCAGCAGTCAAAGCCCTGGTGACATCTGAGGTCCCTATCAACCCTGAATACCCTCAGATGCCACCCTAGCTGGAGTTTTCTATCTAGGTAGCAAATTAAACAAGGCATGAGGTGTTATGTTGGCCTCCAGGGGCCATCTCTAGCCCCAGCCCACTAAATCTCTGGCTCCTAAAGAAACTGCAGGTGTAAACCTGCAGCAGAAATGCCATGTCAGGGGGGAAAGAGAGCACAGAACAGTATCACACAGTGCATCCAATCACACCTGCTATCGTAACAGGTGAAGAGGAGAGAGGGCCAGACACCTACTGGATGTCCTGCAGCTAAAAAGTGGAGGACCTGGTGCCTGACCCCAAGGCCAGCCTGTCTGTTGGGCTATGTTCCTTCCCTCCCCCACCCGCCCCACCCGCCTTTTGTTTGTCCTGTCCTCAAAACAAGTGTTCCAATCCTGCTTCTGGTACAGGTCTGGACTCTGTAACATGTCCCAGCAGCTCTTACAAGAGTTGTGGTTATAGAGACTCCCTTATCCTTACCCATCACCTGCTTGCTCAGAATGGAATGTTGAATCAGTGTGTTGAATCCCCAGTTCTCAATGGGATGGTATTTTGGTAGGGGATTTGGGAGGAGCCCCAATATAGGACTGGTACCTATGTTAAGGAAAAGAGGGAGGGACTAGAGGAGGGAGAGACATTTTCCTCAATGGTATAGCCATCGGTAAGTTGCCCAGGATCCTGGAAATGAGCCCTGAATTAAGAAACCTTAATTAGATTCACTGGTACAACAAGGGCAACAAGACATGAAAGTAGAGAGGCCGCTAGGGAAGGGGGAGGGGACCCAAGGACTGAGGGGAGGAGGGGACCACAGAGGTGGGGGATGAATATGATCAAAATGCTATGTGAAAATGTCATAATACATTCATTATTGTGTAGGATTAATTTGTGCCCAAAAAAGCTTTTCTAGAAAAGGTAGTGTAGGCTGAGTACAGCATGAAGCCAAGGACCTGCACATCAGAAAGAGGGGTGCTCATCAGGCACCAGCCACAGAGCACCCCAGCCTCAGAACTCCAGGCTCCAAAGCCTTGAGAAATCTGTGTGAGCCCCCAGGTCATCTGTTCCAGCAGCCTCATCTAAGGAACAAGACAGCAAGGAGAGTGTTCAGCACCTCCCCTGGTGAGGCCTCCCCTGCCCTTTTTAATTCACTCATTCATGTCCATCCAGGAAACATCCGTTGGTACCAGGCACTAGGGAGACATTAAAAAAAAGATGTTTCCTTCCCTATAAAAACAATCCAGGACTTAGGGGCTGGGAGCCGCATAGTGGGTAGTGTGTGCTATGTGAGCATGAGGACCTGTCTGAATTAAGATCCCAACACCCATGCTTGTGACCGTGATGCTGGAGGGTGGATCCCAGAAGTTTCTGGACCAGCTAGTCCCCCTGAAAAAGCAAACTCCAGTTTCAGTTCTCCACTAAGATGGAGAACAAAAGAGGAAGATACCAGAAGTCGATCTCTGGCCTCACAACACACACACATACACTCTTGCGCACATATACACACACTGACACACACATACACACACTTGCTTTCACACTGGCATACACACTCATATGCATACACACTGACACACATATACACATACATGCATGTACACTGACACATGCACACATATGCACACAATAGACATAAACATATACACACATACATGTACACTGATGGGTGCATGTGCACACACACAGGTGCTTGCACACTGGTAGACACACAGAGGTGTATGCATACACCAAACACACATACAAACGAAACCAAACTAAACCAAAAAGCCTATAATTTAGTACAAGGAACAGCTCCATGAACAGGTCCTTAAATAATATATTAAGGGCAGGGACATATTTTCAAGGATATGTGGGAACTCATGAAAGGAAATCTATAGGAAGTCACTGTGGAGAGACATCTCCTAGGAGTCTCCAGTAAGGATGCCTGAGTTGAGCTTTGAAGTGAACATTGGTACCAGAGGACGGTACATCCTAACAACAGAATGACCTGGGGTTAAAATGCAGAGTCCAGATGAGTAAATGAGCTCATCTTTTTCATTCTGGTGATGTACAATTTAAACCTTCTTCAATGGTTGCTAAATGACTGGGTGACCTTTGCCAGAAACCCCAAAACTTCCTATGTTGCTTGGACACAAAGAGTGAGACCAGCAGACATGACCAGAGTTGAGGTGGGGTACAGGGTGGCAGGTCTGATAACAAACAGCCTTGTGTAGCACATTAAAAAGAAAAAAAAAGAAACTTGACTATGGTTCTGGGATTTTACATCCATTACCTTCAGATTTCAGTGTCCTGGCCCTTTAAATTGTAAGGACAATGTATGCATAAATTCAGCCTCCATCAAATTCTGAAAGAGACTTATGACCCAAACAGGTTAAAGATAAGTAGGACAGGAACTGAAACACGTTAGAAGGTTGTAAGCCAGGAAGGCCAGGGTAATGTTTAACAGCATGGGCCCTGTTGGCATATGAGAACAGGGACCTTGGCTCACTCTCTCTCTTGGATGCAACCCTAGTGTGTATCAGTAGGCTTGCTCCATGGAGGCCTTCCAGAGGCAAAGGACAGCTGTGTGAAGAGGATAAGACTGAAGGCTAGCAGAGTGCTGGGAGTCTGCTGGGGTGCATTGCCAGGGCAGGAGGTGGTGGGAGAGCTTGTTGGTTGTTGGTATAGAAAGAAAGTGGTCTCATAGTTGAGCACTAAATAATGTCACCAACAAAACAGAGAGGATGGAAAGCAGTGCATGATGGGAGCATTTGGCAGTTGTGTCTGCTTGGATGTAGCCAGTGTGAGGGGGGATGCTGGCTGGCAGTGGTACAGATGGGCTGGAGCTTCGAGACAAGATCTGAGCTGGAGATACAGAAATTAGAATACAGAAGTATTGACACTCAACACAGGCAGCAAGGATCACAGAGTGGGTCACAAAGGATGAGTGAGTCTTACACAGGAGAAATTCTTGACTCCTTATTGTCTCTCTCTTCGGCAAGGTTAGGACTTCTTCAAAGGCAGGACCCACAGTTTATACTTACCAGACTCCCCCTCAATAGCACAATCTGCATAGCAACAACAAGGTATTTATTCAAGGCTCACTCATCAGTTACTCAGTGACTCAGTAACAGGTGGCAGATTCTGTCTTAGGCCTTTGGACTAAGTCAGTAACATATAAACAAACAAAAAAATAAAACAGAAAAATATATGGATCTTGTGGCTCATATTGTCACAGAGATCAGTGAACCACATCTTTACATGTGAGGTGTTTCCAGAGAGGAGTAAAGGGCAATGACCCATCCTGAGTGTCTGTGTCCCTATCCCATGGGTTGGAGGTCCAGATACAATAAAAAGGAGGAAGGAGAAGAGGAGAGCTGGACAGCTCAGGCATTCACAGCCTCTGTCTCTGTCTCTCCCTCCCCCTGTTCCTCCATCTCTCTCCCTCTCTCCCTCCTTTCCTAGATATCTAGAGCAGAAGGCAGGCTTCTCTCTAAGCAAGAGGCTCAGTCCTGTTCTGATCCAGCCCTGGCTGAAATCTGAGCATAGGGAGCATATCCACCAACAAGACAGGGCACAGGACACATTTCACATAACAAGGAAGGTCCTCTCCCTCAGACTCAGAGGTCACCCATGTCTATCCCCTCAACAGCCCCAAGAGAAGAAAAGGCCAGACTCAAAGACAGAACGGGAAATCATACCCAGCTGTCCCATCACCCCAACACACTCCACTCTGACAGTATTTATAGCCCCTTAAGGAAAGACAGTGGCTTTCTGTAAGGCCCCCCAGACACATGCAGACCCATCAAGATGATAGTGAAGAGAATTTCTTCTCAAGCTGTCAAGATTTCAAAAATAGACTGAAAATAATGCTGTGTATTAGTTTCCTTTTGTGAAATATAAAAATGTATGAAAGAAATAGCTAAGTAATGAAGTGTGCTTGTATGTATGTGCATATGTGCATGGGGGTACATACACATGTGTGTGCATGTTAGTGAAGGCTACAGGGCAATGTCAAGTGTCAGCCTCAGTCACTCTCCACCTCAGTTTTTGAGACAGGGTCTCTCACTGAACCTAGAGCTCGCCAATTCAGCTAGACTGGGGAGCCCTGGTCTCTGCTCCCCAGCACCAGGTTGCCAGGTGCATAGCACCATGCCTGACTTTTTGCCATAGGTGCTGAGGATCCGGCCTCAGGTCTTTATGCTCATGCAGCCAACACTTGGTGGCATAAGCCACCTCCCCGGCTCCTGAAGTTTGCTCCTCACTGGAACACCTTACTGAGTGTGAGGCTAATGGGAAGAGAAGATGTCTCCTAACATCGGCAGATTGAGACCATTGCACCAGGCCAGCATCCATCTCTAATGCTCGTGTGTAAATTAGCCAGTGAAACTGGTTGTTCACAAATCAAAGATCTGAGGCTATCCAAGACAGAAGAGGACAAAGGAGACAGGGGAGGGTGGAGGAGGATGAATTTAGAAGCCAAATCCAAAAGACATAGGCTACAGGTTCACAGAACCTGAGACAAAAATACCCACAAAATAATCACACACACCAACCCCAGGGTAGTTACACATCTTCCACACATCCTTGACGTCATTCACGCCCATGAGCCAGGATGAGAGAGATCAGAATCGCCCCCCAGAGGCAGCACAGCCCACTCTGCCGCTCTATCAGCTATGCTAATTGGCGAGACAATGGCTGTACCAAGCTCCAGTGTGAATCAGAGGAGTTTATTCATGTTTGATACAGGGTCAACATGCAGCAGTAAACATAGGTTGCTTTTTTAAAGGTTGAATTTTCTTAAGTTTAGGTGTATCTGTGTGTGCCTGACTACATGTGTGCAGGAGCCCACAAAGGCCAGACTAGGATGTCAGGTTCCCTGGACATAGATTCACAGATGGTTGTGAGCCACTAGGTGGGTGCTGGGAACTGAACCTGGGTCCTTTGCAAGAGCAGCAAATGTTCTTAGCCACTAAGTCATCTCTCTAGCCCTACTGCTAAATTTTATTTATTTATTTATTTATTTGTTTGTTTGTTTGTTTGTTTAGAGAAAGAGAATGTGAGTGTAGATCAGAAAACAGCTTGTGAGAATCAATTCTCTCCTTGCATCATATGAGTCCCAGGGATTGAACTCGGTTGTCAGGCTTGGTGGCAAGTGTCTACCAGCTGAGCCCTCTCTCCAGCCCCTGCTATCATTTCTGTAAATGAGGATAACAAGGCAGAGGAAAGGATACTTGTCCAAGGCCACCAGCAACAAAATAACAAAGCCAAGACCAGCGAGACTTCATGAGCCCCAAATAAGAATCATGTGGGGACCACAGTGATGGGTACACAGGGTCCAGGAGTTACGCTGTATGATCCGCTCACTCAAGAAGGTGGAGCATAGGAACGAGTCCACAGGAACTCAGCCTGTCCTCAAACAGGCCTTCCCCATGGATTCCCAAAATAGGAAGCACTAGTTTTGGACTCAAAGGCATCTCCTGCTTCACTCACCCACCATCCAGGAGACCCCAGGGTCCTGTGAGACACTCCTCCATCCAACTCCCCAGCCAAGAGCCAACCCTGCAGACAGCTACTCCAGATAGTGCAGACCCCACTCCCACCTGCTGGACTTTTTTCCATTCTAGCTTCCATGGGGTAGAGATGGGGGCTGGCATCATCAGAGAAGAAAGCTTTTTCCAGGACCAGGTGTTATCACACCACGCTGTGCTTCAGGGAACATCTACCTGCTGGGGTCTGTAGGGGAGATGCTGACATAATCTTAATTATAAGAGAAACTTTCTCAAGGATGGAGGAGTGTGACCCAGAAGATACCGTGAGCAAATCCTCCTGACCTGTAAGGAAAGTAGCCTGGTGGAATATTATGGGTAATATATTATGCATCTTCTTATCCTGTGATCCCCATCTGTGGCTTAGCAAGGTAGTATTTGGGAGGAAGGGAGAGAGAAAAGCATATATATATATCCATCCATCAGACTTGAGAGCCCTTGCCTGCACGGGAGACCAGGGTGAACTCTCTACCCGGCTGTGTTTTACATTTCAGATGAAGCGATTCTATTTCAGGTGCCACTGAAAATGCAGGAAAAGAACCAGAGACTCGAGTCCCAGGAATTCAACTGGCCTCAGTTCAGAGACAGCAAGTGGTCTCAAACCATCTTTTCTGCATATTCATAATTTCTCAATGTGAAGAGGTCCTTGCCACCCAATGGAAAAAGAAAAGAAGACAGAAAGAGGAAAAAAATTGAAAGTTTCCTTGGGATCTATCATCTCAAACAAAACTGGAAGACCATCACACCAGCCCCTGGAGGCCCTGGCCTACCATCAGCGTCTGCCCCCCCCTCACCCCGTGTTTGACCTCTGCTCCCCCTGACAGGCACTTCCTTGCCCAGGTATGAACGGGGCAGGCTGCAGATGGAATACATTATACTCAACAATCAAGGCTGCCTCCTGAGAAGGGAGTGGGGCATGTCTCGGTATTTAGTTCATGCTAAGATGACTTAGGCAGGTATGGGCAGCAGATGTGATGAGTTTTATTAACAGAAATAAGGGGCACACAGCCTTGAGTGGCACCTCCCGTGGGAACAGTGTCACCTGCTGGCCCCGAGCAGCTCCCATGGGCTGTGAATTGCTATCGGCATCCATCTGTAAGAATGTAGTTAGAAGTCACCACGATGCTGGTTTGTTTTTGTTTTTGTTTTTTTGATGCCGTGTTTTATTTATTTTGATAAATATATATGCTCTGAGAACAGCACCCTAATTAGAACACAGAACATTTTCATCACCATAGAATGTTCTAGCATGCTCTTTTTCCATGACCTCCCCAGAGGTGACAATTCTCCTGGTATCGATGTCAAGATAGCCTGATCTGTAGCTAATACCAGAAATTGGGTTCTGACTGGTTTCTTTTGTGCTATCATGTTTCTGTGATTCACTGCTACTCTAGGCCAAATGTCTGTGTCCCCCCAGAATCCCTGGCTGCTTCCCAGTAGAAAGATATTTGGGGGTGGGCCTCTGAGGTAATTAGGTCATGGTGGCAGCTATACCATAAAGGAGATCACTAGTACATACAGTGCGCGCGCGCGCGCACACACACACACACACACACACACACACACACACACACACACACACCATTCATCCCTTCTGCATGTGGACCCAGCAAGAAAAAGTGGCTGGCTGTGGACCAAAAAGCAAGCCCTCATTAGACACCAAATGGTTTCTACCTATAAACCACCCAGCCTGAAGAATATAATTGCCTCACCCTGGACAGAAAGCTTGTGATTATGAGTCAAATGGCCGGCCCCCACTCAATAACCCCACTGCTCACAAAAGCACACATCTACCAGTCCCTGACCAAGCAAAGCCTTTGTATTCTCTTGGGCCAATCCCTCCATGTTGGTTTCAGGGTTTACAGGGATCTGACCTGAGGGATCATCTTAACTTCCAGGAAGCCCTTGGATTAACGTCCTGTCTCTAATGCCATCTATCTTCCCAGCAGGATTTTCCCAGAAGCCCCTTCCAGTCTCCAAATTGTTCATGATCTTGACCAGTTAGATTCAAGAAAGGCTGGCTGATCTATAGGCTCCACAGTGAGCAGTTTTATCAGCTCTAGTGGGGAGGGGGTAGTGGGCCAAGGAGTTCAGGTTTCTTAAAGCCCCAGAGTCTCTGCTAAATTATCCTCCCTCTCAAATTGCCTCCACACTTCAGGAATAAGCACAATCATAGTTCATTGGTGGAGTGAATACACACTTCCAAAGCAATTTTAAAATAATCGTACTGTATGCTAAACCTTGGGAAGGAGACAAAAAGAAAACCCTGCAGCCAAGTCATTCTAGCCTGAGCAGCGACGACAGGATTTCATAATTAGGAAACGCAGTGTCATTTCTGAATGCTAAGGCACCTTTGAAACACCTTACCGAACGGAAGGCTGAATATCTGGTACCGGATTGATTTCAGATTTCAAGTCAACTCCAGCGAAATAATGAGCTACCTCCATCCTGAGCTGCCAAGCTCCGATATGGAGGGGTGTGGAGGGGTGGGGGGCAGGGGAGAGAGGAGGAAGGCGTGGAAGGGACCAGCACAGAGGACTCTCAGCACAGCTAAGAGACTATGATGGGCTACAGGATGTGTAGGACCCCACCACATCTTGTGTGAAGTCATTTGCCCCAAGGGGCTGTTGTGGAATTCGGCCTTTTGGAGGGCTTAGTGGAGCTAAGGGCTGGGAGTGAAGGAGATGGTAACCTGGACTCAGAGTAACAACAGCTGCTCCCTCAGCACAGGTAGAACAAGGACAGCTCCTGCCTATCCAGCATCCCTCCTCCACAACACCCCAAGACCTGACCCTCCAGCCTCTGTGGCTCAGGAGGGTGTTGCTTTGCAAAGCCCCCAACTCCAACCCCCATTCATGGAGCTGGGAGTATTAAGGAAGGTCTTTGGTTAAAGCCCTTGCCACCCAAACATGGGAATCAGAATTTGGATCCTCAGAATTCATGTGAACATCAGATGAGCATGGTGGCCCACCTGTAATTCCAGCCTCAGTAGGCAGAGACGGAGGATCCTCAGACCAAGCGGGCTAGCTAGCCCAGTCATATGAGAGAGCTTTGGGTTTAGGGGCGAGCCCCTGCCTAAATGAATAAGGGGAAAGGGTACTGAAGATGATTCATGATATAAACCCTGACCTCAACATGCAGGAACACACGTGTCCACACATCTACAAGCATGCATACATGTACACACTTGAAAATGGAAAAAGAAAAACTTCTCCCCATCACCCCAAGTTCCCTTAATGTCATATTCAAATTCCTAAGGACTGTAGCCCACAACATGTATGTGGGGAACCTGCTCACATAACCCTCTATTATCAAGCACCTCACTCTTTGGCAAGACCCCTGGACACAGCTCCAAAGACAGATGGGAGTTGGCATACAAATCATAGCCCATCCCCTCTGATAGTATGGGGTAAGTGAGATATATTCTGTACCCCACTTCCTAGAGCTCCTCACAACCTCAATGTCTAGTTACTCATGGTGGTCGCTGGGTCATTCCCCACCCAGTCTCCCTTACCAGACCCCTTCCAGTATTTTCTGGGCTTTCTAATCAAAATACACATACCCAAGCCTAATAGTTTGTGCCTAGGGAACCTACTAAGTGATACTCGACTTACACTCTCTCCCCCAAGCCTCATGCCTTCTTCCATTTCTAACATGATGATCCCAGACCTGTAATTATCCTAGCCAGGCTGCCACAGGGTCTCCCCTAATACAAAAGCCGGAGACAGGATCCAATGCTGTCAGTTCCTCTATCCAATGTAATTCAGCGCCATCATTTCTCTTGGTCAGAGCATAAACTCTGCTTCTTGGTCTGACCACATTTGCTTTTGATCATATCACCCTCTCAGATTAGAAGCCCCTGGTTAATATGAAGTGGCTCTCCGGGCTTCTGATTTCAGCTGCTAATGCTCATCATTTCTCACTTTTCTATAGGCTAAATATTCATGTTCTCCCATGTCTTCATCCAAACGGTCAATGTGAGTGTTAAGCAGGTGGGCTCCAAGGCACAGCCCTACCCTGGAGTCCTAGACACCTCAGCTCTGCCTCAATCCATTAACCACAGCCCATGGGCACAGGTTCATCAGCCACCATAGGCATGTGCCACTGTCACTAAATCCATATTTTCTCTACTAGACCTTTGAGGACATAGATAAGACTCCACAAATGCTCCATGAGAAGCTATACTTGCCATCTAAAAAGTTGAATGGAATTCAATTAGACTCCAGGGTAATCTTCCTGCCCTGCCCCCCTTCTACAAAATCATCTTATTTAAACAACATCAAGAGGAAAATATTTCTCATGTATTTCAGTTACCAAGTTCTAATATACATTCAAAAATTTTGTGTGTTGGGGGCAAGGGTCAAACTCAGGACCTTGTGCATGGTAAGCAAGCACTCCACCACTGAGCCACATCTCAGCCACAAACTTTTAAACCTTTCAACATCAGATGTAAGTCTCTGACGTAGCTACTTTCTGGTTCTAGCCTAAAAAGAGCCACAGTCAAAATGCTGTAAACAGATCACCATCAAAATGCGTGGTGGGCACTGAAGTTTGAACTTTGATAAGCCACCAAGTCTAATTCCTTTTTATGTGAGGCCAGCTTCCTTCCTTCCTTCCATTCTGGACTCTCACTCCTGAGGTTACCCAAGCATTAAGGACCAAGATTTTCCCCACCTTAGGACCAAACGTTGCCTATCTTGGGAATTCTCTTGGCCTTATGCAAACCCTGACAGATATTTGGAAGCTCTTTTTGGACAGCTGCTTAGTATCTGGTTTCTGATAAGCATGGGGGGTGGGGGCATTGGGGCTCACAGATGAACACAGTGCATCCTCCAAGTACAAGATTCCCTACCACAAGAACATGGACAGTGGTAGTGAATAGCCCGCCATGCAGATGTATTCATGGGGCAGTGCCACGAGCCCCACATTCAGGAAGGAATTGCAGAAGCTACCCCAATCTGGGAGGGCTCTCCTGATTCAACCGCAAGCTCCAGCCATTCCCTCTTCTCCCCTCAGCATGGCTCTCCAGGTCCAGCTCCCACATCTCTGGCATCTGGAAGCTTCTCAAAGGCTGAAGCAGCTACTAGCAGACTTGGGAAAAGGACCAAGTTCAGATGTTAAAAACTAGCAGAGTAGTGACCAAACGCTGGTCTCTGCCTGCAGCAGAACCCCTCAGAGGACCACCCCCTCGGAGAACGCTGTCGTGGCTAATTGGCCCTAGAATTCTAGATCTTCAGCTGGCCTGGTCATGTCCTATCTCATTTCTTGAAAACACAGTTCATTCCTTATACTACTACTTCCTGAGATCAAGATCAGCTATTTTTGGTATGGAGGGGGCAGGGTATCATGTAGCCCAGGCTAGCCTTGAAATAGATGAGAATGACTACAGACTTCTAATCTGCCTACTTCTGCCTTCCAGATCCTAGGATTCCATGTGTGCATCACCTAGTCCATTTATATCGTGCTAGAGCTCAAACTCAGAGCTTCTGGCATGCTAGGCCAGCACACTTCCCAAGCCACATGCCCACTCCAGCTTGGTTTTTTGATTTTTGGTTTTTGGTTGTTTTTTTTTTTTTTTTTTCTGGTCCACACCTGCCCCCTCAGAGCCTAGGCTCTGCAGATGTCCTCCTCACCTCCTCTCCCGTGTGTTCACTCTGGGCTTCTTTCTCAGGAGTGAGTCTCTATCCTACAGGTCACTCGGCTCACCCACGGCAACTTACAACCTCAGCCACGCTCACATCCTCTCCCACAAAACAATTAAGACTAAATCTCGTGAAAGGGCAAGCATTGCACCATGGGCAGGCATCGTCTAAAAGTCTCATAGGTGATGTCCATAATCAGCCCAGAACAAGCCCATGGTCTAAGATGTCCTCCACCCTGGCATGGAAGTATAATACTAAAGAGGAACCGGCCCAGCCCTTTGTTCTTCTGTCTCCCAGATGAGCACCTTATATAACTGGTCCTCTCGTTTATGAAGTGAAGCTGATAACAGCATTTGCCACATAATTTAGAAGAATTAACACAGACAAAAATAATCACAAGACCTGCAAGCACCATTTTAGCTATCAGCCACTTACTATTTAGTCTAAAAGAATGTACGATGGCTGCCGGGCAGGTGGTTTTTAAAAGGGAAGAAGATGATGCCTGAGAGTGTTAGGGAAGGAACAGGCAAACCATGGGAAAGTAAGAAAGGACAAAGCCCAGCTTTGCTGATGTCACAGGTCTGGCCCAGGGGCTGCTGGCACTGAATTGGGTGTCACCCATGGGTGTCACCTTTCCTCTCTGACCCTCTCATCCTTGAAGATAATTGTGTTGCTATGCCATGTTTAACCAGGGTAGAAAAAAACGAGGCAGAAGGCCTCTCCTAAGAAGCCTCATCAACTGGTCTCCATTGGCAGGGATGCTCCATTCTTGGTTTGTGAAGTCACTGTCATAGACAAACAGAGGAAACCAGAACTTGGCCTGTGAGGACCCGGAGGCATCAGGCCAGGTCTGAGCTCAGTTCCATTTTACCAGCCACAAATCTTTCTCAATGCCATGCAACTCAGTATGGGCATTGACAGATATTAAACAATAGCCTAACAAATCATGTTCTTCACCCTGCAGGGCCTCCTCTGAGCACCAGCCAGAAGCCGCCTGGGTGATTTGGAAAGAAAATCTTGCCCATTTCCTGGTCCTTGTCCTCCTGGCACCCCACCTTGGAGTGGAGAGCCCGTGGGCTGCAGTGAGTCTGAACTCATTCACTGGGCTCCACAGGACTGCAGAAGCAGGGCTCAGGAAGGAAGGAGACACGGAAATAGCCCTGAGCTTTCACTATACATGGCTCATCCCTGTGCCCGTGGCCAGGCCACACACACCCCAGTCCAGTGCCTCCCTGCTTTGCCGCTGTTCCGACTGGGTTTCCCCACCACCCAGGGTTCATTTCACATGTCTATTCTGATCTGTTGATTATGCCTACCTGGAGAATTGTATCTAGAAACCTGAGAGAGGGCAGGAAGATGGTTCCGTGGTTAAGGCACTTGTCACCCAAGTATGGGGATGGAGTTCAAATCCCCGGAGCCCACATAAATGTGGGCATGGAAACCTGCTTGTAATTCTAGCCTTGGGAGGTGGAGACAGAGGATCCCTATAGCAAGCTGGCTAATAAGACTTGATGCATCAGTGAGCTCTGGATTTGACTGAGAGCCCTGCCTCAGTGAGTAAGATGGAAGAGCCATTGAGGATGTTTCCTGACATCTACTTCAGGCCTCCACATGCATGAGCACACATATGCCCACAGACATGCAAACTTGTATATATTCACACACACACACACACACACACACACACACACACACACACACACACACACACAGGTATGGGAGAAAACCTGAAGGGTGGGCACAATTCAGTGGTAGAGTGTCTGCTTACTAGGCACAGGCCCTGGGTTCCCTTTCCAACACCACAAATTATGTTTTATTTTTGACCTTTATAAGTTGTTTTGGGGGGTTGTTGTTTGTTTGTTTTACCTTTTAAAAGGTAAAAAAGAAAATAGCATGTGATTCTTTTCTGGGCACAGTAGCATGCACTCATAATCCCTGCTACTTGGGAAGCTGAGGCAGGAGGATTACTGGAGTTCAGCAGCTCCTGGCCATCATGGTTCATGCTATGAGACTCTAACAAAACAGGACAGAAAGTGAACAGTGGGTGGCTTCTTTGGGTAAAGGCAGTCTCTCTGGAGGCCTGTGTGGAGGTGACCTTCTTCACAGGCCATGTTGTACCTGGCAAGGTTCAATCTACACAAATTTGCTATATTACTTAAAAAAAAAAAAACACTAAAAGCATTCTAAAGGAAGAACAAAGAACGTTGTTCTAGTAGCAAAATATCACTGTAGGAGAAAGGATGTGAATAGCAGGAAGACAGATCCAAACCCATCCCAGGCTCCCAGCATGCCCTGTGCACAGGCAAACCCATCCCAGGCTCCCAGCATGCCCTGTGCACAGACAAACCCATCCCAGGCTCCCAGCATGCCCTGTGCACAGGCAAACCCATCCCAGGCTCCCAGTATGCCCTGTGCACAGGCAAACCCATCCCAGGCTCCCAGCATGCCCTGCGCACAGGGGAGGACCATAGCCGTGTAAAGGTTGCTGCTCCACCCTTGGTGAGGTGTCACTTGCCCTGGGCTTCTCCAGGAGGCTCAGAGCTCCGTGGGGAAAATGACCTTGGTCAGCTACACTTTCTCCATCCACCCAGATCAGCACTCAGAATGTAGGAAGTACTTAGTAAAGCCTTGTTGATGAGGATGAAGGATGGCTGGACATCAGTGAGGGTGCTGAGTGTTGTACAACTTAGAGAGTCAGAAAATCCTGGTCTTTAGGTGAGTGAGTGAAGCCTTCTCTTGGCTTGTTTCCCCCAGTGGAAACAAGCTCCTTAAAGATCCGGCCACATTCAGCCTCTGCTGACTTGCCCAAATGCTGTAGGTTTGTAGAAGCAGGAGGCGTCTTGCTGACCCTGCCTGGAGAGAGGAGACTGGTAAGAATGTCCTTACCAGGAGCTCGCACAGAGAACACAGAGGAAGACCCCCAGGTATCATACAGCCTCCTGAGTGAACAGTACAGGCCACAGGGATTTTAGCCTTCCTCACTCTGCCCCAAGACCCAGAAATTTCTTTATTCAAACCTTACAGGCCCTGTGGAAACAGTCTGTGGCTTGAGGGGGTGGGGGAATTCCATGCAAGATATCTCCACCCCAACAGCTACCCTGTGTCTGTTCAGCTCCACAGCCACCTCCTGGAGCCTGAGGAACCTGGGGATAGGGTAAAGGGAAGAGAGTCAGGGAGAGTGGGAGTGCCCTGCAGAGCCTACTGTGGGATTGCCAGGGGTAGTCCAGGGAAGAAGTCTGCAGAAACAGGGCTCCATGGCCTCCATAGCAGCCCCACCCCTCAAAGGGGTTATCCTAGCCGTGAAGAGAATGGACGTGTTTAAACACAGCCACCTTCTCATCTGAGAGAAGGGAATTGAAGCCAGGGGCATGTAGGTGTCCCCTGAGGACTCCTGAGCAGGCACCACAGAGCAGGCTAGGCCCTGTGGACATCCTGTCTTCACCATGAGGACATCTTGGACACACCAGCTGGAGCCAATGCCACTGGCTTCCGACAGGGAGCCAGTCACCATCTCCTCCTCGCTTTGCAGACTGTAAGATCAAGGAAGACGCTGAGAGGTGGACTCAGCCACTCAGGGGCACTTGTCTCTAGGTATCAAGTCGGCCATCTGGGTAGAGGGTATGGTGTCATTTCCAGGAAGGGACTGACTGAGGGAAGAAGACTCTTCCCCATAGAGGGCAGCAGTTCCAGTGGCAGCCCAGACACAAAGAGTTCCAAGGAAAAAGCTCTATTCCTTGCTTGCCTGCCTTTGCTTCTCCATAGTGAGTGTGTCCATCATAATGATGCTGTAAATGATGGTGGTGCTGGTGCTGGTGCTGCTGCTGGTGCTGCTGCTGTGGGTGCTGGTGCTAGTGCTGGCAGTGATGCTAGTGATGCTGGTGGTGCTAGTGGTGGTGGTCTTGGTGGTATGGTGGTGGTGGTACTTGTGGTGTTGCCGCTGATGGTGGTGGTGGTGGTGGTGGTGGTGGTGGTGGTGGTGGTGGTGGTGGTGGTGGTGGTTTGGTGGTGGTGGTGGTTTGGTGGTGGTGGTGATGGTACTGATGATAATAGTGGTGGTGATAATGGTTTCATCCTTTGATGACATTAGAACCAAATGTCTCTGTCCTTCCAACATGGACTAAAGAACAGCAGCTCTCCAGAATCTTTGGAACCTTCCAGGCCTGCAGCATCGGATTGGGACTGCTAAGGCATCAAGCCTCATGAATTGACCAGCAACCAGGTTCTCGGCATCTCTAGTATGCAAAGATCCACTGTTGGACATTCAGTGGTTCTGTGCAAGCTGATCTCCTTAACCTCTTCTGTATAGACATCTATCTAATTGGTTCCGTGCCTCCAGAGAACACTAATACATATGTATCTCACCCACAATCTCCTCCAGGCCATGAGCCACCAGGCTGCAGGTCTCAGGATAGCATCAATCCCGAATAGACCTCAGTGTCCAGCCTTGGAGGGCTTCTGCTGACTGTGTGTCCTTTTTCTCTGCTCAGATCTTGGGAGGTCTAGGCTCAGGGATCTAAACACACATCTCCTCTGCACCCCCTCACCATCCAAGTGGGGAAAAGCTACAATGAAGCCCAGCTCCCATTAGCAGATGTGTCTTCATCACTGGACCCCAGAAGGCACACAGGGTTCCAGGACCCTGAACATCTCCACACTGGAGTTTAGATCCCTCATGCCTGAGCATCCACCAGAGGTGAGAGCTACTGTCTATACCTGTCTGGGTCATGTTCCTTCAGTGTTTCTAGTATGTGAAAGCACTCGGCAGAAGAACTGGAGGCCACAGGTCCCCCAGCCAGATAGCCACCCTGATCCAGAGGCCATGCTCTCTTCCACCTTCATCCCACATGCACTTGTTCAGAGCAAGGGTTTATCCTCAGGTTTGGCACCATGAGGCCATGATGGCTTGTTTTCCTAGCCCTCTGGACAGAAAGGACTGTGTCTAGGTCACCTGCATTCCCAACAGTACCTGGTCTACAGTCTACCATAGGAATTCATAAGAAGAGGACCATCAAAATGGTGCATGCCTTTAATCCCAGCACTCGGGAGGCAGAGGCAGACAGATCTCTGTGAGTTCGAGGCCAGCCTGGTCTACCAAGTGAGATCCAGGAAAGGCACAAAGCTACA
This sequence comes from Onychomys torridus, assembly GCF_903995425.1. NCBI lineage: Eukaryota > Metazoa > Chordata > Mammalia > Rodentia > Cricetidae > Onychomys > Onychomys torridus. The sequence continues at coordinate 61,629,234 of NC_050449.1, read as the reverse complement.
CAGAGAAACCCTGTCTCGGAAAAAAACAAAAAACAAAATCAAAAAACAAACAAACAAAAAGAAGCTTCCCTTACTTTACCAAGGAGTGATAGTCATGGATGATTCTTCATTTCCCAACTTCTCCCTGCAGGCACTGTGACAAGCTTCGTCAGTTCACGTCATCCTCACAGGATGTGTTGATGTAGGCCTGACTACCATCCACGTACCAATACCCAGTGAGGAAGAGTCAAGAGTTTCACAGGTGCAAGGGTCTGAGCTGGCTTCATCCCAGACAGCCCAGTCAGGACCCCACATTCCCAGCCAGCTGTGTGGCAGTACTTGTCCCCCATCAAAAGCCATTCCAGAGATCTGATGTCATCTAAAAGCAAGCATGACTTTTACTTTCATCTTGATGTGACTGACACACAATAGGTGCATGATAAAGATCTACCAATGGTTACATTAGCAAGCAAACAAAATGTCTGTGCAAAAGTGAGTGTCAAACAAAGATGTAGACCATTCAAAAATGCAGCTGCATCCCCCTGTTTTGTTCTGCTTGTTGAGTGTCTACACACACACACACACACACACACACACACACACACACACACACACACACCATGTATCAGGAAGAAGATGCTGTGTGCCCATAGCTCCACTCCAGAGGGATAAATCCATGGGGGAGCCAGGCTTGGAATGGGGAAGTAGGCTAGTGCCCTTGGGTGGATGAATACACCTCTCAGAGCTTCAATTTTCAAATCTGCAAAGCAGGGAGGAGATGATTGCTCTTCCATCCCTTGGGACATGTGGGAGACTGTTCCAGGTTGCCATCCAGCCTCCCTGTGTGCATCTAGCTAATGCCACCACAGCCCTACTGTCTGTCCATGTGGCATTAGGTGCTGCAGTAGAGCTGTAGGAGGTGAAACCCAGAGAGCCCACATGGTCATGTGGTCATCAGCACCTCTTATGGACTCCTGCCTTCCACCTCTATCCAAAACTGTGAGGCCTCTGTGACTAGGAATGATATTTAACCATGCTTAGTAAAGCACAGAACATACACACAGTAGCAGGCCACCTCTCTCTTCCCTGTGTGTATGTGTGGGGCCATGCAAGTGCATGAATGTGTATGCATACATACACACTCCACAAGGGCCAAACTAGTCTCAAGTTTAAGTATTCCTTCTTATTAATAGAACCATGCAAAAATGTATGTCCAAATTTAGGGCTCAGAAATAGATCACTATTGTTCTAGACATTATTGCTCCCAAAATGTATGCAAACACTTTAACTGACCCTTTGAGAAATGAAGAATTAAAACACTGGGCCAAACAATCTATAAAAGAAAAGTAATTCGAGACAGGCATAGTGGCACATGTCAGAGACTTTGAGTCCAGCCTGATCTACATAGATGTTCAAGGCCAGCCTTAGCACAAGAGTGAGGCCTTGTTTCAAAAGTGGGGACTGGAGAGATGGCTTTCCTGCTGTTCCAGAGGACCTGAGTTCAGCTCCCAGCACCCACATTTGTCAGGTGGTTCACAACCACCTGTAACTCTGGCTTCAAGGTATCCAACATCTTCTTCTGGCCTACAAGCATACCCACACTACACCACACCACACCACACACACACACACACACACACACACACACACACACACACACACACACCACAACATATACACATACCCCCAATGTGTGCACGCGCGCGTGCACACACACACAAAATTTAAAATCAATCTTTAAAAAATAAAAAGAGGGAGGGGGAGTGGAGGATGGAAGGGTGCAGGGAGGAAAACTCAGCTGGAGTTGAGAGGAGATGGTGGTCTTGCAGTTCACATGACGGAGCCTGCCCTGCATCTGCTAATGGGCTGTGGGGTATGTTTGACCCCTCAACAACCCTCAGCAGAGCACCTCCTTCTTCAAAATCCAGCATCCCGTCACTGTCTTACCTCCTCACACCAGAGTTAAGAGTGCTCACAAAGTCCAATGTCAAGTCCCCCTCGCTTCCTTTGGCTCCCTTTGAGCAGAGCTGAGGATCCTTCCTGTCCTGAGACAAAAAGTCAACCAGAAACTTAAGTCGCTGCGCCACCATGTGGCTAACAGGAGGACAGCATGCTTGGCACGGGGCTGAAGAGGAGAGACAATGAGCCATCCAGCCGGACATTTTAAAATCCATAATAGACACGGGCACCTGCTAAAAGGCTCCATGCTGATTGTTCACCGGACTTGGAATGGCCTGGCTTTGCTCGTGCAACACAGACGTTCAAGGGGGCCTGGTTTTCTATTTCTGGGTGCTTTTGTTCTATAAAGCAGTGTGGTTAGGAACTGCCCTCAGGTCCATCCAGCACATACATCCTCAAACGACACCCTCAAGCCATCCAAACGAGCCCTGTCTCATTTTGTGGGGAGCATCACGAGGGGGGCTCAGGGTCTCCAGACAGCCCTACCTTGGGGCTCGCAGGTCCCAGGGTCAGGTGGTCTCTAAAGTCAAACCCAAATTCCCACGGCAGTAAAAGACGGAAGGAAATGGGTATTAGCCGTGGCCCTTGATTCAGGTGACCTGAGATCAAGTCCTACATTTCGGCCCTTGCTTGCTCCAGGCCTCATCATCCCATGTGTGATGTGTGATCCTGGGAAGGACAGGAATCATTATCCCTCCCTGTGCTTCAAAGGCAGGAGACGCCAAGAGCCTCACACATGCAGACACACAGTGGGATGTTTAGAATCTGTGGGGATGGGACAGGGCACCTGTAGTGCTCATCAAATGTTTCACTATTAGCTGTGACTCGCACGGGGCAGCTGTCCAAAGCCAAGACTCTCAAACCCAGAGTCAGGAGAAAGCAGAAGGGGGTATGCCTGAGTTAGGGGGAGCAAGACACCTCATAGCCACCTTCAGGGTTGGAATAGATAATAGAGCCTGGTAGAGTGAGGCCATCTCCAGAGCCAGTGGCCAGCCAGTTATAATTCAAGAGCAGGGCCTTGGAGACCGAGGTACCATCTGTTCTGAGTTGATCAAGGCTCTAGCTTCAAATAGCTTAGATATTTCACTCACAAAGATGTGTGTTCTTGGCAGGGTTGACATTTTGCCTTCAGGAAATGTCCCCCAAGCCCTAGTGTCCATCATGATTTACCCCCACAGCACCCTTTCAAAAGGAATAGACAGTGCAATGCAAAGGCTAGATCCTAACTTGAATTTTTCTGTAGGTATTGATGTGTGAGTGAGTGGGAGCAGAGGTCAGAAAACTAAAAGGGACCCAGATGAGGTGGAGGAAGGGAGGCTTTGAGGGAGGGAGGGGAGTGGGTGGGCAAATGGAAGGATGTGATATTAAAGTGGATAAAGGGATACTAGGGGTAGACGGGAACAAGCAGGGACGGGGGACCAAAGATGGAAGGGATTCCAGGGAGGACCAATCAAAACTGAGTGTGTTTGAAAAAGCCATAAAGAAGCATGTTACTTTGAATGTCAATTTTAAAAATAAATTAAGAAAAACAAACACCAAGGTTCTGAACTCAGAGCCCTACACTGTAGAACTGTCACAGTCCCAATTCTTCCCAGGAAATCTTGAGAGGTACTTCCTGAGGGAAGCCTGCACCCCAGACTGCCATCAAAATCTCCCTAAGATGCCAGGACTCATCCTGTTAAGTCTGGGTATCAGAGCCTCCTCTGAGACCGCTCACAGTTGGTGGCGTGCGCCCTCTAGTGGAATACTAGAGAACGACAGTCTGAGGTGGGCAAAGGGAAGCCCCAAACTGCTCAGGCTCAGTGAGGTCTCCTTTTCCCAGTTGCTGGGCCCCAGCACAAAGGCTGCCTGCACAATCCGGGCCAGGAAATGACCTTGGATGCGTAACAAATCGCAGAAACCTTGGAAATTTTTCTAAGCAGCAGTTCTCTCCAACCTCCAAGAAAAACAATACAGTTCGGTGCTTGGGAAGCTTTTCTCCCTAGATGTGTTCTACACGTGGTTTTTCTGGATCCTGGAACTTCCAAGCCTGAGCAGTGAAGCCAGGCAGAGCCCTTTCCAAAAGCATGTCTGAAAAACAAATAGTCTCTTGTTTTAAGTGTCTCCCTTCATTTGCAAAGCGCTTGGTCCCTTTAAAATATAAGACCCCTTCTGTTAGCCCCTTTAAAACAAAATAAAGTCCATCCTGTAATTCATACAATGGATTCCAGAAGCCCCTCAAGAAGATGCCTGTGATCGGGAGGTGGCCTACACTTGGACCCAGCACTCACTAAAAAGCCAGGCACAGCAGTTGCTGACCTGTGACCCCAGCGCTGGCAGAAGGCCTCTGGGGGCTAACTGGCCAGCCAGGCTAGCTGAATCTGTGACTTCTGGGTTCACTGAGAGACCCTGTCTCTAAAAAGAGGGAGTAGAGAACAGAGGAGGTCACCATCACCAACCTCTGGTCTCCACATGCCCCATGCATGCGCACACAGAAAAACATGTACACATGCATACACCACCCACATGGGACAGGGTGTGGATTTTTTAAAGCAGTATGTAAGGCTTCTTACTATTTGTTTATAGCATGCCTTTTTGTAAGTAATTTTTCTGCCCTTTCGATTACTGGTACAACCTATTAATTGTAATTACAGTCTTTAAATATAGGTCTTTAACATGATTGCTGGTTCAATTGTTAAAAATGCAAAGGGTACTAACACTTAGCTACTAGCTACCCTCTACTTGGTGCATGTGAGCATTAAGCCCCACAATACCCACAATAGACACTGTCCACACATCATCTCGTTTAACTCTTAAATGTTAAGAAAACTTGAGCATCCACAGAGTGGCTGAGCAGGACTTCGTGGGGATATGGTGGTCAGAAAGGGCTCCGGTCTCTCCAAACTGCTCTATTGCCTCCTGGCCAAGTGTGGAACATGCTGGGAAGAAGACCCCATTTCTAAAGTACCCTACATCCAAGGAAGCTGACCAATAAGACGAATGGTCACAACAAATACAATTTCCAGTCTGAAAGATCAAATTTAAGTAAATGTTTGAACGCAAAGGGATGTGGTCCAGGTGTTGAGCAGAGAGGGTCACACAAAGATGCCTTCGGGAAAGATATGTGGGTCAGTACAATGCCTCAGAGCCAAGTCACATTAATGCAATTGGAATCTCCTTTTCTCTGTGTGGTGTGTGTGTGTGTGTGTGTGTGTGTGTGTGTGTGTGTGTGTGTGTACAGGTGGGGGAGACTGTTCAGGCAGAGACCAGAGACAGGAGCTGGGTATCTTCCCCTATTGCACTTCACCTTATTATTTGAGAAAGGCTCTCTCACTCAATCTGAAGATCAGCCATTCTCTACCATCTGCTAGCCAGGGAGCCCCCAAAATCTGCTTTTCTCTGCCTCCCCTAACCCCAGCACTGGGGTTACAGAGGCCACACCTGACTTATTATACAAGTTCTCGGGATTCGAACACAGGTCTTCATGCTTCTGCAGCAAACATTTTACCCACTAAGTCATTTCCCACAGCCCTGCATGCTGGACCTCAAAGTCAAATTGTGCATAAAATAGTGGCAGGTAATCCCAAGAAGACACACTACAGTTGTACCAAAAGCACAACCTTTGAAGCACAGACTAGAAAATGCAAATAGATGGTTTCTGAAGAACGAGGGGGGGGGAGGGAGAAAGGGAGGGAGGGAGGGAGGGAGGGAGGGAGGGGAGGGAGGGAGAAAAAAAGGAAGGAAGGAAGGAAGGAAGGAAGGAAGGAAGGAAGGAAGGAAGGAAGGGAGGGAGGGAGGGAGAGAGATAGAAAGAGAGAGAGAGGAAGGAAGGAAGGAAGGAAGGGAGGGAGGGAGGGAGGGAGGGAGAAAGGGAGGGAGGAAGGAAGGAAGGAAGGAAGGAAGGAAGGAAGGAAGGCTGGCTGGCTGGCTGGCTTTGAGGGGCTGGAGAGAAGGTTCAGTAGTTAAGAGCACTAGCTACTCTTGCAGAGGACCCAGGTTTGGTTCCCAACACCCACACAGCAGCTCACAACTGTCTGTAGCTGTAGTCCCAGGGGTTCTAATGCCTTCTTCCGGCCTCTTCAGACACCAGGCACACAAGTGATACACAGCCATACATGCAGACAAAGCACCCATACACATAAAATAAATAAATTTTTTAAAGAAAACAAAATATGTTGGGCCTTTTTCAGCAATCCATTGGCACTTACCAAGACACGATAAATAATGTAAAAAAATAACTTCAAATGATTAATTAATCCCACACTTCACCTTTTCCTAACATTAAATGTCTGCAGTGCCAGGGCCTGGTGCTAGGTCGAAGGAAGAATTTAGTTAGCATTTATAAACTGTCAGTGAGGATAACTTTCAAGACCCACAGGATTATTTTAACTCAAGGAGCCAATTCAGCGTTTATAAAAGGCAACTGAGTCCATCAGCATACCTGTCCACTTCTCTTTTTGCATTAATAAAGACGTGGCCTCAGAATTTAGCTGTAAAGTGTGCAGTTCGGGTGCATAGGTTCATAATTATGCACATACTAATGGGGTACACACGAATCAGTGTATATTCTTGCTGCAAGAGAACTAACTAAAGAAATTCATCCCCCAGGTTCCAAGAACACTCAAAATTACATGTCCCTACACCAAATGGCCCAGGTGAACAGTGACCAGGCACTTCTGGGTCCCCAGCCTGACAGTGTTTGGTGCAAACTAGTGGTGCTCAATAAGTGTTTCTTTAACTGGCTCGTGACAAAAAAAAATGCAGATTCAGATTTGATCACTACAGAGATTTACCAAAAAGCGCTGGCTAGTTTTACATCAACTTGTCACAAGCTAGAGTCATTACAGAGGAGGGAGTCTCAATTGAGAAAATGTCTTGTAAGACTGGCCTGTAGGCAAGCCTGTAGGGTGTTTTCTTACTTAGTGATAGGTGTAAAGATGTGGAGGGGGAGGCACAGGCAATTTTAGGTGGTGCCATCCCTTGGCTGGTGGACCAGGGTTCTATAAGAAAGCAGGCTGAGAAAGCCATGGGGAGCAAGCCAGTCAGCAGCCTCCTCCATGGTCTCTGCATCAGCTCCTGCCTCCAGGTTCCTGCCCTGTTTGAGCTTCTGTCCTGACTTCCTTCAGTGATGAACAGTGATGTAGAAGTGTAAGCCAAACAAACCCTTTCCTCCCCACCTTGCTTTGGTCATGGTGTTTCATCACAGCAATAGTAACCCTAACTAGGACACCAAACCACTAATCTCTAAGATCAAGGTAACCTGGACTTTTTAGTTGTGGATCTCATGAGTGGAGGCCCAGGAGGACAATGAGCATTTCCAGTTCTCCACAAGGATATGGACTGCAGATTGAGAGGTGAACACAGAGACCTGAGACCCACTACACAGGTCTGTCTGTACACAGCAGACCCCAAGGGTACCCACCTAATATAGTACCTTTTCTGACCACAGTGACAAGCCAACTGTCACATCCTTCAAACAAACCCAGCAACAGCATGCTGTACCCCCCCCAGCCCACCACACCCCAGTGATGTCAGAGGTCAACTCTGAATACATCATCCCATTAAGAACTAGGAGAGATGTAGTTAGAAAGAAAAGCTTTATTACTGACACGTCCTGGGAGCTGCGACACATACCTGGAGACCACACAGGTGCAAGTTAGAGAAAAGAAAGAAAAACCCATGGACCCTGAATGGGTCAAAACTGGTTCCCCTGGTGAGTCTTCGAGGCGGGCTTAAAATGAGCATACAGGGACAAGTTCTTGATCACTGTGATCAAGAAGAGGTTACTGTGACATCTGCACAGCCCATGGGTGGTGGTCCTGGGGTTCAGCAGGCTGCATGCGGCTGGCTGTAGGATCATGCGCAATGGACAGTTGTGTATGGTAGACATCAGGTAGGTGTCCATGGAGGAGTGGTGTTGGAGAGGGCTTGAACCGGAAACTTTGTCTAGGGTGAGAGAGCCCTCCTGGCAGCACTTTGTTTTGACAAAGACATAGAGTCAAGAGAAAATGTGTCTGAAGCAGCCAGCTTACCACCCCAAACAATTTGGTCTCAATTAATTAATCGGATCAGTCCTTTGTCACACCGGCTTCAGCTCTCTGGTCCTACCTTAGAAGAGGGATGTTTCTAATCAAAACATTTCATTAGCGGCTAAATAGTGCAAGCTGCCTTGTGTAAATGCTAAATGAGGGAGTCTAGAGAGGGCAAAGCCTCCCAAGTCCAAACCGGATTCCTGTCAGGAGACCACAGTCCAGAAAAATGTTTTTCCCCAGAAAACCTCATCATCAGGGATTGCCAGTGTGGTTCAGTGAGGCCTCTGCTCCATCAATGAAATGTACAGCTTAGGGAGAGCTAATTAATAGTATCAAGTACCACTTAAATTATCAAGCATTCTCAATTACCTAAGAAGGAGCAATTGGCAATTATTTGGTGTATGAGATATGAATCAACTTTATCTAATTCATTAAAGCAGGTCCCCCGAGCCCTGGCCAACCACGCCTTGATAGTCTAGCTCAAGTGACTGAAAGTATTTGTATCTGAAAGAGAAAGGACCAACTTGTCTTAGAAATCCCCTTCCCAGGCAGGGAGAGGGCTCAGTCAGGAAAGTGCTTACTGTGCACGCATGAGGGAGGGCCTAAGTTCGATCCCCCAGGACATAGATCTAAAAGGCCAGTAGTCACAGTGTTGAGGAGGAGGCAGAGACAAGAAGCTTCTTAGAGCTTGCTGGCAAGGCAGTAAGGGTTTTTCAACAAGTTTCAGGGTTAGTGAGACCCTACCTCGAAAAATAAGGTGAAGAGTAATTGAGAAAGACACCCAGTGTCAACCTCTGGCCTTGATGCGGACACACACACACACACACACACACACACACACACACACACACACACGAAGACATTTCCTTTTACACAATCTGGCTTTACATATTTTATGAGCTCTGACAAGACTGGGAATGTTCAGGGTGGTGTGACCACAGACCGACTTCCTGTATTTTAAACTACTTTGCAGCATTTCTATCTTAAAATAAAATGCCTGGATCGTGGCCTCATCCCCCTTGGGTACCTCTTGGACAGCCCTCCCACACTCTACCCGATGAACCTGGGACTCAGCTCACCCTTCTGTGACACAAGGGACTTCATCCTGAAGCCCCCCTGTCTCTCGGAGCCTGTGGTCTGCTACTCCTGCAGCACCTATCAGTTGTCAAGATCAAACCTTGACATTTCATTGGGGGACCCTGAATTGTCAGAAGTTGCTAATGTCAGAAAAAAAAAATCTCAAAAATGTCAACAATTTCTTGGGCAAATCAGTTTCTTCAGAGGAAAAAAGAAAAGCCCTGTTTCTGTCTAGTTTTCAGAGTGTGACAGTCCAGCTGAGTGGTTAGTGTGAGATAGCGTGAGGGGTCCTCCTGAATCAGATGTTAATTTTTGCTTCATATCTCCACAGTTTCAGCAAATTAGACTTGGAGCCACTCATACACTGAGCACAGCAAGGCTGGCTTCTCCGGGGAGGAGGCTGCCACCTGCAACCTTGTAGTGCCCCCATGTCCCTTCCTCCCTCACCTCCCACTAAGTCTGGAGACATGCTAGTAGCTGGATTTGGTGGCAGTGCCTTCCAATCGCTCATTTATAGACCATCACTTAATCTTCGTTCTTGAGTCCTGCCCCAAATGCAATATTCTCTTGGCTTTAAAGGTGGCTGTCTGCTAGCTGACGTCATCCATATGGTACCCTTCATTTCTTACTTGCTAAGCTGACCACCATTCCTCCCTCTCTGTCTGAGTCAGGGCTTCTATTGCTTCGATTGAACACCAGGACGAAAAGCAGAACAGGTCATTGCTAAAAGGAGAGCAGGAACTCCAAGCAGGCAAAAACCTGGAGGCAGGAGCTAATACAGAGGCCATGGGGTAGTGCTGCTTACTGGCTTGCTCTTCATGGCTTGCTCAACCTTCTTATAGAACCCAGAACCACAGCCCAAGGATGATGCCACCCACAATGGGCTGGATCTTCCACATCTATCATTAATTAAGGAAATGCCCACTGGATGGTGGTGGCGCACGCCTTTAATCCCAGCACTCGGGAGGCAGAGGCAGGCAGATCTCTGAGTTCGAGGACAGCCTGGGCTACAGAGTGAGTTCTAGGAAAGGCTCCAAAGCTACACAGAGAAACCCTGTCTCCAAAAACAAAAAACAAAAAGAAATAAAGAGAAAGAAAATGCCCTATAGGCTTGCCGACCTTATCTTATGGAGGCATTTTCTCAATTGGGGTCCCCTCCCCTCAGATGACCCTAGCTTGTGTCAAGTTGGCATAAAACTAGCCAAGACAGCGCCCTACCTCAGAGGGTGCCCCCTCACTCCTTCCCTAGCCTATGGACACACACAAGATGAAGCTTGTGGCCTAGCCCCAGCCTCTGCACCCTGCCCTTACCTTCTGCCTAGGCAGACTCACTCCAACACCTACTGTCTTCTCTTCCCTCCACCCTAGCATCCCTCTTTTCCACATCAGCCCCCCCCCACCTCAGGGGTGATGCCCAAGGAGAGAAGTCTGGCCTCTTTCTGGTCCATCTATGAAGAAGTGAGGGAGGGACTCTCAGGCCTCTTCTTGCATGTGCTTGACTGTTCGTATCCAACTTAACCACAAGGATAGAGTCCATGCACCCCCCACTCTGTCTCTCCTACCTTCCTCTGTCCCTCATTTTCCTTTTAAATATTAAATGTTGAAAGCACACAGTATGAAAAACAATCTCAAAATCACACTTACCCTCCAGCACAATGGCTCCCAACCTTCCTAATGCTGCGACCCTTTAAGACAGTTCTCATGGTGTGCTGACCCCAACCATTAAGTTATTTCCATTGCTACTTCCTAACTGGAACTTAGCTACTGTTGTGAATCATAGTGTAAATATCTGATATACAGGACATCTGATATGTGACCCCTGTGAAAGGGTCCTTGGACTCCCTAAGGGGTCGCAACCCACAGGTTGAGAAACATTGCTCCAGCAACAGTTGTGAACATTTTGCCATTTTGGTTAACTACCTTGCTCTTTTGATTTAATAAACAAGTCTTCACAGATACAACCCAAGTCCATTCCCTTCCCCGCCCCATTCCCTCCCTCTTTCCTTTCTCAGAAATAATCACTTCCCTAAAGGTGGCATAGATAATTCTCCTGTACGCCTCACGGACCGTGTGCCTTACATTTGCACGAACTATATTTGAACATGAACTAGACTGACAACTAAGACTTCTCCCTTAAAAGAAAAATTTAGATTGTCTGTTCCTACAGAATCCTCTCTTATACCTTAGGTCTCCTCAACACTGCCTTTTCCACCCAATAGAATGTAAACGTATGTAAATAGCTCTCATACATACACAACTGTTCGGGGAACAACAGCAATTGGTCCGATGCATAGATAAAGAGAAACCCTGGATATTGGACTGGAGAGAGGCCTCAATGGGTAAGAGTGCTCTGCAAGCGTGAGGGCCTCAGTCTGGATCCCTAGAACCCACATAGAAAGCTGAGTGTAGCTCAGGGGCCTGTCACCATGGAGCTGTCGGGTGTGGCTGGCTCTAGAGACCAGACAAGAGCTGGGGCTTGATAGACAGCCAGACTAGCCAAGGTCAGCTTGAGGTCTGGTGAGAGATTGTGGTGGTTTGAGCAGGAATGGTCTCCACTCCTCTCATGGATCTGAGCACTTGGCGCTACGCAGAGGCACTGTTCTGGGAGGTTCTGAGACGTTTGGGAGGCAGAGCCTTGCTGGAAGAAATATATCACTAGGGATAAGCATTGGGAATTTATAGCCTTCCCCCACTTATAGAATGCTTCTTGTGTGCGGGTGGGGATATGATCTCTTAGCTTCTCCCTCTGCCCTTCTGTGGCCACTCCCCGCCCCCGCAATACCATTATGGATTCCCTCAGAAACAGTGAGCTGAAATAAACTATATTTTTCTTAAGTTGCCTTTGGTCATGGTGTTGTGTTACAAGAGAAAAGTAACTAATACAGAGACGTGATCTCTGGAAAATCAGATGGGTAGTGACAGAGCATGACACTCAGTTCTCTGGCCTCTGTGTATGCATGTCTGCTCACAGCACAAGCTCACATGCACAAGAACACACACACACACACACACACACACACACACACACACACACACACACACACACACACGAAATCCTGGCTATGGGGAGCTGATAGACAGAGGTGGTCCAAACTCTGTGTATAGACATGGGAATGCAGGTCTATAGAATCCGTTATTTGAATGAACATTCTGTTTTAGATTCCTTGTACATCTTTTTACCCACTATGGTAGACAACTGTGCCTCCACTATTGTCATTGCTTGTATGCATTTCTATATACTGCCCACTCTTAATCATCCACTGTAGCCAAACACTCACAGAATAACAGGCATCTGGTCGTGTCCAGTGGCTTATTGTCCTGAAAACATCTTCAGATTTCTTTTTATGAGTTGTCTGTTCACAGCTTTACCCATTTTCCTTCTGAGTTATTTTCTTCATATTGAGTTAAGGGAATTCTTATTTATTTATTTATTTATTTATTTATTTATTTATTTATTTAGAGACAGGGTTTCTCTTTGTAGCTTTGGGGCCTTTCCTGGAACTCACTCTGTAGACCAGGCTGGCCCCGAACTCACAGAGATCCGCCTGCCTCTGCCTCCCGAGTGCTGGGATTAAAGGCGTGTGCCACCACTGGGCGAGTTAAGAGAATTCTTAACATATTACAAATAACAGCTTTCTTTGCTAGTCATGTTGGTTGGTCCCTGGTTTATGCCTCAGCATTAAAAGACATCACTGACAAGTCTTGTGGTTTGACAATGTCATCCATGTCTAAAACATTCTGACTATTCTCACCCCCCCCCCCTTATCTCCTTCCCAACCCTCTCAACCACACTCCCACCATCAATACCTGGTCCACTCCAAGGTCTGGAACTCTTGATTCTGTTTTGAGATACATGTTTGGCCTTTCATCTCTTAATAAGACATATGGGATATGTTTACCTCTTGTTTTTTTTTTAATATTTATATTATTTATGCATATGTATGTATGCATGTCTATATGTGTTCCATGTGTATGCAGGTGCCCATGGAGGCCAGAAGAGGGTGTCAGATCCCAAGAAGCTGGACTTACAGGCACTTCTGAGCTCTCTGATGTGGTTGCTGAGGACCAACTTGGGTCCTTGGTAGCCTGGTCTGTGCTCATACTCACTGAGGCACCTTTAGAGCCCCGCCTTCTAGTTATTAGGAAGGAACTAAGACTGGCAAACACAGTGTCACTTCTAAGGATAAATGAATGAGAAGACACAAGGCATCTCAATGAGCACACTTACTATTCTTTCCACACAAACTGCAGGCCGGGTTGCCATCTCTGCTTGCTCTGCTTCTTGCCCACACGTCTACTCCTCAAGTGGGTTTGGTAATTCTAGGCCTTTTGCTCATCTATGTAAATTTTTGGAACAGCCTGTTGGGATCCGTGAATTAATGAGATGTTGTCTAGAACATATGAATTTGAGTAGTCTAACCTCTTAGTGTGACACTTCCATGAACACTGTAGGGCTTAGAATTTAAGAAAATACAACTTGGCTTCAGTGTTTTATCCTTTTCCCCCTAAAAGACATCTTGTAGTTTTGATAAACTTTATACATCATTGCTACTTTCAAGGGTATTTTAATCCTAAGTAAAACATTATTCCCATTATGTTTTATATTTCGTGTGTACTCTTATTTCTCTTCTCCTGAAGGATATTGTTTCCCTACCCCGTGCGTGTATGTGTGTGTGTGTGTGTGTGTGTGTGTGTGTGTGTGTGTGTTATATGCATGTACCTGCACACATCCAAAGAGGTGTTTGATGTCTTCTTCCATCCCTCTCCACTTTGAGTTTTGAAACAGGCCTTCTCCACTTTGAGTTTTGAAACAGGCCTTCTCACTGAGCCTAGAGATCCCTAATTGGCTAAACTGGCCATGATGAGCCCTTGGCATCCTCCTGTCTCTCTCAGTCCTGAGATCACAGGCTTGTACCTGCACATCTAGCTTCTTAATGGGTTCTGGAGATTCTGCATCCAGTCCTCCTGCTTGCATGGTAAGCATTTTACCCACAGATTAGCTCCCTAGCCTCAGTAGCTTCTAAAGGAATTATCTGAAACTGGAAAGCTTCCTCTTGAATGATAATTGAGCTGATAAAGACAACTAGATGATCAATATTCTCTTAGTAATATCCCACTCTCTCCCAGGTGTGACTGTTAAGGATTCTGCTGTAATCAATAATTACAATCCTAATGATTGATCCCTTTTTAGTATTCTTTTTGTTCTTTCTAGCTAGTTTCTGTGGTTTTCTGTGTTTACAAATGTGTTCCACACATCTTAAGACTGAAATATACATGAACATGTGTTCAGCCCAAGTGGGATGTGAAGGCATTAACCCAATGATTGTTTTAGTGGCACATGTGGACCCTGTGTTTACTCCAGGAAAAGTCCTTGTGGTTAAGAAACCCAGAGAACAGGAAGCTTTCTTGTGGACAGAGAATAGTTAGGTGAAGCCACAGGAGTCATAATGTCTTAACATCTTGCCATGAAAGAATTAGGTCAAATGAATACATTTGTACATACACATACAAAGAGTTAAAGTATTTAAGGTTGCATCCATACCCATTATAACTTGCTTTATCTATCCTGCTTTCTCAAGCTTAAAATGTCTAGTCCTAGACTACTACTGTCCTTATAGAAATGAATGTGCTGTGGATTGGTTGCCCAAAGACTACTTACTTCTTGGTTAAGTCATTACATCAACCCCTCCTGCTAGCTCGGTTCTTCATCTGGAAAGCGAAAGCACCCAAAGATGTGCAGATGGCCGTCAAGTTCGAAAGGTGAGCTATGGCTTTGCAAGTGGCGGTGGCCCTTACTGGTACTGAAGCTGAAGGTGTGCCTCTGTGGGAAGAGCAGGACCCTTCTGATGGCCACGGCAGGCTCTGGGTTTGGCCATTCCTGCTCTCAGTTCCTCCACGGGTCTTCATTATCTGTCTCTGAGGCCAGACTATCCCCCCAGGAAAAGGCTAGCCACTGTTTTTCTCGCCTCCCCTCCTTTTTCAGCTAAAGGCTATGCTTTTTAAAAAGAGCTCATTGCTAGTTTAGAATATATGCCTAATGTCTGTGGGGCAGTTGTGAGAACAAGGGGAAAGGGGCTTCCTTTAGAATGAAGCTCATGCTTGAAAAATAATCTAAAATTGGCCATTTTATCCATATTCAAAGGATATCATAAAGGCATAGTTAGTTCAAAAGTTTTATTTTCAAATGAAGAAATAAGCTAAAAGAATAAAGGTGATTTTTCTCAGGATTTTTTTTACAGAACTGTGCAAATTTACAAATGTACAATTTATTTAAGCTGTCACAAAGCTAACTCGTGCTGTAGAGATGGCTCAGGAGTAAAAGCATTTGGTGCTCCTGCAGAGGAGCTGAGTTGGGTTCCCAGCACCCACATCAGGCAGCTCACAACTGCCTATAACTCCAGCTCCAGGGGATCTGATGCCCTCCATCCTTCCTAGCATCTGCACATACATGGTACACATAAAATCACGCACACACACACACACACACACAAAACAAAGTCCAACAAAAGAGATAAGTAACGAGAAATATGAAACTGTCTGAGGCTACTCTGACACAGGTGGTTCTCATGGCATGGATGGAGATCAATGCACCCCATGACTGGGATTGCTCAGGTATATAAGATGACTAATGTCATTCAGGTTACGGACGGTCTAGGTAGATGATAATGACAACTTGTAAACTTCCATTTATAGTTGAAGGGATGGTGGCACCCGAGACTAGCCTTCACTTGTATTAAGACGGTTCCCTATATAAGCTTCCACACAGAGGCATGTTCATTGTGTCTGCCCTAAGGATTTCACTCAATGGATGAAAGCCACAAGGAGCTATGCCTATGCTGAACATAAGGACTGCCCCACTATAACTATAACCCAACATCTAGCTGAAGTAACTAAAAGAGAAAACACATCCGTTTTGGTTCCAGGGTTCTAGTCCACCCTGGTGTGGGAAAGCATGGCAGCTGATATGGTTCTGTCTGTGATGAAAGGAGCATAAGGTGGCAGGGCCTCCCATACTGGTGAACAAGGAAGCAGGGACCCTGGGCAGGCACTAGAAGCAGCCAAAACCTTTACGGCCCGGCCCTAGTGACTCACGTCTGCTAGCTGAGCCACAGAATCCAAAGGTCCCACAACCTCCTCAAACAGTACCACTGGCTGGGGACTGAGTGTTCAAACAGAGTCAAGCTATAACAGGTCCTCAAGTGAATGATTTTCTTCCAAATCTTTAAAAGTAATCCATTTGACATAAACATTGTTGACGAGTGTAAGAGAGTTGATTCCTAACTCCATGTTCATTGACTGAGCGGTAATTTGGGGTGACGAAGGAAATATTCGCTTAGCCACCCATCTAGTCATGAATAATCCATCTTTGCAGCCCTTACAAAGCAGTGTTCTCAAGTGGCTCCCATCCACCGCAGATGTGCAAAAGGTCTTCTTTGCTTTTTGGGGGTCAGCCTGGAGCAAGCGTCTGCTGGGTCTAGAACTTTAACTGTAGGAATCTTTGACATGAGCAAGGCATAGTTTCCTCCTGGAAGTGACTTCAGACACAATTCAAAATGTTCCATAGGCCTCAGAGCGACTCCAGAACCTCTCAGGAATATGATTTCCTAAGGAAAAATTCTGCCATTCATAATAGATTACTCAAATGACTGGAGTTGATTGTTGAAAAAGCTAAGAACTCAGATAATAACTCACTAATTCATGGCCCCCCTACTACTTTTTGAAAGCATGAACCACTGTGAATTGAGTAAAGTGGGGAAAGATTTGATCAGAAGTGTCAAAGTAGGTTAAGCCTCTCACAGCACTCCACAGGGAAGGGAGACGTGCCCTCTTTGAGGCTAGTTGCTTAATTTAAACCATCAATAACTGCATGCTTAACTAAGCTGCAGCAGCACCCTCTGGTGAGGCTAAACCTTTATAGCTTCCACACAAACCACATCTTTCAACACCTGCTCGTTCATTACATCACTGCTCTCCGATGTCATGCCCTAGCGCCTCCTCCTGGACGTGCCCCTAGCCAGGGTGATAAAGCACCTGTCTTGGGCATGGGTTCTGTTTCTGACAGCAGGACTTTCTAATGGCTTGTGGTAGAAGCTGGTGCATTTCATTCTCAGTTCCAACAGCGTTAGAACTAGAGCAGTCAAGTTTTTACTTCTTCCTCATTATACCTCAAAGGCTACATATGCTGCGTATATTATTAGTTGTCACAGTGACATTGGACTACATGTTAGAATTCACCAGGGCAGTGGGGGGGCAGGATCAGTTTGAACCAAGGGCTGGCTGGTTTAGACTCTTGGGTATTTTCTATGGGAGAAGCCCAAGCAACTGTTAGGCTTAAAACATACATGGAGAGGAAGTAAATAACCCGGGGAGGGTGGGTAGGACAAAGGTACAAAGTTCTAAAAGGAATCCCAGATGCCAATACTGGCCATGTTTATTGCACACTGACATTGAGTATCCCTCTCTAGCAAGGGCAGGGGGTGGGGAGTGGAGGCAGAGGCTTGGCAGATACTGCTGGATCCTGATTTTAGTAACTCTCACTATAGGGTCTTAGGTACATCATTTGGTGTCTATTTCTGCTCCATCTGACAAACCTTAAGAACAAGAATGTTATTTCAATCCTTTGGTACAGTGTCCCACAACCGCCTGACTCTCCACTGTAGAGTGAAACAACCAATGAGCGGGTACCACTGTGTCCCTATTAAACTTTATTTAGAAGCATGTGTTGTCTGAAGTCATCTTTGACAACCACCGGCACGGTGTTATTCAATAAAGATAATTTACTAGCAATCAAGGAAACATCACAGAAATGCAACGAAGCATGAGAAAGACTGAGAAGATAGTCAAAAAGGAAAGCTGGCTAAGAGAGAAACTGGCGTCCAAAGGTGTTTTCCACAAAACAACAAAACCCAAGTCAAGTTGCAATCTATTTTTGAAAAAGTTATTTATCCTGGGGTTTAAGCCACATTTAGGAAATTAGCAGCAGCCTAGTCCACCTCTAGAGAGGTCAGTTGATCTTTCTTCAGGTTCACAAGAGTTAATGCTGAGGAAGTAAATCCGCTCTGGAAAGGGTTATTATCTTGGTGAATGAGACTGACCTGAAGGACCACACTGTCCTATTCTATCACCATCTTGATATTTTCTCACTAGAGGTCCATTTTCAAAACCCTCCCTTTGAGCAGCTAATACTTAATACACAAGATGGACAGAACTACTCCATTCTTGTTTTGTATTTCTTCTAGATGCCATAAATCCTTGTGTTGCACCATCAAGGCACACTTTGTTTTGCTAGACATTGACCTCAATAGCAAAATGGCTTGCCAGTCAAACTGTAAGATGCAGTAATGACGTGGCCAGAATGGGAAAGAATCCTGTTACTTTTCATGATCTTTCCTATAGCCTTTTCCCCTAAAATTTGAGAAGTTTAACAACCTGACAATTCTGAGGGTGTGTGGTTAATATCGGTTGTTTACCACAAGGCTCTAATATCATCTGGAAGACAAACTTCTAGACATGTTGTGAAGACGTTTCCAATTGTTTTAATTGAGGTGAGATGACTCACCCAATCTTCAAGTGACACCAATCACTGAGTGGGAGTCCCCAACTTAACCAAAAAAAGAGCAAATAGCCAGGTGGAGGTGGCAAAGCCTTTAATCCCAGCACTCGGGAGGCAAAGGTAGGAGGATCTCTGTGAGTTTAAGGCCAGCCTGGTCTACAAAGCAAGTAACAAGACAGGCTCCAAAGCTACGCAGAGAAACCCTGTCTCAAAAACAAAACAAAACAAAAAGAGCAAATAAGCTGAGCACCGCGCTCAAATCTGCTTCCTGACTACAGCCGGAATGTGACCAGCTGCATCATTCTGTCTCTGCCTTCCCACCAGGACAGGCTGTACCCTCTAACTGTGGGCCAGAAGAAACCCTCACTCCTTACAGGTTTTTGTCATGGATTTGGTCATAGCAATGAGAAAGGTTAACTAAACAAGACAGAGCAATCTACAACTTCTTCTGGGGCTCCTAGGACCAGATAGCCTTCAGAATACAGAAGTCCAGACTCAGGAGAGGAGGCAACATGGTTCCTATCCTATGTGGCCACACTCTGCAATCATTAACAGAGTTCAGCTCCAGCCAAACATGTTTACAGGAAAAAAGGGCACAAATGACCCTGTCAGCTCAGTTCAGATCTTGCTGCTAGGTGACTTTGATCTAAACTCGTGAAATCTTTTGGCTTTCAATGCTTTTTGCATTGCATAAGGTACTATACATGTACAGTCTGTGAAGATAAAACACAACCCAAGTCTTTCTGGAAGTTCTTTCAGTCCAAAATGACCCATGATGTGCAGTTTTTAAATGACACAAGCTTTTCATGAAGGGGGTTTTGAGTGAACTCAGGAAGAAAGTTAAATTCTTCCACCAGAGGCATGGTCACCACCAGGGGCGTGGTCACCACCAGGAACATGGTCACCACTAGGGGCATGGTCACCACCAGGGACATGGTCACCACCAGGGACATGGTCACCACCAGGGGCATGGTCACCACCAGGGGCATGGTCACCACCAGAGGCATGGTCACCACCAGGGACATGATCACCATCAGAGGAAAGTTATGTCCCTCTGACCTAGTAGGTTCCATTCTCCTCCCAGAATAAACACACATGCCCAGAACTCCTCTTAGCAGTACCCACAGTAATCACGGCAATGTTCAATCAAAAGGCCTCCTTCCTCAAAGACATATGACTCTGAAATGAGGAACCTCTTATTCTTCAAGCTTGTTTGTGGGGACATTAAGTGGCTCGGCAGGTAAGAAGTTTGCAGACAAGCCTGAGAACCAGAGTTTAATCCTTGAGGCCCACGTGATGGAAGGAAAGAACCAAGACTGACTCCTGCAGTCACCCTTTGGCCATGCATGAGTCTTGACACACCCCATCAAAAACAATAAATGTCATAAAAATTTATATATTTATCTTTTTTATTTTTTTTACATTTTATTTTAAAATTCTTTTTAATTTTACATACCAACCACAGTTCCCCCTCCCTCCCCTTCTCCTGCTCCCCTCATCTCTCTCCTTCCACCCCCCCATCCATTCCTCATAGAGGTAAGACCTCCCTTAGGTAGTCAACACAGGCTGGCAAACCAAGTCGGGGTAGGACCAAGCCCCCTCCTCCCCTAGATCAAGGCTGAACAAGGGATCCCACCATAGGGAATGGGCTCTAAAAAGCTAGTAATCAACATCTTTAGCCATGAGGGAAATGCAAATCAAAATGACTCTGAGATTCCATCTTACACCTGTCAGAATGGCTAAGTCAAAAACACTGATGATAGCTTATGTTGGAAAGGATGTGGAGAAAGGGGAACACTCCTCCACTGTTGGTAGGAGTGCAAACTTGTACAACCACTGTGGAAATCAGTATGGCGGTTTCTTATAAAATTGGGAATCAACCTACCTCAAGACCCAGTAATACCACTCTTGGACATATACCCAAGGAATACTCAATCATACCACAAGGACACTTGCTCAACTATGTTCATAACAGCATTATTCATAATAGCCAGAACCTGGAAACAACCTAGATGCCCCTCGACCAAAGAATGGATTAAGAAAATGAAGTGTTAGTCAGCAGTAAAAGACATCATGAAATTTGTAGGGGGAAAAAAAAAAACTAGAAAAAAATCATCCCAGACCCAGAAAGACAAACATGGTATGTACTCACTCACAAGTGAATATTAGATGCAAAGTAAAAGATAACCAGGCTACAATCTATAACCCCAGAAAATCTAGGCAAAGAGGAGGACCCTAAGAGGGTCATGCTGACAAACATGGTATGTACTCACTCACAAGTGAATATTAGATGCAAAGTAAAAGATAACCAGGCTACAATCTACAACCCCAGAAAATCTAGGCAAAGAGGAGGACCCTAAGAGGGTCATGCTTGGATTGCCCCAAGAAGGGGAAATAGCCAAGTCCTCCTGACTAAACTGGGGGATAAAGGTAGATGAGAGGGGATAGCAGTGGAAACATGAGAGATCAAGATGGCTGTGTTGGGGGAGGGACAGAGAGGGAGAGCAAAGAAAGAGATATCTTGACAGAGGGAGCCATTAGGGGGTCAGAGAGGAACCTGGTGCTAGGGAAATCCCCAGGAACCCACAAGGATGACTCCAGCCAAGACTCCTAGCAATAGTGGAGAGGGTGCCTGAACTAGCCCTCCCCTGTAATCAGATTGGTGACTACTATAATTATCATCATAGAACCCATATCCAGTGACTGACAGAAGCAGATGCAGAGACCCACAGCCAAACACTTGGCCACTCCTGGAGTTCAGTTGAACGGAGGGAGGAAGGATTATAAGAACAAGGGTGTGAGGGGTCAAGATCATGACAAGGAAAACCACAGAGACAGCTGACCCAAGCTAGTGGGAGCTCACAGACTCTGGACTGACAGCTGGGGAGCCTGCATGGGACTGAACTAGGCCCTCTGAACGTGGGTGACAGTGCACGACTTGATCTGTTTATGAGGCCCCCGGCAGTGGGACCAGGACTTATTCTGAGTACATACAATTTTTTTTAAAAAAAGAATCTTCTCTCTCCAAGATGAAGATGGTTCTTACAGCTCAGGCAGTTAACTGCAACGCCACATTTGAACTGGCAATGGTATCTGTAGCGCCTTCTGATCCTGTCTAAAGTCAGATTATTACTTTTTAGTTCTGGCTGTGCCTTAGAAACATACATGGAGCTTTCTTTAAAATAAACAAACAAAACAGATGCCCAGAGAGTCCCCACCTCAGAGTCTCAAAGCACCAACAAGATATTGGCATATTCTCTTGTGTGTAATTCAAAATAAAACACTCACCCAGGAAGCACAAGCAAGAAGTTTATCCCAGCTCACACTTCCTTAGAAAGCCCAAGTGTGTTCTTCCAATGTTTTGTTCTCTTTGGATTATGATGCATCTGCTTCACTATAGGCCCTGTGTGAGCCTCCTCTTCCTCTTCCTCGATAACCCAGCGCTGGATGGGCCTTCAGGCTGGTCCTGAGTGGCCAGCGGGAGCGGTGCAGAGTCAGGAATGCAAAGACTAAGGGGGTTGCAAAAGACTGGGGAGAAACAGTCCAGATCTGCAAGACCAGCGAAGAGACCCCATGTCCAAACCCGCCACCATGAAGTCTGTCTCCCAAGAAGAGAGATAGAGGCTCTTCCTGAGGGGCTGAGAACTCATGCAAGGCAGGAGCTCAGTGCAATGCAGCTGTGCATTCCTGAGTGCTGCAGCTAGGCCACACAGCTCCAGTGTGGACAGGGGCTCAGTGCCCAGGAAGAGGCTTTCCCTCACTCGCACTGTGTGAAGCCCCCCACAAGCTTTCACTTATCTTCTGATTACTATGGGATCAGAAGAGGGAAGGGAGAAAAATGAGAAGAGAATGTGACTTCAGTATTTAACACAGAGATCTCATACATGTAAACAATGTGGCAATGTTTTATTTCTCTCAGAACTTTATAAGCAAGTCTCTAGATGCATTTAAAGAAAAACATACAACATACCTAATTACATCCAACCAGTGGGTCACTTCTGTCCCAGGAAATTGTATCAGATAAAGATGTCATAGATAGTTGAAGGTGGTCAACTGAGACAGTGAGTTTATAGATTTAATTGTTCTTAGTGCAGCGTTCTACACAGTTGCTTCTGGAATAAACCAACAGTGCAAAATAATGCCATAAATACTGACAGTGCCATCAACAGCTATGACCAACATGAAAAACGTAATCAGATATTCCAATTCCTGATCAAGTCAGTTTTAAAAACAAGGGATGCTATTGTACTTGCTAGAAGGCTCATCGCCACCTTCTAGTTCTAGAAAGTTCAGTTAGGTTTAAAGCTATCAGTTTTATATGTGATGATTTTCTTAACAGGAATAAAAGTATTAAGCCAGGCACAGTGGCACACATCCTTAATCCCAGCGTTTGGGAAGCACAGATGGGCAGGTCTTAGTGAGTTAATGGCCAGCCCGGTCTACATTGTGAGACCCTATCAAAAGAAAGAAAGAAGAGTGGGGTAAGGAATGGAACTGAAAAATCCAACAACTCTCCTTAGGGGAACAGGGAGCAACAGTGGGGAATTAAGAAATCTTCTGGTGTCGTCTTAAAAGCATGACCCAGGCTGGTGAAAGGATGACCACACTTGAACAAAGGCAGAGCAAGCCCAGAGCATCCACACCTTCATCTCATCACTGCTTCCGTGCTTCAACTGAACGCCAGGATCAACACCCTGAACAAAGCAAAAGGTTCATCCACGGAGACTAAGGCCCTCAGAGTGAACAGGAGCCTAGGTTTGGCCCGCATTGGAGAGAGGACCAAGGACGGGGGCTTGTGCTGACTGACCCACAAAGGGAATACCCGTTTTCCAACTCTATACAGACTTTTACAAAAACATACACAATAAAGCAAGGAGAGAGTTTCTATTCCTCCTAGCAAATATTTAAAAGACATTTACAGGCATGCATTAGAATTATATGTTAACTTACAGCACCCTCAGCTGTCTTTCAAATTCTAAAATAAATCTCTGGAAATATAAAAAAGATATTGTGCTTTACATATTTCTGAATGCTGAGAAGCTTATAGTACATTGTTTTTAATTCCCAGCAGAATGTAATTGTGCCTGTGAGCTCATCCTGAAAAAGCACCCACTCTGACATCTAGTGAGGGCCTCACTATAAACAACAGAGCATGGCTGCCTGAAACTTCCAGATTGCCCATATTCTGTGAGTAGAAGGAAAGGGCGGGGTGAAGCACCCATGTAAAACTCGTCCTATTAGGAGAAAAATAACATTTTCATGAAAAGAAGAAGAGAGAAAATGCCATCTCTCCCTTTGGTGGCATTTTTTTTGGTCAATTACCTGGTTTACCAAAAGTGTTCTCTCGGGTCAATTATTGCACAAATTACCTTTAAACAAATGTCAGAGAGTCCACTATTTGTCTGGTTAAAACCTTTCAAAGCACACTACTCATTTTAAAATCTCCTTTCTTCAGTAAAGACTAATTAAAAACAAACCCAGCACCCTTTGTCTCACAATTTTAATATTAATGAACAGTCCCTTCAGAGTCTGAAGTGGTGTTTCTTTGAGGTCTGACCTACATGGTACAGCAGCAAACTCCTAATGTATGCAGAGTTGCAAAACCAAGACTCAACACTAAGAGTCCGAAAGAAAAACACAGTGCTGGATTTCCCAGGAAAACAAATCTAAGGGGTTGCTAGAAAGTTTCTCTCTCCAGAATTTTTGAAGTGACTGTTTCCTCTCGGCAGCCTTGTAAAGTCTGTGGTCAAGACGGAACGTGGGGCCTCAGGAGCCTGAGTGAAGGCTGCTTCATCAGCTTCTGCTGGTGCCGTGAAGACTGTGCGCTCTCAATGGCACCAAATGCTCTCTGGAAGGCAAAACAGGGCATTAACTACTGAGCTAACCTCTGGCTCACCAGGGGCAGGGGAGGCAGGGACACCAGAATCTCCACACAGGTTTAGACAAGGACCAGGCCACCACCCAATGTGACCCACAACCCTTCCTCTTTGGTGAGTTGAGTCTGTTATT
This sequence comes from Onychomys torridus, assembly GCF_903995425.1. NCBI lineage: Eukaryota > Metazoa > Chordata > Mammalia > Rodentia > Cricetidae > Onychomys > Onychomys torridus. Next base: position 61,604,646 of record NC_050449.1, on the reverse strand, counting down.
CGCAGCACATCAACGCACGGTTACCAATAGTAAGAGTGTGTGAGACATAATGGCTACTAGCTATGACAGGCTTGTAAAGGTCTGCCGGTTCAAAATCTTGAGGGGGTTGTTAAACAAATAGTTTACCTTTGCTGTAATGGAATCCTTCAGGTAAATTTTCCGAAGATAGCCTAGACTGGTGCTGTCTTTTTTGTGGAAGAGACCCTGTTCCTGGTTTTAAAAGAAATAATGGGAGAAAAGAAATTATTCTCTAGAAGAAAAAAAAAAATACCATAATGTTTAATTGAATGCTTACATGTCAACTTACCTTATGAGCACTATACTATGCCATGCATACAATCAAGAACTATATGAAATACATCACCTTGCTACGAGGAGCAACTGCACACTAGAGTCAGAACTTATAGGCCTATCTGTGTAAAATAGGAGCCTCTGCAGGCAACAATAAATAGCCTACAGTGTGACAATACATGAAAATGTAAAATACATTGACTCAGTTCTCACCACTGCTGTGAAGGCAAGGTACTGTGGTAGCTCGAATGAGGATGGCCCCCATAAGCTTAGATGTTTGAATATTTGGTCTCCAGTTGGTGGAGCTATTTGAGAAGGATTGGGAGGTGTGGCCTTGTTGGAGGAGGTGTGTACTGGGCAGGCTTTGAGGATTCGAAAGACTGGCACCATACTCGGTCTCTCTTTCTCTCTGCTTCCAACTATCAGACCATGATGTAAGCTCTCAGCTCTTCCTGCCACAATGCCTTTGCTCCAGAATCATGGACTTTCACCTTCTGAAACTGTAAGCCCCAAATGAAACTGTTTCTTTTAAAAGTTGCCTTCTCATGGTGTTTAATCACAGCAATGGAAAAGTAAGTGAGAGATAGGTAGTAGCCAGGGAACTATAAAATATGCACAGGACAGTCGCCCCAGCTCCAAAACTACATTTCCTACCAGGGTACTCTGTACTATGGAAGGATCTGCTCCAGAACACAAATGGGCAGGCTGACTCGGTAATCTTTTGTTTGCAAATGTCTCCAATAAGAGAAGTAAAGGACATTCATTTCAAACTTATTTAAAATCTATTAGATTCTTGTGGGAAATATTGTTTGGAGAGTTTCAGTAAAGGGGATGATACCACTATTATTTAGGCTAAACAAAGACACTATAACAGTTACCATATTTAGGATGCCAATTGTATACATTTTCTTGAGAGAGATAAAAATACATCTAGAATAGTGTGTGAGTGTGTGTGAGTGTGTGTGAGTGTGTGTGAGTGTGTGTGTGTGTGTGTGTGTGTGTGTGTGTGTGTGTGTGTGTGTGTGTCCCCGCAGTGGTTAAGACCAAGAACCCAGCAGAGATGAGGTATCACTTCCTCTAATGCTTTACCGTGGAATGGAATGTCCATCCTTACAAAGGGATGGGAGCGAAGACACAGAGGGACCACAACACCTAAGTTACATTCACATTCTGGTGCACCAAATTATAAACAGAGCTATTCAGATCTAGTCTATTTTTAACTCTTATGTGTGTGGTGTGTGGCAGGTAGGTGTGCAGGCCACAATATGAGTGCAGAGGTCAAAACTACTCTGCAGGGTCCTTTCTCTCCAGAGTTCTGGGATCAAACTCCGGCCACCAAGTTTGCATAGTTTAAGTGGTTCAACCTGTTGAACATCCCATGGGCCTTAGACCTAATAGTAATTTTCACTGAAGCACGTAGTCTCCCAAAAGCTTAGCAAAGAGAATGCTTCTAGAAATGTCTAAGAGTCTAGCAAAATGGATATAGATATAAGGAAAGAAAAACTCCTACTCACTAATGCTTAATTTTATCGAAAGGCGGAAGTAGCTGCCAGCAACCTGGTTCTGGCAGATAAACTGACATTTCACTCTGTGTCAGAATAAACGTTATACAAAGTTAGTCAGGTTTGTTTACAGTTTAGCATGCACTAACACAGACAGCAACGGCACAGTTCCTCCAGACAGTCTGCCTCTGTAACTGTGAGGCAGCCAGAAAGCACTGACTGAGTGACTCCCGGGCTCTGAGGGTCTGATTCCTATTTTCTTACCTTCACTGAAATCTTCAGCAGATTTTCACTGACTTCGGGAGGACACACAAAATCTTCAAATAGACACTGCCAGTCCACAGACATATGGCCGAGGATTTCAACTTCCTTTATAAACAGTACCCGCCTATTTTGGAAAAGAAAACACATACAGCCACATTTCAGCTCCATCCTTTATTCCGCCTGTGTTTAGTAAAGAACAAAACTGACCCACACAAGAGTGTGGACCAGAGGACCAGAGGCTCAGCCTGAAGAGGCATGGGAAATCCTTATCAACCTCCTCGCCCTAGGACTCAGGAAAGAGCAGGCAGAAAGAAAGGGAGGGCTGGAGGGTGAGAGGATGCTGTGACATGCTGTCTTCTAGACTTGACATGGCTACTGCCTCAGACACTCAAAGCCACCGTGGTTACCATTACAAGACATGCACAAGTTCAGCCAGCTCAAATCCCAGCACAGACGGGAGCCGGTCTCCAGGGCCACTCCTGAGGAGCTCCTGGCAGTGGGTGGTCCTCGGGAGGGAGAATCATTCTGTTCTGAGTATGGCCGCTGGTAGGTTTCCTACACTCCACTGGATGGTCCTTCCTCATGCACATACTAGCAGCAAAAATCAGACTTAGTGGATTATTAAAAAAGAAATAAAAAGAGGTGGAGAGACATGAAGTTGAGAAGGGAGCATGTTGGGGGAGGATACAAGGGCAGCTGGAAGGGAGAAATGGAGGACAGATAAGATCATATTTCCTTGTATATATGCATGAAATTCTTAAGAATAAAGAAAACAATTTAAAAATTAAAAAACATTCACTCACAGAAAAGCATGCTTTTCATTAAAAAAAAAGTCTATGTAAATGTCAAATGGAATGCAATATAATTCTCTACCTAACAAAACAGACTTTCAAACTTCCCCTGCTGTCAATCTGGAAGAATTCAGTACCGCTGTTTCGGGTTTTGAACCAGCAAAACAACTGAGCAGGGAATCCCATTTGAAACACAAGAGGCGCAGGATGCACCCTCATCTGGGAGGCGAAAAGAAGGCCCTGAAGACCATTTACTTGGAATATTCCTAATTGCTCCCTCCTGTCAGTCACTTACGCCTTCCAGCCAAGACAGATGGTGCAGGAAATGTCACAAACCCAAATGTCAGCAAAGACGCACTTCGGACCTACTAATAAATACCAGGCTTGAGCATTTTAACGCTGATGTATGTCACAGGAGGGATGGTTCGCTTTACTCAACAGTAATAAAAATATGTAATCCTTAAAGGACACCCACACTGATTTCCCAGTGAGCCAGATTAATTCCTGACACAACTATACTTGATTTTAACTCTCCATTAAAGACAGTACAACTAGAAATGCAGATTTGTGAAATCAAACAACATCCAGGGAATCATGCCAAAGAAAAGAACAAACTTTCCAACTCAGCTTGAGAGGCACCCAGTGCCTAGAAGGGAAACCAAGCCCAGGAGACAATGGCACACAGCTGCAGAGCACTGGAGAGGGGGTGGGCTGCACTGGAGAGGGGGTGGGCTGCACTGGAGAGGGGGCGGGCTGCACTGGAGAGGACAGGCTGACTGGAGAGGGGGCGGGCTGCACTGGAGAGGGGGAGGGCTGCACTGGAGAGGGACAGGCTGACTAGAGAGGGGGCGGGCTGCACTGGAGAGGGGGAGGGCTTCACTGGAGAGGGGGCGGGCTGCACTGGAGGGGCAGGCAGCACTGGAGAGGGACAGGCTGCACTGGAGAGGGGTGGGCTGTACTGGAGAGGGAGTGGGCTGCACTGGAGAGGACAGGCTGGAGAGGGTGCAGGCTGCACTGGAGAGGGGCGGGCTGCACTGGAGAGGGACAGGCTGCACTGGAGAGGGGCGGGCTGCACTGGAGAGGGGGGGGGCTGTACTGGAGAGGGGCGGGCTGCACTGGAGAGGGACAGGCTGCACTGGAGAGAGAGCGGGCTGCACTGGAGAGGACAGGCTGGAGAGGGGGCAGGCTGCACTGGAGAGGGGTGGGCTGCATTGGAGAGGGAGCAGGCTGCACTGGAGAGGGACAGGCTGTACTGGCAGCATGGGGTTGAGTTCGAGTTGATCACTGAAAAGGAGATCTCTTTAGAGAGAGGCAGTCACTGTTCAGACAATATAGATACAGCAACAGATTAAGTATTCAAAAGAAGGGACTGAGTGTGCGGTGCTGAGAATTGAACTCAGGACCTTACAAAGGCTAGGCAAGCACTCTCTCACTCAGTTATGGCCCCATGCCCCTTATCACTTTATTTGGAGGCAGGGTCTCACAACATTACCCCAAACTCAGTACCCTAATCAGGGCTTAACCTTGCAATCTTCCGGACTCTCTCTCCCAAGCAGCAGGAATAACAGGCCTCGCCACCAACCCCAGCCAAAGGAAAGGCTAAATGAGGAGCGTGGAGGTCTGTGGCTGGAATACCAAACATACACTTGGGTGAGAAAATCACCTGAAGGCCTAATTTTAGAGTGATATTTATTCACTGTCATCTTGAAATTAGGACTTTATCTTATGGGTAACTGGACACAAGAAGGTTCTTTGTTTTGGACATACTCCTAGTGATAGGCAAGAGAGTGGGGGCTCAGGGTCTGGAGGAGACAATTAAGACAGGCAGCTGCTGCAAAGGAAACAGTGACAGCCTCACTTATGACAGTGGTTGTAAAGGGAGAGAGGAAACGGCTAGACTCTGGGTGCTCAGAAGGCAGACCTGAACGAACCTGGTAGTCCAGGAGAATTAGAGCAGGCCCCTGACACTGTTTCTCAGAAGGGGTGCCAGGAGAATTTTGGACTTGTTTGGGGCTGATACCTCCAGCACCCCTGGCCCTTGCAGAGCGAGAACCAGCAGAGCCTTCCCTCATGTGACACCTTCAACACCCACACAGCACTCTAACCAGTGCCCCACACCCCGGCCCTAAGCCCAGTTCAGTACCAGGTATCAGGGCCTTGTGCCAGATGCAGCTTCCTATCCTGTGTGATTCTAAGCTCCCTCTTCTTCTGACCACTCCATCAACAGCTGTTCTCCCGTACCTGCAGCCTCCATTCTCTTTCCTGCTCCAAGTATCACTGTTCAAATCTCGTCATCTCCTGTGTGACACACCCTGGCATGGAGTCTCCACGGCCTCCACTCCAGATCTTTTTGAAGGTCTATTTTAATTTGTAAGTGTGTATGTATTCGTGGGTATGTGCACTTATGTGCAGCTGCCCACGGAGGTCAGAGGCATCAGCCCAGTGGGGATGCTGAGACCTGAACCTGGGCTCTACATGAGCAGCAAGTGCTCTTAAGCACCAAGCCATCTCTACAGCTCCCGTGGTCACACCTCCACTAACGGGTCAACAAGATGACTGAAGAAGCCTTCCTTATATGACTGGTTGGTTAACCTCTTTAGAAAGACGTGTTCAAAGTGTGGAGTCTGTAGTTCACCTTCTTGTATGTTTCTTCTCTTCCAGGTATATTCAGGTCCAACAGTGAGGAGCTGGGTTGCAGCTCAGTTCAAGAACACTCACTTAACAATCATTACACCTTGGGTTTGATTTCCAAAACTCAGATAGATGGAATGGATACATTAGAGGGAAGGAGGGAGGGAGGGAGGGGAGGAGCAGGAGAAGGAGGGAGGGAAGGAGGATGGGTAAAAGAGAGGGAGAGGGAAGAAACTAGGGCAGACTGTGTCTACTCTAAACACTTTGCTTTAATCCTACAAAATATAGCACTTAGAAAATCATTCATCTACAGTAGTTATCTGGAGATGTTTATTTCTAGAGTAAATCCTGAGATATTACGTTTGATATTTAAGCACAAACCCCTTTTCTCTGGAAAAAGTGCTTACCAAAATACTGAGAAGGAACTTGGATGGGCATACAGAAACCACACCATCCTTAAAAGGGATTTGTCAATTCCCCAAATAAAACCTCACAAGGGAAAGTGATATCAACTTCTTCAATTTGAAGTGTGACTCCTTACCATAACATCACCACTGCAGGATGAAGGCTATTCCTACTGGGTCATCAGCAGCTGCCACATCTGGATAAGCCCTAAGCCAAGGTAGGCCTAGCTTCTGCATCTCCAGAATAAGGGTCTCTGAACATGTGCTCTCAGAACTATCTAGAACTGTGTTTCTGTGACTGAATGAAAATGATCACCTTGTCCCTGAAGTATAGTTTTCCAACTCCTCTGTCACTACAGCCTCTGAAGCCCTCCCATGAACGCAGCTAGGCTGCATCTGGATGCCAATACCTGTTTGTAATCATAAGGACTGCCCTCTTGTTCCCAGGAACAGCACAGTGGAACTGGTAGGTCTCGCCTTCCAGCTTCTTGATATGGTTCTGAAAAAGAAACAAGACTTAAGACTTGGGAACCATATATATTTAAATACTATCTGTGTAATAGTCGATAACCAATGTTTGGAAAAGGCACATTAGAAGCAAAACTAGAATACTACATATTGGCATCTGATGCAAGAAAACAACTTGTTTACAGTATCAATTACTTTTTACTATTGCCTTAAAGAGAAATGTACTCAATGCTTACCAGGTGAGCATCTGATGAAAAACATCTTGTTCTTAGTAACTTAAGAGATTTGAAACTATCAACTAGAAGCAATCATACATCTTAATTAAGAATATATAAACATATAGTAAGTATAAAACTGTTACATTAATGTCTCAGCAGTCCTTAAAGGTCCCTCCCTGGCAAGGGCTTGGATGGGTCTAATAAAACTGCTCACCAAAGAACACAATATTTAGAAATCATGGTCTTGAAATTCTTTTCAGAAGATGGTTTATATTTTTCTTTCAATTCCTCTGAGTGAAGCTTGTGACCCTTCTTAAAAGCTAAGGTCCAGGGGCTGGAGAGCTGGCTCGGTGGATAAGAGCACTTACTGCTCTTTCAGAGGACCCAGGTTCTATTTCCAACACACACACTGCAGTTCACAATCGCCTATAACTCCAGTTTCAAGGGCTCTGATGCCCTCCTTCTGGCTCCCAAAGGCTTAAACACACACACATGGTACACATACATACACTCAGGCACACATACATACACATGAAAGACAGTAATTTTCAAAATACTAAGACCCAACCACTTTGAACAAGGTTATGTACTATGTAATGGTAAACCTCCAAGGTATTCGCTGGCTTTGGTTATATTTGGTTTTATAGATTAAGCACAAGTTGAAAAGGAACATTTTTCATATGAAATTGTATTCTGACTAAAATAGACAATTATGGACATGAAGAATTTCGAAATAGTTTGAAAAAGCATTTCAAAATAGTTCACAGTTTATTTCTAATGCACAAAAAAAACAAATATAAATTGTAGCCAATAAAATATTTATTTTCTTTTTCAAGTATCTTAAAACGGTTGACTTAAATTAGTCAATACACATTAAAAATAACAGTTTTTATAACACATACTAATGAAAGACTATTATTGATCTCACCTATAGCAAATGATTAAAGATCAAATGATACATGGGCATAACACACAGAAGACAGACAGACACACTGAATGAAGGAGCCCGTCACATTGCAGGACTGAGAACATACCGCCAACAGCACTAGGATCACAAAGTCACATGCGCACAGCAGAGAAAGCATGCTTGGTGGTATGATTTCAAAGCTGAAGTACCTTCTTCATTTGTGGTGCTGGGGATGGAACCCATAAACTTGACAATTACGAAAAACCATGACCAAGGATCACAAAAGCCATGAATAAGGAAGAGAACTCCTATAGAACTAAGGTGGCATCTTCAGGATGCATCTCAGAGGAGATGGGCACTTGATTCAGTTTGCCCCTGGGAATTAGCTCCAATGTTTTGCCATCAATACCTCAGTTTCTTCAGGGAAAATGGGAAAATGGACTAGCACACTATACTAACGTAGTGCCTTGAGCTGGAGCTCGGGGATGCATGTGTAAGCCGGGGATGCTGGAGGGGCAGAGACACAGGCTTCTTTCCTAATATTCCCATTGGTTATCAATCAAGCTGTGCTTCAACCTCCAAGAGCCTTAATGGGAAATTTACTACCAAGATACACTGAGAAATATCATTTCAGTGCCAGTAAAGATCTGGTAGACTCTGAAATTCAGAGTAAGACCCTCAGCCACCAGGGGCAGCAGGAGGTCAGACTGAATCAAATGATGCTCTCTTTCCAACGTAGCACAAGGAATTTAGGAAGACTTTGCTACATAACGGTTCCTTTGCCCATTCCCTCTCATCCCTTTCAAATCGGTTCTAAGAAAATGGCACAGGGCATGAAATGGCAAAATACAAATGCACAGCGGTATTCATCAGAGAATTAACAGTACCAAGTACAGCACAGGAGCCGATACAGGGGACTGAGAACAGTCGGATATACAACAGTACCACAAAGGTTATCTCAGTGGGTAGACAGGCGAGGGGTAGAATTGTTCATGAAACATTTCCATACATGGAAAAACACACTTGGATAGAAAAAAGCAAGGAAGTCCACTTTAAATCTTGTATGACCATAAGAGTCATAAGCAAAATAAATAATAAATAAAACCCATCTCTATATACATACATACACATACATGTACAGCATAAGCAGCATTTCCTAAGGGAATACTGGTGTGGACTATACACATGGCATGTGAGTAAGGCTTTTCACAGCAAAGTAGTAGAGAACACAGAGGAATGCTTGGGAGGTAAAAAGAAGAAAAGCTAAAAAGGCTCCCCAAATAAAGATCCCCAAATAAATTATTTCAAATAAATTAATATGACAGTAAGATCTAGGAGGATATAATCTAATACTCTAAGACTCTGCAATAGTTACATGTCTACTTACTCCCTTATGGAGTCAGTCCAGCAGAGTCTAAATAACCAGTAATTGCTTCTTATCCAACTGGCTAACTGCAGCAAGATGGGCGAGCAGGAGATGCAGTGGACTAAACTTCTCAGTCACCCAGGAACCAACTATCAAACCCTACAGCAACTTATTTTCTGTCCCTTCCAATAATTATTACAATATAGTCAAGTGTAAAGAGTTGTCTGATATCGTAACTAAAACGCCATACGAGATGACTATATGCTTAGCTAAAATAACCTTTTTGTGCTTAGTAACATACATTTATAAAAAAGAGAAATCACAGGAATCACTAAAGAGCTAAAAAATAAAATAAAAATACACAATAAATAAAGACCTTGGGTTTCAGAGGTTCACAAAAGTCTGAGTAAACTTGAAGTCTAATCAGGAAAACTAAAAACTGTGGCCCTGACACAAGAACCTATAGCATCTGAAGCAACAGATTGTGCTTGATTCTCTAGAAGCTGCACACACAGGAACACTGTGCATATGCCCTGTTATCCAGGCACAAGAAGAGATTTTCTTTATTTTCTTTATTTATTTATTTGCTACTGTTAATATTTACATGTTTTTCTATCCTTGGTCCCAAAAGCACAGAAGTTTTATTTTGAGGGGAACATAGTGGTCCAGGGTTCAAACCCAGGCCTTGTGTGTGCTATTTTACGTGAGCTGTGCTGCAGCTCAATGATGTAAGTCATTTCTTTGTCTGTCTAGCATTGTCTGGTTGTTGGACATTAACTATTTTCTCTTTAAATTGTTTTTTTTAGATGTAAAGCATTCAAATAATTGGCCTTTATAACTATATGTTTAAAAACATATAAATTTATGTCTTTAATTCCAGCACTTGGGAGGCAGAAACAAGAGAATCTCTGTGAGTTCAAGGCCAGCCTGGTCAAAACAGAGAGTTCCAGGCCACACAGTGAGACCCTGCCTAAAAAAATGAATCCTACTGAATGTTTGCATCTTAACAGTTTCACTATCTTCAAACATATATTAGGGATGAGGTTTCTACTTTCAATTGTAATTGTTAGATAAGACACTGTTAAATTACAAAATAAAAAAAAAAACATTTCCGTCATTTATTTTAAAAAGAAATTAAAATATAACTTGAGAGTTAACTGGGGGTATAAACGACAATTTAATTTTTTTCACATCAAGAAGTTTATGAAGTGTCAGTGGCATATGCATGAGTACGTCTGTGCATGTGTATATGAGGGCATGCACACACATATGTATGGAGGTCCAAAGGTCACTATCAGCTATCTTCTTCCATTACTCTCTCTTTTCTTTTGCTTTGTTTGTGAGCAGGCTCTCTCACTAAATCTGGTGCTCACTGAGCGAGCCCCAGCTCCTGCCTGTTTCCCAGCCCCTACTCTAGTACTGGAGTTACAGACAGATACCACCACCACCACATCTGCCTTTTATAGGGGTACTGGAGATCTGAACTCAGGTCTTTGTGCTTGTTTGTAAAGACTTTACCAACTGAGCCACCATCCCAGCCTCTAAAGAGTTTGTTTTTAAAAGGTAAAGTTCTCTATACATTCAACTGCCACCAAGGTAATTTGCCTAATTACATGGTCTGCTACTGAGTCCACTGACAATAATTAAATTCAGTAACTACAAAGTGAGCATAACCAACCAAGAGGCTGTTTTCCAAAAGCATTCTGCTCAAGGCTAAGGGCACGGACTGCACAAAAGCACTTCATGTATTGTGCTGTAAGAGAGCTCAGAAAGAAGAGTACTGAAGGAACATCGTCCTACAACTCCTGTGCCTGTCTGGTCTCATCGCAGGTCTAAGGACCAGCTCAGAGAAGCTACACATTGCTTATTAGTAGTCCCATAATGAATAAGTTTGGTGACATATGGAGCAGAACCCTATATAACTCCATCATCAAGATTCACAAATATAAAGAGACACTCACTGCATAGAACCATCCTTCCCAACTTTATCTGTTCATGAACAACCTAATACACAAAAATGACAAATTCCCAAAACTGTAGCAAAATATATGCTCTGGGTCCAATATCCTTTGACCACAACCCCAAACTAGCCAAGTTATTTCCTGCACCTCTTAGACATGTGCAGAATTACAAGAAGTCACAACTTTCAACTGTCGTCAAGCCACTATTAGGAAAAGTTCAGCCAGCAGTGATAGTTAAAGAGAAAATTTCATTAAAATTAACCCAGTCTGAGTCACACACAGTTAATAGTAGTAGTTTGAGTTTTAAGGATGGAATCAGGCAGTACAGGAAACATTTACTCCTGTGTTTCCAGTTCTTGCTGTGTAGGCAGAAAAAGAAAGAAAATAAAGTTAGAAGTGTACAAAAAGATAAAATGTAATCAATCATATACAATGAAAACCAAAGGCTAAGAATAATTAAGTCTCTATCATAAAGTACAAAAATATTAGTACGTTTCTGTTGAGGGAAAGCCAGTCTGGGAGAATAGCCATTTAAGTATGTACATATTATTTAAGTATAATGAAACTATAACCAAAACAAAATGCCAAAATATATGAATTTTTAAATGTCTAATGAGATTATAATGTAGATATAAGTGTATAATCTCTTTTTCTCTTCTCCAGTCCTGTTTACCAGAATAAACTTAGATTTTTCACAATAAGAGGAATACGTTCATTTGACTGAGAGCAAAGGAAGCAGAGGAATTCCAACAATTAGCCACAAAGCAAGAAGCCAAAACTGAGCACAGGAACTAAGAGCTGCTACTGAGACAGAGAAGCAGTCAACAGCTCCTTTCAAGACAGTCTTCTCTGCACAAAAAAAGCCTTGTGCCTTTTTCCTGTCCCGTGCAGAAAATAGTTACCAGTTACTTCTCCTTACCTGCCAGGTCATCATACACAACAATACATGCTACTCTACAAACCATGGAGATTCCTTCAAAGACTCATGACCGGGGACTTGAAAAACCACCCGTGAGATCTTGATCTTAGACCCTTCCCATCTCACAACATGAAGAGCAGAATTTACCTCAAATAAGTCGGAGCCCTCGGATTCCTGCCTGTCATATGGACGAATGATGCCATCTTCGTGGATCAGGCGAGGTGGACGCAGGCTGCACACCTCCTCAGTCGATTCTGCTACCCTGAATAAGGTACCACATAAGATGTGAGACTCTTTCAAAATCAGACAAATTTATGTTGGTCAAACTCACAAATAAAGGAGTAAAAACTGTAACTTGTAAATTACAAATTACTCATTCAAAGTGAAGAAGAAAATTATTAAAGCCTTGCCTGATGGACTCTAAGCCATCCCTTTTCTTACAGAAAGAAAATGTCAAGTTCTGAAAGGTCCTGGACACTCTGTATCCTTGCTATCAGTGCCTAGCATTAAGGGAAGCACATTTAAAGCTCTGAAAAAATGAAGACTGGGCCATAAGGCTTACGTTTTGTAGTCCTTTCCACGGCCCTTTGCCTTATAAAGCCCCCATGGCTTCCAATTAGATTCAAGAGCCTCAAGAACAGACTAAATTCCCAGCCCATTCATAAATACCCAGAAGCAACAGACACACCCCTCCACACCGTGTGGAGATGGTTACCTCTGAATGCCTTGGAAGGTGCTGCTAGCCATATCTATGATTCCACCAGTCGGACGAGCTACAACACCCACGAGTCCTTTTCCAATTCCTTTAAAGAAGCCAGCAGCGCCCTCCTTCTTGGCACCTTTGGGAAACCAAAGGCAATGAATACGCAATGATAGTTTAAGGTCAGCAAGTTTGAACTCAACAAAACCCCAAGCCAACTCAGAAGCCGCGAGTATTTATGTATCTGGGGGTGGAAGGAATCACATTTCATCTTAACATGATAACATGGCTTCTCTCCAAGCCTCCTAAAGCAGATTCCTGGGCCAAAGCCAACTCTGCTGCAGCAGTTGCTTATGCTAAGGGTGAGCAGCAAGTCCCAGAAGACCCTGAGGTCCGCACAGAACTGAGGCACTGATTCCGCTCAGTCAGCAACCATGCCTGAGAGGTCTAAGAACTTACCAGAAAGCACGCATTCCATCACAAGCATTAGGACATCCAAGCAGTATATTTAAAACAACTCACAATTATTGAAAACTCTGTTCGCACACTGTAAAATGTCCCATTATACAAATTAAGTGCTTTTGGTGTATTAAGAACTGCACATCATTACAATCAATTTTAGAAAACCCTTGTTGTCTCAGAAAAACACTGTGCCTACAGTTCATCACTTCCCACTTTCCCCACCTCCTCATCTGAACCTATCCAATTTGCCTCCTCTCTTCCCTGGTCCCCTTCAGACTTGGGCAATCACCTAGAAGACTTCCTGTGGAGCTGCTCCTCTGCACACTGCACCCAAGTAGCTTTCGCTGTACTGTCTGTAAGGACTGGGCTATTTTTTGCTTAGCATCATGTTTTCTAAATTCATCTATATTGCGGCATGTATTAATTACTTCTTTGTTTCTGTGTATGGCTGAATAATATTCCATGGAGCAGCTATGCCACAGTTTATTTAGTCATGCCTTGGTGATACAGTCTTTCCATGTTTTTGCTACAATGAAAGATGAAGCTATGAACATTCACATGTAAGATTTTATTTGAATGTCTGTTTTCAACGCTTTAGGGTTCCTGGCTGATTCGTGGTCCCTCCATGTGTGACTGTGGATGGACAGGCAGAATGTTCTCCTCTAAGTGACTACATTACTACATGCTCCTAACTGCAGCCCATCAAGACTCCCGCTTCCCCACACTCTCACTAACCTGACTTTAGGGATCCTGACAGATGTTACATGGGCTCTTGTTTTGATTTACAATCCACACTTCCCTGATGACTAATGAAATATACCGTTTGCACATCTTCCTTGAGGAAAAAGTCTATTCAGATCCTTTGCCCATTTTAAGTTGGGTTATCTTCTTATTGTTAGCTTGTGCAAGTTCTTTCTACAGTCAATATATCAATCTCTGATCAAATATAGTTCACAAAACTTTTATCCCATTTTGTGGATTTTTTCCCTTTTCTGATAATATTCTTTCAAGGCATATATATTTTTAATTTTGGCAAGCTGTCCTTTTTATTTCTTCATGGTACTCTTCAACACATAAAAATGTACACCTTGGTGAGTGCACCTTCTCGACCTTTCTTCTGTGACCCACACCCTGTGTCCTGTCTAGAAAGGCTCTGCCAACCACTGCACTAGCTGCTCGTCTGCTTCTCCGTCCTGTTTTGCTCTCACACTCCAGCATTTCAACCATTCTGGGTTTATTTTCACAGTGTCTATCAGGGATGGTTACTGTTCTCCACATGCACATGTGCCATCTGCTGAAGCCATTGCCAGATCATCTCAGCACCCATCTCAGGGACCTGCAAAAGCTCACTGACCTACACGTCTGCCTTCATGACAGCATCATGCCATGTAAGCTTACTGTGGCTTCATGCCGCAATGTTTAAAAGCAGAACACACAACACTGCTAGGACATGGGAGTCCTCCAACATTGCTTTTTTCACTTTTAACAAGACTTTAGTTATTTGGGATCTTTTGAATTACATTTAAACTTTAGATTTAGCTCTCCAATTTCTGAAAAGAAAGAAGGATTTTGATAGAATGCACTAAAAAGCAGGTGTTTTTATCACAGGATGAATATATACAACTAATCCACATCAACTGCTACTGAGGGCCTCAGAGAATCTAGTTGCTGTTGGCCTTGATGAGAACACCATTCAAATATATTAATGATCAGGACTATAATATAAAATTTAGTCGGTAATCCTCTCAAACACCAGGAAGCAACAGCATGCCCACACCCTTCACCTCTGCGCAGTAGGAAAGTGTTCTCTACTTACCTTCCACAGGCTTTGTTATTATTCCAGTCACCCCACCAACAACTCCCTGCAAGAGAAATCCATCATCAGTCCCCTAGCAAATGGAAGGTGCTTAACACTACACCAACCACTAGAGGTCTCCATAGACACACTACATTTGTTTTCCTGGGTTTTGTTTTGTTTTTTTAAGATTTGAGGACTTCCTGACAGTGAACAACACACACACATAAAAACGATCACTTTGATTTTGCAAATATTAAATCATAGGAAATTCATATCAGAAAGGCCCATAAAGCAGATGGTGGCATTAATTTAACAGCTTCAGTGCGTCTGGGGTGGATTCCGGAAGACTCAACAGGAGACTCACACGCAGTAAACCCTTCCCTCCTCTGGCCAGACTGTCTCCAAAATCTTTAGGCTGTCGACCCATCTCCTCTCTTCTTTTCTGCTGATACTCTTTGTCCATTGTAATTGCTGCCAGGCCTTTCCCAACAGAACCTGTGATTCGAGATACGACTCCCGCAGCACCACCTACAGAGTGCACACAGAGAAGTCAGTGAGTCATGGCCAGGGCAGCAGCATCCACCAGCTTTAAACAGGGACCTGCAGATCTCTCTACCAAGCTCTCATATGCAAATGGAAAATTACTATGACTGTTTGCTATCAAGTGGACTAACACCATTTTTAAAGCACAATCACCCAATTTATGAACATTAAGAGTCCAGGAGGCCACCACTGTCATGCCTCAGTTGAAATAAAGGAAATGTGCTTTAAGAGAGATTAATAGAAAGGTGAACTCTCTCTTATTACATATAACCACTTGCTTTCCATAGACAATGTACTTTGGAGTAATAATGACGTACACATAAACACATAGGTCATACTCACCTACTGTGTGTCCAAAGAGACTTCTCACCCCAATCACTAATCCTTCAGCAAATTCTTCAGGACCTTGAACAGCACCCTGATCCAAAAAAAGGTTGAGTATTAAACTTCAGTAAGTGTGAGACTTTTAACCTAGCATTACAGAGATTCCAGGAAGACCAAGAATGTATAAAAATCCATAAGGACTGAAATGAAACCATTTTTACTCCACCTCTTAAATACTGATAGATTTACACTGACTGTGGTTAAAAATAATTTCAACCCACAAAATCTCAGCAGATTCAACAAGATGAACATTGCACAGGTGGGAACCACTGGCTTTGACCACAACATGAAGCTGGCTTCCCAGGGCAAATGTCCACTGGAGTGAGAAGACAGCTGTGCTCATAGGATGGGTCCACAGTGCGGGGCTCTCTTCCCTCCCTCATTCTCTCCACATGGTCCTTCTAAAACTCCATGACTTTGGCCTTCTGGACTCTTGAAACAAAGTGGATACGTGGGATGAGAGCCCCAACGTGGACAGCTGGTTCCTAAGACTTCACTCTGTCCTTTCCACAGCAGCAGAAGCTGTCTGTACTCTACCAAGCTCTCAGACACTTGCACTGGATACCCGAACCTCAGGCACTCTTCATGGCCTGGATAAACATTAGATGTGTTCATCTGAATGTAAACGATCTTTCAATGTCACCAAAAGTACTTTCGACAAAAACCAAAAACTTTTTTAAAGTTATTTGAACATTATTCCACTGACATATAGAGTTAAAATACAAACACTTGTCACTGGACAGCAGGACATCTGCTTTTGTATACAGGTAGATAAACAACAAGCCAGTACCTGGAAGGGCTCATAGAACAGTGCTTCAACTCCTTCTGTCAGGCCCCTAATTAGTCCAAACGGGTTTCCAAGCACATCCAAGCCCAATACAAGCACATACATCTGCTTCAGGAACTACAGAAGAAAAGACAGTCAGCTAAGTCCTTCCCAGATGCTGAAGAAACGTTAGGAAGCAACAGGAGGAGGGGACGACAGGAAAAACAGAGATAAAGGACAGTGTGCACAATAACCACCAGCGCCTCTACAACCTGATACCCCATCGCGTGTGCCTTATATCAAACTGCTAGGAGTTTGAGACATTTGCCATTTAGCAGTCATATGAATTGTTAATCCTGGCTTTCCCAGCTGCAAAATGGAAGATTACACTGACCTTGCATGGAAGATCATGCACAGTAAAGGAATATAAAATTCAATGGCTGCTGGCTGTCTTTATTGTTTTGTTACTATTAAATTATATAGGCAACCATTAATAATTAAGGCAAAATAAGGAAAATGTATACTTGTCTGAACCTATTGTCCACGTGCATCACAAGAAGAGTGATCTTCCAGCAGAGGATGGAAAGATGAATGCACCCCTGCAGTTCTGTGCAGCAATTGTACCGGAGTGGCCTGTAATGCTGCCCCCTCCTTTGCCTACATACCCAACTCACACAGTACCTGATACACAGGAGGAAGCTGGCTGAGAAGCCCTCTTACAAACCCCTAGCCTGCATTTTACATTTCCTGAAGTGGTAAAGGTATCATTGAAAAAGGAAAGGGGCCCTGGAAGAAAACATTTTAAAGTGTGTAATGGAAAGGCAAGCTAGCAAAACAGAACTAGCTGTGGGCACAAGACCTGCACAACAACAAGCCAGCCAAAACCCAACAGGGATAGGAGTGGCCCATGAAGTCCCACCCATCACTGAGAAACTTTGGCAACTGACGGCTGCAGGGAGAGGGAAGGGAGTCATTTTTCATCAGAAATTTGGCCACTGAGATGCTACCCGTACTCCAGTAGATGGTCCCACACCCATGCACACTGGCAGCACTAAGTGAATTCAATGGGGAGGGAGGGAGGGAGGGAGGGGGGGAAGTGGGTAAGGAGGAATTGGAAGGGAGGAAATGAGGGAGTGGATTTAATCAAAACATTATATGCATGTATGAAATGTTCAAGAGGAAAAATTAGAATTACTAAGAATATCTGATATCCCATCTTGATATGGACATCTAGGCTACACTGAAAGAAATCAGTTCATTGTAAGATCCACATAAAATGATGTTTGAGCCTTTATATCGTAATGAAATAAACGCAAGTTAATCTAGAGTAAAACTCACTTTTAAAAAAGAACTGAATCAGACACTTAAGACAACCACTAAGCAATGCTGAGTATGATGGCACACGCCTGTAAACCCAGGTCTGGGGAGAGTGAGAAAGGAAGGCTGGGAAGTCAAGGACAGCCTCAGCTGTAATGCTGAAGGCCAGCTGGACTGCACGAGAGCCTGTCCCAAATAGCCAACATCAACAGAGAACGCCACAGAGTGGTAAGACCGAAGTCAACCACGACATTCCCACACACGCCTCTCTCGTCCACCCACTTTATGAAGTGTGTTCACAGGCTACTGTAGCAGGAAGTTACCTGTTCACTGTAGTGTCTAACAACACTCCACATGAGCTGATCTCTCTTGTAAAACTGATAGCGGATCTCATAATAAGCAAGTCTGAGGGAGACAAGGGAGAGTTAAGGCTACTACAACAATATCCTGAGTAGAAGGAAACTTTTAGTGGCAGCTAATTCCAGTAACATTTAATTTATGGTTGGTATCTTAATATTATGGTAACAAAATTGTTACAAAAACAGTAATTCTCATGTAAGAATTTATATAAGGAAATTAATTAATTAACTAATTAATAATAAATAAATAGGAAAACAGTTTTAAAAAGTCAACCACAGGGCTGGAGATGTAGCACAGTGTTAAGAGTGTTTGTGTAGCATGTGTGAGGCCCTGGTTTTATCCGCAGCAGGGAGTGCATGTGAGCACACACGCGCACATACACACACATAAAACCTTTAAATAATGATAAAATGATAAAATGACATCTCCATTTTTAAGCTTTTTCTTATTGCTTCCTACTTTGGGTTCTTTCTTTCCTTTTCCATGCAGCCAAAAACATTCTGTATGTCACTTTTAAACTCGACATTATGAATTGTGTATTTATATTGCTAAAGTATGCATTTTATAATTTTTTTCAAAATTTCCACAAGCTTTTGACTGAGTGTGTAGCATCCATCACACAGTGGAGTCACAGAGAACAATCCTGTTTTCAGATACACCCAAGGTTGTTATAATAAAGGGTGTTGGCAGGTACACTGTGGGG
The DNA here is from genome assembly GCF_903995425.1 of Onychomys torridus. Taxonomy (NCBI): domain Eukaryota; kingdom Metazoa; phylum Chordata; class Mammalia; order Rodentia; family Cricetidae; genus Onychomys; species Onychomys torridus. The sequence continues at coordinate 61,585,891 of NC_050449.1, read as the reverse complement.
ATATCTCTTGGGTTGCAATTCAGTTCATTTTATAACTGAATCTCACCACAAACAAACACACACCCAAAAACTACTGAGTGGTCGACAACAAAAACCCTGAAGGCATCTATGTGTGTATCTACATATGTGCATATATGATATGTATGTATGTATGTATGTATGTATATACATATAAGTTTCCATTCATATAATCAGAATTTTTAAAAGTACCCATTTCTTTTCTTTTCTTTTCTTTTGGTTTTTGGAGCCAAGGATTCTCTGTGTAGTTTTGGTGCCTGTTCTGGATCTCACGCTGTAGACCAGGCTGGCCTGGAACTCACTGAGATCCTCCTGGCTCTGCCTCCTAAGTGCTGGAATTAAAGGTGTGTGCCACCGTCGCCCAGCAAAAGTACCCATTTTTTAAATTCAGCCCTCTCTAGTATTAATTATTCATGTTCTGAACTCTTCATTTGTATGTATTTCTGATAATGATGGTGGCCATCTCTAAGACCTGCCTGCCATTCTCTTTTCTTTCTGTGATGCCTCCACACAGTCTGGCTGCTCTGTGTCTAACCCTGGGACTAGAACCATCTCTGTGCCCCATCTACCATCCTACTCCACAGCTTGGTTTTGAGAAAAGTGTCCAGGGTTGTTGTTTTCTTTTCAGCCATGGAGATTAAACTCAGAGACTTGACTTCCAACACACACACACACACACACACATGCTCTCTCTCTCTCTCTCTCTCTCTCTCTCTCTCTCTCTCTCTCTCTCACACACACACACACACACACACACACACACACACTCACACATGTACACATGTATGTGCTCTATCACTGAGCTAAATCTTCAGCTCAAGTTCTTAACTTTTACATAATCAAACCTATCTTGTATTTTCCGCTGGGATTTTCTCACTGCTTAAAAAAAAAAAAAAAAAAAAAGGACAACTCTACTCAGATTTGATAACTTCTTTTCTTAGTGTGCATGAGTGTGTGAATGCTTGGGGGATGCTCCCATGAGTCTGGGTACACGTGCAAGTATGTGCACAAGCATGTGGAGCCAGAAGTCACCCTTGCATGGAATCTCCAGGTGTTGTCTGCCATTTGGGGAGGGTACAGGCTCTCACACTGGTCTGGAAATGACCAAGCAGACTAGACTGGCTGCACACTGGGACCCAGGGACTGTCCTGCCTCCACCTCCCCAGCACTGGGACACAAGAGCACACCACCACCCCTGGATTTTGTGTGGGTTCTGGGGACCAAGCTCAGGCCTCAAACACTTCACCAGCTGAGCTTTCTCCCCAGCCCTTAACTTTTCAAGTCTTTCAGTTTGAGTCTTCCATTTTTTCTCCTTGTTTTCTCTGAAACTTAGCATACAAGTGAGATGGAAATAAACTAAAAGGGCTTTTTCTCTCAGGTAACCACTTATTCCAATACCACTGTGGACTATTCCATTCAGCAGACAGCTATGGAGCGCAGATGGAACTGGCATGCACACACAACCTCCTCCTGAGAGCAACGAGGGGTTTTCATTACACTCTGCTACATATCACACTGCAATCTCACCCACCGCCACGTTTCCAAATGGAAATTCCCAGGAGTCCACAAGGATGACCCCATCTAAGACTCCCAGCAATGATGGAGAGGGTGCCTATGCTGGCTTTCCTCTGTAGTCAGATTGGTGACTATCCTAGTTGTCATCATAGAACCTACATCAAATATCTGGAGTTCAGTTGAAGGAAGGGAGGAGGGATCATATGAGCAGGGTGGAGGGATCAAGATCATGATGGGGAAAACCACAGAGACAGCTGACCCAAGCTAGTGGGAGCTCACGGACTCTGGACTGACAGCTGGGGACGCTATATGGGACCAAACTAGGCCCTCTGAATGTGGGTAACAGTTGTGTGGTTTAATCTGATTGTGGGGTCCCTGGCAGTGGAACCAGGTGCATGAACTGGCTTTTTGGAGCCCATTCCCTATGGAAGGATGCCTTGCTCAGCCTGGATACAGGGGAAAGGGGCTGGGTCCTACCTCAACTTGATATGCCAGACTTTGTTGACTCCCCACTGAGGAGTGGATGGGGAGTGGGATGGGAGGCAGGTAGGTGGGAAGAAGGGGAGGGAACTGAGGTTGGTATGTAAAATGAAGAGAAAATTTAATTTAAAAAAATAGAACTCAGTAGTAAAACACAGTCAATTCATAATATACACTTCAGAGTAATTTAGGTTTTTTTTTTTTTTTTTTTTTTTGCGCTTTTTCTTTTTTTGAGCGGAGGATCGAAACTGGGGCCTTGCGCTTGCTAGGCAAGTGCTCTATCACTGAGCTAAATCCCCAACCCTAGTTTTTGTTTTTGTTTTTGTTTTTGTTTTTTTAAATATTCGCAAATAACCAAAGTTGTAACTTGTTGTCCTAGAGCCTGGAGTGTAACTAGACACAGACCAGACTCTTCAAGTCATAAGCACGAAGACTCATCCATTCTCTAATCTAACACTGCACTACTGGAATCAATATCCCAAAGCACCTCGGGTATGGGTGGTTCCCAACACACACTTTGACAAGGGTCTTACTTGAATATGAGGTCATCCACGTCAGTCAGAGTGGCACCTATGCTTTTCAACAGCAGGTTCACAGAATGAATTGCAATCATTTCCTGTTTCTCTTTGTCTGATTCCTCACCTCCGGAACCCAAAGACAGACTCAAATGCAACTGAAAGGAAAATGTCATTCAATACATGAAAACCCACACAAAGCTGTGCAGACACAGGGACTAGATCTTTCAGCACCACCAAAGGTGCCCCCCCCTGGGCGGGTGTCTCCTACATCCTATTACATACAGCCCAACAGACACAGCGCAAGTATATTTGATTCCTGCTGATCTTTCCATAAAATACCAATTAGTCTGATCTAACATTAAAGTTCCATTCCTATGGTGAATAAACGTCTCTGTATCTGGATGGAGAAGACCAGAACCCTTTGCAAAATGGAATCAGTGTCTAAGAGTAAAACATGCCAACTGGTACACAAGCAATCCACCAGGCAAAACAATGGCTAAGCATCCATTTCTCTCTAATTAAGGCAAATAATTTATGATGGTAATCAACGATTACAACATTAATCCCAATAATAATTGATCTTCACTTGTTGGTTAGAATGAAACTATATACAATCTATTACATAAAGTGATTTTAAGCTTAAAACTCTGGAAATGCCTGATATCTCCAAACTAACGTAACAATTTAGAATACCAACTCTGTTTTATACACCCTGTTGGCCTAACACAGTGGTGAATATAATCTAATCTATGGAGCTGTGGACAGTTCCTGAGAATGCAAAGGAGCATCAATACTGTAAAGCATTACTTAATTGTAAATCTGGACCATTACACAGGTTCAGCGCGTAACAGTTGACTGCACTTGTGAATTTACTAAGAAGCCGTCTTCGCTTGTACAAACTGTGAAGGACACTGAGAGGGAGAGAGGAGATGGGTTCATAAGGCACAGCCAGGGAAGTGAAAGGTATTCAATTTTCCACTCCCTTAGGCACAATCACACTTGGGAAGGAGCAAACGCACCAGTCAACAGATAATACCTACTTCAGCGTTTCCACATGCCAGCGAGAGCACCGACCACAGCTCTGTTTAGACAGTGGTAGCTGCTACAAAATGCAGCCAAAACATTAAACACTGGTGAGCACTCTACGCTTAATTAAGAAACGCCACTGTCAGCTTCCTCCCTGAGTACAGGGGTTATTAATCCAACTCCAGAAAACACGCTCCAGTGGCACCTCTGTGGGAATTACTGCTGTACATATGTCCCAGAGGACTGTCTTAATTGTCACCATTAGTCAAATGAAACCCCATCAAATACCTGATGTAACAAATGAAGCTACACCAGTATACAGACCCTTCGGAAGTTCTGAGACAATCACACCCATTGTCCAATAACGAACCTTAACAGGAGATATATGGAAATGTTCGAAGAAACTCAGGATCGACATATCAGTCATGGAAGACTCCATTAACTCTGTGTTGAGAGCATCGATATCTTGTTGGATTAACTTTGTCTGAAAAAAATTTTCAAATAGTTAATTTTTTTCTCACTTATAAGGATTATCCCAAAGGTGGCTAATTTAATTTTTTATTTTATTTTAAGTTTGGCTCAAGAAATAAAAATTGTTACCCGTTTTCTTTCAGCTTCAGGGGCAGTTGTTGGGGTAAACAGGGCAATAACAGCTCCAAGGAAACCCTGATCAACTTTTAAGGCCATTTCCTGGATGAGAACCATAAAATACCTGTGGGGAAATATGTATAATATTTTAAGCTAGGAGTAGTAATGTATATGTTTGAGCTCAGCACTCAGAAGGCAAGGGCAGATGGATCTCTGTGAGTCTGAGGACAACCAGGGATACACAGTAAAACCCTGTCTCCAAAAAACATTCTAAACATGGTCATAACTGATGTTCTTTTCACCTAAAAGCTACAGTAAGTTCTTACTTCTTTGTGTCTTAACATTATGCTAATAAGATCAAAGTCTCTGAGGCTGAGAGTTATTAGTCTAGGGAAGCCACCACTGAAGAAATACTGCTGTATTAGCACTTCCACCAAAAGTCCCACGTGGCGCCCACATTTATCATGTCACAGGAGAGATGATAAATGAGACGACACGGCACATCATCTGAGCCTTAAAGTTCAAGGCACCTGCTCTAAAGAACACAGCTCAGATCTGTCCTTCACTACTTCATATTCTAACTCAAATTAGAGATGGAAATATGTGCAGACTACTTTAAAATATGTTAAGTATTAAAAAAAAATCACCAGCCCCCCCAATATTCACCAGCCCCCAATATATTCATTGGGAAAAGAATTTCTGTACAGACAACAACAGAAGGACAACAAAATGTATTTTCAAAATTGATGCTTGTTTGGATTCCTGGATGAGAACAGTAGAACTCGACTCACTTGAACTGTAAGACTTGACTGTACTCATTGAATCTTGTGATGACACTCACATCGATGAAAGGTTTGGGCTCTAAAAGAAACACAGCAGAAAGGAAGCGAGTCAACCTATCCACTAGTCACACTGGAAAGGGTGTCGGTAGTTCTCTCTCTCTTCTTTTTTTACCTGAATCTAAAGCAATGGATTTGGGAGGAGCCACGGGATGGAATACCACTGGGAACATGGTGCCTGGTAACTGATTGTCAACCTGGAGGCACAAAGCATTGGATCAGGTTAGGGCAAGTCAGACATAAACATGCAGCTCCAGAGACCGTAATTAAGCATCTGCACACACAGGAGGTGCCATTAGCAGCTTCGCTACATGTAAAACCTTATGTGTCCCTGTGAGGCCATGCCTTCATTGAAGAGAATAAATGAAAGTCTCAGCTGCATTGACCTTGTGCGGCACACTGACACAGCAAGGCAGGTGTCTGTTCTTTGGGATGTGAAATTTTGACTCCATGGGCTCAAATAAAATGTAAGTAGGATGTGAATATAAAATTAGAGAAAGTGGAAAGAGAAAAGGCAACCTAAATCAAACCTGGGAGAGGGAGAGGGCACTAAAGGGAGGGTGGGGGAGAAGAGGAGAGGGAAGATGGAAAAGGAAGGACTGGTAAGAAATCACCCCCAAACACGGCTCACTAAAGCTCTGCTCTTTGCCATGAAGCACCCATTACTTAGGGTTCTCATGACAAACAGGAAGGAATGTTTAAGAAGAACATAATGGTGTAAGAAAACCCTTGGCAGGCCAATGGTCAGACTGACTGTCTCAATAGCACACAGTGCTTTGGACTGGGATGGTGAGCAGCTGAGTCCACAGGGTGTGTGAGAGTAGGGGAAAAATACACACACACACACACACACACACACACACACACACACACACACAGTAATAATAAATAAAATACCAATTTCCTTTTATAACTTTACTGCTGAGGACTGGCCCAGGGACCTCATGCACACTACACCTACTCTTTTCAAGCTGCACCCCAGAAGATAATAATTTAACACAAACCACAGCTTTCTAAGAGTAAATTAAGTCTCATTTCCATATCTGCCTAAGTGGTCAGAGATCTATTTAGCTGAGAGTGACAAGGTTACCTGGAGCCAGTATAACTGGGCCCTTAAGCTTCTCTGGTGAGGAGATTGCTTAAATTCAACCTGAATCCCTGCTAAGAAGTCCCGTTTAATAGGGCACCGGATAGGAAGTCGCATTTCCATCGGAACTTTGTCAAAATTGACCTGTAAGAAACAAAAGCGCTTTTGTGATGAGCTGGTGTCACCCAGCAGCTACTTAAGGGCATTTCAAACACAAATTCACTCCCGGCATTGCTGCGTGAGCAGGACACAGTCACCTCTCTGTCCCACAAAGGGATCTTGCTTTATTCTGCTTCCTTTGAGGTCAGGTCTCACTCTGTAGCCTAGGCTGTCCTCAAACTCACAGCAACCCTCCTGTCTCAGCCTCCCAAGTTCTGACATTACATACATAAACCACCACACCCAACAAGAAGAGCTCTTCAGGTCACCTGCAGCCACGGCCTCTGGAGCAGAAGCATTGCTTTTCTAATACTTACTAGAAAAGTAGGAATTCTGAATGCTTGAAATGATAGAAACTGTACTTAAAATGTTTCATAGAAAAAAAAATCAACAGTAACAGCGAATTCCAGGCTATTCTTTTTTATAGGTCTAATTTTTTTTTTATGGTATGGATGAGAGTTGCCTGCATGTGTTATATGTGCCACATGCATGAGATGCCTGTGGAGGCCAGAAGATGGCATCAAATCCCCTGGTACTGGAGTTAATGGAGGTTGTCAGCTGCCGCTGGATGATGGAAATTGAACCTCAGTCCTCCACAAGAGCAGCTAGTGATCTTAACTGCTGGGCCATCTCTCCATCTCAATTCCAGGGAGTCCTTAGGCAAAACAGTTTAATAACGAAGCTGAGCTTGTTTTTGTCTAACCTAATGGCACACACAAACACTGATGGGTGTAGGAAGAGCACATGACTGAGGGCTTGTGTGAATTATGCCCTAAGGTGGCAAAGACAAGAACAGCCAAAACTCAGGCCTGCAGCAAAACAGTCTAGAAATACAGGGGAGCTTCTGGAGACACTGTGCAGCAAAGAGGACTTCATGTTTTTGCTCTGTGTGACCCATGAAGAGCACACCTTTATTTGTGAGTGCTAACCCACATCCAACAATCATTCCCACTGATGAAATAATACATCAAAGTTTATGTACATTTTCATCAATGAAATACACAATATCCCAAACTGTATTCGTCAAAGTGAAGGTGTTACTCAAAATGTGAGAAACTCTGTCTACAGTCATAGTAACTCCATAATCTTCCTGAAAAGAAGTTCCACGGAAATGATCAGCAAGTAGAACACATCATAAATATAGAGAAGAAAGCCAGAGTTAAATGGTTTCATAACTCTGCTTTGATTAAGTATTGACAATCTTCCTAATAAATACAGGTTTATTCACTTTTAAGTCAGTTTCTATACACAGGGCATTATAAGTTTACCTACTCCTGGTACCATAACCTAGAACAAAGGACTTCCAAAACTGTAACATCACAAACCATAAAGCCATAAAACAACACTTCGGTATACCTCAAAATTGCTGTCTAGCTTAATCCAGCCACGGTCTTGTGATGTAAGATGCTTCTGATAGGACTGTTCCAGGGACATTATCTGCTTCTGACTAAACGGTTTCCATTTCTGTTTTGGCTTCATCTCCCAAACAACACCTGAACTAAAATAATTCACAAATGAAATTAAATTACAAGTATATATTTTCATAGGATTGTTGCTGAATTTTGTATTTATCTGGCTATCAATTTCCTATGAAAACCACATTGATACAAGAGATGATTTAAACACAAGAGATTCTTTGAAAACAGTGAATTTCCCTGCCTGAAAAAATGCACAAAGAATAAGGTAAGGGGAAAAGATTTTCCATGGCAACACAGTGGCATCAATCAAGAAACTGTTTCTGTTTATTTTTTACAGGGTCACAAAGATTGTATGTTGACAATGTCAAGGGAAGAAAAAAAACTCCCATAAAATTGTTAACTGAAGGAATTTAAAATATAAAAATAACTAAACACAATTTTTTATTTTTGTTTTATTTAGCTCAGTGGTAGAGCGATTGCCTAGCGCTCTACCACTGAGCTAAATCCCCAAAGGCTAGGTTCACAACTAAACACAATTTTTCAGAAACATAAATCCACAATATTCTTCTGGAGATGTCAACATTTTACACAATTACTGTTCTTTATTACCCAAATCAAGTGCAAATGATCAACTATTCAAGTGGATTTTTAAAAATAAAGATAAATATGTGACTGTGTGTGTGTGCTCCTGTCTGCAGTGCCTACAGAGGACAGAAGAAGGCACCAGACCTCTAGAGCAGGTGTTAGAGGGTTTTGTGAGTCACCCAACATGGGTGCTGGGAATCTACTTTGAGTTCTTTACATGAGTAATAAGTACTCTTAATCTCTAATCCATCTCTCCAGCCCTATATTCATGCTGATTTATAACATGCATCTTACCAACCATTTCACAGTTACTTCCAAGTACTGACATCAATCTATGAGAACATTATAACTATTTTATTTTTTATTTATTACCTGGCAGCAATTTATAAAATTCTTGTGCTGATACTTGCCTTTTAGCCTATCAGTACATTGCAGATAATCGTTTGCAATGACAGAGTACAAGGAAGTTCCTCAATTGGACAGGTGGATCTTGAAATGTAAACATTTCCTTTGCATATATGAAAAATGTCTCTGCAACTAAAGGCTCATGATATAAAATATGTCCTCTCCAAACACACAGGGATTGGAGACCTTTTACCTTAAGACAGTACAGGAGAGGCACACCAACAGACTGACCTGGCTGTCTTACAAATGAGTTAATGACAACATAAATTTTGCATAGAAGCCCTATTTGGCTTTCTAATCGTCAATTAAAGTTCATATGGAAACAGTCAATTCCTGAGCAAAAGATGGTTTCCTGTTCCAGTGAGAGAGCAAGAGCAGTACCGGAGGGTAACTCGGTCCCTTCAGAAAGATTTTACTCTTGACCCAGAATTTAGCGTTCAGTGAGGGGCTTCCACTGCTAAGTCCTTCAACTGCTGTGTGGTAAGACATAGGACAGTGAACCTTTACTGTCACCAAAACCTTACCGAAGTGATGGTGGCTAAACCCAGGAGGCTGAGTTTGACAACATACAACAGACTCAAGTATTTCCCACAGATCTGCTGACACACACTATGAAGAACAGAAGGCATGAAGTGCTTCACATTTCAAAGTTTTATGAACTTGCCCAACTAAGATTCTGTTCCCAGTTGTAATGCATTTCAGACTTCAGCTCCGTCAAGCAGAATTCATCTTTCTCCTCTTTGAAAATATTCTGAGCTACCTACACTTAAAAGCTGATCAGTCATTTTAGGCTCTGCAATGACTTCCCAGAGGCACAGTGGCTGAGTGCAAAGGAGCATTGGCTGACTCTTGGAAGCCAGGGAGCCATGGGCGCCACTGGCCTTCGGTTGCTGACTAGTGTTCTGAATGTCCCCAACTCCTTAGACAACTGTCCTCACCAAATGCTCATGGCCGTAAGTAAATTATCACCTCTGCATATATCTCTTTAGCTGCTGCAATCAGACGGACTCAACCAGCCTGTGACTGACTACAAAAGCATTCCTTGCTACACTTGACAGGTGAGTTCCCCAGAAGCTGACTTTGGCTATGGCCTCATTCACGTTTGTCTTTGTGAAAACTTGTGCTGTGGTGAGATGTTCTATATTAAAAGTTTCCAACTTTTCCAGCCACTGTTCACCTGCAAGCATGCTTAGTTTGGAAGTATCAATGCACTCACTCCCTCTTCTTCAGGCACAGCTGTGATGGCAGTACACAATAAATTGATGCTTTGTCCAAGACGATGCTCACTTTGCCCTGCCCTAAGAGAGGGACATTCAAAGTCCATTCTTCTCATTTTCCTACGATGGGTATCCAGTACTAAGAATAAATAAATAAGCAATATAGCAAGCCAATGTTCACTGTGACTTGAATGCACAGAGCAACCGTGAAGAAGCAGCTATACATGTAAGACAATAAACAGGGTTGTGTTCCCAAAAGCTACTCATGAGCTGCACATTGTGAATTCATATAATTTCACTTCCTATAAAATATTATTTTCCCATCTTTTCAGTATTAAAAGCCTTGGTTGGAAATCAAAAGCTGTACATAGACAGGCAGTGAGTTAGATGTGGCTTATAATTTGTACTTTGCTGAGGTATATTAAAGAATATTGTTCTTAAAATAAATATGAATCTATAATATATTAATTTACTTAGCTGACTGATACTAGTAATTGATAATGTTACCTATGTGTTACATAAATTCAACAGCTCTTCCTGATAATAACCAAGAAACCTGGGAAAACTTCATCATGGATGAGGGGCATCTAAACGGACTGTTTCATTGTGGGAAACTATCCTCCAAATAAGTCCTTCACCAAATTCAGTGTGATTAGAGGAAACAAGTGTTTTCTTGGCAGAAAAAAAACTGGAGGAAGTAACTGGTTGCAAAAGTTCTAAATAACTAACCCAACAAGACTTAAGAGTGTAGAGCAGTCTGCTGCTCAGGCTGCAGTGCACTTGGCCTCTCCCCTCTGACATGCTTGCAGGCATCCTTTGGAGTGCAGTGAATCTCTAGCTAACACTTCCAGCTAGATTTCTCACGTGAGGAAATGAGTTTATAAGGCTCTGACACTTCACAGGACCATCTGTAGTTACTGGTGCCCACACACTCCCTTCCCCACACCCTCCAGGTTGGCTGTGGGGCATCAGAGAGCTTAGCTGCAGCTCATGTTAGGAAACCTGTCCCCTTCCTCAAGCTTTGTGACAAGGGACCCAGATTCTGCCACATGGACGCGACTCTACTCCAGAATCCCTAAAATGCTGTCTTTGATGCTGGGACCTGAACTCTCCTAGGAGTGTGCCGCCACCATGCTGTTGTCTATAAACTTTTAACCCTCAACAATCCATCTTAGTGTCCTTGCTCTCCACATCCCAGACCTTTCAAACACTTACCACAGTATATACTGCTTCCCTTAGGAACCTTATTTCTAACTTATTCGTAGTGGCCTAAAGCATGCTAATTTCCCCATATTCCACTGCACAAAATGAATTATTTCCACTGCAGATGCAGGTACTATTTTCACCTTTAAACAAGGTTTTTGTAAGTCATTTTTTAAAACAAAAAAGGAAGGGAGGAGGGAAGGAGAGGAAGGAGGGAGGGAGGAAGGGAGGAAAGAAGGGAGGGAAGAAGGGAAGAAGAAAGGGAAGGAGGGAAGGAGGGAAGGAGGGAAGGAAGGAAGGAAGGAAGGAAGGAAGGAAGGAAGGAAGGAAGGAAGGAAGGAAGGAAGGAAGGTAAGGGAAGGACTTTCTTCCTGGCCAAATGACATGGGTACTGTGCAGGCACAGAAGTATCTGAGTCCTCTGTGTCTCTAGGCCTCTCAGCTGACAGTCGAAGAATTACTTAGTAAATATGTCACATTGAGAACAAGGATCTGTTTATACTCTCACTAACTGGGTATTATGAACCCCAGGCCTTTTAAGGATTCGGGGCATCTTATCTCCCTTTGTGTATACCTGGTGATTCCAACATATGAGACTTCCTGCTTGTTTTCATTGTTAACCAGAGAGAGCCCAAGGCTGTGGAGAGACAAGGTGACTTCGTGATCAGCCTGTTCCATTTCTTCTGCCTGGAGCGCTTTGGAAACCAAAGCAACATCATCCGTGAAAAGAAGAACCCTCTGGCGCCCATCAAGGAAGGACACCCAGTGGATCTGGATGTTTGCATCATATGGAAACTGTCCACACTCATCCTGGAGAAAGACAGACTGAGTTAAACCTGAATGGGATTTTCATACTTAAAACTAAATATAGCAACAGGAAGGATTAGAAAAGTTTAAAAAGTATGACTCTAAGATAGAAAAATCCAGTCATCAAATTGACATAAAGCCATCATTTATATAAACATAATAATAACACTCAACAGGTCTGGGGATATGGCTCAGGATGAAGCAGGACTCTGCAAGCAAGATCTAAAGTTTTGAGCTCTAGAACCCATTTAAAAGCTAAGTGAGAAGAGTGGTCGCCTATAATCCCAGCACTTGGGAGGCAGAGGATTCTGGGGAAAGCTGGCTACTTAGACTAGTCACATTGAGAGACCCTATCTTGATAAAGTGGGAAAAGATTGAGGAGGACCCCAGAAATCAATTTCAGGGTTCTACATGCATAAGCACATGCACTCACACACTCATGCATGTGCCAACACCCATATGAACATATAGACACACATGCAAGAACACACATACACAAAACCCTCCACTTTTTCCTATCATCGGCAGAGCAACACCTTGGTTTGAGTTCCCAGCTAGTGCTGACAGGGCAGTGAGCAGGGCCCTGAGCACCCTTCACTGGCACCAGTGCTGTCCCCAAACTGGAGACGAGTTCCTGTAAGGAGGCCCCTGAGAGGTCATTGGAGGAAGTGTGGGGGACCCCTAAGTTGTAGTGAAAATCTCAGGATGTTTGAGATGCTAGATCCATGGGACATCTGTGAGAAAGGCTTCAGGAATGGAGGCAGTTGCCTCAGAGAGAAGGGCTGTGTCTGCTGTCAGCAGCAGAGCTGGCAGGACGGGGCTGCTCTGGGCCTCAGATGATTCCTCCACAAGCCTCACATGCTGAACATGGAAATGCAGGATTTCACCTTCTCTCCTCTGCTGGGTTCCCTCTTGTTTGGGTATGATCATTCCATGCTTTGCTCCCATCCCCTCCCTTTAGAAGAGGAATATCTCCTATATGTCATTGTATGTTACAAATATGTAACTTCGGGGGCTGGAGAGATGGCTCAGAAGTTAATAGCACTGACTGCTCTTCCAGAGGTCCTGAGTTCAATTCCCAGCAACCACATGGTGGCTCACAACCATCTGTAATGAGATCTGGCACCCTCTTCTGTATGTATAATAAATAAATAAACATTAAAAAAAAAAGAAATATGTAACTTGGTCGTGATTGTTGGGGGGCAGAGGGTGTCATGGTTAAGAGATAGCCCGAGTCTCAGAAGAGATTGTACTTACACTTCTGAACCGTGCTGGGGCTGTTAAAGACTGAATACAATGTACACTATTAAATGGTCATGGAGGCTTGCAAAAAGGATAGAAGGCTAGCATATAAAAGTAAATGGTTGGGTGTCAAGTCGACCAGGGGTGAGCCTGTGATTATTTACACTGATTGTCAACTTGATAGGATCTAGAATCACCTTGGAGACAAATCTCTGGACATACCTGTGAAGGCTTTTCTAAATAAAGCTAACAAATGTGGGTAGACACACCCCAGTGTGGACAGCACCCTCCCAGAACTTGTAGGTCCTAGACTGCATAAAAAGGAAAAACAAGCTGAGTACCCGCACTCACCTCTCTCTGCTCCCTCACTCCAGATGTCACGTGACCAGCTGCTTCACTGTGCCTGGCCTGATGGACTGTGTTCCCATGAACCAGAAAGGCCCAATCAAGCCCTTTCCTCATTAAACAGACCTCGCCAGCACTTTATCACACCGGTCAGAAAAACAACTAATACAAATGATTTGCAATGTAAAGCGCAAAGGTCATGTTCTACAAACACTTCCATTCGCTCTTGTACCTGGAAGACAGCACTTCCGTATCAAACAGTACCTTTAAGAGATCATGCTCCCCAACATTCGAGGCATAGCTCCACGTGAGTTTCCTGGTGCCAGTGGGATCTGCCCAGGCAAAGAGTCGAGTTTCTTTTGGCAGCAATACTAATTCCTCTTGTGACCCACTGAAACGATTGACAGAGGGAAGATCAGCACACCTTGGCCTTGACAAACCACAAAGGTCTTAGGAACTCGCTTAGTTAATAAAATACAACTCAATTCCAAACAAGTGCACTAAAATGATCCATAACTAACAGTTCTGACGCCTGGGCAGACAGAACGTGGCAGTGCAGTACCACTTCCAGCTTCAAAGTGGAGCCAGGAAGGAACACACCAGAGGAATCCATGAATGCAAATCTATCTAAGTCCCTCTAAGATGGCTGTCAACAGTCGTCACCGTACGTGGCAGAACTTCATTCAGTGCCTAAGTTTAAAGTTTTTAATAAAATGCAAAGGCTTAGCAATAATATGTACCACAGAAAGAAAAAGAAATAAGAGTCTACCGTTCCTACTCAAAGTGTAATCTGAGGGCCAGCAGCTGGACCAACCAAACTGTAAAGTCCTGAACCTCATCAACACTCACCCAACAGGTTTCTGAACAAGATCCCCAAAGACTTTAAAGTAGATCATTAACGTGGAAGAAGTATTGCTTTATAGAATGCAAACATATCTCAGAGGGGATGAAAAGTAAACCAGTTAAGTTTTTATCCTAATCTGTGCTTGAATGCTTCTCCCTGCATTCATATAATGAGAATTAAAAACAGTAAACACAGGACCTGGAGAGATGGCTGAGTAGTTAAGAGCACAGGTTTCTCTCCCAGAAAACCCAGTTCAATTCCCAGCACCCACATCGTGGCTCACAACTGTCTGCAACTCTAGACCCAGGGGATCAAATGCCCTCTTTTGGCATCCATAGGAACTGCACTCATACAGTGTAGACATAAATGCAGGCAAATCACTCATGCACATAAAATAAAAAAATAAATGAAATCTTTAAAAAAAGTTAAAGAACAAGGAAAATAGAAATCTTAAGTGAATTTGTACATGCATGCACATTTATTTACATGTATTGCATATTTGAAAATCTTTAGACTCCTTTCCCCAACCCCCTCTTTCCCCTTCTTCCTGCTTTTTTCTTTTCTTCCTTCCTTCCTTCCTTCCTTCCTCCCTCCCTCCCTCCCTCCCTCCCTCCCTCCCTCTCTCTCTCTCTCTTTCTTTCTTTCTTTCTGTGTGTGTGAGATATTGATGATTAAGCTCACAGTTTTACTGGCCAGGCAATTGCTCTATCACTGAGCTATATCCCTAGTCATTTTTATATGCATTATTTTCAGACAGGACCTCTCCAAGCTGCCTGGTCTGGCTTTTTATTTGCAATCTTCTTGTCTTAACCTCCTGGAGAGCTAAATCACAGACCCGAGTGAGCCACAGGCTTGGTTTAAACTATTTTTCACACTCTTAAATAATGACATCATCCATAGGACAACATACCAAGGACAAGGATAATAAGATTCTTATCACCCATGGTATAGATACAGTATTACAACTCATGTCTCCTCTAACCTTTACTGACCCTACCTCCAACTAGAGGTGCATTTACAGGGAGAGGCTCACTTACCATTACCACGTTACAAAGACAGGGATAATGTTTAATAAATAACTTCACAGTCCATTGTCTGCATTCTGAAATTTATGAAGACCCAAAGACTTTTTTTATGTTTGCCTGAAGACATTTGGCAAAAAGACCCATCTGAACTGATGAGACCTTTAATAGCATCTCTTTGATCCAAGTTCATGTGGTACATGTAAATTTTGCTGGTGAATGAATACTATGTCAAGACTTGCCAGCATATCGAATAAACACCCCATGCTCCTTCTCACCATGATAAAGTCTGAAGACACTGAGGTTGTGAAACTCCAACATTTCCCAGAAAGGACCGTGGACCAATACAACGAAGTCAAGTTTCTAACATTGCCTTTCTCATACCTCTGTTTATATGTGAGGATGTCCCACTGTGTATGGTTCATTATCAGGGCAGGTGCAGATCCCTCGTGGTAATCAGAAAAGGTTATGACAGTTGAGTGTTCAGCAGTGTTTATATCCACCAAGATACCTCCATTCTGTCTCAGGGGGAAAAAAGCATATTCAGTGTACTGGCTGAATCTCAGTTACACACAGAACCATTACACAGTTCAATCAGCTGTACACACTGCTTACCGGCTCTGGTTCTTACAAACATATGTTGGCATTAAACATGCACACAGCAGGCCTACAAATAATTACCATATCTCTACAGCACATCTTACAGAAATATTTTCAAGCAAGTTTTAAAAGTCAAAGACAGGGTGCTTTATAATATGAAGACTTACCAAATCTTCTAAGCTCAATAAAGTGCCATTGTCTTGTCGGTTGTAAAAGAATGGCTTGGAAGATCCTTCATAGCCCACCACTCTCACACAAAGTTTGCCAGACAAAGTTTCAGGCCAAAATGGAATGCACTGGAAACACAAATATAATGCCAGCTTTAAAACTGTACTGTGACATAAGATACTGCCATGTTAAGGAAACTGGGTAACCACATTTAAATCAGAGTAAAATTCCATCAAAATTGTTTAAATATCCTCTACACTTCATAGTAAAACACGACAAGCTGGGTGTGGTGGTACTCTTGGAAGCTGAAGCAAGAGGACCCCAAGTTTAAAGCCAGCCTGGGTTACAAAGCAAGACTCTACTAGAAAAACCAAACACTATTGAATAACTGTGCAACCAAGTGTATTCACTAGAATAAAAATCTATTAATCTATATGTAGTTGTAGCAATTACATAAGAAACTCAAGAGCTTATTGATTACGAATGCCTCCATATCCTGAATCCTTAAGATCTATATTCTTCATTGCATTTGCTTTTGTGTCTTGTCAAATTCACTTCACTGGTACAGAAGGAATTGTTCACAGAACATCTTCTTTACACACACCAGAAAGCCAAATGCAGACGTGGAAGATGCTAGCACAGAGCAGGCTGCAAGTCCCGGAGCAGACATCACTCTAAGCTTCTGTTTCTCCATCTATAAAGGGGAACTCTTAGTTCTTTATGGAACCCAAAATGTGGTTCGACTATAGAACACTTGGTAAATTCTATTTCACAATCAATACACTACGGTGGCAAACCCACATCAAAGACAGCACGAGCATTTTCACACAACTCATTGGTTCTATGTGCTCTCCATAACACACGTTTCAATTGCAGTCATATGGGAAGAACTAGGGAATGACTGCTAGCCATCTAGACAGGGCTACTAGTAAATATTACCAATAATTTTCTACTTTTAAACAAGATGAAATAAAGACCTTTCAAAGCTGCTGTCATACTTAACACACACACACATATGAGATGTGTAATAAAATATTTATGCAATTCACATCTCCATGTCCCTATTTATCTGTACATTTTAGGAATCAGTCATAATTTAGGGAAACTTACCTCTGAAGAAGCCACATAGTGCCATTTGTTGGTCGGTATGGAGCCATCAGAGGCAATCTCTCCGACTTCCAGCTCTAAGGAGGACTTGTTTACAACAGTGCAGAAGGGGGTCAGAGTCACTATTCTCGAGAGGTTGAAACTGCTCATTTTGATGCTAACTCCGACCTGAGGAAGGAAACAAGCCACTGGTTCTCTTGCTCTTTAGTCAGGGTCAAAAATGAAGACACACATCATACACAGAGAACTTAAATATCTAAAGTAGGAATTCTTAAATAAAGTAACGAATAAAATCTGTACTCTACCATGTCTGGTTTCTTACATCAGCTTTATCAGAAATCAGTTGCAGAACACAGGTCACTAACTCAAAGACACCTTGTAATGACAGATTTACTGTATTGTATTTTTACTTATTAATCATCCAAATGCTAATTTTTATAATTAGTAGGCTCAAATTTTATTGCTTTGTCTATTACCAACAAAATTAGAATTCTGAAGCAGTGGTAAATGGGTTACGTGGTACCAGATTACTCAAATTTTCAAAGGCGTCACACTTAAGATTTAAGAAATAGCTGACAGGGTTTATGGGATGAAGATTTTAGTGTACCTTGAATATTAAATTTGCCCACTCCAGTGGATTCAACTCCCTGCTTAGATTTTGACAAATTCAAGTTCTGCTCTGATACAGTAATCACAGAAAATCTGCAGACAGTCCTCCACGGAATAATTTGATTTGAGATTTCTGTCTGCTTGAGGAGTCAGCTTGCTTACTGAAGTGTGCAAAAGTCAATGAGGCCAAAGGCAGTGAAAAGGACACTCTTACCAGGTACTCCATATTGGCGGCAGGACACTTCACACACCCGTAACTTCCCACGGTGTCCAATGAGAAAGCATTGGACCAGCCACTGGTTGAAATTTTTAACTGTACCTACACCAGAGAACACATAACATCATCTAAGAAACCGGAAAAATGACATTAATTTTATTTCATAGGAAAAAATTCCTAGTCTTCTGGAAATTTCTCCACTATCTTGAGACACAGAAAAACATAATCACAACAATATGGAATGCAAAGAATAGTACATCTCTGACCTTCCCATTCACCTCAGCAATGAATGCAATAGATTGAAACATGCCCTTATGTTGTTCCTTCAAAGGATCACAGTACTATTTAATATTCCAGTGCTAGATTTATGACAGAGATAAAAAATTCTCAAAAGGGTTAGCAAATGAAAGATAACTTTCACATCATTCAGCAGATAATAAAACACAGACACTGTGAAGACTAGGGCACAGGACATGGCCGTAGTCCTCAGTGAGCACTGAACTCAACGCAGATAAAAGGAAGCACGTTCTAACAATTATGACACCACACAAGAGGTGCAAAACGTAAGGGGCCAGAGGCCAGTGAGTGGACCGGCTCTGGGACTTAGAGGGAAGTCTACAGAAGAGATTCACCCCTCTGCAGCCACCAAGACCATAAGAAACACGAGGACAAGTCACACACAGAGGCAATCCCAATGCCACGTGCCGACCCAAACTCTAAACAGTCACCCCCAGACTGCAGCATCATCTGTTATATAATATATATATTATATAACATCTGATATATAATATATAATCATTCTGCTATAAACATCAATTCTCAGGCTCTGCCAAGAAAGATCTCTTACTAAAGACCCCAGGGACAGGACTCAGCAAACAATTCTGAAGCCATTCGGAAGACAATAATGTACATGGAGATCTGAAAGCCAGGACTTCAAGCAACATGACTAGGATATGGAGAGTCACTGTAAACAGAAAATCTTCACCACATCAGCGATGAGCAGCGTGTCTCAGGACAAACAGCAGACGAGAGGATGAGACAGGCTGGGGACACTGACAGAGTTGGGGAGGCTAGCCATCTGTGTAGATGGCACAGCATACACAAAAGCCTAGGGCTGAGTGCTGACCATGCTTGGACACCGGACTGCTTCCCCAAAGGCTGGCTTAGGAAGCACAGGGAAGGCCAACTGCTACATGTGTTCACACCGCCACACAACACTGCAACAGTGAAGAAAATACAGCATTCCACCCAGCAGGACTTGACTGCCAGCAGTGAGCCTACCGCCCTGAAGAATGTCCAGGCGGACTCTGTGGTCTTTAAAGTCTCCTTGGACTTAATATATACCAAAGGTGCTGCTCACACAGCCCAAACATGCTTGTAGATTCCCAAGTCTCTAGATTTAGCAGCTTTCCTATTTTAACTTGCTAGAGCATACCTTATTTTTGCTAAAAATGTTCTTCTTCTTGAAGGAGAATAGAATGATGTCCCTGAAATCGGCTGGATGTTTAACCTGTATCTCCTCAGAGCAATACTGGAGAACCCGAGAAGTTTTGTTGATCAGCCAATAGGGACTAAAGACAGACAGCTCCATTCGGCAGCCAATTCGCCTGACGTGCACTGACAAGTCAACTGTCAGCACTTCCGCCGTGTCTGAGGAAAAGCACACGAGGAAGAACTCGGGGAGTGTGTCACAAATGCGCAAGTGTCCGTTCCAGTTCTTGCCCAGGTATTTGACCAGGACTAACTCCATGATCTCGCCGCTGATTCGAGAGTGCAGAACATCGGCAGCACAGCCTTCTGCCAGCTCGTGGGTTTCTGCAGTTCCCTAAAAACAACCACATACAACCAAGTTTACCTATCCTCTTTAATACCAAAATCTGTAGTTTACACATGTAGTTAAATATCCTGCCCAGGAAGGCTGACCACCAAGGCTAACCCCACCAATACGTTAGAAATTCCCAGCGATTACTAAGGACTCCACAGGAAACCATATCACAGCCACAGTCGGTGTCTTCTGGCTATCTGTAGGGAAACCACCCTAAGCTTTGAGAAAAATCTGTGTCTATGCCAAGACTGGATCTGGGAGCCCAGCCATTCCTGTTAGAGCCAGATCATAACATGAGCCACTTCACCAAATGAGCATCAGTTTTATCCTCTCTATTCCCATACCGTGGCTCGTGGCTGCTGTATGTACAGAACTGGGAAAATAAGTAAGGTGAACTACTCTAAAAATTAATGCATGGGCTGGAGAGACGGTGCAGCACTTAGGAAATGTACTGCTCTTGCAGTGGACCTGAATTCAGCTCCCAGCACCCACATTCAATGGCCCACAGCCACCTGTGACTCCCAACTCCAAGAATGAGGCCTTCTTCTAGACTCCTAGGATGCTGCACTCACACATGTACACACACACACACACACACACACACACACACACACACACTTAAAAACAAAGAATAAATCTTTTAGCAATAGAAACTGGGCTTCCCTACTGTGGCCTTCTTTTAGACAACATATGACATTTGGTTTGCTTAATTAACTTTTGTTTCCATACTCATGAAGGGATCGTTGTTTGATAAAGAAAAAGAATCATTTAAGGTTCCAGACACTTCCTAAGGCCATTGCAATTTTTTTACTTTGATTTTTTTTAATTCCCTACATATAAAAACATATATAGTATATAGATTTAATATATGATCACAAAGTATAACAGCATGAAGGGGAAACAGTTTCAATTAGAAACTAAGATATATAGGAATAAAGTGATTAAGAAATTGAAATCTTGAACCACCATTTTTAGTAATGAATTCACAGAGGGGCTATTGCATTTTAAAACAACACAGAACGTGTAAATCCACTCATATTTATAGCACCCATGTGTCCACACGGCAGATAGTGAATTCTACTTTCGGCGTAAACTTCCAGGCAAAAATCAGGATGAAATACTTCCATTTGCATTTTTCTCTCCTTTAGACTTAACATAATATTTGGTTTTTTTGGTTTTTTGTTTTTGTTTTTTCAGAGCTGAGGACTGAACCCAGGGCCTTGCATTTGCTAGGCAAGTGTTCTACCACTGAGCTAAATCCCCAACCCAACTTTATTATGTTAGACTTAACATAATAAAGAGACTTTTAATTTACAACAAACACAGCAGAGAAAAGAAGCAGGAACTGGGAAACTGAACTGCCTGGGTTTACATCCCAGTTTCATCAATGTCTAGCAGTAGGACCTTGCTTGGATCAGTCATTGACCCCTCTGCAACTCAGTAAAATGGGCCAAAAGGTCTGCACCCACCCCAGAGGCTACGGCGAGGACTGAAGCATGCAAATCCACAGAAAGCACATAGTAGAAGGCCTAGCGGCAGAGCTGTGCCAGGGTAGCTAGAATAAATGCATCTTAAAAACAGGCAACACGGACTTAAACTGATACCACAAAACAGAACAAGAATTTACTCTGTACAATAATAGTAATCGTCATAAAAATTCAAGACGCAAACCTCAAGCAAGTATCTTAGCGAATACGGGAGAAGGTTCCGCAAGGTAAGAGGAGGGTAAAGGTGGATCACGTAGGCTGGGTCCCAGTCTTCCCCATGGGCACCGATGTAGCTCAGCTCATCAGGCAGGGCGACCGTGTTCACGATGAGGGGTAAGAAGTTGACTTCCAATGCAGGGCACTGTAGCATGCACCTGACCTCCTTGCTACGGTGAAGCTCTTCCTTCCAGGAAATGTACGTGGTGGACTGAGTGTACTGCTGCTCTAAGCTTCCAGCTGGCTGGACGTACAGCTGACATCTACAGAGGGGTCGACAGAAGGGAAGGAAAAGAACCTCAGATTCTTTGTTGTGACTCACTAAGGTGGGTACTGATGCTCTTACAAATGCAGAAACCACTGCTAAGAAAGCTCAGAACATGTCCAAAGAGACAGAACTGCCCCCCAGAGGAAGGACAACTTAAAATAGTTTCATTTTGACTCTAAAGGCAAGCTAATAAGATATATAATCTTAGAAAATTATAAGGCATCAAATATCTGAGGAAGGGTTTATTGTAAATTCAAAGATAACACATGTATTTCTATTCAAAAGAATAAATTCTTATGGGTCCTAAAAATAGCTGTTGTGTGGCTAGGAAAGTAAAAATGTGAGGCTGCTCTCCCTAAAATATAGAGATCCAATTCATAAAACTAAGAATACACAAGTTCATTTTCTTTTACAACATGTATTTATTTATATAATTAACAACCCACGTTAATTGTACTAATTGACAGGCTTCACTAAGGCATTTCCACACACCCTATGCTAACTGTGCACACTTCCCCTTCTGTACTCCACACCCAACACCCCAAGACCCTAAAATTTCCTCGGCAGTGCTGCCTGCCCATCCACCCCCAGCTCTGGTGACCATCATCCCATTTGGAAGTTTAATACATCCGAGGACGTGCACACCTGTAGGAATCCAAAGGGACATGGAACTCCTCCTCAGGTCTGGCTATTCCAATGCGCTCAAACAGCTTAACATTCTTGACAAATTTATAGATGATAAATGCTATTGAGAAGTGGTTTTTAATCTGTTGAGGTGGACATAGAAATGTTTTTTTAAAACCGATACAGAAGTTAAAAAGAAAGTATTAGCAGTACAAAGATTTACTATAGATCTAAAAAACTTCAACTTAACATTGGAAGATATGTCCATGGGCTAACAATAATATTTAGGTATTTAAGTGTTACAGATCAACATTAAACTTCATGTTTAAGTGACAGTTCCAAGTCGACATTACCACATCATCTACATATCACATGGACACTGTTAGTCTATGCCACTATTAAGGACGCACCACTCTTGAAGAGTTCAGCCATGTTTTCCCCATCACAGCCTCCCGTTAACACACCAGGTGAGAAAGTAATGAGCACAGCCATGGAGCTCTTTTCCTGACTGCCCTGTGGTGGGTCCTGCAGCTAACAATGAACTGCGATGGGACAGGGTCCAGATGTGAATTATTTCCAATCTGTACGCACGCGTCAGGCAGAGAGAAATGTTCTCTACACTGACACATGAAGCCTGTAGGAGCACTGGAGAGACCAAAAGGTTTGGTTGGTAGAACCCCAAAAGTAGAAAGGAAAATATTTATAAGACTAAAATGCCTTTCTTTTTTTTAACACGAGAGTTGGCCATTCCAAACACCTCACACACATCTGAAAAATATAACCTCAAGTGATGACAGACCTAGAGGACAGAAGGCTATCATCCTACTTGACAATCAACCATAATTACAGCATCTCAGACCAAATTCCTAAAAGAACCTAATACTGTTGAGATGTTTAAGGGTTTCCAAATCTCTAAAGGAATGTAAGTGCTATGGGTTTATGGGCAGTGAAACTGGGCTTAAAAAAAGAAATAAATAAAACTGCTTTTCAAACCATTTAAAATAAACCACAGTGACAGAGCCAGGCAGGAACAGAAGCTGGTTCACTCCTAAGTCATCAGAGGTGCCCAGGAAATTTCACTGCACCTCTCAAACCCAGCTAAATGACTGGACTCTGCCTGGCACTCCAAAGGGACACATGTAGTCACACATTACCTGCAGAGGCGAGCGAAGAGTGATGACCTTATTTCCTTCTGTTGCGTCAATCTGCACCAACACAGAATCAGATCGGCTGGCATTGGGATTCCGTACATTATACAATCGCCTGCCGGGCCTGGCCACGGGGACACTGCCCACTTCTGTATAGCCACGTGGTACTAAAGCAGAGCACAGTGGAAGACAATTATAAATATTCACTTTTTGTGGGGGAGGGTTTCAAGACAGGGTTTCTCCATGTAGTTTTGGTGCCTGTCCTGGATCTCGCTCTGTAGACCAAGCTGGCCTTTAACTCACAGAGATCCACCTGGCTCTGCCTCCCAAGTGCTGGGATTAAGGGTGTTGTGTCACTGACACTCAGCATAAATATTCACTTTTTAATAATAACAAACCCTGGACCTAGAGAGATGGCACAGAAGTAAAGAGCACTTGTTGCTCTTGCAGAGGACCTGGGTTCAATTCCCAGCACCCATATGGCACCTTACAACCATCTATAATACCAGCTCTAGGTGGTCCAAAGTCCTCTTCTGGCCTCCAAGGGCACCAGGCACACACATGGTACACAGACATACATGTAAGCAAAACACCCATAAAATAAATAAATAATTTAAGCAAAATAACAACATGTCACAATAATGACAAGGGTATGTTTGCTCATCATTAGAAAATGTGTGTTTTCCTAAGACTCAGAGATTTAAAAAGAAAAAGAAAAACAACTAATAATATAAAACTTTTTGCTACAAACAATGAGGGGCTGAATATGCTAAAAACAAATAAAACCCAACCTATTTTTTTTTATTCTCTAAACTAGGTAATAACAATCCCCTTGTCTTTGTAATGGCATCATTACCATCAATATTTTAGATTTCTGCTTATGACTACTTTTCTCCCTTAACTGAATGCTTATCCTTTCTGAAACATAATACTTATTATTTAGGGCATAGTAATAATCATTTTATAGGGTACTTATTAATTAAGGTTAATTTTATATTTAGAAAAACCCAAAGATGAATTATCATCTGTTTACTGCAACCTCTGACAATGTCTCACAGGACATCTTCAGTAAAACAGCACTGTATGATTTCCCAAAAATAAGCTGCCACAATTTCTGCAATGCTCTGGAGACACAGGACTCAGCATACCGAAGGTCAGCGTGAAGAAGGAACTCTCCTGTCGACTCAGGATCGACAGCTTGCCTTGACGTGAAGGCTCCAGGCTGGCATATTCAAGCTCCAAATGCTGACCAGCACCCACATCATAAAGGTCACTCTTCTCCGGGGAACCCATCACCCTGAGATTACGATTGGGCTGCACCTTAATGGGAACACCTAGGGCATTTCTGACTGTAAAAGGAGCCCTGTCTTTTAGAGAGTAGTCGAAAGTGGAAGCAGCTCCCTCCGAGAAACCCTGCAAGGGAACACAACACAGTAAAACCCCAGCAGTGTATTTCTTATGAGCACTTTACCACCGCTACACGTTTTCTGAAATTCATTTTGATGACAAAAAAAAAAAAAATCCAAATTTCCTTCTTAAATCGACATGAAACATTCCAATTCAGAATCACACATACTTTTGCTAAATTGTTGAAAACATTAAGACAACTTTTGGATATTGTGATATTCATCGTAGCTCCTGAAGAAATAAGAACTGCCATTTGTGGCTCAGGAATAAAATCATCACCCGGCATTAAACTTTTATCCTGGATCGGGTTCTTCTTCACCTAGGAAGATAAACACCATACAGAACTTAAGTTTTCAGCCAAATAACCAATGGTCACTTTTAAAAGCTCAAACTGAGGATTCAGCTGAACTGGTTAGTTCACAATATGGCTCCTCAAGATCTCATTTTCAACCATAAAGAGCATCCCTGTGATTCGGCAAAGATCAGCAGCCTTCTCTCTGCACTTAGGACATGGACAAGGAAATGGTCAACACGATGCCAAGGTCAAAGCATGAGGACTCAGCCATACTTTCTGACTCCTTGCACTGCCAGGGCAAGCTAGTTCCTGAACATGTGTGACTGGGTTTTGAGTTGCTGAGCAACTGAAGGTGGACCCAAAGTCTAACATTCTGGAAATGTCATCTGGAGATAAGATGATTTTTCCTATGCTTCTGTGGTAAGTAATATGGTAAGCTTTAGGATTGCATTTATTGCAAATAACATTCATGATTTTATTCCAATAGCATTTCAAATCTTTTGTTAAATATTTTCTTTCAGTCTCATTATGCCAGAGAGAGGTAGACCAGATACTATCTCTACTTTAGTCAGGAG
Source organism: Onychomys torridus (assembly GCF_903995425.1). Classification (NCBI taxonomy): domain Eukaryota; kingdom Metazoa; phylum Chordata; class Mammalia; order Rodentia; family Cricetidae; genus Onychomys; species Onychomys torridus. The sequence goes on along the minus strand of NC_050449.1, from coordinate 61,560,028 downwards.
GAGTAGGGATAGAAGGTTAAGTGAATGGTCATCTTTAAAAAAGAATTTGCTAGCAGTTTCTATATGTGAGACTCCTCCATCAGTGACCTCAGCGAGGCTCAGTGGTAATGGTCTGTTAATAGCACACATCTCACATTCCTGCATACCTAGAAAAACATACTTCAACATTAAGGCTTGTGAAATACTAAATGTCAAATAATAAATGTCAAAAACAGAGAGAGAATTTATAATAATATTAGTGTTCTCTCTCTCTCTCTCTCTCTCTCTCTCTCTCTCTCTCTCTCTCTCTCTCTTTCCAGACAGGGTTTCTTCTCTATAGCTTTGGAACCTGAATGGAACTCACTCTGTAGACCAGGCTGGCCTTGAATTCACAGAGATCTGCCTGTCTCTGCCTCCCAGGATTAAAGGCATGTGCCACCACCACCCAGCTACTAATTCTCAATTTGGGAGGCTCATCCCTAAAAAAATGACTGGATAGTTAAAAAGGTTCCACTCATGAGTTTCATCTACCAATATGTACTATATTAGAAATGAAAACTGAGAACGCTTTTAATATTTAAAAATAAACATTATGTATTAACCTTTTTTTTAAATTCTATGTGTCTTTTACATCATGTATTTTGATCCCATTCATTTCCCTCCACCCCTGCGCACCCTCCAAATAAAACAAAATTTAAGGAGGACAAAAAAGAAAAGAAAGGGAAAAACTTAAACATCTCATCACAGAAGCTGCAGCGTGACACTGTGAGGCATGCTGTAAACCCCTTTGTCCATTTATCTTTACTTGCAAGTGTGCATGGCAAAGAGTCACTGGTCTGGTTCCAGGCCTCTGGCTTCTACCACCCTATCGATGCTGGGTCCTGTGGTCATAAGAACAGGAGAACTGTCCCAGACCCCGGCCAGCTGCACCTCACCAGGGCGGTGCGATAGAGCCACACCGTCAGGTCAGGTGTGTGTGAGCCAGCCCCAGAGTTGTGAACATGGGAGAGCTGTCCCTATTTCTCACCTGTCTTATGGTGGCCTGGCCTGTGGGAGGTGGCAGAGCTGGCCCTGTGGTCGTAAGAGTGGAAGTGCTATCCCTGATATTAACATTTTAATAGAAAAACGATCTTAAATACATAAACACAAAGACAGGCTTTGACAAGTGCCTTGAATGCCTGCAGTAAGAGATAAATTCTCATCTCTGCTGCACATACAGCCTGCTGAACTTCAATATTCGGTCTCTCGAAAACTATACTGTGTATTCATGAGAAAATGGGAATAAGAATTATATATGATGTATTACTGTGGAAGGAGATATCGCCTCAAGAACTTTTTAAGGGGTTTCACAGACCCTGGAACAAATCCTGGAAAATCACCGAACTAAAAACTCCTAAGGACTATGCCTGGCATTATGCTGTACAAAGCACTGGCTTCCTTACGTTAAGTTTCAAGCTCCACGGTTTTTTCCCCTCCACTCTTTCAATCAGTGGTTCCCAGACCGCATGGATTTCATTATAATAGTGAACCTGAAAAGGTACAGAATTCCCATTACTTGGTTGTTCAACGTTAATCATATAATTATGTAATCCAGAGAAAACATATACTAAACTCCTGTTTTACATCAAAAGCCATTTTAAAACCCACCTCAAGAAACACACAAAAATACAACATAATTCCCCACTTTCTATTGCTCTCCTGCCATAGATCAGCTAGCAAGAGATTCTTTAAGAGGAATTATCCCATGGAATTCTACACCATCACACTGAACATCAGGCTATGCCATCTTTTCACGTGGAGACAGCTGTGCCTCTTACTTCTGCAACAGTCCTTTCCAGCTGTACTCTGGGGGGTGCCAATGTGGCCATACCTCTAGGGTCATGTCAGCAGCAGCAGCCATTAGAGAAGTCCAGTTTTTTACATTTCCAGAAAACTTAGACTCTGCCAATAACAAGGGCACAGTGCGATGCCCAAGGCCACATTCTAAGGTGACTTGAACAGACTCCACGGCAATCACACAATTCTCCTCTACTGGTGGATGGTCAAACGCTCTGAAATTTTCTGTCACTTCCGTCGCCATGTCAACACCAAGAAACCAAGAGTTATAGTCAGTGATAGACTTGACAGCCCAGAGATTGTCCATCTCCTTAGCAGTGTCTTTCGACTCATCTTCTTTGGCCTTTGGGGACATAGCAGCCAGGATTGTCATCACAGTATTAAGGATTATAGGCGAGATCTTTAAAAAGGAAAGCAGAAAAATATTTAGAATAGACTCCTTCCCACGGGAGAATTAAAACACATGATTTCAAAAGTTAAAGATTAAGTAACTTAAATTTCAATATATTAAGTTCTGAACAAAGGAATGTAAAAAAAACAGGAATTCAACTAACAGCTTAACGATTCCAGCCCGGGTTGCCTGGAATTAAGTAGTCCATGTTTCATCAACATTCAAAAGCCAAAGGGGAAACTAAGAACTCAGGATTAGATAACGTTACACGAACATCAACGAAACTTTACACACGTAGCCAACTTTTTCACCAAGGTCAAAAGCAGGAGGCTGAGATTGGAGACCCTCTCATCAGACCCCAGATTCTAGAAATAATCTAGAAATCATCCCTGGAGAGTGCCCTGGCTCACCCTCATTCCTATCCCTACCTCAGTGCTACACAAACAATACCTTGAATCCAGCCAGCACCCTCAGCCCACCCTCCAAAGGCCACCAGCACAAGTGTCTTCAATGCCACATCTAGGCAAGGCACTGTTGTGTTACAATCCCTGGACACTTTCCAGCACTATCAAAATAGATCCAAACTCTCCTTGGCTGTGTACAAAAAGTTCCTTGTGAGGCAGTGCCTGATGGATTGGCTAGCCAGAGTTCTCTGGAATTTGAAGCACCTTGGGGTAAATAACTTAGAAAGATCCCTTTACTGTTCATTTCTCACAACCTCCACTCTTCTAACAGGCTGAGCAGACAGACGTAAGACATCACCAAATAGAGACTCCAGCACACACCGCTTCTTTACCGATCATCAGCAGAGACCTCTGTCTTCCCTGGCCTTGTGAACATATCCTACAGTTAAGGAGTGCTCGGAGTCTTACGCTCTACCATACCATCTGTCCGGCCACTGCGGCCCACCCTCTAAGTTCTTAAGTTCAAGTTCTTCAAACTTTGTGCATACTGCCAGTTCTAGGGGGACAGCCTTTCTCTTCACCAATCGTCCAACGTCCAAAGACTCAGTTCAGGAAGCCCTGTTTGCAGGGCCCTTTGCTTATGCACCCGTCTGGCTGGTGCTGTTCTCTCAACAGCACCCTGTGTGGACTGCTATAATCACTATTTTCCTTCTCTCTCTTATGTGTGGCATTAACTCTCTTGTAGGAAAGAACTATGACTACCCAATGCCCGACACAGGACACGTTTACACACAGTAAGAGAAAAAATTGACTGGAAGAATGTGGTGGCACAGACCTTTAATCTAACCAGCAGTTGGTGGCAGTCAGGGGGATCTCTGTGAATTAAAGGCCAGCTGGGGCTACAAAGTAAGACCCTACTTCAAAAATAAAAGAATAAAATACGTATTGAATAAATAAATAATATAGACAGATATGAAATATTATCTCAGCAGTTAACCTACTGTCTTAGGGAAAATACATATAAATTCAAAGCGGTTTTGTTCCACTTAGCATTCCATGTATTTAAACTGGTAAATTCATTGGTTAGCAAAACACAACTTAAGACTATCCAGTTAAAGTCAGAAAAATACACTGTCATTTACACAATACTGCAGATGAAATCAATGTAAGCCTTGGTTCAATCATTATTGGTCTCTGAAAATATACAATACTGCATAAAAGTAAAAAACGAACCTTCAGTCAAAGAATATGTATGAAAGGCACCAACCTTAATTACAAACTCTTTAACCATGACATTTATGTTTTGTTTTCCTGAAGCCCATGTGCACTTTTCCATAAATAAAGAGCAGGGTTGTAACACCTACAAACAGAAAAATGAAAGTCACATTTCCCCAGTAACGATTCATTGTGTACCACACACTTGTAAGAACTAGCCCAGCTTTACAAGCAAAGGCACACTAGCTGATGCTCTTAGTGACTCTCTTCTACACCAGAAAAAAAGCTGGCACAGTTCAAGGACTCTAAGCAGTTCTGAAAAGGGCCCTCACTCCAAATCCAAAAAGAGAAGGAATGGGGATGTGGGTTTACTATCCCAAAGTATCCCCTCTTGCCGAAATACCTTCTAGATGATGCCTTGAATAAAATGCACCTTCTTGAGGTAACTATAAACATGAGCTAATGCCTAGGGTGCACTGAGTACATGATGTCTCCTGAAGACTAATTAGCTGTGAATACCACAGACGGTTCTTCTGTGGACAGATCTCAAGTTTTCAAACGTGATGACTGAACTATGAACCCTGCAATCCTATATATGTCATTAAAGATATAAAGTAGTTTTGCCTCTTACTAAATGAGGCCAGGACAATGGCACAATTATTTAAGTAGAACCTGTCTTCAATGACATAACAGCTCTCAGTTTTCTACGACATGTAAAAGATGGCACATCGAAGAATAACTCATGATCAATTACAGAGGTTTGTGCTTGACTTCTCTGTGCTTATAACAGAGCCCCAAAACTCTTCAGATTCAAAACAGTGCTGCAAGTGAGTCAAGTGATCTAAGATTCTCTTTCCACAACGTTATAGACAGGGCACTAAAAATCACTGCCATAAGTAAGGTAATTAGCGAAAAATCACAAATTTCAATAATAATGAAAAGCATAATTTAAATTAACTTTTAACAACAGAATGCAACCCTCTCTTTTAGTCACATGACTCGAATGACATTTTTTTCACACCAAGTTTGTTTTTTCACTCATTCACTGGTTATATTGCAGAAAACCAACAGAAAGCTGGGGGGAAAAAAACAAAACACTGGGTCCTGATCAAATTCAAAATCTATCCACTAGAAATGCAAGAACAAAAAGAGTTCATCTGGAGGCACCCCTACTTCTGCCACTGGTGGGCATGACTCAGCCTCCTAATACTGTCCAACCTCAAGGCCCGAACCATCAAGTCCACATCTGTGATGTGCAGCAAGGTCTCCCTAGCAGAGTCTAGGATTCCACTCTCCCCCTGGCTTCACAAGCAGTGTCCACAGTCTTCCTCACCGTGGTGACACTCTTCCCTCTCCTTTCTCTCAAGAAGGGGCAGGCGAGCACTCTCAGATCTCTCACAGAAGCTTCCATCATCTGCTCCAGTTTGGAGGTTGACAGGGAGACGTTACACTGGAAGGAGGCTGTCAGAGCAGGAGCGTCGGCCCTTGTCAGGTTGGCCACAAAGACTACTTCGGGGTCTGTGAGCATGGCCTTCAGGGTCATATTTGGCCTTACAGACTCATCTGAAGAAAACACCAGGGGAAGAAAACTTTAATGTAACTCTTCACAACAGGCCATCTATCCACTGTTGATTCTATATTTAAAAAGATGCAATCAGAAATCTAGCCATAGATGGTCATTACTACTGGAGCATTTAGAAATGTCATGGTTTGGGAGGTTCCTTGGGACAGAATGCAGGTGTATGCACATATAAGCAAACATACAATGTGTTAAGTAGGGTGTAGGGCCAGGAGCAGAAATCAGAGAGCTGTGAGGAAAAGATTCCAATGAAGCAGATTAACCACTGCCACTAATTCACTTGGGTCTCACCCAAAAGACCACTCTCCATGCCGTATGATCTACAGGTATGACCACGTATGATCACTATTCAAAACATTACAGCAAATGGGAAAATAATATTCCAATCTTGCCCGTGCACACTCAGTTTGTGACTTTGCCAGGTTTTACATCAGAGAAAACAAAATCAAACACAATACCTGATCTGAAAAACACTTAAGATTTAACACAGAGAATCGCCAATCTACTTGACTAAGCTGGAATATAACAGCTACCAAGTTGAAGTGGCTTCTGCCTTTCTCCTACACCAGGCATTCACAGTCTCCCTCAAAGTTTAAGGAACCAAAGCCATGCCGCGTCCTCTCCTGTCCCAGCCTCCCCCTTCCAGCTTGTCTGTTGCCCGTCAATGCACCGGAAGTCCTTTATAAATGACTCCCTTCTATAAAACAGGTAATCACTGACTGGTTAACTCCGTTTCGGAACGAAGAAAACTCTGAATGGAGCCAGAACAGTTTCCGTACTATCACAGAACACATCTATTGTAACTCATTTAAAACAATTACTTCCTGGAGTTTTAGAAAGAATGTGCTTAAATCTAAAAGCCCAGATTTGCTTCTTCAAATTCTCCACCCCCGGGTTCTGCTTCTAACTTTTCTCTAAAATACAGACATCTTCATGCAGGACAGACAGGTAAGTTCTCCTAACCTTTCTCCGTCTTGACTCTCCCCGTGGCAGTCTGTCTTGACGGAATCTGTATTTCTTTTGCTATGTTTTCTGGACTCTGAGGCATAGCTTTGATGAAGAAATCGGCCACGGTCATCAGAAACTCCACACTGGCACACACGTATAGCTTATCAAGAACAGCATCGATCTGGCTTCCATTTTTATCTTGTCTATAACTTATATCAATCATAGAACTGTTGTTATCTTGGTCATTCTTTCTGTCAATCATCCTGAAAGACAAACATGCCATTCGCTATTTTACTCCTCTCTCTCCTGCTGAGATAACAAAGGGATGGGATGCTCCCTTGTGTCTTAGTCATCTTCAGTTTCTAATCTGAATAGAAAATACAGCGGTGTTAATTGGAACGTAATCACCCAACTAGCAACCAAGACATGGCTGCCTAATCTCCAAAGAAAGATTCATGTGATTAAGCAATTATGGATATTCTGTAATTATAATGCAATACCAGAGAAACCAAGAAGTACTGGAAATGACCTTGGGCAATCAGCAATGCATGAACACAGTCCATCAAAATACAACACAGGCTTTTTATTCCACTAAATAAAACCCCCTGAAATAATTTATCTATATCATTTGATTGCCATATAGAATTTATTCCCATAGTGCTCAATGCAACCCAAATCAACAAGTGTTCATCAGTATCTACAGTGATAGTTCCTATACACCCTCACATGTGATGAAGAGATTAAGGCTACCAAACACGATGATTTCATCAATCAATCTGTTACTATTGCCTAAAGAGCTGTGAAGAGCTCCCTTGGCCATAAAATTTGTGACTAGAAAAGCTGGTTGCGTGATAGCACACTTTCCTTGCTCGTTCACTTCTCTGAAAACCACAGGGTTCAGCAGAATCCAGTAAATAGACAATGCTGTCCAAGTTTAAATATCCATATAGTCTTTCACAGACAAAAAGTACAAAATATGACACATCTCATTACATGAGAAAGCAATAAAAACACATTAAGCAATTTAGGTTACATACATACTTCCATATCTCATACCAGACTAATACAAGTTAATCTTTTTTGTTGTTTTGTTTTTTGGTTTTTTTCAAGACAGGGTTTCTCTGTGTAATAGTCCTGGATTTCCTGGAACTCACTCTGTAGACCAGGTTGGCCCCAAACTCACAGACATCTGCCTGTCTCTGCCTCCCGAGTGCTGGGATTAAAGAAGTGTGCCACCATGACCTGGCAAAGTTAATCTTTCAAAATGGGTTGATAATGTGACAATGCTACAGAGTATATTCCCACTAAACTGAAAGAAATTCTGTAGCATTGTTTTAAAAGACAAAATAAACAAGAAAAAAAAGGATGCACAAATTTAAGGATTCTCAAAAATAGTAATTCTGCCTATTGGGAATCATCTGGAAAAATACATTACCAACCCTCTGTGGGTTTAGTCATTAAAACTCCTAAGTCTTCTAGTTGTCACGGGTAAGATGGGACTTGGTTTTACTAATAAATTCCCCTTTCATTTAAAGTTTGAAGCAGAGGGATCAGAGAGCATCATTACCCCTCCTCACAACTCAATTCTGAAAATACGACCAAAGGATAGACTCTCCCTAGGATCCATACCTCACAATGGCGGGCTGACATCCCCCTGACACCCTGCACCGGAAACCCTGATCTGACAAACCTGGATGTTGCCCTTTCAATGCCTTCGCGGAGATCATCAAGAGTGCACGTCTTCAGTTTAAGGCTGACATTCATAGACCCATCCTTGAACATCCTCCCTGCAGAGGCCATCAGGTGTAGTCTGAGCTCACCAAGACGGAAACTGTCATTATGAAATGAAAGTCTGGACTCCTGTAGTACATTTTCCAAGCAAAGGAATACGTGATCTTTAGATATTATAAATACATTTAAGTACATTACTTAATTCAAAGCCTAAATGCAAACCAATTTACAACGTTTCTAAGTGCTGAGTCACATAAACGGAACCGAGTACTATGAACATAGGTGAGGACAGGCGTGCACTCAGGTGCCTGTGTGTATGCCTGGCACACTGGCCAGTCCTCAACATGTTCACTAATTTCAGACAATACAGTGACTGCAGGGAGGTGAGAATGGTAGTATTACTGGCAAAGAGAGTGCTTTTAACTTATAAACACAGACATCATCACACACTTGTGTAACTACTGACAGAAAGGACCTGTTACACCGCTGATGCTTTAACACAGACATTTCCAATCAATCCCTGAGGCAGATGTCTAGAGTGGTGGTTTTAGGTAAGGCAGGGCTCATGCACTGTAACAGTGAATAATAAAAATGAGCAAAATAAAAAGCTCCAAGTGGCTCATGAGAATTACTAAGGACACAAACTGTACCACTGCTTAGTGCAGAAAAAGGAAGCCACTGCACTGCACGTGTGAGCTCAGAAGAGTCTCAAATAAAGCAGTGAGAAACGAAAAGGGGAAAATATAGGAGAAATAAGGCTATGCACCCAAAGGAAGGTGGCAGTATGCAGTGTCTACATGAGTAAGGTTAAAGAAGGAAGCCGAAGACAGCATCCTCAGGCTGGAGATCAGCAGACGACTGTCCTTAAGTGAAATGCAGAGTACGTAGAACTTGCACTTTCGGTAAAGGCATTTGGTGAGATTTGCATGAGCACCAAACACTAGAACCTCAGGCAGTTCACTGCACAAACGACAGATGTTATCATGAAGCTCAGCTGGAGAAACGTATGAATATTGTATAACTTCCAGAAAATATGAAGTACAAATAGCATGTGAAATGCATATGAACACAGATATAAACTATAATAGATATAGACTGTGTTATATGACATGTTAGAGGTATTAACATGACATAACTAATTTATAAAATAAAAATATTTATTACAAGATACTATACAGTACAAAACGGCTTTCTAAAGGACTTTTGACTTATTATGTACAAGCTTATCTATTACTGACTGAGAAATAATTATGAAGGGTTCCAAAGATAGTATTATTCTTCCTAAATAGTGATGACTACTGATACAAAAAATTAAACATATGGCCAGTCAGTCATATGGAAAACTCCTCTATTAGTGATGGATAAAATCTATTTTGGTGCTGTGTTACTAGAAAGAGAGAAACCCTGAACAACCCTTCCTTGGACTGGTAAGAATAGAAACCAGGCTGAGCATACGGAACCATGTACTTTTTTTCAGACCAAATAGTGCTTTGTAGACGCACTAAATTTTATTAATAGTTAAAACAAAAGATGCCAACATACAAAAACTCTCAAGATAAATCTCAAGGATTTATCTCTGGCAACAAAAAAATGTACTGGTTACCTGGTGGCTGTCATTGTTGTAAAGGATGATGGACAGGGAGTCGAAGTGGAAGGCAAACTGAAGGGTGACAGTCTGATCCACAGGGGCCTTTGCGTCTGTCAACTCTTGTTCTGGTGGTTCAAACGGCAATAAGAAAATCACACATCTCTTAGGTAGGTACACAGTTTTAAACATTTTAAAGCTGGGATGGTAGGTTATTATTCTAAATTTTTATCTTACTTTCTATCATATTTAAATAACTCACCAGACAATTAATAAAAATGGCAATGACTGATCACTACATAGTTAATAAAGGGCAAAATGGCGGAGGTAGACTACAGAAAAAAATGATCCTACTAATAATATCAAGACAACTTTTTGAAATGTCCCTTCAAAGTAAGGCCAGTTACTGCAGCTTGTAGTTACCACAGCACGTTTTCCTAACTGCTTTGGTCATCCTCAAGACATTATGAAACTGAATGTACAGTGAAGTTAAACACTGCCTAGACTGGGTAGCTGGCCAAGATCTGCGGGCCAAGAACTCTTCCCACAATCTTTAACGATCTAGAAGAGAAGACTTGCTCACTAGCAGACCTGGAGTGCTTCGTGACAAGGAAGCCTTGGAATACTTGTTAGTTATTTATCGGCGCTCTTACCCTGCGAGGAACACGTCCCGAAGAGGACAAATCCACAGAAGAGCTGTTTATTAATATAGGATAGGAAGAGACGTGACAGGCCTGTGTGAAGCACACACATGAGTGAGGAGAGGAGAGAAGAGGAGGAGAGAGAGAGAAAGAAGACAGAATAGAGGAGAGAGAGAAGAGAAGAGAAGAGAAGAGAAGAGAAGAGAAGAGAAGAGAAGAGAAGAGAAGAGAAGAGAAGAGAAGAGGAGGAGAGGAAAGAAGAGAGAGACCTGTGCAACATGGCGCCAGCTTTTTAAAGAGTGAGCCGCGCATGGGTAGAGGACCACATGTGGCTACTCCACGCATGCGCATAGATTACATGGCCGCGTGCATTTTACGCAACCATGTAAAGCCACGGAGTCCTAGTCACAAAAGATGTTCTGACCTGGAAATGGCTATTTTGAACCGGAAATGACTAGGCAGTCCGCCGGGAAAGCCCAACCATGTGGACATGTTGTGATTTCCTATCAATTCTGGCATGAAGGGACTCCTGAAGTAATTTCAATTTCCTTCCCATCTTTAGACAGACAGGCTATGCAGAACAAATCCTGGTTCGATTTGCTCTGATAAAGCAAGTCTACAACCCTTTTAGAGACTCGGGGTCCCTCTTTAGGAAAATTACTAGAAAAGCAAGGCTTTGCCAGGCTGGAAATGCTGGAGCTTTTGCTCCATGTTTTCAGAAAATAATTTCTGTTCCAATCTTTCATTGTATTTGCAGTTTGCATATGAACATATAAACGTTCCCAGGTGTCACATTAACCAGGAAGTGAGAACCAGAAACACAAATCTGATCACAGCTAAACCCTACAAGACCATTCATCTCCAAAGTTTGTTCATCTGCACAGTGTCCTATTAACCACAGTCTACTTATCTAGCATTTGTCTATATCCAATACAAACCCAAACTCGAAGGATGACCCTGGTGTCTCAGCCATTTAAACCAGAAACCTCTTTTACATACTCCTAGGATCCCAAACATGCCCAGCCTACTATAGACATAATGTTGGTGTCATAACAGTAATTACTAATGCAGCTTCATCAGTAAAGCACATGGAGCAGTATGGAGAGGTTCATGGGAGGAAAGGGTCCTTTATCTTGCTTTAGTTGTGGAAATATCACCTACTGACTGTCTCATAAGAACACCTGCTATCCACATCAGTTCCTTTAAATAATGGACAATGCAAAGCAGGGCACAGTGAGGCACACCTGTAACTCCAGCACCCAGGGAATGAATCAGCAGAACCATCACAGGTTTGAGGCTAGCCTAGCCTACAAAGTGAGAGTGTTCCTCAAAAATAATTCGAAAATCAAGAAAAATAACTGAAATTATATCCCATGTGCCACTTCAAATGGCTGAATTTAAAGGGTCACAGTACTCTTAAAACCTTTAATTTTAATAACCTAGAAATTCCCTGACACATTTCAGAGCATCATTCTCCATCAAAGCCAGGGATAAAGCTACTACTGTAAGAAAATACCTTCCTTCCTCATGATTCTGTCAACACACCACGGTTCTTTTCTCTCTAAATTATGATGGCATCTTACTACACTACCTGCCTGCTTAGTGTTTTCTCTCAACCTAGCCCACCTCAGTGCCCGGTGAATTCAGCAAATTTAGCTTCCACAAACCAAGGGCAAATACTCACTATGCAGGCAAGAACAACTGACTGTGCCCTTGTCGCAGACAATGTGTACACCTACCCAAGGGAGCTTCAATAGGAGCCCCAACTCCAGCAGACCTTCCACAGTAAACACTAAGAATACTGGATCCTTTCACAGCACCGTGCTGCAGAGCTAACAGAACACTGTATGGTGCTGTTAATTGTTCAATACCAACACAAAACTCTTCATCAGCTTTTACCTTTAAGGTAGTCAGGCGCACTCCGAGGATCTCTCTTCACTCTTGCAGCCTCTTGTGCAGACTGGGTAGGGCTTGGCTGTGAAGAAGCTTCCCCAAGGTTTTCCAGCAAAATTTTCATTAAAACTGTCAAGTCATCTTGACTGAGAGCAACCTGAAAACCACCAATAATTTGTTTACATGATATAAGAAAAAACAGAATATTATGTCTTTATAGCTTCAGGAATGAATGATTCATCTAATTCATCTATTTGAGAGAGGGAGGGAGAGGGAGACGGGGGGGGGGGGGGGGGGGGGGGGGGTGGAGGAGAATGCATGTGCTAAGACCACAGCATCAGTAGAGAAGTATTTCATCTTATCTAGGATGACACACGCCTCCAGTGCAGCCAGACCCTTTGGAACCCAATGCCCTTCCTGCCTGACCTAGAACCACACCATCCTACTCCTAGGCTTCACTCCAGTCTCCACTCTGCCCCTCTCTCATCTCATCCAGCACTAGCTCCTTTGCTACCATTTGCTTCCCTCCAAGTTCAATACAGGGAGGTGCTCAGTGTCTGGTCTCCACCAGAACTGAGATGTTCTCTTTCTCTGTAGCTCTGTTCTCCGCACAGACACAACTGGACATACACAAAACCTATGGTTAGCTTGGCAATAATAACTAATCCAACCACCAAGTACTTTCTAAGCCATCATGCATACCAGGAAAGCAGCATCTCCCTTTTCTCCTTCACAAAAGGGCATGCGAGATAAAAAGAATAAAGGGCTCTTGAGAACCATCTGTATCGGCTCTATGCCTTCAAGCTGTGTGGGAGCCAAGTTTCTCAGCTTCTTTAATGCAAATCTTTTTTAATCTTTAGGACATGAGTAATAGCATGTTTATAGTGGAGAGCTGCACAACATGAAGCAGCCAGACTGAGTGAGACTACCACAGGCGATTACGCTCCATTAATTCAGGCTTTGCTTGGAAGCTTCTCATCCTTCTCCTTGGGCAGCCCGCCCTCCCCCAGCACACACAAGTCCTCAAGGCTTATAGAAGCACTTGTGCATGAGTTGTTTTAAGCATTTGCATTTAACGTCAAACAAAACACATACATGCATCTTCTTCAAGCACTATCTAGCTTCCTGCCTATATGATGATGGGGGAACAGGAAGTGCCAGGTAATAGCCAAGGACGTTTTGCTTATCCCAAGCCAGTCCTCTGGTAATACGTGGGGCATCAACTTTAAAACTTCCTACTTGTGATGTCACCCAGGATCTCAGGCCTGCCTGGGCAGCAGCTAACTTGAGAAACTGCATCACCTGTTAGGTGGCCCTCCCATACCTCTGGAGGACAATGCTGAGAGTGTGGCCCCACGGTTGAAGTGATCTCCAGGAAACATGGTGCTGGGGTCATCCACTGATACCTTCCTGGTTTCACCCCTGACCTCAGAAACCTGGACACACCCCAACTATGCCACAGAAAATACTGCTGCCTCCTAAAGAAATGCACGTGCCTACTCAAATAACTATTTCTAAATAAAAGAGGGTCCCTATACAGTGCAATACTGGTCAAGCTGTTATAACTTAACTCATGCAAATCATGCACCAATAACACATCCCTAAACTAGAAAGAATGCTTCTGTTCTGAATGTGATACCACTTGAATTCTCTGGCAACTTTACTACACTAAGAATTTAAGCCAGGCGGTGGTAGCGCACGCTTTTAATCCCAGCACTCAGGTGGCAGAGCCAGGCGAATTTCTGTGGGTTCGAGGCCAGCCTGGTCTACAGAGATCCAGGACAGGCACTAAAGCTAAACAGAGAAACCCTGTCTCGAAAAAAAAGAATTTAATCAAATTTTCTAATTTAAAAAATATATATGTTTTCAGTAGATTCCCCACAGGCTTCATCTCAGGCTTCATCCTGGCTTTACCAAGTATCTAGCTAAAGTGAAATAAAGAACAGTGTGGGACAAGGACCTCACTGTTGGCTTTCAGACACACCAGAAACTGCACTGTGAGCAATACAAGCCTACTCAGAACTTTCTACAACGTACATACTCACCTGCATGGGCTGAAGTTTTCCTTTTATCTCCATGCCTGGAATCTCTGTGTACCACGCTGCTGACAAATTCCGCTGAACAGACAAAAGCATGTTCACTGGTTTTAAGATTTCAATGTCATGCTGAAGTGAGTCAGACTGTAAAACAGTTCTGAAAGAATAACAAAGATTTCTTGTAAATCTTGTGGGTACATAGTTTTTAACTTATATTGTAAAATTTGGAATGCTATATTTTGTATGCTTTTATAACACTTTCCTAAACATTCAAAAGCTGTGATCAGGATTATTTTAGAACATGTTTCTTTTCATACATCAACCCATCAGAATAAATCAGACTTATATGCACAGCTATCTGAAATAATACACTCAGATAAACTTTGAATCAGATTTGATGAATGTGTCTACTGTCACGAGGACTGTCTGATAGGGCACTAGTATAATGCTGTGTAAGCAAACGCCAGACCTTTCCAAAACCAAACCATTAACAAAGTCACTGTGTATTTAGCCTTAACATGGTATTATTTCTCCAGACTCAAGAGAAAACATATCAAATCTACAAGTTAACGAACATATACAGCCATTTCTAGTTTATCCGCCACTGTTTACATAACCACGTGGGTACTGCTGCTCACCAGAGTCAAGGCTTTCATATTCTGACTTAAGGACTCTGGCATGCTTCACTGAAAACTCCTAAATGTTACAAGGTTTAGGAGTGAACATCTTAAATCATACTACAATTCAGGAAGATAACTCTCTCACACAGAAAAATAAATAGCTATGTATAACTAAGAAAAACAAAATAAATGTTACTAAATATAGAGTTCTTTTTCTATCTTGAGATAAAGTCTCACTATGTTGGGTAAGCTCATCTCAAACTTGTGAGCTCATGACTCTCCCACCTCAACATCCTAAGTAAGTGGGATTAGAGGCATGTGCCCCGCCCCTTCCTCATTAGGAAATTTTAATTTTATAATCATTTTCTAATTAATTAATTATTATGTATAACCGTTTTTAAAGAATGAGAAAAATAACCATATTGTAAAATTATTAAGACAAAACACAGGCCCTACAAAGCATACTACTATTAACTACTGGCCAGAAAGCAGGAGTCAGTTTCCTAATTTGGAATAAACACAGAATGAGAATTGTGAATCAGCACAGGGATTACTGTAGGTGAAAATAAATTCATGAAAATGCATAGAAAGCTAGCTGATGCACAGACCTGGAGAGCTTCAGCTGAGTAAGCTGGATGCTCATCTTCTCTGCCACTGGGGGAAGAGAGGAGTGCTCCACAGGAGCCAAGCTAAATTTGTTCTCCACGCGAATTAAGCCAAGATCTGCTATAACGGCATTAGGTGACGCAGAAGACTGGGGGATAGTGATGACGGGCGCTTTCAAATCGATGTCCATCAGAAGCCGGAAGCTCTTCTGGGCCAGGTCCTTTACGCTGGATGCGGCTCTTTCAGCAGCCTGGACTGTGGCTGTGCTTAAGGCTTCTTTGGCAGTTTGGAAATTGTTGAGGAAGCTCTGTGAGGAGAGAATGACAGGTAGACACAGACCCCCAAACCCTGCAGGAGTATTTACTCTGAATGAAAGATCAATAAAGAGGGCATGTGAGAGAAATGTTATTTTTGAGTTAAGCAACCATTTCCCTCAGAATGACCAGGCTTCTTACACTGGAATTTAAATGAAAAGGATGTTAGACAGTGCTTTATCCCGAAGCAGGCTCCACTCTGTGCTTTCAGGATGTGAGGATAAAGTTTATTCTTGGCAACTAATGCTTTAACAGCTTATTCATGAAGATTTTGTAGTGTACCAGAGATAGCAAAAATAAGAATTTCATGGCCTGGTTCATCACAAACACAATCAAAACTCTAAGTTTCAATATTTGTTCTTCACCTACATGATGACCTTTGGGCATTCTACCAAACAACTAATACTGAAAAGCCCTAAACAGCAATATCAAATAATACAAGCAATAAAATACATAAAAATAATAGCTTGGTGTGGTGGAGTATACCCTTAGTCCCAGCACTTAGGAGGTAGAGGCAGGAGGAACGGAAATTCAAGGTCATCCTGAGCTACACAGTGAACTTGAGGCCAGTGTGGGCTATATGGGATCCTATGCATTTAAAAAAAAAAAAAAACAAGTATTAAAAAGCAAACAAACAATACATATGTGTGTATGTATACATACATAAATAAAAATAAAATACCAAAATGTAACTATAAAAATACTGGAGAATGATAGTTTTTGCTTTGTTTTGTTTTGTGGATTTTCTAGACAGGGTTTCTCTGTGTAGCCTTGGCTGTCCTGTAACTCACTCCATAGGCCAGGCTGGCCTTGAACTCACAGAGATCCGCCTGCCTCTGCCTTCCAAGTGCTAGGATTAAAGACGTGCACCACCACCTCCCAGCTGAGAATGACAGTTTTTAATGTTCAAAACAAGGATTAAAGCTCCCATTTGGGGGCCAGCAACATGACTCAACTGGTAAAGGCACTTATCGCCCAAGCCTGGCAAGCTGAATTCCATCCCTGGAACCCATGACTGTAGGAGAAAACCAACTCCACAATGTTGTCTTTCGGCCTGCAAGTGGTATGCTGTGGCATGCATGCCAACACACAATACACATGTACACATACACAAAGAGTAATTTAAAAAAAAAAAAAAAAAAAGCTCCAGTTGGTTTACTGTGGTGGCCCACAGAGGCTATCTAGTGAGACCTTACTCAGAGTCAGAGAATCTGAGCTTGCTTTACCCAGCAGGGTTGCATAATGGGATGATTTGGCCACAGGTGTGTTTACCAGGTGTTTGGAAGGGTTTACACTTGGCTGTAAGGTGTGCTTTGATCTTGCAAGGGAGAGGTCTTTTGCCTCTCCCCTTGGCATATTATAAAAAGCACTTTTGAATAAAGCTCTTGGCAGCTAGGTATTGACCCAGGACCCTGCCAAAGCTATTCTGTGTCTCTGTCTTTCTTATCATCTCTATCTTTCTACCTAATATTTCCTAATTCCTCTCTCCTCCACCCAAGAACCCTTTGAAAGGTGGGAGCAGGTCAGAACTGGACTCCCACAGTCTACCATCATTTAAAATATTTACCTAATTAGAACATTCTGTTCAGCATTTGGGTGTTTATTATACAGCCCTTATTACAGACCCAATCTTAAATGTTCCCCACAGATCCTGTGCTGAAGACTGGGCTACCAGGCTGTGACACTACTGATGCACCATGACTTTGAGAGTAGAGCCTGACAGAAGGAAGTACAGCCACTGGGGACATGCTCTTTACGGGGACACTAGAACCTGGGCCCCATCGCTCCTCTCTGTTCCCCAGCAGCCATGAAGTCAACAGTCCTGTCCCAGCATAGACCCTCCATCAGGATGGTCTCCCTCATCATAAGCATCAAAACAAGAGAGCCAAGTAATCATGGACCTATTCAGCTCAGAGTCCAAGTAAGTCTTTTCAAAGCTGTAATCTCAGGTATCTTGTCACAGTGATGGAAGGCTAATAAACACACCTATTAGTGAAAATTTTAACTGTCTAGACTCAGGTACATGGCCACAATATTTAGGCCTCCACGAGGAATAAATGCAAATAAAAATAAGCTTACCAAAAGAGACATGAAGAATTTATGAACATAGACAATCTGAATACATCCCACTTTGAGACTAAGTTTGCCATCCACTTTAGACATGTCGCCATAGGCCTCGCCTTCTGTGGCATCTGGGTACAGAGTCATCTGGAACCTGAAGACTTCATCTCCCAAAATAGAGACAGCCTGACATTACAAGACAATTGGTTATGACAGCAGAGCTACAGAATCCTGGTCACTGGACCCTCTGTACTCAGGGGCCTGACAGGTGAAAAACAACACAGGAGCTCAATCTTTAACATCTGTCAGCATATCCCTTTCCTACAAACATCACTTCATTAATAAATGCCTGCCCATCACTAAACTTCCCAGAAGTAACTTTTTCAAATCACATAGCGGGCTTTACGACCTGAAATGGACCTTCCATTTTCAGCTCCAGCCCTAGTATGCCCAACTCGTCAAACAGATACCACATGCACAGTGAACAAATAAACGGCGGCATCTGGACCCCAAACAACACACTGCAACAGGAAATGGGCTTTGGAATTACCTTTTTGTGAATGGACAGTGAATCAACATTCATAACTATGATATTCTCAAGTCTGGCAAACACATCAGTTTCCTTTGGCTTCACAGAAATAGAGGCATCCATTCCTACAGGAGATACGCCATTCATAAATACTTCCTTTTTGTAAGCAAGCTTACATGCATTAACATACAACTGACACAGGGTAAATAAAAATTACTACTAGACACAACAACACAATCACTCCCCATGTATGAGACACCTAAAAAAGGGGGGGACTCTACCACTTTTAAAAAGTCAGAAAGACAGTATATACCTTGTCCATAAAAGTCAAGAAAAATCTAAAAAATAAAAGCCACTGAATTTTAAATAAAATCAATTGTCATTTCTCTGAAAACAATATCCTATACATTGGTGAGATCAGAGCCACTCACTTGGGGAGACAGTATTTTCCAATGCACTTCACAAATACATGTTATTAAAACTGTAATAAGCATCATCTTATGGCTAGGAATTATTTCTACAATAATTTATATCTATAATTGTCTAAATTTTAAAAAGTTTGTCATGCTCATGATATCAAAGGCATAAAGGTTTGAAAACCACTGCTCCTCATGGGAGACTGCCTACAGCTACAGGCGTATTGACTGAATGTTGCTGATTTTCCAACCTTCCAGAACTGTCCACACATATATAAAAGTATTAAATGTCACCCTCATAACAACCGTGTCTCCACTTACAGGGGGAAGGAAGGTAGAGAAAGTTAAATTAATTTCTTCTACATTGGCCAGTGGTCAGCTTCAAGGTCTGAGCCACTACAGGCTTCCTGGAACCTACTGTACAACCGAGGCTGAAGTCTCAACTCAAGCTGACGACAGAAAAAGTTTAAAACGTCTTTCACAAGCTGGGCAGTGGTGGCGCATGCCTTTAATCCCAGCACTCAGGAGGCAGAGGCAGGCGGATCTCTGTGAGTTCAAGGCCAGCCTGTTCTACAGAGTGAGTTCCAGAACAGCCAGGGCTGCTCTACAGGGAAAAACAAACAAACAAACAAACCAAAAATTGTCTTTCACAAATATATTTTGCAATGTTATGTATGCTCAAGATATAAGGAAAATTACTTTCATTTTTACACTGTGAGAGTTACTATGATATTCACCTGTTTAAAGTTATCTTATTCTGAAAATGCAATCACAATAAAAACATAAGCCTCAGATGTATTCTAAAATTTTTTGAATGTGTGAG
Source organism: Onychomys torridus (assembly GCF_903995425.1). Lineage (NCBI taxonomy): Eukaryota > Metazoa > Chordata > Mammalia > Rodentia > Cricetidae > Onychomys > Onychomys torridus. Next base: position 61,540,421 of record NC_050449.1, on the reverse strand, counting down.
GACCATCTCAAGTCAGCAATGAAGCATAACAAGTTTACCTCTATTGCTTTAAAGTACCATTTGTTCAAAGCTTGTATACAGTCTCAATATAAACACATCTTACTCAACTTTCCAAACTACTATGAAAGGATGATTACTTACCATGTATTTTAATATCTGCTATGTTACTCTTCTGATCACAAACGAAGATGTTAAAGGCATTTAATTCAGCTGTGACCTTCAAATCAAACACATCACCTTCAGAAGTGCTGGGCACTGAAAAGCAGTGGAAATCAGTGGTCAGTAATGTACAAAGACAGTAAAACACAGTGTTAAGTTCACTAATAAATCTGCATATAATCTGCAAAAGGAACCATTAACATCTCTATCAAGACAATATAAATATGGATTTTGCCACTCATATAAAATCCAGCATGTTGGCCTTCAGTTATGGATAAAGGCAACCACAACACTTAGATGGTGCTACTCACTAAGCAGACATGTTCCTGCAGTTTTGTTTTTTCTTTTTTGTTTTTTGTTTTTGTTTTTTTTTGGGGGGGGAGGGAGACAGGGTTTCTCTGTGTAGCTTTGTGCCTTTCCTGGAACTCACTTGGTAGCCCAGGCTGGCCTCAAACTCACAGAGATCCGCCTGCCTCTGCCTCCCAAGTGCTAGGATTAAAGGCGTGAGCCACCAACGCCCGGCTGTTTTTTCTTCTAGGAAAAGAAACTCTCTAAATTAGATTCTAGAATTTGATTAGTACAAAATTTTTAACTAGTCACATGACATACTAGATCAAAGAATAGTTCATGAAAATTAAACAGTAATGAACAGTCAATGAAATTCATATTATTTACGATGTCATTTACATGTTCTATAACTGAAGAACCAACCCAGTTTCTCTAAATTATATGCTATGGGTCCATAAGTAATTCTATGATAGAGTCACTAAGAAAAGCACATTATACACCAAAGTTTAAAAAAAAAATCACAAAATGTGTACACAAGAATACAGCCAAGCTAAGCATGGTAGCAAATCCTACATTCAGGAGGCTAGGGTGGAAGGAGTGCCTGAGTTTGAAGCTAACCTGAGCTATACAGTGAGTTCAAGCCCAGCCTGGGCTACATATAGCAAGATGTTATCTCAAAACAACCAAACAAATAAAAAAGAATCACAACAGAACAGGCTTAATTTTTTTGACAACTCCGTCCTCCATGCAGGAAACAGAACTTTCCTATACACAAAAAGCATAGGGCTCTCAATTTTTAACCCTAACATGACAAGCTGTTTTCTTTCTCAACATTTGGTGCAGGATAAACAAACCATAAAGTCAAATTGTGGAGCAAAACTAGAGAACAGTTCGGTTGGATTAAGATTGCCTGAACCCTGTCCTCCATTCCCTCAGCTATGCTATAAATGGATTATGCGTATGTTATAATGAGATGATATTTCTAAGAACACTCTCTCTTAAAGACATTAATGTGTTAAACACATTGTGACAAAAAAGTAAAGTGTGGTGGCCACATTTAGAACACTCTCCCACTTGGGAGGCTGAGGCAGGAAGATCAAGAATTCAAGGGTAGCCTGGGCTACACAGCAGGACACCATCAGAACAACAAAGAAGAGAAAATTCTGCTTCTAACAACACTATTTTCCTATGGTTTTAAAAGTTCAGATCCTTGGACTGAAGAGTACTAAAAATTTTATACTTAAGATGTCAGTAAAATAGACATAATTCAACCTGGGAATAATCAGAAACTTATTATACCATCTTAAAAAAATAAGTAAACATTTTAATTAAAAATCAGGCACATGGGCTGGAGAGATGGCTCAGCGGTTAAGTACACCGACTGCTCTTCCAGAGGACCTGAGTTCAAGTCCCAGCAACCACATGGTGGCTCACAACCACCTGTAGTGAGATCTGGTGCCCTCTTCTGGCCTGCAGGCATGCATGTAGGCAGAACACTGTATACATAATAAATAAATAAATCTTTTTAAAAAATCAGGCACATGTTCTTTATTCACTTGGTATTTTATACCCAGTATTTCAGACTATAAGTCATGTACCTGGTGAGCACAGACCAAGTTCTATGTGTGACTGAAACAAGGATGAAATGAAAGGTCGGGGTGAACCTGTCCCTTCTGTGAGATCCTCCTTCAGTGCCCAAAAGGAACTCACAATGGCTGCGCACGGCAGCACTGGCCGAAGTGGGCCTCTGTGGCTGTGCATGACTGTCGCCATCTTTCAGCTTCTTCCCTTCTCACTTCTACTGGACAGAAGGCTGCAAAGAGGTGTCAAAGTAAAGAACCTACAGATTCTAGTTCATGTAAGAGCCGGAGAGCGGGACCACTGGAAGGAAGTGCCCGGTTACTAGGAACACTTATTTCAAAGTCTTCAATAAACTGCCATGTTCTCCTGTAAGAGCAGAAGCCACTTTCTGCAGAAGCCACTGTCATCTGCCAGACACAGGGGACATCGGGGTGTTAACATTTCTCCTAGCTTCGTATACACGAGTTATTCTATGAGAGTGTACTGGAAAGACTGGTACCGGCTTTGATGGCAAGGCTCTTGGATTCCCCCACAAGTGGCTTCAGCTCTGATTCCTTCTGAGAGGAGGAAGGGTCGGAGGACGGGACAGCAGATGACAAAAAATCCATAAGGGAAAGTAAAGCTTCCAAATGAAGCACCAAGTCCAAAGATGAGAACGAAACCTAAGGCATGAACATCAGAGAGGAGGGTTTCAGGGACAGTCACACCACCACTGTGGGGACGGTCACGCCACCACTGTGGGGACGGTCACGCCATCACTGTGGGGATGGTCACACCACTAGGGGGATGATCGTGTCACTGGGGTCACAGTCTAAGAATGAATGACTAATTTCATTTTAATCCTTTTTATTACTATTATACTGTCAGTCCTCACCAGACAACAAACCAGTGCTCCGCCCACTCCCAGTGCAGACATGATTCTAACCTCAGCCAAGCTTGATGAGGCTTAAATAAAGAGACGGCCGCATTCCTACACTGACTACGTAGCTCAAATGGACTGTGTGTCCATACTAGGCCACGTTCTATCCTATCCTTACTCTAGACCTAAAGCCCATACAGAATTCAAATGTTCAATACTGCCATCAACATCAGGCCAAATAACTGCAGTAGGCTAAAGTGAGCAAAATCTTCCCAAAATAAAAATTATTTGTATATTCCACAAATAATAATTCATTCACATTTTAAAATAATCCTTTTAGAAACAAGTTTGGGCAAGACTGTTTTTTCAATTCTATATGCACTAACTTTCAATCTATTACTTCTGCCCCCAATCCCAATCTTAGGTCTTGCATCTTACAGCTGAAAGTGGCCATGCAGCTCCATTTCATCATCAATAACCCAGTCTAAAAATGAATGAGAAGAGCCTTACCTTCAGCTTCCGCTTGGTGTTATCATGAACAGTTTTAAACTCTGGCCCATCACTGTCTGCCTATAAGCAGTTGATAATTAAACCACTGAGTTAAAAACAGTAGAAGTTCATACATTGGAAAACACACATATTTCACATCTTAAAGTATGCTATTAAGAGATGACAAACACGTTTCTTGCAGGCAAATAAAAATGTGCCCTCAAAACCGACCACATAAACATGCTCTACATTCTACAGATGCAAAATCTCCAACTGCTTTTCCTACCCTGGAGATGTCAGTGCATCTAAGTAGGTGAGCCCATCCAAAAGTGGAAAAGGCTGCTATCTCATTTATAACATGCTTCTCTTCAGGATATGGCACAGCTTTGAACTGTCCACTCCCATTTATTCAACAGCCCCAGAGCAACTCATTAAGTTAGTGGAGTAGAAACGATTTTGACATGCTTCCATAATTCATCATCAACCAACTTTGACTGAAAAAAAAAAAAACTTAGGAGTGGAATCCAAATATTAAGTATGAGGGGAATATAAATTACTCTGATATTAACTACAGAAATGAAATGAGGTACTGTGATGCTTAGCTTTGATTGTCAACTTCACAAGACCTAGAATCACCTGGAGAGCAAGTCTCCTTGAGGGCTGTCTACATTAAGCTGGTCTGTGGGCATGTGCACATAGGACTGTCTGAACTGATATGGGCAGCATCGTTCCCTAGGCAAGGGAAGAACAGTAATAGTGGAGAAATGAGCTGAGCACAAACGAGCAGGCAACATGTGTGTGTTCATCTCTCTGCTCTTGACTGTGGATATGTGATGTCACCGGGTGTTTCAAGTTCCTGTCCTGATTCACCCACAATGACAGACTGTATACAGCCTGGGATTGTAAGGTAAGACAAATCTTTTCTCCACTAAACTGCCTTTCTGTCAGAGTATTTACCACAGGCACAGAATGAAACCAGAACAGGTGGTACCTTAGTGAAGAGCATTTTCAGGAGGGTTCCATCAGACACATTAGAGGAGTTGACAATGTACAGAGGCTCGCCTTTAGAATCTGGAAGGAAAAGGCAAATCTGATCCATGTCATCCCTGCAGTATCTCAAACATCTTGTAAACCAGGACCAGCCAGTTACACAGAGATGCTAACAAGAGAACTGTACACGAAACGGAAAAACGTATTACACTGTCCACAAATCGTATCTCGACAAGCCTAGCTTTGAAAAACTGCAAAGTTGAAAAGGTGCAAGACTGAAAACACAACACAACAGCTCTAGTCAGCAACAGCTCTCACACACTCGGCCCGCAGGTGTGACCCTCCCGTCACAAACCCTACCACGAGGCACGGCAGCTACAAAACACCAGAAGGGATTATTCGCAACCCGAGTTTATCTTCTCAAAGAGGATCCAGAGTCCTTAGCAAGTTTAAACAAACGGGATCGATACAATTCAGAGAGCTGCAAACTTCAACGGTGAACTTAAAAAATCCAGGCTACCCACTGAACAGCGACTTCCTAGTCCCTGGGGAGGAAGTGGGACTGGCAGCTGAAGGTAAGTGTCTCCTTCTATATATTTACGTTTTGTTGCACACTCGCTTTTTACAATGTCATTTAGAACAGACCTTAACATTCCTGTAATGTGCAAGTAAAGCCATGTAAAGTTAGGCTTCCTAGCAAACGAATTCTCATAAGGGGTCTTTGTAAGGAACACACCCAGCAGGCAGAATGCAGAATGCAGCCCTGTGTTTATATGCTGGTTACAAGGCCTGCACTGCCTTTCCACAGAAGGGCCTGCGCACCTACCAGGAAAATCAAAGCACCGCATGCTAATTTCTCTCAGGTAAGCTTCAACAGTCATGGCGTGGGCTTTTACTCTGGCTTCCATCCCAAGATGCAGGATCTTCAGCTCGTGTAAGGGCGTGCCTTTCTTTTCCGCTTTCTTCATCAAAGTCACCACAACCTGAAAGAACGAGGGTGGATTACCACCAACTGCTTCACTAGTACACACTAACAGTAAGGACTGAGTAACTACACATAGTCCTATGAAGAAACTCACACAAGGGAAAGATATTCCGAGCCTGAAAATCACCTACTGTTAATTACCTTACATACATTTCAGATTTTTGAGACATCACCACTGTTTTCTAGAGATTTTCAAAGGTGAAGTACCAAAAAAAAAAAAAAGTGGGGATGGGATGAGAGAGTGGCAGGAAGGGAGGCAGGCAGTGGTCCAATCCTAGAAATCCTAACTGAACAACTCCTGTATGAAATTCTATTGAAAGCAGCAGCTCATTTTCACACAAATCCTCAGGGAAGGCTTCTTAACTTTGGACTACTTAGCCAGGTGCTATCCTGAGCAGAATAGGTCATTCACAGCACTCCTGCCTCTAACCACTAGGTGGCAGTCTCCCTGTATACAGTGACAGTACAACACAAATACCCACCTGGCAAGCACAAATCCCTTCCCTCCAGCCCAACCAGGTCCACAGGTTGTCTTAGTGTATATAAAAAATGCTAGGAATAGAGCGTACGTATTCCATGCCCACCCTTTCTATGTATTGCCACCCTTTCTTTCTATGTATGCCCACCCTTTCTATCTATGCCCATCCCTTTCTATGTATGCCCACCCTTTCTACCTAACCCCAGGCCCTTCCTTCACTCCATTTTCTCAAACTATTACTTTTCTTTCCAAACTCCACTTCCTCAGACACCTTCCCTAGCCCTCTCAGCCTGCTCAGATGCCCAGGACTACCATCTACACCACAGGCTCTCAAAGCAGCCTACCCTGAGCCTATTTTTAATGGAAATACAAAAACGTATTTCGAATCCATCTTCTAATGTGTCCTTAGCCCTGGCACATACATGGGACAGCAGTAGAACAGATAAAGAAGAAAACCCACACTGAAGTAATACAGCATTTTTAAATGTGCACAATCTGTGCTTTATTCTACAGAGAATTCCTAACATTTACTTGTAAAAGATTTTTCTATTTCCCTCTTTCTTACATGAAAATCCAAAGCAAGCCACATTCCAACATCCTATATAATGACTAAAAAGGGAGTTACAGGAACTTCTTCCACTTTCTCTAAAAAACACTGGATCCCTAAAACATAACGGGTCCTCAGTAAGTCCTCAAAGTTTAAAGCACACACTATCTATCACATTAACAGTCTAAGATTTTTCTCATACATATCAATTATCTACAAAGTTAGCTTAATAGAAACAACAGAAATATCCATAACCTGTTCACCGCACTTCGTAAAAGGGGATGAAAATTACATACACACCTCCTTAATTTCAAAGTTTAACAGTACATTAATGATGTCTATGGATCTGGTCTCTTCCACTCTGGCTGGCGACGCATCCTGCGTGGTGTGTACGCCCTGTGGCATGGAGACCTCTCGGCATGCTTTCGTCCCACCTAAAGATGGTAAACAGAAATAGGTGCTTCTATTCGGTCCTTTCTTTCACAAACACTTGCTGTAAACATGCATGAGCACTCTGAAGATCCACAAATCCGTAACAGTTCTTGCCTTAGCAAGCTCATGGTTTAGTAAAGAGACACACAGGCTGAAAGCCAACTGGAAGAATGGAGCCATACTTATTCACAGGAAACAGGCAAATGCTAATAGGCTATACATAAAATGCAGTGAGAAGTGAGGGAGATGAAGAAAATATTAACACAGACGAAGCACCCACACAGGCAAGAAATGATGGGAAACCATACAGAGATGGCACATGACAGGGTATGCAAACAAAATGGACTGTAGTATGGCTAAGGCATGAGGTGGGTAACTAGAGATGAGGCTAAGAAAGGAAAGGGGCCAGGTATGCCAGTCTAGGGAGGAAAAGAAAAGCTCCATGGCTATGATGCTGTTCTGAAACACATACCAGGAAGGGCAATACAACTGTTTTCTAACCGATAACACACAAAAATAATACAGCTATCATTTGTTATATTTGCACCCTCACACATTGTTCTAGACACTGAGCAAGAAGCTATGCATAGACCATCCCGCTGAAGTCTTAAAACACCCCCCTGGGGAGAAAACTTCAGTGTCCCCATCCCACAGATGAACACGTTAATTTTTTTACACGAATTTGTCACCTTGCCTAGTGCCATATGCGAACGCTGGAGTCCAAGTTCATCAGTCTGATTTGACAGCCTTCATTGTCAACTACATAACTCTGTCACTACATTATTGCAATTCGCATCATCTTGACCACCGCACCACAGCCCTACACTGTAACCTACACTAGAAACCCACATGGAAACCATGCTACACTACGAATTAAGACCTTTGGGAAGGCAGTACAGAGAGCAAAGGTCTGTCTATCATCTTAGTCCAAAGTCACCTCAAATGAAAGTAACTGTTAACAGGTTTGGAGAGTCACAAGAGAAGACACCCACAGTAAGGGGCTGCAGGAATGGCTCAGTGGCTAGAGCACCTGCCCTGAAAGCAAGAAGAGGGGAATGTGTATCCCCAGAAAACAAATAAGGAACCCCGAGTGGTGTGATGGCTCACCTGCGATTCCAGCCTCACAAGGCAGAAACAGGGATTCCCTATAGCAAAGACCACTACAAAAGACAGCTGAATGAATCTCATGAATCATAAACAAGAAGTCAAACATCAAAGAGCGGACTTCTCAGGGCTTCGTCTTTATAAAATTCATGAAAAAGTAAAATCAAGCCATTGACAGGGTCACAAGTCAGAGTAGCAGTGACCTCGGAATGGATTATGAGGCAGGCAGGGTCTGTCCTAACAGGGAGGGGACACAGGGAGGCATGCTGATGAACAGGAACATGCTGCATCCGGCACAAGGTAAACAGCTGGAGGCCGATGCTTAGGCCTATATAAATAAAAAAGTGCAGTGAAATAGTTTTCACTCAGTCAATGGGCAAAGTTTCAAAAAAACTGATAAAACTATTAGAAAGCTACAGAAAAACAAAGTGACAGTTGTGCTAAGCACAAGTTCCTTTAAAGCCATCAAAGTTTAAATGGATCAAAACACATTAAATTCATGTATGGAACTCTCAAACAATAAAGTTTTAAATTTTAAGTTAAATTTATTAAAACCTGTAATATTAGATTTATGATATTAATAAAGATTGCATACCCTTTCACTAGTGTGGCCCTACAGAAACACATGAAGAGTAGATACATAAGGACATTTCACTGCAACATGGCTAACAGTGAAAAACTCAACCTGAAATATCCAAAAAATTATGATACTTCAATAGAATCTAATATGAGGAAGCTATTTTTAAAAAAATGACAGAGGGAACCAGGCAGTGGTGGAGCATACCTTTAACCCCAGTACTCGGGAGGCAGAGGTAGGTGGATCTGAGTTTGAGGCCAGCCTGGGCTACAGAGCAAGTTCCAGGACAGCCAGGACTGTTGTATAGAGAAACCCTATCTTGAAAAAACAACACACACAAAAAAAGACAGAAGTCAAGACACAGCTGTAGTGTTATTTGCTCCGCCCATGACCTTGGTCTATCCAGCCCAAAAGAGGCAGTGCTTCTTGCCTGGGTACCTGACCTCTTGAGGAGAGAAGGAGCTCCATTTTTGTTATGTCATTACCCTTTATTTCTCATGAACAATACTTGATAATCATTCTTATTGCATACAGTTTGTATTAGGTTTAGAACCTTCTTATTTAGACAAAAAGGGGAAGTGTAGTGGTATTTGCTCCACCCATGACCTTGTGCTATCCAGCCCAAAGAGGGGATGCTTCTTGCCTGTGTACATGACTTCTTGCCTGTGTACATGACTTCTTGCTTGGGTACCTGACCTCTTGAGGCCCCTTTTAGGCTGGATAGCCCAAGGTCATAGGTGGAGCAAATACATATATAGAATTACAACCGCTAATTTAGGAACACATCAGTAAAGCACAGTGGGCACACACACACACATGCCAACGTTTGTTTGAAAAAAAATAAAGATACATCTTGTGTGCATAATATATTATGTGTGTATATATGTATGTGTGTTATTCATACATATATATATAACAGCTTTAAAATATTATAACTTTTTTAATTTAAGTAAAAATGGCCATAATTAATAATTTAAACTTTCTGCTATTTTTATTTTAAAATACTATATTTATTATCTTTGGAGGGCGATAATTTATTAATAATTTAAATTCTCATACTTGACCACTGTATTATTTAAGTATCAGGTAGAGTATGATGCCACAGCCTAGAGTTCTAAATTTTTTTTAAATATACAAACTAGTGCTTTTTACAGAAATCCACACGAGTTAATGGCCACCCTTCTTAATGGCCTTCTTTGAGTTCAAGCAGTCTGGAAAACATGATAATTGGCAACTGTCTGATTAGCTAAAAAGAGACAATAACCTCCAGTTACTTTCATTCAACAGCATCTTGTTATTTTTTTGGTAAAACAAATCACAATTTGTAAATAAGTATTTTTTTTTACTACATATTTATTGTGTTTCAGGCTGGACATATAACTCAATAGTACAGCGTGTGCCTCAGCATATGTGAGACCCTGGTTCAATCCCTACTATGGTTAAAAAAAGAAACCATTTAGATTTGAAAACATTCAGTGGCTACTGGAATTGTAGGAAGTCGTGTGTGTGTGTGTGTGTGTGTGTGTGTGTGTGTGTGTGTGTGTGCGCGCGCGCGCGCGCGCGCGCGCCAGTCTCTTACCTATCTCTTGTACTCTAGGTTTCCCTTTATCCAAGTCTCCAGTGGCCTCACCAAGATTTTCTGCCAGTATTCTAAACAGAAGATTAAGATCCTCCTGATTGAGACTAACCTGTGAAATAGGTGACGAACAAAACATTCATTTTACAATGAAAGAACTACAATATAGAAAGCAAATTCTCAGCACTAATCCCGACAGTAACCGAGAAGTGGAAAAATCGCCACCCACAGATTTTACCACTTGCTTCACTTCAACTTTCACAATTGTAAATAAAATGATAAAACATGTAAGTAATAAAATCTGCAAATCAATATTAACTCTATTGACTGCTTTTTACTTAAAGTCAATTGTACTTAAAGAAATCTGATCGATTTTTAAAACAGCAAGTTCCGGAAACTCAGCATTTCACTCCTTAAAGAGTACTATTGTTTACCTTAAGCATACTTTGACCTCCTTAAAAACAAGTGTGTAAATAATATGCATTGTGAAAGAGAATATAACACTAATTTGTGCACAGATTTTTGCAATGGGTGCGTAGCAGATTCAAAAGTTACTAGTACTTAACTGAAGATTAAATTCTACTGGGGAGATTAATGTCCTTGTTGGAGGAAGTTTCACCACTCAGTAAAATCTGCATTCCCCTGGGTGCTTATGAGAAAGCTTGCAGGGTTCAAATTTCCACAGTAAAGTTGTTTTCATTCATGTACTTACATTCATTGAATCAAGACACCCTTTAATTTCTACAACAGGCATCTTATGGTACCAATCTGCAGCTAGATTCCGATTTACAGAAAACTCCAAGTTAATTGGGTGCAACAGCTGAATATCAGGATAAGACACGCCCGGCTGAATTGCTGTCCTAGGAAAAGGGAGAAAGAATGTACCATCACAGGCCATCACAGAAGACAATGACCCACAGCATCGATTAGAGTGCCCAGCACTAGCTGCTGCTCTAGACACTGATTCGTAACACTGCAGCTTGAGGGGTTTCAACTTATAATCCACTAACAGAGACAGATTAAAACATGTGAGAAACCTTGAGCCATTAGGAAAACTTTTTCCTCCAAAACAGCATTTTTCTGTATCGCCCTGGCTGTACGGAAACTCACTCTGTAGACCAGGCTGGCCTCGAACTCAGAGATCTGCCTGCCTCTGCCTCCTGAGTGCTGGATTTAAAGGCGTGTACCACCACACCCAGCTAAGAAAACATTTTTTTCTTAAAACTGTAGAGAGGAGAAAAACTGATCTAAAGGTTTAGTTTGGGTTTTTAATTCTCAATGCTTCAGATCCACAAGAAATGATGAAATATATTAGTCTAGGGATAATATAGTCCGTGTCACATTACAATTCTTTAGTCAATGATGGGCCACAGCACCTGAGTGCTCTGTGAAGACAAAGGACCAGAAAGGTCCTATTGCTTGGGGACTGTGCACCTTTCCCAAAGTCAACTGCAATGCATCTACTTCTGTGTTTGTGGAGAAAGTGGTAGAGATGACCTACCAGACTACCTACCACCCACATAATATACAAACAATTCTACCCCTCGTACATATAACATTCTGGCAATTATGTACAGTACATAATGTCCCACAAGATCGTAAATGACCCCCTCAGTGGTTCCCTCACTAATTTTCTGTGATTTTAGAATCCACTCTTTCAACTTAGAAGAATAACCACCATTTCAAAAAACAGCATCTCACGCCTGCAGCAGACCCATCCGGGTCACATCTACTTTGCGGTGACTGCACTGGCACACCTGGAAGGACTCTAGGCTTGATTACAATCACCCTGTGATGCTCTCAGGATGACACAATCACTGAGAGTGCCTTCCTCAGCGGGCATGCTTGTGGCTCAGCAGAGAACAGCGGGGTATTTGTTAGTCATGAGACCAAAGGAAACAGCAGTGAGGAAGTGGCGGCAAAGAGAAATCAGAACACCAGAAGGCACAGCTGTCTCTAAAGCATTTCAGAAAGCTCCCACCAGGGGTTAGCTGCTTGACTTAGCCTGTCATTGTCTTTTTATACTTTTTTATAATCGAATTGCCTTCGATATGATGAAAATCATTTTTAAATCTCCTTGTGTCTTCGCATGCCACACAGCATGAGCACTGAGGACACAGTATGCTTACATAGCGTTTCTACCAAGATGTGTAAACTTATGAAGCCATGGACAACCAGCCATTCCTAAGGACAGTCAGACAGTGCTCTTCAAAACAACCAACCTCATATAGAAGTAAGGTCTACTAGTATAGAAATCACCTCAACAGTGGAGGGCACAAATGAGTGCCATGTGTGATTCTGGGTGGGATCAGGGGTGAGGGGGTCCACAACAGTGGACATCACTGCAAAAACTAACACAACCTCAATATTGACTCACACTACATAGCATGCCAATATTAATTTCTAGAAACTACTATTTATATCATGGGTGACATAAGAATAAATGCCCATGCTTTTGAGAGACACAGGCTAAGACATTAGAGACAAAGGACTAAGATGTGTGTGCTATTATTCTATTCTCTCTCACTCAATCTTTTTTAAGATAGTATCTCACTGTGTAACTCTGGCTGTCCTGGAACTCGAGATACAGACCAGGGTAGCCTTGAACTCACAGAGATCCACCCGTTTCTGCCTCCCAAATGCTTTAATTAAAGGTATGCACCATTACACCTGTATAGATGTCTATTCTCAAACAGTTAGCAGCCACTGTTTTGAACAACAATATATAGAAATTAGAGAAAATGTAAACAAATTGGTATGTCTATATGAAGGTTGTATATACACATATATACTCCAGCTGATCAGAAAACGGTTCTTTGTAATAGAAACAGGGTACACAAATATCACGAGACATGACCATACACTTCAGACCATAGCTACTGCACATGCATACCTAGAGAGTTTCAGCTTCGTAAGCTGCACCTCCATCTTGTCGATCACTGGAGGATTTACGGTATCTTCACCAGACACCAGACTGAACTGATTGTGAACTCTAATTAACCCAAGGTCAACCACGACAGCATTGGTGGAGACGGAGGACTGTGGAATGACAATAACTGGAGCTTTCAAATCAATACTGACAGAAACACGAAAACTCCTCTGGGCAAGATCTTTCACGCTCGTGGCAGCCTTTTCTGCGGCCTGGGCAGTGGCGGCACTCAGGGCCTCTTTGGCCACCTGGAAATTGTTCAGGAAGCTCTGTGGACAAAATGTAAAAGGAGAAATTCAGAAACAGGGACATGTGTAAGTGAGCCGGCCTTCTGCTAGCACATATGCAATTTCCTCCACCAGAGTCCTCCGAGGTGAGTCCTGCTTCTCATGAAAGGAAGGAATCAAGAAATCCCTCCTCAGTCACGAGCTGCCCAGCTCTGACTAGTGATCTCTCACTGAGCAGGGTGTGGAGGTAAACTCATCCTCAACGCTCTGACACTCAGATAGTTGGCTTCTGTGTTCTAGAAAAGTAACTTCAATCACAGATAAAAACCATTCAATGACGTAGACTTCAAGTGTTAAAGAGGACTTTCCTCTGCTACTTCCATACATACATACACATCGGGCATAATCAAAATATCCACCACCCAAAACCCAATGTTTCCAACAAATGTAATCATAACACTTAATGGCTTCTAACGTGAAATGTAAACATATAAATAGTGACTTTACCAGCAATGACATAAGGAATTTATGAAGGTAGACGATCTGAATACAGCCAACGTGCAATGTCACCACACCATCCACAGTGGACATGTCAGTGTAGGAATCCCCTTCAGTAGCATCTGGATACAAATCCAGGTTAAAACGAAAAACTTCATTTCCAACTATGGATACAGCCTGAAAAAACAGAAATGTCAATGTACTCTGCCTAGAAAAGCAATTACAAAATAAAGCCCCAGGGATAAAAGGCCTGTAATTATAATCTTCACAGAAATACATTTAATTTTTTAAATAAGATATTTAAAATAAAATCTCTGTGCAATAATACCAACTGTTCAGTGTTACATACTTTCTTATGAACTGTTTTGGGGTCAACATCTGTGACAATAATGTTTTCCAGCCTGGCAAAAAGTGACTGCTTTTTTGACTGAAGAGAAAAGGAAGAATCAAGGCCTGAAAAAAAAAAATAATAATCATTATAATTTCTATAGATATAATATTTATTTTCATTACATTATATGATTTGGGGATATACAGAATGTATGAACTCATAATTAGTAAATTTCATGTTAAATGTTCTTAGTTTTCTAAACACCAAACTTATATATTGGTTAAAATCTAATTACATGAGCTCCATCCCTTACTAAGGAACAGTTGATAGTAGTTTGGTGGGAAAGGATCATTGTTCTTTGGGGATGAGGTCCCTGGGAGGTTGCCCATGTTGCCCATGTGGCCCCATATCCATGCATATTTGGGCAGCACTAATGGGATTTAGTAGGTTACTAAGTGTAATAGGGGATATGAATTCGGGAGGTGACTCAGTGGGAGGAGCTGAGAGGAGCCACAGAGGGGCGATGGCAGCAGCTATGCTCATCTTTCATTGTATGTATGTATGAAATTCTCAAAGAATCAAAGAAATAGAAAATCACACTAAGTGTATCAGTTCTCCTATGGCACTGAAAAGACTCCTATTATCTTGGGTGTACAATAAAGACTGTTAAAAACCAAAAGCAATAAAACAAAATATAACTACATAAATGTTCAATCCCCCAGGAGGCAAAAAAAAATCTACTGCACAGAAATCAATTCAGGATTAGTAAACGTGGAGCAAATTTTATACCTTACTGAGCCATTTACATGGGGAACATGCTGGCTAGTTTCATGTCAACTTGACACAAGCTGGAGACACTTGGGAAGAGGGACTCTTAACTGAGGAAAACGTGGCCATAAGATGGCTTGTAGGTAGATATGTCTACAATGCATTGTCTTAATGACTGATGTGGGTGAACCCAGCCCATGGTGTGTGGTGCCACCCCTGGGCTAGTGGTCCTGGGCTGTAAAAGAGAGCAGGCTGAGCAAGCCATGAGGAGGAAGCTAGGAAGCAGCACTCTTCTACAGCTTCTGCTTTAGTTCCTGCCTCCCTGTTCCTGCCCTGTCTTCTTTCCATGATGGGCTGTGATGTGGAACTGTAAGCTGAAATCAACCCTTTCCTCCCCAGGTTGTGGTCCTAGTGATCATCACAGCTGTAGACGCCCTGACTGAAAGAGGCTACAACAGTCTATGAACAAAGTGTAAATAAATGGGTGTATTACCAATTTGGAAAGGATCGAAGAAAAAACTACACTGGCCAGAATTTGGCCATCATTAATCCTAGGAAGACAACATGCAGTTCAGGCATACCCTGCCAACTGTGTGCAGTTCAGAGCCCTCTATCTGTATATTCTTTAACATTGCAATAAAGAGAACGGGAGCAGAAGGCAGAAGAGAAAATACGTATTGTTAAACAACTGTTAAATCCTCTGACCCTTTACCTTGTATCTTGATTTCAGCAATGTTGCTCTTCTCATCACAGACTGTGACACAGAACGCATTCAACTTGGCAAACAGCCTAAAGCCGATAATGTCACTATCTCTAGAGGACACCATCGCTAAAAATAAAAACAACGGATTTTAGTAAGCTAAATTCTACAGAAGTTTCTTCAAATATTTTACATAATATATGAATTAAGTATGATTTAAAGTATATATTATATAAAACACATATATAAAAATAGTCTAAAAAAATAGAACATAAAATTCAAAAATAAAAAATAATGTGCCTAAAAATCACACAGTTTAAGTAACATAGTCAGAATATGAACTAAGTTCTTTTGATCCAAATTCTAGATTCTCAGCCAACGAGAGGCAATCACTAAGGGTGCTGAAGAAATGGTTCAAAGAACGTGGTAGCTCACAACCATCTGTCACTCTAGTTACAGAAGATCCAATACCCTCTTCTGGACTCCACCAGCACAGAACATATGTGGTACATAGACACACAGACAGGCAGAAAACCCAACACATGTAATCAGTTAATCCCTGTCTTCATGTCTTTGAGTCTCTTTCTTCAAAGACTAATTGTATTTACTGCTGGGGAACAAACTTTGTACACTGTAAATATGTATCGCTTTCATTGTTAGTAAAAAGCTGATTGGCCAACGGCTAGGCAGGATTTGGGGGGCAGAGAGAATGCTGGGAAAAACAAGGGCAGAGTCTGAGGAGTCAGGAGCCACACTCAGAAGAAGCAACATGGGAAGTTCATAGATGAGGTAAACAAGCCTCATGGAAGCACACAGATTAATAGAAATGGGTTAATTTAAGTTGTAAGAGCTGGTTAGAGACAAGCCTAAGCTATTGGCTGAGCATTTATAATTAATAGTAAGTCTCTGAAAGGTTACCTGGGAGCTGCTGCTGAGATACAGAGAAGCTCTGCCTACATATTGCTTATATTTGGCGTGTGTGTGTTGCTTTTTTTTTTTTTTTTTTTTTTTTTTGAGACAAGGGCTTTCTATGTAGCCCACCCAAACTGGCTAGAAATCATAGTCTTCCTGATTCAGCCTCCCAAGTGCTGAAGCTGCAAGTATGTGTCACCACCTATCCACAAGACCTACTTTATGCACCAGCTGACCACATATGATTCAACTGAGGAAAAGCACAGAAGCAGAGGTAATGGGATTCCGATGACTGAACTGGCTGATCCTAACATTCCTCACTTAGCATTAAAATTTTAAAACCCTTGCAAACGAGAAACATGGACACCTTTCCACAGTATGGTTTGAACCTGAAATGCCCCCCAAAGAGGGCCATGAGCTGAAGATCTGGTTGCTGACTACGGGCATTTGTTTGTTTATCGTGTTTGTTTTGAAAGAGAGTGGAATGCAATGGTTCTGAACTTTCACGAATGGACTAATCCATCCATGGGTTCATAATTTAATGGTATTATTGAGAGATGGTGCACTGGTGTGCCTTTGTGGGGCGTACCTTATCTTCAGACCACCTCTGTCAGTCTGCCTCCTATCCACCACAATCTCTACCATGTGCTTTACCATCATGTTCTGCCTGACAGCACACAGGCTCAGAAGCAATAGAGCCACGTGTCTGTGGACCGACACAAATCTTTGCCTCCCATTGGTTATTCTCCAGGTGTTTGTCACAGAGAACACTGATAACCCACATACCTTTCTGCAGGGGAGAGTTCTTTTGTTTCTCAGTTGCAGTCTGTGCCTCCTTCACAGCACTGGTGTTCTCACCATCTGATGGGATGATGGCTGTCAAGTAGTTTAGGGAAGACAGAAGAGCTTGTGTTTGTAGCATCAGATTCAAAGATGAAAAAGCCACCTGAAAGTGTTTTGCAAAGACAATTAGTTCTTTCCCAATTGCCATCTGTGACCTCAGCAAAGGCTGCCTCTGTCACAGGAAAGAAGAGAGACAAAGGTCCATGACTCCCTGGTGCAGGGATATAGAGAAGGCAAATGACACCTACATACTCAAAGACACTGGATAGCATCACAGTAACTTAACTCCATTCCCAAGCAAAATGGTCATGGGGCCAGTAACTGACTCTCCCAGCCATCGGCACAGCCAACAAATGTGGCTTCCCAGATCTTTAACGGGCTCTTGAGATCATAGAAAATGCTGTCTTGGTATGAAGTTCCAGAATCACCATGTGATTACAAATGTGGCTGTGGTGATATTGTGTTCCCCAAAATATTGTGCACCTGAATAAACTTATCTGGGGTCAGAAAACAGAACAGCCACTAGATACAGAGGCAAAAAATAATGGCAAACACGCCTTTAATCCTATCACTTGAGAGGCAAAGATCCATCTGAATCTCTGTGAGTTCAAGGCCACACTGGAAACAGCCAGGAATGGTGACTCACGCCTTTAATCTCAAGAAGTGATGGCAGAAAGCAAAAAAAGGTAAATAAGGCATGAAGACCAGGAATTAAAGCTGGTTAAGCTTTTACGCTTTTGAGCAGCAGTTCAGCTGAGATTCATTATGGATGAGTACTCAGAGGCTTCCAGTCTGAGGAAACAGGATCAGCTGAGGAATTGGCAAGGTGAGGTAGCTGTGGCCTGTTCTGTCTCTCTGATCTTCTAGCATTCATCCCAATACCTGGTTCCGGGTTTGTTCTTATTAATAAGACCATTTAAGATTCATGTAACATGTGTCATCTATGACATTTAAGCTTAGGGAGAAGAACTTTGAACATGAACATGGTCTCAAGTATGAAGAGATCTTCTAAAGCATGCTAATGGCCTTACCATTTAAAATCAGCACAGCAGGTCTGACTTACAGGGGAAAGCATTACATTTAAGAAATGACTCCTGAGAACTAACTAGCATCACAAATTTGTTCCTACAGGTCTGTGGTTTTATGAAAGCAAACTGAAACAAATATTTGCTTATAAAAATAAAAGAACTAAGTAACAAAAAAAGGAAGGTCCACAATTATAGCAGATGATGTCATCTCCCAAATGTGACCTGCAGCTCATCTCTCTTGTTTTTCACAAGTACACACAGACCACTGTGTACTTGGGGAGACCAGAAGGCAACTTTTGGGAGTAGGTTCATTCTCATTTTCTACCATGTAGACTGAACTCAGGTGGTCAGGCTTGGCAGGAAGTGACTCTACCCACTGAGCCATCCCACTGAAGGGTGGGTGGGGTGGGGTAGGGGGTCTCAATTACTTTTTAATGTAGCTCATAAGTACTTTCTGACTCTTCCTCCTCCTCTATACTTTTTACTCAAATCATAATGGCTGCAAAGGTACTTAGCATCTACATTTATGCTTTACATAGTCTCTCACTCCTGTATTGCTAGATGGTATCAACTTGGTTTGTTTAGGATCCTCTTAGTTCTTTATAATCAAATGCTCTGTCATGGCATCTCCTTATTTGGGAACAATACTGAGGCTCTTTAAAGCATAGAATATGATACAGTGAGTATTACTTTCTAAGCTGGATCACAGGGAGAGGCCATGGTAACACCTGTAGGGCTAATTTATAATTTCAGTTTGTTCTTGATCACATCTCAGATCAAATAATGTTCTCCAAAGCACCTTGGAGATTTCTAGAATGGGTATCCAGAGATTTCCCAATACCATCTTAATAAAACTTCTTACCTTAACGGTTTGTTCAGTTTTTTCAAAAGTAGTTTGAAAACTAGGTCCATTCTTATCAACCTGAAAAAATAAAAGTTCCAAAGAATGAATTAAGACCAAAATAAACCAATATTCAATATTTCTCTCTCTCTCTCTCTCTCTCTCTCTCTCTCTCTCTCTCTCTCTCTCTCTCTGTGTGTGTGTGTGTGTGTGTGTGTGTGTGTGTGTGTGTGTGTGTGTAGAGGTGGAAGGGGAAAGGAGGGGAGAGAGAGATGAGAAAGCACATGCTGCTTTGGTGGTTTGAATGAGAACTGCCCCCATAGGCTAATATATTTGAATACTTGTCCCCAGTTGGTGGAACTATTTGGAAAGGATTAAGGGGGTGTGGCCTTGTTGAAGGAAGTGTGTCAAAGGAGGCAGGCTTTGAGGTTTCAAATCTTACACCATTCTGTTAGCTCTTTATCTCCCAATTGCAGAAAAGGATGTCAGCTCCCAGCTAATGCTCCTGCGCCATGCCTATACTGCCCTGCTCTTAGCCATAATGGTCACGAATTCTAACCCTTGAAAATTGGGAATTAAGTGATTTCTTTTTTTGTTATTTATTATATTTGTGTTTTAATTTTACACATCAGCCATGGGTTCCCCTGTCCTCCCCCCTCCCGTCCCCGCCCCCACCTTCGTCCTATCCCCTCCCCTCTATTCCCATCTCCTCCAGGGCCAAGACTCCACTGGGGATTCATTTAAACCTGGTGGATTCAGTACAGGCAGGTCCAGTCCCCTCCTTCCAGGCTGAGCTGAGTGTCCCTGTGTAAGCCCAAGGTTCCAAATAGCCAGCTCATACATTAAGGACAGGTCCCAGTCCCACAGCCTGGGTGTCTCCCAAACAGTTCAAGCTATTCAATTGTCTCACTTATCCAGAGGGCCTGATCCAGCTGGGGGCTCCACAGCCTTTGGTTCATAATTCATGTGCTTCCATTCATTTGGCTATTTGTCCCTGTGCTTTTCCTATCTTGGTCTCAACAATTCACGTGCTTACAGTCCCTCCTCTTTCTGGACAATTGGACTCCTGGAGCTCCACCTGGGGCCTGGCCGAGGATCTCTGCATCCACTTCCATCAGTTATTGGATGAGAGTTCCAGCATGACCATTAGGGTGTTTGGCCATCTGATCACCAAACTAGGTCAGATCAGGCTTTCTCTCGACCATTGCCAGCAGTCTACACTGGATGTATCATTGTGGATTTCTGGGGACCTCTCCAGCACTTTGCCTATTCCTGTTCTCATGTGGTCATCATTTATCATGGTCTGTTATTCCTTGTTCTCCCTTTCTGTTCTTGATCTAGCTGGGATCTCCTGCAACCCTAAGCTTTCTTTCCCTCAAACCTTGCCCTTCATTACTCCCACTGTCGTCCAGGTTGTTCATGTAGACCTCATCCATTTCTCTGTCATTGGGCGATCCCTGTGTCTTTCGTAGGGTCCCGTTTTCGAGGTAGCCTCCCTGGAGTTGTGTAGCAGTCTAGTCATCTTTGTTTTACATCTAGTATCCTCCTATGAGTGAGTACATACCATGTTTGTCCTTCTGAGTCTGGATTACCTCACTCAGGATGATTTTTTTCTAGATCCATCCATTTGCCTACAAACCTCATAATGTCATTGTTTTTCTCTGCTGAGTAGTACTCCATTGTGTATATGTACCATATTTTCTTTATCCATTCTTCAGTTGAAGGGCATCTAGGTTATTTCCAGGTTCTGGCTATTACATACAATGCTGATACAAACATAGCTGAGCAAATGCCCTTGTGGTATGATTGAGCATTCCTTGGGTATATGCCCAAGAGTGCTACAGCTGGGTCTTGGGGGAGATGGATTCCCAATTTTCTAAGGAAGCACCATATTGATTTCCAAAGTGGCTGTACAAGCTTGCATCCCCACCATCAGTGGAGGAGAGTTCCCCTTGCTCCACATCCTCTCCAGCATAAGCTGTCTTCTGTGTTTTTGCTCTTAGCCACTCTGACAGGTGTAAGGTGGTATTTCAGAGTCGTTTTGATTTGCATTTCCCAGATAATTAGGGATGTTGAGCAATTCCTTAAATGTCTTTCAGCCATTTGAACTTCCTCTGTTGAGAATTCTCTGTTTAGTTCTATAGCCCATTTCTTAATTGGACTGTTGGGCATTTTGATGTCTAATTTCTTGAGTTCTTTATATATTCTGGATATCAGCCCTCTATCAGATGTGGGGTTGGTGAAGACCTTTTCCCATTCTGTAGGCTGTCGCTTTGTCTTGTTGACCGTGTCCTTTGCTCTACAAAAGCTTCTCAGTTTCAACAGGTCCCATTGATTGATTGTTTCTCTCAGTGTCTGTGCTACTGGTGTTATATTTAGAAAGTGATCTCCGGTGCCAATGTGTTCAAGACTACTTCCTACTTTCTCTTCTATCAGGTTCAGAGTAACTGTATTTAGGTTGAGGTCTTTGATCCACTTGGACTTAAGTTTTGTGCACAGTGACAGATATGGATCTATTTGCAGCCTTCTACACATTGACATCCAGTTATGCCACACTATTTGTAAAAGATGCTTTCCTTTTTCCATTGTACATTTTTGGCTTCTTTGTCAAAAACTGTATGTTCATAGGTGTGCAGGTTAATGTCAGGGTCTTCAATTCGATTCCATTGGTCCACATGTCAGTTTTTATGCCATTACCAAGCTGTTTTTATTACAGTAGCTCTATAGTGGAGCTTGAGGTTGGGGATCATGATGCCTCCAGAAGTTGTTTTAATGTACAGGATTCTTTTGGCTATCCTGGGTTTTTTGTTTTTCCATATGAAGTTGAGTATTATTCTTTCCAGGTCTGTGAAGAATTGTGTTGGTAATTTGATGGGTATTGTGTTGAATCTGTAGATTGCTTTTGGTAAGATTGCCATTTTTACTATGTTAATCCTGCCTCTCCATGAGCATGGGAGATCTTTCCATTTTCTGACATCTTCTTCAATTTCTTTTTTCAGGGACTTAAAGTTCTTGTCATATAGGTCCTTCACATGCTTAGTTAGAGTAACCCCAAGGTATTTTATATCATTTGTGGCTATTGTAAAGGGTGATGTATCTCTGATTTCCTTCTCAGCCTGTTTGTCTATTGTATATAGGAGGGCTACTGATTTTTTTTGAGTTGATCTTGTATCCTGCTATGTTGCTGAAGGTTTTTATTAGCTGTATCAGTTCCTTGGTTGAATTTTTGGGGTCACTCATATATACTATCATGTCATCTGCAAATAGGGGAAGCTTGACTTCTTCCTTTCCAATTTATATCCCCTTAATCTCCTTATGTTGTCTTATAGCTCTAGCTAGAACTTCAAGTACTATATTGAATAAGTATGGGGAGAGGGGACAGCCTTGCCTTGTTCCTGATTTTAGTGGTATTGCTTTGAGTTTCTCTCCATTTAATTTGATGTTGGCTGTTGGCTTGCTGTAGATTGCCTTTATTATGTTTAGGTATGTTCCCTGTATTCCTGATCACTCCAAGACCTTTATCATGAAGGGGTGTTGGATTTTGTCAAATGCCTTTTCTGCATCTAGTGAGACGATCATGTGGTTTTTTTCTTTGAGTTTGTTTATATGATGTATTACATTGACAGACAGTATGTTGAACCACCCTTGCATCCCTGGGATGAAGCCTACTTGATCATGGTGGATAATTGTTTTGATGTGTTCTTGGAGTCTGTTTGCCAGTATTTTATTGAGTATTTTTGCATCAATGTTCATGAGGGAGCTTGCCTATACTGCCCTGCTCTTAGCCATGATGGTCACGAATTCTAACCCTTGAAAATTGGGAATTAAGTGCTTTCTTTTATAAGCTGCCTGAGCTGGTGTACCTACAACAATCATATATCATTTTGTCATATTTTAAAATGACATACAAACACTATTTTTCATACCAGTGCAAAGTGCTCTTATTAAGCATGGAGGAATACTTATTCCCTTGGGGACACTAAGTATGAGAAAGAGAAAGTTTGAGGGGAGAAGGTAAAAAGGTCATCTCACTCGCCCATCATTTGATGCATACACCACTCTACAAAATTCAGTTCAATCTCCAGTGAGAAAAACATCAGTTCTTCAAAAATTGAATCTCTACAGAAAACTCAGTTTTAATGGGGTCTTTGTCCTAAGCCAAAAAAAAAAAAAAAAAAAAAAATCTCTCTGTCTTCATAACTGCTCACTGGACTCAGCTCTGTCTGTCCTTTGGAACAAAGAGGAAATGTGAACTCAGAAGACCCTTCTGTGAGCAGCTTTCTGCCCTGGCTGCTCCCTCTGTCTCTCCACATACACTCTGCTCTGTGCTTTCCCTTAGAAAACCAGTCACTGTATTTTCAACTCCTCAGGATTACTTCCCCCCCCCACCCCGAGACAGGGTTTCTCTGTGTAGTTTTGGTGCCTGTCTGGATCTTGCTCTATAGACCAGGCTGGCCTTGAACTCACAGAGATCTGCCTGGCTCTGCCTCCCGAGTGCTGGGATTAAAGGCCTATGCCACCACCGCCCGGCCCGAATTAATTTTTTTTAAAGATTTATTTTATCTATTTAATGTGCACTGGTGTCTTGCCTGTATATATTCTGTGTGAGGGTGTCAGGTCCCCTGGAACTGGAGTTACAGACAATTTTGAGCAGCCAGTGCTCTTAACCTCTGAGCCGTCTCTCCAGCCCCAGGATCACATTTAACCGTTGGTTTGCATGTCTTTTCTCTTCTAACTTATAACGACTTAGAGAACAGGAGGAACCACCTTTACTACAAACCAAGTACCCGACAGCACAGACATTCAAGCAGACATAACCGAGAGCCAGGGAATCAACAAGAACAAAGGAAAACAGATCAATTCCCTCGGCCCTTTCATGGGGCACGGTCTTCAGTCCATCCCTGGTCCTAGCAGCTCTCTTCTGAGCTCAGTCTAGTTCCACTGTCCTTTTTTAATGTAGCAGACTCAACTAACTGTCACCTATTTTCACAAGCAGTGCAGTAGTGTGAACATGCCCAGAGTCACACAAGCACCTGCTTTGCCCAGGGTTCCACCTCCTGGCTTAGCAGCCTGGCAGCTTTGTAATATCCTGTTCTCCATGAAAGCAGAAGTCCAGGAACAAGTGACTCTCCCGTGACCTAACCCGAATACACACCCAGAGCCATTATAGAAACACAGTTATCCTATTCCCAGGTGTACAGTGTGGGGTCCAGACAACCATGTCATCTCCCATGGCCCTTACCTTAATGTACTCCACTTTTAAAAGATCTAATCCAGGTTTGTCTGAAGAGCTAATCAAGTGAAGGGGCTTCTTTTTGGATCCTAGATTAAATAAAGAGAGAGAAAGGGTTTGCAGATAAGTTGCTTTTATGAAATTTTAGAGTGTTCTATATGTCTCTGTCTAGTGGTGCTTTAAAAGTATATCTGTGTACATTTTCATGTATATCTGTGTACATTTTCACGGTTCTGAAGTAACCAACAGATATGGAAATATTTCAGCTTAAATCCTTACCATAAACATCTAGTTTACTTAAGAACATTCCCCTTCCCTTTATTCACAGTGTACTCCAAAAGAGTCAAAACTTCTCAAGATATTCTTCAGGCCGCCTGTGTATTTACAGAGCAGCAGAGTGGACTAAGGGTCTAAGAATGTGGAAATGTGAATTCTAATTCATCACTGGCCTTAACCCAAAGCTATCTAACTTTCTTGACTATGAAACAAAGAAAACAGACTGGGACAATCTCTAATGTACTGTTGGATTCTAAAATTGTATAAAGTGTTTATTAGACCCAAATAATTTAAATAATTCCTCTGCTTAAACTAGTGGGGAAGGATACAGAAAGCCTTCTTTTTTAACAGAGGATAACAGTTAAAAATTTCTCTTTAGCAGGCTGTGGTGGTTTATAGCTGTAATCCTAGCTGTTGGGAGATAGAAAGGAGGATCCTTGTAGTACAAGGCCAGCCTAGGCTACACTGTGAGTCAAAGGCCAGCATGGGCTACTTGGTTTCAAAACCAAACAAACACCTCTTTTGAGCTCAAAACTATGTTGTGTATACACACATGTAGAGGAACTGGCTGGTCAACCATTGAATCATGCCCATGTTTTACTCTTCAGTCTGTAAATCCTGCTTCTGGAACAACTAGAAAGTCCCCTATGGTCTCTAGTCTATACCTTTTATACATTGTTTTTTAAGATTCCTTTATTTGACTTTTTGTATATGACTATTTTATGTGCACGTATGTATGTGCACCATGTATGTGCCTGGTACCCTAGGAATTCAGAAGGGTCAGATCTCCTCGACCTAGAATTACAAACAGTTGTAAGCCTCCATGTGGATGCTGGAAATCAAGTCCTCTGCAAGAGCAGTAAGTGTGTGCAACTGCTGAGCCATCTCTCCAGCCCCCGCTCCAGTCTTAACTGACATAAAGAAGAAACAGCCTAGACAATGTATTGTTTACATTCATTACTCATGTCTGCAATAGAAATTCTATCATAATGCATTACCTAAGAAAATTAGTAACATGGGAAACATTATTTTTCTCCTAAACTGGAGTTTATTTTAGTTTCAAACATTT
Source organism: Onychomys torridus (assembly GCF_903995425.1). Taxonomy (NCBI): domain Eukaryota; kingdom Metazoa; phylum Chordata; class Mammalia; order Rodentia; family Cricetidae; genus Onychomys; species Onychomys torridus. The sequence continues at coordinate 61,514,701 of NC_050449.1, read as the reverse complement.
TCTAAAAATCGTAAAAATGTCTTAATATTTGGCTGAAGTATCGGGCAAACCATTGGAGAATTTTAATTGCCGCAAACTAATTCACTAACTCATGTCTCAAATACCTGAGCTCACAATATACATTCCATATACACTGAAACAATAAACTATAGAAGTTTGAGGGTGGGCTTCTGTGCTGTGTGAACACCCTAACCCAGCAGTTTTCAACCTGTGGGTCAGAACCCTTTCACGGGGGTTGCCTAAGACCATCAGAAAACAAAGATGTTTACATTACAATTCATAATAGTAACAAAATTACAGTTATGAAATAGCAATATAATAATGTTATGGTTGGGGTCACCACAACATGAAGGACTGTCTTAAAGGGTCGCCGCAGCGCAGCATTAGGAAAGTTGAGAACCCCTGCTCTAGACTTCAGTATCCTAAGTCCAGGTCTAAACACTAAAATCTGTCATGAACAAGATACAGATCGTGAACAAGTTATTTGGGGTTCTTCAGTCTTTCTTGATTTGTGAATAGGAATGATACTCCCTAACATCAGTGGACTTTCCTGGACTCTGAGGTGGTGGACCATAGTGTTCGAGGCTGCCAACCCCAGTGGCAGGCTTCCAGTGTTCCAGCCAGGGCTCTGTCACTTACAGTTGTCTGAACCTGAGTGAATCATCATCTGCATATTAGCTACATGTGAACTGAAGACAGTAACGTGGATGCTTCACTGCCATTGTGTTACCACCGTGTGGCTATTATACCCACTATCATGCAATGAGCTATTTCATTATAAATAAAACTATTCCAGACACACAAGGGTGCTTTTTTTTACTACTGAGTGCTGTTTCTGTTTCCATGGCCATTACCTTTAATTTCATGGTAATCCAAGCTGATTTTCCTCAAATAGGACACTGCAGTCAGGTCAAATGTCCTCACTGTTGCTTCGGTCCCTAACTGAGTAACATTAAATACTAGAACTGTCTCTTCTTCTTTCTGTTGCTTAGTGAGTTCCAAAATCACCTACAAGAATCCACGGGGCCGTGGAAAGTAGTTGGTAAGTGAGCCATTCATGAAATGACAGAAACAAAGTTCTCCCCCACACACACAACACTGCAGGAGTGAGGGCTCCGACCACAGCCTCCCACCAGACACAAAGACTGGGATTCCCGAGAACTCTAATAGCAAGAGCACAAGCACATGTAAACAAGGCTGCGGTTCTTAATGTCTGTTTTTTAACGTAGAAAAAAACAAATCTATGGATTCTTCCGTGAGTCGTAGTCCCGGTAAAGCAAAAGGTAAGAATGAGCGTTTACACCATATTTAAATTAATTTTGGAAATGACAGTCAAAATATTCAGCCAATAAAAAAATCAAAACAGGTGTGGCAATTTTTAAAAGACAGATAAGAAATTATGTCGGTTGGGGTGGCGCAGCCATGGAAGAGAAGAGCGACCACCCGGAAGCATTTGAAGACAGAGGTCAAGGGCTCTTCTGTTACTGTGGGTCAAAGTATGAAAAAGGAAGGCAAGTCAAAAGCCAAGGGTAGGAAACAGACCAAGACAATACCAGGAAGATTCAGATGTAGCAAAACTGACACGATGAGTTAGGAAAGGCTGTCATTCTGGACTACCAAAGTCAACCATGAACACCTCGGTATTATTTTGCACTTTATGATCAAAGTGATAAGTTATTATAAAAAATTAAAACACAGGAAAGCAAGGGGGAGGGTGAAAAATGGCAATTCTACCAACCTGGAGATAAACACCATCATTTATGAAAGAAAACATGTACATGTAACTAAACGGAATCATATGCCTGTATACTGAAATCTCCTTTACCCCCAAAATATGCTGTGAACATCTCATCAGGTTTTCTTTTTCTATGTGGCCACTCTAAAAACAGGTCTGAGGCTAGAAACCACCATGCCCACCATGCCCCACACATCCCGCACCCAGCTCTGTCTCCAGCCAACCCCATCCCCACACTTTTTGGTTTGGTTTTTTTTTTTCCTTTTGTTTTGTTTGCTGTTTTGAACAGGGTCTTGTTAAACTGACCAGGATGGTTTATATCTCCAGCAGAGCCTGAATCCAGCAATCCTCCTGCCTCAGCCTTCTGGATAACTAGGAGTACAGGCCTATGCCACCATAATTGCTTGGCTTTCGACATGACTTTTTTTTTCCATTTTACATACCAACCACAGTTCCCCTTTTCCGCCCTCCTTCACACCCCCCAGTGACTTTTAAAGGCAAAGAAAAAGAGTTCCTAAGTTTTCTTGGCTAACATTTTCACATTATACATGCACAACAATGGCCAACACTATTTAGCTCAAGGGGAAGTCTCACTGCATGTGGAAGCACAGGCCCATAATCTCAGGGCTCAGGAGGGAGTGCTGCAGGTAGGAGGGAAGTCACAGGTTCAAAGAAAGCCTCAGCTACATAGTGAGATAGCGAGTTCAAGGTCAGCCTGGAATACACAGCAAAACTCTATTTAAAAAAAAAAAATTAAAAGAGCTGAGACTGGGGATGGGGTGATATATACATCTACACACAAAAACAATTTTTATGCAGAAATGCAAATCCTAATTAAGAGACCTGAGCTTTTCCAGAATAGATTGCACACACACTGATCCCCTTAAGCCATTTTTTTAAATCATCTTCATGGTTCTGAAATCGTGTGTGCCTTTGTGGAGAAAGGCACAGCTGGTAGAAAACTAGAACGCCACATTTTTAATGCACCTGAAGCTGAGGTCAGCTCCCAGTACAGAAGACCAACAGGAATGTGTTCATAAACAGAAAACATATACCTCTTTAATCTCAAACTTCAGCAGAAGATTAACCAGCTCCTCATTTGGAACCTCAGGGGCTTTTTTCAGTTCTGAGGCTTTCACAGTTCTGACAGTCTGCGAGTCTCCATCCTCAGCATCAAAATACTCATCATCAGAATCTAAAGCAAAGAGACATGCATTAACCACGACAGTATTCACTGAGAACCCACCCGGACACTAAGCCTAGACCTAACAAAGTCCATTCATGCAAGAATCCTCATATTCAGATGTAAATATTTGCAATTTTTCAAGTCCCAAAGTGACTAGAACCAGCATGTAATAAAACTTAAACCAAACAGTACTCTACTATCTTTCCAGAAGTGACTCATTCTTCACTTTAGTTCATTCATTAACCATTCAGTAAACTATTTATAGGACATCATCTACATGTACCAGCATGTGACCACCACAATGTAAACTACAGTGGCCAGGCCTTGACCTTGTTAGATATGACCTTGTCTCCACGAATTTTACATTCTATATTCTAATTTGAAATTGTAAGACATCACTTAGCCCTGGTTAGAGAAAAGTATCACAGAGAAATACAACAACTTATTTAAATATTTGGAAAACACTGTCAACTCCATCATCTTCCCTTAAAAAAACAACAAAGCCTTTTCATTTATCCAACAATGAGACACGAGTGTTGGTTGACAGCAGAGCTAGAATGATGCTTTCAGAACCCCTTACTTTCTGAAAACACTCTCACTACATAACTGTGTGTAGGTTTAGCATCACAGAGAAACAATATTTTCTGGTCTTCACCTGATTCCATTCCATCTAGCAACAGTGACGTGCCAAGAAGACCTTTCGTCCCTCCTGAAAGAACAGGAATCGAGGCTACCTAAGAAAGAACACAGAAGTTTGGTTTTTTTTTTAATACATGCTGAAAAGAAGGATTAAATATTACAGATGAGGTCTTTCTATATCCCAAAAAGCAATAGGGGACAGAGGAAGATGGGAAGATAAGTACACATATCACATTCAGATCTTCAAGAAACTAAGTCAATCAAATAATGGTCTACTGGAATTTACAAAGTATTAAAATTTATAAAGATAAAATTATGCACAAATTAAATAAGTAAGTCTATGTATCTTTGTGTATCATTTAATTGCCGTGGGTAATGACATGAAAGTCCACATTTATCACAGGGCCCTCGATAATGGCATTTTACATTTACAAATCATCATCAGCTAACTTTCTCAAACTTCTTTTCTAAGTCAGTGGAATTTCAACATTTATTTCAAGCTATGAAGATTACTCCAATTAAAGTGACCCAGAACATTTAAGACCCACCAAAAAAGAACAGTTTCAAGTTTGTATTTTATTTGCAAGCTTACTTTAAAGCCTTATATTCCTACTTCTATATAAGGTATATTTTATAAATGTGAACAACCTTTTCCTTTCATTTCTGTTGTTTTTTACATTGGTTTGCTTCTTTAGAGGCAGAGTCTCAATGGGTAGCCCTAGTGGGCCTGCAACTTGCTATGTAGAACAGGCTGGCCTTGAAATCAGAGATTTCCCTGTCTCTATGCAGGCCCCATTTCTGCATCTTTGATCCTTTTGGTTAGAAAGCCTGTCCTTAAACTACCACCACTACTCTAAAGGTGTGGTTTTCTAGAAATCACCTTGGCATTTCTACTACAATCACTTACTCACCTGTCTCTCTGGAGACTGTGTGGATGACTTCTGGGGCAAGGGTATACTATTAATCAAACACAGCGTATCTTTTATCTTCTGGTCAGAAATCCTCACATGCATCAAAGGAAGTCCTCCTGACACTTTAAATCTAAAAATACAATTTGAGTGAGGTCTCAGGAAGGAAAAGCAAATAGGCAGGAAATAATGTGGTGAGGTCAATGGCTGGCCAGCCATGTTTGAATCCGTCATACTTAGATGCACACTTACAGAACAGAAAGTTCTCTGTAAGCCAGTTTTCCAGACCATCTAAATCTATCTTCCTTAAGCAGTAAGCCTTTTTAAATGAACTTTTTTTAAAAACAGTGTTTCACTATGTAGGCCCAGCTAGCCTGGAACTTGCTATGCAGATCAGACTGGCCTCAACTCACAGACTCTCTGCCTCCTAGGTGCTATGATTAGGAGAGTACACTAACACACATAACCTAAAGTTAAGTAATGCATTATAAAAGTCCTTTTGAACACACTTCACTACTATTAAAAACCAGAACCACAGTGTCTGGCCCATCGCTCTCTATCACCTTGTCTTGCCCTGCTCTGTTTATCCGTTACACTGATATATGACATGTGACATGTGGGCTTATTTCCTGTCCCTTCGGGTTAAAATGTAAGCTCCCTGAGGTCATCTGTTTTTCTGCTGAGTGTCCAGCCTGCTCTGGCAGTTGTTATATCATCTTTCCTTATACTATGTGGCTGCCTCGTGTCTGTCTCCTAGTGTCTTGACCACAGGCTGCTCACAAGCTTGTTCAGCTGACCCTCCAGCTGCCTGGCCAAGCTGTGAACAAGCCTGCAGATCCCTAACTCTTAAAAGGGTTATTGGCTGGCATTCACTGCAACAGGTTTTAAGTAAAATTCTTAGTACAAATTGTCACTATTAGGAGAAAAAAAAAAAAAGGTCTTTAATGAATGGCTTCCTTCTAGGAAATTAGAATGAATGCAGACAAGTATGCAGAAAAAAAAAAAAAACTGTAATAAACATAGAGTGGAAATCATGAAGATTAAAGAAAATGGAAACAAAATAGAGAAATAATTGAACCCAAAAGCTGGCTCTTTCAGAAGAAAACTGATAAACCTTAGACAGACTGATGAGGAACAAAGAGAAACAAAGGCACTAACTGCTTGTACTGGAACCAGAAAGCAAACATCCACAGTTTGTTCCTAATGCATTAGAAGGTAACAAAGACTGTGAGCACGTTTTACAACTCAACAGCCAAACTGATCAAATTCAAAACATGCAATGCTTACCTAGAACACTTCAAACATAGAAAAGATCATTCAAAACAGCTTCCACAATTTTTTAATACTCTCTAAAAGAAAACTGTAGGCCTAGAACACGTTAAGCCTGTGAAGGATCTCCTGACAAAACATTTAAGTAACCATATGATGAATCTTAATCAGATTGGAAGAAGCCAAACAAAAGTTAAAATTCTATGGTTTCATTCATGGGAAATTCTAGAAAAGTCTACCAAATATTCCTATCAGGGAACAGACCAATTATTTTCCAAGGAAAGAAGTGGGAACAGGAAAAAGGGAAGGCAGGGCTCAAAGAACCTTCCATAGATGAGGAATATGTTATCTCAATTGTGATGATGACCTCATGCAGACATTTGTATGTCACAAATACAAAATCTGGTTTTAGAAAGACTCTGTTTCATGAGAATATACTAAACTCAAAATCTACTTTCTACTTTTTATTCCCTTAGACTTTTCTTGGGATTGCATGTGGTTTAATGACAAAAAAAAAAAAAAAAAAAAAAAAAAAACCTAATTTCCTTTGAGATTTTTATTTCATTGATATTAAATCTTGACTCTCACACATTCAGAATCTCAGATAACCAATTTTTATAGAATGTAAAAATCTAAATACGAATTCTGAAGTAAAAGAGACAACATATGGCTTAGTCAGGGATACTATTGCTGTAATCAAACAACATGACCAAAAGCAACTTAGGGAGAAAAGGGTTTATTTGGCTCACACTTCCATATCACTGTTGATCATCAAAGGAAGTCAGGACAGGAACTCAAGCAAGGCAGGAACCTGAAGACAGGAGTTGATGCACAGGCCATGAAGAGTGCTGCTTACTAGTTTGTTCCCATGGCTTGCTCAGCTTGCTTTCTTATATAACCCAAGACCACGTGCCCAGAGATGGTCCCATCCACAATGGGCCGGGCCCTCCCCCACCTATCACCAATTAAGAAAATACCCTACAGGCTTTCCTACAGGCCAATCTTATGGAGACATTCTCTCAATTAAGGTTTGTGGTGATATTTTCTTAGTTTTCCTTTGTTATAATAGAAAGTAAATTAGATATAAAACTTTAGACTCACAAAGACAAGATGGATAATTAAGTATTTTCTTTCATTTTGCCAAATGCAAATGATTAGAAATTGTTACTGTAATTCTTACTTAATAACTGTTTTTGTTTTATATAGTTTTACTATATTAAGGTTAAAACCTTCCTTTTTAATTAGACAAAAAGGGGGAAATGCTGTGAGATTATCCTCTTATATACTATAAAGATTTGTCACTTGAATTGATTTAATAAGACGTTGACTGGCCAGTAGCCAGGCAGGAAGTAAAGGCGGGGCAAGCAGACTAGGAGAATTCTGGGACGAGGAAGGGTGGAGTCGGGAGTTGTCAGCTAGCAGCAGGGGAAGCAAGATGAGAATACCACACTGAAAATGTAACAAGCCATGTGACTAAACAGAGATAAGAATTATTCTTTAATTTAAGTGTAAGAGCTAGCTAGTAATAAGCTTGAGCTACCAGCCAAGCATTTATAAGTAATATTAAGCTTCTGAGTCAATTATTTGGGAAACGGTTGCTGGATATTTGGGAGTTGCTGGCCAGACACACAGAAATTTCTGCCTACAAAGGTTTCCTCCTCTGAGATGACTCTGGCTTGTGTCAAGTTGACATAAAACTAGCCAGCACAACATACTATACAAATAAGTATTTTCTTTAAAGTGTATTTGTGCTATAAGATAGAATAATCACTGTTATTTCCTCTTCCACATATATCCATCTCTATTTCCCTAAACTTCAGTAGCTGATATAGATGTAGCACCCTTGTTGTTTTCTATTACAAAAGATTCATACATACCTGGCCATTCTAACATCTTTCTCCACCATTGCCTTGGCCAACTCAACATGAATATCCATGGGTTGCAATATGTGCATAGTTGATGGATATTGGAATCTACACTTTTTCCAGTTTTCCTCTTTAAAAATAAAAATTTAAATATTAAATAACCTTTTAAAATTATCAGATATTCTGTGCAAAATATTACATTGCTAGAAAATACTTAACAAATTTAATGAACAACTTTTACTTCCTTCAGCATACAAATTAAATCATCTGTATTTTAACACAGATTGGTAGAAGACAAAAAAATATCAAAAAATACTGCATGTGTAATAACCACTATTTTTCCAAAAAAAAGATTCTAAAGACAGATTTCCCACGTGGCTACCATAGTCCCATGCAGACCTTTATCCACGACAGGGACTGAAGAGCTCACTGTTCAAATACTTATTTGTAAGGACATACAAAGGAGAAGGCAGTGTTGATGATGGTCTATGTAAATACTCTCCTTTCAGAACCTCTGAGGCTCCTGACAGGCACCGAGCAGATATGTTATCTTACTGTTAACAGAGCTCACTCTGCAGGGTAGAGCATGGCCTCTGCATGCAGAGATTACATCCTCGGGCAACTTTCCACAAAAGGACAGGCTCAAAGATATTTAATCAACACCTACTTCTTCTAGTAACAAAAGGAATAGGGTGGACCAAAAAACTGTACATAAGCAACAGAAAACACCAACGCTGTGAGAACATAAACTATTTTTAAGTTTTAGGAGTGTATCTACAGGATGAGTATCTGTAGTGAAAACACGGGAGAGCAGAGAAGATATCCTAAATTTCAGATCTGAGACTACGTCCGTATACATAGTGAGATATCCTGAGAATGGGACCTAAGTTTAATCACAAAGCCCACTTGTGTTACAGACACATCCTACATGTAGCTCAAGGGCCATTTGGCATCTATGTGCTTTAAGTGCAGCCCATATCTGAGATTACATTCAGGATTTTTACTTGTGGCATCATATCAGCATTCAAAATGTCTCAGATTTTGGAATCGCTCACATTTAGGATTTTGGATCAATGATGTTTACCATAGTATTTTTTTAGATATAGTATTCTTTAAAGATATGTTTCTCGGATACCTATAAAAGTAGTTAAAACAATGCAAAAATAAAGACTGGGCTAAAACAGTACATATTTTCAAATAAAGGCAGCATGGAGAACATAGAAACATCTCAAAACATTAGAACAGAAGCGTTTGAGCCAACTGTAACTTCTGCTGTGTTCTGACAGCTCACAGTCATGCTACAGATAGAGGCCATGCACAAACTGAAGTTTACCCTAGGACTAACAGTCTGTTATAACTGTGACATCCTGCACTGGGCCACTCCTACTGAAGTGATCAGCAGGACAAGTGCACAGGACAGTGGCTGGGACTGATACCCAGGAGCAGACAGACCCATGCACACACACTGCCAAGCCTAATAATGCATACATGTACACCCCCACAGCTACTGAAGCTAATCTGACAGCCCTAAGAGCTGAGCAGTGGCTGACCTGCTTTTGCAAAGAGCAACTGTACACTCTTTATTTCCACATCAAACTTGTCATATGCCTTGTCTATTATTTCTTCCAGAGATGAATTAGTTGTCTTCTGTGTACCTTGGTCTTTACTGCTGAGCTAAAATGGAACGAAGGAAAAAAACTGAATTATTTTACATAACATAAAAGTATACATATTACACACTTTGTCAAATTTCGAAACTTCCAACTGAAGAGAAGGAGACTTTCTTAATGAGCTCATATTCTGCCTAGTTTCCTGGTGATTTGTAAGCAATTGTTAGGAGTACAGTACCTCACCACATGTCTGTTATGCTTGAGTAAGAGATGCTGAGCACATCAGCGCTCACTGAGCCAACTGCATAGCTGTCCTGGCCAGCTCCTGCCTCTGTCTGACTCCTAAGAGGTAGGTACTGCCAACGATGGCTCGGCTCTCCTACAGCCCACCCTGAACTCCTCACCTTCTCCACACTACCATGAAAGAAGCCATTAGGACCAGCTCCAACCTACTTCCTTTCCCCTTCCCAGATGGAATCAAGGCTCAATTCAGTTTAACTGTTACCTTTTGCCAAATCCTTAGATTCAACGAGATGCAATATCCAAAACCCAACTCTAGTTGCTTAGAGCAATCAAGTATACATTTATGATCTATAGATATATAACACATTGTACATGTGTATATATGACATAATGATATATATTACACATATATAGAGATAATTTCCTGTCAAAATATATGGCCCAAAAAATGACACTGTAAAATTAGACTCTATAAACCATGAAAACTAAGATAGTTTCTCCCCTATTAAGTAGGAAAACAGAAAAATCATCCATCCAGCCCTCAATGCCATATTATTGCCATTACAGGAATCTCTAATGACATTTCTTTGTTTGAGTAGCCATATAATACATGTGAAATAAGTCTAGGCTTAATTTAAGTGAACTTAAGAAAAACAGCAAGATATGAGACATACAGTTAGCAAATTTGTCAAAGATAAAAAGAAAAAAGTACACATACACCTACCTGAAAAGTACCAAAATCCAAAATGAGAAGATTTGACTTTTCATGGTGAAAACCTGTCTGCGGAATTATTAGGTAAGAAGGCTTTAGATTGATCCTTAAATCAAGGGTTTTCCGAGTCTCGATAATATGTGTAAGTCCTAAAAGAAGGCCAGGAAAAATGATAAGGTGATGCTGTTACCACAAAGACTAGGAATTAAACTTGAAAGGTATTAGTGTCGGGTCTGTCAAAAAATAGATTCTCTGTTCATCGTGTAAACACCGCACTGAGTTGACAGGAAACAAACGTCCCATAGCATATACACATAATACAGTAAATCCTAGGTAACTAGTATTTGTCTGGGCAGCCTGATGAAATAGTCTGCTGCGTCCTTTAAACTAGGTATGCACAGCATGGTGAATGGCTTGGAGGAAGGAGATGGAGGGTCACCTCAAGATCATTCAAAGGCACAGGATCTTGGATGTCAGGCAGACAGAAGCATCTGTCCTTCCATTCCTCTTTCTCAGGCAGTCTAACAACTTATACAAGCCTGGGTCGGCCACAGAACGCAGCCCAATTTTAAAACAGAAATAAGACGACCTCAACTACTTGAACCACACACAATGTTTCCATTGCGATGGACATGTTTCAAGTTTAGTCGGTGCAGAAAGACACACTAAAATCTCACCTGTAGCTGTCCTCTCCTTAATTTCCTCCAGCTTCATCAATGTGGCTGATGTAATCTGCTCAAGATCCAACCCCTTATCTGACTGAAAGAATTCAACTACAGCATTGATAGTTTTCTGTAAAAAAATTTTAAAACACAACAGGTTAGATGTCAAATGTGTGTTATAAATCTAAAGGATTTACTTCAATTATAAACAGCTGAGGCTTTGAACTAAGGAATCCAAAGATACTCTCTGCACTCCCTTCAGGAGGGAGAGACAACTGTGAGCACGGGAGAGCCTAGTGAGCTTACTGGAGAGAGGAGAACCTGCACATTTCACAGCAGTGGCAAGAGGTCTAAGCGGCATGTGGTACTAGCAACTGACATGACCTCTGGTTTCAGCCTCCAGTTAGAGTAAACCCATCACTGTACTTGGATTCTGCCACACTCTGACATTTGGAAGAGAAACAAGGGGAAAGTTGGTCACTCTTACCTACGTATAAAACCTGAATATACAAATATCAGAGATTTTATAGGATGGAGAATGTTCTGGAGATCAGCTGTACAGCAACTTAGTACAGTTGTGAATGTGCTAAACAAACTGAAACAAGGTCTTACAATGTGTAAGATGGTAAATCTTGTTGTGTGTGTTCCACTATACTATAAAATCTTTTCAACTTTATCTTATCATCTGTGTGTGACTGCTTGTGCACAGGCACACACATGCATATCATAGCACATGGAGGGGGGTCAGAGGACAGTTCTGTGGAGTCAGTTCTCTACTGCCCTTACATGGGTTCCAGCAATTGAACTCAAGTCATCAGGCTTGCACGGCCAAGTGCCTTTATCCACTGAGCCATCCTTTCAACACTAAAACAAACTTCTTAAAAACTTGTGTGTGTGTGTGTGTGTGTGTGTGTGTAGTCTATGTGTATGTAATATATAATCATGTGCATGTGCAGGTGAGTGCACCCATTCACATGTGCAGAGGCCAGAGGAGAACATGCAGTCCTGTTCTGTCACTCCCTGCCTTCTTCCCTTGAGTCTGGGCTTCTCACTGAAGCCAACAAGTCCCAGCAATCCCCCTGCCCACCCCCCACAGTGCTGGCTCACAGGCACATGCATGCCCATGCCAATGTTTTACTTGAATGCTGAGAATTCGAACTCAGAGCCTCGTGTTTGCATATTCATGTGCACTTACGTATTAAGCCAACTCCCCAACAGCTTTAAGTCACTCTCTGCCTACACTTACAGCATCATAGATGACCTCCACAGGCTGGGACTGAACGATCAGAGTCTGGTCAGCAGGACTGTTCTCAGGGTTGGTTTCAAACTCAATTTTGAGCAAGGACGATGAAGTGTCGCCAATGGAAGCCACAAGTGATGGCACAATGTCTTGTTGTCGCAAGCCTGTGACGTACCAATGTTCTAATTTTGCTTCTATCCTATCCAATTAGGAAAAAAGCAAGCATGTAACAGATGAAGTGACAGCTATTCCTTTGAAAATTCCTTTGAGAACCAGCCCTATGGCCAAAGTTAGGCTCATCTTCTGAGGCTGGCCTTCGTTTACCTACAATACCTGCCTCTGCTGCTGTCGGTCACTGTCTTATTAGCTCTTCACCATCCACATGAAAACCCACTTTAGTCAACCCCAGCACTTGGCACACATCTGGTCACCGTGTTGAAAGACAAACAATACCACCATCCTGTGTCCACGCCACTCCCACATCCTGCTCCTCTTTCTCCTGGCATCCTTCCCACCCAGCTGCCTACACCTCCTCCTGTCTCAGATAACTCCTGCTGACAGCTGAGCCGTGCAGTCTACCTGTGGGCATTTCACACCATGCACCATGGTAAGTTGTCTAATGTGTTAAATGGTCTTGAACTAATTTTTTGTATATACTCTTACCAAATGCAATGTAAAAGTCCTGAAAACAGAAATGTACTACACGCTGAAGAGCTGCCGTGTGCAGACACTCTAATAAAACACTGCCCAGCAAACACTGGCAGAGGCAAGGAGGAAAGACAGAACAGTGACTTACACCATTCACCATAAAACATAAACAAATCTTCTTTCATGCTGCATAAAATTACATAATTGAGCCAGGGAGTGGTGGCGCATGTCTTTAATCCTAATATATGGGGGGCAGAGGCAGGCGAATCTCTCTGAGTTTGAGGCCAGCCTGGTCTACAGACTGAGGTCCAGAACAGCCAGGGCTACTGAGAGAAGCCCCGTCTCGAAAAACCAAATATATATTTGGAGCCTAAAATCCTAAATGTAAATGAAAATGAAGTTTAACTTCTTAAAAACTTACTTAAGTGCTTGTGCTCCTGGTCGCTGGGATACTTGGGTACCCAAACCAATTATCTGAATTCTCAGGATTTCTGGAACATTCTTATTTTCTCTTATTATAATAGAGGTGCTCACCAACTTCAGAGTCAGTACATGGGCCACATACTAAACAGGAATGAATGAAAATGGTTATCATGCGAATGAATTCTGACTTTCATTGTTTCATCTTAAATACGTCGAATCATCAAATGACTCAACAAAACCTACAGGTCCCAGCACCTACACAGTCTACAGACTCTCCATAACTGAACAAGACTAGAAAACTCAATGCAAGGCTACTTGGATAGACAACACACCTGCAGATGATCCAAGCTCATCTGCTAAGTTTTAAAGAAACAGTGGCAGAGGGAGGAAGAAAATCTCCACTGAGAAGCTTCCACTTAAGCCGACTCAGCATGTAACCAATCTTCTAGCTGAGGAAAAGAAAAACTATAGGCAAAAATACCTGCTGGACATCTGTAGAAATTTACACACACACTACACAGACACACATATGCACACAAACAAACACATTACACAGACACACACACATGCCCATTACACACCTACATGCACACACATGTGTGCAGACACTCCAAATGAAAAATGTACTCAGGACAGACAGCCACTGGGGAGACAATGTGGAATCTGGGGAGGTGCTTCCCCCTCCAGAGTGTGTGAACTTTCAAGAGCATGAAGACAGCCTCTGAGGTGAGTCTCGCCAGGAAGACACCAGGAATCACCACTAGCACAAGGCAGCGGCACTGAGGAAACACGGTCCTCTGGTATGGTCAAGACCCGGGAACAAACAGCTAAAGGGAATCAGAGGAAACTCTTCAAATGAAGAGCAGAACGACTTAGAAACACAGAAGGAAGACATCACAAGGGCACGGCTCACATGGTGAGGAAGCATTGTGGCAGAAACTATTCACGATGGTGAGACCCTGGACAGCCAAACTATGTGAACAAGAGCAAGTGTAAATTTATACCACAGTAAATGCTGAAAACCGAAAAGAGTTTAAAAACCTTTCTCCACTCGATGGCCCCGTATCTTACATGAGCAAGACTAAGTGGACTTAGTGAGCTGGCAGAGACAGGGAGGATGGGGGACGAAAGAAGAAAACAGTAATAGTTGGGAGAGGGACATCTGGGGATGTGGGAAGATGGAAGAGGGAAATAGAGATGGATTTGATCATATTTCATTGTCTTCCTATACGAAATTCTCAAGAATACAGGAAAATTAGAAAACTGTACTATGAGAAATGTAAGTAAATAAAAGTGCCCTTCATTGATTAAAACAACATACAAAGGAAATGAATGAACATAAATGTCACTTGGATACAGTACAGCTCACAGTGTAAGCCAAACAGCAACTGAATCATGGACTCAAACTCTTTTTAAAAAGGAATCAACAACCTAGAATTTTAAACACAAAAGTGGTGGGAGTATCCTTAAGACACATGGGGAAACAATAGTTATTTACAGAAAAAAACAAAAATTTAGGAAACTAATTACAAACAGATCTTCATTAGAGGGAAGAAAACAGCAGACATCACTCAAGAAAAGGGAAATAAAGGCAATGTTAGAGACAGAGCAATGAGGGGACCCAAGATGCAACTGGATGACACTTCCCATCTCCCCAAAATCATCTCTGGAGTCAACATAACCTCTAACGGTACCACAGCAGCATGTTTTCCCGAAAGCACAAGACACAAGACCTGTAAGTACACCCACAAAGAGTCCCACAGTCTACAGTGGAGGACAAACCTCCTCACCTCACTTAAAGTGGCACTTACAAATGATCACACAAGAAGGCCAACAAGCCACGGAAACACGCTCAACATCATTATCAGGAAAAATATAAATTAAAAATACAGTGGGACTGCATGCCATCCCTTAGAATGGCTCAAAGTAAACATGTGAAAAATGACCCATCACAATGAGTGATGTGTGAGGAACTTCTTCTTTTTTTAAGTTTTACATGGATCTACCCTATGACCCAATAATTTCACTCCTAGGTATTTACTCAGTGGGAATGAAAACACACAATTTTGAAAAAAGTGGGGGGCAAGCAAACTAGAAATAAAGACAACCCGGATGTCTTTCAACAAAAGCACTAATAAGTAAGTTCTGGTAGTTTCAAATTATACAATCCTGCACAGCAAGAAAATGAATAAAATACATTAGGTGCAACAGCAGAGATGGCTCCAAGGACAAAGGCAGACAAGAGAAAACATGCTCTGTGCTTCCCTTTACAGAAAGATGAAAAATACGCAGAACAAAATCACGGTGTCCATAGCAAAACACCCAAGGAAATGAAAGAAGTGACTGTGGACGCTGGTTATATCTGGGGAAGAGATGGGGGAGGTGTAGGGATTCCAGAATGGCTGCAATATTGCAAACCTTGACACTGGCAGTCCCTGTAGCCAGGGACTTTTCAACCTGTCAAATACGCAGGATGCTTTTGAACTGTTCATTCTTGCTATGCGCTAAACTTCACAAGAAAAAAACGTCTTAAAGGCTCAACCGCACACTCGAACAAGGATTTTCACCAGGCTCTTCCTCTACTCACTAAATCAAGTAGTCCTCCAGCTGAGGACTTTTGACTGGGAAGACTCCAGAACAGCATTAGGCAACCAAACTAAGGACAACATATTTTCAGTAGCTACTTAGAGCATCACTAAGTTAGCCCAACTCAAGATAACCCAGCAAGTGAATCAAGATACTTGTGAAGGCACCGGACACCTACCTGCTTGGGCAAAGCCAAGTTGTAGGTACTCTCACTATAGCCAATGGCAGTGAAGAGCTTGTCTTTCTCCTCTGGAGTCATGAGATCATCGATGGCTACGAGACAAGACGATCATTTAGGAAACGAATGGCTAAGGTTTTAAAGACAATTTTTTTTAAATAATCAATAAAAATATTATGTTGGGAGAAAAAGTCCACAGACACAAATGCTAAAGCAAAATCATCCACCTAATTCCTTCTAACACTCTACTTTGGTTCATTTAAAAAACAAACAAACAAACAAAAAACCACCCTGTATTTGACTGTATTAAGAAACTGCAAAAAGACACTCACCGCTAAGGAAATTCAGTTCTCAGTTATACACATTTTTAAATTCACTGAAAATTTCAAAACTTTCCTTGTCATTAAAATCCATCTAAAAGTTCACAAAAACGAATACAGAACACTGAGACCTCTAAGTATGAACATGCTAAATTTCTCACATGTCATTTTTTCAAGAACTTTCAAGTTCTACTCCAGGTAGAAAAACAAAACAACTCCATAGCCTGTCCCATGTGTTCACGTGTTCCTCTGCTGGGCGTGTGAAGCAGAATCTGAATGGCTGTTCCTTGTCAGAGGATGATGACTGCCTGCCTTGAGACTTACTTTCAGGGATCAATGAGTCCTCATCTTTCTTCTTAGATTCTTTCTTTCCCCAAAACCCACTAAACCAGCCACGTTTCTCGCCTGCCTCAGTAGACTTTTTCCTTAATTTCTGTCCAGAATGAATGACCTGAAAAATAAAAATTGAAGATTCATTCAGAAGAAACACTCTGTTCACTGTTAAGTATAAGCACGGTCAATTTTGTTTAATGCTTCAATAGAGTAAGACAGGAGAGGAGGCCAACTCTTTCTGAAATGATACTCACAGAATGGCCTGGATAGTGTGGTTGACAGATAACCTACTTCCTGCACCTACTGATAGGATCTGGGGAAAGACACGCTGTTTAGCTATAGCTAAGGACTTCATGAATCTCCCTATGTACTGAAATATGCAGGTGTCTAAGGAGACACTAGAAGAACAGGTTTATAAAATGAAAAGGATTCTTTAAAGGAAGATGCTTCTGCACCCATGATGGAGTAATCTAAAAAGCACATTTCAGAATCTACGCACATTACTGGTGTGCTAACTAGTTCACAGTGGGAAGGAGATGGTGACAGAAATGGTCCTCAAATCCCATCTCACCTCTTGCCTGAAATAAATCCTAATGCGCTTCCTAAAGATCCTTAGCCCATCTTTCAAAAACCAGGCAACAAGTATGAAGAAGGGGTAAATGATTTAGACTCTACCTTCCCTGATTTCAACAATCTGCCAATTCACTTTCAAGAGAATTTTCAATGGAGAGCGAATCATTAACATCCTTAAGTATCCCATAACAAAAAGTAAAAACAATCCAAAAGAGAAGAAAAAGTTAAGTTCTATAGTGGAAGAGGAGGTTTGATAACTGAATATAAGGCTAAGCAGGGGGAGGGGTGGGGAAATAAATGTTCAGTGTTTGTCTGATGTGACCATGAGTGCAAGCATTCAAGAGCGAAGAGAGAGAAACAGACAGGAAAAGATATCAAGATGTATGAAACAGGGGGTTTTCATTCTAGCATTAACATATATATGTGCATATACACTATACATTGTGTGTTTGTATAATATACATTTTAGATAGACGTTTGCATGTAGTGTTTGTGTATAGACAGAATGAGCAAGAAAGACAGACAGAGACAGTCAGTCATCCAAAAAGGAAAGAAGAAAGGAAGATTATCTGAAGCATTCCACACATGTAACAGGTCGGGTCTGAAGCTCAGCAGCCACTCAGGTGCATCTGTAACAGGTAGTCACAGGTGGTCAGGTCACTCTCCCTGGCAGCCCTTTTCTGCCTGGATCTGGAGCTGTGTTGATACAGCTCCCTCCTTCAACTCCACAACACCCCCTGGTCACCTCTGAGTTGTTTCCCATCGCTGAGCATGACAACAGAAGGCTTTCGATCTCTGCAACTCCCCTCTACTTCCTTAGGTGATTTTATTCCATCTCACTGGTCTACCACATCTTGAATTGATACGCGCACCATAGACTTCTCTTCTGAGCTCTGAGTTCACATTCCTACATCTGATGTGAACCCTGATCTTCTCACACCACACCCAAGCTGTTCTACCCAGTCTCTTCCCCATCTCATGAAAGATCTACACTTTCAACTGTCTAAACCCAAGGCTTTCTAACTCTCAAATCTAACCTATATCAGGTTCTGCCTTCCAAACATGTAGACTCTGGCACACTGTATCTATTCCATTGTAAGCGATCTCTACCATGTTCCTGTCATCCATCCCCAATCAGCTCAATACCAACTGGTCTCCCTATTTGTACCCTCATCCTCTCTCCTACAGCTGTTTGCAAGGCAGCTAGGATGAATTCTAAAGCATGCCCAATTACAACATCCTGTTTCTCAAAAGCAATATTAAAGACTTGCCAAGTCAGAGTAAAAGCCCAAACCCACAGCTGCTTCTAAGAAGACCCTACACAAGATAGTGATTGTTGTGCCCAGATCGCGACCCCCAGAGAGACCACCGAAGACAAGCATGCTGGAATGCAAAAGCAAGGTTTAATTCTGGATATCCAAAAGCAATACAAGCCAAGGCAGGGACTTTGTCCAGCAGATCCAACACAGTGGAGGCTAGAAGAAGTGCCTGCCTCTCTGCAAGCTCAGTTTTTAAAGGCAAAAACCACAAGGTTACATCATTTTGGGGTGTTAATACAGGTACAATTCTGATTGGCTCGCTTCTAGGGCTTTCTAGAAATCATGGCTTATTCTTATTTCTAAGGGGGTGGTTGCCCACCACCATTTCTCATTGGCTGCCCTCAGGTGGGGGCATTTCTACGGTCAGTTACCCAGGAAACCAGGGTTGGAACATTCTTTGGTCAAACAGTTACATAGGGAGCCAGGGAGAGGACATTCCATAGTCCTTGTGACTACCTTGTGACTCTGTACTTTTACACTTCCTGGTTTCTGCAATCTGGACTGACTGGTTTCAGTAACTTGTGGCCTATTCCAGTAACTCATGGCCTGTACCTAAAAGGAGAAATCTTAGGCCTTAGTTTTAGGGTGAAAGCATTTTGGTCTTATTTCTAAGATGGCTCATTTTGGTCTCACAGTGATCTCCCGGTTCCCAGCAGCACCACTTCCACTACACGCTGCCACTTCCTGTACCTCACAGTGGCTGCCACCCCCCCCCCTCTGTTACAGCATTCCCTGAAGGAGCCCAATGAGCTCCCAGCCGGAATCCTTTAAACTGGGACCATGTATCCTCTGCTGCTGGTTCAGCTCTGCCCTTGGACACCTCCCTGCCATCTCCCTCACCCTCTGGTCATCAGTCCAAGCTCCCTTTCTGAGTGAATCTGTCTCTGGCCTCCTGTTTAAAACTGCAGTCCCAATTATCATCATGGTCTAGCCCCAGCACTCTATGTTTATGTTTAACTGTATGTTTACTATCTTCCTCTCCCACTGGAAGGGATTTCTTTGTTTTGCTCACTCACATATGCTAATACAAATGACAAAGAAGAAGGAGAAAAGAATCACTTACTTAGTCATTCCTGAGGGCCGGGCCCATAACAGTCCAAGTGTTTTAAATGAACTATCACATACCCCCATAATAAGGACGGGACACAGGTCCCATTATAAATGAGAAAACCAAAGCACAAAGAGATTAAACAGCTAGCCTCAGGTCAGAAAATCAAAAGCCTGCACAACTGGGACCATCTGACCTTCAAGTCCACACACTTAACCATAATCTAGAATGACAGAAATCCGTTAAGTTTTTGCTAGATAAATGAATAAATACATGTGCTTTTGTCTCACTTTAAAATGAGTATGGACTGGACGGACAGCTGATTGATACAGCCTGGCTCAATCCCCAGCATCACAGAACAGAACTAGCCTTTGAGAGCTCTAGAAGGACTTAAAAGGAAAGGCAGGCAGCTATGGGCAGGAGCTCAGCACTCCAGAACACGCACATAGCCTTTCTTCTGCTGATCTATGTTTTCTAATGGTTCTATAAGCTCTGCTTAATCTGAAATTCATCTTTAATCACTGCAAAGGAAGAGAAATGACCAAAAACAGGTACAAAAAGTCCTGGTGGACAGGCAGGATAAAAACATTATCGACAAATTGGCTCTGATTTTGGAAAATAAGAGAAAGAACGAGGAAGGAAAGAGATAAGAAGGAAGAGGACAGGAAAAAGGAAAAAAAAGAAAAAACGCTTAAGTATGTTAAGTCGTAAGAAAAACCATGGGCCTGATGCGGAATGTTAACTGCAAAGTTTCGAGTTGCTGGAATGGTGGAGAACTTAGATTTACTCTTTTACAAATTTTAGATTACACAGTTTGAAAGCTCTTCCTTCACATGTTAGTGGCTTTTTTCCAGTTAGTTTTCTCGAGAGACTAAATGAAGCAGTAGGGAATTAATCTCGATTCTTTTTCGGGTAAACCTCAGCAACTTCCTATGAAGTGAAGATCTCTCATCCTGGCTTTAAAGCAGTGATAGCGACATGATTAAGAAAGAACAAAGTCAGCTAACCAAAATGATTACCTCAGCCTGTGCTTGTTGTCTCACCAAAATGATGTTGAACACGTCGAGACTCTTCTCCAAGTCCTGCCAAACAAGAGAAATAATGATTAGGGAAAAGCCATACTCTCTGACTGATGGACTCACCCAGTCCTGAACACTGGTGGTGGCCTAAGGGAAGCATGAGCTAAAATGTACAAAAGGCTTTCTATCATTTTAATTTTCATAGTAAGAGAAGGAAAAGTTTTATAAAAAATGGAATCCCTATTAAATAGTTTGAAAATAAAGTTGTTGGTTTTTTTTTCTGTGAGACATTATAAATGACTGCACATAAAAACAAGAATGTTTATGATGGGAGCTGTGCTGGGGCTGAAGAGATGGCTCAGAGGTCAAGACCACTGGCTTCTCTAACAAAGGACCCAAGTTCAGTTCCAGGAACCCCCATGGAGGCTCGTGACCATCTGCAACAGGAGACCCAATGCCCTTCTGACCTCCACGGGCACCTGGCATACACATGGTGCACAGACATACATGCAGGCAGAACACTCACACACATAAATAAAATAGATACATCTTTTAAAAGGTTTAGAAGGCCAGGCAGGGGTGGCACACGCTTTTAATCCCAGCACTCAGGAGGCAGAGTCGGGCAGATCTCTGTGAATTAGAGGCCACCTGGTCTACAGAGTGAGATCCAGGAGAGGTACCAAAACTAAACAGAGAAACCCCATCTTGAAAAAAAAAACAAAAATAAAATTTACAGAAAGGTTTAGGAAAGAAAGAAAAGAGAGATGTAGGGCTGATGAGGTAGCTAGAAAACAGCCCTGCATCCCCTGCAGAGGACTGGAGTTAGTTCCCAGCATCCATCTCCGGCAGCTCACAACCACCTCTAACTCCAGCTCCAGGGCATCCAATGCCCCTTTTTGTCTCTTTGTACTTTGTACTTGTGTGTACAAACCCACACACAGACAAGCATATATACATAATTTTAAAGACATAAAATTTGAAAAAGATCAAAAAGGGAGGTTCATTTTAGGTATTTGTGTGTGTGTGTAATCCTTACTCCTTACTCTCCCCTATTCTGTATTATTTTATAGCCACTATATCATTACCAAAAGGGGGGAGGGATGTAAATTACTCGAATCACCACATAGACTAAAGGAGAAACTGGGACTCTAACATTTACTGGATGATCCGTATCTCAGGTAATTCATGACTGCTGTTTATACATCTCTTAGGGCTGTAAGACAGACATAGTTTTCACTTTATTCCTGAGGAGAAACACTCAACTTCAGAAGCTGAGGAACCTGTGGCTGTGACCAGAACATCTGGTAAGCACCAAGCACCTGAGTCCCGATCTGGCTCCCACACCTATGCTCTTCCTGATGTCTCACACTGGTGACCGCCATGGTTCCTACGTACAAGAGTCCAGTCAGGTGTCACATCCTGGACACCATGACTTGATGGCAGCAACAGCCACCAGATGCTAGTAAGCCAATTCTGTATTCAGGGCACAAGAAAGACCCCAAGCCTTTCTCAGGAAGAAAGGTTTTTTTGTTTTGTTTTGTTTCTAAATAATTCTTTAAGATCTAAAAGGGACAGACCACTACTGTATAAATACGGGAATTTTTATCAACAAAAAAAAAAAAGATCTAACAAATGAACATTTAAATGAGTCTGATGTCCATTTTCTAAACAGTATTAGAAAAACCAAACCCATTTTCCCAAATAGTCTGTAGCAGTTTTACTATAAGTGACAGTATGCTAGGGAAAAGGGGCTGTTGGTTAATAAAAAGGAAGAAAAGAAAAAATAAGTAATACTCTATTTTCTCGTGTAATTTTTCTCAAAGCCATGTGTCTGTTCTTTGTTGAATTATATTCTAATCCAAACTGAATACATAAGAATATTAAAAGAGCTAGGTGTAGTGGCGCAGGTCTTTAATCCCAGTACTCAGGAGGCAGAGGCAGGCAGATCTCAGCCTGGTCTACAGAGTGAGTTCCAGGCCAGCCAGGGCTATGGAGTGAGACCCTGTCTTAAATAAACAAAAAAACAGAATATTAAAGGGTGATCAGAAATACAGCAATACTAACATTCAAAACATACCTGAATTTGTTTCTGTAGTTCTTCTGAGACTTTCGTTTGTGTTAACTTGCTTTTGTAGGCAATTTTGTAACTCTTGAGTAACTGTCTGTGTTTTTTTATGTTACTCCATGACCACATCTGAGTATATCTTCTTATATGAACTTCAAGAACAGAATCAATTGCATATTTCCACCTAAAGTCAAATTTTGTGAATGTGCACATGAATATACGGATGTAAGACAGTAGTTTTGACATTTCAGAGACATCACATTATTGATTTTTTTGTTTTCTTCTTTGCCTTCTTCCAGTACCTCCAACAGTAACACTGCAAGCCCCCAGTACAACTTTCTGACCTAAACAGAGTAAGTGAAGAAACACATAGGAAGAGGATATGCCAAGGCACACCCACAAAAGCACAAAAGGATACATGTGGGAAACAGTACAGTCATGTGCTAGACAGCAACTTCGTGCTAATGGCAGACCACATACAGCACAGCAGCTTCAGACAATTATATTATCTTGTGATGTCACAGCTATCTTAGCTCACACTGCATGATGCCCAAACAACCATGAAAAGCATGTCACATAATAGATCTCTACTATTAAGTGAAACATGCTTACAGGCTGTGTTCTACTGATTGTAATCTTGAGTCCATATGGATGACTGACAAGACTTTTTAAAACATGCTCAAAGTATTGAATGTGAAGACAAAACTTTGGGAATCCAGAAGCAGAATATACAAGGCATTTGTGGCGGGGGGGGGGACCATCAGCAACAGAAGAAAAAAAAATCTCTCTTTTCTTATTGTTTTGGAAGAGTCTAAACAACTAGACCTTTAAGGTTTCTTAACTCTGAATGCCCAGACTATATAATTATTCATTTCTCATAAAATAAAAGAAGAGGAGCTAAGACGATGACTCAGTGGTCCATGTGCTGGATAAGCAAGCACAAGAACCTGAGTCTGCATCTCCAGAATGCATGTGAAAGTTGGGTTCACTGGTGTACACCTACAGTCCCAGTGCTGGGGAGAAGGGGAATGGAACAAAAAGGCAGAGCTCAGGGGCTTGCTGGACAGCTAGCAGAGCTGAAATGGGAGAGTTCCAGATTCAGGGAGAGGCTATGTCCCAAAAAACAGGGATTGAGCTAGAGAAGCAATTGAGGAAGACATTGATATCAACCTCCAGTCTCTAGTCACACAGGCAAGCGCATCTTCACACAGAGAGAGGTGGGGGGGGGAGGAGAGAGAGAGAGAGAGAGAATAATTTTTAAATTAAAGAACAAATTCTAACTTACCACTGCCGACAATTGGTGTGAAGTGGTAAGCAAGGTTTGTACTTCCTATATGGTCCATTTCTAACCATATAATCCAGTGACTCCAAAAAGTCAATCATACTTAAGTACTATTGAGACAAGAACAAAATTAGGTTTGTTACTGTGAACATGCAAATAAAAATCAGATCTGGCCGGGCGGTGGTAGCACAAACCCTTAATCCCAGCACTCAGGAGGCAGAGGCAGGCAGATCTTTGTGAGTTCAAGGCCAGCCTGGGCTACCAAGTGAGTTCTAGGAAAGGCGCAAAGCTACACAGAGAAACCCTATCAGGAAAAAAAAAAAAAAAAAATAGATCTGATTCTCTTTCTAGAGAACCCCAAAATCTCTGATAATCCAATAATATACCAACTATACCTGATTAAACCTGAGATTGTCAATTAGAAATTAAAGCACAATATTTTAAGTTCTTCTATAAAAGACAACTTTGGTGGTATTCAAACTGTCACATGACCAATAATAGACTTCTTTATTTCAGATATTCTAAAATGGGAAATAAATACAATAGTGAAATGGAGTGTCTCCCAGTATTGATTGAATTTGTGTTTCTAAACCTGTCTGCTTTTCATCTAGACCCTCATTTTTGCCAATTTTTTTGCCTCATTTCTGACTCTCAATCTGCTCCAGAAAAATGGTGCATAAGCAAGATGAAGCTATCTAAGCACTCAATTTACCACCAACAAAACTTTGTGCTGCGTGAGCCTGACAAACAGTCAAATGAGGAGAAACACACAAGAAATGGGTGAGAAAGATCCCAGGCTCAAGCAGAATAAGGTCTAGCTTCCCTTGAATTTTCCTCAATACAATTCTACCTAGGGGTTACTTGAGAAATGTGTCTAGCCTAAACTTCAACAATAAACTACATCCCAGATTTCAAAGACATTAGGGAGAAAAGATACAAAATTCTAGTTACAATTTATATTCACAACGTTATGCAATAAAAGTCTAGAAACATTAAGTAAAACAGATTGTTCAGGTCTGTTCTAAACTAGACATGGTGGTATACATCTAGAACCCTAGCACTCAGAAAGCTGAGACAAGAGGATTGCTGCAAGTTCAAAGCCGTCCTGGGCTATATAGTGAGTTCTGGACCACCAAGACTAAACAGACAAAAAGTAGTTATTTTCCCCTTTGGTAAGGTAGCTACCAGAAAAGCTAAAGTGACAAAGGCCGTTTACATTCTGTTTATGAGACAGCATTAAACTAAGCGCCCAGGTATCAATGCTCCTCATCCTCTCAGTTCAAGTCTCCAGGGCTGCTGTCCAAAGCCTCCAAGCCTAGAGCCACACTGGGAAAACAAGTACAGGACAAACAGTTGTCTAAAAGGAATGGTACTTGAGTGTCTGCTGTTAAAACAGAGGCAATGGGGTTGAAGAGATGAGCCAGCAGTTAGGAGCAGGGGCTGCTCTTGCACAGGACCTGGGGTTAATCCCAGCACCCACGTGGCAGCTCATAACCCCAAGAGCTCCAGTTTCAAAGAACCCAACACTCTCACCTCATCTCCTCAGTCTCCTACAAGCCCATAATAGTCACAGGGGCTCTCACACTATATATAAATAGAAATAAATAAATAAAGTTTTTTTAAAAAAAGTGGCTGGCTAGATGCTTAGGGACAAAAGGCTTGTGCCAAGCCTGCCAACCTGAGTTCGACTGCCAGAGCCTACAAGGAGGAGGGAGATAACTTCAAGTTGTCCTCCAACCCCATACTCATGTGTGTGCGTGCACACACACACACACACACACACACACACACACACACACTCACGCTCGAAGTCTAAAAGATGAGAAGAGAAAATGAGAAGAAAAACACACTAAAGTTCTCCTATAATTATGAATAAAAAGGAAATATCATCCACTACAGTTTAATAAGATCAGGTATCATTTGTGAAAAAGGTCAAATTAATAGAAATTGTCTGAAATTTTTCTTTTAAGCCCCCCACAACCCACTTTTTTTTTTCTGCATCAACTGTCAACAGAATGAAACAAAAGGACCACCAGACCATAGAGAATGACCATCATGACAAGGGCGATTGAAAATCAGGATTCAAAGCTGATTAAAGTCAGTGGTATCCAAGGGAACCTTACCTGAGGCTTCGTCAGCTCGATGGCAATATTTTGTACTTCTATGTTCCCATCAAGTTTGGGTGTTTTGAACTCTGATTCTGCACAGGGATTCATGTAGAGTTTTGCAGAGGCTGATATTGGCTGGAAAACTGACATCACATGGGAAGACAGAAAGTATGATTACATGCTCTTAACAATGAACAACTAGGAATAATTATGAGAATATTGAACTTTGAAAGTGAAAAAGTAAATGCATGTATATGTAATAAAATAACCATCAAGAAATGTGCAAGGCATGTGAACCCACAGAGACAGTGGCAGCATGCACAGGGCCTACAGGGGTCCAAGGCAGAGGGGGGTCCCAATCCTGAGAGGGGGAAGTGGACATGATTTCCCATCCCTCACCAAGAAGCTGTCCCCATCTGACAACTTCACAAGGAAACTTCGTTTCTTCAAGGGAGTCTCCCTGGGTATACAAACCACACTTAAGGACTGACCCCATGCCCAGCAATGGACAGCCAACACAAAACTAACTCAGTGGGATTTGGGGAGATTTTTTTTTTTTTTTTTGTCTCATTATATCTGGGCATTTTTTTTTTAACCGTATTAGTGTTTTGTTTACATATTATGGTTTCCGTTTCTGTGTTTTTCTGGCTTTTCTGTGTGTGCCTGTGTCTCTGCATGTGTGTGTGTGTTTCTCGTGTTTTTTCTTTGTTTGTTGTTTTTCTTTCTCTGTTTTGTTCTATTCTTGTTTGTTTGTTTTTGTATTTGCCTGCTTTCTACAGAGACAGAAAGAAGGCGTGGAGTTAGATAAATGAGGATACAGAGAGAATCTAGGAAAGGAGAGGTGGGGAAAACAGTGATCAGAATATATTGTATGGAAAAATTCATTTTCAATTTAAAGAGTTACAGAAATGGAGACAGAGACAGATATGCAGGGAGAGAGAAGAGAGAGAGATACAAGGATTCACTTATCTGTTAGGGAGCTGGCTGGCTAAACCCAATCTTCCTAGAGTTAACTGGAGTCGTGTATTTCCAAGAGTATATGGAACACAGACGGATCCTATCTACAACTGGGTTTCTCTGTGATTTAATAATTTACTGTTCATTTAAAATATTAAAACAAGGAAAGAAGTAAAATCTAATCTCTGTCTTAGTCATTGACAACATTTAGAAACAGAAACATAAATAAAATCATCCTAGGAAACAAATTACAGTATACTGTTTTCAAATTGGTCATACTCAGACAACCCTAAGAAAAACTGAAAATACTCTTGAAGTTGAGTGATAGCAAAAACAAGAAGTCTCCTAGGGATGATGACTATAAACAGTACCAAAGCCATCTAGATGTCCTGCTTTATGGTAACATAAATTCATTAGATTGTATAACGTTTTAACTGACTTACATTATTCATGAATGTCAGAGAATTAAGTTGTACACCCTCTGAACTCGCTATCTCATCAATGAAACGGGAATCTTTTACAAACTGGGAACACCTGAAAACATCATTATTCAGACGTCTGAACAAAACAGAGAGTGCCATAATCTGGTGGCAATGAGCTATAAAGGACAGGGGGAAACCAGCGAGCCAGGACAACTGAAACACGGCAGGAAACAGACGTGGAAGCTAAGGCCCATTACGAAGAATTACAAAGTTCACTGCATAAAAACAAACCAACAGCTTCTTGGATGAAACTGAAATGGAGAAGCAGATACAGGAAATAAAAAAGCAGGCAGCCCTGTCAGAAAAATAAAGGAGAGACTGCCAAAAACTATACAAAGTTCACTTCTTAAAATACCCAGTGTGGTTGGCTTACACTGCTAGGGGTGACCTGAATACCACAAACCCAAGGACTGCGAAAGACAGAGAGGAAAGAAAAAAAAGAGAGAAAAGGAGGAAGCAAGGGAGAGGAGACTGGGGGGAGAGACAGGGTGGGGGAGAAGCCCAAACCACAAAAAAAAAAAAAAAAAACCCTATAGACAGAGGAAGCACAGAGGTCAGAGGAGGCTGGCTGCAGGAGTGGCCACACTCCTCCGCCCTCCTCCGCCCTCCTCCGCCCTCCTCCGCCCTCCTCCGCCATTCTCCAATACTGTACAATTGCAGTCTAGTCCTGAGGAGCTGTGTACATGTTGGACAGCCAAATACCATAAAATTAACATTCTGTTGGTGAGAGTAACTTCGTTTAGAAACGTTCGTTTAGAAACGTTTGTGACAACATTGACCTCCATGTCTCCTCTGTAAATCAACTCTCCCTGGTACTCACTGTACTGATAGTTCGGAGGGATGTTTCTACTTGTAAGGATTTCACGCTTCAGTTGATCCTAAAGAGATTTGAGAATGAAAGAGAAATACACACTTAGCCACACATATAAAAAATGTTTTAAAAAGAATGGTTCTCACATCAGTACCTTCACTGCTCTCTTTCTAACAACTAGTCCATTAGAAAAATATAAAGCATAAATGTATAGGTGGTTCTCCTTATAATAAAGATACAAAGGTCTAAATATCTAGGAACATAAATATGCTCTTCTCTATGAAAACCACCCACAGACAGATAAACATCCACAAAGTCCTGGTCGAAGGCTGAGTCTATGTTAGAATGTTTCTGGGGACTTAAAGTTTATTCAGTTCAAAAAGATGATTATTCTGCCCCTCCTCTAACTGAAAAAATAGGACACTGGCTCAGGACACTGAGACACTGAGTCGCCCACCGACCATGTAGGAAATCATCACCATAGCTACTTCAACACTTGTAAGACACAGCGTGCTCCGGGTCGGACAGGTGGCATATTCACAACACTCCTCACCAGGAAACAGCATATTAAGAATGCCACCAAAATGAGCATGGACAACCACAGAGGACACTGTAATGGTCTCCCCGTTACTGTCAAGTGAACGGTTTCAAAAGGATCTTCAGACTCACACTTTTCTAAAGAGACAGATGGGAGTTCAAAAGTTTTTTCACACTTATGATTTAGTGATAGGCTAGCTAAACAAATAACTGACAACCTGGGCTCATGAAGGATCTCCCTTTCAACCACACTTTTGGTGTGTAGTTAGTGCTTCAAGGTAGAAACTGAAATTACCAAGATGTGTTCCCTTGATCCATAGTAAGACATGCAGCAGCTGACATTCCAATAGGCACTGAGACTGTCAAGTTTCACAAGCTATGCAGGAAAAAACGAAAATGGTCAGGCAGAGCACCCTGAAACTGTGCACCAGCATTCAACAACTGCCCTCATGCTCCCAGAAATGCTTAACTTCTAAGGAAAGAAAATATGCAAAAATGAAGGGGGCAAATACCTAGGACTGGTTAAGTTTGCCATTTGTTAAACTGTGTTTCTGGGAACACATTTCCAGGAGACTCACATTCATTCAATTACCAAATACTGAGAATTCAGCACATAACAGATTGTTTTGCTAATAAGAAGACATAAGCTTCCTCTAGCAGTTATCAATGGCTGTCCTGGGGAGGACTGCTGGAGAGGACCCATGGTCAATAAGGCAGGGAAAGCTACAGACTGGCTGATACCGCCATGCTTACGAACCATGGCAAGCACTGAGAAGTCCTGCAGTTACACACAGAGCACACACATGCTCAGTTATGCATGGGGTGGAGCTTAACCAGTTCTCTTGCCTGGCCACAGATTATTCTTTCTACATCTAACACCTCAATTACCTAGTCTTCTATAAAATACCATTTGGGGATGCTGCTTGTCTCCAGATCCTTCACTTGAAGGAGGAAGAACCTCAACTTCAGAGCAGACAAGTGATCACAGAAAGTCATGTGGCAAAAACTTAATCCAAACCAGATCCTGGACTTTTCCACCCCGGACCCATCTTTAGCAAACTATAAAGACAAAGCAAGTACTTTTAAATCTAGGGCATTTAGGTCTCGCTTAGTCACTCATATTGAACACAATTTTCCCTAATGACCTAACTTTGCCAAGGAATATATCAACCTTGTTAAAATAGCTCTGACACTCAACACGTTTTAGATGTTTCTGCTTTATGAGGCTGACTTGTTAAACACACAATCGGTACGAAATACCTGTCTGTCAAAGGCAACAAGTATTATTTTAGAATTCAGAAATAGGTTACTTAACAAATTGATTAAGACACCCAATTTAAAACATAGTATCTACTCTTTTAAATTCAAAGTGGGCATATGCAGATCACTCAAAACCCTGACTGGCTAAAATTCAGAATCAAACAACATTAATTCCATAGATACACTAGATGTCTTTAATGTTAAACCTAAGTAGATTACCACACTGCGAGGCACTGTCCAGGATACCTGAGATTGCATACACAATATTTCCAGGCATGCTGCTAATTTTATCATAAATACAAATGTAGTCAGGTTTCCTCTACACAGCAGCATTTTATACGGCCAAAAGCAGTTACCAAGAACCGGTTCATTTACCAAACACCAATGTGCTACTTGTACTTCCCCCTGCCTTCTCCCGAAGTTCCTGGGGCTAAGGTGTGTGACTGTTGATCTATCCTTAAAATGTACTTGACACTTTGGCAGCGTCTGCATTAAAATGACTAAGTGGTGACACTCTGGGGGCAACGCGAAACCAGACACCTCTCCAGGCTGGCTGAAGAGGCTGGACTCCTGTGTGGCTGCTCCGCCCCACCATCTGGCTGAACAGATATTTCAGCGCTTAGAGATCTTATCTACATGAGTGCAAAAATGGATCCCCAGCAAGAAATTCTAAAACCTTATTACGGAAAATATAGTACCTTATATATAATTTTTTCTGCTTCATTTAGAATGCACGGAGTCCAGTGTTCATTTGTCGTCTAAACAGAAAAGAAGGTCAACTCTCACAAAGCAGTACGTGCCATCCAACACTCTAGTATCTATATGCAATGACCAAGTCATTTAGGAAGAGATGTGGCCAGGTCGACAGCTCAGTGAGTACAAGCACTGGCCACCAAAGCTAACAACTTGAATTCCACACCGGGATCCACGTGGTAGAAGGAGACAACAGACTCCTAACAAGTTGTCCTCTGACTTCCACATGCCTGTCTTCTCCCCTTCTCTCTCACACATGCACACCACACACACACACACACACACACACACACACACACACACACACACAATTTACAAATAGATGTTATTTTAAAAATTTAAGTTACCTAAGTAATGTTGGCTAATGTTAGACTTTTTTATATATTTATATAACAAAAATCAAAGAAACAATGAAAATTAAAATTGAAGAAATTCTAATTTAACTAGGCTCCTCCACTCAGGAAATTATTGGGTTACTATATGTCTGAAGTCATGAACAAGAGTAAGAACAGGGATCTGGTAAGTGCACTGTGAAGAAAGTCATCATGTTTTCAGCAGGCTGACAAGTACCAGTAGCGTCCTCCTTTCCTGATTGCATTCCTGAGCACTGCTTAAGAACGGCTTCACAAGCAGAAGCATTAGGACGCCCTGAGTGGGAGTGAGAAGCAGAAAGCAGGCAGTTCTCAACAAGCCAGGCTGGAGAGAGGGCGGGGAAAGGAGGTTAGAGTCTGGTTGCGGATGGAAAGTTAAGCGGGGCCTTTTTAATTTTAGTTGTGAGGAAGAGACAAGAACGTGTAAGACTGACGTGATAGCACACACCTTTGATCCCTGCACTCAGAAAGCAGAAGCAGGAGGATTTCTCTAAGTTCATGGCCAGTCTGGTCTACCTAGTGAGTCCCAAGCCGGCCAGGGCAATATAGTGAGAGTCTGTCTCAAAAAAAAAAAAAAAAAGTGTTTAGTTGCTTATGAGAAGATGCAGGGAAAAGAAAGCTGTTCTAGAAAAGAATGACTGAAAGCAGGAAGAAATGAAGATTCCTGGGGACACAGGGAAGATGAGACCCTGCGTAGACACAGATCTAACAGGAAGTAAGGTGGTTCCTGGGAAGACGAAAGGAAGAATGGTGTGTACACAAGAGGCAGCAGGCTTCCTTTTACCTACAACACCCCAGCAGCTGAAGCAGGACATAACCGAGTCAGACAATGCGCCACAGGCTTTACACAGACTCAGTCTCACAAAACAGCGGCAGGCGTAGTTTAGCTAGAAACCTGGCTCGGTACCTAGGAAGATAACATGCTACGGATCCTGACACAATACAACAGGGAGCGCGGGAGGGGCTGATAAGCTCTAAGAAGGAAGGAAAAACAAACAGCAAAGGCAAGATACTCTCTCACGAGTCCTAAAACCTGGGCAGAATTACCAGGCTGGCCACGAACGGTTAAACAGGCAAATAAAACAGCACGGTCTCTTGAGCACACACTCAGGGAATTGCAAGAGCACACAGTGAGGAGACCATCTGCACTAGTACACCCTTGCAGACCAGGCTGAGTAGATGACTAGTTCTCATTTTTGTCCTACATGTTAGACGCTCAAAGGTAAGTAGGATGCTGTTTGTGAACACTCTATTAGGCTAAGTTTTCTGAATCAATGACCTTGAGAACTCAGAGTCTGGTCTTTCAGAATATTCTGTTTTATCAAAAGCTACTTCATGTCCCCAACCATGTTTCTTACCATTTAGTTTACTTAGAACACTTTAAAAAAAAAATCCACTCTGAGAATATGCATATCTTCTTTTGTTTAAGAGATTAGACAGTAAACAACACATCTCAATGTGTGTGTGTGTATCTCTCTCTCTTTGTCACACACACACACACACACACACACACACACACACACACACACACACCTTTGTCTACTCTCTGAAGATCCTACAAAATAACACCAAGTATGAGTTCAGCACATTACACAGTCATCTGCTCCTTCCCACATGTGTAAGGTACAGCATTCATTTCTTCTAAAATGGTTTAACATTTGTTATGTGGGAACATGTAAAAAAAATTAAAATAACTACTAAATATAAAAGTATACCAAAAATGGTAAACTTCTAGAAAATGTGCAGCAAGAGACTTCTTCAGAAAAATAAAAGCTCTGTGAAGCAAAAATGTGCCTTAGGCAATTAGTTGATTTCAGAATATTAATACTTTACAGATCCCACAGAATTTTTAAATAAGCCAACATTACCAATAAACTAAATTCTCCCAGCGTGACACCAAATGAAAGCGGCCTTTCTGGATCAGTGACCTACCAAAGAAGAAAGGGAACATTAAAATATGAGGTGGTGGAAACTTTCAAATAGACAGCATCTCCCCAACATGTGGTCGGCCCAGAACACATGTACATACAAACAACACCAAATGGATGTTTTTTGTTTTTCTGTAACTAAAAATAATGATTTTAAAAGAAGAGGTCATTAATTTGAAACAAAGTGATGGGAACACAGAAGAAGTTGGAGGAGCTGGGAGGGAGGGGTGGAAATTATATACAGTATTTGTGTATATGCAATTCTCAAAAGATAAAAAAATTAAATTTGAAAAAAATGTAAATTTAATAATAAAAATAATAAATAGTCAGCAGGTAGACGCATGTCTAAGAAGAAGTCACACAGCCCAAGGGACTTTTGAAGGAGGAGAGGGGATTCTGACATGGCCATGTGCCCATGGGAGCATATGATGCTCCTATGCCATTAACTTGGTATCTTCCCAGAACTCTGTTTTCCTATAACTAAGAAGCTCCGTAACTATCACCAACAGACTCTTGTGTGTATCACAATGTTCTTCTCAGACAGGTATAAGGAGGAATCACAGATGACAACTTCATCACTAAATGACTGCTCCAACACCTCAGATTTTCCTCTTTGGAAACATGAAACTATCTTTACAACGTTTTACTTCCCTTGACGCTTCAAAGGTGCCTGGAAAGAGAAAACTCTAGCTTTTATGTGTTACTGGGGTTGTTTTGCTTTTCTTGAGATTCTACCAGCCTGGTCCTGAACTTTCAATCTTCCTATCGCAGCCAGGCTTCAGAGTCTCAGCATGCAATTTCTATTTACCCAAATCTCCCAATGATAAACTGCTTTTCTCTCTCTGAACTTTGCTATGAGATACAATGTTCAGCCTGTGCCCCAACACACATGATGTCGCTGCCTGAGACTGTCAGAAGAGGTTCCCAAGCCATCGACAACTGTTTGCTCGTGATGGAGACCTCCTAGAGAAGGAATTGTACGTGATGTTCTAAGCCATCCACAGCCTTGTCACACAGACCCTTCTCAAACAGGAAATACGTGTGCATGCTCTGGGGTAGCTGGAGAGCACAAACAGCTTCACGGGCTTTATCTGCAATTAATACACATAAATATTTCATTTATATAAATATATAATGGAGTCGAGTGTGGTGGTGCACACCTGTAAGCCCCGAACTCAGTAGATGGGGGCAAGCAGCCATGCTCAGCTACATATAAAGTTTAATGACAGCTGGGGCTGCATAAGATCTTGTCAAAAGAAAAAAGTGTGCATATGTGTGTGTCTGCATGTGTGTGTGTTTGCACCTCTGTGTGAGGGGGTGGAGAAAGGGAGGGACAGGGAGAGGGAAACAATTTATTCATCTTTTGATAGCTACTTCAAAATAACTTACAGCGATTTCAGAAGACATTCTGATATGACCCAACTCTGGAGTGCTGAAAGACTACCTGTAATTCCCATGTCTATTTCTTACATCCCATACTCCTCATGACAAAATAATTAAGGCAACTTTACCCTGAAAGACAACTGATATAAGAACTGTTTACACATTGCAACTTTCTTCCTTGTAGGCTATTTTACTATATTTTGTCACAGGTGAAATGCTGCCAAAGATACCAGTCTAGATATGACTGCGTGGACTCCTATGGATCTCTGCACATTCCTTATAAAACAGAAAGAAGTCACATGACTTCCTAATAGTATTTCCAATGGTGATAAGCTTAGACAGATTCAAATTGAGGTTCTCATTCAGTACTATGTCACTAGGACACAGAGTCCAATGTGATGTTGCCATAGCTGCATTTGCTGTGGAGGGCTGGAACCTGGGTAATTCACCTCACACATCGACCAATTCCTATTTCTCATAACCAGCAGTCACTATGCATGTGACTTTCTAGATACCAGATATATGTTACTATCTGCAGTATTTTTCTCTGTGTAACTCTCTTATTTCACTTTCTTACAATCACCAGATCCAGCCATGTTGCTATGAATGACAAAACTACCTGTTTTCAGACCAAAAAGTACTTCACTGTGAAAAAACACAGTATTTTTGTTATCTGTTCATCTGCCTACTACATTTCAGCTACTCCTACATCTAGGCTATTGTGACCAACACTGCGGATGTCTCTTCAAGATGTTTCATTCCATTTATTCAGCTATATATCCAGAAATCAGTTGTGGATCTTATTGTACTCTGAATTTTAGGTTTTGGGGAAAACACTCCAGCTTTTAAAATTAGTTATATCACTTGCATGTGCACCCCCCAGGTACAGAAACACCCCATTTCCCCACACAGCTTCAACAATAACTCTTTCACTTCCATAACACATGGAGGACAATTTTTTCCTAGTTTACTATATAACCAAAAACATTTAAGTTGTTATCAAAGTTCACTTTAATTCCTCTAGAAAGCCAAAAGATAAAGTGAGTAGTAGAGTATTTTGTTTTGTTTTGTTTCAATATACAAGTATGTCTTATTGAATAATGTTACACAGAGAACCCAGGGAAGGGAATCAAAACCCTGTGTATCATATGCTTCCAATCTAGTCAAAACTAATGGCAAATTAACAAGAGAACCCAAGGGGACTGTGTCAAGACTGTTTCGGAGTCACTGTGGGTGCTCATGAGCTCATGTCCTTCAAGCCCACTCCAAGGGCAGGTAAGAGGCTGTAACTGCACAACCAGAGGCCCTGTCTGTTGGCTGCCATTACCAAGTCACCCCATCACCTTTCAGAACTAATTGTTTTGACTATATATAACTGAAATGAGTTTCCTAAAGTCACATCATAACACGTACAACAAAATCCAAATAAACCACAGAGAACAGTCACATGGTTGTACATGCAGCAGTTTTACACTGTATTTATGTATAGAGAGCCCGGCTAACACAGCCTAGTGGAAAAGGTGAAACACTGGCATGTTTACAGGAGTGACTATCTTAAATTATTTAAATTGGGCTCAAATAATCTGCAGATGGAATACTGTAAGATACAGAATATCATAAAACACATTTAATGACCAACTTAAAATACTGAAACCACTTACATCATCTTCATATTTAATGTGAATGTCTGTGATTTTCACTTGAACGTTTTTTATTACTTGAGTTGCCAATTTTTCCAAAAATGTATCCTTTTTTGCTTCTTTGGGCTTATCTATGAAAACAGAAAAAGAGGAGCTCAAGACTTGCAGTTCTCACACACCTCCTCACCGACGGCCGAGGGGCACTAACGGCACTAGGCAACAGAAATCACAAGGTACTCTAGGGTCCCTTCTTAGATTTACATTAGAGCCTGATACACAGCTCCAACTTAAAAATCAGTTTTACATTTAAACTGCACTCTAACGATCATTTTACCTTCCAAGACAGAAATCAAGGTATATAAACAGCACAGGCAGAGAACTGCGTATACCTACCTTTGGAGCGATCAAGACCTTTAAAACGTTTCTTAAAATGTTTTTTGTGCTTTTTACGCTTACGTCCTTCTCAGTGGAAGCATTTTAGTGAGAAAAGGATAAAAGTCAAGTTAGCAGACAAGAGGACAGGAAAGAAAATACGAGAATTCTTCCTGACATCAAAGCTCAGTGTCACTTACCTCCGACTACACTGACTGACCTACTACTTCAACACAAACACAAACTCACACGCTTCCTTTACTAGATTAACATTCTGCACTAAAGAACAACCTTTAATCTAGAGAATAGCTTGGCAGGAACAATTATACAAAATATGGGTAAGTTATAGCCATTCCCAATGGTGTTTTAATACTTATGACTAAACATTTACAGTGTCAATTTCAATTCAATGTTACCAAAATATTGGAAATGTAATGGTGATGATATAAAACCTTCAGGGAAAGGTTTTGAGCAATGTGCAGCAGGGACACAGGGATACAAATGGGATGAAAGGGTTGAGTGTTGATGGCCTCTCTAGACGATACCCTTCACAAATGGGAACTCCTTAGGCGTGCTTTATAGCTCATAAAAGTATGAGGGCATAGGGCATAAAATGTATAGCAAACAGTACATTCAACTAGCAGTCACTCCTTTAAACTGCATCCTTTTTTATTTGACATTTTCACATTAACCAACACCTTTCTAACCCAGCCTGTGAATGTTCTACTCAACAGGCAGCCAGGCATCAGCTGTGACCTGAACTCCCCGAGGACATTCTCCTGACTCTGCCCCCAGCCTCACCTCTGCTACAGAACCTTCTGCATTGCTGCTGCATCTAAAATAATGTTGAGCCCATCAATGCCCTGTTCAAAATCATTTAAAGGCTCTCTGCAGCCTGCCAGATAAAAATCAAATGTCTGCATGATACAGGCCTTAGCTCTGTGACTCCTGCCAGTCATGAACTACAAAACACACATAATGCCAATGCCTACTGCCTCCTACACATCGTTCTGTAAATGGCTGCCATCCTTTGCTAAGCAATCTTCCAGGCATCGCTGGCTGTCTCTTGTCCGATATCCTGCTGTCTCATTCGCTGCCTGTCTGAAGCTTCTCATAGCTCCTCTAGCAGCCCCAGGGCCTGTACCTTACACAAAATTCTAATAAACAGCAAGGCATTGTATCTAAAGTGTTTGCCTGATTCTCTTGCCAGTGAGCAAGAGGTTCCTTTCCAGCAGGAGACTTCTAAGGACAGAGATTCATATCTAAGCAAAAAGTGTATAATATTTATCTGTTTAAATGAATTAAAACATCTACACGTAAACATTATAACAAAATACATAAATAAGATGGAAATATATCTGTATATAGTTGTAAACTCTATTTTGTTTCGTTGGTATTTGCAAACTGTTCTACCATAAAATCAAGGCGTGAACTTGGATTACAGAAATAAACTCTGGGTTTCCAGAAGAAAGCACTTACATACATAACAGAAGCTGGATAGCGCAGACACTAGCATTTCCTAACACAGTCACAGCTCCTGATTCCAGTCCATAAATCAAACATACAGAAAGACTGAGTTCTCAAGAAACACTACTTGGAAACAAGTAAAAACGTCAGCACCGTTCAGAAACCGTTCCAGCTGTTAACTCTCTAGCTTCACAGGTGGTCTAGACCGTGTCCAATCTTAATGTCAGCGTGAGGGGCATCACGTCAGTCCTCCTCACACCATTTTACATCTGCAAGAGTGCTACATTTACAGTGTCAATTTCAATTCAATGTTACCAAAATATTGGAAATGTAATGGTGATGAAAGTTCCTAATTAGTCTAATGAAGAATAAATGTATGACTCTCCAATACTCTAAAACAGTTCTCAAAACTTTGGTCTCAGGATCCTTTAATTGACATTTAAAGCATAAGCAATTTGAAGAGATTTTAAGTAATATAGGCTATAATTATTTATATTTACCATGCTGGAAATAAAAACAGAAACTATTTTCTTAATTCTTTCAAAATAATATTAAAGCATCATTTGATTACTTATATTTATACCCTATATATACATATATTGCATGTGTATACATACACATATATATATGTGTGTGTGTATATATACACAAACACAATTTAAAGTCACAGTGAGACGAAGCATGTGATTTTTCATTTTTACAAATCCCCTTAATATCTGGCTTAGTGGAAGATAGCTGGATTCACATATCTGCTTCTGCCTTCAATCTACTGAAATGTGCTGTTCTGACTGAAGTACACAATGAAAATTGTTTTCATGGGCTCTTTGTGTAAGAATGGGGAATGCATTCAAGTCCAGTAAATAGAGTTTCTTAATTATAGTTTTATAGTCAGCCAGATTACAATCAGTTGACCTCCTCACACATTATGTGGGCCTTTCACACACCCACGACTCATCCCTCACTGGCTATATGGAAAGCACACTGCAATGAGCTAGGCAAGCCTTGCTCAGGCTCAGTCTTGTCACGGACACAGAGGCACACTTGCTGAAATCACCACCAGTCTCATGGGAAAGTCTGGCCGTGCTGGGTGGCTGTTAGCTCACGGTGGCAAACGAGGGCGCCTTAAAATTCTAATGTTTCTTTCAAAGCACAAAGTGTTACCACTCAAATATGCTGGTTCACTTTTACTTTGTTTGGTGAAGTAGCTACATGCTCATACTTGAATGATGACAATCTGTCAATCTTTCAAGTAAAAACCGGCCTCTGTCCATAAGAAGCAGCTTCAGCTAACATCTGCACAAATAATCATCCTTGAGAAAGAACCTGCCTCAGCATTCAGAAATGCTTCACACATACTTTCTCTTGGGTCCCACAAAATTTTAGAGACCTGCTCAAGAACTAATGTCTGTTAAAACTGAAATTCTGTTTTATCAAGGAAATGCGTCAGTAAGTACTGGCACACTTCCTTCCTTTCGTCTTGTAATGAGCGCACAGTAGCAAAGAATACAATGAGTAATGGTCCAGGAGGTCTCCCGCCTGGGGTCAGGCCACGGCAGCCACCGAGTTTACACGCCACTGCTTGTACACCTGCACACAAATGCCAACTCATTGACAAAATAAACGCTTTGATAGCATTATGAAAATAGCTGGCTCTGCCTTTCCAGGAATGGCTACTCTAAAGTTAAAAAAGAAAAAGGTGGTGTGGAATATGGGAAGACTAAGCACTTGGAAGCTGAAAGGGGAACAGTCAGAAAGTACACATGAGCTCCGAGCTAAGGGAATGAGGCCAGCATCAAATGAACTCTCTCACTGCACCACGAGCCTCCTCACTTTATCCAGGATTACTTTAAAATCTAAAAGAAGAAAGGTAACGAATCAGTTAAGGTCCTTCGTCGTGACTTCTGCTGGCTTTTAACAAGGCCCAGTGATTCTGTAACATATTAGAATGGGTCACCAACATCCATTTATAGACCAGAAAACCCTGGCCCCAGTGACAACAGAGAGCCAGTTCATTACAGCCTATAAAATTGCACAATGAGCCCTGAGATTTCCCATACTGTCCTCTGTATTGAACAAAGTAACAGTCAGCAGTCAGCCGTGGTCACTACCATGGCAGATTTGTAAAAAGAACAACTGTCCTGGGGATAATTTCACTTAACACTGCCACGCTAGCTCTCCCCACTGTCAAAATGAACATAAACATGAAAGAAGCTTCTATCTGCATGAGAATTCTAACATAGCACTCATTGTTTAAAATTGGAGATGCAGATCCATTTACCATTTAGTCTAAGCAAACCTAAAGTGTGCTTAAATTAACATAAAAAAATTCCTGAAGAGTTACAAAAATGTAACATTTTATTTAAAATAGTAAAAACTGTGGCTATATATCTGGTACAAATTCTAGTGTATAAAAGGTTCCCTTCTAAATCCTACAGCAAACAGCCTTCAATTTGCCTTTGTGAAGCTTCAGATTTCAACACACTGCATGGGGCAGCAGACTAGAGAAGATTCCACAATCAGGGTGGGCATGAGAAGATGCAGAAGTCCCGCCTTGAGGCTCTGAGTGAAGTATTAACAAAAATAAAAATAAAAAATAAAAAATCACCTTACTGCTTCTTGCAAATTTGAAAATCTCTGTTGTAAGCACAAGAAAGTAGTCAGGTAGACAGGACCACTACCGTACTAGAAACTAAAGCCAAAGGGCAGTAGGAATTTCATAATCATCTGCCACTGTGGGAGCTGGCTCCACAGGGGCAGGGAACTATGCTTGCTCATCCACAAACACCAAGCCCCCAGCATGGAGTTTGCCCCAGAAGACACTCAAAAGACTCAGTGAATGAGTGAATGGCTGCAGAGGGGAAGGAGGAGGGAGGGAGGGCAAGGGTGTGACCATGAATTACATTTCCATATTTCTCAAAGGGTGGCACACCATCAAATGGACTCCACTAAACGCTCAGGCATGGATAAGAACATCACATTCACCAAGTGAAGTAAAATTAACCATGCATACCCACCAGGCTTGACGTCCTTGTAAAGCAAGTTCTCCAAGCCACACATGAACTCCCCCGAGTGTGCACCTGCATCCCACGGCAGCAGGAACCAAAGGCAAAGCATTGTAAGACACCTTCAGTTTTGCAGGGGAAACGCACCCAAACTTAACTGTAAAGACTCAGAAACCACGTGACGGGGCAAGCGAAGAGTTGGCGACAGTAAAACCACCCACCCCTAAGGACACATTCCCAGTGACACCAGGTCATTCCTTTCCACAGACAAACCACATTTTCCTATTACACCAAAAATTCTCCATCACGAGAATCAGAGCCATCCCTGGGTAACAGGGATGTTACTGTAATTCTCATTTTCAAATACAACACGGATCTGCTGTCTGGATTCTCTCCCCGCCTGTCATTTTGCCCCTGTTCATTAAGTTCCTGTGACATTTACCATTCATTTTCAAGTCAGATGAGAAAATCTCATCTTTCTTTAGTGTGACATGTTCCTTCCAGATAGGCTACCTGCACCCTTTGCCGGCTGAGTCACAATACCCTCCCCCATTTCCCTCCCAAATGAAGCCTAGTCACAGAGAGTAACTGGCCAGCAGTCATGACCTATCCAGATTTTGAGAAGATGCAGAGGGGGTCGCGCCATGGCCTTTGGAGCTCATGTCAACAAGAGAAGACAGGGAGTTAGCGTGGAAAGAAACAGCAAGATGCAAACTCCTTGACAACCATAACAAGAAGTCTAGGGTAATCTCATACATTAGCCAATCAGAAAATGACAGCATTGGTGCTCCTAAACATAAGCTGATCTCGAAGAAAAGGGTGTGAAGGATAGCAAAGTGTGCACAGGGGGCTGCCACCTATCATCCTAAGTGTCATGGGGAACCATTGGGTTTTTAAGTGTATGTGTATATTATCTTGTGAAATTAACATTTTAATATGGAAGTTAACATATGGGAAGCTGTGTATGATCGCCTTCCCAAGTACAGAAAGTCACTCCAGACAAATGAAAGGAGAAAAAGGTTATTTTTACAGCTAAGTAAATTCACTGAAAGTGAAATGAAAAACTTCAGTTTTTGTTCCAAACAATGGTAGCAGTATTTTAAGAAGTTACATGTTTTCAGGTGTGTCAACATGAGGGTTTTATCTTTGCTCTTATTATCTGCCCATGAAGGCTGAAGAACCCCCTCTCCTTATCTCCCCAAATCGCTACACAGGCAAAGGTGCCACTGCGCTTTAAAATCAAGAAAGACTAGGAAGGTAAGTCTGAAGAAATGTAATAATTAGTAATAACTATTAATTAGTATGGTAAGAGGTAAGTACTTAGAGGGTATATTCATCATTCACATGAAAAGCATCAGAAGATGATGCACAGCCATGAAAACCAGGAAAGAATATTTACAATGCAGTCAAAATGAGTAAATGAATTTCTTCAGTTACAATAAAATAATCTCTCAGCATATTTCTCAGTTACTAAATTCAACTATTTTACATTCAGAACCAGTACGTGAAAACCTGAATTTCACTTTCTGAATTTTATTTTTTAATATTGTGTTTTTATTACATATTTACGTGTGAACAAGTGCACAAGCAGACATCAGAGAACAACTTGTAGGAGTCAGTTCTCTCCTTCCACTATGTGGCTCTGGGGAATCGAACTCAGGTTGTCAGGCTTGGGGGCAAGTGCCTTTACCCCTGAGCCATCTCTCCAGGCCCCATTTCCTGAATTTTAAATACATTCCAACAAATCCTAAAATGTACCACCCGAGCTGCCATGTGTGTATTACATACTGTACAGACCCAACAGACCTGCTCATGCAGGACCGGCTCTGCATCTCTTCACCCTCTGTACAGAAATCATGAGTCTCCACCAGACCCAAACTTGTCAGCTCAGCGCTACGCACTAAACACCTAGCAGTCAAGATCTCGTAAGCACAAAGGACAAAATGTATAGGATGTTATCAGTATCCCAATTAAACCGACAGTTACTAAAACAGATCAGTTCACACCTTCTTACAGAGCACTGGAAATACTAAAGTACTTTTTAAGCAATTACAATAGTCCTGCCAAAAAGGGAGTTGGAGATTTCACAAAAGGTAACATATTAATTATATATGTCACTATAAATATATAATTATATATCAGTATACCTAAATATGCCATTATGCCTAGATGGATATATGATATGTGTGTGCAAGTATGTGCATGTGTGTGTGCATGTGAATTAAGAAAATATACTTACTCTGGAAATTCTATAGAAAGAAATGAAATTCTAGTACTCTCCGAGTATCACACCTCATTTTTACTGAACTATTTCTACATACACTAATGAAACAAAACTGATTTTTAAAAATCCTACTGGACTTCTCTCAGAAAACCTCAGCATGCTTTATTTTGTACAAAGAAGCAACACAAAAAAAACTCTTCCTAAAGATGTAACTATT
The DNA here is from genome assembly GCF_903995425.1 of Onychomys torridus. Classification (NCBI taxonomy): domain Eukaryota; kingdom Metazoa; phylum Chordata; class Mammalia; order Rodentia; family Cricetidae; genus Onychomys; species Onychomys torridus. Next base: position 61,471,326 of record NC_050449.1, on the reverse strand, counting down.
TAAGTTTCAATGGAAAGATAACATTCTAAAGTAGAAAAGAGAACCATTTTCTTCCATTATAGTAGCCTCTGTATTATGACTGGCATTGGTAACTTCTAGTAAAGAATCAACATTTCTGCATAAGAAAAACATTCTTTAGACAAAAAAGGATTAGGGTCAATGACCAGGAACCTCCAGGAGCAGATACTGTTGTTGTGACTGTTTGAGGAGGGTCTCCTATGTTGCCCAGACTAGCCCACACTACCGGGCCACAGGATCTCCCACATCAACCTCCAGAGTAGCCAGAGCTAAACAAGCACACTCAGCAGAAGAAGTCATTTCAAACTAGAGTTCCCACTGATTCATGTTACCAGTCTGACAGAAAGATAACCTTGTAACTGTGTGTAACTGTAATTTGGTCATTTTTTAAGTTAATATTTGCCTTGTCTTATCCTGTTTGCTTTGTAGAAAAAAGAAATTCCATGCATAGAGTGAAACAATAAAAACTCAAAAATATTTGCTTTACATTATCAGAGACTATCAGTTGTCATCACTGAAACCCACCCACACCAAATGACCAGAAAATGAGGTGAAATACTAGTAAGTTATACCTCAGTCAGAAACAGATGTGGTTTGATTTTAAAGAGATTAACAAGCTGGATTCTGGAAGAGTCCTTCAATCATCACACTACAGACTAATGATGCTTTTCATTTCATTCTGTCCGGGCTTTAGAAATCAAAGTCAAAATCAAAATGTAACATAATTATCAAATTTATCTTAGATAAAAACGAAAATTTGTGAGGGTGTTAAAATGGTGAGACGTGAAGAAAAGACTTGTGGAAACGTTTCTCTCCTGAAGAGATGGGGAAACAGGATCATAGCAGCAGCACCTTGCCACATCTGCACTGTGACAGCTTAACCTTGTCATCACAAAAACACAGGTTACGATGAGCGCCACACATAAAATACACCTATCTCAATGTTATTCAAAGCACAGCTATCTTCAGAAACTGAGACTAAACCAGACACCAGACAAAAGCAATCAATCCTCAATGCTGGTCAATGAGATATCTACAAATAGCATTTTAAGACTTGAAAAGAAGGTTCCTTCTTTGGAACTGGGCTTAAGAAAGTCTATGAAAGCCTTTAGTCCCAGCACTTGGCAGGTGAGTTCAAGGCCACCCTGGTCTACAGAGCAAGTTCCAGGACAGCAAGGGCTACATAAAGAAACTCTGTCTTAAAAAAAAAAAAAAAAAAAAAAAAAAACAGAAAGAAGAAGATATGGAATGATATTAAATATGTCTGAAATATAAGTGTGTAGGTATTTAAAATAAACTTGCTGTACCTTTCTCTGCTGCTTTTTGAAGGGCATCTTCAATTCGGGAAAGTTCTTTCTGTTTAATGTCCTGCAAGGATTTTTCTTCTTTCTCAGCATCATACTTAATACCTAAAAACATACAGTTAATTCTCGCAAAAAGAAGTGAATCAGTACACAAATGGGAAACTTTAACCTCATTATAATCATATGCTAACATCCTTTTTATAAGTCAAAAACACTTCTGCAAAGATTAACCTTATAAAAATTTACATTAAATTACATTAAATGATTACATAAAATCGTTTACACATAAATGATTCCTATCTGTTTATAAAGCATCACAAAGGGAAAAAAAGAAAGAAATTGGAAGGAGGAAAATAACTAAAAACAAAAAAAAAAGACGGGAAAGCTGAGTAGATAACTCAAAGAGAAAAGCAGAAGACAGAAAAATGGATCTGAACACTTGCGGCCAGGCCACTGCCTGACTGGCAAAAATTTTAGTATAAAACTATAAAAATAAGTAAGTGCTGGAGATGTGGTGCAGAGGTTCAGAGCACTTGTTGCTCTTGAAAAGGACTCAAGTTTGGCTCCCAGCACAACATCAGGTAGCTCACAAGTTCCAGAAGATCTGACACCCTCTTTCAGCCTCCCGGTGCACCTGCACACGTGAGCATAAACTCACACAGGCACACACAATACACATAAGTAAATAAATAAATTTTTAAAATAAGTAAATAAAAGCTGGGTGTAGTGGTGCATGCCTTTAATCCGAGCACTCCAGAGGCAGAGATAAGAGGATCTCCGAGTTTAAGGCAAGCCTGGTCTACAAAGTGAGTTCTAGGACAGCCAGGACTACACAGAGAAATCCTGCCTCAAAAAAAAAAAAAAAAAAACTATAAATAAATAAACAAACAAACAAAAAATAAATAATTACATCTATTATCTGGTATTAATGTAGACTGATAAAAATGTTTTCACAAAGTATTTGGGGGATAATTAATAATCCTAACACATTTTATCTATAATCTCATATCTGATAATAATATTCTAAGAAAATATAAAAGTTAATAAAAATCCATAAGGAGATTTTGAATGAAATATAGTAGCACATATATTAAGCTGCCATGATGAGAGGCATTATCTGCACGATGAACTAAAAAAAACAATTTTTAGGAGACAAAAAGGGAAATAATCATAGTATTTCATAATAGCGAAGAAATAGTTAATATTCACTAATTTTCAAAATTTTTCAGTATCACCTTGCAAACCATGCTACACAAAAAGCATTGAAAAAGCATGTATTTAGTTGGTAACTACTAAATAAGGAAGCTAGTACTGTAGACAGTGAAGCAAGCAAGATGAAAATAAACACTATATCCAAATTATGGTTGGGAAACTGAGTAATTTTTCCCAAAGCACTCAGATTTTTCTCATATTGTCCATCTTAGCTGAAAACAGCAATAACTAAAGATATCAAGCTTCAGTATCTCAAAATATTAACTATTATTAAAATATTGTGATTCCTAAGGATGAAACAACCTGTTACACACGTGTGAAAGAACACTTGTTTAAAATCAGAAGCAACAAAATGTGGGAAAAAGTTTCCAGGCTTAAAAATATGTAAATTAACGTACTGGTACATGTTAAATTTCTTACTTCAATTCATTCTTCAATAGTACATCTGTCAACTGCCTAACAACTTTTAAAAAGCTTCAGATACCAAATAAGTACTCGTGGGGAGTAAAGTTAAAATAGACTGAATGTACTGTCTTCATCAACAACAGAAAAGCACTTGGTATGCAAATGTGACAATACATACATAACAGGATGCTTATTCACTACCCTATGAACACATGATCAGTTTCTTACACACGTTCTCGCTCCCTCTTTATATCAGAGAACTTCAGGGGGAACAATTTCCCTTGATTGCAATGTCACTGACTGACTACAGTGTAAAGCAACATACTTGCTCCAGGGACCACAAGCAGGTATAATCCTTCTAGGGTGGCAACGACTGCTTCTCCATAAAGGTTTTTCCAAGGAATCTTCAAAGTTAATTTATCTAGAGAAACATAATTTCCATCTTAAATCCTTATTTGAATACTAAAGAAGATAAAAACAAATCTCTCATTTCCCATGAAAAGTATAAAACTCTCCAGGCATTTGGTATGTTTGTCACTCTGGAAAAAAGGGGGAGGGGTTGATATTTAAAATGTGTATTTCTAAACTTTATGACAATACCTCATTTGATAAATCAAACAATAATCACAGCAATTTGGAAAAGGAAAAGGCAGCTCAGTCTCAGAGGCAAAATTAATCATCTGTGTCCAGCGAGGTCATCAGGGAAGATGCTGGAGTCAGAGCTCTGCACTGGACACACCTGAAGACACAATCTTCCAGCCTCACCAGCAACTAAATCAACACAGCCATGGTAAGTACTGCCCGTGGCATCAACACAGCCACTGTAAGTACTGCCTGTGGCATCAACACAGCCACGGTAAGTACTGCCCATGGCCATCAACACAGCCACTGTAAGTACTGCCCATGGCATCAACACAGCCACTGTAAGTACTGCCCATGGCATCAACACAGCCATGGTAAGTACTGCCCATGGCATCAACACAGCCACTGTAAGTACTGCCCGTGGCATCAACACAGCCACGGTAAGTACTGCCCATGGCCATCAACACAGCCACTGTAAGTACTGCCCATGGCATCAACACAGCCATGGTAAGTACTGCCCGTGGCCATCAACACAGCCACTGTAAGTACTGCCCGTGGCATCAACACAGCCACTGTAAGTACTGCCCGTGGCCATCAACACAGCCACTGTAAGTACTGCCCGTGGCATCAACACAGCCACTGTAAGTACTGCCCGTGGCCATCAACACAGCCACTGTAAGTACTGCCCATGGCATCAACACAGCCACTGTAAGTACTGCCCGTGGCCATCAACACAGCCACTGTAAGTACTGCCCGTGGCCATCAACACAGCCACTGTAAGTACTGCCCGTGGCCATCAACACAGCCACGGTAAGTACTGCCCGTGGCATCAACACAGCCACGGTAAGTACTGCCCGTGGCCATCAACAGAGTCATTGTAAACAGTGTCTGTGCAAACAGGTACCAAGGAGCAGAGAAGTCCCTTCTCTCCTTTATGAATGTGGGCAGCAGGTCAAACAGCCATGAATGGAAGAGGCCAGATCTGAAGGTAAGGCATGCTGTTTCACAGCCAGCATTATCTTCTTTTACGTTGCTAATGCTATACAACTCAGATTTGTTAGTTTACAAATTATGTACTGATAAATCACTCAAAAGCAGAACATACGTTCTCTCTTAGAAACAATGGTATTAAGCTGAGCATGGTGGTGCACACCTGTGATCCCAGCAGCTGGGAGACAGAATCAGGAGTTCAAAGCCAGACTTACCACCAGCAAGTTCAAAGTCAATCTCATGATATTCAGAAATGAGCCCATAAAAACTATCACTCTTCACAGAAGAACGATGGCCCTAATATTAGCAACTCATTGGGTGTTGTATGAGGAGAAGCCTATGCATGCAGAAGAGAAGAGATCTGAATTCTGAAGTAGGTGAAATCATTTTGGGTACCTTTTCGTTATCTCTTTATCTTTTTCCAAATTCCTCTTTCCAAGGCCACAGACAGCTATAGTCCCAGCCAGTTGTCATGATTACAATTCTGTCCTAACCTTTCCTACTGAAGTTTTCTATGCTCCAAAAATAAAATATCAAACATCTTCCTTCATCATAATTTCTATTTATCTATTTTATGTGTATGGTTGTGTGGGCAGCATGCATGCATGTATACCACATGCATGCCCGGTGCCTGTGGAGGCCAGAAGAGGGTGTTGGATCCCTGAGAATTGCAAGGGCAAGAGCAGCCAGTGCTCCTCACTGCAGAACCATCTCTCTGGTCCCCATCATTATCATTTTTAAAAATAATGGTATTAGGTGAGTGCTGCTGGCAAAATTTATTAGAAAGGAATCTGAATGACTCGCTTGTGGATATGAAGTCATATGACCAGGATCACTGGAAACGTTTAAAGAAAGGTGCTCACCATTCAAACAAACTGAAAAACAATACAACAAACTGAAAGGAAATAAAATAATGTTCTACAAGGGAGAATATTCTGGCCAACTGGACAGCTATGTAACCAAGTCAGTTTAATGTGGAAATGTAGATCAGGCATAGAATATCAAATTATTTCTGCATTAAAATTTTCATTTCTCAAGGGCCAGAGAGGAGGCTCAGTGGATAAGCTAAGCACACATACTGCTCTTTCAGAGGACCCACATCAGGTGACTGACAAAAATCTTTAACTCCAACTCCAAGGGCACCCTTGGCCTCTGTGGGCACTTGCATTCATGTGCACATACACACACACAGAGCCACATCCATATAATTTAAAATAATCAAAACATTTTTTATTTAACTTCTCTACAGCCTGCAAAGCTGTTAAGTTTGTTCCATGGGTTCCAGGTCAAAGGAACCTGTAAGTCACATTAGCACACTTCTGGATCACTTCTAATTCTTATATTTTTATAGTGAGTAACAACTATATTTACAATGGACAATACCTATACATAACTTCATGACCTCCTAACAAGAAATTGCCTTCTTAGTGAGTATAACATCAAAAACACAGACAATAGCCCTTGAACAGAAAAGGACTGCCTGTTCCTTACCCTTCTCTCTACTTACCCTGACTTATCAAGTCATCCCCCAAAGAAGTCCAGAAATAATTCAGTTAGTTACATGACAGTCTTGTTTCTGAGTGTATATGGTATTGGAGACTGAACCTAGGGGCCCCGCGCGTGCCAGGCAACTGCTTTACTAAGCTGTCTCCCAACTACGCACTCTAACTTTTCTTTAGAGGCAGAGCCTAAGCTGCCCTGGTTGGCCTTGAATTTGCTATGTAGTTCAAGCTCAAATACATAAAGAACTCAAAAAAGTAGGTATCAAGGAAACAAATAACCCAATTTTAAAACGGGGTACAGATCTAAACAGAGAATTCTCAAAAGAAAAAACTCAAATAGTTAAGGAATGCTTAAAGGGAGGTTCAACAACCTTAGTCATCAGGGAAATGCAAATCAAAACTACTTTGAGCTTTCATTTTTCACCATCAGAATGGCGAAGATCAATAAAAACAAATGACAGCTCATGCTGGCGAGGATGTGGAGTAAGGGGAACACTCCTCAATTGCTGATGGGAGTGCAAACTTACACCGCCACTATAGAAATTAGTGCGGTGATTTCTCAGGAAGATGGGAATCAATCTACCTCAAGATCCAGCTATACCACTCTTGGCCATATACCCAAAGGATGATTAATCCTACCACAAAGACACATGCTCAACCATGTTCTTTGTTGCTTTATTCATTATAGCCAGGAATTGGGGAAAAAAAAAAAAACTAGATATCCCTAAACAGAAGAATGGATAAAGAAAATGTGATACATTTACACAATAGAGTATTACTCAGCCATTTAAAAAAATGAAATTCCAAGGTAATTGGATGGAACTAGAAGAAAAGAAAAATCATCCTGAGGTATCCAAGACCCAGAAAAGCAAATATGGCATTTGCTTATATGAGGATATTAGCTAGTAAGTCATTGATAACCAAGCTACAATCTGTAGAACCACAGAGGTTAGGTATACAGTAAGGGACTGAGGGGACAGACAGATCTCACTAGGAAATGGAAATAGAAGAGATAATTATGAATTGATGGGGAGGACTGGAATGGGAGGATCAAGTAGGGAGAAAGAGGAGAGAAGGAGATGAGAGAGGGAATATGGGGAGATACAGACTAAAATTAAGGATTATTAGATGGGTATTGTGGAAATATAATACAGCAGAAGCTTTCTAAAATTTAGATATATGAAGGCTATCTAAATGAAATAGACAGATAATGGGGGAGACTGGCTATCTTTTGTCACCAGATGAAGCTTCCAGTGCCAAGGGTGTATTCACATAGGTTCTAGCATCTCTGGAGGAAGATACTCTGAATATATCAAAGGAGAAACATAAATACAAACCCTACAATCTTCAATGCTGGCTTGTCTGAAAGATATGCTAGGGCAATGGAGACACAAAGCTTGTGGGAGTTAACCAATCAACGTCTTATTTGACTTAAGGCCCACTCCACAAGATGGAAGCCATACCCAACACTGCTTAGAGGAAAAAGAACCTAAGATTACATAGTCCAGGGACCTAAGAGAAAACCAAATACTACTGCTTTAAAAATTAATAATAAAAAACGTAGCAATAAAATGACTCATAATGACATTCTGCTCTACTCATAGATCAGTGCCTTGCTCAGCCATCATCAGAAAAGCTTCCTCCAATAGTATATGGGAACAAGTACAGAGACTCAGCCAAACATAGGCTAAATGGAATGTTTCTGTTAACTTCTTCCCCTCAGGGCTCAAAGAACCCTGAGGAAGATGAGGCCAGAAAGAGTGTAAAAGCCAGAGCAGATGGAAGACCCCCAAGAAAACAAGAAAACTAAAATCAACATGATCAAAGCTCATATGAACTCACAAAGACTGAGGAAACATGCACAGGATCTGTACCAGGTCCTCTACATATGTACTATGGATTCCAGTTTAGTGTTTTCATGGGATCCCTGAACATGCACATGAGTGGGCATCTGATTCTTGTGCCTTCTCTTGGGCTCTTTTCCTTCTGTTTGTGTTGTCCAATTCCAATGTGTTAAGTTTTGTTAGATTAGATTAGATTTATTATATTATTTAGAAGCCTGTTTGTTGTCTAATGAGAGACAGAAAGAGACAGGATCCAGATGTGAGAGGAGGAGGGGAAGAACTGGGAAGATCAGAGGGGGGAATGGTAATCAGGATATATTATGTGAGAAAAGAATCTATTTTCAATAAAAGTGGGAAAGGATGCTAAAGCAGTAAAGAATGAAGTCCTAAAATTGAGCAGGATAGTGATTGAAGGAGGAGATAATGTGACCTAGCAGTAGGGGAGGAGCGGACAAATGAGTCAAGTCAAATTCTAAAGTAACAGTAACCCACCTAGAGAGACAGACAGATATGATGGATGGATGATCGACAGACAGACAGACAGACAGATAGATAGACAGACAAATACAGAGAGAGAGAGAGAGAGAGAGAGAGAGAGAGAGAGAGAGAGATATACAAAGAGAGAGAAATATATGGTAGATGATAGATGATAGACAGATGGATGGATGGACGGACAGACAGATGATATGATGGATGGATGATAGACAGACAGACAGACAGATAGACAGATAGACAAATAAATACAGAGAGAGAGAGATAAAGAGAGAGATACAAAGAGAGAGAAATAGATGGTAGATGATGGATGGATGGATGGATGGACAGATGGGATAGATAGATAGATAGATAGATAGATAGAAAGAAAGATAGATAGACAGACAAACAGACATATGGAATAGATGGGATGGATGGATGGATGGATGGATGGATGAATAGATAGACAGACAGACATATGGGATAGATGGGATGGATGGATGGATGGATAGATAGATCAGATTAGATAGATACAAAGAGAGACAGAGAGATAAATGGTAGATGATAGATAGATGATAGACAGAAAGGAAGGATGGGTGGATGGATGGGTGGATGGATGGATGGATGGATGGATGGATGGATAGTAAATAGATGATAGACAGTTAACTGATAGATACAGATAGACATTTCTGTTTAAGTGAAAGTAAAACTAGATCACATGGACTATTTGAGAGAGCTTTGTAGATTAAATCTCCTATTGAAAATTTTCCTCAGCAGACGCATATGCTGAGTTACGGATGGCGGATAAGAGTTTAGCTGCAAGGAAGGAGACTTCGTACATACCACACTGCTGCACAACACATCAAGTGAAGATGAGTGAACAATCATGAGGGAAATGAGCTTCATTTCCAGTCTATTTAACAGCGTTTTAAAAGTGTGTGACTTTCACATACATAAAGAAAATGCATAGGAAACTAGGTTATCGGCTTTGAGACTGGAGATGTTTTATGTAGTAGAGCCAAAACCTGGAGGTCGTGACCTTCACAGTTCAAATGTCCTTCCATTTTAGAGAGTAATTTTCTATCCCTTCAATTTAAAAAAAAAAAAAACTTAAGTATTATATATGATGTACATTAGGTTTAGAACTCTGAAATTAATTATTTCTAAATAATTAAACTCTGAAAATAATTAAACCAAAAAACTTCCCCCACTTTTGGTAAAGCAAAGACGACTTCTTGGGTCAAACAGTACAGGTAAAAGAAGAACTACAAAGGACTAAGTCACTCAGTGAGGAGTGAAGTACTCACCAATTTGGCCAGCCTTGACTTTGAAAGGAACATCCAATTCACTCTTCAGAAGAAAGAAAAAAGTTACAGGACTTCTTTAAGCACCCCCCAATTCACTTCTGTCCATCAACAGTATACAGTTGAGTAACTCATGGCTATGAATGCTTCATTAAATGGTAGTTTTACATAAAGAAGTCAGAGAAGCAAAATTATAAATAGAAAGGAGTTCGTAAGGAAAATAATTGTACGAACAGGTTATTTTAATAAATGAAACAGATGGACATTGTTTATCTGAAACACATGAAATGGGAAAGAACAGAGGCCATATGCTTACATCACCTAAAAACAATCACTGAATAATTCTTTCAGATAATACATTTAGTAAATGAGTAAACAAAACCCCCTGGAAAGGAAGGCTCTAACATACCCTTTACCAAACTATAATTTCTCTTAGATAAATACATGCCAACCAACAACAATAACTTTTGCCTGATCTGGACTCCTGGTCACTAAGCCATAACTCTCATTCATAAAAATCTTCAGAATTATTAAACTTTAACCAGCCAGTGCAGACTTGCTGTTAGTTATTATTTAACATATATGAATGTTGGTATTTGAACACTGAACTACAATACTGTAGGGTACAATTAACTACAAATCCATTTTCATGATCATACAATTCTACAAACACTCTAGGTGCAGAGGAACTGATCACAGTACCTTTGACAAAAGAATTGGAATAATTCTCCAGGGGTCAGGACAGGCATATTCAACATAAGTCTCCTAATAAATGCTGTCCCGTGCTTTGTTTGTTTGTTTGTTTGTTTGTTTTTAAGACAGGGTTTCTCTGTGTAGCTTTGGAGCCTTTCCTGGAACTCACTTTGTTGCCCAGGCTGGCCTCGGACTCACAGAGATCCACCTGCCTCTGCCTCCCGAGTGCTGGGATTAAAGGCATGCACCACCACTGCACGGCTCTGTGGTTATTTTTAGTCTCCTGGAATAATTTTAACAATGAATAAAATTCCCATTTCCAAGCAAAGCTTCAGGCTAGGGATACAGCATAGTGTGAAAGCACCTGCCCAGCACAGGGAAGGCATAAGGTTCCATCCACAAAACTATAAAATAAAAAAAAAAATTTAAAAAAAAAAACTGATTTGGCTATATTGTGAAAGGGAGCTAGTTTTAAGTAATAAAGTCTATAAATTATAAAGTAACTTATTATTTTAATTTTAACCAAAACTCAAATTAGGCTGACAGCTCAATCTGTCTTCTGGAGATGTTAATGAATACTGTGCCCACAATTGTATTTACACTTATTTTCTTACAAAATCTTCTCATAAATTGAGAAAAAATGAACTTGACTAAATTTTTAAATAAAATGTTAAAAATGGAGGCATGCCACATAAAGTCAGGGAAGGACAGTTTCTGAGTATTTCCAATGTGTCAGGATCTCTTTCTCATCTTGGCAGGCCACAAAGCCAAGGCAGGTTCTGCTACTGAACCAGTGCTCAAGCATATTAGGAAACTGAAACTGAGAAAAAAGAAAATCTAGCACATGCTTGTAATCTCGGCATTTGAGAAATGGATCAGGAATTCAAGGCAAGCCTTAGCTAGGTAGTGATTGTAGTTAACATTATCTACACAAGACCCTATCTCAGAAAAAGAAAAAGAAGCATGTATGCACACATGCATACAAACATGCATGCAGGAAATCTGGAATATTATGAATAAACATTCTTAAGAGATATCACAAACTTCAGTTTTGTATAGATTAATAGAAATGGGTTGAGTTAAGTTATAACTAGCTAACAAGAAGCCTAACCCACAGGCCATATAGTCTGTAAATAATATAAGCCTCTGTGTGTTTACTTGGGACCAAGCAGCTACAGGACACACAGGTGGGAGAGATCTGTCCCAACTGCAGGGGGGCCAGGCAGGACCAGAGAAATTTCTGGCTACAGATTTGCATAACAAGTTAAACAGAACGACATTGGGTGTGGGAAGGGTGAATGCTGCTTGCTTTCAGCTTAACAGCAAATGATGCAAATTCCTCACTAAAGCTAAAATGCCAGTCCTACCTTACTGTTACCTCAGTACACCCTGGCTACCCTGTCACTGCATTACTTCCATATCATTTACATCACGGGTTAGCACCAAGCCCTAATTTGCCTGGAAAATGTCTACAGATAATCTGAAGAAAAATATTTCTGTAAGAAAAATGGAGACAACAAAGCTATACAATTAGGTCATGGAACAAACTCTATTTTGCAAAAAATACTAAAAGCTATACAATCCAATTAAGCCATGGAAATAACTACATTTTGCAAATAAAATACTATTTTGATCATTTGGGGAAAACTGTAAATCTTTAATCCATAATTTCCAATGGCAAATAGTTAAATAAGGAACCCTGCTTGGAGTGACTCAATCACTTTATCTGGTACCTGGTACAGATGCCTAGTAACCAAACATTTCTAAGAGCCTGTCAAATTAACTGAGCTATTAAGCATAACTTAAAAAAATAACCCTTACCAGAGCATTTTCTTTTATCTGCAGATTATCTAAAGCCACATTACCTGTAAAAGACAAGAAACAACGTAACATTAATACAGCCATTAGTATACCATGCCACATCTACCAAACACCAAGTATGCAAAGCTAGAGCTAAGAACACAGATGGAAGAATGTGAGGACTCAAGGTCCAGGAGGAAGCAGAACATACCTGCATTATAGAACAAAGCAATGGAGGGCAGGCAAAAATGTTTACAGAATAGTGTTTGTTTACTAAAGGCTACACACCACACGGACTGATACAATTTCTAAAACCATATATATGTGTGCGTGTGTATGCAAAACACCAACAATCAGAAACCAAGCAAACGTAAGCTGTGCCACAACAACGCCACATCTATGAATAATGTGTGCTTCCTCTGTATATGGAATATTCCAATTTTTCTAAAACAATTGTTGAAAACTACAAGAAAGGCAGAGAAGGAGGGAAGCAGCCCCCACCCCACCCCCCAGGAATGGGCAGGAAATACTTTAGCTCTTTTATTTAGAGAGGAGGGAAAGAGTTCGACCGTCAGGCAGTCTCTACAGTAAGGCTGGAAAGAGAGTAAAGCCTGGGACGGCCAGGTGTGGTGGTATAAGCCTGTGACCTCAGCACTTGGGAAACTAAGGCTGAGGTGAGCTATTAGTTTGAGAGCAGTGTGGACTAGACAGTAAATTCCAAGCCACCTGAACTACAGAGCAAGTCCCTCTCCCAAAGTCACATCCGTACATCCATACATATCTACCTTAAAATAAGGCAGTAACTTTAGTGTCCAACAGGGGTTGTCACAGTAAAGACTAAATTTGGAGCCAGATTGAAAGAAAGGCACCATTGCCAAACATAGAAATCAGAGGGTAACCCTAGAAGAGTATACAGCTCTTGCAGGAATCTTTTTTTAAATGTGTTTAGGTGGTCTGCCTTCATGCTCACTCATCATATGCAGTGACTATGCAGGCCATAAGAGGGTGCTAAATCCCCGGAAACTGGACAGACAGAGTGAGAGGCCCTGGGGGTGCTAGGAATTGAACCTGGGTCCTTTGCGAGAGCAGCCACAGTGCTCCTACCCACAGAGCTATTTCTCTAACCCAGAGAAGTGATTCTTAGTGAGCACAGTCTCGAAAATTACAGAAGTACACAGCTCTGTGTTTAACTATATTATGTGATGTCTTACACAGAATTACAATGAAACCCCACCACCACCATTTGAGCCAACAGAAGAGATGCGCGCGCGCACACACACACACACACACACACACACACACACACACACACACACACACCTATCTTCAGCCATTCACAGTAGTCTAACAAGCTCTAAGGTAACCAGAGATCCTGAACCTGCTCATGAGTCCTGACTGTTCCACCCAGAGACTCTCAATGAGTGCTCAGATCATCCACACTGAAAATGACATTTTCACAATTGGTAAGACAGTAACATGCATGTAACATGCAAATGTGACTATATATAAACACGCATGGGAAAGCAGGGCTGTCTCTACTACAGTGACTTGTGGCTCTACAATGAAGTAACAGGTAGTGACCACTGCCAACGTGGCAAACAAGGTTCAAAGAAGTACATTTTAAAAACTGACAGAATAGCAGGGCGATGGTGGCACACGCCTTTAATCCCAGCATTTGGAAGACAGAGGCAGGGAGATCTCTGTAAGTTGGAAGCCAGCCTGAACTTCAGATCGAGTTCCAGGGTACACAAAGAAACCTGTCACAGAAGGGGAAAAAAAAAAACAACCTGACAGAATAGCAACTTGATATATCCTGGCTGGCTGATGATCACAGGAGACCTGCCCTTTTCTAAGAGAAGTAGAAGAGAAGAGTGGATGAGGGAAAAGAGGAAGGTGAAGGGAGAGACTGGGAGGAGAGGAGGGAGGGAGAACCGCAGTAGGGATGTAAAATCAAAAATTAAATAATCACATACAAAAAAAAAAAAAACCTAACAGAATACTGTAAGTGACGATCACTAAAGACACAGGATGGCTTTTGTATTAACCGTCTTCAGTATTTTCCAATTTTTATAATTACCAGGTTACTTTTTAGTAAAATCATGACACAAAATTGGGGAAATGAGGAAATAAAAAGTAAAGCAAACGTAAATTCTAAGTTTAATTTGCCTCAATGTTTGTATAGGACTTCTTCCCCATACCTTACATCTGCTTTACTTGCAGACACATACAACTAACAAAGAACTAGCTAGCTCATACTTCCTGGATAAACGACACAAATGGTGGCCACGGCGATATCATTCTGGAGCTATCTGCACTAAAGGAGGAGCCACTAGTCCAAGACCAAGAGAGGAAGGAAAACCAGCAGCTTGCAGATTAGCAGCATCCCAGCGAATGGGGGAAAGTGCATTCATCCCTCAGCCAGCAGTCAGTGCCCTGGACAGGGGATGCACCAGCCAACTGGCCAACCCCGTGCATGCTGTTCTGACAGGTACATGTGCATCCATTCCATTCCATGGCCCAAGAACACAGAAACTTCCACTTAAATAATTTGTAAGACTGAAACACATCCCACCTAAAAAATCAGCCATTTCATACTGAACTGAGTACCGGCAAAAAATATCAAAAAAAAAAAAAAAAAAGATGATGTTTTCCTTCCAGAAATAGTAATTCCAAACATAGAGAAGTAACTTTCCTGTTTAGCTAGATCGCCAGAGATAGGAACACTTAGAGGACACAGGAAGTTTCTAGGGAGAAAAAAAAAAAAAGCAAAGACTAAATAGTCGTGTCTTATCTTAAAAATAACGAAAAGAAACAAAGTCAGGAGGGTGAACGATGGGAGGTGGACACGCTACACTCTGCCCACAAGGAAAACACGAAGGCCAAGCATGCCATCGGGTGGTACTTAACCTCAAGTCCACAGATGTCCGGGGAGACACGGGAAAGGAGCTCTGTGAAGCGGACTAAAGGATCTGGGAAAGGAGTGGAGTGCAGGAGTCAGGCTTTGAAGGAGAGCCCACTCCGTGTTCACTAAAAGGCTCCAGAGATTTTGCACAAGCTCACACTACTGAGAGTTCCACAGTTACAAGCTGCAGAGTCAAGTCTGAAGGGTATTTTAACATGGTAAACCTGAATCAGAAGGGATAAAATAATCCTTGCCAATGAATTAAAAATAGACATGAAAGCAAGTCCATTAAATTAACAAGTAACACCATCTTTAAAAAAAAAGAGGCAATTATTAAATTAGAAGACACAACCAAGTCAATGAATAGAAAAACAAGAGGGGCTGCAGAGATGCTGAGAGGTTAAGAGCATGTCTTGCTCTTGCAGAGGACCCAAGTTCAGTGTCCAGCACCTACACTGGGCAGCTCACAGCCACCTGCAATTCCAGCCCCAGTAAGATCCAGTGCCCTCTCTGGCCTCCTGGCTCTACAGGTATCAGGCATACACACAGTGCACATACATACATACATACATACATACATACATACATACATACATACATGCAAACACTCAATTTATTTTTTAAATCCAATGGAACTCTCCTAACAAGGAATAGGCTTGCCTAGGTTCTAAGTCCACGAATAGCTTTTATACACGTAGTCATCTACAAAGTAAACAGAGAAAACACAGCGTTGCTCCGGGTCTGGTGACACATGCCTGTTCTCCCAGCACTTACGAGGTAGAGGCAAGAGGATCAGGACACCAAAGCCAGCCTGAGCTACACTGTGAGCTCAAGGAGACCTGGGCTACATGACTAAGAAACAAAAAGGGCTGAGGACGCAGCTCAGTTAATAAAAAGAGTGCTTGCCTAGCATGCATGTTGTTCTATGGCAAGCAGCAAACAGATCTGGTGGTGCTGGCACACACCAGTGATTCCAATACTGAACAAAGGCAGGGGCATTGAAAGTTCTAGGTCATCCTTGGCTACATAGGGAGTTTGAGACTGGCCTGGGCTACGTAAGACTGTCTCAAAACACAAATAGAAAGGGGAAAAAAAAATACTTTCAACCAGAAATCATCTCCCCAGGTTTCCACAGAGGCTTAGGCTGTATCTCCCTTACAGTATTTAACACTTAAGTTTACATAAATCCCCAACACAATTATGAACTCCCTACCAGTGTCCCTCATCACTGGTATGATATAGATATAATAGAATGAAAGGGTAGATTAATGAACTTACTTTTAAAGAACAACTTGTTTAAAATGTCTTACATTGGTATAGATTTTAGTCTACTAATACAAACTTAAAGTTAATTTTGTTATACTGTATATATATTTCTACTCTCATTTGAGGTATTATGTTTATGCAACTCATTTAGATTGTAATAGATAATTAAGAAATTCAGATCAATTAGTCTTCTATGGTAGTCAAACTTATAGTCATGTTAAGTTTTCTAGGTATACATGGATATATTTCAGATAGACAGGTAATCTTCAAACACTTCAAAGGTCTACAGAATATGGCATTTAAAATATTTTTAAAATTTAGACTTTTCTGGACAGTGAGACATGTCTGCTCCTGGCAGCACCGATTTACTTCAGAGAGGAGGATGGGCATTGAAGACATATGGAGTTTATCTTCACCTTGGCAAAAATAGCCATTTGGGCAAGAAACTGTTCTTGCCTGGACTGCTTGATCAACCGGACACGCAGGACCCATAGGAAGGTGACCACTGAACTTTGCTTGGTGAAATGGTCCTTCAGGTACCTGTTTTGCAGAGGAAACTGCCAGACATTCTACAGGGCACTAAAAAAAGTGACCAAGAGACTCTAGCCCTGTGGGCTGAAGAAAATGCCCCAACTTTACAAAGGAACATTAGGTGACTTTCCAGGCTGCCAGCTATCTCTGTCTACCCTGCAAGACTCCCGAAAGTTGCTTGCATCCTTCTCCTGGTTCTCAGGTAATATTATATCCTTCTGAGGTCTTTGATGTGGTTGAAGACTAGATAGTTATAATTTCCTCAGTTATGATAAAAGATAAGTTAGATATAAAACCTTAGACTCACAAATATAAGATAGATAGGATATCTTCTTTAATATTGTAACTGTAATTCTTGCTTGATAATTATTTTGTTATCTGAAATTTTATTATATAAAAGTTAAAACCTTGCTTTTTGAAAAAAAAAAAAAAAAGGGGAAGTGCTGTGAGATGGTCTGTATGTCAAATGTGTTGCTCTGATTGGTTAAAGTAAATAAAGTGCTAATTGGCCAGTAGCCAGGCAGGAAGGATAGGGTAGGCGGGACAAGGAGGAGGAAAATTGTGGGAAGTGGAAGGCTGGGTAGAGAGATACTGCCAGCCGCTGCCATGACAAGAGAGATGTAAGGTACTGGTAAGCCACAAGCCACGTGGCAACTTATAGACTAACAGAAATGGGTTAATTTAAGATATAAGAACTAGATAGCAAGAAGCCTGCCATGGCCATACAGTTTGTAAGCAATATAAGTTTATGTGTGTTTACTAGGTTGGGTCTGAGAGTCTATGGGCCTGGCAGGTGAGAGAGATTTGTCCTGACTGTGGGCCAGGCAGGAAAACTCTAGCTACACTGGTATTCAATAAACATTGGCTTAATTGTCTTAGGATGCACATAACTACAGGACAAAACGAACTCGAATGAGGCCATCAACTGTCATTTCAAAAATGTATATACAGATGTGTTGCATATCTGGATCCTCACAGACAGGAGGCTGGTGGTACCCATCAAGAAAGAGAAAGAGGTTTCTTGAGCCTAACTGAAAGGCCTATGAACACCATGATGACCTACACATGGAAAAGCCAACACCCAGTCTTTGGATACTCAATGCCATGTTTCAGCACACCATGGTCTCTGCCAGACAGCAGACTAGAACAGGTAAGAGGGTCCAATCCCACCTGAGCAATCTGCTTCGTTTACCATGCAATAACCAGACTCTGCACTGAGAGACCTGCTGGTGGTACTCTGGGTCTCTACATTGTGCAGGTTATATAAAAATCCAGAAAGACAGAGAAACCCTGTCTGGAAAAACCAAAAAAAAAAAAAAAAAAAAAAAATCCAGAAAGAAGTGAAGAGTCAGGGATTACAGCAGGAACACCGGAAGAGACAGTTCCTCGGGGACACAGGAAATGGCACTGCAGATGACCACGCTAGACCTTATCTCTAACAGGGTTCCCAGGATACATTCCAGAACTACTCCAGGACCATGTAGATCTCATCCCCCCCCCTCACATGGTCACATGAAGAAGCCGTGTTTGAGCGCGTGGGGTGGTTTCTCCAAGGTTACAAAATGACTGTACCACTGTACTAAGAATAGAGCCTGTGTCTCCTGATTCCCTGGTCAGTTCTTAATATAAAACATAAAGAGTCATCCAAACTCTGACACAACAACAGAAATGGCAAGAAATAAAACACCAGGCCCTAATCTAGCCACATGTCCTAAAACAATGACAAACGCCTGTATAGTGAGTGCTATGTGACTTTTCGAGATTTCTTTGATGTATCTACAGCACTCGTATCAAATGTTTACTGACGCTCATCTCCCAAGCAAATGAGCTCAACCACTAAGCAGTCTGCAAAAGCATGAATCAACTTATTTTAATGACTCATATTGTCACAGATACTGAAGGAAATATTGTACCAATTCATTCCAAATGAATCGAACTATCTGACTCCAAATTGAACCAACCCAGATTGTTTCCATTGAGGTTTGCCGTGCATGAGAAAGGAAGTAACTGGCTCTTACTTTCCAGTCTCCTGATGAAACAAGAAGTCTTGGCAGAGAAAAACAGAGAGCTGTGATGTCACCAAGACTTTCTCCTCTCAGACACCACAGAGCCCGAAACCCAAGGCACTCTGCACAGCTTCCTAGCAAATGGTTTCAAAGCTCCAACTCCCAGCTCTATTTCTAAAAAAAGAGTGGATTTTCAACTAATGATGATGCTATTTAAATACATAGGAAGGTGTATCCAACTTAGCTTTTCAAGCACCGCTTTGATATGTTATCCTACCCTAATGAATTTTTTGTTGATAATTTTATGTGATACAAGATAAGCTAATGTTGTCTCCACTATATCAAATGTTGACTAAGGAAATGGAGGAGGATCTCCCTCTGGGGCTGGAGTCATGATAGCTCAGTGGTTAAGAGCACTCACTGCTCTTACTGGGGACCTAAGTTCAGTTCCCACCACCCACACGGTGGCTTACAACCATCCCTAAGTCCAGTTCCAGAAAATCAGACACCCATGTCTGGCTTCCATAGGCACCAAAATAACATGGTTCAGACACATACATGCAGTCAAAACACTTACATGAAATAAAATAAAATTCTTAAAAAAATAAAAACATTCCTCCAATGGGTTTAGAAGTACTTAGACACTACAGTGTTTTATATAACAAGGCTAAAGAAAGTAAAGATAAATCAAACTGCCCTGTAGCACCCTGCTGGACTGTCCTATAGTAGATGTGGCTTCTTTATCTTACCACATTCTGTGACCTGCTCTTCACCATCAGTCTGGAAGGAAGAAGGAAAGGCAGGACTGTGCACTGGGCCAGCATGCCTCACACTAGCTGCAGACAGTGCAGCAGCACTTACCTAAGGGCGGCTCAGGCTGCTCCAGCCTTGCTCAACCCACACGTGCTTACAGTCAGAGAAGACCCGCTCACCTCATTCATTGGATTCACTGGCAGAGAAGAAACAAATGGCTTCCCCTCGGTGACCTGCCAAAAGCCCTACACCTGGTGGGAGATTAACTTCCTGTCCTGTTTCCTCACCCTTGGTATGTGCCCAGTGCTCACTCTCCTTCCACGGGCTGCTCTCTGCTAGCAAGACAAGCTAAGCATCACTAATCTAAAATCTAAAACACTCCCAAATCCAAACCCTTTGGGTGCTGACTTGTTGCCACAGATGGAAAATTTATACACCCAATCTTACATGGCACACTTCCGTCAAAACACAGCATGCTGAGGATAATTGTAGGCTACATGCACGATATGTGTATGAAATAAAATTGAATTTTATGCTAACTTGGGTGTCATCCCCAAGAAATCACATTATACACTTACAAATATTCCAAATACTGGGAAACAAAGTTCAGAATCTACAATTTTAGTCCCCAGTATTTGGAATAGGAACTCCGCCCATAACTGTAGGCTGACAGGGAAGGGCCTCCAAGGTGAAGGACAGGACCTGAAACCGCACTCCAGAGCCTGGCTTACAGGGTTGTGAACTTTGTGTACACTACACCCTGGTTCCTGTCCCTGGGCACCACAGCCACCCCAGGGCATCCTACACAGCATATCTAAGGGTTAGTCCACTGCTTTAAGGGAAGTGAGAGTCATAGAATCTGAAATGGAGGCTATTCCTGGTCCTCCACAGTAAATAACTGAAAAATCCAATTGGTAGATCCTACATTGCAACACCACTGCTTAACTCAAATTACAAAAGATCTGACATTTCGACACCCGGTTTTAGAAACACGTTACTCTTAAAACAATTAAATCCTGGATACCTCTCAAACAGCTAAGGGCTGTGTAATTTATCTGCTGGTACCAGTTTGTGGGGATCAAAAGCCTAGATAAGCATTCTCATCTGGCAGTGCCTGCCCACCAGGCATATGTCTGAGCCTTTGGAGGCTGTCCTACACACTGCTACAGAAAACGCGAGCCCTATCAAGTATAAAACCAACTGCAAAAAGTTTCCTTGCTTTTTAAGAATGGGAGGGGGTTGGATAAAAGATATTTACAAGCATGTATGATGTTAGCAGATGTACTACGTTAGAGGAAGCATGCTTCAGAAAATGCAACAGCAGGTTGTCCTGACCACCATTACCACCCACCACTAACAGTTGCAAAGGACTTTCTTAGACTTCCATCACAGACACTGGGTGTTGTATGTTCTCTTTACAGATCAGGAAACTGAGGCTTAGAGAAGTAACATGTTTTTCTCCTGGATCCTATAACTAGTGAGTAACTGAGGCCTGTTTCTACAGCAGCAAGTTTTTAAAAGGCATTTTGCCTAAACCACTTTCAAAATATTTAAGAATTGTTTGGCATTAATCTTTGAAGAAATGGCCTTTGTGTCCCTCTGAAGTTTATTATTATTATTATTATTGGTTTTGTTTCTTCAGTTAAAAAATTATTACTTTATGTAGATATTGGGAAGCACATGTGATTGTGGAGGTCAGAGGAGAACGTGTAAGAGTCGGTTCTCTCCTACCATGTACATCTCAGGGATTGAACTCTGGCAGTCAGGCTTGGCAAGCAAGCACACTTACCCACTGAGCCATCTGGCTGGCCTTGCTTTTTCTTCCATTTAAAAGCAAGATCCAAAATATATAACCGGATTCTAGCCTTTCTAATAACTCTTTCTTTATTTTTTCAAGTTACAGTTTTCTTCTTTATTGTGGCTTTCATTGTGTGAATGTCTCCATAGGCCCAGTACAATGTTTTTCAAACTATGGTAACACCTTTTGATTCTCAAAACCCCCTGGGCACATCCAAGCAAAGATCATGCATTTTTACAGACGTGATACATGTCAGTCGTTTAAGATACCTGTTTCTCTTGTTAGGAATTTCTTCAGGGTAACGTACTTTCTCTAGATCCTCTTTTACTCCTTACTAAGATCTGTCTACCCAATAGGTCTCATGACATGGAGGAGACAACCTCCATTTTCACCTTGGACCAGTTTCTGAATTGCTACGCTAGGCTGGACAACCCTTTGTTAGAGTCTGTCCATCTCTCACACTGCTAGATGTTTGTAGCAGTAGCCCCAGGATCTATCTAATACAAGCCTGCTCAACCAAAAGCATTTTAGGCACTGCCAAACAGCCCCCACTCCCTCCCTCCAATGCTGACACTGACTAGCTTGGGCTAGTCTAATATGCCAGTTAAGATTTACCAACGTATTCTCCAAAGAACAAAAAGACTAAATATGTGAAACTTCTTCAAGAAGAACCCTCCCGTTCTAAAGTCTTGAACAGGCAAAACTTGAAGGGATAAAAATCAGTGACACATAAATTTTGTCTGCTCACACACACATAGTTTTCAAATAGGACTATATGTAATATATCTTATCAATGATTTCACTAATATTCCCATTTGATTTAACCCCCCCAAAAATGGTTAATAGGGGTTTCTCCAGCAGTCAGAGTAACAGTCAACTCAGACAACTGATCCTATTTCTGTTTTAAGGAGAATCAGGGTTAAAAGACAACACGTTGAGCAACAACTATAAAGCACATGACTTCCAGGAACCGGTAGTGAAACTTTACACAAGCTGAGCTGTGAGCAGACAAAACTCAATCTCGGACTGTTCCCGGGACAGAAACCCATGTATCGGCTGAGGCACACTGCACAGTTAATGCAGACTACTGATGGAGTATTTCATTCTAAGAAAATAAAAATAAAGCGAAGCTGAGGGTACATACAGCTCCTACAGCGTGTCAGTGGGCAGCATCGAGGCCTGGAGTTGGCTCCCCAGCACCACAAACTAAATTCCAGCAGAAAGCAGGCTAAGGAAGTCTCCGTTCCTAGATTTCACTACAAGACAGTGAGGCGGAAGGTGTGACAGAGCACTGTAACACTTAAAGTCAGTTGTGAAGAAGCTGGGAATCTCCAGACAGTATTCGCTGTCAAAACTGTTTACAGAGTGAATATTGACACTGGAAGGGCCCTGAATGCTAGCATGTCCAACTGCCACTGCTAAAAGTGAGTAAGATTTGGTAGTGAAGGAATCTGCAACTGTACCCAAACATTTTATTTCCTTTTTAAAAGACCTAAACACAGGACAATACAACCACTAAAACCTGAGTAATGGTTACATGGGACTATCATCTTATCAGGTGTGATTTCAACTCTTCAGACCATACAAACACTTCCTCTACCAAAGCTGAAATGAAGAAACAAAGGTCCATACAGTAAATCACTTGTCCAACACACCAGCAGGCCTAGAACTATGGGCTTTCTCTATCAACATTCACATTGATCTGAAGCACTTTTTTCCAATTTCAAATGTTATTCAAATGTTAATAAATGACATTATTGCAAGAATTCCAAAGAAACACTTGACCTCTCTTCTTCTACAGAAGGCTCTAGACACTTAGCTCCTTTAAAAAAAAACTTTTCCTTTTGCATCATGTAGCAGGAATGAGTATCCAAAGTCTTTATTTTGGAGGAGAACCATAAAAATAAATGAGCAGTAACCTATTTTTAAAATAAAACAAGCTCCTCCACAATTCAGGGGACAAGTCATAGCTCTATGACAGCATTGCCCAATAAAAATAGGATGCCTTCTGTAATCATTAATTTTAGGAGCCAGGGTTTCTGACAGACATAATGTGAAGATCCTTTGTAATTGGTAATGGTAGGTAATAGTGATAAACAAGTCTGGGGGAGCAGATGGGAACAGCCTATCCATTTTAGCTTCAGGATTATGTTCCTTGTAACCTCAACATAAACTGACTTTGATGATGATGGTCTTGAATTTTAATAATGTATTTAACCAAATCCACTCAGATACCATTTTAACATGTGGCCAACATAATTGAGATACTTTTTTTTTTGTACTCCATTAGGAATAAATGCTCATCTACAAAACCCAGTGTAATTTTATATTCAGCGCGTGGACCCACATTTCAAATACCGAATGGCTAACTTCTTTGGCAAATGCCAACCGGACAATGCAAGCCTATATACTTAAAACGCATCAATTAAAAGCAGTTCCATCCATTTAAGTTGGCTTTTGTTATTCTCCCAACACTGACAAAATTCCCAGGCCTTACAGTAAATTAGTAAATACATAAAAGTACTCCTCATAGCCCCAAACACCCAATCGGTGCCGGTATCCTGCGGTGCTGAGGAGGCTTGAGGCAGGCATACTGCCACTGAGCTACACTCCCAAATGCAAGTTTAGCAAAGAATGCAGAAGTAGACTAAGATCACAAGACTGGTCTACTCCTAATCCCCAGGATAAAAACCTTGGCAGGTCTTCCCGCACTTGCACCCCAAGCAGACAACCCTAATTAAGGACACGTTCGGCCAATGGCTTGGGATGTCTACTTCAAAACAAAAAAAAAAAAAAAAAAACAACTGCAGGGCCCACGGTCGAAGGAGGAAGTGGCTCAAGGTAGGAATGCCTGAGTTAAAAGAGTCATGCCTTGGGGGCAGGCAAGCCTTTCTTCTCACTGTCAGCCCTGCCCGTCCCACCTTCCCAGGTCTGGGGACCCAGTGGAGAAGGAAGCCTGGTCCTGGGGCTGAGATGCAAGGGGAGATAGGCTGGCACTGTGGGGAGCATGAGCCGCGCTCAGGCATCCGCTGCTGAGGTAAATAATTACATTTTTCCCCCTTGCTTTATAGTGAGGGGTTCAAGAGGACCGCTTAGCAGCGCGATGCCCCTGCGCGGGGATGTCGACCACAGGGGCATGCCCAGCAGGGTCCCTGGGGGACCCAGGCTCCACCATGCGCAGCCCCCGCTCCTACGCCGGCCGGCCTTGGCGTCGCGCTTACCGCCCCAGATGCCCAGCTTTAGCTGGGACTTGTTCAGGTTCTCCACGTAGTCCCCTAGGAAGCGGTTCAGCAAGTCTGCGACCACCGACTCCAGCACCATGGCGGGGACCAGGAGGCGGGAGAGGGCGGAGCCGGAACGAGCGCGCAGGGGAAGGCGGTGGCGCGCGCCGAGACTGACAGCCGCGGCCCGCCCCGCGCCGCGCGTGCGCGTCGCCGCCAGTGCGCAGGCGTCCTTCCCCCACCGCCTCCACTGCTTTTGCGATCACTGGGGCCGACGAGAGAGAGAGTGAAGCCTGGGGCAAGGCGGTGTGGTGCTCGTGCGCGAAGCTGTGCGTTCGAGTCCCCGGCCTCTCATAATCCAGTCAAAGCAGGGCACGCCTCTTATCCCAGCACTGGGGAGACAGCAGTAGGAGGGTTCGAAGTTCAAGGCCATTCATGGCTACCTAGCCAGTTCAAAGCCAGACTGGGCTATATGAGGTCCTATGTTAGAATTGGGGGGGGGGGGGGGGGGGTTGTTTGTTTGTTTTGTTTTGTTTTTTTGTTGTTGTTGTTTTTGTTTGTTTGTTTTTTAAGCAATGAAATGGACTGGTGAGATGGCCCTGCAGGTAAAGGTGCTTGCTACCAAGCCTGATGTTCAAATCCTGAGACTCAATGATGAAAGGAGAGCACAGACACCTTCAAGTTGTTCTGATCTCCACACTCCATTATGCCTGGCATGCACACAAACACACAGAAAGCCAAGGCTACATAGTAAGACCCTGTCTCAATAAATAAATACATACATACATACATACATGGATACATTGATAAATAAATAAATACAATTTTAAAGTTAAGGTACATTAAAAATAAATAAATGGGTAAATAAATTAAAAATAAATAAGTAAATGGATAAATAAATAAATACAATTAAAAATTAAGGTCAGGCCTGGTGACAAACATCTTTAGTCCCAACACTAAGAGTCAGGTGAATCTCTGTGAGTTCAAGGCCAGCCTAGTCTACATAATGAATTCCAGACCATCCAAAGCTACACAATGAGACACTGTCAAATAAATAATAGGTAAAATACAAAGAAAAACAAAAACAAACAGTGCTAACCAGTAGCTGACAAAGAGCTACTTCAGTTTTCCAATCTTACCACATAAAATAAATCCTTAACCATTTGTTTTTCCTTGCTCATCAGACTAAACCAGACCCTCCCAGCTTCCCTGTGTATAACCAATGAACAGCAAATCTGCCTGCTCTATACTGATGGTTTCCTTAATTCTTCTGTCTCCCTTGTCCCCACTTACTGGTCACTACTAACTGGCCCCACTGGCCTCCAGGCTTTCTTTTCTTTAATTTGTTCTTCAGACTGACACCAGAGGTCACTTTCCCAAAGCACAGATGAATCAGGTAGTCACCTACTAAAAAATAATAACCTGATATTTATAACACACTCTTCAATCTTATCCAGCAGCTTCCAGCATTTAGAACACCCTCTGCAGTCTGTCTCCAAACTCTTTCTAATCTCATCCTTTGGGATGACAAATCTCAATTGTCAACTTGATAAGATCTGGAATCACTTGTGTGATGGGAAAGCCTGCCTCCTGTGAGTGATACCATTCCTGAGGGTGGGATCCTGAACTAAATAAAAAGAAGAAAGAGTTGAGCACAAAACTCACTCACACTGCCTCTCTCTTCCTCTGTCTGTCTGTCTCTCTATATCTGTCTGTCTATCTATCTATCTATCTATCTATCTGTCCCTCTCTCTCCTTGATCATGGGTGCCATGTGACTAGCTGCTTCAAATACCTAATGCCCTGAGCTGTGAGCCAAAATGGCCCCTGCTCCCTTGAGTTGCTTCTGCGGTTTTTATTACAGCCACTGAAGTAACTCCAACCCCTCCTAAGCCCTCCCTCTCCCTGCTTCCATCCTACTGACTAGTGGCTGAGTAGTCTAAAGAAACAGCGCCTGTTGCTGCTGAGATGGGGTAGGCAATAAAACAGCAACAAAGGGACGAGAGTGTTTGGAAAACAGTGAGACCAGGAAAGAGGACACAGCAGCATGCCGTAGTCCAACCAGCCAAGTACCTTGTGAGAGGTGTGGGCAACACTGACCCACCAGTACTCATTCCCTGCTGCTCAACAGCACTTCACAGTTTTGAAAGAATGTATACAAATGTTCTTATAAGCTTAATTCTGGTTCTTAATCTCTTACCTTCTATCTCAGGAAACCTGGCATTGGTAGCCATCTTCCTGTAACTCTCACTAACAATTTGTGAGTTAATTAATTCTAATAGAAACTTATTAGAGAAAAATGTAATCGAAATTTAAGTCCGGGATGCTAAGTGACTCCCTCCAAACTACACAGGAGTTACTAATTTCCTTCTCTGCACATTACCACCCTTTCCTCTGTCAATAATTATACAATTTAATCACCACTAGACTCTCAGTCATGCTTTGATCTCCTTTAAAGGCTACTAGCAGAATAAAATAACTTAAAGTAGAGAATTCAAACATTTGAGTGCAAATAATGTTATTCCAAGAGCTTTGAAAATTCGCCATTTTCCACTTTGAGCTTGTTTGGAGGTGTGACAGCTGGCTGTGTGCATGTGATGGCTGGCTGTGTGCATGTGATGGCTGGCTGTGTGCATGTGATGGCTGGCTGTGTGCATGTGATGGCTGGCTGTGTGCATGTGATGGCTGGCTGTGTGCATGTGATGGCTGGCTGGCTTTGTGCCTTCAGTAATGGCCCAATTGCTCACATTTCTTTAAAAATCAAATATATGCATCCTATTTTATTCTTTAAAAGAATTTCTGATACCAAACTGGACAGGGAAAATCCCACAAGACCTTAACACTACACAAAGAACCACAGGCAACTGAAAAACACTGAGAGCAGGAGAGGGGGCCTTCCCCAGGGAAGAACATATCACTGGTTGTACAGTGCCAAACAGTAGCCCCGAAAACATACATACCAGTAACATTATAAGGACTGAACAGACTATATTTAGGAAAATACATACATGTGCATAATATACATAGTCATATAAACATACATATATGCCTGCAATAACAATTGATGAAAAAGAGGCCATGAATTTCAGAAAGAATGAAGAGGGTAAATAGGAGAGTTTGGAGGGAGGAAAGGGAAGGGAGAAATGTTGTAATTATATTATAATCTCAATAAATAAAGAGAAAAAACCTCATATGTGAGTATTACATCTACATCATCCCCACCCCACACTACTCTCCCCCATCCCATTTTAAAACAAGCATGACTATTGTCAAGAAACACCATCGGGGGCTGGACAGATGGCTCAGTGGTGAAGAGAATTGGTTGCTCTTCCAGAGGACCCAGATTCAATTCCCAGCACCTACATCGATGTTATAACCATCTGTAACTCCAGTTCCAAGGGATCTGATGATCTCTTCCAGCCTCTGTGGGCACTGCACACATATGAGGCACAGAAATACACGCAGGCAGACACACATAAAATAAACTAATAATAATTTTGAAAATTAAAACACTGTCAGCACCCCAAGTACAGTCCTATAGGAGAGGGAAATTGGAAGCATGGACTAGCTAAAGAAAATGACCACTGTAGTGACTGTAGTTATCACATGCTTTTTAAACTAGAACTAATGAGGTTAAGAACACCTTAGGTTGTCTCTGGCTTCCACGTGTGCACCAAAGCATGGGATACCTGAGCGCACGCGCGCGCACAAACACACACAAACACACACACACACACACACACACACACACACACACACACACACAGACTGATGGGGAGGCCGCGGCAGGTGAAAGGCAGGAGACAGCACAGCAAGGAAGCTGACAGAACATCTGGTTAATCTAACCACCCACATGAACAGAAGACCCTGAAGACCAGGGAGAATCCAGCGGCTCCCCCGTGTTCCACAAGTTAATGGCTAAAAAGCTAAAGCCCACAGGTCCTTTGCTCTATGCTTTCCCGGGTTGAATGAGAGGTGCCGACAGAGCATCAGCCGATCATCTCTTAGGCTTTCTAGACACCCAACCTCCTGTGCACTATTTTTGTAAATCTTTTTTTTTATTACTTCCTTTATATTGACACAAGAAGATTGTTCATTTTACTAGATATGGCCCAATGTGATTTGGGGTTTGTCTATCTATCAAGAAATGTTCTGCCTGGTGGTGGTGGCGCATGCCTTTAATCCCAGCACTTGGGACGCAGAGCCAGGCAGATCTCTGTGAGTTCGAGGCCAGCCTGGTCTACACAGCAAGATTCAGGACAGACACTAAAACCACACAGAGAAACCTTGTCTCAAAAAAAAAAAAAAAAAAAAAAAAAAAAAAGTTCTGATGAAGATAATAAACATAGTCATCGTGTTAAGCCTGTATTTGCCTGTATGGTTAATGCATTCAAAGTCTTTTCCAGGTATTTTCAGTTATGTACAACACAATACTTTTAACTTCACCCTACTGTGCCACAGACCATCAGAATGTTTCCTCTCTAACTTAACCCATTATCCAACCTCTGTCTGTCATTCTTAATAAATCTTTTTTTAAGTAGATTCCGAGTGTACCTCCTGCCACAAAGGTGTTCAGCCTGTTTATGTTCTTTTCACAGCTCCAGCTCTAGATATCCCCATGGCTACAGGTATGAGCTCAGAACGAACATAGCCTTCTTCTGTATAGATTCGTATGTTCTAGCATCTGGCTGGACCAGATTACACCAACCTCCCAAGTACGTGTTAAGCAAAACATGAGACTTACTGTGGTCCCAGAGGATTGGCCTGTTGTTTTCAAGAAACATTATACAGGAAATGCTTTCAAGGTGTTACTAAAGAAAGTGAACTGTTAATAAAAATAAAATAAGCCGGCTTTGCTTGGCTGAGCAGAGAGATGTTTTTCAAGAATTTCAGTGTGAATCAGCTAAGGCCTGGCTAAGCAAACACGCACAATAACAGTGACAACAGCTAACTGTTAGCCAGCATGTGCTGTCTTCCCAGAGAACTCACAAGAATATCTCTACCCTGACAGCAGTCTACGCCACAGCTACGGCAGCTTCCGTTTTACAAGCTGGGTTCAACAGGTTAGTGACCTTGATTCACAGTTTCTCAGACTGAGTTCTTATAGTACTTGTCATTTTAACCAGTGTCTGGGATCTCACAAAATCGGCAGCACATTCCCTATGAGGAAAAAGATAAGTTTGAACATAGGTACATGCCCTTTGGGTATATAATTACTCTCATAGACTGCACCCTGGTCTAAGAATTTGAGCCCAGAATAGAGTTTATAAGATGAAGGAGAAGCTAGTCACGGACATGGTAAACACAGGAACCCACTCCAATTATCCCAGTTAGACTAAATATAAAATAGAATCCCAAGTCCTTTGAAGTTAGAGAGATGGTTCTGTGGCTAAAAGCACTAGATGCACTTGTAAAGGACCCAAGTTTTGTTCCCAGCTCACAACTGCCTATAATTTCAGCTCCAGGGGGTTCATCACCTTCATCTGTTCTTTTGGGGCATCTATATGCACGTGCATGAGTGTGGTGCATACATTCATGTGCATATACACATATTAAAACCAAAAACATTTTTACATTTTTCCTTTTCACTACTGTCCTAGCTAGATGGAATTCAAATATCTCAACTTTACAGTCTCCTTCCTCTTCTAGGAATTGTACATAAGCTGATAGGATCTGGTACAGCCTAGATTTGTGTATCTCTCATGGCAGTTAAAACCCAGGAAGCATTTTGTAAATTCTGCTTTACACACATGAATGAACTAATGAGTAATTACTCTAATAACAAAGGACATAACCACTGACACTGTGCACATTAGGTCCGATGTCGAACCTAATTCTTTTGGTTACTTATTTTATCCAAGGGCAAACCTATGGTATGTATTACTGTGGTCTTTACATTGGCTACCAAGGCTCAGAAACATTCAGTAACTTACTCATAGTAAGCTACTGTTCTAGAATCAAAATTTGTCACGATTTCAGACCCAATCTTCTTAACTACTGTCAGTGTTCCCACTGTCAATGCTAATAACAATATTGATATTCACTACTTCTGTGCCTTTAGCATTTACTATGTTACATACACACACACTGCATAATAATATACCTTAATCCCCCAATAACTAATTACCCATTAGTTGGCATTCCTTTCGTTTCCTGTCCTTGATGACTATGGGTAAGTTATTTAACCTATGAAGTGCTGTTTTTTGTTTATAAGACATGGACAATCTGATTCCTAAGGCCCCTGTGACAACTCCAGAGATGAAGTTTATCTAGCACATTGTCTGTGTGTCCTGCATGCAAAACACAGGACATGCCTCAAACTGAAGACCTCTTTGCCTGAATTCAACTTAATTCATTCAGCACTGCTTGAAGAGACCATTCATTTGCAAAGCAGCATCTTAGAAATATCCTGTGTCCAAACTCTAATTGAAATATCTCAGGATGTCTTTCAACTCAAGCTGCAAGCAACTCTCTTAAAGGATAAACACCAGTTTTCAAGAGAAAGGATAGGGGTCTCAGAGGGACACAGTCTCCAAAGGCCAGATATGGTGCGTGTCTCCAAAGGATGATGCCAATGGCTGGATGTATGAGGTCTATTTCTCTATTTAAAAATTAGCACCCCGCTTAAGAAGGTTGTGAAGATACATATATAATCTTAAGTGTACACTAGATGATTTCTTTACATAGGAATACACCCCCTGTAACCCCACCTAAGACAAACATGGAATGTTTCCAGAACCCCATAAGCCCCCCACCACCACCACCAACAACAACCCAGAGTGATTTAAAGTCAACAGAGAAAGGTCCTCTAAAATCAGAACTGAATGCAGAAAGTGAAGAGCTTTCAACGCTAGGCAGCAAAGAAAGTTGGATATGAGAAAGGTCATTGGTAAGACAAACCCGACTTCTGGCTTCTTTTGAATGGTGCATACAGAGTGCTTCTGTGCGTTCCTGTTCGTTTTGTTCCTCCGTCTTCACAAGGACTGCGACACGATCCAGACTTAATCCTATTTTGCATGTGAGGAAACAAACTTGTTCAGGGTTTTGGAGGAGAATGACTCCAACAGTAGCAGAAGAGGCGGCTGTGGGATCAGATAAGCAAATCCATCCACGTGGCAGAGGGACCTGGGAGGGCCAGGCGTCAGGTTACCAGGCAGCGCTGCGACAGCCGGTATAAAAGCTCTGACCCGCTGTCCTGGAACACCAGCGATCAACCTTGCCGCGCGCTTTGAATTTCTCAGCATCTCTCGGGTTTGAAAACCATCTGACTCCGAACACCAGGTATATGAATTGGGAACCCAGTTCCCTCCAGCTTATGAGACCTGGGTGGCCTGAAGCTCTTTGAAAGGAGCCACCGTTTCTGGTGTGTGTGTGTGTGTGTGTGTGTGTGTGTGTGTGTGTGTGTGTGTGTGTGTGTGTGTGTTCTCGCTGACTGGAGTGATATTAGACTCTTGAGGTGTCAGGAAACGGGTGCACAGATGCACAAATCAAAGCACCTTTTGGCACCAGGGACAGAGGCAGGGCCAGTAAGGGAGGATGAGGAGGACTGCAGCAAGCTGCAAATCTACACGACAGCCGATTGGAGACGGGGTGGGTGATGAACGACTGTTTTTCAAACTCTGAAAACAGTTTGCAACGGAGGTGACAGATGCATTTTGCCTTGTAAGGGTCTGGACAGGACGAAGTCGAAAAAAAAAAAGGACAGAAATGACGGCTTTCCTCCCGGCTGCCTCTGACAGGTGTGCGTTTGTGTATTGCAGGCAGCTCCAAACAGGATCACGGGTTCCAAGACCAGCGGCTAGATGTGGTGCCTGGAGCAGCTCCTGCGGAACCGAGACGGGTTTCTCCCGGGGCGCGTCCGCCGCACCAAAGCGCGCTCGTCCGCTGCATGCGTAAACGTGCTCACTCCAGACCGCATCCCAGAGTTCTGCATCCCACCGAGACTGGAGCCTAGCACGGCCTGGGCTGCGATGCGTGATGCCTGTGCTGCGGATGCGGAGACGGACGACCACGCGGGTCGCACCGACTGGGACCCGCGCTCACAAGCTGCGCTCTCGCTGCCGCACCTGCCCCGCGCACGCACCGCCTACGGCTTCTGCGCGCTGCTCGAGAGCCCGCACACGCGCCGAAAGGAGTCGCTCTTCCTCGGCCACCCGGGCGCCCTGGTCCCCCGGCCTGGACTTCGCCGCCGTGCGCACACCTACGCAAGTCCGCGCCGAGTCCCGGACGCCCTGCGCCCCGCGCCTCGTAACCTAGATGCCTCCTGGGTCCTGCCGCCCACTCCTGCTCCCCGTAGACACCGCCTCCTGCGCGTCCCCGATGGGCTGCTGAGCCGCGCGCTGCGGGCCCCTCGAGGTCGGGCCAGCGCGTGCTCTCCGTCCTCCCGCGACAAGCATGAGAGCGCCGCCTCCTGCGCGCCCCCGGTCCCTGCGGGCCCACGCCCGGAGCGCCTGCAAGCCGAGGCCAGCGTGGCTCTGGGCCGCGGGGATTGCACGCTGCACCTGGCCGCCGAGTACTGCCCGCGCAGCGCGTGTCTCCGCCTCCGCCTGCTGCGCGCTGAGGGTCCGGCCGCCGCGCTCGAACCCCGAGCCCTGGGCTGCCGCCTCAGCCTGGTGCTGAGACCGTCGGGTCAGCAGCGCGCCAGCGTTCTCCACCGCAGCCGCAAGGCCGCCCTGGACCAGGACTGCTGCTTCGATGGGCTCTCGGAGGAGCAGCTGCGCCGCCTGGCAGTGCGCATCAAGGCTGAGAGCAAGGGCCGCGGGCTGAAGCGTGGAAGGCCGCTGGGCCAGTGTGAGCTGCTGCTGGGTTCCCTGCTGCTGCTCTGAGCCCTGATTCCGTGGGGCCATGGACACTGAAGGTCGCTTGGCCCTGAGATGCTCACACTCTTGGCCCTGGGACACTTGGAGACAGTAGCTTTTGGTCCTGGAACAGTTACAGCCTCTTGGCTCTTGAACCTTTCAAAGTCACTTGGCTCTGAGACACTGCCATCTCTTGAACCCTGAGAGTCGCCTTATCCTGGCACACTCACAGCCTCTTGGCTCTTGGACACGGATTAGCCATTTGTACAAAATAAACATGTCTTCGTTTTTCTAATCAGGGCTTTGTTTCAATCCAATCCTGGCAGAGATGATCCTAGATTATCACAGTAACAGATGTAACTTATTTTTGTGTGGGCAGACACCTTGAAATTTCGGTTGAGCAATGGGGTAGTGTTGAGCAGTGTTTCCCACTGATGACTGTATTCCCACTGTATTTCATATGTATCACACACTTGAACTGGAAGGTAGTTAATATCGTGCAGTGTTAGACCAGCCTCGTTTTAAAAGTTCGTTCATTTCATGGTATCTTATGAGACTTACAGTGTCACTTACTTCTGAAGCATTAAGATGTTGCATAAGAAGGGCCAGGGTCTAGTAAGGTTGCTGAGTGGGTAGAAGGTGTTTGCTGCTACACCTCATCACCTGAATTAGAATCTAGTGAAGACTGTGAGACCTACATGATGGAGAGGAAAAATCCCTGCAAGTTTTCCTCTGGCATGACTTCCCCCAACACACATAAATAACATAGTTAAACCATTTTTAATAAAAGGTCAAGAAGAAATGATTCCAAGCAAGGACTCCACTCATATCCTAAGTTCCATCCTGCTAGGAATACAATAAAGATGTGGAAATCATTTTAATATTTAAGTAACAGTCATAACAGCTTTACAGGTTTTAACTTGTTTCATTTGGAGAGCAGCCTTAGATAGGAGGCACTACCATCCTCATCATGCAGATGAGGCATAGAATAAAGAGAAGTCAGGGCATCAGTAAAGACAATGTAGGGCATCAGTATTTCACTCATTAAAATGCTTGTCTGGGTATTAGGGTATAGCTCAATTGGTACAGTGCTTGCCTGGCATGTACAATGACCCAGGTTCTATCCCCAGAGCTGCACAAACCTTAGGTCCTATTAATTCATACCTGTAATCTCAGTACTGGGAGGTGGAAGCAGATGGATGAGAAGTTCAAGGCTATCCTTGGCTACACAGGGAGTTAAAAGCCAGCATAAGCTATATGAGATTCTACACACACACACACACACACACACACACACACACACACACACACACACTAAATAAAAATATAAATAAACAAATAAATAAACAAAATGCTCATCCTCTGAACATGATGAGATTTTACAACTTGTCTGAACATGGCCTTGAGTTTGAAATCATATTCCTCACTTCCATCAGGGAAAGCAGACTGGTGGAAATAGAAACATGTAAATAAATGCTAATGACATCAGTCCGAGGCTGAGGCGAATGCTAACCTGCCTCAAACCCACAGGGTCCAGAACCCCAATTTCACTAACTCAGGTCAAGCTAACCTGCCAGGGCCAGCAGTCTGGAGAGCACACAGAACGGTGTTCTACCTCTGGCTTCTCATAAGCTTTCCTGTGTCTTGAGAATGAGTTTCCGTCATCCCTCATACTCACTACCCAGCTGGTTTACTTTTTCCTTTCGTGTGAATGTAAGTGGAAAACATATCCTAAGCATGGGCAGAAGACATTAAAACATGCAATTTAGTGTAAACTGTGGCTACATTATCAAACTGGATTTATAAATGGTCTCTGTTGCCACTCAACTTGGCAGTTTTAACCATGGGTGCTGGTGAAGACTGCTATTTAGAAGAGTTTCCCTTTCTGGTACATCTCAATCTGCATACTGGTTACTATGGTGGGGATTTACAACAGCAACCACTGGAAAGTTATGGACACAGCCGAAAGTACCTGCTTCCAAAACCTTGCTATTGCGGGCCACCTGAGTGATGGCACAACGGCAGTTCTTGTCTGACGCATGCCCTTTCCCCTATTTACAATAGTCTCACCCTTCAAGCTGATTGTTTTTGTGGTGGTTGCGGTGATGAATTTCTGGTTTTTGTTTGGTTTGATTTGGGTTTTTGTTTGTTTGTTTGGTTGGTTTTTGGTTTTTCAAAATAGGGTTTCTCTGTGTAACCCTGGATGTCCTAGAACTCACTCTGTAGACCAGGCTGCCCTCAAACTCAACAGAGATCAGCGTGCCTCTGCCTCCACAGTGCTGGAATTAAAGGCCTGTGCCACCACTGCCTGGCTCCAGCTATTTTTGAATGCATAAACTTTTTCATGACTTTAGAAGTCTCCTAAGATGAAAATAGAAAGGGAAACCAGCTTATCTCTGTGACATGTTGCTGTGGTTTCTGTTTTCTTTGCATCGTTAGTTAAGGTATAGCCAGTCCTTATTCTAGATAGCGCTACCGTGTCTGTCCTTGCTAGATTAGAAGCAATTTTCCCCCACAAAAGGTAAATGAATGTATTTGAAGGTCCTCAGTCCTCCAAGAAATCCTGGTGGGTACTTCTAAACCAGAATCTCCATCAATGAAAGTTATGGTTGACCAAAAGTCCAAGACTGTATTCAGAAGGATTTCTAAAAGACTGAAATATAATTTTTTTTAAAAAAATAAGTAACTGAACGATGTAATTCCAGTTTGAAAAC
The DNA here is from genome assembly GCF_903995425.1 of Onychomys torridus. Classification (NCBI taxonomy): domain Eukaryota; kingdom Metazoa; phylum Chordata; class Mammalia; order Rodentia; family Cricetidae; genus Onychomys; species Onychomys torridus. The sequence goes on along the minus strand of NC_050449.1, from coordinate 61,435,213 downwards.
AACTTAAAGTATCATTTTGTGCAACTGTGTAATGTCTTAAGAGTGGATCAGAATAGCAAATAGTAGATTGCTTCAAATCACATTACTGTAAACTAATTTTTTTGTCTTTTAACCTAGAGAACTCCCACACCACTAATTCCAAAAGGGGAAATATTTTTGCATACATTTATTTCACATCATTGAATTAATCTGAATTACATTTAACAAATCATGTTTGTAACATATATATTGCTATACCATCTGTCTTTTCTTGGTGAAGTTAAGCTTGGTTTGTGCTTGCTGCCCTCTAGTGGAATGCTCCAGGGTTTGCGTGTAGCTCTCACCTTGTTAGACCATCTCAGGTAATCCCAAATTCAGTTTTCTTTTCCTTCCTTCCTTCCTTCCCTTCCTTCCTTCCTTCCTTCCTTCCCTCCTTCCTTCCTTCCTTCCTCCCTCCCTCCCTCCCTCTTTCTTTTTCTTTCTTTCTTTCTTTCTTTCTTTCTTTCTTTCTTTCTTTCTTTCTTTCTTTCTTTCTTTCTCTTTTTCTTTAATAGTGCCTCCTGTAGTCTAGTCTAGCCATCTCAAATGAGTTGTGTAGCCAAAGATGACTTTGAACTTCTGATTCTCCTACCTCCACCTCCCAAGTGCTGGAATTATGGGCATTTGTCACCACAGCTGGCTCAGAACCAGATGTTCTTGAAGTTGTTTATTAATATCAGATTGTAGTAAAAATCCCCAAATAAAAACATAACTAAAAACGAATAATAGAGAAGGTGTAAAAAAAAACAGCTTCCAAATGAAAAAGGGAGAGTTTCATGGCGCACGTTTATAATCTCAGCCCTCAGATGGCAGAATCCAGAAAATTCCCACAAGTTCAAGTCCAGCTTGGGCTACATAGCAAGAACCTGCATTAAAAGAAGAGAGGGGGAAGGGAAAAGGGAGGGAGGGAAGGAGGGAGATAGGGAGGGAGGGAGGGAGGGAAGGAGGGAAGGAGGGAGATAGGGAGGGAGGGAGGGAGGGAGATAGGGAGGGAGGGAAAGGGGGGGAGGGAGGGAGGGAAGGAGGGAGAGAGGGAGGGAGGGAGGGAGGGAGGGAAGGAGGGAGGGAGGGAGGGAGAGAGAGAAAAGAGAGATCACAACTAATTTTGCCCTAGTACAGCAGTTCTTTGATATCCCCAGAGGTTGGTTTGGGATCAATACAGATGTCAAAATATTCAGGTGCTCCAAGTCCATTGTAAAAAAATGATATTGTTTTATTTATTTGCATACAGCTTATGCACATCCTCTCAAACACTCGTCTAAATCATGTGTAGGTTGTTTATCATACCTAACACAGTGTGAATGCTCTAAGTAGATTTTACATGTGTTGTGTAGGGAATTATAACAAGAAAAAAAAATCTGCATTACTAGTACAGAGGCAATTGAAACAGTATTTCAATGCACAGTTGGATGCATGTATTAGCCAAGTATTAGAGTAAAGGGCTGTGTGCGTGGTGACAGTGGCTTGTTAGTTTCAGAAACCTTCTGTAACTGTGATGGAGAGATGGCTCAGTGATTAAGAGAACTTGCTGCTCTTGCTGGGTTCAGTTCCTAGCACCTACACCAACAGGCTCATAACCATCTCTAACTCCAACTCCTGGGGATCCGATGTCCTCTTCTGAGCTCTGTGGACACCTTCATACACGTGGTGCACATACGGTTACGCAGGCACACACACATACAAGCTACAAGAATACTTAGCCCAAACAGTGGTTGGGAAGCTAGAAGCTCACAAAGAACATATTTGCCATTTAAGAAAAAAAAAGAAAAAAAGAAAAAAAAATGAAAACAGGAAAGGAAAAAAACCATTGTATTGTATACCCATTGTGATGGTTTGTATTGATTGTCCACTTGACAGGAGCAATATTCACCTAAGGACCAAGCTGTGAGCGTGGCTGTGAGGGAGCTTCTAGATCAGGTTCATTAAGGTGGCCAGTGCCACCTGAACTGAGGGCAGCGACCTTCTCAGGGCTGGGATCCAAACGGAAAGAGGAAGACGGGCTTAGCACCAGCATGCATCTCTCTTTACTTCCTGAATGAAGAAGCAATGTGAGCGGCTGCTTCAGCCTTCTGCCTCCGTGATTCCCCACCAAGATGAACTGTACCGTGCATCTAGGAGACCAAACGGCCCTTCCTCCCTTCAGCTGTTTTCGCCAGGCATTCAGTAAACCACAATGAGAAAAGTGACTGATACACCCACTAATGACCCCCAAAGCCAGTTTGAGCAGAGCATATCCTTTTAAATCGATGCCATGGCTGTTATAGGACCATAATAATTCATAGCTCATGAAATTTTGCTATGTCCATGACAAAAAATTATAAAAGCTGGCTTTATAAGCACCATAGGAGATTTCATATTAATTTCCTGTTTGTTTTACATTGACTTTACAAGTCTGGGGGCAGAAGATCCTCTTTATAGATCAGGATTCAACTGGGATCAGGATTCAATACTTCCAACTAGTGTCGGGGTATTAGTAGACTCCCTGGGAAAGTGGTACCTTGAAATGGATCACCTAGCTGATGTGTAGACATTGCGAAATGGTATTGTCTTCCACAGCATCCATACTCAAGAAATGCACAACCAAGTTACCCAAACCGGTCATGTTTTCCATTAAGTTTACCATCTTGGGTGCATTCATACCTATCCTTGGTAGAATGTGGCTGCGCAGATCCCACGGACTCCAGTTGCATGACCCTGAACAAATTCAGACACCTTTTCATCTTCTCTACTTCTCTTGCCTTAATATCATGGAGAACACCTGTGGGCCACTTTTTTTCTTGTATTTCAAGAGGCTTTGCCCACATCTAGTGTCCTCACCTAGGCACTGGGAACTGCTGTGAATCACTGAGGTGAAATATAAAAGAAAAATCAGATGCAAGTCACCTTTTGGTCAGGTTCAAGTCACACCTAAGCTCATATCTGGGGAGCTAAATGCATTGTCTTTGTAAAATGAAGTAACAAAGCTGCGGTTTTCAAGGGAGGCCTTACCGTCTATGAGGAGGGAATGGGGTGGGATGGAGATAGGTGGGGGAGCAGGAGAAGAGGAGGGAGGGGGAACAGGGGTTGGTATGCATAAGGTAAGAGAAAAAATTTTATAAAAAAAAAACAAAACAAATCAGTGTTTTTTAAATTTTTACTCACCAAAGTCATTTGAACTGGCATATTGCCAGGTGGCGGTGGCGTACACCTTTAACCCCAGCATTTGGGAGGCAGAGGCATCTGTGAGTTCTAGGCCAGCCTGGTCTACAGAGAGAGAGAGAGTTCCAGGACAGACTCCAAAGCTACACAGAGAGAAACCTTGTCTCAACAAAAAACAAAAACAAAAAATAAAAAATAAACTGGTGTATTACTTTGTTGTCTAGAAGGTTTTCTTTGAGCATATTAAAATACTGAAACCACAGAGGCAGGGTTAAGCTGTATCCCATGCAGCTATAGGCACCTAGAGCTCAGCAATAAACATGAGCACTGTTTTTTCCTCATCCCACCCTCTATATTGTTCATAATTTTTACATGTCTGTATATGCACCCTCATGTATGCAGTTACCAACAGAAGCCAGAAGAGGGTGCCAGATCCCCTGGAGCTGAAGTTACAGGTGGTTGTGAGCTGCTTGATGGGAGTGCTGGGAACTGAACCTGAGTCCTCGACAAGATGATGAAGCCATTGCTCCTAACAGCTTCTTGATGCTCTCTGGTGATCCTTGTCTTCCTCCTCTTCTTACTGCCTCTCTCTCACCCCAAGAAGCTGCTCATCTGCTTTCTATTACCGTAAATGACTTTGCACTTACGGGACTTTGTGTGAGTGGAAAAGCAGAGTATTCTTTTTGGTAGGGGTAGCTCCTGTCCCATGGGTTGCTACGCAGTGTATCCATGCCATTTCCCATATCGATGGTCTGTTCTTTCAGACTGCTGAAGATGACCATTGAATGGAAATGCCGAGATTCTGTTATGCATGCACATGTTCAAACTGTTTTCTATTTCTTCAGTTTGCCATTCCTGCCCCCCTTTTCTCTCTTTTCCTCCAGTCTCAGATTTTAAATAAGCATGTATATGACTATTTTTCTCTTCCCTCTTAGCACTTCAACTATATTTCTAATTTTTCCAGCTATATAATTTTTCTAGGAGTTTCCCTAGCCTATGTGTGTATGTAGTATGAATTATAACTAAATATAGCCCACTTCCCCCCTGAGACAGAATCTCATGGTCTCATGTAGCCCAGGCTGACTTCAAACTTACTGTGCAGCCAAGGACCACCTTGACTCCTTGATTCTCCCACCTCTGTCTCCCATGTGCTAGGACTACTGCCTCGTGTCACGAAGGAGACTAAATCCACTTTCTGGTAACACAGCACTGATCCATGCTGTTAACCTAGAGTAACAGAGAAGAGAGTCACAAAAGGATAATATTTATTTGGGGATAGCTGAGCAATGGCAACACATGTCACAGCAAACCACAGGCAAGTCCGCAGAGGCTGAGGCAAGAGGAAGTTTTTAAAGGTGAAATGGGAAATATCACAGGTGGTGTTTCAAAATAACAACCCTTGACTACAGGGGATATAATAGCAAGAGCGGAAGTAGTTCAAGTTTAAGTTGATAGGTACTGGTAACGTCTTCACAGTAGGTCTGGTGACCCATGTGTAAGGTCATGCATGGTTCTGTGAGTCTTCTGTGAATTCATTATTGTTATGTCTTCATAGAAGGTCTGGTGACCCACTATAAGGTCATGCATGCTAGTTCTGTCAATATTCTATGAATTTATTATTGTTATCAGCAAGAGCTGCAAAATTTCCCTTCTAGGTGGGTGGTGGTGGCCCACACCTTTAATCCTAGCACTCAGGAGGCAGATTCAGGTGGATCTCTGTGAGTTCGAGGCCAGCCTGGTCTACAGAGTGAGTTCCAGGACAGCCAAGGCTACACAGAGAAACCCTGTCTCGAAAAAACAAACAAAATCCCTCCTTCCTGCTTCCTTCCTTTCCTTTATAGGATTATGTTTAGGGCTTCCCAGAACTGACGACCTTCGCACCCAGTCCTGAGGGGTGTAAGTGAACCCTCCTGACTTCCTCCTTCCCTCTAAACTGTTGCCCTCAGTCATTCCACACGTCAGCATCTGCCCTTCATTCCTTTTATCGAACAGCTCCCCGTTTTCCCCAAGTGTCTCACTTGCGCCCCCGCTTTCCATTTCTCCCAGCATGTCAGTTACCCACATTGCACCTTCAGGAGCTGTCTCACTGTTCCTGGATCTTCTGCCCTGGGTTTTTCCTTCATCATTTTCTGGCCTTTGCATTCCAGCTTGAGAGGACTTCTGATCGTCGCTTAGTCCTGCTCTGCTTCTCAAGGATGCCATCAAAAACTTCCTTCACTTCTGTCAAAATGTTTTAAATCCAAACATTTCCTTTAGATGTTTTAGCGGTTTACATGCTTATACTGAGCGCCCCTCCATGCCCCTACTTGAGTGTTGTTTACTTTTCCCATTGCAAACCTTAACATCTACAACTTCAAATCTGATCATGAAAATTTTACATCAAATTCCAACCTGGATCTTGTTTTCTTTGACTCTTTAAACTGTTCCCCTCCTCTCTTTAGTGTGCCTTGTAATTTTTATTGAAAGCTGAACGTAATGTACCAGAGACGTAGGAAGTGAGCCCCTCGGCCTTTTGTGTTTATCTGAGGAGTTACAGTGTGCTTTACTGTTTGCGGTAGCTGTAGGGCTGGGGGCTTCAGTTTGCCTTGGTGCCCTGGTTTTTGATCTCCTTTGTTGTCTTGTTTTCCCTGAGAGGGCAGCTGCCTGGCAACTCTTCCAGCTATTCATGCTGGAGTCTGCTGGTGCAGTGGTACATGTCGGAGATGGGAACCTGGGGACAATCTTAAGGTCATATCTTCATCTTTTAGGACCAGCAAGATAAGGTTCAGTGGGAAAAGGCACTTTTCAGCAAGCCTGGCAACCTGAGTCCAAACCCTGGAATCTATACGAAAGGTAGAGGAACCTACGTGGGCTTATAGAGATGTGCCTCGTCAGGAAGTTGACAATCCCATCTTCCCTTCCTGTATCACCAGCAGCTGGTGAGCAGAAATATGAGCTGTCTATTGACATCAGAGTCCCAGCGCCTCCGCAGGGCCAGTTTCTAACAGCCACCTGACACAGGCACCACTCCATTCACAGATCCAGATTGGATCTTGTTCCTGGCCTCTCCACAGCAACTCTGTTAATTATCGGCTACTAATGACACGGTTGTCTCCCCTCACTCCCACTTCTGGAATCCAAGGTGACTGCAAAACATTTCCCAGAGAAGAACTTAAAGTAACGAGAATGTGGGTTTATTTCACATGTCCAGCTCTCACCTCTCATTTAACTTCTGTGTCTTTTGGCCAGATAACCTTTCTAAATGCCACTTCTTCTTGAGTCAAGAAAATAATATTACCAACCCCGTGTGTGTGTGTGTGTGTGTGTGTGTGTGTGTGTGTGTGTGTGTGTGTGTGAAGGCTTCAGTATAGAGCTTTAGCTGGTCTGAAATTGGCTATGTAGACCAGGCTAGGCTTGAACTCACAGATCTCTCCCTCTCTCTCTCTCTCTCTCTCTCTCTCTCTCTCTCTCTCTCTCTCTCTGCCTCCTGAATGCTGGGATTAAAGGCAAGTGCCACCACCATGCTGGACCCCGTATATGATTTTCAAAGGATGCAAGAAAATAATGTTCTCAAGTTCTGAGAACAGTAGTTGGTGTCCAGAGCCACTCAATATATACTCTGCATTTTCCCCCCTTTTTTTTTTATAACAGACTACATTTTTCTTGTCAAACTAGTAACATGTTAGGTTGTTGCTATCTTACAGCAAGGACCCTATAGCTCAAAGAGTTAGTAGGGAAGTTGGGCTTATGAGATTCATTTGGGAAAGAAGATTAAGGTACCTGTGGTGATATTTGTAATCTAAGAAATAAAGCTTGCCTGAAGATCAGAGGACAGAGCCAGCCACAGAGTTAAACACAGAGGTCCGACAGTGGTGGTGGCACACACCTTCAATCCTAGCACTCAGGAGGCAGAGGCAGAGGTCCATCTGGAACTCTGTGAGTCCAAGGTCACACTGGGCTACATGAGATTGATCCAGTCTAGGAGAGAAACAGAGCCAGGCAGTGGTGGCACACACCTTTAACTCCAGTATTTGGGAAGCACACACGCTTCCCAGCACTAGGAAGGCTGAGGTAGGAAGTGATGGCTGGGTGGAGAAAGGCATGTAAGGCGTGAGGAGACAGGAACTAGAGGCCTTTTGGCTGAGGACTCAGAGGCATTTGGTCTAAGGACTCGTGGAAACAGGATCACCAGGTGAGGTGAGAAGTGACTGTGGCTTGCTTCCTCTGATCTTTCAGCATTTACCCCAATATTTGGCTCCGGGTTTTTATTATAAGACCAATTAGGATTTGTGCAACAGGTAGCAAACAACAGTATTGTAAAAATTCTTCTGCTCGAGACAAGGTCTCATGGAGTCCAGGCTGACCCCTCACTTGCCACCTACCTGAGGCGTGGGTTGAATTTCTTGTCTTCTTTCTTACCCTATATCACACATGATTACAGGAGCTGCCACCACACCTGGTTTTATCAAGGATTCTTAAAATCTGGAAACCAAGAAAGGTTGGAACATGTATTTGCTATCAGATCCCAGGCACTAAATAAGCACATTAAGGCTTAGATTCCCTTATACCATAATCACAGGATGAGGACTTCATGAGTAGACCATGATGCCCCGGGAAGGCAGTGTTGTATGTTCATGTGACCAGAGTCCTCTGCTAGACCTTGGTACCCAGTTGGAGTGGACACTTGTCCACAGAGGAAAGGGATAAAAAGGTAGCCCTACAAAAGGAACTCAGCATGGGCGTCTGAACAAACTGTGTTGCAGAACCATCCCTAAAGTCCTTTAGGGAAGGCTCCCTTGGTGATCACGTGGCTGGGAATAGAAGCTCCTGACTTCTCAGCACACAGAATTAGAATACGGATTGTCTTTTAACAGTTAGAAGACAGCAGTCAAACTTCCTCTTATTCATTCATAATATTTGATCGCCCTTGGACAAGCCCAGTCCCTCTGTCTTCGGAAAGTACTTGGCTGTGTGATTAATGCCATAATCAGCAGCAGTTGGAAGAATAAGCTGTCCAGAAAAGTAAGCAAATCAAAGCTTTTGTGTGAAAGAGACAATGACTGGGTTTGAGCCATGATAGATTTATTATTTTATTTTTATTTTATTTAACCCATTTTTCTGAGTTCTAGATGAAGGCCTGAGAGTTTCGTTGCTGGTCAAAGGCCCTGAGATCTGGTAAATATTTACTGTCTTTAAACACCTTAAACCATTTCCAAACAGTGAGTTAAGATGAGAATCCACAACAAGGACAGAACTTAAACACACCCGTCAACTTAAAGATGACTTGCTCAGCGTCTTCACACTGTAGATGGAGAAGGAGTGATCAGAACGCAATGGTCTAAACTGCCAGTTAATGACACTTCCTGACTCCCAAACCATGCTGTCACATGACACAGGACTAGCCACGTTGGTGTCTTGTTGACTTTTGTACTACAGATGGTAAAGGGCTTGCTATGCAAATGTGAGGACCTGAGTTTGGATCCCCAGCACCCACATAAAAAGTCAATGTGTCCCTGTAATTCCATCCCTGGGGAGGTAGAGACAGGATCTGGAGGCTTGGCGGCCTGCTAGTCTAGTCACTCTGTGAGTTACAGGTCCAGTGGCTGACCTTGACCAAGAAAGTAAAGACCATAGAGGAAGGCAATCCATGGCTGCCACACATGTATACACGTGCATGCATCACATATGTGTACATCACACACCCTTTTTAAAATAATATAAATTAATAAAAACTGGTACTATGGCAGAACCTTTGAAAATGGACCATTGCCAAAATATAATCAGTTTCCTTTCAACTAAGACCTAAAGTATTTCTGTCTTTGTCTACTACCCCCCAGCCTTTGCTCCCAAGTGAGAATATATTCATATGGTCCTATAATAATACTCATTGTTAGGATTAGAATTTAAGAATTGCTCATGCTGCCATTAAGTCCTTATTAGTACAGTGTTTGAAGAAGATGTATAATAATGAAAATACTTATTTCTCTACTATTGAAATTTTTCACTCTTCCTACTCTATTTTTCCTTTTAAACAATTTTTTAGTGTCTATCAGCAAATCCTGTGAACACTGTGTTGGCCCATAGCATACACTCATAAACAGCCTCTTCCAGGATGGCTGCCATAGTCTTTGACAAAGTGACAAAGTGAATGGAAAGAGACAGGATTGCCAGGAAGGGGGAAATCCTATGTAATAGGTCCGTGATCAAGGAGCACAGTACTTATGCTGTTCCCGCAGGAAAGATGGAGCAGAGAGGCGTGAGGCTGCTGTGATTGATGGGCTGACGTCCACTATTGTCTCCTGAAGGCATGGATGGTCTGAGATCCAGAGAGCCCTCTCATCTGCAATCCCGTTTCCACATCCAGATCATAACAATAAGATTCAAACAGAGAAAATGTTATTTCCATTGGGACTTTCTGCTCTTTAAATAGATTCTTCTCTCATACAATACATTCCAACCACACTCTCCCCTCCTTCCACTCCCCCCAGCTTCTCTCCCACCTCCCTTCTCCCCCAGATCCACTCCCTACTTCATTTCCCTTCAGAAAAGAACAGACCTCTAAGAGACAACACCAAACACAACAAAACAGGTGCACAGCATGCATGCAGATAAAACACAATACACATTAAAAAATAAAAATAAATAAATCTAAGTAAGTAAAACAATTTCAAAAAAGAATGGCTGCTACAAAAATGAGAAAGGTTAACAGGTTGCTGGGAAAGGCTTGGAGAAGAAGAACCTTTGAATACTATGGAGCATAAGTTAGTAAAGAAACCACCTCAAAAAATTAACAATGGACCTAGCCCAGAAATCCTACTACTGGGTATATATAGGAGTGATACCAGTATTTCAAAAATGTGTACACTCTCATGTTCATGGGAACACTACTCATGATTACCAAGAAGCAGAGCCAATCTAAGTATCCACAGACTGATGAAGGGATAAAGAAAAATGTAGTACATACGCACCATTGTAGTCAGACTTTATTTGGACTGCCAGCTCCCAAATAAAGATAGAAAGACTTCTCATTAGTTATGAAAGTGTGGCCTTAGCTTAGGCTTGTTTCCAATTAGCTCTTAAAACTTAAACCAACCTGTTTATATTCATCTACCTTCCGCCACGTGACTCCTTACCTCCCGTCTGTACTGCATGCCTGACTAGCTCCACAGTATTACCTTATCACCTCTCCCTGGTGAATCTCTTCTTCCCAGAGTTCCTACCTCTGCCCAGAAGTCCTGCTTATCCTCCCCTGCCTACCTGTTGGCCAGTCAGCTCTTTATTAAACCAATCAGAAGGTGCCTTGCCAGAAACACATCTTCATAGCATACAAAAAGATTCTCCCCACAACACACCATGGGATATTATTTGGCTGTAAGAATAAGGGAGTCATCATTCGCAATGAAATGAATAGAAATGGGAGAGATTAAGTGGAATAAACCAGGCACAGAATGACACTCGAAGCAGAAATTTTGAAAAGCTGAGCATATAGAATTGAGAGTGGGAACATGATTCTCAGGAGAGGGGACGGGGGAGCCCAAGGCACAGTAAGATGGGAGAAAGAAGCTCTCGTGTCTAGTGTATCAGGTGACTACAGGCAGTGATGATGTGCTGTGTATTTTAAAATCTATGTGAATGGGTTGAGAATAGTTTTGCCTCAGAGAAACAGTATGTATCTGAGGAGACAGATCCACATACCCTGACTTGAACATTACACATTGCCTGCATGCGATACAATGTATGGTACTGGAGATACTTACCAGTTTATGTGTCTGCTAATCATTCCAAAGTGCAAACAAACAAACAAAGGTTAGATATTTGCCACACACACAGTATTACCTTATCACCTCTGTTGGGTACATCAGCCACACAGCATGATTAATGATAGTGAAAAGGAACCAGGGAGCTGGACAGGAATAGGAAGCCAGCCAGAGTGTGCAATGCCAGCACCCTAGAGGCTGAGCCAAGAAGATTACCAGTCCATGGTTAGCTTGGGCTATGAGTGAGACCTTGTCAAGAAGAAAGAGGGAGGGAGGGAGGGAGGGAGGGGGAAAGAAAAGGTAAGGGAAGGAAGGAGGGAAAGGAAAGAACCAGAGAAGGAAGGAAAAGGAAGTTAGGGAGGAAAGAGAGAAGGAAGTGGGGAAGGGAGAGGAAGAAAGAAAGCAGAGGGGAGGGAAGAGGAGGAGAAGGGATAGGAGACACAGGTTCTAGTTCTGAGTTGTAACCTCCCCTTGGGCCTCAGTTTCCCCTTGTAAAGTGAAAAAGTGAAAGCGGATCCAGCAGAGTAAGTAGGGGGTTTGTTGGTTTGTTTTGGTTTTCTTTGTTTTGTTTTGTTAGTTCCTTCTTCCTGGTTTTGCTAGATGATCCTGGCTGGACTAGAACTCTCCATACAGACCAGGCTGGCTGCAAACTCATGGCTGTCATCCTACCTCCACCTCCGAAGCTAGGGTTAGAGCAAGTGCTGCTACAGCCGGCACAAGTAGGTTTGGACTCGGGGTTAAGGCCACCACTGTAGAGCAGCTCCCCTGAGTGCTAGGGTGAAAACAGTCCTGTGATGCTGTCTTGGCTCTGGGATGCAGGCTCCTAGGTGGTCAGCTGTGAGTACACAGCCTCACTAGAGTGAGGCTGCGGATGGGCCCCGGGCCCATGGTCCTCCAGCTCTGATTTTGTTCCTAACAAGGAGAAGATTCTTGCTTTAAGCAACTTTCAAACTGGTTTGAGAGATAAGAACAACCACAGGGGCCAGTCATAGTGGCTCATGCCTTTAATCCTAGCACTCAGGAGATAGAAGCAGATGGGTCTCTGTGAGTTCAACGCCAGCCTAGTGTACATAGTGAGTTCCAGGCCAGCCAGAGTTCCATAGTGAGACCCTGTCTCAACTTTAAAAGGGAGGTATATCCTAAAGAGATGGTTTAGCAGTTTAGAGCGCTTATTGCTCTTGTAGAGGATCCGGGGTTTAGTTTACAGCACCTACATGGTGGCTCACAACTGTCTATAACTCTAGTTCCAGGGGATCCACCACCTCTTCTGACCTCCACAGGCTTCTGAATGTATAAAGTGCATACACACACACACACACACACACACACACACACACAGAGAGAGAGAGAGAGAGAGAGAGAGAGAGAGAGAGAGAGAGAGGAAAGAGAGAGAGAGAGAAAGAGAGAGAGAGAGAGAGAGAGAGAAATAAAATATTTTTTTAAAAAGTAAAATAAAAATTGGAGAAATAGACTTAATAACACTCTCCCAAACTAGATACGAAGTCTGCACATCTTGATGCCCTACAAATCTTGATGGAGGCTGTCTTGTCCCGTGAATTTATTTAGAACTCTGAAGACAAGAATTGTGGGGTCCTCTTTCCTTCTTGCCCTGTTGGCCATCAGTCTGAGAGGTGCCGATTGCTCATTACACAGCCTCACCTCGGACACAAACTCTGTTGACAAACACGCTGTGGACTGCCTGAAGTGTTTTCTTTGTCATGGGTTTGTCCACATCAGAGTCTCAACTTCCTTTTCCTTTTGAAAGAACTTTGCTTCTTCTAGAAGGGCATTTTTACCCCCCCCTCCCCCCATAAGGGGAAACTTCTGATTTAGGATAACTATGGTCATTACAGGGAACTTGTGAGAAGACAAGGCAAAGTTGTCTGTAGCTGACATGCCCAGGCCTTCGAACAGAAGCCTAACTGGCAGTCTCTCAGCTTTGTAGCCTTCTGGTGCGCTCCGTCTCCCTACTCTAGTGGACTTCCTTAAATACCCTTCCTTCAAGGTTTTCTCAGGACATGTGCAATCAGATTGTAAAACTGCTGGACCAGAAAGATTTATAAAGTCAACACAAAAGCCCAGTCTAGATCCAAATGAAGAGGTCTAATTAAAGAGCTTCTAGGAACTTTAGAAAGCAGGTAAATGTTGCTGCAGAAGTCCCAGCTCTGTGAGAGACTGTCCTGGCCCACTGCCCCTCAGGCGAGCAATTCAGTCACTTCCCTGTCAGAAGGTCAGATGAGGAAACATATTTAAAATCAACATAATTACAGAGAGGAAAATTGGGAGGGGCAAGGAGAGGAGGAGGAAAAAGAAGAGATATACATAACCAGCACCCGCCCCCATAAACAAAACACTTGTAGAAAATACACTCCAGAGCTGGGGAGACAACACAGTTGGAGGACCCGAGTTCAATCTCCAAAACACTAGACATCCCAGGCCAGTGAGAGACCCTCTCTGAAGGGGCAAAGTGGATGGAGGAATGAATACCTGAGGTTATCCTCTGGTTTCCATAGTCGCACATGTATGCACGCCAGCACATATATGAACATGCATGCATACATATACAAAACTCAAAGAAAAAAATTGAAAACAAAAGAGATTATAGATTAAAGTAAAAGTGAGTATTTGTGTTGTACTTTAAAAAATAAGATCAGTAAGAACAAAAATATAAGGACATATAATGAATGCAAATGGTATTTGGGGATCATAACCAGGAAAAATTCATCTTTAAACTATGTGATATAATGGTGCACACTTAATAAAGGGATCTACCTCCAGAAAGAAAGAAAAACAGTGCAGCTCCTATGTATGATCAAAGCAAAGCCATCTAGACAGAATTATCTTAAAAGCAAGAAGTTATTGTCTTGAAGTTATTTGAAAGTTCCCTATGGACCCAAGACTTTATGGCCAAGAAATTACCCCCAGAAACAGGACACAGCTGTCTACAGAGACATTACATGTACTTTAATTTTTACATAAACATGAAAATACCAGGCTAACATAGGGATAATAATTCCAACGCATCGAGATATTTTGCTGGTGAAAACCCAGCTTTTGTGAAGACCTGATGCTTAGCCATACTGCCCTAGACCAAGTAAAGAGAAGGAAATAGGCCTGAAGCCCTCTGGACTCACAAAGTCTTGAAACACTTCAAGATCGGTTACTTTTCTCTGTGCTGTAACAAAATGCCCTACAGATGCGACTCAAGAGAGGGGCCATTTGTTTTAGCACAGAGTTTGGAGCAGTGGTTCTCAACCTGTGGGTCACAAACCTCTATCTCCAAAAATATCTACATCATAATTCATAACAGTAGCAAAATTACGGTTATGAAGTAGCAACAAAATAGTTTATGGTTGGGGGTCATCACAACATGAACTGTATTAAAGGGTCGAAGCATTAGAGAGGTTGAGAACCACTGGTTTAGAGAGACCAGTCCACCCTGCATGGTAGGCATAGAGACTGGAGGAGCTCTGTCTGTGGTGGTAGGTGCTTGTTAACATCTCAGCTGATCAGAACTGAAACCCTTGATGTTTGTGAATCAGATCCATTTTGGCAGCTCATTATACACACCAACATGGCAAGTGCCCCAAAGCGCCATTATCTCCCAAAACAGCACTCACAGCTGCGGATGAGGTGTGCAAATGCATGAGCTTGTGGGGGACATTTTACATCCAAACCATACCAGTATCTTACCACATTCAAGAAATCCATATTGCAAACACAAAAAGTTCAATGTTTTAATGCATTTCTAAGTGTTTAGTTACTTACAAATTACTGTCATTTTTTTTCCGTGTGTGTGTGTGTGTGTGTGTGTGTGTGTGTATGTGCGCGTGTGCGTGTGCACACGCACATCCAAGGATGGCTTCAAGCTTATTATGTATGAAAGGTTAGTCTTGAACTTCTGATCTTCGTGCCTCTACCTCCTGAGTTCTGGGACTACAAGAGTGCATTAGCACACCTGGCTTGTGAAAGGTGCAGGGGATGTAACCCAGTGTCCTAGTTAGGGTTTCTATTGCTACAATAAAACACCAGGACCAAAAGCAACTTGTGGAGGAAAGGGTTTATTTCAGTTTACAGCCGATAGTCCATCACCCAATGAAGTCAGGATAGGAACTCAAGGCAGGAACCTGAAGCAGGAACTGAATGATAGAGAGGCCATGGAAGAATGCTACTTACTGGCTTGCTCCTCCAGGCTTGTTCAGCCTGCTTTCTTATTGCACCCAGGACCACGAGCCCAGGGGTGGCACTTCCCACAGTGATCTGGACCCTCTCATATCAATCATCAATAAAGAAAATGCACCACTGGCTTGGCCACAGGCCAATCTGCTAGAAATATTTTCTCAGTTGAGGTTCCCTCTTCCCCTAAAGATTCCAGCTGGTGTCAAGTTCACATAAAACTAACCAGCAAGCCAGGGCTTCAGGCATGCTAAATGACGAGTCTACCCACTGACCTGAATCCCCTAGCCCTATTATTCTGAATTTTCATTGTTGTGAGCATTCACTGATCAGATTATCATCCAATTATTTCCCCAATCATGGAAACAGAATAAAACCCCAGTGATCAACATGCATTCAGATATTCACAAACAAACCACACCTTTGAGGACCATCAGTAGCCATGGTGAAGATCAAGACAGCCCTTGACAATCTCTCTTGTGCCTCTGTCTGAATGAGTACTAGACGAGAGAGCTGAGAATAAAAACCGTTTCCACAAGAAAGAAATCATTTTCCTGTGGCCAGGATAAGATGCAGCTGCTCTTACACCTTTCCACTGGCCAACACCTTCCTTCAGGAGCATGTAAACCATTCATCCAGTGTGACGCCTCACTTTCCGAAGTCTGCAAATCTGGATGGGCTTACCTCAGACGCACACCTCCAAGTGTCAACCATTCAATGGCAGGCACAGAAAACAGCCTCGTTTCTGCCTGTGTGTTTGGTTTCAAAGTTCTCCAGTCTCTGGACTCCACAGTTCTTAGCTGCTTCTCTAACACCTTCAGTCTCTTCTGCCCAACCCAAAGACCACGTGCCCGATCAGCACCTTTCCCTCTGACTGTTATCAGGAACTCAGGTACGGTTTTCTCCATCTGTTCTGAAATCTGATGTTGAGTCTGGTCTCATCACTCTTTAGCAAGGTCCGTCCATGAAGACAGAGGGTGTGCTGTACGAGGTATGATGGAAAGAGCTAGGGAAGAGCTTTGATGGCAAGTGGGGGTGAAGGGCATGGAAATGAATTCATCCAAATGAGCCACCGGCTTATAAGCTAGTATTCGCATGAAGGATGTACTTAACTCACAAGCAGCCTTCTCCCAGGCTTTTGAAAGTAGCCAGGAACAAGACAAGGCCCTGGGTCTCACAACAATTACATTCTAGATGTAACTGGATACAAATAGTAATGAACTTAAAGATAGATCACAAGGTAAATGCGGATACAATCAGTGACAGAAAGGCAATACAGCAGAATGAAGGGACAGAAGCTGGCAGCCACGGAAGGTCTGTCTTGGCAGACAGAGATCATCTGAGGTAGATCCAGCCAGGCCTGGGGACATAGAACCCGGGACAGGGACTACATGACTAACAGTGAGTCTCTGCTCCAACCACTCAACCTGGAAGGAGGGTTTGTGCCCAACCTGTGTGTCAATTATTCACCCCTAAACTCCAACACCTCGGTGAGATAAGCAGCAGCTGCACCCTTATGGACGCGTGCTGTATTTTTATTTAAAGTGGAGAAGAAGACAGAGCTAGAGGTGAGTCTATGGCTGGCCAGATGTTTCTTCTCATAAGGTACAATAAAGGGACAAGAAGAGGGGTAAACCACCTGCCCAGAAGGCCAGATGGTGGTGTTTACCACCTCCTCTACCTTTGCATATGTGAGGAATGCTTGCGAAATTTCTAGGAACCGAGCAGCAGATTTGAAAAAAAAAAAAAGATGTATGAAAGTTAATTACTAGTACCAACAGCATCAATGTGCCTAATCATATCTGAGCTAGAAATAGAAAACCCAGCTTATCACAGCCTTCCAAACCTGTCACTGGCGGTAATCAGAGCCTAGAAGAGATGGGGAGGGGTGTCTTGGGTTCCTGTTAGCACTTCTCAGCAGGGAAATGAGCAATTGTGAAACCGAGCATTGGTAAGGCAGGTGTGAAGATGGAGGCGGGACCTTTTGGGGAATGGAGAGTATGAAGTGCCCTGAAGGAGTCTGTCAGCAGTCTGGAGATGGGCTGTCTCGTGTTCTACACTGACCACATGTGGTCTCCTCTAGGCCCAGGTTCCCCCTCTGTGGAAATGAAGAATCTGGACACAAGCGGTAGTTTCCCAATGCACTTTCTCAGTATGGTGTCCTCTCTGCAAATGGTATCTTATAAAGAGCTCAAAGTCAAAAGCAACTGCCAGGATAGGGTGTCTCTGGTTGAAGAAAAGGGAAAGGACCCAGAAGCCATTCATTCATTCCTCAACTCAGGAATTTCTCTTTGAGATACATATTTTTGCCTATTTCTTTTTTATATGTATACATGTGAGTGCATGCATGTGTGAGGTACTTCTATATGTGTGTAGAGGTCATATAGGTCAATATCCCCTGCCATTTTTCAAGAGCTATACAACTACTTTAGTTTATTTAGAGTTTTATTTATTTTTATGTGTATGCATGGTTTGCCTGCAGGTGTGCATGTGCACCACATGTGTGCCTGGTTCTGTGGAGACAGAAGGAGGTATCAGATCCCCTGGAACTGGAGTTACAAGTAACTGCCACATGGTTGCCCAGAACCAAACCCAGGTCCTCTGGAAGAGCAGCCAGTATTCTTAATTGCTGGGCTGTTTCTCTAGCTCATGGTTTGCTGTTTCGAGATGGAGTCTCTCTCTGTGGTCAGGAGCTTGCCAAGCAGGCTAGGCTAGCTGGCCAGTGAGGCCCAGGGTCAAAGTATGGGAATGGCCTGTCTCTGCATCCTCAGCACTGGCTGTTTTTGTTTGGTTGATTGGTTGCTTTTGTTTTTTTTTTTTTGTTTTGCATTGAGACTGTAGATCAAACTCTGGTCCTCGTGATTGGCAGCAATCACTCTACTGGGTAAGCTTGATCTCTGAGCCCTCTCTGGTTTGGTTTCTGCTTTGTGCTAGGCTACACCAGTGAGCAAAATAGACACATGTCTCAGCTCTCATGGCATCTGTAATCAAGCAAGGGGAGGCAGGATGAGTAAACATAGTAAGTTAACAAAGTATACGGTATGTTAAAAGGTATCCCTATACCAGGGGGAAAAATAGAGAGCCTGGAAAGAGGCTTTCCCCAAAGCTCAGGAGGCCAGAGGAAGACATGGGGACGAGCTTGGGGAAGAAGCTGATGCGTGAGGAGGCAGCGATTGTGCTAAACTGACAGCGGGAAGGAGAGTGTCCTGCAGCTGGAATAGGGACCTTCTGTGGGAGCATCTCTTGATGCTGGAGGAACAGCAAGGCAGCCATGGTGGCAGGAAAAAGGAGGGTAATGGAGCCAAGACTGGGGAGGAAGTGGGGCTTGATGACAAATTTGTCTTTGTCAGGAATTTGACTTTCACACGGAGTGAAGAATCTTCTGTGAAGCGTTTTGCAAAGAGGCCTCTGGAACCTTCCATGTTGAGAGACTCACTCTCGCTGCTTGTAGAGAGTAGATGAGCTAGCCATGAGGGTGGCAAGAGAGACCAGTGAGGGGGCCTATGACTAATTCAGGTCAGGATTGAGAAGCTTAGAGCCGTGTAGTAGTGAGCATTGAGAAATGAGTCCTAGGTCTGAACGGTTTCAAGACCCACTCCTCCTCCTCCTCTAATTCATACAGCTGCCTCTGTGACACGCAGAACCTGCTGGGCTTCTAAAAACATAGTTTCAATGCATGGGCCTGGTGATCCGCCTCTCTCTCTCTCTCTGCCTCTCTCTCTGTGTCTCTGTCTCTGTCTCTCTCTCTCTCTCTCTGACTCTGGAGCCTAGCTCCAGGGAGGCCAGAGCACTCAGTCCGTATCTGACGGGTGGAGTGGTCTGCCAGGCCTCATTTTATTTCCAGCTTAAACACCTGAACACTGGAGAATGGGAAGCATTTGGCTTATAAATCAATGTCAGTATCTAGCCAAAACCACTTCTACACCAATTATCTGGCTTTCAGGGCAAGTAAGGCTGTTCTTGCCTCAGTGATCCCTGGTGTGTGCATGCGTGTGTGCGTGTGTGTGTGTGTGTGTGTGTGTGTGTGTGTGTGTGTGTGTATGTGTGTGTGTTCTTGTCCCTCCTCCTTTAGATGACAGAAAGGGACCAGCTTTCTCCTGAGACTTCAGAACACAGATCCTGGGTTGGGAAGATGGCTTAACATGCTTGCCATGCAAATATGAGAATCTGAGTTTGGCCCCCTGGAACCCACATTAAAAAGCCAGGCACAGCAGTATGCATCTGTAATCCCACTGCTGGAGAGGGGAAGACAAGAGGATTCCTGGGGCTCCCTGGCCAACAGACTGTCTGAACTGGGGAGCTCCAGGCTCAGTGAGAGCACTTTCTCAAAAGTAAGTGGAGAATGATTAAAGATCCTTAACATCAACCTCTGCCCATGGCACCCACATGCACGCAGTCACGCACGTGCACACACACACACACACACACACACACACACACACACACACACGTCTGTCTGCATATGTACCTGTGCTGCATGCACTATCCCATTCATGAAAAAGAAAATTGAGTATTGATTTGAATCCATGTGGGTAACTCCACCTGGAAACTGGTGTGAGAGATGGATGCTTCTGGCACAAAAGAGTACAGAGCCTCCGTCCACCTGACTCACCCATCTCCGTAGCCTCTATTTCTGGAATTATCACAGTTTAATCCAGTATGACAAGCAGAATTGATCTCTCATCCCTGAAATGATCAATTAGTGAAGGCTGTTCAGTCATGTTTGAAGGTAGAGAAGCCACACCCACGTCCAACGTCAACTACAGAAGAACTGTGATCTACCACAGGCACCAAGTAAGAAATTACTGTTCCACTTCTCATCCTCACTTTGAGCCTTTCTTTTATCTGTTTGTACTGTATCTTCTCTTGTTTTTTCTTTATTCAGAAGGCACCAATTAAAACTCAGGCACAAAGAAAACAGGAACTATAACGCTGAAGCTAGGCGTATATCCATCCCAATTCTTTGTGTGTTCTGAGGGACACTTTCCCTTTCTGAAGTCAACTCCGAGCCCTCATGTGGATGTGACATGGTCTTCAGAGTGCAGCCCTGCTCCTTATTTCTAGGTGGCAGAGTATGCAATCGCAGAAAAGTTGAAACAACACCTCTTGGAAGAGTTCAGCCCAAGCTGACTGGCCACTGTCTTTCGGCCCTTGCTCTTTACAGAAGTTACCTTTGAGATTTTACTGTTTGCGAAGTGATCCTGTGTATCATCTCACCTTCTCACATCAATCCAACAGAGTGGGATTTCTTTCTACTTTCCAGAGGTGTCTCTAGACGTTCAATGGCTTTAAGGTAATAAACCAAAGTTCTGTGTCCATTTCTGCCCCCCAAGTCTCTGCTCTTTTAGGCTTTAAAAAATTAGGGGAGTGGAATGAAGAGATGGCTCAGGGGTTAAGAGCACTGCCTGTTCCTCTAGAGGACCCAGGTTCGATTCCCAGCACTCACATGGCAGCTCACAATTGGCTGTAACTCCAGTTCCAGAAGATCTGATGCCCTCTCCTGGCCTCAACCAGCACCAGGCATGCAGGCGATGAACAGACATATGTGCAGACAAACATTCAAACACACTAAATACATATAAATAAACCAAATCTTTAAAAAGGTGGTGACTGGACAGAGAGCTCAGTTGGTAAAGTGCTTGCTGTAAAAGTATGGGGACCTGGATTGAACCCCCAGAACTCATGTACAGCAAAGAAAGCTATATGCTGTAGCATGCATTTGTAATCCCAATGTTGAGAGGAGGAAGGTGGATCCCTGAGTTTGCTGGCCAGCCAGCCTAATCTAATGGTGGGGTTCTAAGGCAGTGAGAGACCCCATCTCAAAACAACGGCAAGATGGCTAGCATCTGAGGAAGAAACCCACACACATGAACAGGCACATGTGTGCACACAGAAATGTGGAGAGAGCCACGTGTGTTTTTGCACAGCCTCTTGCAAAGAGGATTTAGCTATGAAGTCATCAAGGGGCTGGCAAGCCTGGCGAGGTTTGTGACTTTGCCAAATAAAACCCTAAAGGTTATTAACATGATTCAGTAAAGCTCTCAGCCCTCAGCCAGCCATTTGTTTGCATCTTTTCCATAAGATGGAAATGTCAGCTGCATGTGACGTTGCCTCTCTCTGCCAGTGATATTTTGAAAGAGCTCACATTTCCTTTGGCCTCCGGTCTTCCCTTCCCCCAGAGACCTCCTGCCAAAGCCAGTGCTGGGAAAGGCCTGCTGGGTGTCAGGTTTCCAAATGCCTGGCCAGGAAGGCAGTTCTCTGGAAATGCCTGGTAGTTTCAGAAACTTTGAACTTCAGGCTTCCACAGACAATTGTGTTTTTTAATTGAGGGTGTTAGGAAGCAACTTTTTCAGACAAGGGTCTTTGCCTTCTGTATTCAGAAGAGAAACACCCAAAGAGCTGGAGAACATCAGGATAACAGCAGCAAACACTCTTGGAAGTGGGTTCTCAGGCTCTTACAGGTGTTAGCATACATGACACTCAACACTTTAGACCTTAGGTTCTGTTTAAGTTCATCCTCTGAATGATGGAGGCTGAGGTCACACTGCTAACAGAAGGCCATGTGAGAACTGGAATCTAGAGCCTTACGTGTGTGCTGCTGCTTAAAAACCTTGATGATCACAAGAGCAAGTAAGGCTGAGACACAAGGAGGCCAGTGTGGCCTGTGGAATGAAGGAGGACTTCATGGAGGACGCCTGGATCCCTGGGTGTTGTGTGACAAAACTTTCCCTGGGGAGATGGCACACATATGTCTACTCTTCCCGGATTGGAGCCCACCACAGACCAAAGTATGGATACCACCAAAAGTCCAGCTTGGTGGCCAATGAGTTTTATTGGGGTTACATATAGGAATATGGGTGAGGGATTATTTATGGGATCAAAAATGACTCAGTGACAGCTGTCCCACCAAGGTCCACCCCAGCCTGGCTAACAGTTCACTAAAGCTGTGAAACCTGGAGCACCCTGCACATCCTGAAGGCGGCTCAATGGGTTGGTGAGGGTCCTTTCCAAGTAACTCTGTTCTAAACTTCTTCCAAGCAGCATGGCTGGCTTCTGCTTCTTCCAGGCAGCTTGTCTAGTCTCAGAGCCGTCTTTAGAACTTGGCCTGTCTAAGTCTCCTTTGAGGTTTAACTCTACTCTTCTGAGAGAGACACTAAACGTTTATTGCTTACTCTGCCAGGGAGGGGCCTAGTGAATCTGGTTAGTTTCAGGGACTTCCTGGAGCTATTTTGAGTTGTTTGCCTTCCTGTTTAAGGAGCTTTCCTGTAGAATGGAATGTTTCAGATTCAGAAGAAACTGTTACATAGCACCAGGGCTACTTCTGTCTCCCATTGGAAGCTCAAAATCCCAGGTAAATGAGGCTGGAGAGATCTGCCAGAGCTAAGCGCTCACACTGCTCTTGGAGAGAATATAAATTCTGTTTCTAGCATCCACATCAAGGAGCTCACAACCACCTATAACTCCAGCTTCAGGGGACCTGATGCCCTCCTCTGGTGTCTATGAGCTCCTGTACTCAAACACACATACCTCCCTATACACATAAAATTTAAAATACAGTAAATATTTTTTTTTTTAAGAAAAGAAACCCTGACTGAAGCTCTCGGGTAATTCTCTACCTCTCAGTGACTGTGACTTTGGACACATTTCTTAACCTTGCTGTGCCTCAGTTTCCTCCACTGTACACTGGGGATTGAAATTAGGTCTATAAAAATTCTAGAGTGGTCCTGAGAACAAAATATGACCTTAGGGCTAACAAGTCTTCAGTGTAGCTTAACATATATGCAACTCAGTGAGTATCCCTTGTAACAAATGTTGTTTACAAACAGGGACAGAGATGGCTAGCTGGCAGCAGGGTACACAGAGATAGATAGTGTCAATCAGATAGGATGTTGGATCTTTAAAAGATGCTAGGTTGTGCCTATAATCCCAGATTCAAGGGAGGCTGAAGCAGAAGAATTGCAAGTTCAAGGTCAGCTTGGGAAGCTTAGCAAGACCCTGTCTCAAAATAAAAGGTAAAAATAGGGATGGGGATATAGCTCAGGGGTAGGCCTTTGCTTGGCACGGGCAAGGTCCCAGGTCATTCTCCAGTACTACTATCATCAGGCTTCTTCCTGGAGTAGAGATGGTGAACAGGGCCAGGCTGCCAACATTCATAGGTTTGTGCTTCTCTTGGTGTTTTCTATGTTCATATGTGTGTGCATGTGGGTATGCATGCGGATGTATGTACTTGTACATGGAGACCAGAGGCAGCATCAGGCATCTTCTTCACTGGCTTTCCACCTTATCTTTTGTCTACTGGGTTTCTCATGGACCTGGAGCTCACTAGTGTTGTTAGAATGGTTAGCCTGGCAGCTCCAAGAACCTGTCTGTCCCTACCACCCCAGTGCTGGGATTATTAATGTACATCCTCACACCTAGCTTCTTTAAGTGTGGGTGCTAGTGATCTGAACTAAGGTCATCTCCCTAGCCATTCATGTTTAGCTTTTTATCAAACTAATACCCTCAGAAGAAAGCACAAGGTCCCTAACGGAGCCTCTGACTGGCCAAGCTTAACCACGTGACCTTCTCAGGCCAAGCCCAGAGGATTTCTACTGGATGTCCAATAAAACCCCAGGGAGAGGGGAGTGCTGCCCTAGAAAAGCTGTCAGAGACAGTAACAAGGCAAAAAAACAACAGATGTTCCTGAAACACCCACGTAAGGTGCATAAGCTGACTTTGCCACACGCGGGAACATGACTGTATTCATAACTAAATAACATTCTTTATGATTAAAAAATTTAGTATTTGAATCACCTTGGAAATTTAAAACCAAAAGTAACAATAAATAAAAAATGTTGCCAATATAAAACACATTGTTAGCTTTGTAACTTGCCACCTTGTAGCTGCTTAGATTACTATTCCAAGTTAAATAGTGCTTGGTTAAATTTTCTTATCCTACATGGCTCCTTCAGTAGCCTTTATTGTATTGTTTTGAGATGAAAAAAATGTTCTGGGGTGGATGCAGTAACAGGACTTGTCAGAAATAAAACTTGCAAAGAAATATTGTTCAGGGCTAGAGATGCAGCTCCATGGTTAAGAGCACTGGCTGCTCTTGCAGAGGACCTGAGTTCCATTTCCAGTACTCATACGGCAGCTCACAACCATCTGTAACTCCAGTGCCAGGGATCAACGGGCTCTGCTGGCCTCTGTGTGTCCTGCATGGATGTGGTGCACAGACATACATGGAGCCAAAACAGCCAGTAAGAGGAAACCTCCACATCCTCTAGATTATAATTTGTTGTGACAAGTCTTTGTCTTTGCTGACAGAAGCTTCTGAGGCCTCTGCCTAGGAGACTGGCCAGATCAAAGTTTCTCCAGAAAATCTCCAGATGGTGAAACTGATGTAGGTCTCAGAGTGGTCTAATAACTCAGAGGAGCCTTGTGCTGCCCCCAAGTCTCAGAGCGCAACTGACCACCAGAAGCCATAGCTGTCAGGCTAGAGGGACTCTGACCTGTTCAGCTGTGGTGATCTATTGCGTACCCTAATCAACTTGCCTGAGGGTCAGAGGACAGAGCCAGCCACTAGATTAGACATAGAGGTCAGGCGGTGGTGGCACACACCTTTAATCCCAGCACTTGAGATCTCATGCCTTTGCTTGGGAGGCACACACGCCTTTAATCCCAGAAAGTGATGTCTGGCCAGAGAAAGGTATATAAGTCATGAAGAAACAGGAATTCACTCTCTTTAGGCCAAGGATTTCATAGAGGTAAGAACTAGTGGCTGGCTGTTCTGCTTCTCTGTTCTTTCAGCTTTCACCCTGATATCTGGCTCTGGGTTTTTCTTTTTTGTTTGTTTGTTTTAATTAAAAGACCATCTAAAATTTGAACAACATTCAGCTAATGCAGGAATCTGTGTCCACATTTAATTTTTAATTAGTGTTGTCTATTTAATCCTAAGACACTTAGCCACTTAGGTACTTAGGGATTAAGAAGGAATCACTTAGAATAAAACCAGATGTCTGACAGGAAGATTTACTGTCTGGCAGGGTGATTTATTGCCTGTAGCCTTTGGAGTAGACCCAGGCATATCCAGTCTTTTTATATTACAATGCAATGTGGTAACCTACAAAATTAACACTGGAGAACCACACAGTCCTATTGCCCTCTTCCAAATGTCCCCACAGATCTCATAATGTTAGGATTTCATGTTAGGGTATGTACGGTTGTACATGGCCCACAGGGTGCAGATTGGACAGACCACTGATATGTTTGGTGTCTGATATTTTCCCTTTACACTGTCATGAAAAAATAGCCCCAGTCTGTACTTGTAGAACAGGGCCATAATACTGAAGCCAGATGTTTAAAAAAGAATCTAGGACTAAGGAGAAGGCATAGTGGAGAACATGAGTTTAAATCTCCAGTGAAGCCAGGCATGGTAGCACATGTGTGCAATCTCAGCACTCCTATAGTGAAATAGGAAATGGAGATAAGAAGGGCACTGGCTGCTCTTTCAAAAGACCCAGGTTTGATTCCCAGCACTCACATGGTGGCTTACAACCATCCTTAAATCCAATCCCCCAAGATCTGATGCCCTCTTCTGGCCTCTGTGGGCACCAGGAACATACACAAAGCATGGACATATAGGTAGACAAAACTCATACACATAAAATAAAATCTTTAAAAGGAGATTGGAGTATAGTTAAAGTTGGTATGCACTTAAGTACAAACTTGCTTCAAGACTAACATTATTAATGTTACAGTCATTTTTTTCTTTTTTCTTTTTTTGGTTTTTTTCTAGACAGGGTTTCTCTGTGTTGTTTTGGTGCCTGTCCTGGAACTCGCTCTGTAGACCAGGCTGGCCTCGAACTCACAGAGATCCCCCTGCCTCTGCCTCCCGAGTGCTGGGATTAAAGGTGTGCGCCACCACTGCCTGATTAATGTCGTAGTCCTTTTTAAACACTAGCCCATTCAATGCTTATGAGTTACCCTCTGGCCACACCCAGATCACATTAACCTTTCTCAGTCCACATGCTGATGCCCGCACTCCTGGCCCTTCTGTGGAGGGCCTTCTGTTGGGGCTTTGCGGAGACCGGCTATGGGGGAGTTATGTGAAGAAGTCGGCTCTTCCTTACAGAAGTCAAAGAGACAGGCGGCGAAGGGACCACTTGTCATGCGGCCAGGTGACCTGTGAGAACTGACTGGGGAGATAAAAGAAACAGAGACTCATTTAAGTTCTTGGTCAGGATAATACAGTGATAGAGACATGGGATAACCATAAGAAACCCTGTGCTGTGTGCACTGTCAGCTTCTCAAAAAATAATAAAAAAATGTGATTTCCAGATGTAAGTTACTGGGAAACCAGTGAACACACTACTTGGACTCTGTTATTCTTTCTTTCTTTTCCTTTTCTTTTTTTGGAGAATGGAATGAAGGTTGGAAATGTGAGATACCAGTTGAGAAAGAGACAACACATCCATCTGCTTCTGGTGGGAACAACTTTATGATCCTGGCATAATCGTGAGAGTAGTGTGGAAGAACTCTTCAGGGGAAGTCAGAGGATTGCATTTATGTCAAAGGACTAATTGAAGTCATTAATTACATCTTACTATGAGTCCACAGCCTTCCCCTGAAAAGGGTGTATCTTGTATGCACTGTCAGCTGAAAAATGAAAGCAACTACCCAGGAAATCACTGGAGTAAACATGTTCAGTAGATGTCTAAAGCATGATATATTTCAGCTGGTCTTGGAATAAAACTGAGTTGCTTAAATGCAAGAAGTTACAATATCCCAACAAAATTCAGACTCTAGAGCTGTTAGGTTTATAGAAGGGAATAATGTAAGCCTGCCTTTTGAAATGTCTAACTTGATGGAGCTGGGGAGATCGCTCAGTGGGAAAAAATGCTTGCTATGAAAGCATGAGGATCTGAGTTCAAATCCCCAGCATCCACATAAAAATTCAGGGATGGCAGCACACCTATAAGCTCCACACTGGGGAGATGGAGACAGCAGTGTCCCTGTGGCTCACAGGCCAGTCATTTTAGATGATTGTCAAACTCCAGGTTCAGCGAGAGACCTTGTCTCAGAAAGGAAGGCAGAGAATGATGAAGACAGATAAACTGACATTAAACTCAGGCCTCCATAAGTGCACATGCATACCCCCTTACACACACACACACACACACACACACACACACATACACACACACACACACACACACACACACGTGCATACCCCCTACACACACACACACACACACACACACACACAAAACATACACATACATGCATACAACTCCCCTAACACATACACCGTCCAGCTTTCATATATCTGTTTTAAAATTCTTATCTCTCATATACTTGCTGTGATGGTAAAACATCAGTTGGATTCCTCCCACAGACCAGCTACAACAAGGTTAAACAACTTACCCCACCTCAAGTTCTCCCAACCTGCAAATAGCAGCCAGGGCCATATGCTTATTGCACACTTAAGTGATAAGCTTGTCAAGGGGCCATTTCTTGATCCCTTTTACACTGCCCTCTTAATGCTGAGGGCAGAGCTGTGCATCTACCGGTTGATTAATGAGTGCTTGTTAATTTAATCCAGAGTTAAAATGATGGGAGGCAGCAGCAGTCTGGAGGCAGCAGTGGCCTGAAGTGTATCACGCACACGGACACAGCCCAGGCTGCGTGTATATCAGCAGCGGGTGCACTGAGGGACTAGAGCTGGGGGAGAGACAGTCACTGTATAGGCGGCACAGCCGTGTGGATTGACCATGATGGTGTAAGGACACTTAGGGGGTCTTTCTACAGAAATGTTTAGGATGGTTGCTTGGGGGTAATTCTAATGACAGTATTGTCACCAGCATATGGGCTAGCAGCAACCTGGGTAATCCCCGACAGTGAATCCGCTGGATAGGCACTCAACCTTAAGCCCTACCATTACCGAAGGAGGGACAGGACAGCCAGAGGAATCAATCCTACAGTGTAAACAGTTGCTGTCATAGGAGTCAATGTTGCATCATTTCAAAGGGATCAGTCGTCATTGTCGTCGCCGTGGGCATCATTGCCATTCATTGTCTTTGCTCCTCACTCTCCCTGGTTCGTAGCCTCATCAGTGACTTCAGGCCACTTGATGCCAGGGGGAGGGGCAGGCCAAAGAGTGGGCTGTTAATGACGTGCAGCATCACAGCAGCTAGGTCACGTCCCAGGCGAGCCACATGTGCCAGATGCAAGGCAACAGATGTTGGTGTGGTCACTGGGGTTCCTCTAAAGCATGAAAGAGTGTGGGGGAGGGGGCTCGTGCTGCAGCAACTGGGCAACAGGCAGATTAGATAAGTCCATGGCTTAAAGCAATGGCTCTCAATGAGCCGAGAGCACGTCTCAAGGGGCATGTTGGCAACTTGCCTGGGAGGGGGGGGGGTTCCTAGACAGCACCATGAGGGTGGAGACATGGTGCACATTTGGTGGGTAGACTCGGGGTGCTAAGCAACATGTGAAAGGAAGGATAATTTCATCTGAGCAGTCCTTTGTCCAAATCTCACATGAAATTGGAATATAGAAGGAAACCCTCTTATAATTATGTGAACCTAAAAATTTTATTTTATATATATACCAATTTCTCAAGAATATCACTGTTAACAGCAAACCCTCAAGTGTCGTCCCCGCTACAGCCCCCGCATCTGAGAGTTAATGAACAGGCTGACCAGGGCCTTGTAACACCACCACCAGTTCTAACACCACCAGCATCACCAGCAATTCCACCAGCACCACCAGCGCTACCAGCACCAGCACCAGTACCAGCACCACCACCACCACCAGAACCACCAGCACCACCAGCACCACCAGCACCCAGAAACTGCAGACAGCTTCAAGACAACACTGAACTATAGCTTCACTTTTATCTAGTGCCTCCTTGCACACTTGACACATAGGCCAGGCCAGGTTGGGCCATGTTCTACAGAGCTTGCTGAACTACCCCTCTACCCCCACCCCCAAAAAGCCCATAAGAGCCAGAAACTCACTTTGTCCTCTGGAATTGAAAGTTGCGTCATGACCACCTATGGTGCAATAGCATCTCTCCTAGTGTTCTCTGATTTCAAGATACAATCACACTGCCCATGGCTGGATTTTTTGTTTCCTAATAAAGTTCACCTGCAGAGTAATTTCATCTCAGCTTTCTTTTCCTATAAACCTGACAGTCTTTCCAACAATAACTCCCTGAACTGGGGAGAGTTTCCATTTTTCCTTGTTTATGCCAAATGTTTGATAGGGTGAAAAAAAATCAGACCATGGGCCCTGGGCTGCATACAGCCATGTCAGCCTGCATATGGAATTGGCCTGTGTAAAAACACAACAAAGATTTGAGACTCTGGTTAGCAAGTCAGACACTTTTGGCATATGTAAACCTAAACACTATCAAAATGAGGATACACAAAATATAAGAATGACATAGTATTTCACTCTATTTTTATTATTTAAAATTTTATCATCATTGATGTCCAATTTTTAAACTAATGAGGAGATGGGGAATAACAAAGCAAGGTGGTTGCCATGCAAGCATGAGACCTAAACCTGCTCCCCAGAACCCATGCAAAGAGAAAGCTATGCATGGTGATATGCATGCTTGAAATCCCAGCACCAAAGAGGTTAAGCCAGGCTAGCCTAGGGCTCCAGACTAATGAAAGACTCTACATCAAAAACCAAGGTAGCTAGTCTTGAAGAACAACATCTGAGTTTGGCCTCTGGTCTCCCCATATCCAGGCATGTGCACCCACACAAATGTGCAAACAATATGCATTCACATAAACCCCTAATAAAACAGTAAGAAGCGCTCATTTGTTTTAGGGCTGCTTATTATTTTTCCATCTTGCTCTATTGATGATGTGCAGTGTCTTACTCTGTGGCCTACTGAACAATTGCTCTTTTCTCATCAATTTTTCAGTCTTCCTCATCTATTATAGCATGCATCTGGCCTGCCTCCCAAGACTTTTTCAGCATTAGGAATTGGATAGTTAAAACCAGACATATAGATGATCAATCCTGGATTGCTCTGTAAGATATGAGTTGTATTTTCCGTGAAGCATTATCATTCCTCAATTGATGTCACAAAGGCAGTCATGGATACAAGTGCCTATAAATAAATCCCCACCCATCAGTGAGAATATGTCATGTTTCCTCATCTTCTCCCTGTGCCATTTGTTTTGATCTGTTACCCTTTTTAATTAAGGTTACTTCCTATTTTATCTTATCACAGACAAATAACCCTGGCCTGCACTAGACAGCCTCACACGCTTAGGCTCTGAGTCCTCCTTAGGTACAGGGCTTTCTCCTTTTCCTTTCCTTCTTGTGTATGGGCTTCTTATCTGTTGTCCTTGCTTAAAGGCCAACTCATTCATCACACATAGG
The DNA here is from genome assembly GCF_903995425.1 of Onychomys torridus. Taxonomy (NCBI): domain Eukaryota; kingdom Metazoa; phylum Chordata; class Mammalia; order Rodentia; family Cricetidae; genus Onychomys; species Onychomys torridus. Next base: position 61,404,761 of record NC_050449.1, on the reverse strand, counting down.
TACAACTATCCTGGAAGTTCAAGGTGAGAAAGGCCTTGGGGACAGAAGGATGGGAAGAAATATTCTGGCTCCTCCCACTTCCCAGTCCCTTTCTACCAAGTCTGCCCACTGGGAGCAGCCAGCTGACATATGCTGGAGAAACATACCTATAGAGAAACTTGCCTTCTATCCCTCTCCTTCCTCCCCAGGAAAACAGGAGGAAGAAAAGCAGGAGCTCTAAGGGCAAGCCAGCCTACATAGGCAACTTCCCTGCCCATTCCTTAGGGGAACAGGGGAGGGAGTCTGGGAACAAAACAGAAGACAGACACCTGAGGTATAAGTTTATCATCCCTGTAAGTTAAGGAAGGTGTAGTTTTGGAAGGGTCCAGCGAGGATTTTCCAAGACATAGACCTACTTTCTCAGAGAACAGAGATGTTGGCTTCTGATGATTATACACAACTGAACTAGGTCCATGCCAGAAATAGAGAGCACCACTTCTTTTAGAGAATTTTTAAAATTATGTTATGTGTGTTATGTACATATGTCTCTCTGTGTGTATGTGCACACTGATGTGGTACTACTCTTGGGGTCCAGGAGATGGCAGCAGATCCCCTTAAGCTGGAATTACAGGTGGTTGTGAGCCATCCATCACAGGTGGTGGGATCGGAATTCAGGTTCTCTGAATTAACTGCTGAGCCATCTCCTCAGCTTCTTAAGGGGTGAGTTGTCACATGTAGATGAATGTGGGATTCACATTTTAAAAACTGACAATAGTAAAAGGTTTCTAAATGCTCAATGGCCAAAACTTAATTCAAAATTGAATGATCAGCAAAGTCAAGGTGTCCGCTCCAGCTCCAGCTGCCTTGCCCGCTCATTTCACTGCAGCTTTGGTTCCGAGCACACCACGTGGGCCTTTGCACTGTACATTCTGTCCCGAGACACAATGTCAGCAAATGTGTCCAAACCTGCTTGGTTTAGATTGGAGACCACTGCAGTGTTTTACTGCAGGTGGAAAGTTTTCCGCTCTTATAGACACACGATAGTTTAATTACAGAAAAAAAAAAAAAAAAGACTTAATAACCTGTTATCTTCATTCCTCAAATGCAAGCATCGAATTGGTCTTTGTTGTATTGTTAGATGTTGGATTTTTTTGAGATGCTGCTTCAGTTGATTTGAATCTCAGAAAGCATGGTTAAGGTGATGGAGAGATGACTCAGCAGTTAAGAGCATATGTTGCTCTTGCAGAGGACCCAAGGTTGATTGGGAGGTCACTGCCTCAGTGAATAAGGTGGAAGGAGGATGATTCCTAACGTCAACCTTCAGCCTCTACATTCATGAGTGAGCACACCCAGACATGTGTACCCACACATGCAAAAGACACAAATGCACATGAAAAAAAAAACCAGAAAAAGAAAATATTTCAAAATATCAGTCAACTCTAAAAAGCACTAAGGATGTTCTATGTCATACAGCATCAAACATTCTGTCAAGATTTAGTTCTTTATGTAAAAATAAACAAGTAGAGGCCAGGGGTGGTGGCAATTTAATTCCAGCACTCTGGAGGCAGAGGCAGGCAGATCTCTGAGTTCCTGGACAGCCAGGGCTATACAGAGAAGTCCTGTCTCAAAAAACAAACAAACAAATAAATAAATAAGTATATCTACTCAACAGTATGCAAATTTTCTTTAATCTTTAATAAATGGTGAAATTATATTTACATCAAGGAAATATTTTTAAATAAACTCATTATTTACTTATTATTTACTCTGTAGACTCATATGGCCAGGGTCCTATCAAAACTTCTTGCGAGGAAAGGTATGTTGAATGGAAAAGCTCGGAAGCCCTGCAGGAGAACTCCCATTTCAGAGCCAAGCGGGTTGTCTCCTCCTGTTATCTGCCTCCCACAGCTGGGAAGCCTGGGACGGGGCTCACCTAGCCCCTCACCTCTTTTCCAGCAGTGGTGTGTAAGGAAAAGCTGTTGAGTCTGGGATGAGGTATTTTTCAGTGGTGTGATACAGACAGGCCAACGGACAGCTTTGTATTTTAGATGCTAATACAGGGACAGCACCGCTCACCTTGAAACGGGTTGTGGGGAGTGAAGAAACTTCACCACGGACACAATCAACTAGTATCTAATAATTTCAAGACGTTGTCCAAAGTGAGCCATAACAACATGTGATCTTCTCTAAAAACAGTAAAGCTACCCTAAAACACAAGAGTCCTCAAGGGCAGGGGAGGGGTGGGGGTAGGGTAGGAGGGGTTTCTGCTTGTCTACAATGACCCACAATAAGAGATACATTTATAATACATTTCACATATGAAAGTCAAAACAAAACTAAGCAGGGCTCTGTTGGTAAAGTACTTGGCCACATAAGCGTGAGGCCCTAGAGATCCTGAGCGTGGATCCCAAGAACCCACATGCAAAGCTGGCTGCAGTGTATCATGTCTCAATACCAGAGCTGAGGGTGCAGGGAAGACAGATCCCAGGGGGTTCCTAGTCAGCCAGGCTAGCCAATTAGTGAGCTCCAGGTTCAGTGAGAGACACTGTCTCAAAAAATAAGGTAAAGAATAATTGAGGAAGATACCTGATGTTGACCTCTGGCCTCTATACACATGTACACACACACACACACACACACACACACACACACACACACACACACAAGCATCAGCACCCACACAGTTGTGCATGAACATGCACGCACACAGAAGAAATGAAGCTGAACCAAAAGTGGCCAATACGATTACCGACCCTTAACATACAATGGACCCTGATATTTTCTATACTATGCGGCTCCATTCCAGTAGCTCATTTGATAGAGTTTCGACCTAACATATGTGAAAAGCTGGATCTGATCCCCAGCAACATATAAAACCGAGGGTGTTGGTGCACATTCGTAATTTCAGCTCCGGAGAGGTGGAGCCGGGAGCATTAGACATTCGAGGTAATCTTCAGCTACTAAACAAGCTCATGACTAGTTGTTTTTTTGGTTTTTTTTGTTTTTGTTTTTGTTTTTGTTTTTTTTTGTTTGTTTGTTTTTTGTTGTTGTTGTTGTTGTTGTTGTTGTTTTGAGCTGAGGATCGAACCCAGGGCCTTGTACTTGCTAGGCAAGTGCTCTACCACTGAGCTAAATCCCCAACTCCTTTTTTTAAAAATCTCATTGTAACTGAGTAAGCTCCATATGAGTGGAAAATTCCAACTCATTAGATTCTTTTTTTAAATGTGTTTAGAAGGAAGTTGGCTTCATTCATTGACGTCAGAGGAAGTTAGGCAGCCACATAGAACTCAAAAGGAAGTGATTGCTCTCTGGGAGCTTAACATAAACGTGAACCCCAACCTTGGCTGCATTCAGTTACTTTTACCATCAGAACACACCTTTGAACTCACTCTTTATGACCGCGAGATGATGGGAGCATTGAGCAGCCTCTGAGGAGTGCTACCACCACAGCCTTGTTTCTAGCTGAGTCATCACAAATGCCACACACCTGATGAGCTAGCTCTGTTTGCAACCTTCAGGAGAGTGTAACTGACTTTTCTATTTTAAGCAGAGAAGGATATGCCTTTGCATTCTGAGGCTATTTCTGAGCTGTCTAATAGCCAATGGCTTCAGAGCAATAGGTGGGTAGGCACTTAGTGAAGTCACATTATAAAATGAGTTGCTCAAATATTTAATCAGCTGTGCAGCGAATCCAGCCACATGGCTCCTCCTGGGTAGAGTTCTGGCCACATGGCTAGGAGTAGCCACGGATAACAGATCTCCTGCCAAGTGTAAAAAAAAAAAAAAAAAAAAAAAAAAAAAAGGCTGGATTTGGAAGACATTTCTAGAAACAGGTCCCAGTGCTGAATAATCTTGTCACAGCTGTCCCTGACAGTTTGCTGGGATCCAGGGTCTTTTCCTGGGTTTCATTCATTCTGAGGCTCGAGCAGGTACTCTGCACTACATGTGTTAAGAGCTTTCATAAAGATTAAAGCAATTATCTGGCTGGTATCCGATATGGCTCAGCAGGTAAGGGCCTTTGCCATTTGAGCCTGATACAATGGAAGAAGAGAACCAATTTACCAAAGCTGTTTTCTAGTCTCCATACATATAAGCCATCTACCCTCTCTTAGCTGAGAATTACTGCCAGCTGAGGGCTACTGTACCTGTAATACATAAATTGAATTGGCAAACAACAGCATGTGGGTCTATTACCTGTTTCCACAGCTTTCCTTTTTCTTTTTCTTTCTTTCTTTTTTAAATTTTTGTTTTTTGAGACAGGGTTTTATGCAGCCTAGGCTGACCTTGAACTTACTACCTGGTTGAAAATGATCTTGAACTTATAATATTTCTGCCTCGATCTCTCCAATACAGAGATTACACATGTGCACTACCATGCTTGGCTAATGCAGTGGTAGGATTTGAACTCAGAACCTTGCACATTTGAGGTGGACACTCAACTGAACTACATCCCCCTCCCTGTTTAGTTTTGATTTTTTGTTTGTTTGTTTATTTGTTTGTTTGTTTTAGACAGGGTCTCATTATGTAGCCCTGGCTGGTCTGAAAATTGATTTATAGAACAGTCTGGTCTTCTACTCACAGAGATGTACATCTATCTACCCTTGCCCCAAGTGTTAAGATTAAAGGTATAAGCAACAATTCCAGCTCCCAACCCTACTTCTTTTTAAAGATTTATTTATTTATTTTATGTGTATGAGTGCTCTCTGCATGTATGCCTTATACCAGAAGAGGGCGCCAGATCTCATTACAGGTGGTTGTGAGCCACCATGTGGGTGCTGGGAATTGAACTCAGGACCTCTGGAAGAACAGCCAGAGCTCTCAACAGCTGAGCCGTCTCTCCAGGCCAGCAGCCTTTTTTTTTTTTTTTTAACTTTTGTTACAATGGCTGTGATTCCTCCTTTGGGAGACACACCTTGCCTCACCACTGCCTACAAGATTCTGATGTCTCCCAAGAAACCCTGAATCCCAAGATGTCTTTGAAACCACGGATTATGGAATATTCTTAAGAGTCAGAGCCAGTTGACCTCTTGATTATCTGAGGGATGGAAGGCAAAGGATGCCTATTTCTCCTTCACTAACAACCAAAAGCTCCCACCATATTAGCAGCCCAGCTCTTGACCAACAAAGGATCTAGAAGAGATGGAATGGAGGGAGTTCCTGCACTCACGCTAAGCTTGATGCTTCCAGGCCCACACTCAAGTCGAAGAAGGTGGATTCAGCCAGCTACCAAGGAGGGTACATGCATCCTACTTAAGCCAAGTGGATGAAGAGGCAGCCCAGTTTCCCGGCTCACCATGTTTCAAGCCCAAAGGAGGACTTGCTGTCCTGGGCAGATGTGCTGTGACTTTCTGGAACAGAGCCAGGATTACCCTCTCCGGCAGCTCATAAAAAGTCAAACTACCCATGCTCTCAGGAGCTTGGACCTCGCATTAGCCCAAGGCAATGGTGAAGGAAAGATGTCTCGTCCAACTCGTAACCAGATGGCTGACATAGAGGCTAGAGCTAACCAGTAATATTGATCTGTCAGTGGTAGGTTATTCAACATATCATTCAAATAGGAAATCATTTCTGTTTCCTTCGAAGAAATGCATCCCTGGATGTGTCCAGCAAGGTTTATCACAAGACCACAAAGGGCAGTCAAAGGAAGTCAAAGGAATGCGCTCCAGCATCCTAAGAGTTAAATTGGATTTAACACAAACTGGTTACTCTTATCTTATTATGCTATGAAGACACTATCATTCTTCTTACCTGTGTGGAGGTAGGAGAACAACCTCAGGTGTTTTCCTCAGAAACACTGACACCTCCTTTGAGACAGGGTCTTTCATGGGAGCTCACCAAGTAGGCTAGGCTATCTGCCCAGCAAACCTCAGAGATCTGGCCAGCATCCCCAGAGTTGGGCCTACAAATGTGTGCCACCATACTTAACATTTCCATTTGAGTTCTGGGATCGAATGTGGGTCCTCCTGCTTCCAAGGCACATGGTTTACTGAAAGTCATCCCTCAGCCAGATATTTTTAATATTTTAATTAAAAATTGTTTATGAAATTTGACTCAAGATTTTTTACATGCTTTGAAACATCCTCATAGAAGGTTTTGACAGTCTCTGAGCCTTTGCATCTTTAGCCTAGCATAGATGGGGGAAATCAAGGCACACAGATACAAGGTAGGGGTGTGTGTGTGTGTGTGTGTGTACATGTATGTGTTGTACACATGTTATGTACTTGTATGTGAATGTTTTTACCTGTATGTATATGTGTGAAGACCAGAGATAGTCATCAGAGATTTGAGACAGGGCCTCTTACTGAACTCAGAGCTCACCTCTGTTGAACTGGGCAGTCTGTAAGTCCCAGTGGTCCTCCTGTCTCTATCTCCTCAGCACGGATTATAGAAATTCCTCACCAGACCCAGATTTTACATGTGTTCTGGGGATCTGAACTCAAGTCTGCATGCTTGCACGCTAAGCGGTTTCTTTTCCTCGCTGTCTCTCCGTTTCCTGACAGAGGCACTTGCCCATTAGTGACAGAATCACAAGGAGACCTTCAGCCCTCAGTTCCCTGGTCAGAGCTCAGATACGACTTCCCTGAGTACTCAGAGGCCCGGAACCTCACAGGCTGGAGAGCAGCCAGACAGCACAGTTTCAGGCATGAAATCCTTTCTCTGCATGAAACAGAGAAGTCCAGGGTGAATGCTGACCTTTGAGCCAGCCTGTGCTAGAGAGCTTGGGGAAAAAAAACAATGGTTTGTTTTGTTTGATTTGCTTGTTTGAGAAAGCATAGAGTTGAGGTGGTGGATGATATGGAGGTGTAGAGACGGCAGTTCTGCATTAGCAAAGCCCGTCACTAACCATGGAGAAAGAAAGAACCAGCACAAACCAAGATAGGCGGTGGTGGGTGCTGGGACTCATCTAATCTGAGCCAACAGAAGGCTGAGCCCCGGGGGCCCAGCAACACTGTCTCCACCTGCCAGACAGTTGCAACAGCTATTCTAAGTGCTGGCCTGCGGCCAACTTCTATTGATTTCAGCAATAACATGACATGTTCCAAAGCTCATCTGTTTGGGGCTATAAATATTTTAAAAACAGGGAGCTATTACAGAATGTTAGATGCGTCCCTGTTTGGAATGATGTCTTTGGCATTAAGACTTGTTTGGCCCTTCCAGATGATTCATACGGGGCAGCAGGATTTCTGAGTCACGGGCAGAATGATTGACCTGTGTTTCTCTCATCACGGCTGTGTGTTCGCGCCTGTGAGCACCAGGCGCTGTTCGCATTCCCCTCTGCCCACGTTACTGTGAATGTCACCGGTGGGCTGTGCCTTTGCTGTGCTGCCCAGAGATGAGGTAAACAAAATAAAACAGAAGACGTCCTCAGTGATGGAAAAGGGTGAGTCCACAGTTTCCAAGCAGGAAACAAAGGAACAATTCTCAAAGTTGAGTTGTTTTCAGGTAGTTCTAATCATTGTTTTCAAATTCTTTGTCTGGGAGTTCTTCCAGGCCGTTCTTATTGCGGGGGGGGGGGGGGGGGGAGAAATTCCCATAGGATTAATAACGGGAGGGTATGTGTTCCTTTTTCATGTTACTTTGTTCAAATCACCTTTCTTCTTTCAGCGGAGAAAGGTACAGTGTTCGGGAGAGGAGTGATCTGTACGCGGGCTGAGATGTCGCTTTCCTCCCTGGGACTGGGGTACCAAAGGCTGAAGGCTCTATCCCTAGTCACCCAAGAGGATGCCACTGTCCATGCTCGCAGTCACTGCTAACAGTGGCACACCCCTGCTGGTCCTCTACTCTGCTGCTTTCTAATGTGGCTCTTTATGTCTGGATGTGCTGCCTTGATGCGGCTCTGAGAAACCAGAAGATGGGGTACAAGAACTCAGGGAGGCCAGATATAGAGTAGGGAGACCTACTGTATGCGGAGGAGCAGGGGCTACCTGGCAGTGCAGGGAAGGGAATCCCGGAGGAGCCCAGAAGGCGATGGGTGGGAAGGGAGATTATCAACTTCTGAATTGACGAATAAATTCTACCTCCCATCCCAACTCCTCAAAGAGCTGTCTAGTCCTGCCCAAGTGAGGCCAGCTTCACTGCCCCCAACAGGTGCTACCTTAGGTTCAGGACTTGGGAATCAACTCCGAACCACTCTCCGCTGTCACTTGCAAAAGACCTTGCTGCCATTTGGTTCAGGGAATGGAAGGATGTCTGTCGGGGAACAAACAGCAGAGGCTCCTCAAAATACTGAACAATAGCCAAAAACCAAACCAAAACACACCTGGGGACTTTGTTGGAAGGAAACAGTTATATCAGAGAAGGCGAGGCAGGAAGGGGGCTGAGCTTGGAAGAGATGGGGCATCAGTGGGACAGCAGGGGAAGGCAACCCTACCCCTTCAGCTCCCTCGCCAAAAGGCACCAACAAGTGAAGGAGAGATCATTGTTGTTTAGCCCGCATTACACAATGAGAGGGACACATGTCATCCAGAAGCCACATCTATAGCAATGATCGACGCTGGTGAACAAAGGAGGTCTAATAGTAGTACCAATCAGTAATTCACATCCTTGCCTCCACCCAGCCCTCAGTTTCCCATGTGAGGTTAAGGGTCACAGAGGCGTTGGTGCTCTTCAAGGTGGCCATGAGGAAAGTGGTTAGAATTTGAAGAGATGTTGGTATATAAACAGGAAAGACAGATGAATCTGAAGTAAAGTCCCTGGAACTCAGATGGCTTTCTTGAGGGTTGTGGGGGCGGGTGAGGGGTGGCATTAGATTCAATAACCATGTTCCTAAGGACTGCAGTCTGTCTCTTGAACTAAGAGATGTTTGGCTGAAATACTGGCCTTGGAGAAGGCGCTACTGAGCACAACCTGCCAACAGGGGACTGGTGACCCTGTCAGCCTCGGTCCTGTTTGCTACAGGACTGTTCTGATCAGGTTCTGATTAGAAATGGGGTCCTGTGGGAGGCAGAGGCAGAGGCAGAGGCAGAGGCAGAGGCAGAGGCAGAGGCAGAGGCAGAGGCAGAGGCAGAGGCAGAGGGATCTCTGTTGTTTTGAATCAAGCCTGATCTACACAGTGAGATCCAGGCCAGCAGAGCTACAAAGTGAGACCCTGTGTCAAAAAGAAAAGAAAAGTGACTATCTGTATCTGCTGTTGCTAGCCAACGGCAATTAAGAAAATGAATGAAAAAGGAAAATGGTAAAGCAAGGAGAGGAAGAGGAGGAGGCCCATAATTTCCTGTGAGGACACACTCCATGACAGCCGCCAGCTTCCTACAGGGAACTAAGAACCCGCAGGACCCTTCCTAGAGCAGCATTCTGCATTATTGTCTGACTGTGTAGAGAGGGCACGGGCTCACCAGCTAAATGACCTGCTTGAGGACACAGTGTACCAGGAGGGCTAGTCAGGGCTCCTGTGACTAGTCACTGTCTCCATTTCCGGAGATTACCTGAGTGGCAAGTAGTAATTAGCAGGCAACTCCCTCATGTCTCATCCTTTCCATTACTATCACCCCCCCCCCCACACACACACACACATGCACACACAGATCAAGGCCCTGCTGTCCTTTGGTCAGTATGGACCATGGTTGTGGATGTCTACCTAGGGTCCTATAATCCCACTCCATCCATTCCTTCCACACATTCAGTCTATAATGCTGGCCCAGGCTGCTCTCATGACCTTCCATTCCCACCCACTTTTACTCTGGTCCTAAGCCCACTGTGTTCCTTGCTTTTGACTCCATGGCTCACACCATGCATCTCTTCTGACCCCTGCAGGGCTGGTGTTTGTAATAATCTCCCTGGGGTGTGGGTTCAGTCTCTTCTCTCAACTTGGGGTTGGCACATGCCTCTGAACCTCCAGCCTAGTGCTATGGGATCAGACCCTGCCCTGGAAGCCTGGCCCACTGTTCCCTACCCTTGAGGAACAATGATACTCAAATAGGGACTGCCAGCACTTAAGTCTTGCTCCGGCTCCTGCCATTGTTTCTTGGGCTCAGACACAACAGGTCTAAGAATAGACTGGCGATCAGAAACAAAAGCTGGGGTGGAGAGGCGGCAAAGAGCCTGGAGGTCTCTACCAAAGAGGAGAAGGGATACTGAGGGAACCTGGCTACCAGGGCCCAGCAAGCCATGAGAACCAAGGGGCAGATGTAGATGGAAGAAAGCATGGACACTGTCTATCTGTACACCTGGCAGCCCCTTTGCTTCAGCTTACAGGCTCTTTCCATCTCAGATAGCTTTGGACTTCTAGAAGCCCGTCTTTCTTTGTACAACGGTATCTTTCCAGGCTTCCTTAGACCCTCGAGAAGTCTTGCATAGAAGGCCAAGTATTCCCAAGACCTCCGATTCATCCTCCTAGGATGTCCAGACCCTGCTTCATCCTAGTGCCTGTCTCTCTAATCCCCTCCCGAGTATCACAGTTTCGTATAACTTACCCCATTCCAAACAGGGCCCATGCCCTAGACACTTTCTCAAAGAGCTAAGGGGAGAGGATTTTCATCCAGACACCACACTCCTATTATGTGGTGTCATTATATATTTATAGACTAGGGGATATGAATATAATAATTTCTGAGAATGAATTCAGTCTCCTTGTGGTCAGAACACACTGCTGGTTCTCACTGAGCTGCTTGTCAACCAAACTCCTGGGACCCAGGAGTCCCATGTCTCTCTTCTGCTCTAGATGGTTTGGGTTTAAGCCTAAATGAATCTTTGTATGTCACTCATCCATGGCCTGGCTGGAACAGGGCTGCATTTGTTACTTTTCTCATCGATATGATAAAGCAAGGAAGAGGAGGTTTGTTTTGGCTCACTGTTGGAGGGCACTGTCTAGCAGGGTGACGAAATCATGACTATGGGAGCGTAAGGCAGCTGCTCATGTTGCATCAGCAGATGGGAAGAGAGAAGGAGGGAGGGAGGGAGGGAGGGAGGGAGGGAGGGAGGGAGGGAGGGAGAGTTGGAGACAGCAAAGAATAGGAATGCTAGCTCAGCTAACTTTCTCCTTTACATGCAGGCCAGAACCTCGGCCCATGGAACGGCTCTGTCCACATTTCTGGTGGGTCTTCTCACTTTGACTAATCTAATCTAGAAAATCTCTCACAGACCTGTTCAGAGGTTTATCTCCTAACTGGTTCTAGATCTTGTCAAGTTGACCATCCATATTAACCACTGAAAGAGCCAGCCCCCCCCCACCCCACCCCACTGAAATTACTTCATGCAGCAATTCTGCCATCAAACTCGTTCCTGCTTATCTTCACATAAGCACCAAACTCGTTTGTAGCCAGAAGTTTTCCTGGGTCCTGCAGCCACTTGGTCCTAAGTAAACATACAGAGGCTTATATTAATTGTGTGCGTAAACTGTACAGTCTATGGCTCAGCCTTCTTGCTAGCTAGCTCTTACATCTTAAATTAACCCATTTCTATTTATATTAATTACAAACTGTTTGGTCTATGGCTCAGTCCTCTTGCTAGCTGGCTCTTACTGTTAGTTATTTGGCGCTAGAAACACGTCCCGAACACGACAAGACCACGGGAGAGTTTTATTAAAGAGGACAGAGGTGACAGGCCTGGGTGAAACACACGTGGGTGGGGAGAGAAGGAAGAGGGTCATGTGAGATGGCGCCAGCTTTTTAAAGGTTGGGCCGCGCATGCGTACAGGGACTCCTGTGTGTACTCCACGCATGCACGTAGATTACATGGCTGCGCGCGCTCTTTACGCAACCACGTAAGGCCAGAGTCCCGGTCCCGCGAGATGTCTGACCCGGAGATGGCTATTCTACACCGGAAATAGTTAGGCGGTCCCCCGGGCAAGCCCAACCGTGTAAGCATGTAATTGTCTATCACTTACATCTTAAATTAACCCACATATCACCATGTGTCTTGAAGCTTTACCTGTGTTTATTACATCTTGCTCCCCCTGCAGCTCTCAGTGTCTCTTCTGACTCTGTCTTTCTTCTCCTTGTCTCCCTGCTTGGATTCCCCACCTGGCTCTATTCTGCCTTGTCAAAGGCCATAGCAGCTTCTTTATTAACCAATGGTAGCAACACGTCTTCACGGCATACAGAAAGACCATCCCACAGCCCTTGCTGTTGCATATATTCACACAAGCATCAAACTCATTTTACATATCTTCATATAAGAATAAAATTTTCACAAGCCTACAGGGGGCTGAGGAGATGGCTCACTGGATAAAATGCTTGCCATAAAATGTTGAAGACAGAAATTCAGATTCCCCAGAACCCACAGAAAAGTTAGGGTGGTGTGGTAGCCCATCTGTAATCCCAGCACTTGGGAAGTGGAGGCAGAAGGGTCCAGGGACAGGATGGTTTGCTAGATTCTGGTGCATTTAGGGTTCAGTGAGAGACAATCCCTCAGGAAATAGATTGAGAGAGATTAAGGAAGACACTTGACATCAATTTTGGGCCTCCACATTCAAGTGCACGCACACACACACACTGTGCATCTGCACATGTGTTCACGTACACACTTGTGAAAACACACATACACACACACACACACACACACACACACAAATACTCACAGTGTGTATCCAAGTCACTGATATAAACACTGGACATGACCATTCAAGATCAAAGCTCTACAGTGTGTCTCTAGGGGTCTTCTAGCCTTTCCTCCATTTATGTTTAGGTTCTGTCTTTCCAAAAGTTCCATACTGAACCAGATGTCCTATGTCATCAGTATTTTCCCATCTTCTCCCTGATTACCAGAAAAGACTATTTAAGGCCTTAAGTAAAAAACTTCAGATTCTTGGTCATATAAAACTCTCCTTTAGGTGCCAATGGCATCGATTATTTTTTGTCTATATGAGTGCATACCATAGATGCACATGTGCCAAAAGAGACCAGATGGTCAGATCCCCTGGAGCTGGAGTTGCAGGAGGTTGTGAGCAGCCTTGAGTCCTCTGCAAGGGCAGCAAGCACTTTTAATTGCCCCTAACAGTACCACTTAAAGGGTAATAAATGGGGCCCCCAGGGAGATGGCTCAGCAACTCAGAGCACTGGTTCTCAGAGCACCTGCACTTAGTTCCTAGAACCCACATGGTGGCTCACAGTCATTTGTAACTCCAATTCCCAGGGATCAGATACCCTCTTCTAGACCCTGTAGGCACCAGGCACACACATGGTGCACAGACATGCACGCAAGGCAAGCATCCATACGTATTTTTAAAAACTAGATAAAGGGGAAATAAAGTTAGGCCAGATTGAAAGTTAACCACCACCATCCTCTAATGGATTTCTATTTGCCCGATGGGAACTTCACAGACGCTTCATTTAATGGGTGTGGAGCTTCTAGACTCCACCTTTCCTCCGTTCTTCCTTCCTCCCTTCCTCCCTCCCTCCCTCCCTCTCTCCCTCCCTCCCTCCCTCCCTCCCTCCCTCCCTCCTTTCTTTCTTTCTTTCTTTCTTTCTTTCTTTCTTTCTTTCTTTCTTTCTTTCTTGTTTTGTTGTTATTGCTGTTTGTTAGACAATTAGGGTAAGTATGGGGGTTAGTGATGTCAGCTTGACAAATTCTCGAATCGGCTGGGAACATGCCTATAGAGGGCTTACCTCCGTTATATTAACTGACGTGCAAAGATCTGTCATAATTTGGGTCAGGACCTGGGCTGTGTCGGTTGAGAAATAACATTGAATGTTAGCATGTGTAGATTCACCATCTCCGTCCCTGACTGTGGGTGTGCAGCTCTGCTGGGCGCCTGCCACCCTGTGCAGCTGTGCTGGGTGCCTGCTGCCACCCTGTGCAGCTGGGCTGGGCTCTTCCTGCTGCTGTGAGTGACTCTCTTGCCATGGTGGACTGTTGTTTGGAACAAGCCCTTTCTTCCTTAAGCTGCTTTCATCAGGATATCTCATCAGACCAGGTAAAGAAACAATGACACACTGTTTTCTCCTCTCCAGATTTTTGAGTATTTTCCTGCTTTCCAGAATTCCTCAGAGATGATTGACAGTCTTCATGGTCTGGTTTCCATACACAGTACTGCAGCTTTGGTTCTGAACACACCATGTGGGCCTTTGCACTGTACATTCTGTCCCAAGACACAATGTCAGCAAATGCTGTCTAGACATGCTCGGTTTGGCCTGGAGACCCCTGCAGTGTTTGTACTGCAGATATGAAGTTTTCTGGCTCGAGTCGCCTTGCCCACTCATTTCTCTGCAGCTTTGGTTCTCAACACCTTTAATTCCAGCAGAAGCAGGTGAAATTCTATGAATTTGAGGCCAGCCTGGTCTATAGAGAAAGTTCCAGGACAGCCAGAGTACAGAGAGAGAGAAAAAAAAAAATTCAGGTGCTTTCTCCCCATTCTCTTTCCCTGTCTTAGGCTTCAATTTCCTGGCCCCTGTGTTTCTCATCCTGCAGACAATTAACCTTGAAAGGATGGCAGAGTTACAAACCCGGTTGTACCTTCCTGTTGTTGCCTGCAAATACCACAACCGTCTACCCCGAGCCATGGATTCTTTCTGCAGAGAGAGAAAATGGAGCAGAGGCCCCGCTCTGTAGGTAAACGTGCTTGCTGTGATTCTTTGCGAGGCCTCCTGTGTTCCCCACCAGAGGTGATCCTGAACCACACCCTCCCTCAATTCCTGACGCTGTAGGAAGCAGCGAGAACTTCTTCCTCAGCTAGTCAGCTGGTGTCACCCGGGGGGTCTCTGGAATGAGGAGTTGCTCCTTTAGGCGAAGCTCCTCCTGGACCTCATCGGTTAGGGAACACTGTGCTGCCGAAGCCTCCTGCGACACTGTAACCCCATCTGACTCCTTACTCAATGCACCAGTGACTCAGAAACCCGTCGTTTGGATAATTCTCCTTTGTGCTTCTGTGTACGGGCTTTGGGCCCGACTTCCTGTTAGTGCATTGCTCTTTTTTCCCCCTGCACAGGGATTAGGTGACTGAGTTTAGAGCAGCAGCACATCTACAAAGTCCCCGGGATTGGTCAAATGGTTTTGTTAGCATGATGTTTCCCTTTGATAAGGCAACATAAGAGCATACTCATACCATGAAGGTTGATGCCGTGTGATGGGAAGAAGACGGGGTGGAAGTCTGGAGTCCAGCTTCTTCCTTCTGACAACTCAGGCTCATGTTGGCGGTGGAGATATAATCCACGTACTATAAACCCGCTCCGGACAGGGTGCTGGCCAACGGCTTTCAGCATGTTCACAAAGTTGTCCGACTGTAGGCTTTATCGCATTCCAGAACATTTTAATCACTCTCATAAAGCCATGCCGTCCCCATGTGCAGCCCCTCCCTTGCCTTTTCCTGTGTGCTGGCACCATCTGGACCGTTTCTCCACACATCTCTCTCCTCTTCTCCAGTCACCCAGCTGTCACTAGCAGGTCACCAGAGATGAAGTCCAAGGCCAGGGTCACTGTCATTTCACTGGCCGTGATGGCGCACGAAGTCTCACATCTGACATTGGAGAAGGCCCATCCCCATGACTGACCCCCACAGTGAGCAGGTATCTGAGCTGTGAGAAAGGGACAGGAAGCCCCAGTGTGGCCTCCCTCTCACAGCTGGCATGGGCTCGGGGCCTACTCACATAAGCAAATGGTCTCTCCAGAAAGCCCAAGTTGGACTGAATTACTAGGGGCATGGAAGCTGCCTCACCAGGACAGAAGCGCCTGCCCTCTGTTTTCCCCCATGTTTACTGCCTTTGTGTGGCCTGTTGAAGGGATATGCATTCTCTACCCCCGATTTTCAGGGAAAGGACAGATTCCACATGCTGAGCCCCCAAAGGCATAGTATAAAAGGCACCCCCCCACACTGGCTGGTCCTCCCCAAGGAAGGACACTTAGTGTGTACATGCGTGCAGGTATACATACATGCATGTGCATGCCACAGCAAACGTGTGGAAGTGAGATACCAGCTTGTGAGAGTTCATTCTTTGTTTTTACCATGTAGCTCCCAGGATCACACTCAGGTCATCAGGCTTGGTGTCAAGACAAAGGCAGAGAGGTCGTCTAACCTGATCACTGTAGCACCTCCAGGCCCTGTAACTGTGTCTTAAATGGAGCAGGTGCTGGGAAAACAGGGGTGTCATCTATCAAGGAGAGAGCGTTCATAGATGAGTTGGCTGCCGCAACCCACTGGTGACTTTCCTGTACTCAGGACTCCACCTTCAGCCCTGGCCCCACTTTATCCCCCACACCCCAGGACGGCCCGCCTCTGGAGGCTGTGCTGACTGTGTTAGGGCCAAGCATGCTAACTCCTTTGCAGCTGTTTCTCCTCAGCCTCAGAAAGGGGCCCCGAGGACCCACTAGAAACAGCTCAGTGTGGGAAACTTCTCAGGACAATACCTTCTGTAGTGACATATAGACACTTTCTGACAAAGGGAATGTGGTCTGCAACCATTATGGAGGCCCCCGTTGCTTTGCTGAGTAGTGTATATATATAGTGCACAATGATTTGATAAATCGTGCACTGTATAAACATCACTGGTCATATAAAAATGTGTGTGCATGTGTGTATGTGTGTGTGTGTGTGTGTGTGTGTGTGTGTGTGTGTATGTGTGTGTGTGTGAGAAAGAGAGAGAGGGAGAGAGAGAGAGAGAGACCAGAGTTGTCTTTGTGTAAGTACACTATGAACTTCACACAGTGAGGAAATCACATAGTGGCACACTTCTTAGAATGTGTCCCCAGTGTTAAGCCACACATAGCTGGATTTGTACACAGAGATGAAGTTAGTTACCCGAACCAGAGAAGAAAGGCTTTGAACATTGACACATGGTCTTATTGCTCTCTGCTCCGAGGGGCTGTTTCTTAAAGAAATGTCACTAATGAAGCTGGAGAAATGGCCCAGTGGTTAAGAGCACTGCTTCCTGAGGACCCTGGTTTAGTTTCCAGCACCCACATGGTGGTTTATGGTCATAACTCAAGCTTCAGAGGATCTGACTCCCTCTTCTGGCCTCTAAGGGCACCAGGCATTCCTATGATATACATGTGCAGGAGAAATACTCATACACATAAAATGAAAAATAAATAAATAAAAATTTAGTGAGGAGAGATGGCTCAGCTATTAAGATCACTCATTATTCTTCCAGAGGACCACGGTTTGGTTCCCAGCATCCACTTGGTGGCCTACAACTTTCTATGATTCTAGTTCCTGGGGATCTTCTGCCCTCTTCTGGCCTCTGTGGGTACTGCATGCACATTGTGCATAGACATACATGGAGGCAAAACATTCATACATATAAAATAAAATAGATCTTTAAAAAAATCTAATACATTTTTATTTGAAAAATAAGGAATGATTCCCCCTAATTGCTTATCCAACACAAAGTGGTCAGCCTGAAATCATATATACACAAGCAACACTGAAGAGATTCAGCTGGCTGTACTTATATATTTATGCATATGTGTGTATGTGTATAACAATAATAATCAAAGAAAAAGACACCATAAACTTGAGAGGGAGTGAGGGGGGCATAGGATGGGCTGGAGAAAGAAGACGTGGGAGGGGTTTGAGGAAGAAAAGGGAAGGCAAGGAAAGAAGTGATATAATTATATTATGAAGAAAAAAACTTTTTAAAGGACTGTCCTACCATTCTCCAAAGGGTCTTTAAACTTATATCCTGCTCAGGGTATCTGTGGATCTCAGCTCACTATCCATTAACCCCACACTATACCTGACACTACTCCAGCTTTATGAATGAATCTACATTGGCAAGTAGCCTTGCCCCACCCCTATGATACTATCAACCACAGCCACCAAGCGCTCATAGTCACCACTGGGTAAAATGATATCTGTTTCAGCCATACTTCCTCAAAATAAAAGGAATGCCACCAAGAATCCTGGGCTCAGTTCTGAATTTCCTTCCAATGGCTTTTGATGGGGCATTAAGGCAATTTATAACAAGTCTCATAGCCAACCAAAGCCCTTGTCTCATAGTGTCTATGATCACCAAGGTGATCCAAGGTTACAATGAGAAAGTGAAGGCTCCATATGGAACTGGGTCAGGATCTCTTAATGGTGTTGATTCAGCAAAGAATCTAGGTCAGTGGTATCTTGTTATGGCCTACATTGAGGAAGAGCCTTTCATTAGATGTGGAGCTTGGGGCAAAGGTGATTTTCCTGGCTTTCTATGTGAACGTTTTTCCCCTCATCCCTGCCAAAGGACAGAAGTGCACCTTTATAATTAGGTCTACCAGCTTTCAGTATAACAGGTTGGATGACCTACTTGGCCCTGGGTTTCACTGGCTGCCACTTGCCCAAGCCCAGCTGAGTAGTTGGTTAAGGGTGGTTAACAGCCTGGGGTTTTCGAGATAGAGGCTCTTTATTTTCTTCCCTTACCCAAACAGAGAACAATAATCAGAGTGTATTTAGCACCTGAAGAATGAGGCTCGGCAAATATAACCTGATGGCCGTGACGTCAAGCAAGATCAGGCCTCAGTTTAGTCTCACAGGTGACTTCACAGGGCCTGGGGGTTCATTCCTGAATCTCTTGATCAGCAGCCCTACAGATACACAAGGGACGTCTACAAAGTCCAGGAAGTACGTCTACCCCTCAGGCAAGTTTGCAAAAATCATCTGTGCATGAAAATATGAGCGTGGCAAAGATTGCCTTGCACTATTAGTATTACAGCAGCCATGGCGCTGATGGGAGTGAGTGCTGGAAAACTGGACAGAAATCTGCTCTCTTGGGGAAATGCTTTCAAGAGTCTCTTTCAAGCTCCACAATTCTGACTTGTTTGTTACCAGCTCACACACACTACTCAATCCTCTGAAAGTGAGCACCCATACAGCACCCAGGCAGGTTGGATGTTCACTAGAGTCCAGCACCATGTGAAGTCCATGGCCTAGACTGTCTCATTGCTCCTCACAGCCATGCCAGGGGCTCACGCTGTCAGGTTATACTGGAAACCAAAGTTTAAGGAAGTTGAACAACTATCAAGGTCACACAGCTTTAAGGGGGACACCAGGACTCACAGCCAGAGTCTTGTGGTGCTCTCTATCACTGTACAGGAGAGGCTTCTTTTGTCACTCAATGAAAAGATGAAGGTAGTGTTGCAAAGGGGGAAAATAAGCATATTCCGGAGACAGGAAACTGCTTGTATCTTACTCTGATGAACAATGATTTGCAACCTTAAATAAGAGAGGCCAGTGCAAATATTGACTTTTCCTGAATCACTGATAGTCTGTGCAAACTGTTTTAAAATGCACACAACCTTGGGGAAATGAAGATCCAGTCTCCTCCCACCCCAACAGTGTTAGAGTTAGGAGGGACCTCATTCTTCCCAACTTGCTTTCCTTTTGTGCTAACAGATTATTGGTGAGCAAATGCTCCTTACCATCTGTCAGCCTCCTTGGAGCTGATGCCCTTCTTTCTCATTGGTCCACGCTTAGTTCCCAGTCCCTTAGGCCAAGCAGACTTGCCTCCGTGTTATATCCCTGCTGATTCACAGGGGAAAGTCTAGCCTGTGAGCCACTCTTCTGGGCTCAGATTGGAAAAGTGTTTGAAGTTCAGCACCAAAATGACCGCTTGCATTCACACATCCCGACCAGTAGGTAGAGCATGAGACTCGGACACAATTCCTTCCCCTGAAACCTGAGGTAACTCCTTCCTACCTAGTCATAAAAGAGCATGGGGCTTAAACTCATGGTCCTCCTGGCCCCCTTCTCTTGCTCAGCCCTAAGAGGGACATCATCATCAACCCCCACAAGGCTTAGGGGACATCAAGGAAAAGTCAGCAGAAAGACTGAAAGAGCTAGAAGATGTGGAGGGGGCTGGGAAATGCTTCTTCTGGGCTTGGCATGGGGACTTCACTTGTGAACCCAGAGCAGTAGTGGTTACCTGCCCAAGATCAAGCCAGCCAACATTCCAGTGTAGTCTGGGGTGGGGAGCTCACAAGGCTGCCCCTTAACTCAGGAGCTGTTAGCATTTTAGCTTCTGGGAGAGGGAGAATCATTCTTCTTTGGTGCTGTGGCCAGTGATAGGTTGCCCACACTCCAGTAGATGCCCCACACCCATGCACACATGAGCGGCACTGATTGGACTGCATTGAGTCATACCTTTAAAAAGAGAAATAAGGGAGCATGAAATTGGAAGGAAGACACATTGGAGTGAACTCGAGTCAATGGGGGCAATGGGAGGTGGATATGGTCATATTTCACTATATACACGTATGAAATGCCCAACAAGTAAATAAATATAAGAAAAAGGAAACCCAACTGATACCCAGAAGGTGAGTAGGCATTTCATTCACAGAGGAAGATGTTGCTGTTCATTCCTCTGCATCCTTCTCTTTAGCATCCCCCTCCTCTACCTGTTCTTCTCTCTCTGCAAAGCCCTGTACTTCTTTTAGAGCGTTTCCTCCTATAGGAGGGCCAGTTAATTATTTCCAATTACGCATCACTAATTACTCATGAATTCTCCTTCTGAGAAATTAAGACATTACAGACGGGCAAATGGCTGTGGGCGTAACTGATAACCTGGATCTTGAGGCAGGGTGTAGAAACAGTTGTTGGAATGGTAAATGGAAAGTGTGGTCATCGACAAGGATGTGCTGAGAATTAGCTCCTCTATCATAAGTCTTTTAAAATATGGTTTCTTGCCATTCGGTGTATATTGCCCCAAATCTCGCTCATCTTCAGAACAAATCTGACAAAACCCTAGCTTCCTTTTCACCTGTTCCCCAGTTACCACCCACCTCCTTCCCCCATCTCCTCCTATTCATGCCTGCAAAGGTTTTCTCTGTATCCCCCAGTTTCTGCAGCTGGATTGGCACACAGCTGGCTTTTCCGAATGTTGGTGTGATGGCCAATTTTATGTCAACTTGATGCATTTGGGAAGAGGAAACATCAATTAAGAAAATGCTCCCACCAGATCGGTCTGTAGGCAAGAGTGTGGGGCATTTTCTTGATTGATGATTGATGTGTGGGAGGGTCCAGGTCACTGTGGGCAGTGCCACCCCTGGGCTAGTGATCCTGGATGGTATAAAAAGGCAGCCTGAAGGGGTTGGGGATTTAGCTCAGTGGTAGAGCCCTGGGTTCAGTCCTCAGCTCCGGCAGAAAAAAAAAGAAAAAAAAAGAAAGCAAGAAAGAAAGCAGGCTGAGCCAGCCATGAGATACATGTTAGCTGCACTCCTCCATGGCCTCTGCATCAGCTCCTTCCTCCAGGCTCCTGCCTTGCTTGAGTCTGCTCTGACTTTCCTCAGTGATGGACTGACTGTTATCTAGAAATGAAAGATATACTAAATCCTTTTCCCCCCAGACTGCCTTTGGCCATATTATTTTATCACTGTCTTAGAAAGCCTAACTAAGACAATTGGGTTGGACAATTGGGTCTGGAAAGGGAACTTAGGAGTTAAAAATGTGAACAGCTCTTATAAGTTTGGGTTGCTGGCACTTAAATCTGGCAGCTAACAACCACGGGAACTCCAGCTCCAGGGGGATCCAATGCCCCTAGCCTCCACTGACACCTGTGTTCACATGCACATATCCACACAGAGACACACACACTTGCACAGAATTAAAAATAAATATATGTAGCTAGGCAGTGATGGTGCACGCCTTTAATCCCAGCACTTGGGAGGCAGAGACAGGCAGATCTCTGTGAGTTCAAGGACAGACTGAACTCAAGAAACCCTGTCTCAAAAAAACAAAATCAAAACAAGTAAGCAAACAAAAAAAAAGAATAAGTTTGAAAAGAGCTCACAGTTTAACAACAACAGTTTTAAGAAATAAAGCCAATCAGCCATGCGTGGTGGCTCATACCTGTAATCTTAGCATTGGGGAGACTGAAGCAAAAAGATTGGGACCACCCTTGGTTACACAGTGAGTTTCAGGGTACCCTGAGATACAGAGTGAGACCTTGTCTCAAAGACAAAGAGATAGGTAGGTAGATAGATAGATAGATAGATAGATACCCACTCAGGTATGACTTATTGCTACCTTCTGCTGCCCCTAGGCCCACAGTGCTGGGAGTAGGTGGGAAGAAGCCAGGAGGCATGAGTACTACTGTACCCTTCAGCTATGTGCTCAGCCAGACTGAAGGCCCTGAAGGGAAGGGGCAAGGCTTCCAGGTAGGGGCCATTACCATTTGCATCCGGAGTTCCCAGCACTGGCAGTGCGCCAGGAGCACTTAGCACAGCTGGAAGGCAGAGCATTGCTAAGTTAAGCTCTTCCTCTGTCAAGAGTTTATCTGGGTGTAACTGGCTATTACCAGAAGTGGGGGCAGGCGCACGTCTCTGCTTCATCCCGGTCAATCAATCACACTTAATGTTCTCTCTTACATCATCCTCTAACCTCATAATAAAGTTGTTTGTAATATTAAGCCTAAGATCCATCTCATTTACTCACTCTGGTCATCCTACAAAGGGAGTCTAATTTTATGAGGTATTAATCCAATAAGTCCCCCAGATGGAACAGGAAGGCCTCCACAGTTCGTCTCCGTGATGGCTAGTGGGTAGCAATTAGCTTTGCCATTCACCTTCTGCAGAGAGTTAAACTAGCATGCTTACCATAATCCTCACTGTGCAAGGCTGTGGTTTTATTATTGTATTTTTACTTTGGGGCTTAGTTTCAGTCCAATGTTAACACTACACCATTTTATCTACTATACATTTTCATTGTGCCTTGATATTTGATAGAGTAAGTGTCCCTTTATTGATTTTGATTAAAAATATTTTGGCAACACACTTTTATCTTTCATGTGAACTTTATAGCTGTTTTTTCCCTATTAGATCACCTTTAAACTATTTATCTATTTGTATTTAATGTGTATGACTATTTGCCTGCATGTATGTATTTGAACTACACGTGGGCATGCAGTGCCTGCAGAGGCCAGAAGAGGGCATCTGATTCCCCAGAACTAGAGTGGCAGGCACTTGTGAGCTACCATGGGGGTGCTGGGAACCAAACCTGGGTTCTCTGCAAGAGCAGCCTGAGTTCTTGACTACTGAGCCTAGATTACCTTTAAAAATCAGCATAAAGGAAGATCAAATCGGTACAAATGAATTGGACTTTATGATATTCCAATATTAGAGATAAGTGAATAGCCACTGGCCCCCCCCAAAAAAAATCTTTGGTCAATGTAGACAAGAGATGAATGATATACAAACTACACAGGTACTTAAAGAAAGAACTTAGGGGTGATTCCTCTACTACATAGTAAATGAGAATTCCCCTTAATTTGATACCCCAATACTGAAACGGCTGACTATATGTACAAGAATCCGAGGGGGCAGTGCTTTTGGGAAGGCCAGGCAGATGTCACCTTTAGTCTCTCCACCTTATTTTGGGGGACAGGGTCTCACTGAACTGAGAGTTTATCAATTTGGCTAGGTGGGATAACTAGCAAGCTCTGGGGAACCCTCTGGTTCTGCTTTCTTGAGCTGGGGTTGTAGACATGCATCTCATGCCCAGCGTTTTGCATGTTATTTTCATGTGGGTTCATGGCCTCATATTTGTGCAGCAAGTACCAACTGAGTCGTCTCCCCAGATTCTTTATGAATAGGAATTTCAATAAAAAAGAGACCCACAAAAGATATAACATGGGAAAAATATTGGCAAGTTAGTAGTTGCTACTCTTAATACACACAGGGGTCCTAAAAATAAAGGAAAGATAAACAGCCCTATAGAAAAAATAGAGAACAGATAAAGCATAATAATAAGAAAGATGAAACGTAAAACTTTTGTTAAACACTGGCTCCCCAAATACCACAACTCTCTACTAATAGCACAAAGCCAAAGTCATCAACTATTTGATAGGAAGGACACCAGAGGGAGATATAACTCAAGTAGAATAATTGCCTAACATCCAGGGAATCCTGGCATGGTGGCATGTTGTGGGAATTAGTTCCATTCAGCCAATGGTTTGGGGGTACAAGTCCTAGGGCATGGCTTTGTCTGCATATGTGACCCCTTAAGAGCTTAGGGAGAGTCATCATGTACTCTCTCTTGGGGTGATTGGAGACCTGACATCTGAATCCCAGGCAGAACGATGGACAACAACAACCTTTTACTTGGTTCTGTATCTGTGAGTGTATTTCTCCCCATTTCATATCTTAATAAATCCTTGATACCCCTTAAACAGACTCCCTTTGCTTTGCTTACAGTGGCACACACCTAGCATCCCAGTACTGGGGAGGCTGGGGACAGATCTGTAAGATACAGCTCACATCGCCAAATATGTGGTGATTCCATGGAAAGACTCGTTTCTGCGTGGATTCTACCTCAATCTGTGCAGAGTATGCCCAGGAAGGCTTGCAGGCCCTAGCTTCCCTCACTGGAGAGTCGATCCTCAGGGAGTCAAACACAGTGGACAGTGACAGCATCAGCTCAGGAATAGGGAACCTTGGGAAAAATCGGAAGGAAAAAGGCTGATGAGCACCAAAGTGAGCAGGAGAGCAAGCATTTCTTTGCATTTTAGATGATATAGCTTATCTAAAAAAGGGGGGACTAAATTCTGTGATAGATAGTTTTCATACGGAACATAAGGTTTTCACAAAAGTTTCATTAATGTTAAGCAAGAAATGACTACAGTATCATATGTGCCTCCTTCATTATCAGAATTGTATCTATTTTATTTTATATATATTTTTTGAGACAGAGTTTCTCCATGTAGTTTTGGTAGCTGTCCTGGAACTCACTCTGTAGACCAGGCTGGCCTCAAACTCACAGAAATCTGCCTGGCTCTGCCTCTGGAGTGCTGGGACTAAAGGCATGCGCCATCACCACCTGGCTATTTTATTAACCTTTAAAGAAAATCAAGAAAATCCAGCCCTTTTGTCTTGTATGCTCACGGTGAATTGAAGGATAACATCCCCCATAGGCTCATGTATTTGAGCCTTGGTTCCCAGTGAGTGGAACTATTTGGAAAGGGTTAGGAGGTGCTGGAGAAAGTGTGTCACCATGGCAGGCAGGCTTTGGGGTTTTAAAAGCCCACACCATTCCCAGTTAGCTCTCTCTGCCTCCTGCTTGTGGATCAAGATGTCAGCCCTCAGTTGCTGCTCTGTGCCATGCTGGCCTACCTGCTGCCATGCTCTCCAACATGGTGGTTATGAACTGACCTTCTGAAGCTTTAAACATCATTAAACTCCTTCTTGTATAGTTGCCTTGGTCATGGTGTTTGTACAGAACAGAGGAGTAACCAAGACTTTGTTATTATATTATAACGTGTGTTATCTTTCAAGAACGACTTTTCATTGTTTCTTGACCTTTACTCTCTATTATTTTCTTTTTTAAACAACTTCTCTAGATGTCTAGTCTTTCCTTGGCTCTAGTAACAACAGTATTCTCTGTCTCTGTCTCTGTCTCTGTCTCTGTCTCTGTCTCTGTCTCTCTCTCTCTCTCTCTGTGTGTGTGTGTGTGTGTGTGTGTGTGTGTGTGTGTGTCTTTCTCTGTACCAGGCCTTTTCTTTTGGGCCACCAACGAGCTCCCAAATCGTGACACGAGACTTACTAGTTTTGAATGTTTTGGCCTAGCTTAGGCACATTTCTGGCCAGCTCTTTTAACTTAAATTAACCTGTTTCTCTTTATCTACCTTTTGCCTTGGGGCTTTTTACCTTTTCTTACTTTCTTGCTGTGTCTATGTCTGATGGGCAGCTGCCTGGCTTCTGGCCCTGGGCATGTCCCTCATTCTCTCCTTCTTCTCTTCTCAAGCCTAGATTTTTCCTCTGATTTATTTTCTCTGCCTGCCAGCCATGCCTGTCCTTTCTCTGTGGAGCTATTGGCTGTTTGGCTTTTTACTAGACCAATCAGATACCTTAGGCAGGCAAGGTGAAATAAATGCAACAGATCTTTTCAGAATTAAACAGATGCAGCATAAACAAAAGTAACACACTTTTACCTAGTAAAATAATATTCCACAACATTTCTCTATGTCTCTCTCTTTCTCTCTCTTACTCTCTGTCTCTCTCCTGTGCTTCATCACTGTGTTTTGTGATTCAGGGTCTCTCACAGAGCAGGGTTTCTCCAGCCCAGAGCTGCTCTTGCTGGTCTATGTCATCCTTTTTGAACCAAGAAGGGTCCTAGAGGGGACTGATCTGACCTGCAGGAGGCCTCAGGGCTGAACTACCTCGAGTCCAGCAGTGTGTTTTCATCCATTTATTGTGCATTCCACGAATGTCTTTGGAAACTCTCCCCTGTGCCCATGTACAGAGTTGAGCGTAAGAACAAACGAGAGTGTAACTTTATTAGGCCAAGAGTACAATGTAGACTTGTACAAATAGCTATGGAAACGCAGTGGGAAATATTAGCCTCACCCGGAAGCACGGAGGCTCCATAGGAGTTCCTGGTTACAAATCAGAGGCACAACAGCTGTAGGAGAGGGAAGGGGGTATGGTGGAAAGACATATGCGTATGAAGGCATAAAAAAGGGTCCCTACAAAATAGGAGATGAAAGAGGATGAGAGCCATGTGACAGAGAAGTATGAGGCCAGAGGAAGGTCAGCAGGGGTACCATCTAAACAGCTTTGACCATGAGCCAAAGAGCTAGTCAGCAAAGGCCGAGTGGAGTCTGTCTCTAGCAGTCCACCCTCCAACCCTTGGGGCATTAGGATGCACTTCCCACTGCCCTGGTTAGCGAACACAGTCAGCTCACAACAGACGAGTAAGGAGCAGGCTCAGTCACCCCACCACATTTTGTCTTAGCAGAAACCACAAGCATCAGTGGCCACATCTCTCCATGGCCTCCTTGACGTCCCAAATGGTCTGTTCTGGTCCAGGTATTTTTTTCCCTCTGCAGACTTGAGCCCTGTAGACTTTGGGGATTTTCCTCTGAGCTGAAAACACTTCAGCATTGCCTAGTGCCAGCACTTGCCAGGACTCAAAGTCTGGAGCCATCCATAAATGAGGGCCAGGCAGATAACTGCTGTGAGCGCCCGCTCCCTTTTAGCTAACAAAAAACAAGCTTATCTCGCAGCCGAAAAGAAAAGGGGGAAAAAGTCCCTATCATCATTCAGCTGCGCCAGCTTCCTATTTTGTCCAAGCCTGCTACCGTTTCTTCTCCATTTTGTCCTTCTGGTTCCCTAGCAGCTGTCAACATCCCCTTGAGTAGCAGGGCTGAGCAGGCGTTGTTGCCCAGGTGTGTGCCAAACTCAAAGCAGCGTAGGAGGGCACAGGAAGAGGGCATAGCAGGACTCCACCGCTGCCCAAGAGCCAGAGGCATTTACAAGGCTTGCCCTGGGGAGCCAGTCTGTGGCCTTCTCTAAATCAACACTTCAAACCTTGCATGTCAGAGTTTGCAAAGGAAGCTGCTTGGTGTAAACAGCTGTGCTTCATGACCTGCTAGGCAGGATCTCACCTTTCTTTTAAGAGGAGGAAACTAAGGTTCAAAATGTTGAGTGGCTTATTCGCTATCACCCCCAAAGACCCAGACTTCTGACAAATGCTATGTGTTGGACCTAGATGTCACAGAAAATATAGGCAGTCCCGAGAAGCCTCAGAGAGTGGGCATGGGCACACTACTATCATGGCACAAGAGCTTGCTGCTATGAAGGTCTCACCTGGGGATAGAGACTACCTTAAACTCACCATGGACTTTGTGTTTGTGTGTGTGCGTATATGTGCATGTGTATGTCTATGCATGTGTGCATGTGGGGGGCAGAGGTTGATGTGAGGTGTTTTCATCAGTTGCTCTCTATTGTGTACTTTGAGACAGGATCTCCCCCTAAACCTGGAGCTTACCAACTTGACTAGACAAGCTGGCCAGTGAGTTCTAGGGATCCACTTAGCTCTATCTCCCCAGCCCTAGGATTACAGGTGATGCTACTGTGCCTGCTTCTTCACACGAATGCCAGACATCCAAACTCAGGACCTCACGCTTGCACAGCAAGTCATATATTAACTGAGCCATATCCCTAGTTTGGGACACGTTTAAGTGCTGGAGATTTATCTGGGGCCTTAGATATGCAAAGCACACAGTCTACCACTGAGCTATACTTATTTCTTCTTTAAAAAGATTTATTTATTCATCTATTTTATATATACACCAGAATAAGGAATCTGATCCCAGTATAGATGGTTGTGAGCCACCATATGGTTGCTGGGAATTGAACTCAGGACCTCTGGAAGAGCAAGCAATGCTCTTAACCGCTAAGCCATCTCTCCAGCCCCCACCACTCCTTTCTATGAATGAATTCAACAGCATTTGTCACACAGAACAGCATGTGTGTCTACTCCTTCCGCCAGCTGTGAATTATGTTGGCAACTCTTTGAAGAG
This sequence comes from Onychomys torridus, assembly GCF_903995425.1. NCBI lineage: Eukaryota > Metazoa > Chordata > Mammalia > Rodentia > Cricetidae > Onychomys > Onychomys torridus. The sequence goes on along the minus strand of NC_050449.1, from coordinate 61,376,640 downwards.
CTCCTACCACACCATTGATTCTATACACATCCTTTGTTTGCTTTTAATAATGAGTAGGAAAGACATGGTGATAAATTCCCATTTCAGTCACCTGGGGCAGAGGATTATGCTGATCTCAATCATTTCACAACTCCCTGGGCAAGCCCTAATAGGATCAGGCTAGCCAGAAGCACCGTGAGGTCTGGCAGGGCCACAAGGAGCTCAGGTGCTGAGATACAATGTGAAGGTCATCTTGGGAGAGATGGTCCATACCTTGGCAAGAGAAGGGAGAGGTCTAGTCAGACTTTCCTTTGGGATGCCAGCTGACAAATAATGACACAGACTTATTAATTGATTATTAGCTTAGGCTTGTCCCACTAGCTCTTGTAACTTAAATTAATCCTGCTTCTATTAAGCTGTGTTTTACCAGGTGGCTTTTTACTTTTCTTCCATTCTGTATGTCCAACTCCCTCTGGGTCTCAATACCATCTCCTGTGCACCTCGATTGTCTGTCTTCTTCTCTCTGCCCAGAAGTCATGCCTATGCTATTGGTCATTCAGCTTTTTATTACACCAATCACAGCAATACATCTTCACAATGTACAAATATCTCACAACATAGAGGAGACTCAAACCAGCACAAAGTTAGGGCTCATAGTCAATGCTAAGCAAATGGTACTGTGACAGTCCAGGCCCGGAAGGCCATGGCCTGGGTGGCCTACTCTATTCATTAAATTCTAGGGAGTCAGAGACAGACTCTACTCTTGGCCCCTTTTACTATGCAGTATCCCAGACACGTTCTGTTCCTTCCTGCTACAGCTTTAAAATCAGTGTGTTTATGCAATGAAAACCATTAGGTTGCTAGTCTGGACAAGGATGGAGAACAAAGACATGAGAGTCTGAATTCTTTCTTTCTTTCTTCCTTTCTTTCTCTCTCTCTCTCTCTCTCTCTCTCTCTCTCTCTCTCTCTCACACACACACACACACACACACAAAAGAGTGATAGATGAATATAACCAGCATTGACCTCTGACCTCTATGCACATGCCCACACACACACATTGTACCTGTGGACACATGACAACACCCTTACCCCCACACATACACACACAAAGATATTATATTCAAAATAGTTAAAAGGAGGTGGAATTGTGATAGGGTTATCAAAGTTCTTGGTTAAAAACAAAAATCAATAGCAACCTGTAGCAACAGAGCCCTCTTTCTCTGAAGAAGGAGAAACATGGTTCAAGGTGCGTTTTATCAGGCATTGGCCAGCCTTTTTCCTGTTAAGACCTCTGCCTCCCAGTATCCACTCCAACAGTAATGTTTATTCTCAGCACCAACTGTAAGTGGAAATGTAAACATCTTATCAAGAGCCAGGTCCTGCTCAGTCCCTCAGACATTTCACCGGTGACTTTCCTTGGCTTTTTAAACTTGCCCTCAGAGGTCTCTAGTATTATCTGACACAAAGGAGAAACACTAAACAGCACATAAAATACGTTTAAAACATCAGTATTCTAGCCCAGATGAAGACAAGAGGGTCTGAAGTTCAGCCATCCTCAGCCACACAGTGAGTTTGAGGTCAGCCTGAAACACGCAACTATGTCTTAAATAACAACAACAACAAAAAAAAGTGGTGTTTTATACATAACTCCAGCGCATAGCAGGCTCTCCCCCCATTAGGAAAATCAATAATTAAAACTCTTTCTTTTAAATGATATTTTTGGTCCTTGACTTTCTCTAGAAAGTCAGTATTCAGCACAGCAGGGCACATCTGTAATCCCAGCACTGAGGAGATGGAGGTAGGAGAATCTTGAATTCAAGGTCAGCTTGGACAACATAGTAAGTAAAAAGAAATAAAAAAACAATAGCTTTAATAACACTGTTTTATCTACATCTTGTGGGTCATCCAGGTATGGTTACTATTCTATTTTATAAGTAAGTAGACATGAGCTCTGAGAGTTCAATGGCCCCTCACTGAAGATCCAAGCCCCTTTAGTCCTGACTAGGCCCCTTTCTGAATTGCCACATTGAACATAGATAGGTATTGCCCCTGAGATATCATGGAGACTCCAGGAAAAAGAACTGTACAGGTTCAAACCTAGGCTACCTGATTCCTGCCCTGGAACATAGGCTTTCTCTATTTAATTTTTCCAAGTGAGCTGTGATCTTCCTGAGCCAATGCCACACTCTTTTCTGACTGTGTGAATTGAATAAGAACAGCTCCCGTAGGCTCATATGGTTGAGCCTTAGTCCCCAGTTGGAGGAACTGTTTGGGAAGATTAGGAGGTGTGGTCTTGTTGGAGGAGGCGTGTCACTGGGTGATGAAGGCTTTGAGATGTCAAAGGTTGACACCATTCCCAGTGTGTCTCTCTCTTTGCCTCTGGTTTGTGAATCAAGACGTGTACCCTCAGCTGTTCTCTGCCCTTGTGGACTCTGCTGACCCTCTGAAACCATTAGCCAATGAAATGCTTCATTTTAGAAGTTTCCTTGGTCATGGTGTTTTGTCATAGCAATAGAAATGTCACTAAGCCTTTACCCCCACTCTGGCCTGTCACCAGGCTTTTCCTAGAACCCACACCCATTTTCTGCTTCCTTCTGCATCTCTCACATGGGTGCCAGCAGCTCCACCCCATCTCCTCCAGCAGGCATGGCCCTAGCTGAGCTTTGGAGGGGAGACTAGAGCCATGTTCTCCCATCTTCCCAGCAATCAAGGGAAGCATGTTAGTTCCCTTGGATCTCTGAATCTTTGTATCTGATCAAGATGACAATATCCCCCTACAGTGACAAAGGTGGCCTTAGGCCTTGCCTTAGGCATTTAAGGTAGAAGAACTCAGTAGTTGTTGAGATGAACTGGAGGGGAGGGCTTGTGTCCTTGAGCGCACGGTTTCTAGAGACAGGAAAGAGGAGTCACTGCTGAAGATCACCTGAAAGAAAAGGCATGTGTATCATGCCTGTAAATGTCCGTGGCCTGAGTAGTAGGCAGGGCCTGGAGGATGACCCATCTTTCCATCCTTCCGTGAGAGTCCATGGCAGGGAAGAACAGAGACAACTCCGAGGTCTTCCTTATGCCCCTTGACTTGGCCACACACACCGTCCTGAACCTTTCCTCTCTTCAGTAGGGTCTAGACCCTACTTGTAGCTCCCTAATGATTCCATTTGCCCTTCAGGAAACCAGAAAACTAACTTCCTATGGAGCAAACTAACTAGAAAGAACCTTTTTTTTGTAAGTTGAGAGAACCAATCCATGCTCTACTGAAGGATGAGTGGGTATGCTTTCTGGGGAGTGGTAAATTGCATGATCTCTGCCCTTCAGTCTCATGGAATGATAGACAGACAGACGTTGGGGGCTCTTAACATACTTACAATGCAATTAAAATCAGTAGGTACTAACAAAAACTCATAGGCTGAGCCTGTTTCCCAACCTAAGCTGTGGAGGGGCTCCAGCAGGCTCAGCCTGGCTCCTAACTCTAAAGTCACACCTTTAGATCAGATGCAAAGAATTTCAGGCCTTGTATCTGTCATGTCATTTAGAATCAAGTTTACTTAGCAACTAGGTTTAGCCTCAAAGATGATGACCAAGTCTCTCTCTCTCTCCCTCTCTCTCTCTCTCTCTCTCTCTCTCTCTCTCTCTCTCTGTGTGTGTGTGTGTGTGTGTGTGTGTGTGTGTGTGTGTGTGTGTGCTGCACATACATGGGAACACGGGAGGTCAGTACTGGGTATCTCCCGTGGTCATTCTTTGTCCTGCTTTGTTTTGGTTTTGAGGCAACTTCTCTCGTTGAGTCTAGTGTTAAGCAACTCAGCTACACTGTCTGGCCAGTAAGCTGCAGGGAGGCTCCTGTTCCTGCTTGACCAGCATTGGGATTACATTCATATACCACATGCCTAGCTTTTCACATAGGTTCTGAGAACCAAACTCAGGTTCTCATATTTGTGTGATAATCAATTTAACAACTGAGCCATCTCTCCATCCCTGATGATTCAGTTTGTACCAGTGGTCCCTAGATTCTCTCAAGAACACCCGGATTCTTTCTTGGGTCTCATTTCTTAAATTTGGCCTCACTTTGAGACCTAGAATTTCTCCCCATTGTCTTACTAACTTTTAGTTAAGTTAAAACAACACTAACTTGTTTTCCTAAATTTCCATTCCCCTCAACCCAGATTCCCAGTTGTCATGATCTGCAAACAGCTGGACCATGCATCCTGCAGTGTTTTGGAGAACCAAGGGAAGCCATAACAAGAAAGCAGCCATTGAGCCCCAAAGCGAGCATCACAGGCACGCTTAAACTTGGACTTGAACGTCTTTCTCCTTCAAAGTCACAACACCCCAGCAGAGACTAAGCCAAACCCTGTCCTGTGCAACACATCCCTGCATAACCCTCTCAGCCACCTGCTTCTCAAAAACTGCCAGCTTTGACCAAAGTTCAAACCAGCTGCCACTTCAGCAAGCAGCTGTGCTTCTGATCGTTGGCATCAAACTAAGAGTTGGCACCCGCCAGACCAAATCAAGTCACAAGGAAGTTTTAGAGCAGATGTTTTAACTTCACTTTATAACTTTATCATTTTTTAAATCTCATGGTTTTAAGTACTTGATTTTAAATATCATAAAAGCCGTGTGTCTGATAGGATTCCTGGGCAAAATGTGCATTTGTGTTTTGGGCAACTCTGTAATCTCATATTTAAACAAAGAGAATTCAGAAATCTTTTGCTTTTGTTTTTGAAACAGGACCTCGTGTAGCCCTGGCTGGCCTTGAACTTCTGATGTTCCTCCTTTTACCCCAGCAAGTGCTGTGATTACAGGCGTGCACCACCACTCTTAGCTTGGGTAATGCTGGGCTTGAACCCAAAGTCTTGTGCGTGTTAGACGAGCAGTCTACCAACTGAACCACATTCCTAGCCTGAGAGACAAGGATTTAAACTCTATCTGTTCAGTATTTTCCACATCTCTTTGCTGTGGGATAATGCTTTTGTACACTGGTTTAATAAAACGCTGATTGACCAGTAGCCAGGCAGGAAGTATAGGCGGGATAAGCAGACAAGGAGAATTCTGGGAAGAGGAAGGCTGAGTCAGGAGATGCCAGCCCACCGTCCAGGGAGCAGCAGGTAATGGCACACAGGTAAAGCCATAGAACACGTGGCGACATAGATTAACATCTCTCGTGTGTGTGTGTGTGTGTGTGTGTGTGTGTGTGTGTGTGTGTGTGTGTACCCTGAAACTTGTGCCACACTAAGTATCCCTTAAACAGAGTTAACCTCTGGGGAAAGGGTCCCAGGGGACGACCAGGGACAAAGCAGACAAGAGAGGCAGTAAGATGGACAGGAGTAGGGTGGGGCCAGGAGCCCTGGATGATAGTTCTGGTTACTGCCGTCTTTGCATCAGCCCCATTAGTCACTCTTTCAGCTTCTCTGGTCCTGTGGACACTGCTTTTTTCTCATAGGATTGTTTTATGAAGTTTTATGAAGGCACATGGAGTTAAGTCCTATAACCCACCCCGCCATGTGTATGCACAGATGCATTCATGCTTGTGTGTATGTGTCAGAGGTCAGTGCCTAGTGTCTTCTTCTGTTGCTTTCTGCCTTGTTTTCTGAAACAGGCTCACCAATTAATTCAACCAGGCTGGCTGGCCAGTGAGCTCCAGAGATCCTCCTGCCTCCACCTCCCCAGTGTTGGGATGACAGGAACGGGTTGTCATGCCTGTATTTTTACATGGGTGCTAGGAATCTGAACTCAATTACTCATGCTTGTATTAAGCCATCCTCCTGGACTCCCATTGCCCTCTCCGTTATCTGTGCATAAACATTCTCTCCCTTTCAGAAGAGGAGGAAGCGGACAGTGACCATCACAGAGGGACTAGCACAGCCCACCCCCCCCCCCCCCCCCCCCCCCACCCCCATGTCAGGAGACTCTCGCTCGGGAAACCCTCTTGTCCTCCTGCACCCTCCCTGGCTTCTCGTGCCTAGTGCTTTCCCCTTCTGGGTTTCCCTTCATTGGAACTGAAGTAACACTGTGACCATGACCTTGGCACCGCGATGGAAAGACAGAAGTGGTTACACTGTTTGGGGTTTCCTGTCACAGTTGACACAGAGAGCAGCCACACACCTCAGGGGCTACTCAGAGCTCCTAAAGTCACCTTCAGTCCCGTCGTCAGCCGTCAGCGTCCGCACCTCTCTAATGCATGGGTTGGAAAACAAACCAACCATGCCCGACACTAACGACTTCCCATTTGGAACTCAGGGAGTAAGATTTGATTCCTTGTGGGCTACAGCACTCATGTCTCAGAGCAAACGGTCTTCCGCTTCTCCGTCAGACTTGTACTATTTCAGGCTATCTGCGGGCGCAGTAAGATGGGCACAGTTCTTTATTTAATATCCCTCCTGTCTGCCACCCCACTCTTCCTCCACTACCCACCTCCAGCTGTTCCTGCCTGCATCCAACACCGCAGTCCTCACATCTGGAGGGTTGGACTGGGCCAGAGTGCATCTCAGTTTATGCAGACCAGGGAGTCTGGGGATTGTTCAATTCAAGCTCTTTTTAAAAGCCAGATCTACATAGGAGTGATGGTGGAAACAGATGTCGAAAGGGTTACCATGTGGAAAGTTAGGGAGACGGGCACACAGGAAGTCTTTGCTCTGTTTAGCAAATGTCCTGTAATCCCAGCCCATCTAAAAATAGAAGTATGATAAGATGGAAAGTGAATGAAAAAGACGGCCAGCTGTACTCTGGCCTCCACCTTCTCATGCATACCTTCACATACGTGTATACCTAAACATCAATATGTGCACAGACATCACACACACACACACACACACACACACACACACACACACACACACACACACAGAGAGAGAGAGAGAGTAGTGAATGCAGTTGGTGCTGACTGGGTAAAGGGAAGGTGTGGGAGCTCTGGTCTAAGTGACTAAGAGAGGAAGATAGAGACTTGGGGTTTTGCATGGATAGTTCTGACCAACACAGGCACCATCTCCTGACAGATAGAAATAGGAAGCATTGCTTCTTTTTTGAGATGGGGAACTGCTACAAATCTGCAAAAGAAGTCCTACTCCATCTTTGCAAAATAAAATGTGGATTTCCTATGTCTGGTCCATGGAGCTATGCTAACAGAGCAGGGCTGTTTGTAGATGATACCAAACTCTTCATGCTGATGGTTGCATTTGGGAAGCACACATCAGCTGAGCTGTTGTTCTGCTCAGAACATGGCAGATGGAGAGTGGAGTTTGCTACCAGTGGAGTGGAAAGAAGCAATTCTTTGTGATCATGTCATTTAGTGCAGTCACCCAGACATGTTCCCAGTGGGCTGGCTGCCCTTTGTACAGACTTAAGGTTAGAATCACAGATGTTCATGAAGCTGTTCTGTAAAGTTATACTCATTTGCAGGAAATGAGGTGATTTCTGTGTTGCTAGTTTCTGTTCTCCTTGCCGGGAGAAAATATCCAGCAAACACAACTGCAGGAGGGAAGGGGATTCACAGTTCAGTGAGACAGTCCCCTGTGGTGGAGAAGGCAAGGGGGGCATCAGTAGTCAGGAAGCAGAGAGAGATGGATGCCAGTGCTCAGTCTGTCTTCTCCTTTATATTCACCTCTGGAGCCTGGCCCATGGAATAAGGTTTTCTTACAGTTAGGGTGGGTCTTCTCCCCTCAGTGTAATCTAGAAATTTCCTCATAGACAAGGCCAGAGTTTGTCTCCCAGGTGCTTCTAGATTCTGCCAATTTGACAATCAATATTAACCATCATAAGTCCACCTTTTGCCAGGCGATAGTGGCGCATGCCTTTAATCTCAGCACTCGGGAGGCAGAGGCAGGAAGATCTCTGAGTTGGAGGCTAGCCTGGTCTACAGAGCAAGTTGCAGGACAGCCAGAGCTACACAGAGAAGTCTGTCTCAAAAACAAAACAAAACAAAACAAAAACAAACAAAACAAAACAAAAAACGAACAAAACAAAACAAAAGCAAAAATAAATAAATAAATAAGTCCACCCCTTATCAATTTGACATCTAAACATACTGCTTTCAAGTCATAATTTTCCATATCTTGCTTCCATAAGCTCATGGTCATCTCAAACTGCAAATTCGTTCAGTCCAACTTTAAGAATCTCTATCATCTTTAACCATGCCAACACTATAAAAAAGTGCAAGTGTGACCACTTTCGAGACTCAAGTAATCTCTTAACTGTGAGCCCCCACAACATCAAAAATCAAATTACAGGGGTCAGAGAGATGGTCCAGTGGGTAAAGGTACCTACTGCCAAGCCTGATGACCTGAGTTCAATCCCTGGAGCCCACATCATGGAAAGAGAGAACTGACTCCTACAAGTTGCCCTCTGACCGCCACATACATCCTGTGGCATGCATGTACCAATACACATATACCCACACACATATAGACTCACGTGACTGAACACAAAATAAAAATGTTTAAATCTAATAAAAGATTTTCTTTTTCTCACTTGTTTCCGAGATGTAATGGGACAGAGCATGTAGCACCATTCCAACAGGTAGAAATATAGACATAGGAAGGAAAGGTTGGATTCAGTATGGCAGAAACCCAGCAGGGCAAGCATAGAGTCCACAGTTCCCTGTCAGGTACCTGGGGCGCACGATGAAATCGTTTGCTCTCTAAAAAGACTTGGGTGGCCCCATCCCTCCAGATATGCCACTGGCAGCACATGTAGGCCCTCTCTTGGACATGTTCCATTCTCTGCATGTTAAGACATCTCCAGCTGGGCGGTGGTGGTGCACGCCTTTAATCCCAGCACTTGAGAGGCAGAGGCAGGAGGATCTCTGTGAGTTTGAGGCCAGCCTGGGCTATAGAGAGAGTTCCAGGAAAGGCCCAAAGCTACACACAGAAACCCTGTCCCAAAAAACCAAAAAAGAAAAAAATAAAAATAAAAAAGACATCTCCAGTATCCTGGAGTCTCCACTGCAACTCTTCACGTGTTTACACAACGGCCTCTCAGGGCCTTCCTGGAGGATATCTGACCCTGTACTCTGCTTGGCCTCAATAGCCATATGGAGTCCTCGTCCAAGCCTACAACCCCCATTCTCAGCCAATGGGCATCCCGTTCTTTTCTGGTCTGAGATACACGCTGACGCTGGGGGTTCACTGTCCTCTATACCCTGGGGTCTTCTCCTTTATAGAACTTCTGAATGTGGCACTGACTCAGAGTCTGGTCTTCCTACTGTTTGTGTTAATCCTGTCTTCCTACCCACACTTAGTTTGGGCGATATTTATCGAGTGTTTAGTATATGCTGTGCTCAGCTTTGGGCATCTGAGACAGAGCAATGAATATGTAAACCAAGTCCCTGCATTTACAAAGCATGCATTGTCATGAAAAAGGGAAATGTACAAACAACACAGAAAGCATGCAATGTAACATCGGATAGTAACAGTGCCTCAGAGAGAGGTGGGGGCGCGGGGAGAGAGAGGAAAAGGAAAGGGAAAACAAAGAAGTGTTAGTGCATGAGGACAGTGGAGCTAGGACTGTGTAAGAGGTGACATTCTCATCGAACTAAAGTAAAACATGATGCAGAGGCGCCAAGGACAACTCCACTGGACTTGAGTGGCAGAGAGAATGAGAGTGGGCTTGAGAGATGTCTCAGTAAGCAAAATGCTCACTTGTTGTGTAAGCCCGAGTCCCTGAGTGCAAAGCACCAGAACCCACACGCCGCTGGCTATGGTAGCACAGGTCTGCAACCCCAGTGCTTCTGGGTTGAGATGGGACAGAGAGGAAGCCAAATCCCTGGAGGCTTGCAGGCCACCTGTCCCAGTGTGTGCACAGGCAAACAAAGAGACCCTGTCTCAAATAAGGTGGGAGGTGACGGCTGACACCCAAGGCTCACATGGCAACCACAGGCATGTGTGCTCACACACATACAGATAGATGTAAAAAGAAGAAAACGTGATTATTCCATGTATTAAGATAAGAAGACTGGGAGAGACGATTTTGGGAAGGAAAGAAGAGCTCTGGCTTGGGGCTATGAATACAACCTGCCACGGGTTATACCGACGTGGTAAGGGGCTATTCAGCTGTGCTGAATTTAATTCCTCCTGTGGCTTATTCCCTTTGCAGGCCTCAGAGGAATCTTCCTGGCTGCTTTGTCTCTGAAAGCATCTGTTGCTTTCCAGGACCCGGTGGCCTCTGCTACCCACCTTCATTTGTACTTTTGTGATAGTTACTGTAATCCACAGTAGTAGAGCTTGCTTTTTGGTTCCTCCCCCTCCTCCCCCTCCTCCTCCTCCTCCTCTCTCTTCCTTTTTTGCTGTTCCCTTCTCTGTCTTGTTCACGGCCGTCCCCTCTGTGCTTAGTATGACACCTATTGAGGAGAAGGGGTTAAAAGACTGCAAGCGAGACAATACAGGGTAGGCCAGTCATCTAGAGAAGTCGGGACACCTTGGTTGGTGTCTAAGGTCAGCTTTGCACGCTAGCTACACAGCTTCGTGAAAATGTCTCTGTGATGAGTCCTCAGTCTTAAATGACAGAATTTTTAAGTATTGATTTACCCACTTTGAAACTATATTTAATGCAGGATTTGTATTGGTACCCAGGACTTCATTTTGCTAACAACAATGGGAAGAGGCTTTCTGATACAGAATGAGTGTAAATTATTACTATTATTATTACTATTACAGCTGCTTCTGCTGCATATGGATAAAGTGACCATGAGAAACCTAAGGCATTCTACATTCATGCTGCTGGGCCACCTGTGTCTTCTGTATCAGCTGACCATCATCACAGCTGCATTTGAGAACCACAGAGAAACCCCTGGGAAGAAAGCAGAGGAGTCTGCCTCCTAGACTGTGACAGAGCACCTGTCTATTGGTGAAATTATTAAGGCCACTCTCCAGCTACACCGTCCATCCGTGCTGCTGTCCATCTGTGCAGCTCCACCCTGTCCTGCTTCAAGAGTTGACTGGGGTGCCAGGCAGTGGTGGCTCACACCTTTAATCTCAGCACTCGGGGGGCAGAGCCAGGTGGATCTCTGTGAGTTTGAGGCCAGCCTGGTCTACAGAGCAAGATGCAAGACAGGCTCCAAAACTACACAGAGCAACCCTGTCTCGAAAAACCAAAAAAAGAACAAGAAAAAAGAAAAGAGTTGACTGGGGTCCACGCATCTCTTTGCAAAACCCCCAGAGGCAAATGTTTCACTGATGAAGCAAAGGACACTTGGACAAGCAAACAGGCAGAAAGAAAACAAAAGACTTGACTTCATCTGTTTCCATGTCTATCCAACCTTCTACTACACTGTGGATAACCCTTTGGGTGTGATCAGTTTCCAGTGAGCTCCAATCTATTTGAAGAGTCAACAGATGGAAACAAACCATATTACGAAACTCTTATTGGGCTGGGGAGATTGCTCAGTGGTTAGGAACACTTTCCACTCTGACCCCAGACCTAAGTTCCATTCCCTGCACCCAAGTCAGATGGCTCACAACCTCCTCCCGTGACTCCAGCTCCAGGGCATCCAATACTTCTGGCTTCACCAGCACCTGCACTCAGGTGCACATGTCCACAGGTACACACACCTATACATAATTTCAAAAAATAATAAAAATAAACCTTTTTTAAAAACTCTTAGAACCCACAGTTCAAGAAATTGACAAATTGACTGCAAAACTCAGCAGTGTGTAACTTAAACACAGCTGGATGGGAACAAGGCCACAGAAACAATTTGTTTAGAGAGGCCAGAAAGAAAGACTCCTCAATGAAGAAAGAAAAGGAATGTCCATGTCCTCCATCCCTCAAGGGTCCACATTCTTCTCTTGCCTCTGCTCCTACTGTGTGTGAAGAATTCTCTTACAAAAGGGTCCTGCTGCTTCTCAGGATTCTCTCCTCACCAACATGTTCTTGGAACAGGAGGGCCTCTCCCGGGATTAGAGGTACATACAACTGGGAGAGTGAGCACCACTTATGGAAAACACTGTAATGGAGCTTAATGCCTGGAATGATTTTGAAAGAATAATCAACCGAGAGTGCACAATTGGCTGCCAAGTTACAACCTCTGGTGTTCTTCATCTCCATCCACCTTGCTCTCTGGGCCAGGGTCTCCCACTGGGCTGAAGATCACCAAGGAGGCTAGATTGGCAGGTCAGCAAAGCCCGGAGATCTGTCTGCCTGTCTCTGCCTCCCCTGTGCTGGAATTACCAATTGCGAACCAACATTTCTAGCTCTTTAAAAGATGGGTTCCAGGGACAGAATTCAGGACACCAGGCCTGCATTGTAAGCACTTACCAATGAATGAATGAATACTTTTTAAGCCCTGTGAACGAACCTCTCAGTGTTCCCACAAGGCAGGGGAACAGGAAAAGCAAGCATGTGAGTGTGCTACTGTTCTCTTTACTCCAGGAAGAACCTGTTTTGTTTTGTTTCCTTTTGACTATTTATAATGTTTTGAAAGAGGATCTGGTGTGTGAATAGACCCAAGAAAGCTATTTTTTTTTCTTTTGCTACCAAAAAGTGATGAGAAAAGTGGAGGCCAAGGAATCAAAACATCAACACTGCAAGGTCATACATAGAAAAATAAATACATTTTATTTTGTACAAAAGGGAAAGTGTACCAGAACCAAGAGATTGTGTGTGTCACAGGGCCAATGCACTGTTAGCGTCCAAGAGGCTCTGAATGCCAGAAAGCCAAGAGCATGTGCTTCTCGAGGCCAAGCGACCTTCAGTGTCCATGGCCCCACGGAATCAGGGCTCAGAGCAGCAGCAAGGAACCCAGCGGCAGCTCGCCCTGGCCCAGCGGCCTTCCACGCTCCAGCCCGCGGCCCTTGCTCTCAGCCTTGATGCGCACTGCCAGGCGGCGCAGCTGCTCCTCCGAGAGCCCATCGAAGCAGCAGTCCTGGTCCAGGGCGGCCTTGCGGCTGCGGTGGAGAACGCTGGCGCGCTGCTGACCCGACGGTCTCAGCACCAGGCTGAGGCGGCAGCCCAGGGCTCGGGGTTCGAGCGCGGCGGCGGGACCCTCAGCGCGCAGCAGGCGGAGGCGGAGACACGCGCTGCGCGGACAGTACTCGGCGGCCAGGTGCAGCGTGCAATCCCCGCGGCCCAGAGCCACGCTGGCCTCGGCTTGCAGGCGCTCCGGGCGTGGGCCCGCAGGGACCGGGGGCGCGCAGGAGGCGGCGCTCTCCTGTTTGTCTCCACTGGGCACGGGGCGCGCACTGGCCCGACCTCGAGGGGCCCGCAGGGCGCGGCTCAGCAGCCCATCGGGGGCGCGCAGGAGGCGACGCACGCGGGGCACAGGAGCGGGTGGCGGGGCAGTGTCCAGATCAATCGGGGCGGCGCGCGCAGAGTCCGAGGCTGGGCACGGGCCCGCGTAGGTGTGCGCGCGGCGGCGAAGTCCGGGCCGAGGAACTCCTAGGTGGCCGAGGAAGAGCGACTCCTTTCGGCGCGTGTGCGGGCTCTCGAGCAGCGCGCAGAAGCCGTAGGCGGTGCGTGCGCGGGGCAGGTGCGGCAGCGAGAGTGCGGCTTGTGAGCGCGGGTCCCAGTCGGTGCGACCCGCGTGGTCGTACTCATTATCGTCGTGGTCTGTTGGGGTGCGCGGCCACAGGTCGGGTTCGGCCGCGCAGCGCCAAGGCAGTGTGGCGGCCGGGTGCGGCGACTCGGCAACGCCGGGGACCGGCAGCCGCGGGGGGATGCAGAACTCAGGGATGCGGCCCGGCGTGAGCACGTTGGAGAAGGCGGGCTCGGGAGCGGAGGAGCGGAGTCGACCCAGGAGCCTCATCCTCGTAGCCTGGGGTTGAGCGTGGCGGATAGAAGCGTGCCTGCAACACAGAGAAAAACAGTTGAGTTTGGACGCCTGGAGTCCAGTGCATCCCTCCCTAGATCCTCTGAAATCCTAGATTCTAAATCCTCAAGTTCTAGATCCCAAACGTCTAGGGCTCCGGGTCAGCACGAGCCTTTAGCGCATCTTCACATCCACCTTGCCTTCCACTTATCAAAACTAAATACATGAATATATAGAAATTAGACCTTTTCTTCTTCAGTCTCGCTGGGTCTGATTGCAAGAGCACAGCTGACGACCTCCCTTTCACAGCTGGGGCTCCACCTTCAGCGCGGCAGCTGGGACAGTGGCTCTCTGCCACTTATATCATAGCCGGAGTCCCGCCCAGCAGTCAAGAGCCCAATCCCAAGGGACAATGGACGGCCCGCCTTGCAGCGGTCTCTTCCTGCCAAGTCCCCAGCCTCTGTATCGGTGTCTCAGGAGCTGGCTCTGGGACTTACCTCGGCTGTCCCTTAGCTTGAGCGCCACATATAAGCCTGGGAAATGCTGCAGGTGACTAGAGGCCATCCGGTCACCTTGCCAAAGAGAATTTGGCAGTTCAAAGTGTTTGTGGCCTCTCAGAGAAGGCGAGGAAGGATGAGGAAACGGACAGCTGTATTTGGTGACAAAGTAAATCCGGTCCCCCACTAGGCGCGTGACCTACACTCACGTTCCACTGGCTCCTGTTTTTCTGCCGCCATTCATCACCGTGTGCAGGTGGTGTATATCTGTTTCCAAGCAAAGACTAAACTTGGCTTGTCCGTTTAGAATGGGACGTTCCACTGGCTTCTGCTGTTCATTACCGTGTGCAGGTGATGTATACCTGTTTCCCAGCACAGACTAAACTTGGCATGTCTGTGGAGGATGGTGTTACATGCAGACAGTTTTGCGAAGTTGAAAATGCATTAGTCAGCCTATCCTTAACATATTCAGACGATTTGTATTCAACACTGGGCAAGCTAAAAGGTTGTATAGAGTAGTTCTGTATTCTCATTTACTCAAAAACTGTGAAGACCTGAGTTAAGTCTCCAGGGGTCCACACCTTATTTAGCCTCTGTCTCCCTCTGCTGGACTCTCCCCGATATCACATGGCCTAGGCTACCAGATGCCTGAGGCACTGATGACCCGGATAAATTAATAATGTGCAAAATTTTCTGAAATTTTGCTAGGGCAAAAGATGGAACTTTTGGTCAGATCTCTAAAAATACTTGATTTTTCCAAAGCTCCCATTTTCTTTCTGCCCTTATATGGACCTATCCAGTAAAAAAACAAACAAACAAACAAAAAAACTAAACAAAAGCTAAGGGCCCTCTTCCCAAGGCCTAACCTTTATTTTCTGAGGTGTGAAAGATGAATCTGAGAGACTTGGGAAAGCACCACAGAGGCTAAAAAGAGCGTGTTAATGTGGAAAGCTGCACTGTATCTGGCATATGACATTTCCTAGTCTGATACCTTTTCTGTTTGTTCTTTTGTTTTGTTTGGGTGGGAGTTAATTGAGAATGGCACCTAGGACTCGCACATAGCAAATAAAGACTGCCCTTGAACTACATCCCCAGACAAATTTAGTTATTTTGAGAAAGGTTCTTACCAAGCTGCCCAGGCTGACCTGGAAGTCAGTCTGTAGCCTCGGCAGGCTTGAACTTGTAATCCAACTGTCTCGCCTTCTCGATTGCTAGAAATACAGGCCTGTGACACCAAACCCAGCTGACATTCACTGTCAGGGACTCCTGCACACTGGGTCAACATTTCTGGAGTTTGACCTCTTTATTTTTCTTACACATTTAAACACAGAAACACTTTGGAGAAAGGTTTCCACATGACAGTGATCTCAATAAAGCTTTAGGCATCGCTGCATAGAAACTCCCCTAGCAAGGTAACAAAGCACTCGTGACCTTTACAATAAGAATGAGTTCTGTTGACTGCTAGACAGTGCCCGGGCAAGAGCCTAAAGAAGGAGGATTTGTAATAAGCAGATAGATTCTGTTCGTGGATGCAGCAAAGTACATGGGACCTCTTTCATAAGGATGACTTCTGTTTGCTGAGAGGCAAAGCTCAGGTTAGGGCCTGGACTTTGGAAGACTCAGGAAGCCTGCCTCCTGAGAATAGAAGAAACGAAATCACCGGGTTGCCAGACAATATTCACTCCAGCCTTCTGGGTGACTAGGCATCAGCCATTTCTTTCCTTTGAAAAAGACAGGACTGCATGTTGAGCAGCCGTGCCTCCAGCAAGGAACCTTGACCCAATCCCTCTTCTGTAGCTCATCCTCACCCCCTCCAGTGTCCATCTACACAGCTCTGTGGTATTTTACATGCTTTAGAAACGTCCACTTGCAGCTTCCTCTTGCCTAATAAACTGAGTTCCTACTACCTATGTCACCAAAGTCCTTGAGACACCTGTGGTGGCTTGAAAGAAAATGGCCCTCAAAGGGAGCGGCACTGTTAGGAGGTGTGGCCTTGTTGGAGGAAGTGTGTCACTGTGTGGGTGGGCTTCAAGGTCTCATATGTGATCAAGCCATGCACAGTGAGACAGACCACTTCCTGTTGCCTGTGATTCAAGATGTAAAGACCCTCAGTTCCTGCTCCAGCACCAGGTCTGCCTGCATGCCTCCATGTTGCACCATGATGATAATGGACTAAACCTCTGAAAATGTAAGCCACTTCATTTAAATGTTTCTTTATAAGAGTTGCTATGGTCATGGTTTCTTTTCACAGCAATAGAAACTCTAAGACAACACCATATGTGTCATGAGTTATAAGGAACCTGAGTGAATAATTGGAGGACAGAAGGAAGAAATGAGAACTAGAGCAACACAGACTAATGGTTAGAGCACCTCATATGAATATATATATATATAATAAAACCCCTCTGATACAGGCCCAAACTGCCTTCATTCCTGTTATCCTGTTCAAGTCATTAACTGGACATCTTACTCAGACCCTTTCAATTCCAGCACCAGGGATACAATCCTAGGCAAACAGTGAGGGCTCAGTCAATATTTGATGAGTTATATTGCATTAAATTGATCATGATCTACCACCCAGTTCTTATGACTGTCAGGTGCTTCCAACCACTTATTTTGCTAGCCAGCTGCGTTATTTGATTTCTTTCTTGTAATAAACCAGTGAGGCAGATGTTTGCCAGATGGGAAACTGAGGTGCACACTCAAGACTTTTTCTAGGGTCATTCAACTGACCCTGGCCACACCTGCTGAGATCTAGCTTTCTTGCTAACTTCCCATCACTTCCTTTCTTCCATTCACTCTGGTCTCTTACAATTGAGGTGTTGTGTGACTTATCGGAGAACCAGAATTTGGCTTACTTGCTTGCTTACTTGAGACATGGTCTCACACGATAGCCCAGACTGGCCTTAGATTTTTGGTGAGCCTCCTGCCCTCAGCTTCCTTCATGCGGGCATTGTAGACTTGTGCCACCAAGCTTTGGGAGAATGTCCGTTCTTACAACAACTGAGTCTACTCTTGTGTATTTCCTACTATCCTTTCTTTGGAATAACTCATGTCCAGATCCTTAAATATGAGGAAGACTGAAGTTTCCCTCTGTATAAATACCAAATTCATTGTTTCTTAATCACATTTATCTTGCAGGTTTGCTTTTTTTTGTCATTGGACAAGTATGGATCCATATAAACCAACCAAGGTCAGGGAGAAGTAACCATTCAGCTAAAGCCAATTTCAGGCAGAGGTGTCTTTGAGGATCCCTGACCATCTTATTCCCTCTGATTCAGTCGTCTGAAGAGTCATTGGCAAAGGGTCTTCTCTAAGGCAGAGTGTGTCCTGAGATAGAATGGTAGATCTATGTAATTGTGTATCCAGTGAATAAATGGTGGGGAAAGTTAATCAAATCAGTCCGATAGATCTATGTAATTATGTATCCAGTGAATAAATGGTGGGAAAAGTTAGATCAGTCTCTTTTCTTCTCCCTTCAGGCTTTCTCCTATCATGTTTTCAAAGTCTTTAAGGTAGCTATCTCGACTAACTTGTGGTGACCTTTTATCAGTCATCAGGCTTTCTCTTTTGATGTCAGCTCTTTGTCTCCTTCATGTTGGTACAGTGCACACAGAACCCTTAATCATTTTTGCAAACATTGTACTTAATCCTTGAGATAATGCAAATCCAATACTCAAGCTACAGCTGAGGAAATGGAAATTTGTCATTCACAATATAGGAATACATGGCTGAACCATTGCTAACACCTGCCTGTGATACCCAACCGGGCTTTATCTTGGGGCTGGAGAGATGGCTCAGTGGTTAAGAGCACTGGCTGCTCCTCAAGAGGATCTGGGTTCTAGTCCCAGCACCCACATGGCAGCTCACACCCATCTATAACTTTAATTCCAGGGGATCTGACTCCCTCTTTGGGCCTCCAAAGGCATCAAGCATGCATGTGGTACACAGACAGACATACTTGCAGGTAAAACACCCATATACATAAAATCAAAATCCTGTCATTTTAGACAAGGCCTCCCTCTGTATGCATAGTTTGACATAGTCAATTATCCCTCGTGCAGCATCAGTTGCAGGCTACTACAAGAGGGAAAAAAATGACTTATTCGAGGCAGATGGGGAAGTGTAGTCTAAAATGTTCCCAAAATCATGATCCCCCTGCCTCAGCCTCCCCAAGGAGGGGAGTGCAAGGGTGAGCCACCTTGTGTACTCTCTAGGCTCCTATTCTGTTCCCCAAGCAGTGCTTTTTTTAACTGATCATCCCCAAAGTTCCCAGATTTGAGCCATTCTCTTGGAGTGCCATCTGATGCTGCATGAGGCAATCAGTCGGCTCCACTGCTACATGCTGAAGACTCCAGTGCTGTGAAAGGCAGCAGGCCAGGGGTGGTGGAGCATTTCCAAAAACCCCTCACTTCCCATTAGACTTTTGAGGCCGTGAATGAATTAATACATGTCAATATCAGAGCTCTTGGGATGCCAACATCTCACTAGAATGCAGCTCTGAACACTGCTGCACGATGCGTCAGGAGGTTTGGTGGGACATTTAAGACCCAACCAACACCAGCACTCTGTTTACATTTGGCACTCCTGTGGCAGTGCCCACCACCCATGAGAAGGGAAGCTGTGTGTTAGGCCTAGAACTACCAAGATCAACAGCAAAGTGAGCCCACAAGGTTGGAGTTACAGGGGAGCTGCCTGGATCTGAAACCATGGGTCTTAGACAGGAGCAGCTTCAAAGCAACCCATGGTGATAAATGCTTGGTTCTCAGTTAATGGAACTGTTTGGAAGGGTTAGAGGTATGGCCTTGTTGGACATGGGTCACTGGGGATGGGCTTTGATATTTAAAAAGCCATGGAGGCCCAGTCTCATTCCCTCTCCTCTGTCTCCATCTTTCATATCAGATGGCAACTCTCAGCTAGTGCTCCTGTTCCATGCTTACCTGTCTGCCCCCATACTTCCCACTGTAATGGTCATGGACTCACCCTCTGAAACAGTAATCAAGACCCCAATTAAATGCTTCCAAAATTATAAGCTGCCTCGATTGTGGTGTTTCATCACAGTAATAGAACACTAACTAAGGCACAACACAACCCAATGGGCCAGAGACAAAGGTCTCCACATTCCACTCCGTTTCCAGTTAAGATAAAGGGCTCTGGCACAGCTAGCAAGAAGCCTCCACAGGTTAATACAGAACAGTTGTCACAGCTCTTTTGATTTAAAGACTCAAATACAACATCTTTGAACCCAAATAATATGATATGAAGGGACCATTATCGATTACATACAGAACCAAACATTTCCTTTATGTTTGGAAGATGTTTTATACACATTTTCTTCAGTTCACATGTCATCAAGCATACACATTATAGTGTTCTAATATTTCTGAAATACATTGTGAGTTGACAGACACCTCAAGAGATGTGACATGTATGCCCCTTGAAGATGGAAGGTGACAGACAGTACCAGCGTTCTACAAGCAGGACCCCACCATTTCCAAGAAACATCCGTATCATAGATGGTACCTTCCCTCCCCCAGAAAAAGGGTACCCCTTCCCGTGCTAGAAAAACTTCCAGATATCACGTCCTGAGGCCCTTGTCTGGATCTCCAGTTGGCGACCATTCATCTTCTGCAATGGACTGTGGGCAAAAGCAGGATTGTGAAATAGAGCATGGGTCAAGGCATTACTTTTCAGTGTAGTTATTTGAGGACACAATAAGCTTAGAAAAAAAAAACTAAAAAACTACAAGATGATGTACGTAGATTCAATTACTTAAAACATGTACTGGGCAAACAAAAAGTTACAAGAATATGCACTAAAATGACTATGAATGGCTGGATATGGGCCTATAAATTTGCTTGCTTGAATTTGTCCAAGTGTAGATGAATTAAATGTACAGATGAACTCCTGCCTTGAGAAGGTGATACTTCCAGAGAGATAATCAAAACCTCTTTAAGCAGAAACTAGATAAGTTGTAGTAAATTGTCACAGCTGGAGGGCCCAGGTAGACAGGCTTTTGAGTAAGTGACTGCATCACGAGTTACCACTTTAGCTCCGGAACTTGGAAGAAGACAAACTTAAGAAAAGGCTGTATATGGTATGATGGAGGACATGTGTTCCTTGAAAGCACAAGACAGAGCAAAAAGAGGGGCTACAGGAAGTGCAGTGTGTGGCCCATGACCCACATGCAGTCAAGGACATCGATGAATGTGATCCAACACAAAATCAAACTCCCAGAGTTTGATTGTTGTTGTTTTTGTTTTGTTTTTACATTTGTTGATTCAATTGGACAGTTCTCAAGTACAAACTTTGTAAAGGACAATGTCAAAAGCCAAAACACAGCTACTGATGTAGCCTGGTGACTGCATTCCCTCAATGTCCTTCCTTGATCTAATGGGCACATGTGTAAAAACAAGACAACTGGGGACCAAGCTTTGTTTCTATAGAAACCTCAAGGCCCACTGAACCTGGCACAGGAACAGCTCAGTGATACAGCTGAGCATGAGACATGCGAGGGTGGACATCATTGTCTCTGGGAATATGTACTTGAAGAATTTATCAGAGATGACTGAAGGACTTGCTATTTGAAATTTGTTTCTTAGCCTACAAAAGCACTGGCTATACAGAGAGGTTAAACACACCATGTGTGTACACACACAAAATACAATTGATCCAGCTTGATCCAACTGATCTGTGAAGGTAGCCCGACAAATGGGTCTTCAGTGCCATATGAATATAGAATTCTGTGTTGTGGTCAGAGAAAAAACAAAGCCTGGATGGATGCCTTCCTCTTCTTGTCTTCTTTCTATTTTAAAAGATTTTTATGTATATGGTGTTTTGTTTACATGTGTGTTTGTGCACTATGTACATGCCTAGTGCTCATAAAGGCCAGAAGAGGGTGCCAGATGCCCTGGAATTGGAGTTACAATTGTGAGCTTCTATGTGAGTGCCGTGAACTGAACCCGGGTCTTCTGCAAGAGTGGCAAGGGCTCTTACCTGCTGAGCCACTGCTCCAGCCCCAAACATCCAAACTTCGTATCTCTGCCTTTTTTTCACAAATACACTAGCCCTCCTCACTCCAAAGTTTGGATTCTTGAGATACTAAATTGAGATATTAAGTGAAGATTTGATTGAAAATTATTGAGATTGTACATACTTAAAAGGTGCCCTCAGGTTTCATCATTGGTATTTCCAAGAATGATATTTTGGCACACATAGGGTGGGAGAATCTGTTCTGGCCCACGGGTTCTCTGGGTTGAAATGGCTTGACTTCCAGCCAGCAGCTATCATCATCTTCATCTTCCTCTGGATAGAATCTGCCTAGGTGCTATGCTAGGCACTCGTACCTCCTTTTGTAGTAGGGGACAGGGCTGTGTATATGTACAGGAACTAGGAATATCTCTGAAGTTCCCATGGAAGCTGCCCATCCTGTCAGGTAATTTCCCAGGCGCCTATCTTGGGTGGAATAGATGGTCACAGCCACTTACCCTAGCATACACTAGCCGTGAGGGGTATAGAACTTCTAAATTCACTTTCAAGCTGGGCAGTGGTGGCGCATGCCTGTGATCTCAGCACTCGGGAGGCAGAGGCAGGCAGATCTCTGTGAGTTCGAGGCCAGCCTACAAAGTGAGTTCCAGGACAGGCTCCAAAGCTACAGAGAAACCCTGTCTTGAAAAACAAAAACAAAAAAAAAATCACTTTCAGAGGTAGAGACACAGCAAAACACACAGTAACATAATACTCTTTTTTTTTTTTTTTTTTTTTACAGCTAAAGCTGTAAATCTTGTCACTTGTATACACTCACACTCGAAGTCAAATGAAACTTCTCAGTTTTGTGAAAGACAAGCAGGGTGTAAAGGGAGAAACCTAAGAAAGAACTCCATATAGTATAGCAGAGAGATAATGTAATACAAAGGTAAGGGCCAGATTCTGTCCCCAGACTCCAAACTGTCAACACATAGTTCCCTACGAGGAAGCCACACCTAGGTCACTGCCATCCCCATTGTATAGCAAAGCAGACAAACCCAAGTTCAGTTCCTTAGAACAATACCTGAGACATAATCATTCCTAAATGTCAGTTAAATGCACTCTAAGAAGCCTTAAAGGCTTGGCAACCAGCCCACCTAAACTATGTCCACTACCAAAGAGCCATATCTCTGCTGGTGCCTCTCCCAAGCCAAGGAGTCCAGTGTTCCAGTGTCTGGGAAATCAATCCCCACCCTTTAACATCCAGGCTCACAACTAAGGGCTCCAGGGGCTCCTCTGTCCCACACTCTTTGAAGAAAACTCCTAGTGTGAGAGCAGCCATAAGAGGGGCCTGTTATCTGCCCTTGCTTTATTAAATATGCAGTATCCAAAAAATGTCAACATTCCTTTCAAAACATACTTGGCAATAACATTCTAAGACAAAGAATTTCCTTTCTGTAGAGGGTGAGACATAACTGGACTTGGATGGCTGTGTATGTTTCCTTTCTCTGCTGCTGAATAGTAAATCATAAAACCAGACAAGAACCAGGTAGGGAGGCTAAAATTTTTTCATGTGTGCTAAGTATATTCAAAAGATTTAATAGTATGTTCAGTAATAATAAATGATGGATATTTTACAAGGCCTATAAAATCTAAAGATTGCCTAAGGGGCTGGAGGCATGGAGGGATCAAGAACTTGTGCTACTCTTGCAGAGGACCCGAGTTTAGTTCCCAGCACCTATGCTGGGTGGCCCACAATACCTGTAAGTCCAGCTCCAAGGGATCAAACATTTTCTGGCTTCCATGGGCAATTGCACTCTTGCTGGCACATAACTTTATAGTCACACACATACGCCTAATTAAAACTCAAAATGAATATTTAAAAAGTTGCCAAAACATCTGAAATGTTTACTAGAGAAAAAAATTTTACTGTAGAAAAAGTTCATTCTTAAAAAGTCCAGTGATTCTTTCAAGAATCACAAGAGTGTCATAAGAAAAAAAAAAAACTAATCTCTTTCTCCCATTTTCTTCAGTACACACAAATCTGGTTTACTTTTTCAAAATAACAGCCATCATTTTCAAGGATGGAAAAAAAATCACTCAACAAAATTCAATATCAATTCCTAATTAAAAACATGTAGCAAACTAGCATGAGAAAAGTTTCCTCAACTGGATTAAAGACATCTGCATCTGCCAATAATCTACAGCCTGCATCGTTACTGAAAACTAAACAACTTCCAAAGTCCAGAAAGAAGAGAAGTATGCTTTTTCTCACTATTTCAAACTTGTAGTAGAGATTCTAACCATTGTAATAATGCCAAAAAATGGAGCTAAGGGGAATCTACCTTAGAAAAGAACTTAATGTGGACATCCCAATGGAGGCTGGGTATGTGGTGCACACCTGTAGTGCCTAGCACTCATGATTTTCAGGCCAGCCTGGACTATGTGGTGAGTTTGAGACTAGCATGGAATACCTTGTGAGACACTGCTTCAGCCAAACAAAGCTCCAGGGGATGTTCCAAAAAGCTATCAGAATTTATCAAATTTCCAGGGAAATTGCCAATATAAAAATGTTTTTATGCAAAAAATTGCTGGTGTGGGAGTGGGTAGTCCAATCCTCTTAAAGTAGATGGAAGAAGTTCCCTGGACTTCTCCAAAGAGTGTCCCCCTTTCTAGTACTTACTTGAGTCCTGAGGCATCTGCATGGCTGTTTCCTGCAGAAGCTGGACCACATACGTCGTCAGTGCCTAGAGGGATGATGCACAGCCTTCACTCCTGTGACAAAGTTCACCCCCTGAAGGACTGCATGCTCTGAAAAGTCAGTCCCAAGTTGGAATGTGCAGCATGAGTGTCTGGTCTTTGGGAGTCAGAGCCCTTGGGATAAATAGTCACCCAGCAGCTTTCTTCCAGCTTGGATTGCGTTGACTCCCTACCCACCAGGCCCATGTGCTTCCCTGCTGGCCAGGATGAAAATGCTCAAGTCTGATGGCCTCCTTGCTTTGATGCTCACTCTCTTCGGTCCTGATGACCCATCTCATTTTCTTCTTCTCCCTTTCCTAGTGGATCAAAGTACATCTCTCTGGAGATTATTCAGATCACGTTCTTGTCAACTTCCTTTAGGCCAAATATTTAATGATTTTCCTTTATGTTCACCTTCAAATGAAGGACAACTGGACAATCTGATGACAAGCCATCTTTATGTCCGACATTTTTGGTCTCAAATGCTCTGTCATCAGGCCACATTAATGAGCTGGAGGTGAGGCTCAGTCAAAAAGTGCATATCTAGCATGTATAAGACCATGGGTTCAACCCTTGACATCACAAAACACACACAAATACTGGGAAATCAGAACACATCAATGATCTGACTCTAAAATTATTGCAGTCAGTCCTGTGGTCATGTTCAAAGGAAAATTCTAGAAGCAATCACTATTTTTTAACTCAGCTTCTTCAAGTCTGAGGCACTGATTTCCAAATTATGAGGGTCTGGAGCCCCCTTTAGGAAGCTCATAAAAGCTACAAACTCCTTCTATACACCCACATTTACTTAGAACAGTTTTACTCCAGGGATTAACCAGGCAGCATGCAATAGCATGTGTGGTGGCAGAAATGCCTACATACATGCTCTTCATATGGCCAATTCATGCTTAAAGCTGGCTTTTCCATCACAATGGTTTATATAACATGAAAATTACAGAGCATATTCAATCTTCACAACAACTCTGTGAGGTAGGTGTTAATATCCCAATTTTACCCATGAGAAAACTAAAACCCAAAGAAATCGGGAGATTTTTCCAATGTGTACATGGTTCAGTACAAGAACACAGACTTGGTACTCTGTTCAAGTGCAGAGTTTTTGGGGTAGAGATCAAGTTTTTTGATAACTCCCAAGGGGAAACCCCGTGTCAAACCCTTTCAACAGGGGCATGGCAGTGAATGCCACCAGGACCCTGTAAATAAAGTTAGTCTGGACCCATCACATCATTTATAATTCCATTCCCCAAACACTACCACCAGCAAGGACATCATAAAGCTTGTCATTTGACATTGCTGACTTTGGAATAGAGACTCTAAACTCCATTTCAAACCCAACCCAACCTGAAATCAGCAGCAAGTCAGGCAGGTTTGTTTTGGGGTTTGAGAGCTTTCTTCACTGTAGCTGTGAACTATCCAGTCGTTTCACAGAGGACACCTCACTGTTGGGAGCAGAGGCAAACACACCTAAGAAAAAGAGCCATTCGCCCAGGGGAAAATACAAGAACTTGAAAATAACCCCCCCCCTCAACTTTATGAAGGATGCAGATGCTGGGAAGTTTGCAAAATGCCCATAAAACATAACCAGTCATAGAAACCAAGGTGGGAACCACTAAGTTGGCTATGTACCAGGCCACCCTTGTGGTGTCCAACTCTTCTTATGATGTCTCCTTGAAGAAACAATAGAGTAGGCGTGTGGCTTGATGCCATCATCACTAAGCTGCTACGTCTGGGCTGGGACATTGGCCACTAAATGCTGTCCAAGCACAGTGCTAGTACTAACGTTTCAAAGGCGTGTGGCCAATGAGAAAAACATGGGGATGTTATCATTTTAGTAGCTACCTCCCTAGAACACCAACCCTCATTAAAGAACAACAAACATCAAACGTTCCTCAAAGTGTTGGGTAAAATGGAAGTGATACCATTAAAAGTGATGCCTATCTGTGCCTTTGGTTTCTTGTTTTGGTTTATTTTGAACTCTGGCCAGGAAACCCATGCATTGACAAGACCGTGGTGGAAAGAGTTCCCCAGAGCAAGGAAACCATCAGACTCCCTAAACTGGAAGCTAACAGCTAATTTCTCAGTGCCTGCTTTACAGTCCCAAACTAGATGGCTAGTGATCCTTGGGCTCCCTCGTATCTTGGATATTCCATGTATGTGAGTCTTCAGAGTGCATTAAACAGAACATATACCCCTCCAAAAGACCCTAGAGGTGAAAACCTAGCAGCCTTTGTCTCCCAGTCCCCAGCTTCAGTAAGGCCCCTCACTCCACCCTTCAGCACTAACATCATCTCCTACAAGAGTCGTACCTTTTCTCGTGGTACTAGGGTTCCCCAGCCTGCAGGGGCCCATAAATTAGATGGCAACTGCTTTGTCTTTGGTTTCTTGTTTTGTTAATTGGGGAATTCAAGGTGGGTTTCCCCCCACCACCTATAGTTTTACACATGTCTTTTCCCTCCTTCTTCCACTTTGCCTGGTGGCCACCACAGTAAAAGTCAAGGTGAACCACTCCGAGACAACCCACAGCAGCACGGAGGGCACTTTGAGAAAAGAGAGGCACAGCTCTCCCTGCCAATGAATCCAGGCACGACGACACAGGGCCGCTCCACCGATCCATTCCAGTTGCCTCTTCTGTGCCTGCAACAATCCCAGCAACTGCCCTAAGAGAAACAACAGTGATGGTATGAACCCTTGGCCGACACAAACTAGCTGCTTTCTAACCTCGGCCTCAGGGCCACTGAGTCAATCCCTCCTTCCCTAGACCCAGGAAAGGCAGCCAGTGGAGACATGCTTTCCATTCCTGCTCCGTAATGCACCCCTTCCACTGTAGAATCGGAGTCTGCTCCTCCTCCGATCCCTGTGCCTACCTAGCACTTGGCAAGGGTCTGAAGGGGAGGAGGAGGACAGGAAGTAGAGGGAGAGGGAAAGCTTTCGTCTTTTCCTGGTTCTGTCTGGTTTCATAAAGCATTCTGGCCCACCTTCCCTTTGCCCTTTTAGGGTGTGTTCCTCTTTTTCTTGATAATTCTTCATCTTCTGCCCCCCCCCCATCTCTGTTGCTGGAACCATTTTCTACTTTCTATCCATATTCTCATCTGGGTTTCCGCTTTGATAACGCTCTCTTTAGTTTCATCTCTCCTGAATACAGCTTCTCTTTATGGCAAGGATCAGACCGACTTAAGTTTATGTGAAAGAGAAGCAGTAACTCCGCAGGGCATCTAAGCCCCCATGGAGGCATCCACCAGTTCGCAAGTGACTCCCTCCCTCCTCTGACTTGGGCATCACTCAGAAGCTCTTCCAATTACCATCAACCTAGAAACTGACTCTTTCAAGGGTCTGTAGCTTCACCCAGTGAGCAACAGTTGGTGACTTGTGACATCAAGAGCCACCCAAACAATTCATAACACAAGAAAAACTTTGGATTTGTGCCAAATCCACATTTTTCATGGTTCCATCCCATTTTCTCATCACAGTCCAGTCCCCGCTTCTTAGATCTCATCTGGACTCTGAAGTTAATTGTTTTCCATCTGTGTTCTCAGTTAGAGAGGACTTAGCATACGCTGTAGCAGGACGTGACCCCAGGTTCCCACTGACATGCGGCACTCTATCACCGAGCGCAGGGGACAGAGTCCCAGACAGGGCAGGGAACATAGTTCCCACTAACCTCAGGCATTTTGGGTGATGCTAACATGGAGAGCAGAAAGAAAGAAAATCATCAAAAATGAAAGAAGGCTTTCTAATTTTGGAAGGTGGACAATTGACAGAAACTTAGTCAAACACTAGAAAAGGATCTAGACAAACCAGGAGGGTGTGGTTCATGAGAAGAATGGATCAAACAAAGACTGTGCATTAGCTGCACTCAACTCCGCTCCTCGGCACCACATCCTGGACCACAACACTTAGTATTCAGTTCCCACAAGGTTAAATCCCAAATTCTTAAGAGCCCTTAGAATTATACCTAAAGTGCTGTTTCATCATCTCTGCTGTGTTTCCTTTTTCAGGATCACTGAGAATGACAAGGTTGTGACTGCAGAATGGGAGAGGGGTTTATTTCTCTATGTCTTTGGGTCAGGACACCCAAAGCCAAATTGAATGAATCATTTATATCAATACCAATGAACATGTGGCTATTTATATATAAATAAATAATATATACTAAGCTATTTTAAAATGAGACTTAAGAATGACCCCACCACAGGATAAAGACAGACTTTCTTAAACACCCCTGCTACCTTTTTTCTGGGAACCCCATTTCATTTTCCCAGTTTGTGGCTTCAGGAAGGACACTTCCCACTTGTCTATCCCACAGTGCCTGTCCACTCTGGTGTTTCCACACCCAGACTGAAGTCTAAAATAATACCAGGATTTGCACTTAAGATTGTCAAAAATTACTGTCTCAAGCTTCAGAGCTTTCTTCAGGCCATTACACCCACCCTAAAGGATAAAAGAAAATTTCCCTCCCAGGGCCTAATTTCTGGAGGAAAATATTCTTTAGTTTAATCCCTGGAGCCTCATGATACTCTTGTTACAGTGACTTCTCCAATGACATCAAAGTGACTTAAGAGTCACTTGGGGAATTATTTTTTCTTCTTGTCTAGAGAGAATACCTCTCATACTTGAGGACAAGGGTTTTATACAACAAGGAGCAGGAGGAAAATAGCTTATGCAGAAAGCCTTGGTCTCCTAGGGCTTGGCAGAACCCTGTGAACTAAGTATAGGAGCCTGGTGGTATAGGGTAAAGCTACAGACCCTTGAAAAGCCTTACTCTGTTGGTTCCGGGCTTCACTAAAGTGAGATCACTCAAAAAGCAGGAGGCATGCCAGCTCTCTTGTCAGAAAAACCTGGCTAAACCTCTTCAGCCTTGTGCTTCAGAGAAAGTATCTGCAGCGTGGTCAGCTCAAGCCAAGAGCTCACATGTTTCCCAATTTGCTGTCCCTTTCCTGTAACGGTTTGAAAACTTTCCAGAACTGGTCCAAAAGGCCACCAGGTAAGTCAGTGACGTTATTTAACAGAGCTTGCGTGCACAGCTCCTACCTAATCTTCCCCTAAGGCCACGGTCACCACAAGAATATATAGATATGCAACAGTTCAAGGTCTTCATAACAGTTATGGTTTGGGAAGATGGGCCTCCCCACCCTGCCCCCACTGCCCTCCAGAGCCTTATGGAGGTTAGCTGCTGCATCCTTGGTGGGGCCAGCCTAACTGAAAGGCACTGGGCTCGAATAGCCAACGCCTTCCAACGGCCCCTACAGGGCTTTCCGTTCCAACCACTAGGGGTACCTGGAACTGGCTGGGACTTCCGGTACCTCCTGCTGAGGTTGGAGCCAATGGCTGGGCTTCCCAGTGGACTCCAAGCATGCGCACGTGCGCTCCTGTGTCTGTTTATCAGTGCCAGTTGGTCATTGAGCTCATTGCAAGTTGGTGGTAGTGACCTGAGCTCCATAAGGCTTGCAGGAACCTCTCGAAGGCTCAGAGATTTCGAGAGGGCAGGTTTTGAGATCAGGTCCTGAGCTTGAGCAGACTGTACCTGGGCTGTGAGGCTCGTCCCAGTCCCTTCCTATAGCCTCATACTCTTTGAAGGAGTTGGGCCATCTGGGACGCTTCTGGATCAAGGCATTGGGGGAGGGGACTGCCCAAGTCTCACCATGAAATCTTTCCTACACCCTGCTGTGGGAGCCCCCTTACCAGCCTGCGCTCACCTAGCTCCAGAAGGTCTTGCCACCTTATTTCAGGGTCCTCTTCCGTCTTTCCTTGCATGTTCTATGGAGTTCTTGCACCAGACCTCTCCAAGCCTCATTTACTACTTACCTTTGACATTGGCCATTCTTCTACGCCCAAAGTAGTTTTAAGTGGTGAACTACATAGAACTAGATACCTGCTGCTGTGTACAGAGTTTTGGGTAATGCTATTTCTCAAACACGTATGTTTAATATGCTTCATCTTTCTAAATGCGTTTTTACTTGCACATTTCTCCACTTGCTCCAGCCTTAGTAATCATTCTCTTTGCTGTTTAGCTTAGGGTAATGGCATGGCTGAGTTCTTCAAACACCAAACTTGTGACATACATACAAGATTGAAGCTCCTTTTACGAACAACCAGCGTTTCACTCCCTCAAAGACATCTGGGGTGTGTTTCCTACACTTAGTTACAATTTCCTAGTCCAGACAGAGCAGTGCCCAGACAGCCAAAATTTGATTGATAACGAATGTTTTTCATTTTCGTTTTACAATTTCTATTTTCCACTATGTAAGTGTGTTCAAGATACGTTCAGTTTCAAGTGAGAAACTATGGAATAGACTAGACTGAGAACCCTTTGATGATTTAAGAGAGCCCACCCTGCCTTCCAGCCTTCCCACACTGTAATTTCAGCAAAAATTAGAAAGGAGGCAGCAGAAGCTGGCAGAGACGAAGCAGTGGGAAGGCTTAGTGGTGGTTGTGACTATGGTTTACGGGAGGCAGAGAAGTCTTAAGTGATTCCTTGGAATTTCCTAGCTGAGAGGCCAGCCAGTCCACCTTCCTCACCAGTGCTGCTAAACAAAACAGTATGAAGTGAAATGGGAGCAGATTGCCTTTGTCATCATTAAGAAAGAGTTTGTCTACAGGCTGGCCAGTCCCTGGTTGTGTTTGATCTCTAGGCTACTTTCCTCAATTTTATGTGTAAGTCTAAGGCCTAAACTCCAAGCTCACTAAATTTGTGAAATATTTGGAAGTATCTAGAGATTTTGATATCAGAAAGGACGGGCTTTCCTCAAAAATCCCACCTGTTAGATGTGTGACCCTGGCAAAATCTGGAAAAGTAGAGCCTATGGGTCTGTACCCACTATGTAACAAGAATGGTGTGAGGATTATCATTTACCACAATAGGAAGGAGAGTCAGTAATTCCTGCCCCTGTTCCCATCTATGTAAGCATAGCCTCAACCCCAGGTTGATCTGACTGCTCCTATGCCCTCCAGTTGTACAACCCTAGGACATAGCCTTCCTTGTCCTCAGCCAAAATCTCACCCTTCCATGGCAATGAGGCTCTAGTTGGGAAGTCTATTTGTCAGAGACCTCTGCCGAAAGTCCTGCCTCCCCAGCAGGGTCCCCGCCCCTCGCACACCTCCAAGACCACTTATAAATACCCCATCCTCTTCTCTGCCCCTGGCTATGACCCCAAGGGGTGACATTTCCTTTACTTTCACAAATGCAGAGCCCCAACAAACTTTGGCACTATGGAGCTCAATATCTGCTGCAAGGGGATCCCTTTCCCAGGCAAGGTTACTCACAGTCAACTGTCACTCCACAATGTCTTTGGGGTCTGGTTCTCCGTTTGCATATTTGTCCCTCCCTGGTTCCCTCAGGGACAACTTCTTTACCCTCTCAAGTCCAATCTGTTCCCTCCTGTCCTCTAATGTCTGAAGACAGGTGTATTAGTCTGAGAGAGACACCTCCAGCTTTCAAAATGAGGCTTCAGAAATCAGAACCTGGCACTCCTCAGATCCAAACAGTCAGTGGAAAACAGTCCTTGGGGAAGCTTTGGAGGCCCACTCTCAGACAGAGGACCAGTCTGCTGGCCCCAGCGGGTGTGCTGAGTAGCTTGGTAATGATGTGAAGAGATGTGAATATTGGTGAGAAAAGAGGTGACAGCTAATGGAATTGGGGAACCTTCCAGCATTTTCGTTACTAGTAAAACACAGATCAGCCGCAAGTGTCAGGAACTTGGAGATCACTATGAATGAGGACGGAAAACTCCGTGACTTATAACATAAGGCAGGATGAAAAGCATAAAGAGCTTTCCCACAATTAATGGCTGGGTTTTCCTATCAAAAGAGACTGGGAATAGGTGACATTTTTTTTTCTTTATACATTTGATAGTATGTCGCTTAAGAAGAGCTACACTTCAAATAAAATGCTTCATATACAAGAAGATGGGAATAGTATCAGGCTAGGATGCAGAAACGATGTCCAAAACTTACACACACAACACAGAAGCTACCTATATTACACAAAAACTATTTGGAATTCAAAGAGAACTTGATTTTTAAAACAGAATTCAATGAGTGATTCAAAAATGCCATCTCATAAGTCTTTGGAGGGGGCTTTAAAATCAGACAAAATCTCCACATTCACATGTGAAAGTCAATGTCTCACCCAGCTAAGAATGTCACTCTGACCTCACAGGATAATGCCTAAGCCCCCTCCCCTAGCTGGGAGCTCAGGGCCATTCTGAGAACGGGGAAGTCCGGGTCCGGCAGTAGGCATACAAAGACAGAATTCTGGAAATTCAGTCCTCAGCCCATAAGAGAGCTGGTATGTCAGGTTGGCTTCAGGGAAGCTGCCTCTGCCGGGAAAGATCAGGGTGAGAATCATGGCTGGGAGCTCTGGTTGGTAGTGAATCAAGCACCAGAAGAAACTAGGAAATATGGAGGACTCGTTTGCTCTCTCTCCTAAGGAATGGAAACATGCACAGAGACAAGGTGAAATGAACAGGTTGAGTGATGTTCAGTGTTTGATAAGCAGGTTAACTACTGAGGGTACCACTTCTGCTGAAATTGTTGCCAACAACAGTTATTAGAGGAGCCTTTTAAGAAGCACTTGAATTTTAAAGCACTTGGAACTGATTAGTCCCCAACCGCTCTCTAACAGTGTTTCTGGCTCAAGTTCACAGTTCCTCAAATAGTTGAAGAGTTAGAGTGGAGCATTGCCCATCACCCAGGACCTACTTTGCAGCCGTCGTCTTTCTGGCGTGTATTAGTGAGACCTATGGAGCACCTCTCTGTGTCTATACCTTGATACCCTGCACATGTGCATACCCTCCCATATGCCCACACACAGAAACACTAAAACAGTTCAGCAAAATGATACAGACTTTGAAAGAGTAAGTTAAATAATGGAACATGGTTGCTTCCCTTTGAAGAACGCATGTGTTATTATGGGCTAGTGAGAAGTTGCCGGTGTAAGATTGGTGGCTTTATTCGGGTTTCTTGCCTGTAATTGGAACCGCCAGAGTAGTTCCTGGAAGGATGCCCTACCCAACTTCATGACCCCCTGGAAGTCCCAGAAGAAACACTGTCAAGGGTTTTACATCTATTGAAGTCCACAGAACCATGAAGTTAGGTAGGAAGGGTCCATAGTCCAGAGATGGTGGTAGAGAGTGGAAACCATTAGTAGGGTAGCAGGTCTTGGAGCTATATTCCTTTGAAAGACAGGAGGTGTGGAGAAGACACTGAGTAACACAATACACAAGATGGTTGTTCTAACT
Source organism: Onychomys torridus (assembly GCF_903995425.1). Lineage (NCBI taxonomy): Eukaryota > Metazoa > Chordata > Mammalia > Rodentia > Cricetidae > Onychomys > Onychomys torridus. The sequence goes on along the minus strand of NC_050449.1, from coordinate 61,343,473 downwards.
GTACAACTATGGGGTGGAACCAAGTGAAAGGCCATAGCGTCTTCCACAAAGCATCTGTGAGAGGCATAATGAGAAGTCAAAGTGCTTTTGGGGTGGCTAAGTCTTCCTGTCGCTGGAGGACAAGGCACAGCACTTCAGTGAAACACAGATTTATTATGGCACTGTCTGGTGACTAAAGCTGGAAGCAGATGTAAAAACTTTTAACCCATTTTTTTTAAAAAAGGGGGATTATGATAGAGTAAATACATCCTTGTCTCTTGAACCCTAGAGAGGAAGAGGGGGGAGAAAAAAGACTAGGAATGTAGCTTCATGGCAGCATTAAGCAAAGGCATCGGGTTTACTATCCAGCATTGGAAGGGGCAGGGGAGGGGGAAAACCACACATATTCAGTAACATATATACAGAAAAGTTTGTAAGCAGAGAGAAAGATGTATATATAGTTATTATTATATATAGATGATGTATATATTATATACGTACATCATATATATAATGATCATGTGTATATATATATATATATATATCCTGAAGGTTAACATGTAGTAGAAATAGCAGAGGAAGTAAGTCAAGGAAAGAACACAAACACAAGAGCACAGAGGTATGGAAATGAGACAAAGGTATGGAGATAGACAGATGGGGCGTTGGGACGGAGAGAGCAGGCTGGAGGCAGAAAGCAGAATCTCAAAGCAATAAAATGGGCTGGGGCTTCTGGAGACAGTGTGCCTACCCAGCACGAGGAATCAAAAAGTCACAGTTCAGAATGTAGTGAGCAAAGAAGGCGGAAGTAATGTCATGGCAGGCTGGCAGCGTGCCAGATCTGGGCAGGCTCAGACTCACTGACCCTAGAACCACTCCAACTCGGGGGCCGGCTCTCTGGCCACACCAGTCTTCCCCTTCCCTTCTTTATCAGTTCCAAGACAAGCTTGGGAAGTGGAAGCAGGGTTAAGGTCATATTCCAAGGGTCTGGCTAAAGAGCCAGATGCGGGGAAGGGACAGAACACTTTGCTTCAGGAGCAGCTAGGTGACATTGGGTGAGAGATTTAAAAACCTCTGTGCCCCATTTTCCTCAACTGTAAAATGAAGTAGCAATGCTGAGCCCCTAAGGATGTTGGACGGGTAAAATAAGATCCATAGACGAAGACTGCAAGAGGTTAACTGATCCCTGGTTATCAATGCTGATAAAGTTGTTTTTCCTCAGTCCAGGCGCTGCCTCTCCCAGCCACAACCCATTGTGATGTCATATACTTTCAAAGACCCCATGGCAGGCTCTCTCACTGCCTGGAGGAAAGGTGACCATAAAAATGTGAAAGGAAGGCGCCTAAGGGCAAGTGTCCGTGGGTCCTGGAGGTGTTTGTGCTCAATATTCAGAGGGAGAAGCCCTCTGCTGCTGGGGAAGCCCCCCTCGTCAGGTCCATCCTACACTAGCTTCTCTGAGTCATAGCGTACCAAAACTGTTCCTGCCAGCTCTAGAACTAACTTGGACCTCCTTTTCAAGGCTGTCCTAAAGGCCAGCTATGCAATAGGGAAGTCTATTTGGGGTGTTTTCATGACCCATTAGGCAGCCCCGCTCCCCCCTGCTTGTGAGTAGTCACTAAAGCCTTGGCCCTCCTCTGCCTTCCAAATGCTAAAATCGTGCCCTCCTCCTGCTCTCTCTGCAGGGTTCAGGTGGCTTGCGTTAAGGATATGAAAAATGTCTGAGCTTGAAGCTGTCCGGGTATTTTTACTTTAATAGGGAACTCTTTGCCCTCCCCTTGAAGAGAGCCCTGAATGACTAGAGTTTCACTTGTGTGGCAGAAGGTCCCTGCTTGCTGGGGAAGGTTTTTGAAGAAGAGAGGGACTGGTGTGCGAGACCACTTCAGGCATATGTGACAAGACACAATACAGTTGGTCAGCTGTCGCTTGTGCTGTCTTTTCCAAGGGAGAAACTGGAGAGTCTGGCTACTGGGCCAAGGAGGAGGGCCTGGGGAGACTGTTCTCACTCACAGGCCTCTGTCAGTTCTTATTCTTGAGAAAACCTCTACCTTGCCCTCAGAGTACATCCAAAGAACTGGAAAAATGCCTGGGAAGAACTGGAAAAGGGCCTGGGAAGTGTGCTTGGTGGATTCACTACAGGCATTCCAGGGGATACTTTAGTCAACTTTTAAACATCTACAAGAGAAACGGTTCCACGTAGGAATGAGGGATGAATTCCTAAAGCTGTGTGGTACAAGAGGTCTCATGAGGAGGACACAGGATGGGTGGTGGCAGTTACCGGAGTGGAGACCTAGGAGCTCTTCCACATTGGTGCCAAGTGTCACGAGTCTTATGTAGCCCAATGCTGGACAGCATATTCTTTTAAGTGTTGGCTGGATGAATGAATGCATGAATGCATGCATGGATGAATGAATGAATGGGGTGGCTAATGAAAGATCTCAGGATCTGCCCAACTCAATGTCCCTCATTTAATAATAAAGTGCTCTTCCCTGGAGCCCTGCAAAAGGCGCTATAATGAACTCTTCACAGCCACCCAGCTGCCACCACCCAGACCTCCCAATTTGAAATTTCCAAAGACCCCAGAGTAAACCAGGATTCAGCCTTCCCGACTTGGCAGCTTTGGAAAGCTTGAGAAGGTTTGGAGGTCGACAGGCATGCCACACTCCAGGGCTATCTTACCTCTTTCGACCTCTGGCTTCTCCTCTGATTTGTTGAGCATATAACCATCAATTGTACTTGGAATACTATGTAGAAAGTTACCTGGTTTTTGCACAGGACTCTCCTTATAACACAGAGGTCTTGACCCTTCAGATGCTTCTCCTGTTCAGGAGGCAGGAAGCAGGAGGCTTGAAATGAGCAATCTGTCCATGGACCTGCTCTGCCTGGATCACAGGGACTATTGCTAATGCTACCAAAGGGCAGGGTATCATATTTATTCCTGCACTGTCTCCTTACCCCACACTCCTGCTTTTCCCATTTTCTCATAGTTAACATTCACAGGAATTGTTTCCTGGCCATGCCCTCTTGTTACCATGATTCCAGGTTGAAATACTGGAAGAGCAATTAAAATCTCCCCAGTAAATTTCAACTGTCTAGCCTCATGGAATAATTGCTACCAAAATCCACTGATCAAGCAGTAGGTGAGGTCTACCTAGATGGAAGAGCTGCAAACATAATTACCTTAAATGTACATGAGAATATGTGCCTGACATTCTCAAACCTGAGCAGAAGATACTGGTGAAAAAAACAGATCAATGAGTGCCAGGGTCCTGAACATGATAAAGCCACGAGAAAAATAATTATCACCAACTTCTGCAAATCTATTTGGTAATTTTTATTTTTCTTCAAGGTTTAATATTTTTATTTATTAGTAAAAGAAGGTGAACTTTTTTTTTTAATATTCTGCAAACTCTGGAAAGAAATTTCAAAGAACTCTCTGGAGTGAAATCGTTGGTAACCATCCTGGAATCAGCCAAAGGCCAAGGCTCAGGCACAAGGGCCAGCCTCCTTCCCAGGGGGAGTCTCCAGGGTGTACAAGGTCCTCTGACACCCACTAACAGTATATCTGTGGGAGAAGTTTCAACAGGGAGTTCACTGCAGAGCCTGGGCACAGGGCTTCCATGGAAGATAGTCACACAGATATTTCTGTATCTCCTTGGTGATAAGGTCTCAGACACAGGGCAGAGGGTAGAAGCAGCTGACTGCAATCCCACTGGGGGCACACTTGAGTAGGTACAGACCTAGGAGGTCTGAGTTTGCCTACCATCACACTAGAAGGCCAAAATCGCCGAGATTGGTTTTTGAAAGTGAGCAGTCTCAGGCCTGAGGATGAACTCTTTCCTGAACCGGATGCTCCAGAGAGTGCCACCTGCTGTGGTCCCCACAAGCCTTCCTCCAGTCCAGCTGAAGAGCTGCCCTGGCACCCTAGCCCTGGCCCATTCCCAGGACTGAAACGCTCATGCTGCTGAGTAACTCTGCTGTAGGAAAAGGCTCAGGAGTGTTGCCACTGAGGCCTAATCTGGAGAAACTCCTGGTGTCTGTTGGAAACTGACACCCCTCTTCCCTGCCCCACTCCAGCCTTGCTATGACCTGACTGAGGCAAGCCTTGGACTTGGCTGCCTTTGGGACCGCCCCTCCCTTCAGAGCAGCTAGGGCAGCTCCTGCCATGTTTGGCTTGGGCCCTCCTGCCAGCCTGACAGGAGGCCAGTCTGCAAAAGGGACATCCAAGCCCCTTCTCTCTCACACTTGTTGAGTTTTCAGAGCATTGCTCCCTCCGCATCTCCACTGTCAATCATCTGAGAGGATCTATGTTCCCACTGAGGTGGGACCAGCTGTGTGGATTCTGTTTCAGAGGCCCCTCTCTCAAGACTCACTCCCACATGGTGAGCTCTGGAGGTGCAGGGATGGACCCTCCTCTTTGTTTCCTCCCCGACCAACCTTCTTAGGTAGGACTCGGCTCCCTGTATTTCCCTCTCTCTCTTTCTCTCTCTGGAGGCGTGGGCCTTCATTCATCTGCTGGCAATGGGGTTGGGCAAAGCCACGTCTTCATGGTGTTTATGGCTGACGTCTTCCCTAGGCCAGGCTGTCAGGAGCCCAGCTTCCTAGAATCAGCCAAGGGCTCCTGGGATTCAGATGCTGATGACAAGTAAAAGTAGGATAATGGCATCATGATGTGATGATGCTCAGCCACCCCTTACAGTTACTGTGTTTCAGGGCAGAATTAGGATTTCCCCGATCATGGGCCCCTCAGGAAGAGGGAAGAGTTTGAGTCCAGAGTCGTGTTTTAGGGGAAACAAAACAAAGGCACAGTGTCTGCCCAAAACAATGTCACGTTTAGTCCCAGGCCTCTGACAGAGGAGTCTTGTTGCTAGGTTAGGAGATGGGAGGTACCACGTGTAGACCTGCCCATCCCTAACGACTTTATTGTCCTTTTCCCACCATATAGATGCAAACAGGGATGGTCTTAGCATAGCCATCCAGTGCCAGGACACAAACTTGTCACTTCTTCTGAAGAGAGTCTCTTTTCCCTGGTATCTCTATTAAAACATTCTTTTGTGAGTTCTCCAAGGAAGATGTCAGTGCTCAGCTTCTTCCTGGTTGGGGGCTGTGGGGTGGGGGTGAGGGGTGAGATGTGGATCCCCAGACTTCTGCCAGAGGCTGCCCAGTGTTTTCTTTCTTGCCTCACAATTGTCTCTGGCCCATCAGTGTGATAGGAAGCTTACTCATACATATCACAAGATCCAGTTTTGTGTACATTGCCTCTCTTCCCTAGATCCCAGCTGATCTTCCTCTTCTCAAAACTCACTCATGTATCTTTACAAAAGGATCGATTACTTGCAGGAGTAGCTGGCTGCCTATTGGGCCCAATGGTTGAGCCTACGGCAGTGAAGTTCCTGTAGCATATTCAAATGGACCACTGGGAAGGGTTATTTAGCTCTTCAGAAGAGTGACCTTGGCCTCATTCTCAAAGTCCCAAGGTGCTGTCATGTAGACCATGTTTCCATTAGTGGAGGAACCACTCAGTAGTCTCTCTGAAGACCCTACAGGTGGTGGCTCTTTGCTCTCTTCTTCTAGGCCAGGGTCTTGGAAGCGTCCTAGGGCATTGGCAGTACCTGAGAAGTTGGAATGGGAACATTGCACAGTGTCTTTATCCTGCCCTTGGGTTGACAGCCCCGCTGCTGTAGCTGGCTCTCAGGTACCCTCCTCCCTGAGCCTGTCTGCTCTTCATGACTAACGTTCTGCTGTTCCCTGAGACAAAATATGAGGCATTTATTTGTGTCACCAGGAGCAAGATAATAAAATACTCCATGGGAGTCAGAAGAGCAGAGAGAGACAAATGTGGAGAAAGCCCCATGGGTGAAGTAAATACACTGGGAGGAAAATGCATGTAAAAGATGGAACCCTGAAGAATAATAAAAGGGTACTGAAATGGATTCCAGGAATGGGACAGTGGTCCAGTAACCACCTCCAAAAAAAAAAAAAAAAAAAAAAAAGTGTGTGTTACAGGCTGTGTAGAGAATGAAGAAGAAAAAGAAACCATGGTGATCTCAGGTGACTTCTGCAAAGTGAGCACACAATGTCCCTTCCATGAAAGAAACACTGAAAGATGAAAGGCTACGATAAGAAAATGTCCCCAGTCTGATACGGCATTTGTGAAGAAACTCGGGGACAGCACGACACTCAGTGACAAAAGACAAATCTTTTTCTCCTGAGGACAGGGACATTAAACACAAAGTTCCCCACTTCAAACACCGCATTGTAATGAAAGCTCTAATCAGACATTTCAGAAGCACGTGAACGATTGTGTGTGTGTGTGTGTGTGTGTGTGTGTGTGTGTGTGTGTGTGTGTGTGTGAAGTTGAAAAGCAGATAACTTTCAATCCCAGAGGAGGAGATCTATATATGACATCACTGGAATCTAAATGTCCTCCGAGTTTCTGGGTATAAAATAGAAATCAGTGGTATTTCTGTCTTCTAGCAAGAAACAATCCCAAAAGGACATTTAGCAAGTTGTGGGGAGCACTTGTATACAGAAAGCTACAAAATGCTGCCAGAAGAAATCAAAGACATCTAGAAACAAGAGATACCCCAGGTTCCTGGGCAGAGCACACAAGGTTAAGATCATGACAACTGATACCCAAAGAAAGCCAAATCTCTGCATGACCATTTTGCACAAATGTCATACTTCCTGGGGATCTGCAGCAGGCCCCAAATAAAAAAACATGGAGAAGGAATCATAAAATTGAAGGATTCATTCTTCCTGACTTCAAAACTGTCCAAAGCCACGGAATCAAAACCTGGTGATGAGGCAAGGTAGACACAGACATCAGGGGATTCCTTGACCAAGAACTTGCTTTGGTGAGCAGGAATCTGCAGGCAAAGCAGGCCCAGGCTCACTTTGAAAGCTGGTGGGCACAGTGGATGGGTGTCCGATGCCTTCCTCTAAAAGCCTGTATCCACAGCAGGCTTAGAGAGGAACACCTTGAGCCTCTCAAAGGACTCTGAACCACACCCTCCATAGCTTCCAGTACTCTTGTCCAGTACAATGGACTGTCCTGCTCAGAGAATGGACCTGAGCAATATGGCTGGAGTGGTCTCCATTACTGTAGTGAACAAGAAACTCAACTTTTGTGAGTTTTGGGGGGAGGATGGTTTTTTTTGTTGTTGTTTTGCTCTGATATTTCAGATATATATAGAGAGAAATTATCATTATCCATTACTCTTTCTAAAAGGTTTGCACCAAGGTCACTGGGTAAGACTGGGTTGGCACCCCACATGCCAGGGGACTGTCAGACCCACAAGCCACTGAGCTCTCACTACCCATTTGTCCTGCTGATCTTTGCTCAATGAGCCAATCTGAGCAGTTCTTGTCAGGTGCCTCATGAGTCTGTCATTGCTGATTGTAAATAACTAGATGTACATAGAGCATGTCCGTTTCACATGATTTGGTCTTCTTGGTTTGGACAGGCACCATTTGGTGATTCCTGGGGCCCATCTCTTCTATAGACCCATTGGATGTGGTGTCTTAAAGGAACATTCCTCAATGGCTGTTGAACCTAGGAACCTTCCCACTATGCTGATTACCATGTTGTTTTGCTGTTTTTGACAGTAAGGAGGTCTTGCTCTGACTGTTGGTTTCCTCTATACCATCAGTAGCTGTATAAACACACGAGGACAGGCTCCATGAAGACCAGATGCAGAGAAAGGCCTACTCAGTGATCAGCAAAGTCAGCTGGAGGACATATGTCTGGAAATTGTGTAGACAGTGACCAATGTTTGAGTTAGCTTTTCTAAGGAGCCCTTACCTGGGCGGACTCTGTAGAGGTGATTGCTAAGGGCCTCAAGTCCCACTCAGCTTGATGGCCTCAGCACAACAGACACTTCGTTGGCTGAACCAAAGACTGAATGGATGGCTGAAGGAATGGATGAATGAAAATAGTAAGAGGATGGAAGTACTTACAGACCTGCCCATACAATGTCCCATACTTGATAATAGTGCCCGCTGCTAAATGCCTGTAAAAGGCACTGTGAACAAATCAGACCTTGGAGGTCACCAGAGTAAGGTCACCTACTGACTGGTAGTTGAGAAAACGTTGATGAGTCACACAGGTCCATGCAGGAAACCATGAAACATCAGAGTTAAATCCTCCAAACTTGAGAAGAAAGTTTCAAAGAACCACTCAAGTGAAAGCCCTGGTAGCCATCCTGGAAGGATTGGAGGCCATTCTGGAAAGTGTGACAGACAACAAACTGAGCCTGACCACTGACTGCTGTGCCCAGTGGGGGCTGGCAATAGTCACTCAAGGAGGACAGATGGGGAGAGAGGTGGCTATGCCTTTGGTTGGCTACCTCTGGCTGTGTCTCAGTCACCAAGATCCAGAGGTGCCAGCTAAGCACGATATTCCTTTTGAGTTTTTGAGCCTATGACCATGATGCCAGCTCTGTGAGGGTGGCTTACATCTGGGGTCACATGTGGGGGCTGGTGCTGACAACACCTCCATGTGTGTGATTGCTGAAGGACACAGATCTGAGCCTGATGCAATGTCAACAGCTACAGACCCTGAGAAGGATGCGGGCAGCAGGCTGGGGCATGGATACTGACAGGCATGAGGACAGCCTAGATACTGACTCCTGACCCACCTGGGTCAGCAGGGCAAAAGGAGGGAACTGTAGCCCTCCCCCTGTCAGCAGATGGGCCCTTTCCATAGGCCAGCCTGGCAGAAACTTCTCGGAGAGAATTCAGATGAGGGGAAGCAAACATTATTGATGTTTGGAGGTATGCCAAGGGTAAATGTTAAAACGCATTCAGCACTGGCCTCAGAGCAAACAGTGGAGTGTGTTCGCCCAGCAGAGGGAGAGGAAAGAAAGAGACATCCCTCGCAAGAGGGCTGGTGCAGGAACAGAAGGCAGCAAGGCCTGAGAAGTCAAGGCTGACACTGTCCACATAGCAGCCAGCCAGCAAGCTGCTGTCCACTATAGAACGGTCTCCAGAGCAAGTGGTACAGCCAGGCTACACTGGTGGAGTCAGCGAGCTGCTTTGCAAAGACCTTCTGAGGGAAGAAGAGTGAGGCAGAGGAGATAGTAGTTTCCTGTCTGAATGGAGTGGAAATGGGAAGGACCAGAGGAGTCAGAGCCAATGCATAGAAAGTAGTTTGCCCTCTTCCTTTGCCAGCCCCTCCCGGCCATGGTGCTTTCAGATATACAAAGAGGAGGAGAAGCAGGAAGACCAGATTAGGGGCTGGGGCTTCCCAGAGGTCTCTAGCAGGATTCTCAGGTCTCAGCATGGGGTTGCAGTCACAACTGTGGTTTCTCTCAGGGGATAGAGAGCAAAATCAGCCAAAGGCCAAGGCTCAGGCACAAGGGCCAGCCTCCTTCCCAGGGGGAGTCTCCAGGGTGTACAAGGTCCTCTGACACCCACTAACAGTATATCTGTGGGAGAAGTTTCAACAGGGAGTTCACTGCAGAGCCTGGGCACAGGGCTTCCATGGAAGATAGTCACACAGATATTTCTGTATCTCCTTGGTGATAAGGTCTCAGACACAGGGCAGAGGGCAGAAGCAGCTGACTGCAATCCCACTGGGGGCACACTGAGTAGGTACGGACCTAGGAAGTCTGAGTTTGCCTACCATCACACTAGAAGGCCAAAATCGCCGAGATTGGTTTTTGAAAGTGAGCAGTCTCAGGCCTGAGGATGAACTCTTTCCTGAACCGGATGCTCCAGAGAGTGCCACCTGCTGTGGTCCCCACAAGCCTTCCTCCAGTCCAGCTGAAGAGCTGCCCTGGCACCCTAGCCCTGGCCCATTCCCAGGACTGAAACGCTCATGCTGCTGAGTAACTCTGCTGTAGGAAAAGGCTCAGGAGTGTTGCCACTGAGGCCTAATCTGGAGAAACTCCTGGTGTCTGTTGGAAACTGACACCCCTCTTCCCTGCCCCACTCCAGCCTTGCTATGACCTGACTGAGGCAAGCCTTGGACTTGGCTGCCTTTGGGACCGCCCCTCCCTTCAGAGCAGCTAGGGCAGCTCCTGCCATGTTTGGCTTGGGCCCTCCTGCCAGCCTGACAGGAGGCCAGTCTGCAAAAGGGACATCCAAGCCCCTTCTCTCTCACACTTGTTGAGTTTTCAGAGCATTGCTCCCTCCGCATCTCCACTGTCAATCATCTGAGAGGATCTATGTTCCCACTGAGGTGGGACCAGCTGTGTGGATTCTGTTTCAGAGGCCCCTCTCTCAAGACTCACTCCCACATGGTGAGCTCTGGAGGTGCAGGGATGGACCCTCCTCTTTGTTTCCTCCCCGACCAACCTTCTTAGGTAGGACTCGGCTCCCTGTATTTCCCTCTCTCTCTTTCTCTCTCTGGAGGCGTGGGCCTTCATTCATCTGCTGGCAATGGGGTTGGGCAAAGCCACGTCTTCATGGTGTTTATGGCTGACGTCTTCCCTAGGCCAGGCTGTCAGGAGCCCAGCTTCCTAGAATCAGCCAAGGGCTCCTGGGATTCAGATGCTGATGACAAGTAAAAGTAGGATAATGGCATCATGATGTGATGATGCTCAGCCACCCCTTACAGTTACTGTGTTTCAGGGCAGAATTAGAATTTCCCCAGGCATGGGCTTCTCAGGAGGCAGAAATATTTTTTGTTCACTGACCATCCTATCAAGCCACTAGTTAAATGAATGTACTTACTGCCAATGCTAATCACTGAATTTCTAATAGTGGTCTGTTTCCAAGTGTTTCTTTTGAATTTCATGGTTGCTGGGACGATTTGCACTGAGGAAAATGTAGTGGTTTCTCAAATCTGCTGTCAAATCTTGAGAAATCAAGAAATTTTGAGAAATATGCCTAGAAGTTAAGGACTAGCTCTTACTGCTTCCAAAATGCCCTGTGTAAGTCATCTAACAGCCTGTTCCTCTCACCAGATGGACATGTAGATCAAGGAATTCTAGAAAGGATATTCATATACAGTCAGTTATGTCAATAAGGATGCCAGGACCACTTAATGGAGAAAATTGTCTTTTTCACTAATGGTGTTGTGACAGCTCAGCTGGACAGTCAGATGGAACAAGGTGGAACTGGACTATTTTGTCCATTTATGCATACTAGGCACAAAACTCAAAATGTATCAATGCTGTGGATAAGAAAATTTAAACCTTAGGTTTCCTTATAAATCTCTCTAAGCTTGGGTTTAGCAGTGGTTTCTTAGATATGACACCAGAGACCCAAGAATGAAAATATAGAGCAACATTGAACTTTAAACTTTTTATGTCTCTAGGCATTCTGAAAACAATGCCTACACATGAAATCTATTTTCTCATCTTTTGTCGGGTAATTCTGGTTCCTGGAGGCCTAAAGAACATCTATAATTTAATACAAGAAACCTGAAGCACTTTTCCAAGAAGGCTCACAAGGGGCCAAAATCATATGGAAATGTGTTCCCAGTCTTTAGTCTTTATGGAAATTCAAATGAAAACCATGGGGGATATTGCCACTTCATTCCTGTTAAGACAGCTATAACAAAAACAGAAAATGATTGGTGCCGGTAAGGATGTGGAGAAACAGGGGTTCTTGCACACTACAGGATAAGTGTAAAACTATGGCAACTGTAGCAAACAAACTCTAAGAAGTGTCTCAATAAGTTGAATTATGCCGTGATGATCTGTGGACTTTTGTTATTAGGTCCCTCCCTCAAAGCTGAAAGCAGGCATTCAAACGAAAGTGCCTGTGCAAACATTTAGAGCCGCAGCTATAACAAAAACAGTTTGCTAGTCAAAAGGCAGAGGCTGCTCTGCTGTTCACCAGGGAATGAACAGGTAAACAAAGTACAAAACTATCTGGAACCTCACCAAACAGAATGGTATGCCTGGGTTGTGCCCATGTCACAAGATCCCCGAGCATGACCACCACAGAGCCGATATCCGATGCAAAACATACAGGGGTTTATGGATAACAAGCAAGCCCAGGCTTTGTCTGTGTCCAACACTTGGTCTAAGTAGGTGGAGGAGAATGGCCCTGAGCTCTCAGAGTGAGGGGTTTTTAAAGGGAAAAACCACAAGCAGGGTGGTACAAGCATTTGTGTCATATGACTGGGTGAGCATGTGTAACCTTTGAATTTACTAGTTGCTGGTTATAGTTAACATTTTGGGGCAGGCCTGGACAAGTCCCAAGGCTTTGTCCTTGAGTTGCCATGGAGGCTGGCTGGCTTCACACATTCACATTGACCCATGCACGCAGCTCTGAGTTGGTGAAGGGTCCCAGACAGTAAACAATCGGCTAAACCTTGAGCAGTGAACGTACGCACAGAAAGGGAGCTACTGCAAGGACTACATCATGGCCCTCCCAGAAACTGCTTGCTCAAGTCTCAGGAAACTGAAATTGAGGCCTGATTTCTGAGGAAAGCCTGAGCAGCTTGTTATGGCGTCTGCTTGACCCTTTCACATGCTGACGAATGGTTATAATACAGATGTCACAGAAACCAGACACAAAAGGCCATACTGCATGGCACAACTTTGTGAAATGTGTAACATAAGGAAATATGTGGGTACTGGAAGTACACCAATAGTTAATAGTAGACGTGGGTTGATTAGGGAGGGTCATGAAGGACCATTCAAGGTCTGTTGAATTTCTCTTTGCACTGGTAAAGACAGCCTGGAACTTGATGGAGACTCAGACTCAAGTTGTAAATATACTAAATATCACAATGGTAACTTTTATGGTTTGTACATTTTCCCTCTTTAAAAAAAAAATGAATTACTCCAGAGTAGGGAGAGACAAGATAGAGACCTGAGTTTGTTGGAGGAAGGGAAAATGTTGCAGATATTACAAACTGTGGAAGGAACGGTTTCTGGAAATTTCCTTGATAGCCAGAAGGCCCAGACTGCTTCCAGCCACTGCTGCACTTAGTTCAAACCCCATGAGACTCTTAAGCCTCCTCCTGTCCCTTTGCCACTTAATCCAACCCTGTGAGGGCTGGGCTCTGTGAAAAAGAGAGGTTTGCCGGGGGTATGGGGATTGCAACCAGCTTTAAAATGAAAGAATGAACTGTCAGCCTGCCCTTGCTGCATGGTGGCCATATCCAGCACCACTGTTCAGAAGCGCCGAGACCCCCTAGGGAAGTCTAGGGCTTTCATCAGGAGTATCTGACAGCATGTTAAGTAGAGTACAGGTCCTCACCTCTGACAATCAGACCCAGACTCAAAAAAGTGGTCTCTTCTTTCAGTGTCTCTTCTGTTATTTACAGTTGGTTCAAAGGGGCTATGACAGAAAATTAAGTTAAGGGACCTCCTACCTGAAAGGGGACCCTCTAGAAAATAGTATTTGATTGGCAACTCAGGAACCTCACTAGCTGAGAACTTGAAATGGGCCCCATTGTCCCAAAGATGATGTGGCTTAAAAGACCTGCTGACGATAGAGTGTGGGCAGGCCCATGCAAGGGCACAAGAATTCTGAGAGGCAGAGACCACAGAAAAAGAGACTTCTATCTTATTTCACATGGAGCAATGCTTCCCAGGAAGAAATACGCCTTGGGCAAAGATGATTCCTTGTCTCTTTGGGGAGCTCCTGGTGTACAGGGGACAGATTTACTGTTTCCCAATGCAAGCGGGGGCCATTAGAAGACATCCTTGGGTTCCCAGCTGCCTTTGAAACCCAGCCTGGGAGTGTCTTCTGTTCCGACTCTTGGGTCCCCTCACTGCCCAAACAAGCCCCATAGTTGTCTTCTGTCTCATTTCCCTTCTATCCTCCCTCTGTCCAGCTGGAACATCCTGCACTTCAGATGAAACAATACCACCACCACATGCCTTGTCCTGTGGCTCAGCCAGGACTAGGGTGGTTGATGGTTTGGCTTCTGACCTCAGTTTCTTGCCCAGTGGTACAATTTGCTTTCAAATCGGGTAAGGGATCTTGACTTTAGATTTCAACTGTTTTAAGAACTACATGAATCCCTGAGGATTATCTCATAATGTCTGACGTGCCCTCTACGTTGTTCCTTGGAATCATTCTGCCCTGGATCTGGGTGTGAGCAGAGATGCCAAACTGTTCACAGGGGATGCAGGGGAGGAGGTTTGGTGTGTGTGTGTGTGTACGTGCTGAAACCAGAACTAAAGAAGGTGACACTGGATCTGAGAGGAAGGAGAAATGAGTGTATGTAGGGGTGTAGCCAGCCTTTCAGGGGTCTTGTGGGAACTGTGGTCTTTCCTTGAAAGTCTGATCATATGTGGTGAGATTTGAATGAGGCATAAAACAATGGGCTGTGGGGTCAGTTTGAAAGGACAGAGTGTCTGCAAGCATCATGTCCGGCTCAAAGGGGAAGTTTCTAATGACAGGCATTCTCCCCCTCCTTTGGTTCTTAGAACTCTGAATTCGGCACAATTTCAGAGGCTGAGAAAAAGAATAAGCAAAAGAAGCAGAGAAGGGAGCATATGGGAAGAAAGGGGTAGGAGAGGGTCACCCTGAGGGAGAGTCTCAGATGGAAGGAGAAGACTGAAGAACACCAGGAGGGGACGGGCTGAGCCCTCAGCCCGTAGCCCAGCAAGGAAATGGAATGCCCCCATCTTCGTGTCTCCTACTCCTCATTTTGTTTTCCTTTCCACTCCCAACTTAACCTCCATTTACCTGCCTTTTGATCCCTTTTTTGCTTTCAACTCACGGATGAGCACTTACGCTTGGGAACTTAGATTCATGGGGACCAAATTTCAGGTGCAGATATTTCTAACTGACCTCATTTTTTTTTTACCTTCCTGATAGTAGTTGAGGCACATCTCACCCGATTCCATCCCCAAACCAAGCAGGGTCTGAACAGCCTATGTCTAAGAAAAGGTCTGAAAGGTCTGTAAACTTCAGACTTGAGAAAACTCAGCGACTACCAAGAGTTCCAGGGTGTCCAGATGCAGCATCTCCCCAGGGGATGTCAGGTGTGTCAGGGCCACACCAAGAGAATATTAGTGTCTTTTGAAACACACATGGAATAATCGATGGAGATGTAAGTGCTACCTACGTGCCAACAGTAATGACAAGGTGGGACCACAAGGGCCGGAGAGTTGAAGCTGTGGAGAAAGTTACTGAATTTCTTTCTACATCCCTGGGGCACTCACTGTAGAGCACATGAAACAGTTCCTATTCAAAGAGAACTTAGGAACCCGTTTACCAAACCAGGATGTGAAAATACAAATAATAATGCAATATAAATAAAACAAAGAACTATGTATTAGTTCTGTTTCTGTGTTAAATTCCATAAACAAGGCAACTTATGGGGTCGGGGCTTATTTGGGCTTACAGTTCCATAGGGACAGGAGTCCATCATGGTAGGGAAGCATGGCAACAGGTGGCAGGCATGGTGGCAGGCTGAGGAGGCTGAATGTTCACATCTTCAGTGGCAAGCAGGAGGCAGAGAAGGTGAACTGGCAGGACCATGTGTCTGTAAACTCTAAAAGCCCGCTCCCAGTGACATACTTCTTCCAACAAGGCTGCACCTCCTAACCCTTCCCACTCACCCACCAACTGGGAACTGAGTGTACAGATAACGAAGCCTATAGGAGACATTTCTCACTCAAACCACGACAAGAATTTCTTCTAGGAACCAAACCGCTAAAGTTTCATCTGAGTTTAGCGAATCTGTCTGTAATCCATGGCATTAACTCCCTGGAAGAGGCTAAATCTAAGTGGCAGAAATCATCAGCCAAATGATTCTAGACGATGTTTTCATCAACTGCTTGGAGCCTCTTCCCAGTTAGCTTCCGGGTTCCAAAAAGAGGACAGGCCTTTTCGTGCGACTCCCCGGACTCCCCACTAGCCTTCTCTGAGCCTTCCCAACTCTCACAAGGTCTGAGCCTCGGGCACATCACAGAATCTCACCGTCTAAGACCAGTGGCTACCACCTCTGTCTGCCTAGCCCTCGCTCTGCACCAAAAGCAGATGGCCTTTCCTAATACTTTGCAGTACTTTAGAAAATGGACTCATACCAGAATGGCTTTAGGGGAATAATTGTATCCTTTCAAGAGAGAGACCTTATGGTAGCCTGAGGCTGGGATCAAAGATGAGGGAGACATGGCCCCTGCTATGAGCCTCTTTGGATGTAATGTAACTGATCTCAGGGGGAGGTTGGACCTTAGGGAGTTGCTTAGTAGCCTCCAAATGAAGGCTGGTTAGAGGCATTTGGTGCTCTCCGCTCTCAGTTTTTAGGGAAGAGACTGTAAAGGGAATCCCTTGGCTCTCATGAAAGGTATCCCTTCAGTTGCTCAAAGACAGGGCCTGGGGCTGACGGGGACAGAAAGCTGGGTGGATGTGCAAGGTTCGATTATCTTCCAGGATCTGGTAGATCTGAAGAGCAATGAGAAAGATCCCAGAGGGATATGGAGAAGGTCACATGAGTGGTCACTTCTTGGGGGCCTGGGTGCACATGCGCATGTGTGCCTATGGAGATCAGAAGTTGATCTCGTTCCTCAATTGTTTCTCCACTTTATTTTTGGAGACAGAGTCCAGAGCCCACCCACTGGCTGCAGGGGCTGTCCAGCAAATCCAAGGATCTTTCTTTCTCTGCTTCACAATGCTGGGACCATAGGTGTGCACTGGAACACCCAGCTTTTTATGTGGGTGCTGGGGATGGGCACTCAGGTCCGTCATGCTGGCACCACAAGCTCTTGGCCAGCTGAGCCATCTCCCCACCCCCAAATAGGGTCACTTCGGATCCACTGGGGAAGTGCATGAGGAAAAGGGGTGAATAGGTCTTGCCCCATGGGAAATACTAAGGATATGCTTTATCTTTGTCTTCATTCCCCAGCTTCCCCAAGGTCCTGCCTCTCTTACTATGAAAAACAAAACAAAAAACAAACAAACAAAAAAAAACCAAGATCGAAAATAATTGATCAAAGCAGAAAACATCAGAGAAACAGATGAGATATGCAGAGAACGAGGAAAAGACAGTTATAGATGTGTAACCAGCAAACAGGGGCAAGAAATAAACGGAAAAAAAAAAACCACAAAACTCCAGGATGAGATGAAGTGACATTAAAATTGACCAGCAAAGTGACCTCTGAAAGAAGGACAAAAGCGAGAATAAGGAGGGAGCAACAGCAGGGTCTGGAAGAGCCCGCCAACAGAGGGGCAGGGCTCGCCTTCATTGTCCTTTCTGCTTCCTGCCCTGCACATCCCTCTGCATCCTTACGCTTGAGTGTTCCATCAGCAAACACTGAGGGTGTGACTGTAGCCAGTGAGGCCGGAAACGAAGGGGAAGGAGCCTGGCTCCCTGCTCTGAAGTCTCCTGCTTACGAGGGTTACAGAATTGTGAATTTGAGGGTGTCTTCCATGTGGTGGGGATCGCAACCATGCACCTGCAGTCATATCACAGAGAGATTAATGATTCCACATTTGGGGCTCCAGCTGCCTGTTGGTTGAGACTATTCTAGGTACCATTTTATGAGTCCAGAGAGGTTGGTAGCAGCTAAAGATTCAGACCCTTGGTAAGTCTCCAGCTTGATCCAAAGTATATGCTGGAGGTTTTGGGATTGCTGGGCCAGAGGCCGTGTATTCATACATGCCCAGGAGTTACAGGAGGAGGGTGGTGCCTCCTTACCTCTCCAGCACCAGTGTCTAGTCAAAGAATTAACAAATGCAAATGGAGCCTGGTTAGCAAAATTTACTAAAAGACATTTCACCACCAAATTACAGGTCCTGGTCCCATCTTCTGTGGAACTTGTCCCCTTTGTTGTTGATGGCGTCTCCTGGCATCCATTGGCAGCTTTTTCCCACGATGTGCCCTAGAGTCTATGATGTCTGGGTGCTGTATGCCAGGGGCATCTCATGATGTCAGCAGTTTCCAGAGCAGGCCCCTTTCAGGGGCCCTGCCCCACTAGTTGGCCCGACATAGTTCCTCCTGACCCAACATGTTCCCAGGCTCTTTGGCAAGAAGCTACCTAACTAGAAAATATGCAACAAGAAACCTTCCCATGCTTGCCTTCCCCAGTTGCTGCTTGAGGGAGGATTGGGGTCTGTGCTTTCCCTGCTACCACAAGGGCATGTCTGGAATGACTCCAGAATCTTGGAGGGGGGCTCTCACTCTGCCTCCTTTCCTATACACCATTCTCTCACACTGTTGGCATCTTTGGGCCATAGATGCAGAGGGGCTTTTTCTCTTGAGCTTCTATGAAGTGTGGTTTATTCCCTGCTTGCCCTATGCCTGCCATCAAAGCCAAAGCACTTCCCAAGGCCTCTACTTACTTAGTAAGTGCCTTCATGGTTTTCGTTGGCCTTCCTTGCCAAAGCCCTGGAGAGGTGGCAAGCATACCGCGCTAAGGTGACAAAGACCCACCATCCTTCATTTTGACATTCAGTCTGATGCCCAAGGGGAGCATGATGGCCAGTGGGAGTGCTGCCGTTTATTCAGTGTCCTTTTCCAGGAAGGGGGAAACCAGAATACAGACAGGCTGTGGGCTGTTTTCATGCCTAATTTGGGGTATGCCAAACTATATCCCTAGAGCATGGCTGGAATCCCTCGCAGTCCCCCTGGGAACTGCTCTGCATTAAACATGTAACAAGCCTTTCTTGCTCTTTCACCTCCTCTTTGATGTCTTCCTTCATGCTCAGCGGTGGGGCTCCTCCCCCTCCCCATAAAGTCTACTTGAAGCTTTCTTAGGAGACCAGATACTTGGTACTAGGGTCAGACAGCCCTGTGATTCCAGGCTTTGCCTGCCATCTGCATCCTGGGTTGGGGTGTGTGGCCCCGAGGCTGGTGGGGACCCACACATTCTCTTTTCTCAGAGAAGAGCTGATATCCCCTTTGAAGTCTCCAGCTCATGGTTAGGTTTTGAGGCTCATCTCTTCTGCTTTGGGACAAGCAACTTTGGAACATGCAACTTCTTCGGTGGGTGGCATCTCTAGCCACTTGGACTTGGAGGAGGATCTGCTATAGACTTACTTCTCTGGAGTTTGGTTGTCTCTGCTGGCTCCACCGCAGTCTCTTTGAGATCTCCATCTTGAGCCCAGAGGCTTCAGGTTCTGACTCTTCCTCTCTAGAAGCAATCTCCAGTTATTCTTTGGGAGACAGTCCTACAATGTTCACTGGGAGGTGGTGGGGGTGATGGGAGGCATGGATTTAGCGGCTACTTTTTTTCTTTTTTGTTTGTTTATTCCCCTAAACTATTTCCCAAGGAAGGCTGCAGTGACCATGATAGTAGCCTAACTTTTTCTACTGGAGAAAAGGCTTCATGTCCACATATGGATGGCTTTTGGCTGGGGGGAGAGGAAGGCTCTGATAGGAAGGGTGTCTCAAAATTGTGTGTGTGTGTGTGTGTGAAGGAGGCCTAGTGATGATGTGTACTTTAAATGTGGCTCAGTTTCATTTTACAGGGGCTAGAAGTCCAATGACACATGTGTCACCTGCAACATCTGATACCCCTGACAGAGATCAGGGTCACTTTGGACTATGTAAAGCAAGATACAGAATTACAAACATCTCATCTTCTCACTCCCTTAGTTAAAAGACAGAATAGGGACAGGGGTTCAAGCTGTCACTTTCCCGATCTTATTCTGTCCCCTGCCTGTTCTGTGCACCACAAGGTTGGGCCTTTCTTCTCAACCCTTCTCTTTGGATCATTTTAGTTTTTCCTAAATGAAGGACGGGGTGGGGGTGGGGGCGGAATATTGATAAGGTTCTCAAATACTTCTCCCAAAAGAAGAAAATAAAAACCAGAAAATAATCAGTTTTAACATAATGCAGTAGAAAATATTCTAGAAGAAGGAAAGAAAATATGTAAATAATTGGAGTCACTTCCAGGCCTGTGGTGCTCCTTAGGATATCTACAGACCCTGGACGATGCCTTGCCCTTGGGGTTCTGGCATAGGGATAGAAGTGTTCTATTAGAGTCAAACTTGTGATATGAATAAACAGCTTTCTCAGCTTCATTTCATGTGAGGAGAGCTGTTATGAGGCCCTTGGAGAATTCCAGGCTATTTCATGTATTGGATGGGAACTGTGTGCAGGGGCTGTTGAGAAGGGTCAGACTTCTGAAAGGGTCAAATTTTGTGTTGTTTTGACTTACACACAGTGCACAGTCAGGGACTAGGCAGTGCCCAAAGGAGGCCCTCTAAGAATTAAGAAAATGCATCCAGGCAATCAAACCAGTAGCATTTCCCTGGGGCAGTCTCTGGATGTCACCTGTTCCTGTAAATTGACTTGAAGGCCTCAGAACACCCTTAGCTAGGTTTGAGTTTCCCAACAAAGCTTGAGTGGATGGGTCTCTGGATAGGGAGGTGTGCAGGGGCAGGAGGCAGGCAAAACGGGTTTTTCCTCACGTAGGTCAGCAAATAGCTTCTTGGGACGTCTTCCCTCGCCCCCTTCTCTGAATCTCTATAGCGCCTCCTCGTGCCTATAAAGGGGAAATGACCCACCAAACACCATCTGTCTGCTTGCAAGGCAGCCTTGTAGAAAAAAACGAGACAAGGACAGGGGATTTTTGGAGTGGCATTTGGAAACAAGAAGAGAAAGGATGATTTGTGGTAGCAAGTGTGGAGGGAAGAATTCTTGGAAGAGCTTGGGTGACACTGTTCAAATCTGAAGGACTCCCTTTCACTAGAAGACGTCCACACACCTATCCTCTGCACAAAAAGCCCATTAGCTATAGGAAGGGTGAGAAAACCTGGGGGCGGGGGGGGGGCTAGCAAATGAGAGAAATTGGCGTGTCTCCTGCTCCCCTGACTCTTGGTGTAATTTCAGAAGTCAGCTGCCCCTACTTTGAGCCAGCCTGGTTATTCCCAGACTGGAATTCACGGACAAATGAAAATTCAAAAGAAAAAATATTGTTGCATCATGGGTGATACCATAGGTAGCTCTAGCGCGCGCACACACACACATACACACACACACACACACACACACACACACACACACACACACACACTGAAGACTCTTAGGATGCAGAGAAGGAATGGCAAAAAAATGGAAGGAAGGCCTCCAAAAGGAATGGCACCCAACCACAGAACTAGCTGCAGCCCCGCCAACCTAGGAGCCACCTTGATTTCATGAAGCCCTCTCTACTTCTCTAAGAAGTTCAGATTCTCGGGGGCCTTTACACACTTCCCAGTTCCCTCTTCTAGAGGAAAGATAGGTGACCACTTTGGCAAACCCGGACTCACCAATGTAGACCTCCTGCACCTTCACCTGGTCCTGCTTTTGGGACCAGCTACTGTTCACTGCAGAAGGTATTCTGGTGTACCTAGAATGCCCACCCCCACTTTAAAAAACAAAAACAAAAAACACTTCATCCCATAGCTTGCTCCAGGTTGTGTGAGGAAATACAAAATATGGGCACAGGTTCTACTCCCTGGACACCAACCTTCTGATTCATGTGGTGGTCTCTCAAAACCAGTTTCAAGCTGTGATTTTTCTGAGGCCAGTAGATAATCGTACTCCCCACAGGTCTCTGAGCCGCTCTCATGGAATGTGCTCATGGCCTGGTGTGCATTTTTCTCTTCATTCTTTAGGGAGGTTATGTTTTGACTTTTGACATCATTGAAATCATAAATACAAACCAACATTCCATCCAGCAGGCTTTGGGTTTGGCCATGTTTTTTGAAAAGGCACGCTGGATTTGTTGGAATATTTCTGGAAGCCTGCCTGCCCTCTACTACTCAGGAGGATTTCAGCTCTATGTCCCAGCCTCTTCACACTTTGATGCGATTTCATTTCTCACATCCATCTCTCTGGTGCTCAGAGCCTTGGTTGGTCTCACACTCTGCTGCCAAAACTACCTCTCACTCCTCTTAGGGACCAGATAACTCAAGTGAAACACACCTCTCATTCCTCAAGCCTCTTCTATATCCTGCCCAAGGGAAAAGTTTGGTGATCAGAATCCTGAAGTATACAGAAGCCTGACATTGAGTCTATCTCAGGGTAAAAGAAAATTTCTGCACTTCTTGAATCCATGACTATGGATGTATCTTTAGATTCTTCATTCTCTCTGCTTTTTTATCTGCCACTCTACAAGGAAAGGAACTTGCAGGTTAACATGGGGCCTGGACCCATGGACTGCCTGTGCTCTTTTGGTGGATAGAGTAGGTTTTGGGTTTTGGTTTTTCAAGGGTTCTCCGTGTAGCTCTGGTTGTTCTGGAACTAACATTGTTGACCAGGCTGGCTTCAAACTCACAGAGATCCACCTGCCTCCTGAGTGCTGGGATTAAAGGCACATGCCACCATTGCTTGGTACTTGTGGTCTTTTTTTTATGAAATAAGGAAGCTTGTTGGTTTGTCTGGTTCTTTAGCTCTTCCAGCTCACCGTCGGGAGCTGCACCGATGTTTCCTCAGCAGTGTTTTGATCCTGCTCACATCTTCCTGAGGAGAAAACACTCTCAACTGTCCTCTGGTGGGGAGGGGACGTCTGTCCTCATAGCTGACATCCTTGTGGCAAAGGGGCCGTTCATTACCTTTCATCCACGGCTATACTTAAATTTCTCTCCAAGCTGCTGTGCATGTGACAAGCCATGGTTATTGGTAGTGTGACTTGTTTGGATTTCATTAGAAAAGTTCAGGAAAGAGTCATTGGGATCCTATTTGAAATCTCAGCTTTTTCCGTGGCCTTTCTACATGGTCACACTGTCCCTCTACAAATGAGTAAAGTCTATTTGCTTGCTCTCTCAACTCCCCAGCCTGTGTACTCACTAAGATCTGGGCAGAAGTTCTGTCTTTTTAACACTTTGAAAACCACCTCTCCTTGGTCCTTTGGAATCCAATTTAAAAAAAAAAAAAGATTCTTTTCTTTTTTTTCTCTCTTTCAAAATTTTTCTTGGTGCCAAAGTGGAGGCATTCTAATGATTGTACAATACAATTCCTTGAGAATAAATCCAGAACCATACACTTCCCAGTGTGGAGCGAAGCACTCTCTGCTTACTCATCCAGAGGCAGCCAAAGATGGTGAGATCTTACTTAACCTGTGGTAACCAACATGGCTTTGGCACTGCCTGAAGAGCCCAAAAGATAACAGCAAGCTTGGGTTGCCTTGCTTTGTGTCATAATCTTCTTGATTTTGCTCTTAAAGAAGTTGTCTTAAGGCCTCAAAGAGGTCCACCCCAGAAAGGCTAGCTTTCCATTACTCTGGTCACAGCGGGCCACAGGTAGAGCTGCGGGTGGCTTGGCTGATGAAGGACTAGGCTTAGGACAAAGGTCTCTTTCCTTCAGGTTTTGCCACTTTGCTGGAAGAGCGAAACAGTCTCCTAAACATTTTGATCTTCTGTTTGTTTCCTCATGGGCGAGCTTGGACTAGCTTGACAGCTGTACAGTCTCTGATCCTACGTCAGTGTTCCAAGTAGGAAGGGTATGCCGTTCCTCAGCCCTTTTGGCCTGGGTGGGCCGGGCAGTCTGGCTTGCAACTGCCCTCCATGCCTGCGGTAAGCGGCTGGTGCTAACAACCCTGCTGCCGATACTGATGCTTATACTTCTTTTTTCAATGTCTCCATAAAGTTGTATTGGAAGACAGTCTTACACATGCCCCTTCATTAGGTTGTATTGGAAGACAGTCTTACACATGCCTCTTCATTAGGTTGTTTGGGGACTCTGAGCAGTGGGCCAAGGAACCCTCTGACTCATGAAACACAAAATATTTGCTCCCTGGCCCTGGAGAGGGAAGGTTGGCCTATCTGGGGTCGATATGGTGGTAAGGACTATGAAGGAAATTGAAGCAGGGAGGTGAGATGCGGGTAGACAGAGAGCAGGAAGGCTGCATCTTGCTATAAGGCGCAAGGCTGGTTCTCAATAAGGAAACAGCACAAGAGCAAATCCTTGGGAAGGCTGTCATGTTAAGCACAGTCAACTCTTTGCAGTGGCCTCGTGACTGCTATAAACTTTGATTTAAATGGTGGAGCAGTTGATCTCAGGCATTTCGGAGAAGCCAGAATCTCCTTGTGAGGAAGCTAGTCCCCTCCCTGGCATGGTCCTCTGACTCCCTGGACAGGTTTGGGTTATCTTTGCTCTGCAAGAGGGCAGTGCTTGGGAAAGGAGGCGCATGGCTCGCTTTCGAACAGATGGGGGCTAGGTCACACCACTTCTGGCGTCTTAGCACCTGGAGTAGAGGCTACCATCTCCAAACACAGACAAAAAGGACCTTACGGTCCAACTGAGACCAGCAGCTTTGTTGCCAGCGACCTTTAGATCCAGGGCTTCGAAGCCACAGTATCTGCTGTGTAGATACCACTGGGCTGTTCGTGTAATATAAAACCCCAGTAGCTCTATGCAGATAGATGTGTGTAGGAGCTGTCTGGAGAGATTATTTAGTTTTCTTCAGATAGCCAACACAACTCCAAGACCTGGAAAGGGTTAGCACTAGAACTTGAGAGCTAAGCCTTTGATGTCATCAACAGGGATCTCATCACTGTCCTAGAGTGAGTGTAAGGTTTCATCAAAGACACCAATGTTTTCTAACTTGTTGTGGGAGAAAATGGGAGAGCTTGGGTTGAGACTGAGACCCTGAAACATATGCACACTGCTGCCAAGTCCACTGTGCACATGGGGGAGGAAGGCAGACACAGCACATTGGCTGTTGCTGAACTCTAGTCAACTGCTTGGCTCTGAGAAGACCCCTTCACCTCCCCACCCTCCAGTGACCTCAGCTGGAAAATTAGGGCTTCCAGAGCCCCTCAACAACTATAAAACAATACAATTCTCAAAGAGAATGGGTAAAGTGCACCTACAACCCCACAGTAAACGAGAAGTAAGAGAAAAAAGTGCTTTGGGCACAAGGTCTCTGGATCCACATTTGTTTTGAGTGATGAAGTGTGTTCTTTACACAGGAAGCTCCATGGTGCAGGAGGGAGGGGACTGATACAAGAAAGGCAGGTGGAGCAGACATTGGTCCTTTGCAACTTGCTCTGCTCCAGCTCTGGGAGCAGAGGCCAGGGCTGGCAGCTCTGTAGGCCTGTGTCCTTCCCACACCAAGTTATGTTGTCAATACCCAAATTAGAACAAACCTTGCCCATGTTTTTAGACCTGCATTACCTGTGGTAGGCACGCATGTGCGTGTCACTGAAACACGGGCTCTTATGGAAATCCCTGGTGCTGTAGAAGCATTCCCTGATCTTGTCCTTGAGCTTGGGTCTTGGTCTGTAAGCACCCCACTCCTGAACTTGGCAGGAGAGGAAAGAAGGAGCCTCAGAAATGGAATCACACTGGGTTGAGTCAGTGATATTCTCTACCATTTTTAAAAATAATACCTCACAGAATAATCTATTTTCTTTTGAAAACATTCAAGGTAACTGGTATATAGATCACTGCCTATTATAACTTTAGAGCTCAAATTTTAGGGAGAATGGATCCATTCTGTGAAGAGAAAGTGTAGGGCAGATTTTAGCAGCATCCTGTTTGGATAGAGCATGGCCATCAGGGAGGAGATTTGGAGATGCCAAAGACAGTGGGAGAGGGCATTTGCACCTTTGACCAAGCTTTCCTGTGCAAGATCCCGGTAGCTCACAAGAGGGGCAGGAAACAAAAGCACCTGCTCCCCAGAGCTGCCAGCCCTGCTCCCTCGGGGTGGGGGGGGGGGGGGGGGGGGGGGCATTAACAATAACACATGTTCATGGAGCCTCACGTAAATATCAGGATACCAGCAAGAATTCAGAGTAGAAGGTTAAAATGGCACTACGTTTGCCTGCTGTGTGCCCTGGAATAACCCCACTGAGTGCTTTTCTTTCCTTTGTTTTCTGTCCCTCCACACACGTAAGCACGCTGTGTTCTTCACTCCATTTCAGATGCCAGCTTGTTTGGATGTATGCTTGGCAGCTACAGTGCTGCCCTGCTGCAATAAAAATTCTGCGTCTCACACGCACCCTGATTTGGCTTAGGTGCAGGTGATCTCTTTCTAAAGGGGTTTTATCCCATGTGAATTGGAAACAGCTCCCCCACACGTGCTTTTCCTTTGCAAAAGAATTTGAAATTATTCCCTACAAGGTTTGTTTTTTTTTTAAATTAAAAATGTAGAACATTATTTTCAGTCACCGAGACCAATTCATTTTAAAATAAACTTATCTGTTACATGGAAGGCAGCTAAAAGCAACTAGAAACGTGAAGCAGGTCAATGAGTGGGGGAGGGGGAGGTGATGGGCAGAACTGTGAAGTGTAAAAGAAGTGTGAAGGAATGCATCAGCCCCACATGAAATGTTTTATCAGCCTTTAAATGTAAAGACTTAAACATTTGAAAAGGGATTAAATAATTTATGTATATTGCACTTTGTCAGAAAATATTACACTTTTCAAAGGCCCTTGAACATTCACAAAATTAAGCATTTTTCATGCCATGAGGAGAAACTCAGTTCCCCCACATAAGACAGCCATAGGTTTTTATGAGAATGTTTTTTTTTGTTTTGTTTTTTGTTTTGTACAATATATAAAACATGCTTCTGCCTCTGGGCTACTGTGAGTAGTCCTGGCATGAACAGAGGTGCTCAGATATCTCTTCAAGATACTACTTTGGGTTTTCTAAGATACATAACCAGAAATGAGACAGCTGGGGTGCATGGTAGCATGATTTTAAACCTTCGAGTGAACCATAATGCTCATTTGTTTTTGGTGCCACACAATGTTCGGCACTAAAAGCTACATTTTGTTGATCCATTGACTAGTGTTTGTCTTCAATGAAACTCATGTTGAGATTCAATTGCCAGTCAATGGCAATGGGAGAGGTGGCGTTAGGCAGCTAGACAGACATTAGCAGGCTTGGAAGCCCTTGAAGGTGGGCCTGCGGTGTTGGGACCGAACCTTTCATTTGACCATATGGAAAGGGGGGAGGTATCAGAGCTTTGTTAGAGCCCACTGAAGGAAGGCTGCTTCCTGTCAGAGTATGGAATGAGAGTTCTTTCTCCCTCTGGCCCAAAGTGGAGACATAACATTCTGATCTACCCCAAAGATTAGAATAGTGCATACTATTATGTCCTCCACTGAGAGCAACCCCAACTAGGTTTGTCAGTGGAGACCACTCCTCAAGTATAGACGGTCTAGCCTTCTGCAGATCAGAGAGACTGGGAATGAGATGAAGGGTCGACAAGAAAAAACAGACTTCTTTTCTGAGAGACACAAGCTTCTCTTTCGTTTTCTTCTTCTTTCTGTTGCCTGTTCTACCCTCTTTCTTTTTCTGTTCTCTTCTTCTACCCTGCTGTTCCCTTTCTGTCTCTTTCCTGATGACTTCCTTCTCCATACTTCCAGATGTCTTCCTTCTAACTTCTTTATTTTTTCCCTTGCAGCTTATATACCCCAGCAGAATCTTTCGAGTGATACAAAAATTACAATATGGTTGCATTTTCTTTTTTTAAGTGAATGAGTACAATGAATACACATGAATGAAACCACGTTGGGCTTTCTCACTGTCTTTTCTGAAGACTCCCTTCAGGTGCTTGCAGCCCTCCACCGCTCAGCCTAACAAAAGACATGGCCTCTTTCTTCCCCTAGCTCCCTCCTCCCAAAGCTGCCACGATTTGCAGCTTGCCTCCAGTAAAATGGTCCTCACGCTTCCTTCTGAGTCCATTTTAAAATTATTTTATCAGTGAGCCTAAGAACCCACAAAGTGAACCCTGATTCCTTGGTACCACTGGAACCTTTAAGAGGGATTGATCTTTGCCTTGAGAGACTGTTTTCTCTCAAAATCAGTCTCAGAATCAATTACCTGGTGTGAGATTATGTTACAAAGTGTCTGGCCTCTTTTGTCTCCCTGCTCTGCCACACTCTTGCTGCGTGATGCCTCTATGGTGTCTTACAGGAGACCCTCCCTGGATCCATCTTTGATTTTTTTGGTTTTTCGTACTTTTGTTTTTGTATAGAATGAGAGCTGTGGATCTAGTTTCGTCCTTTTACAGGGAGATCTCCAAGTTTATCAGCACCATGTGCCAAAGGGCCTCCCTGCCCAGTGTCTATTTTGCACACTTTTACCAAAGCGTAGACGGCTGTGTCTGTTCTCTTCCGGTGGTCTATGTGCCTGCTTTTGTGCCATGCTGTTTCGGTTGCTGTGATTCTGTGTGGAAGGGATAAGATGGAACGGTGGTCTTCAAGACTAAAGTGCCTTGAAGTACAGCTGTAGGTGATAGAAAACAATAGATTCCTGCTGTTACCTGCTGGACTAGCTACCCGCTACCCCAAGGAAGAGGTTAGAGTGAAGGTTATTAAGAGCCAAGCTTGCCTAATGGCTTACAAACTGATCATGCTCTCGGGAAGCTCTAGAATAGAGGATGTAAAATGTTACAGACGAACCCACTCACGGTCTTTGTTAAGAAAAACGTGAGAGGCAGCTGATATGTAAGATTTTTCCCACCACCCCATTACTCAGCCAATGAGGAGTAGGAGGCAGGGGCCTTCAGGGTCATAAAAACGATTCTCTGTGCTTGATCAGTGCACCCCACCCCACCCCCCCGTTTTGTGTTTGTGGTGTTTCTTGAATTCATTATTATGAGCTGTGGGTCCCCATCCTTTACAAATTGGGTGCTGTCTGGGATTTCTATATTAGGGGGAGACAATCCCTCAGCCTCTGGGTGAACTGCTGCTTTGGGTAGCAGCACTGCCTGACTTTGGTCTGTCCACAATGTTCCAGAAAAGACCCAAGACAATTCTGAGAAGAAAACCAATGGCAGGAGACTCAGGAAGGTCTCCAGAAGTAAGGGGGCGGGGTCTCTGAAGAAGTCAGGCAACTTCGTACATGAACTAAGACAGAAAACTTAGAATATTAACTACTGTCTTGGTGGTTGGTCAATTTTGGAAGATGAAAGTATGTGACTGTCCACGGAGAGGCCAAGAAACCTCCAGTAAAGAGAGACTGAGTAACTCCAGGGAGGGCAGAGGCAGGACCCGTCCTCTCCCAAAGTGGGGCACTGCTGAAGACAGGCAAATCCATGGGGGTATGCGAGGAACCTACTGTGTGTAGGGGTGGAGTACAAAGGGAAACCTAGACACAGGGACCAGCCAAAAAAAAAAAAAAACCTTCTGGGCCTAGAGAATCAAAAGGGGCATTGGAATTCTTCCTCTGATGTCTCTTTGATAGTCTGTTAGAGAGAAATGTTGAGGTTTTAAGAAGACTCCCAAACAAAGGGAAGAGAAAAATAGAAAATGATTAAATGTTGTTTTCATTTGGCCAAAAGAACCCAACCCCAAACCTCTTTCTTTGCATCAAAATTTGTCTCAGATGAGGATTGGCTATGTCAACTTGATGTTAACAAAAGCCCTACCCTCCCAGAGGAAATAAATTAAGCCCTTGGTGGGCTGAAAGAATTACCTCTCATCCATGTTCTCCTTAAAAAGAGGGGAGATCCAGATTAAAAGCCCCAGGATCCTGTCTTGCTTGCACCTCATTATGTTCCTCAAAACAGAGGGCAAGGAGACCTAGGAGCAAGGGATCAACTCGCAAGGAACCAACAGCGCCGCCCCCCAACCCTCCTCTGGCCTCAGGAAGGAATTCAAGCAGCATAAGAAAGAAATAGAAGAACTTCCCCTCCTCCCTAGAGCTCAAAATCATTTCCACCAGGGTTGTTCCTATGGACAAGGAGCGAGTGGATTTGTAAACACTCTGCACACTAACACTGAAGTTAGGAGCTTCAAGAAGGATACATATCCCCCCTTGGAAGATCCCCTGGGTCTACAGAATAACTGGACCAGTTTCTGGGTCCTAGTCTTTACATGTGCGCTGAGATGGTGTCCATTTTGACCATTCTTTTGCAGGGGGAGGAGGAAGAATGATGGGAATAGCTTTGATTATCTGGGAAGACAGTATCCTCATCTCAGAGGGGTTCCCAAGGCACGACAAAAATTTCTGAATAGAGATCTTGCATGGGATAATAATAATCCCCAAGACAGAGCTCAGATGCAAGACCTCCCCGTGTGAATTTTGGAGGGCACTAGAGAATTGTCACCCAAGTCACAAAATATTTCTAAGACATTTGAAATCCAGCAAGAAAAAGAAGAAAGTCTATTCAACTTTCTACAAAGGCCCAGGCCAACAAATGAGAAATGTTCTCATCTATACCCATCAAGGTCCATTTTGGCCTGAAGACTGAAACGTTTCTAAAGACAGATGTGTGACATAGAGCTCAGAAAGGGTTTGTGAAGAGGAACAAAAGATTGTGGTCTCTGTGGTGGTAGCAGAGGTAGTCAACAAGAAAGTAGACTAGATATGGGGGGTCCTAGCCGGGCGGTGGTGGTGCACGCCTTTAATCCCAGCA
The DNA here is from genome assembly GCF_903995425.1 of Onychomys torridus. Lineage (NCBI taxonomy): Eukaryota > Metazoa > Chordata > Mammalia > Rodentia > Cricetidae > Onychomys > Onychomys torridus. The sequence continues at coordinate 61,313,341 of NC_050449.1, read as the reverse complement.
CTCGGGAGGCAGAGTCAGGTGGATCTTTGTGAGTTTGAGGCCAGCCTGGTCTACAGAGCAAGATCCAGCAAAGGCTCAAAGCTACACAGAGAAACCCTGTCTCAAAAAATAAAAAAAAAAGAAAGAAAAAAAGAAAAAAAATATGGGGGGTCCTGGACCGCCCTCATCAGAAGACATTAGTGGATGGGAAAGCGAGAGACCTTGAGAGACAATGGCCAGAATGGAAAAAGGAGGAAGACATACAATCTTTGACTTTTGATGAGGATTATGGGGCCATGGGTTCTTTTTTATATTTTTTAGCTAGTACCACTGAGAACCCTTGATAAATTTGAGGGCAGGACCAGAGGGAGAGGAAATTATTTTCTGGTGGACTGCAGGACTGTACACTGATCTGGAGGGGGGAAATGATAGTGTCTGCGATAAATGGGGAGGAATCATAAGCTCTGGCTTTTGAAAAGGTTAGATGAGGAGATGGATAGCTGGACAACCCCACTCTTGTCTGTCCCGGAAGCAGGAACTAAGTGCCTAGAGGGGGACTTGATTGTGAGGTGGGGGGTTAGCTTGAATGTAAAGGAAAGAGAAAGGGATTATAAATTCCCTAAGGAGGAGGGGGGAAACTGAGCCTCTAGCGTGGGTGAAAGAGGATAACAGAGGGGATTAAAAATTACATCAATGCACGCCTGTAATCCCAGCACTCAGGAGGCAGAGGCAGGCAGATCTCTGAGTTTGAGGCCAGCCTGGTCTACAGAGTGAGTTCCAGGACAGCCAGAGCAACACAGAGAAACCCTCTCTTAAACCCCACCCCACCTCCAAAATTACACAAATACAAATTAGATGAAAACAACCAGGGGTATCCTATCCCTATTGAAAGACAGGGCGGGGGTGGGGGGCGGTGTCAACCTGGGTAGAAGTCATAATTATGGGTGGATTACTAGAACCTTGTGTGTCTCCTTGCAGCACTCCAGTCCACTCAGACAGAGAGATGGGTAGGTCATATCAGCTGGTTTGAGAACTGGGGACTATTAATCAAATTGTCATAGTCCTTGACCCATGGACCCAATTAAGGACAATTCTCTGAGACCACAAATGGTTTGTTTGGTGTAGTGGATCTACAGGAGGCATCCTGGGTATGCCTTCCAGAGTCTTGAGAATCTTTTTCTTCGAAAGGGAAAATCCCAGAAATAGGACAAAACATCAGCATTGCTGTCTAGTATTGCCACGGACTTCATCGACGTTCCAGCTCTATTTGGCCAAATCTTAGAGAAAGTTGTACAAGATTTTTCACCCTGTAGGAACAGTCCAGTTACTATAGACAGCCTTTTAACTTCTCAAAAAAATAGAGAAGTCTAGTGTCTTGTAGATTACTGATCTCCTAAACCAGTGGTTCTCAACCTTATTAATGGTGCAACCCTTTAATACAGTTCCTCATGTTGCTGTGACCCCCAACCATAAAATTATTTTCGTTACTATTTCATAACTGTAAGTTTGCTACTGTTATGAATCATAATTTAGTCTTTATTTTCCAATAGTATTAGGCGACCCCTGTGAAAGGGTCATTTTACCTCCCAGAGGGGTCATGACCCACATGTTGAGAACCACTGTCCTAAACTATCATAGGAAAAGAGGCTTATGGCCTCCAAAATCAAACTGCAATTTGTTGAAAAATGAGTAAGATGTCTGGAACATTTAATTAATGAGGATGTTGTAGAAGTCAGGCTATCAAGAAACAAGCACCACCACTTGGACAGTTGGAGAACTCAGCTTTAACATGCCAGCCGACTCAGCTGAGCTAACGGTCTTGAGAAGCCGGACCCAGGTCCACCATTCCTTTTACGTTCATTGCCGAGCTTTTCTGTTGTTGGTGGGTTTGAATTTTAGCCTATGTGACTGAATATTGTGAGCAGGACCTTTTCTGTAGCTATCATGCTTACAGAAATGGAAGTAATAAGGTTAAAGCCACTGCTTTGCGAGTGTCTGCTTCTCAAGCTAAAGAGGGTTTTTAGCTGATGTAGGAAGTCAGTGGGATTATGGAAGCAGAGTTCAACACACGTTTTTCTGAGCTGTAAGTGAAGAAAATTTTTCCCTCATTATAATCCTATTCTGGTGCCCTGATGCCTTCACAGGCATCAATTCCTAGGTCCTCTTGCCCAAAAGTTGATGAACTAACATCTGAAGCTTGATGGTTCCATATGGGAAGAGACAAATCAGACAGAAATGGTGGGGATACAGGGACCAAACAGGAGTACTATAAAAAGCCAGAAAGCATGGGGCGAGCCCCGCCTAGTGGGAGGAGCCAGGATGCCCAACTCCAGCTGTTGCTCTGATAAGGCCAGGAGTCAGCTAGTTCTTATTTCCTCTTTGGAACCTGTCCTCTTCTCTCCTGGACCATATCCCTGGCTACCCCTGACTTGTACATACAGAGGCAACGTTTTTCGTTTAGGAAAAGACGGATGCTTCCTCTCTCTGCAGTTACAGGGCTAGTCCTTCTGCTTTGTACATTAGTGCAGCCAGGGAGTCTGTGTCATCTGTCATATGCCTGGACAATTGTTGGTTGAAGGTGGTTGATGAAGCAATGTCCCCTACTCCAGCCATAATCCCCAACTCAACCAATAATGGTATGGATTGGATGGGCCAGGGGAAAGGCCAAGGTTTGGTTACTGGGGGTTATGTCCCAATGAGAAAGGCAAGGTGTAGGTACCTGTCCAGTGATTAGGTAAACTTAAGTAAGCATCTATTCCATATACGAAAGAGTCCTTGGTGATGGGGGGCGGGGTGAAGGGCTATTTGTGGAGGGAGGATGTCCAAGGCATTGATTGTCGTGGGTTTGGTCACATTGGTCACTGATCAGTTCTATAGCCTGTGTTTCCTTTTTCATTGTAACCCATGGAGGAGGAGCCCTTCAAGATAATTCAGTTCTCCTTCTGACAGGTTTTAACATGGTGGGGTCTGTCAGCGACCCCTTTGTGATTACATTTTTCTGTGGTACTGGTATGGTCAAATATCAAGGAGTTTCTATGTATAAACAAATAAGTCTTTTGTCACATGGGGCTAATTTTGCCAGGAGGTAGTGAGCTATGCTTAGGATCTTCTGGTACAGGAGAGGATCTAGATCATAAGCCTTGTTTAATTTGAGTCAGAGTAAGGGTGAGTAGGTTGGGCTAGTGTTTCAACAGATGGGGCCTGAAATGTAAGGGTAGGTCTGATCAGGAAAATCCCAACATTGTGTTTTAATCTCTCCCACCCAGGATACTTTCCCATATTTGCAATAGGGGAAGACATCATAACATCTGTTTGGTGTGTGGGGGTGGGCAGAGATACAGGGGATGGTGGCAATGCCATCATCTGATTTAGGGTTAGGGATGGGGACAAGCTCATCAGGAGGAACTAGCTTAGGAGCATGAGCAGGCTCCTTAGGTGGGATAGCAGAATAGCAGGTACTCTGGCTGGGGCCCTGTGATGGAGTTCTGCCTCTTATGAGTACATACAATAATAGATGGGATTCACATATCAAGATCATTGTCTCAGAGTGAGAGATGGTATTCACGGCAAGCAAAAGGTGGGTAAGGGATGTGACCTAGTACCATAGAGTTTAACAAGACAGGTTATTATTTAAAAAAAAAAAAGTGGGGCTAGAGAGATGACTCAGTGGTTAAGAGCACTGGCTGTCCTTCCAGAAGTCCTGAGTTCAATTCCCATCAACCACATGGTGTCTCACAACCATCTATAATGGGGTCCCATGCTTTCTTCTGGTGTGCAGGCATACATGCAGACAGAGCACTCATATACATAAATATTTTTTAAAAAGTAAAGGGAAACAAGTAATCCTCCTGAATAGACTAATCAAATTTATAATTAAAAAAAAAATAAAAACCAAAACAACAACAACAAAAAAAAAACAAGGTTAGGACAATCTTTTGTGTCTGGTTGCAGTCACTGGAAATTGTTGCAGTCAGGAAAGTTAACATTACCACAAGTCCCAATGAAACACAATGGCATCGTGACCCTAATTCCCAAGTGTCCCTCTTTGAAATCCTCAGGCTTCTGCCGTGTGTAGACCAGGTGACTTCCAGGTTTGTGCCAGAAGCGAGGGTGAAGAAATTCCTCAAGCTTCAACCACGCACAGATTGGCAAATTTCTGGTGTGGCCAAAGCAAAGCTGAAGATCTTAGAATGGCTCCATTGCTTATAGAAAGTGACCCAGAGAGGTTGGTCAGGGTAGACTCTCATAGTCCGAGGCTCCTGCTATTCCAGGGCGCTGCCTCTTTAATGTGTGATGGATCCATGGAATGACACCTGCAACTTTAACAGCAGTGGAAATAACCAGAATCACCATGTGAGGACCTTTCCAACTGGATTGGAGGGGGTTATTTTTTCCAGTTCTTTTTTTTTTTTTTAAACCCAGAATGTTTCCTAGTTGGTGGGTATGTGCCCAATTTCCTAAGAGAATCAGGGACCTTTCTAGGGTCTCCAAGGTGATGTGGCAGAGGGTTTTTCCTAGAGCCTGGAAGTGTCAGGACTTCTCCAGGCCAGCTACCTGCCAGAGGTCTCCTTCTAGTTCTCCTATTACAAGAGAGGTCTCCCCTATCGGTTTGCAAAAGAAGAACAACCTGAAGATTCCAGAGTACATCAGGTTCAGAATAGGGCTTGGTGTAACATAACCCAAGGCAACTGGGGATCCTGGTGAAGCTTGGCTAAAATAGTCTTGAGGGTCTAGTTCACATGTTCAACTATCCCTGAACTTTGGGAGCTATAAACAGTATGGAGCTGAGTTTATCTCCAAAGTCTTGGTCAGAATATAAACTATTGGTGACAAAAATACAGACCCAGTGTCAGCCCTATCATGAGGTGCAGTCTTATCAGGGAACGCTCTCTCTCAGCAGAGCCTCGGCCAACTCCTATGCTCTTTTGGTGCATGTGGGAAAGGCTTCAACCCATCCTGAATAGGTTCAAACTAATAGCAACAGGCATCTCTCTGTAGCCTCTACAAGGCTTGACATCGGTGAAGTTGACCTTTATGTATTTGAGAGGAATCCCTCCTGTTGCCTAAAACCCACAATCAGGCCTAGGCCCTCGGCTGGCCTTGTTTTGTGTACATGCCACACATCTAGCACTGATTTGGGAACATGGTATGTGTGTGGGGAGGGGGGTTTGGAGGGGGAGAAGCTTAGGTACACAATAGGTTTTCCACAGCAGTTTTTCCAAGGTGAGTCATTTCATGGCATTGGGTCTCCACCATGTTAGAAAAGAGTGTCTGGTCTGGTAGCTTCCATCAGGCCCCTGTTAGCTTAATCCCACCTTCATCCATGGCCCATTGGTCTTCTTCCTTGGTATATTTTGGAGAAAGGGGCAATCCTGGTGCCAGTGGGACCTTGGAAGCTAGCTCCCCGCGTGTAGAGGAGTTTGACTCGCTGCCAGTCCTCTTGGCTGACTGATCAGCTGGCTGGTTTCCTTTGCTGGCAGGCTCAGTCCCTTTTGGGTGTCCTTTTGCAGAACATGACTGCCACCTGCAAAGGGCTTCCAGGTGGCCATTGAAAGCTGAGAAATGTCTTCTTTGTTTCAGAATTTCACCTCTGCTGTGAGAAGTCCTCTCCATAGGAATGGCCCTGTGCACGTGCATGCTGGCAAAGGCATGCGTTGAGTCTGTATAAATATTGGCTGGCTTCCCTCCAGTGTAGCTTAGTGCTTGAATGCATGTCCAGAAGCCCAGCCCCTTGTACTACTCGCCCCCGTGGTAGGACCCTTGCTTTTACTCTCTTGCCTGTCAATCAATATGAGCAGCACAGCAGGGATGCGCTCTGGCTGGTTTGGGCTAGGTGGGCTGCGGTGGTGAGAACAAGGGCAATGGTCTTTCTTGGAAGGGAAAGCGATCGGGGACCCTACAGAAATGAAAGTAAATGGCCTCATTATTACAAGGTGTTGGCCATCATCGTCGGCTACTCCGGGTCTTTGGTACCTGCATGTCATTTTTGGATGGTGGCTTTTGTTTTTTAGGGCTGTTTGTTGTTTTCTAGCTCTGCAGAATGCTAGAATTTTGATGTGAGTTGCCTTGACTCTGCAGAGCACTTTCAGTGCCCCTGTCTCTACAGCAGAGGATGAGCTGGGGGCGGTCTTTCCATCTCCCCAGTGTCTTTTTCCTCAGTGTTCTGGTTTTTACTATAGAGGTCATTCACATCTTTGGTTAAGCTTATCCTCATGTTTAATTTTTAACCCTTTAAACAATCTATTGTGAATGGGTTTCCTCTCTTGGAAGCTGATCATCGCCGTACAAAAAAAAAACTGTTGATTTTTGGACATTGATTCTACATCCTGTTTTGTTGGAAGTGTTGATGCATGCTAAGTTTTCTCGTGGACTCTTTTCAGATTAAATAGAAGGTCATGTCATCTGCACACAGAGAAAACATCACATCTCCTCCCCTTTCCATGTGTATCTCCTTCGATTCTCTTATTGCTCCAGTTAGAACTTGGGGCAGCATACTAAGAGCCAAGAGAGGACCCACCTGAACTACTACTTTCTGAAGTACTGTGACCAAATGACTAACAGGAAGCAACTTAAAGGAGGAAGAGCTTGTTGGGGTTCACAGATAGGTGGCAGCGGGAGCATAGGCAGCTTGCTCACACCTAAGAAGGCCATGGGGATAAGACAGGGCCTGAAAAGGCCATAAACAGCCCATGTGGCTTGACTTATTGAGGTCTCCCATGGTAGCTCCCATGCAGCTGTAGGGCTCGTGAAGGAAGCTATCCTTACAAGATGCAACAGTGCTTTGTCTCGTTCCTGATTTTATTTTATTTTTTAATCTTTATGCTTATGGGTGTTTCACTTGCATGCATGTTTATGGATCACGTGTGTGCAGTGCTCACAAAGACCAGAAGAGGAGACCTTGATCCCCTGGGGCTGGAGTTGCAGATGGTTGTAAGCCACCATGTGGCTACTGGGAATGGAACCCAGATCTTCTGGAAGAGTAGCCAGTGCCCTTAACCACTGAGCCATCTCCCCAGCCTGTTGCTCCTGATTTTAGAGCACCCAGTCTTTCCCCATTTGGTATAATGTTGGCTATAAGTTTGTCCCATAACAGCCTCTGTTAGTTGGCATATGTTCTTTCTATTTCTAGCTTCTTTGGGGCTTTTATCATGAGGCTTGTTGAGCTTTACCAAAGGCCTTTTCTGCGTCTATTGAGATGATTTCTGTTCATAACTATTTTGTCACATTGATTGGTCTGCAAATGTTGAACCATCCTTGTGTCTGGAATGAGACCAACTTGGACTGGTGTATTAATTTCTTAGTGCATTCTTGAATTTGGTTTCTAGTTGATTGAATTTTTTTCTGTCCATATTCATCAGGAAACTGGTCTGCAGTTTTCTTTTTTTGGTACGTCCTTATCCACTGTTATGGAAGGGGGCGGGTCTTTCCCTTTCTGTTTTCAGAACGGTTTGAAGAACACTGATGTTAGTTGTTCCTTCGTTGAAGGCCCGCTAGAGGTGGGCAGTGGCGCTCCTAACCTGGGCTGCTTCTCTCGGATGGGCCATGGCTCCCATGGTTGCAGTGCACTGCTTCTCAGGGAACTGCTTACATTGTTGGCACACGCTTGATCTAACTGTGATAGGCCACATGTACCTTGAAAATCATCCATTTCTTCTAGATTTTTCAGGTTTTTTTTTCCCCAACCCCTGTGAATGTATGTTTCCAAAGTGTTCCCCAATAGTGCCTTGGATTTCACTGGGATCTGTTGTAAACCCCCTTTTAAACTTTAATTTTATAAATTTGGGTCTTCTCTTCTTTGGTTATACTGGCTAGGGAACTGTTGGTCATAACTGGCTTTATTCTAAAAAGCCAACATTTTAAAATCATTTTTTGGATTTTTTTTTGTTTGGTTTTCATTCATTTCTGCCCTGATTTTTATCAATTCTTGTCATCTGCAGTTCCTACTAGTGAGACAAGATTTGAAGAATGTCAAGCTGGCATTTTCTCTGTCCCAGTGCCTCTGAATTTGGGAACTGGCATCATGAGTTTTGGGAAGATTCATGTTACCTTGCTGTGTTGGTTGGTTTTTGTCAAATTGACCTTGGGAAGAGGGACCCTCAGTTTAGGAAATGTGTCCATTGGATTGGCCTGAGGACTTGTCCGTCTGTAGGGCATTTTCCTAATTTGCTGATTAATGTGGACCGGCCCCGTCCACTGTTGCCAGGTCCACCTCTAGGCAGATAGCACATGAAAAAAGGCGCTGAACAAGCTGGGGAAACAAGCATTCCTTCCTGGCCTCTGCTTCAGCTCTCTTCCAGGCTCCTGCGTTCAGGTTATGGCCTTAGCTTCCTTCAGTGATGGACTGTGCTGAGGGTGAGGTAGAATACAGGCAGACAGGAAGAGCAGGGGCCTGCCCCTTTTTTGTTGTTGTTTTGTTTGTTTTCAATACAGGGTTTCTCTGTGTGGCTCTGCCCATCCTGGAACTCATGCACTAGGCCAGGCTGACCTCGAACCCAGAGATCTGCCTGCCTCTGCCTAGGAATGAAGGCCTATGACAGACCTGGCAGGAGCTGGTTTCTCAAATGGCTGCTCCTTGTTCCCAGGAAACGCTGTGGCAGAAAAACAGTGGCAAAGAAAAAGCCTGCCCAGGGGTAGATACCTGGGTGGGATGGGGAGGGGAAATAGGAGGAGTCAGGGGCCTTAAAAAACACCGTCCAACCAACTCAGAGCCCATTCGGCAGGCTTCCCGCTGTGGGACCTCTCCCTTCCTAAAGGGAGCTGTGTGTGCTGTTGCTCTTGCTTTCTCTGAACTGGACAGCTGACTCTTTGCCCGTCTCCCAGAATGAATGGCTGTCACTCTGCCACCCACCCCACCATTACAAACCATCCCCCCCCAAGCTGCTTTCAGCCAGTGTTTTGTCACAAAGACAAAAAGCAAATGAAGACATGGGTTTTTTTCATGCCTACAATTCTGTTTCACCATGTGTGCATCTGTTGTTTTGGATAGCTACTGGCACCAGAGTCACGGCACCCAACTCCAATGACACTCAGTTGATGAAGTCTGCTCCCAGACACAAAGGTGGGACCACTTTTCCCTGTGTAATCCAGTCCTGAGCTTCCTAAGGCAGTCTCTCGCCCTGGTGCTCAGTCGTGCTGCGCTCATCCCCTTAGGCTAGCTTAGTTTTAGGTTCCCTCTCAAGACAGCCACAGGCCACAACCCTCTGAGATGGGGAAACCCCACTTCGGACCCGGGCTGTGGGAGAAGCCACAAGTGGCACTGGGTTCAGCTCACCTTTCTTCTCAGTACGTCATCCTTGTACTTGTTGCGTACGTGTTTTAACTGTCCTGCGACCCCCTTCTGTGAATTCCCCAAGCCCCTCTCCTGATTTTTATTTTTTAATCTACTTGAGACAGTGTCTGTCTGTGTAGCCCTGGCTGGCCTCGAGCTCTCTATGTAGACCAGGCTGGCCTCGAACTCACAGAGATTTTCCTGCCTCTATCTCCCACGTGTTGGGATTAAAGGTGTACACCACAAAGCCAGCCTACTACCCCCATCGTTCAGAAGTTTTTATTTTACCCTTCTCCAGTATCCTAACCCTTCTCTTTCCTGGGTCATGTCCTGGACATGATGGTCCTGGAAGGAATGAAGATATTCTGAAAAGATTTGTGTGTCCTTCCCGTTAGCTATCAAACTATTGAAACAGTGGTCCCCAAGAAACTGGAATTTCCCCCAGAATCTTGAGTTGTCATTACTGGGAAAACAGGTTCCCTTTGGGGGATTTTTAGTCTTACTAAAAGGATTTTAAAATGGGCTCAAAATGAAACCCAAAGAAATTTTTATTAGAGCTTAAGAGAAAAACAGTTCAGCCTAGTTGAAAATCCCAGCAGCTTCCAGGAGATGGAGAGAAAGTCATGCCTTTCAAGTCAGGTGCGGACTACAAACAGCTTGTTAAGAAAGGAGAAAGCATGCCCAAGAGTGAGTGTGAGCTAGTGAGCTGAGGAACGAGCCCCCAAAGCAACTGGCCTTTATCTCCCCTGACCCCCGCATGCTTGCTTGCTGTTGATACAGCCTCTCCGCTGCTGTTTCTGTTTCTGGGGCTTTCTTTCCTGCATGTTCAGCCTTCAGCTGCCAGTCTGGCTGCTTTTGAATGTTAATCTTGACATAGTTTCTTTTCAGTTTCTGCTCTCCTGTCTCACTGAGAGAAGAAAAAGGCTGAAGTCCTGGTACCAACAAGAAGCAGGATGTGGTCTCCGGGATACAGATTGACACAGTTTTGACAACTTTTCAGACACCCTTGTAAGAGAACTATAGTCGAGATAGAAATGTGGTCAGTGGTGAGCCGGACCACACCCTGCCCTGGACCTGCCTCACTCTGCCTGCCTCCTGCTTCCTGTTTTTGTTGTGGAGTTCTCATGGAGAGAGATGGGACATGGAGGCTTTCAGCCAGGAAACAGCCCTGGCTCAGCAGAGTCACATCCAAAGCCCAGCATAGCAGAGCATGCTTCTATACCCTTCGTCAGTTTTCTCAACATCTTTATCTTTTTGTCTCCTTTCTGTGGTAACATACATTCTGACTCAGTGATCTATGTTACAGGGTCCTGACAGAATCATGCATGAGTCATGGATACTGATTCCCTGATTCCTCCACATCACCTTCCTTTTGTTCTGGAAGGCCCTTATCACGTTTTAACACAGGCTTCTGTCAGAACCCTGAAGAAGGCTGGGGGGCGGGGGGCAGGCCACTGGAACTCTTTCTTTGTTCCTCTCCTCAATGTGGCCACCCGGAATCAATCTTTTCTTGTGTTCCACTTCTTACCTGTCTCTTGAGTTGGTCTTTTGAAGACAGGCACTGAGCACAACTTGTCACACTGCCGGGGCCCATTGTCTGACTACAGCAACTCTGGTAACAATTTTGGCAAGTGACGACCAGAAGAAAAACACCCATTTTGATGTCAGTCACTAGCAGCAAGCTGACCCAGGATGGAGATGGGAATAAGTGACCCAGACAGCTACTGAAGTCATTTTAGTTCGGGACCCCTCGCACTCCAGCTGGCATCATCTGGTTTCCCCTCTATTGGCGAAAGCAGAAGTGTGAGTATTTGAACTTTGTTTTGGACGCTTGAGAAATTGACTCTGGGTCACTTGCCCCCTCATCAGAACACCAAAGGCTTTGTTTTCCTTTCCTTGGGCAGAAGAAGGCGGTGGGGTGGGGGGATTTCTAATCCTTTGAGTGACTTCCATTTGTGACTCAGCTTTGCCTTCCAGAGTCCTCTGAGCCACTGAACTTTTGTTGAACTATCTGGGCTGTTGCATCCCTTCCAGGACAGGTCTTGGCAATTCAGAAGCTCTTTTTGAACCCATTTTGAGTTCCTTTATACTCTTCATGAAGTGCGTTGATCTTCTGCGGCTCTGTTGAGCCATGGAGGTTCTGGTGAACCATTAAGCAACAGGAAATCAAGGGTGTGGAGGAGGTCTCTGGTGGGGCCTGTTCCTTTTTCCCCTTAGTTCCTAGAACATAAACAAGCAGTCCATGCTGAATCTTAGTAATTCGGTTGCACTATGCCAAACTGACAGAAAGTCAGAACAGCTCCCCTCTGCTGTGGAAGTAGAAGCTGTCACCCTGGTCTCCTTGGGCTCTGGGGATTCCCTCTTTGCTGATGGAGATAGAAATTGGGAGGAAAGCCAGGTGACCAAGAGCCCAGGGCACCTTCATTCCTCCATGTGCAGACCAAGTCAGTGTCGATGCCTTTGTTTTATGTCTTTAACACGGTGGAGAATTGCGTCTATCTTTGTATGTATGGCTTTTCTATACTTGTAGGCAAACTTCTTATTAGAGGATATCACTTTTGGCAAGGATGTCCTTGCTGACTTTTGACCCAACAGTCTCCGGTCTTTGAGCCGCCTGCATGCATGCTGTGAAGGTTGCCTGTAGGTTAACCATAGCTCGTTTAAGTTTGAACAGCTCAAACTCAAGTCCTGCATCCTCAGATGCCATCTATATTGCTTCTTCACATTGCTCTTGGTCTTGGATTAGTTGTCCTTGAACCATTGCTGAGGATTCCGGTGCCAGCACAATTGTCTCTGTGGGTTTTCCTTGTCCAGAAGCATCTTGCTTTCTTCTTAATTGTTTCTTTGGACTCATCACTTCCTAAAGGTGAGATTGTGGAGCGATGTTTTGTCTAATGAGTGGGAGGGAGGAGGCCCACACGAGGCATCCACTTTCACAGGTGTCATCGACCCTTTCTGTTCTCATCCTGAAATAAGCTTGGAGGCTGTGTACATCACCAGGTACAGGAGGAGGCCCAGCAAGGGAACACTTTATCTTGCGAGATTCAATGTTACTTCTTATTGGAGTATTAATCACGGACTGTCTCATCGATTCTTCTCTTTCTCATGTTGGCCACTTTACGCGGGCTTGTGGAGTTGCCCGAAACTATGCATTCATGTCCTAGTCATTTAAGAGCTTTAATAAATGGAAAGTTCCTCCATGTTCCCTGTAGGGAGCTGCCATTCTAAGATGGCACCGACTTCCTGACAGCTTTGCTGTAAACAACTCCATATTTGGCTGTGCTTGCTGGGCTGCGCGCCTCGAGGCTTGCACATGCGTGTATATGGTAATTTGGCTTTATGTCCTCAGCCTATCCTGTGGCTCCCCGTGCTTGCATTCTGGCAGGATCCAATCACAGACTGACCCGTTCTCTTGGTTCCCTATATAAGCAGCTGCCTTTTGGTTCTTGGGGCCCCTCACCTCCTGCTCTCCCTCAATCAAGAAGTGCTCCAATAAAGTGTGATCTGAGAAGAATCCTCGAATGGTGGTCGTTCTTCCTCGCTGGTCGAGGAGCTCGCCGCAGTTCCCTTTTCTAGAGCTTGAACTGTGTTCATAAAAGCACCGGTGGTGCTCCCTACACCTGGCAGCCTCGCTGCCCTTGCCAACCTACCCTCTAGGCTTCCACTGTTAGAAATGAGTTCATCTCAGCACATGATGCAACTGAGAAATGGTTTAGCTATGGAATTCAATCCTGTTTTGTCCAGATCCAGCAACACACACAAAAATTTGCTCCTAGACTGTGGCATGTGAGCCACTGGGCTTCCGATCTAAATGTTTCGGTGAACAGGTCTAGGTCCACTGGCAGCAGTGGGTGCCCTGGTTTCACAGTTGAGAAAAGCACATTGAATCAGTGTGATATCTGTGGTCTTGGTATACTACAAATGTGATACTCCGAGAGTTATTTTGGTCATAAGCACTCAGGATCCACGGGACTGTGGGGAACTTGTCTGGGCTTCTCTCGGCTTGTCTTCCAGTCACCTGAACAGAGAATCAGGATGACCATCTCCTATGACGGTGCATCCAGTCTCGCTTCTACTGAGATCTTGTCAGAATAGCAATAAAGGTCCATTAAAACACACACACACACACACACACACACACACACAAAAAAAAAAAAAAAAAAAAAAAAAAAAAAAAAAAAAAAAAAAACCTCATTTGGGTCAGAGTAGAATCTCTGGCCTGGGTGGACATATAACATTCTAGTTGGGCAGATCAATCACCTGGCTGAAAGACCACACCAAGGAAGGAGTAGGAAGAAGAATCATTTCTTTAATGGGATAATGTACTTTTCCTTCCCATAATTGCTGCCCCTAGCAGAGTAGCTTAGTGGACCACAACCATACAGCTCTGTAAGTTGGCCAGCTCTTCTAAATTATTCAGAAAATTCCTCCATTCCTGCTATCTCTCTCTCTTCTAAGCATTATCTCCCTAACACTGGGGCTGCACCACCATTTGGGGCTTCCTTACTCTTGTTCTGAAACTCCCCCTCTCTACCTTACACTGCTTGTCCACTGCATGCCTGACCTCCATGCTGGCCTAAACAGTGTGACTTTCCCCCTCGGCCCCCATTCTCCTCCTCTGGGCTATACAGCTTGCCCACCCTGGGGGTTTTCTTTTAAACTCTACTAAAATCATGTGTCCACTCCCATTTGTGTCCATTCTTAAGTTCTGTATTAACAGATCAAGCATCCCAAGAGGGGACCCCAATTCTCCCTGTAGTGTCTGGTGACCACAAAGAGACCCTGAAATTCTACTAATTGTGTACCCATGAAAATACTGCTTATATTATCTGGAGCCCTCTGGGGAGAGTTCTAGTTGACAGTCCTTTACACTTAGGATTGCTCGCAGATGAGAGTGGGGTAAACTTCATCTGCCCCTGGAGGGGTTGAACACAACTTAGCTACAAACCTCCAGCCATTTTACTTGTAAACTCACTATCTATGCACCAAAATTACTATTCTTGTCCTGTCTAATTGTGTGTGTGTGTGTGTGTGTGTGTGTGTGTGTGTGTGTGTGTGTTTGGTTGGTTGTTTTGCGGGGACAACATTTGGGTTGCATTAAAGTCTAGGAGCCATTGCTTATGTCTGGTTTGTCTCTTCCTTTTCTTTGGTTTTCCGAGACAGGGTCTGTCTGTGTAGCCCTGGCTGTCTTAGAACTCTCTCTGTAGACCAGGCTGGCCTCGAACTCACAGAGATCCTCCTGCCTCTGCCTCCGGAGTACTGGGATTAAAGGCATGTGCCACCCCACTGCCCGGCTGCCTTTGTTTTTTTTGTTTTGGTTTTTTGGTTTTGTTTTAAGTTAACAAAAAATGGAGGAATTTAACTGTAGAATTTGAGAGTAAAGAAAAGCTGGTTATAGAGGATTTCAGCTCAGTCAAACCTAACTAAAACGTGAACTAAATGTTATTAAAATGTTAATTGGATTTCCTTTCAGGAAGGGGCACTTTGAGTCTGGCACTTTCAAATGTTATTTCTGGAAAGTAAGGCTAAGAAAAAATTCTTGTTGAAGGATTTATAAGAAAGATGGCTAAAACTGTTTAAAGGATGTTTGGATTTTAAGCTTTTATTAGATGCTCAGAAGTTTCTAAGCTGCTTTTTGCTAGATAAATACAATGTAAATTTAAAAGATTAATTTTAGGTTTAATCTATATGTATAGATAGTTTTTTGCATTATTTCTGGACTTGAATCCATATGGCATTTACATGTTTTGTCTTGTTAGGCTGGTTTTGCCTTTGTATTAGAATAATAAATTTTTCAGAAACATAATTCATTGCCAATAGATAATACATTTTATTTTTAATAATGTTAAAGGATTGGATATTTTAAAACGTAATGTGTGTGTACATTGTAATATTATAAAGATTTTGATTTTTTATTTTCTGATTTAGTAGGGGTATTGACTATGTCAGAAACTTTTTTTTTATGTCATTAGGTATGTTGTATGTGCATCACAAGCATATCTGGTGCAATGGAGGCCCAAAGAGGGCACTGGAGCTTCTAAAATGAATTACAGGTGTTTAGAAGTGGGTGTTTAGAGTCAAACCTACGTCCTCTGGAAGAACAGCCATCTCTCCAGCCTTGAGAAACTATCTCTTAACAAAATCAAGATTCATTTGCATATGTTAAAACCTTTTATATAAACACTTCATAAGCAGCCATTTTAAAGTAATTTTGGTACAGTTTATGCCCTATGTTGGTGATCCTCGACCTTCCTAAAACTGCGACCCTTTAACACAGTTCTGGGTACTCGTATGTGGACATCTCTGCATGTGGGCAGACTGGCCTGGAGACAGAGGAGCAGTGTCTCAGTTCTGAAGACCACAGAAATATGTGGTTTCCAATGGTCTTATGCGACCCCTGTAAGGGCTGCAACCCACCAGTTGAGAATCAGCCCTGGGGAGGCAGGCAGATATCTGTGAGTTAGGCCACCCTGAGTTCCAGGACATCCAGGGCTATGTGGAGAGATGCTGTTTCAAAAACAAAAACAAAAACAAACAAAAAAACTATGTACCTCTGACTAAAAATACGTAGACTTTACTTACAGAATTACTTTATTTTAATTACTATTGATTTAATTAATTACTTTACAGAATTAAAGACATTCATTACATGCACAGTGACCAGTAAGTGCTCTATTTTACACAGTATGTGCTGTAGCTAGAGTGCTGAAATATAAAATGGCCAATGAAATTCTTTTGAAATGTACATCCATCTATTGGTTTGTGTTCCCGGGTAGGGGTGGGTATGAGTGTGGGTGTACGGATGTCACGGCACCTGAGGGGGCCAGAGGACAGCTTGCAAGAGGGTCATTCCTTCTACCACGTGCATTTGGGGGATTGAACTTGGGTCCTCAGGCTTGGTGGCAGGGGCCTTTATCTGCTGAGCCATCATCTCACCTGCCCTCTAAATAAATCTTTGTGTAATCTTGCTTTTCTCCTGTGATAGTATTCTGACTCGCCCCTTGGAAATCTGCCCCCGCCCCCATTCCCTCGAGGTGTGCACCCCCTGACCCCTCAGCTCCCCCCTCTTTCTGTCTCCCTCTTTCCCTATCTTTGTTTTTATCTAATAAACTTCTTTCCATGTGGATACAGTGCCTGGGGCATGAGCGACCTCGCACCTCCACTGGCCTCCACCGATGCATCTGCTTGGCATGTATTCCCCCTCACAAGTGGGATACCCTGGCCTGACCAGCTGGAGTCCTCGTGTACAATACCACATCCTGGGCTCTAGAGTATCACCCTTTTGACATTGTGACAAAGTCATCTATGAAGTTCATAGTTCAAAACTGCACAATTCAAAAATATGTGCTCCCCCCCCCCCACACACACACACACAATCTCGTAATGTTTCAAGTTTACTATTTTGTGTGGGGTCCCATTCATATTTATCCTGGGCTGTATGTGGCCCATGGGCTACAGGTTGGGCATGCCACACGCTAAATTGCTTGCCCATCAGTAAATTTATTTTTAGCTTTTCAAGAAACAGACAAATGGGGGTGGAGAGATGGCCTGGTGGGCACTGGCTGTTCTTCCAGAGGACCCGTGTTCAATTTCCTGTACCCACATAGGAGTTTCAGTCCCAGTGGAATCATACACCCTCTTTTGGCCCCTGTGGGCAACAGGCACACACTGGTGCACAGTACATTCAGCCAAAACACCTATACACATAAACATAAAAAGTGGTATTCTGAGGTGACCACACCAGTATGCATCACAAGCAGCGTTCTGAACTCACAGTTCTCACGGTTCCAGCCGACATTTGCTGCCTCCTTCATTCCCAGGTGAAAATTCTCAAGATGTAGACAAAAGGAGTCCTATCACGCTTTCTAGACAAACCAGAGAGACTGTGCACTCAAGGTCATACTTGGAGGTCTCTAGCACATGGAGAACTGTGGAGACCAGAGGAAACCAGACAAATCTGGAGAATGGAGCAGGCCATCATCTCTTCAAAAAGCCAGTATCAACGAGGGAGGAAGAGGCAGGCAGACCTCTGAGTTTGAGGCCAGCCTGATCTACACAGCAAATTCCAGGCTAGCCAGGGCTACACTAGTGAGACCCTGTCTCCAAAAAGTCAATATATTTTTAAAAGGAGATTCTCCTAGGTTAGAAGAAGCTAGAGAGACATTTCGGGCAAAGCATGGGCCTTAACCAGATCCTAATTTCATGAGAGAGGAGCTTTAACAGACACGTTGGGAAGACACAAAACAAATGTAGCACAATAGTAGCCACTATTGAAGCCTGCTATTGGGACCCACTCACTGTTCCTTGTACTATTCTTGTGTGTTTGAAATCTCACTAGTGAAAAAGCCCCATTTGGAACAAGACAAATGCCCCTATGAGTAAGTGTGTCCTGCCAAGCAGAAATAAGGTATATTAGACAGACTGACGAGATGGCTCTAGGGTAAAGGCACTTGCTGCACAAGTTGGATCCCTGGAACCCACTTGTGGAACTCCACACAGTTGCCTTCATGCTCCTATACACAATTAAAAAAAAAGCCGGGCGGTGGTAGTGCACGCCTTTGATCCCAGTACTGAGGAGGGGCAGTGGGGGCAGACCTCTGTAATTTAAGGCCAGCCTCATCTACAAAGCAAGTTCCAGGACCATCAGGGCTAGACCTGTAGCCCTCTCTCAGGAAAAAATAAAGGCAAGACAAAACCAGGCCTCTGGACAATCAGTTTAGTAATCTGCGCTTTGTCATGTTTCCCTTGGCCAGGAATGCCCACCTCATTGTTGGTGACAACCTTACTGTAGCCCACAGGATAAACACTGTGCCCTGGAGCCGGGTGGTGGTGGTGGTGGTGGTGGTTGTGGTGGTGGTGGTGGTGGTGCACATCTTTTATCCCAGCATTCTACGGGCAGAGGTAGATGGATCTCTTGAGGCGAGCCTGGTCTACAGAGCTACACGGAGACACCCTGTCTAGAAAAGCCAAAACCAAACAGAAACATTGCACACTGGTCCTCCTACCGTTCAACTCTGACAATAGGCTCCAGAAAGAAGTGCTCTTTCCTCTTCTGAGCCGAGTGCTTGTGCTTGTGCTTGTGCTTGTGCTTGTGCTTGTGCTTGTGCTTGTGCGTGCGTGCGTGTGTGTGTGTGTGTGTGTGTGTGTGTGTGTGTGTGTGCTCATCGATGGTGGGAAGGGTTGAGGTCCCCGTTGGGTGTCTTCCCCAGTCACTTTCCACATTATTTTTTGAGAGTGGTTCTTTCACTAACCCTGCAACTTGATGCTTTGTCTAAACAAGCTGGCTAATGAGCCCCAGGGATCTGCCTGGGAGCCACGGACACACCTGTTTTGTTTTGTGTGTGTGTGGTGGTTTTTTTTTTTTTTTTTTTTTTTTTTTGGTTTTTTTTCTTTGTTTGTTTTTGTTTTTAAACACCGATGCTGGGGCCTCAAAGTCCGGGCCTCAGGGC
Organism: Onychomys torridus; assembly: GCF_903995425.1. NCBI lineage: Eukaryota > Metazoa > Chordata > Mammalia > Rodentia > Cricetidae > Onychomys > Onychomys torridus. The sequence continues at coordinate 61,294,645 of NC_050449.1, read as the reverse complement.
TTGCACAGCCAGCACTTTACTGAGACGTCTCCGTCACCCCTAGGAGAAGGTTTTCGAGCGCCTCCTACATCATCAGAGCTCAGCGGTCTTGCTTGGAGTGCACAGTCTAAAGCTTTCACACTGAACACACATCCCATCCCACGAAGCCTTCAGCTCACAACTCCCTACTTTTGTTTGCTCTCCCTCCTGCCCAGCCTTCGGGACGTGGGGAGTGACTATGACTTCCCAGTAGCACTTGGCGTGTGTGCTCTTCCAGAGTGCGCATGCCTGTTTCCGCTGCTGACTGCATCAATGACATCCTCAAGTGGGAAGGGAAAGGGAGGATAGGAAACAGCTGTTTCGAGAGTGCATTTCCTGAAGCTGTGGGGATGGACAGTCTATGGAGACACAGGCTTCTTAGAAGTGGGACACACAAAGTCACCAGGTGCTGAGAAGCCATGAATCCTCCCTACGCGTAGCTGACATCAGTTCCGTCAGCTCAGCCAAGAATGTCCCTTTCTTAGACCGGGGAGCAGTTCTTGCTTCTTCCCTTAAAATGATCTACCTGCTCCCAGCACTCGGGAGGCAGAGACAGGAGGATCTCTGTGAGTTCAAGGCTGGCCTGGTCTACAAAATGAGTTTTTTGGGAAAAAAAAAATCTACCTGCACAAACCATTTGCCTGTGGCACAGTCCAGTCATTGAATTTGCATCTAGTCCGAATGCATGGCTCCTAAATGAAAGGTGAGCAGGGGGTACGAAGAGGAGAGTGTGTCAGGCTCTGGCTTCCTGCTTCCAGCCTTTGTCCTCAGCGATTCTGAAGGAAATCCCATATGCATAGCTGAAAATATAGCTTTGGAGGAAAAGGGCTTTCTCATATTATGGGGGCTGCGGGTTCTCAGTAACCCCATGGAAGAGTTTCTCTCTGGAGATTTTAAAATAAGATGCCCCCAAAATGGGAATCTGGAGGAGACAAACAGAAAACTGTGAGTAGCCTTTTTTGGGAAACGCCACTCATCTGGCAATAGTTGTAATGTGAGGACACAGACGTCCAAGTCCCTGCCGCCCTTTCCAGCACAGATCCAAACCCATCCTGTGCAAGGCCCAGATCTGAGAGGCGCTCGTGTGTAGCTCTTTTTGTAGGTCTAGCAGCGCCACCTGGTGGTGTATTTCGAAAATTGTGCTGGGAGGATGATGACCCCAGAGACAGCACAGAAGGAGAAGCAGGTGGTTTTAACAAGGAACCTTGGAAGAAGAGGCAAAGCAAGGTTTGTTCTTCCTTTCTTCCTTCCTTCTTCCCTCTCTCCCTCCCTCCCTCCCTCCCTCCTTCCGTTCCATTCTTCTTCTTCTTCTTCTTCTTCTTCTTCTTCTTCTTCTTCTTCTTCTTCTTCTTCTTCTTCTTCTTCTTCTTTTTTTCTCTCTCCTTCCATCCATCACTTCCTTGCTTGCTTGCTTGTTTTTTTTTAAGTACCCTAGTATCCTACTGATAATTAAGCTCAGGAGACACAGAGTTAAAATTCAAACAAAACCTTTTCCATTTCCCCTGTGGTGTCAGAAAGGATGCGATGTGTCTGAAAGAATGATACATTTGCACATTTGAGAGGGGCCATGTTTCATGTGCTCTCTATGAATAATGCTGTGCTGTGGCTTGGATCTGATGAACACAGTTTGCAGCCACATGACAGGTGGCATAGGAACCTCACACCTAGATCTGTGAGCCCTCCGCTCCCTTTGATGTCAGAAACACCTGATTAATAGAGCTGAGTAATAATACACTCTGATGACAGAGCAGCCAAAGAGCAGGGGTGGACCCTCCCATAATCGCTTCCCTCAGGCACATTTGTTCGAATGCAGTGGACAGCATGTCCCTCTGGCCCTCCCAAAAGAGGGTCATGTGAACGGCACTTGACAACGCCAGAGGCCTCAACAGTTTGATGCATTGCATCCCTCACCTCTCCCTCTCCCGCCTCCTCCTTTCCCCTCTCCCTCTCTCCCTCTGTCCCCAACCCTAAGGCTATATTTTCTCAGACTGGACAAAAGCTGGTGTCTATACCTCACATGCTGGTCTTAGTTCTGCTTCTTGGAGCTCCACAGACAGGCCATGTGGAAAAGCTGTGATTTGATCTCAAAAGTTTCCCCAAAAGAAACTGCTTCGAGGGATGGAGAGCACACATTGCCCTTCCAGAGGACCTGAGTTCAACTCCCAGCATCCATGTCAGGTGGTTCTTAACTGCCTGTAACGTCGGTTTCTGTGCATCCGACACCTTTAACCTGTTCAGGCAGACACACTCATGTGCATGTGCATGTGCGCACGTATGCGCGTGCACACACGCGTGCGCGCGCGCACACACACACACACACACACACACACACACACCCCTCACATATCATGAAAAATAAAATAAGAAATGCCACTGCTTGATCCCTCTCAGTAACCTGATAGTTTTCAGATCCGTCACTCTTCCTAACAGCCCTCCTCCATCTCAGCTGTCACTGGAAACTGGATGCACTGATCGGAGGGACATTAACCAGAGCGATAGAATGTGTAACCATCCAGATGTTGTGCACTACAACCAGAGAGAAAGGATATGTAACTATCCAGATGTTGTGCAATATACAACAAATGTGTATTTGAGAGAAATGTTGGGGCTAGAGAGATGGCTCAGGGAACTCCTCTTGCAGCAAACCTGAGATAAAGCAGATAAAGGCACCTGCCGAGAGCCTGAGGACCTGAGTTCAATCCTCCAAATCCACACGGTGGAAGGAATGAACCTTCTGGCCCTCACAGGAACCCTCAAAAGGTGGTACACATAAATACACACACACACACACACACACACACACACACACACACACACACACACACGACATTGACTGTCAGTGGTGCTGTATGCCTTTAATCCCAGCACTTGAGAGGCAGAGGCAGGAGGATCTCTATAAGTTTGAGGCCAGCCTGGTCTACAGAGAGAGTTCCAGGACAACCAGAGGTACACAGAGAAACCCTGTCTTAAAAAGCCAAAAAATTTTTTTTAAAAAATTTAAAAAAAAATAAATGAAATCTAAAGTTTTATCAGCCGGTTGAGTTTTTTGAGTAACAATGTCTTACCAATGAACTCTCTTTATATATATTATTAGGCCTGGGTTCCTGCAACCTCTATATTTTACATTGCTGTTTTTATGAGGTAAATGTCATCCTTCATTCTTCCTTAGATCATTTTATCTCATTGAGATAGACTCCTGCTTATCTAGCTGTTCATCCTTCCATTCAAGACAGCTTTTCTGAATGCCTTCCATTTGTTGACCATGTTCTAGCCTCTGGGGATTAAAACACATCGTCTCTGTTCCAAAGGAACTTATTAGCTGATAAAGGGCATTAGTATTTTTTTATAACGTCACAGGGCTCCATAGTTGTCCAGAAACCCTCCACTCATGCTAAGTTGATCACTCAGCAGCATGATTGGTTGATCACTCAGCAGCGTGATTGGTTGATCACTCAGCAGCGTGATTGGTTGGGTGGTTCCATCAGTTGAGACTTTCTCTGCTGTCACTCAGATTTGTTGGGTCAGTGTTTTTTGTTTTTTTGGTCTTTTAATTTTATGCGTTTTGCCTGCATGTATGTCTATGCACCCTGTGTGCCCATAGAGGTCAGAAGGGGGCATCAGATTCCCTGCAACTGGAGTTACAGGTGTTTGTGTTACCATGTGGGTGCTGAGACTCAAACCTGGGACCTCGGGATAAGCACTCAGTGCTTTTAACCACCAAGCCATCTCCCCAGCCCCGTTAGGTCTTTTATTGAAAACAAGTTTAGGCTTACATTATTACACCAAGAAAATGTATCTTTCATTCTAAAAGTTAAGTTTTAAAATGGCCTATATCTTAAAATTAAATGCAAGAAATGGCTCCATCTAGTTCTATATCAAATTGCTAACTACATTAGAGGGAAAATAATTTAAGTAAAATTTGAAAGTACAATAATAAAAGCAGGTAAAATCCTCCATCACTATAAAAGATCTCAAACGTACTTAGTTAATCTGTTGTTAGTAAAGTGGTAGACATGGTGATTTTTGAAAATACTTGTCCATAACTTAGGGTAGGACAAGTGTGTAATAGGATATTTCTGAGAAGAGAGCTCTTCTTGTGGAAGAGTTTAGAGCGGGGCCACATGAAGAGCTCTACGCTTTGAACTTGGGCTGGAGGTACGATATAAAATCAATATCATTTGTTGAAGTCTATTGATTTATATATTCCAAGTATGGCAGCTAAAGGGCTTAGAAATGATGACGTCCCAGTACACGGAGTGCCTGGAGTCAGTTTTTAAAATACCATTCCTCACTAAAAGGAGCCAAGGTCACTTAGAGAAACAGCCGATTCCAGGAAAGCATAAGATGAGCCTAGAAATTCTTCCTAAGACAGAAGGCAGGTATGCATTCGAAGCTGATGTAAATGAGTCCGCTTGGAGAGGAACCCATGGGCAGACCCACGGCAGTTGAGGCGCCTAAATGAACCACGACAGTAATGGGTTCTAATGGACTACATTTAAAAAGAATCGATTTGTGTAGCCACTATAAAACCAGGGGGCAGGGGAGGGGGAAAGATCATTACAAGAGAATTTCTCTTAATACATGTAGGAAAAAATGCTTTGAAAAATAATTACATTTCAGGGTCAGTGAGATGGCTCTGTGGATAAAGACACCCTGCACGAAGCCTGATAACATGAGTTCAGTTCTGGAATGAACATGACTGAAGGAGAGAACTGAGTCCAGCAAGCTGTATTCTGACCCACATGCTCGGTATGGCATGCTTTCCCCCAACACACACACAAGTTTAAAATTTTAAAGAATTACATTTCAATCCCCACATAACCCAGGACAGTATTATCCATAGAGAGCAGATACACTGGCTGAAGTTAATAGAATTCCAGGGAATGTACCTTTTGTGACAGGCTATGCATGTGATCTCAAAATATCACCTACAAAATATCAATGACAAAAGAGACATTTTACCCTGGAGAGTGCAGTGGACACCAGCACCATACCACCGAGTTGAGTGAGCATGCACGGTCTCGATTATTTAAGATACCACCACACATCTACTACAAAGATGAAAAAATGAACTGAGAATTCCAAATGCTGCCAAGTGTGGGGTGGGACTAGAATTCTCACAGAGCAGAATGACGTGCTGCTGGGGGCGGGGTGCAGAAGGGCACAGGCACGAGGGATGTAACGGGCAGATTCCTATAAAGCTACACACACTGCCCTTATGGTAGCAACCCCCAATCCCATTCCTGTGCATATAGTCAGGAGACATATAAATGAGTCCACAGCAATATTCAAACCTGCTTCATAACAGCTAAAAACTGGAAGCCATTCAGATGCCCGTTGACTGAGAAATAAATCACTTATGCTAGACACATGTAGTGAAGTCTTAATCAACAACCACAAAAAAAAAAAAAAACAAAACAAAAACAGGCACCTCAGAGCTGGAGAGGTGGCTCAGAGGTTTAGAGCACCTGCCGCTCTTACAGGGGACCCAGGTTCACTTCCCAGCACTCATGTGGTGGCTTACAACCATCTAACCCCAGTTTCAGGGGATCTGGCATCCTTTTCTGTCCACACTGAGCACCAGACATGCACAGGGCACATGTACATACACACAGGCAAAACACTCATATACATAAAAGAAAAATAAATCTTAGAATATTGCTGCCTGTTAAGAATTTGGAGAAATCTGTAAAGCGCTATGCTAAATGAAAGAAGTTGGACACAAAAAGTATATGATACTTCTTGTGATTCTATTACTATGCTCATAATAAAAATATGCAAAGCAATGGGGGCAGAGATTAGATGTAGGTTTTCAGGATTTGGGGAAGAGGACTGAGCAGAGAGATGTGAGAGAACTTGTGGGGATGGAAAGAATAATGCATCTCTAGAGCCAAGTGACGGTTTACACAGCTGTGAGGATCTATGGGAAACTAGTGGCCTAGCAATGAAAAGGGTAGTGTAGTGGTTTAAATAAGAATGGCCCCCATGGGTTTATGGATTTCAATGCTTGGTCACCAAGGAATGGCACTATGAGGAGGTGTGGCCTTGTTGGAGGAAGTGTGTCACTGGGGGTGGGCTTTGGGATTTCAAATGCTCAAGCCAGGCCCAGTGTCTCTCTCTCCCTGCTGCCTGTGGATCCCGACATAGAACTCTCGCTCTCCATGTCTGCCTGCATGCTGCCATGCGTCCTGCCATGATGACCGTGGGCTAAACCCCAGTGAAATGCTTTCTTTTATACACGTTGCCGTGGTCGTGGCGTCTCTTCCCAGCAGTAGACATGTGACTAAGACACGCGAGGCCACACTACAACTACACTAGTTCCACTTTCATAAACCCAACCCAAGTGCGTGTCCCGATGTGATGCGTGGAAAATGTCCTCCTTCTAGTGAACTGCAAAACGAAGAAACCGTACTGACCTCATCCAGGAAGGAGGAATCAGATAAATCCAGCCCATGGGCATTCTCCAAAATAACTGACTTGGACTCAAAAGTTAATGTCTTGAAAGAACTAGGAAAATGTGTGCAGGGATGAAGTAGAGCCACTCTACATGAAAAATGAGACCAAAGAAACTCAATGAGGAACCGAGCACAGCGGCGCACTCCTTTAGCCCCACCCCAAAGAGGGCAGAAGCAGTCAAATCTCCCTGAGTTTCAGGTCAGCCAGAGCTAACAGTGGAAACCTGTCTCTAAAAAGTGAAAGAAACCCAATGATTGGACTAAGGATCTTTGTAACTCAGTGGTTTAGCCATCTAGCATCCTCTAATATAGCTGACCAGCATTCATGAGACCCTTAGTTCAGTCCTTCACGCTACAAAAAAACACCACAGCAAACAAATGCAATGGAACTTCAGGTGAATGTTGAATTTTTAATTATGTGGACATTCAGATGCTTGTGGAAACCAGAGTCATCAGACTCCCCTGGAACTGGAGTTACAGGCAGGTTGTGAGCCACCCAATGTGAGTGTTGGGAGCAGAACTCAGGTTCTGCAAGAGCAGTGTACACTCAACAGCTGAGCCACCTGTCTAGTCCCAGATATTGGATTATAGAATAACCAATTACCAAGGGCAATTTGAGATTTCATTTCTGAAATTTGAATATGAGTATAACTTGATTCTATTGAATCAAAATTCAATGCTCATGGACCCATAGCAATGTGGTTCTTTTCCCCTTGTGAGAATCATGTTAAAGCTGACAGAAATGAGCCGGGAAATGGTGGCGCATGGCTTTAATCTCAGCACTCAGGAGACAGAGGCAAGCAGATCTCTGAGTTGAGGCCAGCCTGGTCTACACAGTGAGTTCTAAGACAGCCAGGACTGTTAAACAGAGAAAGCATGTCTGGAAAACAAAAACTTCACAAAAATGGAGCCACAGCATCTGCAATTGACTTCAGTGATTCAAACAGAAGTATGAGGGGAAGGAAAAGCAGGTGTACCCAAACCTTAACAAGTGGGAAATCTCAGGGAAAAGGTCCAAATTTTTCTTTCTTCCTCTATACACAGTCTTTTTAAAAAATTATTTTGCAGTATTTCAAAGTAAAAAGGTAGGGAAAGAAAATTAATTTTTTTAATGTTTACGTTTTTAATTGACCTAATTTGAGTTGTGTAGGGAATCCACAATTTTATATACAGCAACATATACACAAACAAGGTGTTTCTTTGCTGTTCATGTGTTGCTTCAAGAAGAATTGACTCCTTTAATCCCAGCACTCAGGAGGCAGGGGCAGACAAGTCTCTGAGTTTGAGGCTAGCCTGGTCTAGATAGTGAATTCCAGGACAGCCAGGGCTGCAAAATAGAGACCTTGTCTCAAAAAGACCGGAAGAGGAAGAGAAGGAGGAAGAGGAGCAGCCCTGCTGAGGCTGCCCCATCTCTTTCTTTTAAAAACATCCCAGAAGACTCTGAAAGGGCTGAAGCCACCGTGTTCTTGCCTTCAACTTCCTTCTCCAGGCTTCACACCCTTGGCTGACTCCATAAAACAAAATATACACAACGAAAACCCCCAACGCCCGAGAGACATGGGCAAACTCACTGCCCTGCCTGGTTTGGTTCCTGCTGCTGTGATAAATCACTGTGTGGCCATTTTAGCTTTACAGCTTATAATCTATCATGAAGGGAAAGTCAAGGCAAGAATTAGAAGCAGGAACTGAAGCTTATCAAGGGCTTTCCTGAAAATAATAAATATGGGACCCCAAGCCACTGGGCATTTGTAGATAGATGCTCAGGGCTCAGTTTAATCGGCCAGAACTCTTGAGAGCCTTGTGGACTGAGCCTGCTATCCCTACCTTAACATATTACACGTGTTTCCTGGTCTGTTCTTTACTCCTGGGCTCCGTGGCTCCCCCTCAAAGCCTGAGGTAGGGATGCCCACAGGAAGCGCTCCAAGACTGTTCTGTGCTCCTGAGAAAAGGGCTTAGACAAAGCACACTTGCAGGCTCCCAGTGCAGTGGTCTCTCTAGGTCCTGTGGGTCAGTAAATGGTATCAGAGTTCAAACACCATTGGAACTGCAGGTTCGGAGAATTTAGGAGAGTTATGTGGCCCCTCATTAAAAAGAGTATTATCCACCCCGGTTTCTACAAATGCACGTTTAATTCTCTGCTGTTAAACCAGGCAAAGGAGAAGAAGAGGAGGAAGAAGAGGAAGACCCCAGGCTTTGGGGTAGGGTAGGTGGCACAGTGTGTAAACAGTTTGCTGCACAAACGTGAGGATCTGAGCTGGGGTCTCCAGCAGACACATGAAAGCCAGGTGCTTAGGCACATGTCTGTGATCCCAGCCCTCAAGGGGGGCGGTGGGAGTGGTGGTTTGGAGGGCAGAGACAGGAGGATTCTTGGAGCTCAACAGCCACACAGCCTAGCTGTGTCTGTGTACTCCGAGTCCGGTGAGAGGCCCTGCCTCAAAAAATATGGTAGAGAGTAATTGAAGACAAAAACTGAAGTTAATTTCTGACTTCTATACACATTCTTGCACACACACACACACACACACACACACACACACACACACACACGAAAATCTAGGCTGTCCCTCTTCCAACCTGATTATCTCTTAACATCCTCCCCTCTTAATTTCCCTGGTCCCCACTCTCTCTTCTCCCTACCCAGTGACCAGCTGCTGAACTGGTCTCATCAGTGAACACATGTGGGGCCACCTGTCCCTGCCAAGCCTTTCTGCTCCACCTCCCAAGCAGCTGTCAGCCCCTTCAAACCCAGGGAAAGAAGCAGGGGCTGAAGCAGGCTCTACCAGGCTAGGCTTGAGTGCTAGCCAGCAGCAGCCAGCAGACCATACTAGAAAATCACACCGAGGATTGTCAGCCAAATACAACCCATGGCTTCTGTAGCAAACCATCCAGGCTCCAATCCCAAAGAGGTTTGTGTCCAGGAGACAGCACGGTGCAGAATCTTGTCCACGTGTGAACAAGCATGTTGTAAAAACGCCCCCTAGAATATGATTCCATTTTTGCATGCAAAGGAAGGCTGAGAAGAAGGCCCAGCATGGCTGCCCAACGTGAGGACTGAGTTTGGATTCTCAGGAGCCACGCAAAATCCAGGTTTGGCAACACATCCATGGAGTGTAGAAACAGGAGGATCCTGGACGCTCTAGCCAAAACAGTGAGTTGCAGGATGAGTGAGACCCTGACTCAGAAAAAGAAGGAAGGGAGGGAGGAAGGGAGGGAGGGAGGGAGAAGGGAGGGAGGGAGGGAGGGAGGGAGGGAGGAAGGAAGGAAGGAAGGAAGGAAGGAAGGAAAGGGGGAAAAGGTGGTGAGTGACAGAAAAAGACAGGGTCACTCTGTGGACTTATGCACATGCATGGGCAAACACACCTGCACTCATACCTACACAGACAGGCACTCGACTCATGTGCGTACACACACACACACACACACACACACACACACACACACACACACACACAGCCAGCAGTGTTTCTGTCACTGCCGTGGTATCAGGCTTTCCATTGGCAGTGTGAAAGGTCCTGAGTTCCTATGGAAGCTGGCCCCATTTCAAGCACACTCGGGAGGCTGCTCGGCACAAAGAACGTTAGACTACTCACTATTACAGAGCCTCTTGGAGCACAGGGACAATAGGCTACACTTCCCTGTTTCTTTCATGACACTGAAATTTTATTGATCGTATTAAATGAAGTACACTGTGGAAAGTAACAAAGAATTCTTTACTCCTCCATCTTTCTATGATATGGTTCTAGGACATTTTGTGAAGGAAAGCAGTTTCCAGGGCAATTACCATAACTATATTGTGTTGCATATTGCTTTATGAGGTCTGTATGGTCTGAGAAAATGTTTAGCACTGAAATACCAAGAAATCAGGGGCTGGAGAGATGGCTCAGGGGTTAAGAACACTCGCTGCTCCTACAGAGGACTAGGTTTGGATCCCAGAACACAATGGCCTGTGACTCCAGTTTCAAAGGATCTGATGCCCTCTTCTGGCCTCTGTGGGTACTTCATGCATATGGTACACATAAACTTACGTAACAACATGCATATACATAAGTAAATCTCAAAATACCAAGAAATCAAGGACAGTGTTATATGAAATGTAGGATATAGGCATAATAAATCATAAAATATTTACCTTTCACTTTTTTTTAGACAGGGTATTATATAGCCCAGGCTAGCCTTTAACCTGATGTGTAACCAGGAGTGATCCTTCAAATTTCTGATCCTCTTGCCTCTGAGATTACAGGCATGTACCACTATGCCCAGCCTACATGGTCCTGGGGATCCAACTCAGGGTTTCATATGTGCTAGGCAAATCCTCTACCAACTTATCTACATCCCTGGCCCTACCTTTTACATTTTAAAATGATATGCAATATCTATTTAAAGATAGGAATTAAAGTATGTATTTTGAGCCTTGGATTAAAGAAAAAAAGAACTTGTGGAATGTCTGATCCATAATAAGGTCTAAGTTCTGACAAGCAGAAAAAAAATCCCATGATCAATTCAGTTTGGATAGATTTTTGTTTGGACAAAATAAAACAGGTAACCTAGCTGTGAGCCCTCAGAACTATTTATAAATGTATACACTTGTAAAGTAGTAGCACTGTATAGTATGTTCTGATTTCCATATTTATTTGAATGTGGAATCTCTTCGTTCTAAGCAGACACAGGTGTTAGATTCTAGAACACATCTTGGCAAAACCCTATTCAATCCATTAGTAGTACAACTGTGAAAAAATATATTAAGCAATGCATTTTTGTCTTCTAAGTTCATGATTATTGTTCATGACACAGAGGGTGATGGTCAATGTCAACTGCCAAGATGATGGGCCCTAGAATCACCCGGGACACAAGCTTCTGGGTGGCCTGTGAGGGGTTCTCTTTCTGTTACTTGGGATGAGAAGGACCGCACTGGCTGTGGGTGGCACCATTCTCTATGCTGGAGTTCTAGACTGAATGTAAAAGGAGAGAGCAAGCTGAGTACAAACAGTCATCACTTTTTGCTTCTTGACTATAGACACAATAGAACCAGCAGCCTCAAGCACCTGCCACTGTGATATTACTGCCACGAAGGACTGTATCCTAAACTCATAAGCCAAAACAATCCTTCCCTTCCAGGTCACAGCTGCAAGACAAGTAACTAATAAACAAACAAACATACATACATACATACATAAATGTGGTCTCTCTATTTAATCAAAGCCATCCTAAACTCACTATGTATCAAATCTGGAACTCACAATCCTCCTGCCTCCGTCTCCTATGTGCTGGGCTGACAGGTGTGCATCACTATACCCAGTACCTACTAATGTAATACAAATTCTCGTTTCTAACCTGCTACCTTCCAACTATTTTTATTTGTTTATTACTTTATGATCAATTTGTACAAATTTTTGCAGAGTGAGGTTTTATAAGTAGACACAAAAAAATTTTCAAGGGCAGTCCTTATGGAATGTTAACTTTATGTATGTAGCTAGACATACAGTGATATATCAAATATGAAGGTTTTAGTTAGCAGTGGATTGCATATGAGATGGTACTCTAATTAGAGCCATCTTCATTTGCATAATTAAACTCCACAATGTTTGCCTAGTGACAAAAAATCAAGGAAATGCTGTTCTTATATTTATTGTCATTGTTAAGCAATATACATTTGTATATTAAGTTCATACATATGTATCTTATATTTAAATAGGGTGCTAACTCGGGGTTGTTTTTTTTTTTTTTTTTTTTTTTCAGGGTGGATTTCACACAGACAGGATTTCACACAGGCCACTAGTTAAAATAGTAAAAGGGCTAAAAGAAAAAAAAGAAGGTAAGTGAGGTAATACAAACATAGATGGCCCCTGACTTCGGTTGAGACTGCCTCCTGGTAATCTCATGGTAAGTTAAAAACATTGACCTATGGTAGTTTGAATGTATTTGGCCTCCATAATCTCATAGGGAGCAGCACTGTTAGGAGGTGTGGCCTTGTCGGAGTAGGTTTGACCTTGTTGGAGGAAGTGTGTCACTGTGGGGGTGGGCTTTGAGGTTTCCTATGCTCAGGATACCCCCCCCCAGTGTCTCAGTTGACTTCCTGTTGCCTGCAAGATGTAGGGCTCTCAGCTACTCCAACACTGTCTGCCTGCACACTGCCACCATGTTCCCATCATGATAATAATGGACTGAACCTATGAACTGTAAGCCACCCCACCTAAATGTTCTCTCTATAAGAGTTGCCATGGTCATGGTGTCTCTCCACAGCAATAGAAACCCTAACTAAGACAACCTGAAAAGCATCTTTTATGGACCTACTCTATGCACTGTTGCTTAGCAACACAATATATTTCCAAGGAGAAGTTTCCCCTCCCTGCCCAGCATCACAAGAAAAATGTCCTGTGGCATATTGCTACTCCATGGAAAGATCAAGGTTTGAAAAACAGACCCTACTAAGTGTGGCTTTCACAGCACCATAAAATCAAACATTCCTAAGACCAGCTTTCATTTATCAAAAAATGCTTGAGGTTTTTGTTTTGTTTTTTGCTTTTTGTTTTTTGTTTTTTGTATTTTGAGACAGGGTTTCTCTGTGTAGCTTTTTGCTCCTTTCCTGGAACTCACTTGGTAGCCCAGGCTGGCCTCAAACTCACAGAGATCCACCTGCCTCCGCCTCCCAAGTGCTGGGATTAAAGGCTTGCACCACTACCGCCTGGTTTTTTTTGTGTTGTTGTTGTTGAGAGGGGTGGGTTTGGTGCCTGTGTTATTAAGTGATGACACAATGTCATTCTTAGAGCTTGTATTAGCTAATTTTATGTCAACTTGACACACCAACTGGAATTATCTGAAAGGAGGGAACCTCAATTGAGCAAATGGCTCCATAATATCCAACTGTAAGACATTTGTGTGTGGTGGTGGTGGGGGAGGGTGTTGAGACAGGGTTTCTCTGTGTAACCCTAGCTGTCCTGGAACTTGTTCTGTAGACCAGGCTGGCCTTGAACTCAGAGATCCACTTACCTCTGCCTCCCAAGTACTGGAATTAAAGGCATGCACCACCACCACCCGGAGCAAAGCATTTTCTTAATTAGTGAGTGATGGCAGAGGGCCCAGTCCACTGTGGGATGGTGCCACTCGTGGGTTGGTGGTGCTGGGTTAAGTCAGAAAGCAGGCTGAGTAAGCACCCTTCCATGGCCTCTGCATCAGCTCCTGCTTCCAGGTTCCTGCTCTGACTTCCTTCAGTGATGAAGAACAATATGATAATATAAATAATATAAATAAACCCTTGTCTCCCCAACTTTCTTTTTGGTCATGGTGTTTCCTTGCAGCAATGGAGACCCTAACTAAGGCAGAGCTGGAGAATAAAATGGAGGAGGATTGTCCAGTGTGACCACTCCTCTATGCCAGTGGGGTCTTGGGACATCAGGGAAGGGCACTCAAGCTCCTGCCACACCTGCCAGGTCAGTATTGGGCAGTTAACAGTGGTGTTGTCTAGCTGCTAAGAGACTGCCCTTCCCCATCCAGACCTTTCTCGGATACTGTATACAGCAACTTGTATAGATCAATATTTTTAGGCCATACAGGGCTTGGTTTTTGGTACCTGACTTACCTCACTTATCAGAATGACCTGGCGTTCCACTCACATTCTTGAAAAGACAGAGTTACATTTCTTTTAAAAGATGTACTGTATTTCATGGTGTAAATAGTCCACCAGACGCTCTTTCCCCATTCATCAGTGGGCGGATCCTGAGGTGTTTTGTTCCTGGCTATTATGAATAGTTAGTGCCACAATTAACATCAGCATGTGGGTGTCTCTTTCACAGACTCAGGTATATTTTCAATAGTAAGATTGCTGGGTCATGTGGTCTTTCTGTTAGGGTTAAGACGGGCAAGTTCACGGCAGTGGTGGCGCACACCTTTAACCCCAGCAATCAGGAGGCAGAGGCAGGCGGATGTCTGTGGGTTCAAGGCCTTCCTGGTCTATAGACAGGACAGTCAAGGCTGTACAGAGGGACCCAGTCTCAAAGACAAACGGGCAGATGACAACAACAAAACAGGCAAGTTCAGAAGCCCTGGGAGATGAATCAGAGGGCTTGTGGCTGGAGTGTGAGACAGCCGAGCCGACCAGGTTCAAGGAAAGGAACAACCAAACTGGTCTTGGCAGGCTCTGTCTGCTCCCACGGGGCCCCTCCTTGAGAAACTCATACAAGACACACTTGCCCTTCCTGTTGCTGTGATAAAACACACTCACCGAAGCAACATAAAAGAGAAAGGGTTCATCCTGGCTCATAGTTTACGAGTGTGTTCTACCATAGCAGAGAGAGCTTGAAGCAGCTGGTCACATGGCATCCACAGTCAGGAAGGAGACGGCTACTGGGTGCACACTGCTGCTCAACTCCCTGTATCCACTTACAGTCCCAGATCCCAACCAGGGAATGGTACCACCCATAGTGGGCAGGTCTTCCCACCTCAGTGAGTGCCATCAAGACAACCCCCATAGGCATGCCCAGAGGCCCATCTCCCAGGCATCTCTAGATTCTCTCAAGACGACAATAAACACTAACCACCTCTCCAGTAAACTTCAAGAACAAAGAGAGAGAATAGCAGGTTCCAAAAAGGAGAGAAAGCATGGCCAGCTATGGTGGTTATGAGCCAGCCTTGAGGCAGGACAGCAATGAGGAGAATCATGAGGACTTTGGGAGAGATAGCTTAAATTAAAAAGGAAAAGAGATTCCCATCATTGACAGTGTATCAGGGACAGGCTTCACAGGAAGCCCCAAACTAAGAAGATACCTGAGCCTTGTAAGTTTTCAGGGACCACAGGAAGTTTTATACAGCGCTATTTAGTTTGATATAGCATGTATGCCAAGGAGCCAGGAACTGGGCAGGACCATAAATCTCTCTTGTAGCTTCAAGGGATTGGGTTTCAAGGCAACAGCACATCTCAGCTTCTTAAGTGTCTGTCATAAAGAGAGAGTTCCAGGAGTTGAGGGGTGGCCTGGTTTTCTCTAGTCTGCAGATCAGGTCTCTGCAAGCCCCTACCATCTTTGAATGGCAGTCCAGTGATCTAACAATGGCAGTACAGCTTGACACATATTCCTGCATCATATGGATCTAGTTGCAACAGACTGCATTTCTTAGCTTCTAAGAAAGCGTCTGTCTACTCCAGGAAAGAGACCTCCCCAGGGATGGACAGCGGGGATAGATACGTCTACACCAGCACTTACAAGTGCAGATACTGAATCTGGGTTTCCGTGCTACTCAGCTAGGTACTGTTCCTCTAGAGAGCGGACTTTTGCTTTCTGCTTCCTCCCTTGCTAAAAATAAACAGTGAGTGCTAGCTGTACTTGTGCGACAATGTGAGTTCTTCAGCAGCACAAGAGACGGCTGTGGCAGCTAGGATCGGGGGAATTCACGGGCAGAGATCTGCCCATAACGGTTCTATTTTTAATCTTTGAAGGAATCGTGTGCTAAGCTCTGCCGTGTCTGGACTAACTTACATTCCCGTCCACACTGTGTGAGTCTGGCTCTGTCTCCACATTCTTGACTGCACTTGCTGCCTTTGTTTTTCTGATGATGGCCGTGCTCACGGCCCGGAGGTAATATTGGAAATAAAATCTGATGGTTCGTTTTCAAAGGCACCTTGAACCAGGTTAGGGCTAACTACAGATGAACAGAAAACACCAGACCCTTGTTAATGCCTGCTAGTCTAGCTATCCACCCCCACCCCCCACACAAAATTGAGAGGAGAAAATTACTAAGCGCCAAGCTTGCATGCACCGTCATGCATATAAGCTTTAAACTAAACAGGATGTAAAATGTAGAGACGATCTTACCCATTATTTTTGTTGAGAAAAAGACAAATGTAATGGCTACAGGGAAGATAAGACCAAGAAAATGTGTAAGATTGTACCCTCCTGATTGGTTTTGGGTTTTGTTGTAGTTATTGTTGTTGTTTGGTTTTTCGAGACAGAGTTTCTCTGTGTAGCCCTGACTATCCTGGAACTTGTTCTATAAACCAGGCTGGCCTCAAATTCACAGAGATCTGCCTGCCTCTGCCTCCTTAGTGCTGGGATTTGCAGTTTCCTGAGAATCAGTGATGTTGAAATTTTTTTAATCTATTGGCCATTTGCCATTTTTTTGAGAAATGTTTATTTAGGTCTATTGCTCACTTTCTAGACAGATTTGTGCTAGCTTGTTTGCGTGTCCATTTGGCGCTGTTGAGATTTTCAAGCTCTTCCTATGCATTTATGTTAGGCTCTGGCTGTTGGTTTGTAAACACTCTCTTCCCATCCTGTTGGCTCTCTCCTCGCTTGGTTGATTATTTTGTTATAAAGCCATTTCTTTTCCTCTCGCAGTCAAATCAGAAAATGGCTTCTCTTACCTTTGCATACCTGAATTAATGAAAATATTAAATTAGCACTGAATTAAGGACATTAAAAAAAAAAAAGAAATCCTTTCAACTCTGGTTTGCAGGAGAGAGGAAAACAAAGCAGAACCCCTAACACATATTGCATTCTTAAATTAAAAGAAAATACGAGTGCTTGATTTGGCTAAGTGTGAAATTTTAATTACCACTGAGGGTGCTACCCCTTATCCATGCTTTTAAAAGCTGTTTTCCCTTGGGGGCTGAGGAGACAGCTCAGCCAGCTAAATACTTACACTAAGGTGAAGAAGTGCCAGGATCAGTGCATCCACCCAACTAACTGTACAGAGCTCAGTGGGTGGAGACAGACAACCCCAGAGCCAGCCGGCTAACTAGACTAGCCATATTGATGAGCCCAGGGGCAAGTGAGAGACCCTACCTCTAAATAGAGGTTGGTAAGAGACTGAAAATGCCTGGCATCCACCTCTGGCCTTCTCATGCACATGTGTACGCGCACACACACGCACGCGCGCACGCACGTGTGCACACACACACACTTTTAAAACTTTGTTTCTAGGAGTACACATGTTAATGTCAAAAGGTAGGATATTCTTGAAGATGGCCTTTTTATATTAACAAAATTAAGTCTGAAATTGACTGCATTCTGTCCCCTCTGTTCCCACAATTAACATTGAGATAGAGATCTCTTCACCATGCCTGTGGTATTTGAAAAAAACTACTTCTTTTACAAATTTTATTATATTTTTATATATTTGGTGTGCATGTGTGTGTGTATGGGCATATGTGTGTATTTGTATGTACATAAGCATGTGTGTGTTTGTGTGAATTTGGGAGTGTATGTATGTTTGTAAGTATTTGGGCATATGTATATGCACTTGTATGTGAATGGGCGTGTGTGTATGTTTATATGTGTATGGGCATGTGTGTATGTGTGTGTGTGTGGGTGGGTGTGTATGGGCATGGGTGTGTGTCTGTCTGTCTGTCTGTCTGTATGTGTATAGATATGTGTATGTGCTTGTATGTGTATGGGCGTGTGTGTATGCTTATATGTGTATGGACATGTGTATGTGTCTGTGTCTGTATATGTATGGGTGTGTGTGTGTGTGTGTGTATTGGCATGGGTGTGTGTGTCTGTATGTGTATAGGCATGTGTGTGTGTGTATGTCTGTCTGTATGTGTATAGACATGTGTGTGTGTCTGTCTGTATGTGTATAGACGTGTGTATGTGCTTGTATGTGTATGAGCCATGGCACACCTGTGAAGGTAAGAATACAACTTACAGAATCAGTCTGTCCTTCCAGGTCCCAGGAATTGAACTCAGACCTTAAGGCTTGGCAGGAGGAGCCTTCTACCCAGGAAGCCATTTTACCATCTCAACAACTATTTCTTAAAACTCCATATGGCTGAAGTTCTGCTGAGATGTTGCTCAAAGTTACCAGAGAATCCTCAGGGAGGCTGGCCATGTCTGAAGCCCTAGTCACCCTACCCCAGCCAATCACGAGATGTTAGCTGAGGAGCTTGTAACACCTTGTGACAAACTGAAAGGCTAGACTCTTAGCCCCAAGCATCTCTAAATATTGTTTTGTTGCATAATGCAAAGCTGTCTCTACGCCTTGGCAGCCATTAGGGTTTGGGAGGAGGTGGCTGATAGATGGAAATAGAAATGCAATTAGTTAATGTAATCATGTCATTTAATACACCCATTGTGATCTTTATCTTGATTGGTTGGCTCAAAAATTAACTAAGAGACTCTAGGGGGATCCGTAAGGACATTTCCTGGAAGTATTAATTGAAAGGGGAAGAGATCTTCATCTAGGGTGGGTTTTACCCTCCAGTGTGGCTCTAGATATAAAGAGGTCCCAGACAAAAGCTGTTGCTCTTTGCTTGCCCAACTTTCCTCCTTGTTGATGAGTACCTCTACTCACATGCTGCTGCTGCTGCTACTACTGCTGCTTTCAGTTCCTCCCTGACAACAGAACTCAGCTTGTCCAGTTTTTATCATATACTATTGGCCAGTTGCTTTCAAGGAACCTTCCAGGCTTTCAATGCCAAGCCATCTAGCTTTGTGGACTGAGTGACTACAGGGTCAACCTTTCCAGTGTGTAAACAGCTACTGTTGAACTACCCAACAAATTATGTAAGCCCATCCAATAAATCTTCTTTCACAAAATACATTTATTCTACCAGTTCTGTTCCCCCAAAGCACCCTAATACTTACTAATTTTATATACATATAATTTTTAGTTATAATGTATATAATATATAAAAGGACTAAAAGGAACCACAACCAAATCTAGGCAGATATTACCAAGATTTGAATGGGGATTGTGGGTTGTTTTTTTTTTTTTATGTGCTTTGAGTGTTTCAGAACTTTCCATTATCCTCTCCCCAAGATAATTTACACAATAAGCAAAAACAGTTTAATTTGTGTGGTAGTTTGAATAACAATAGTCCCCATACATTGCACAAATCCTAATTGGTCTTATTATAAAAACCTAGAGCCAGATAATGGGGTAAATGCTGAAAGATCAGAGGAAACAAGCCACAGCCTCACCAGCACCTCAGAGGAAAGGGGATCCTGTCTCCATGAATCCTCAGACTGAATGCCCCTGGGTCCTCCGCTGAAAGGAGACAAACTCCTGTCTCCTCCCACCTTGTATTCCTTTCTCCACCCAGCCTTATCACTTCCTGTTTCAACCTTCCTAGTGCTGGGACTAAAGGTGTGTGATCCCTAGTGCTGGGATTAAAGGTGTGTGATCCCTAATGTTGGGATTAAAGGTGTGTGCCACCACTGCCTGGCTGTTTCTCTTTTAAACTGGATAATCTCATGTAATCCATGATGACTTTGAACTCATAGAGTTCCAGACAGATCTCTGCCTCCCAAGTGCTAGGATTAAAGGTGTGTGCCACCACTTCCTGGCCTCTATGTTTAATCTAGTGACTTGTTCTGTCCTCTGATCTTCAGGCAAATTTTGTTTGTTAGGGTACAAACAAAACATCACCACACCTCTAGGCTCATATACTTGAACTCTTGGTCCCCATTTGGTGGAACTGTTTGGGGGAAGAATTAGGAGGTGTGTGGCCTTGTTGGAAGAGGTGTGTCACTGAAGGTGGGCTTCTAGGAGAAGACTAATCAGGCAGCCATTCATAAAGGATGGATTGAGGAGGTCAACAGGCCTGCAGAATTGGATGGAGAGAGTGACAGTGTGGACATGCTCTCTTCAGAGGGATGGAGACCAGGATCAGTTTGAGGAGTGTTACAGAGAACAAGGTTTCTCTGTTTTCTTTCTTCCAAAGAATAAAAGTTTTTGTCTGGACGTAAATACTGAACTTACACCACACCTTCTCTTGGGAAGGCTTCCCTCTGCTTCTTAGAGAATAAATACACAGAAGACATGTTTTACCTCAGACCGTGTGTAGGGGTCTCTCAGAGACGTAGCAGTGGAGAACCATGGCAAAGGAGCTGTAAGATGCTTGGTGGTTAAGAGTACCTGCTGCTCTTGCAGAGAACATGGTGGCACATCCTCAAGACCTCCTCGGTTGACTACAATGGTTCCTTGTAGATTTATTTGTTTGCTTGTTTGTTTACTGATTTAGTGTGTATGTGCATGTGGGAGTGTATGTGTGTATGTGGAGGTCAGAGGTCAACATTGCATGTCTTCCTCAATCACTCTACAACATCTTTTGGGACAGGGTTTTTCATTGAACCTAGAGCTCACCAATTTGAATGGACTGACTAACTAGGGAATTCCAGGGAGCCTTCTGTCTCCCTAGTGTTGGGGTTACAGGTATATGTTGTCATACCCAACTCTGTGTGCGTGGTGTGTGTGTGTGTGTGTGTGTGTGTGTGTGTGTGTGTGTGTGAGAGAGAGAGAGAGAGAGAGAGAGAGAGAGAGCACCCACCCACACATGCTCAGGTGGAGGCCAGAGGTGGATGTAGGTGTCTTGCTCAATCACTCTCCACCTTAATTTTGAGACAGAGTCTGTTGTAGTTATTTTCATGTTGCTGTGATAAACACCACAACCAAAACAACTCAGGGAAGGAAGAGTATATTTTGTCTCACCAGCTATAGTCTATCTCATCAATGGAAGTCAAGGCAGGAACTCAAGGCAGTGCCTTGGAGGCAGGAACCAAGGAAAAACCATTGCTTTGACTTACTCCCTGTGACTTGTTCATCTAGCTTTTTTACAGCACCCAGGATGACCTTCCCAGGGCTGGCACCACCTACCATGGGCTGGATCTTCCTACATGAATCATTAATCAAGAAAATGCCCCCACAGAACTGGAGAGATGGTTTAACAGTTAAGAGCACTTACGGTTCTTTCAGAGGACCTAAGTTCTGTTCCCAGAATGTACACGGCAGCTCACAACTGTTCATGACCACAATTTCAGAGAATCCAGATCCAACTTCTTCTTCTGACCTCTGAGGGCAACAAGCATGTGTGTGGTGCACAGACATACATGTGAGCAAAACACTCATATACAAAGAGTAAAAGAATTAAATATAAAACCAAATTCCCCAGGTTGAATTGATGAAGCCAATTCTTTTGCTGATGTTTCCTCTACCCAGATATCTCTAGTCTGTGTCCAATTGACAAAAATTAACCAGTACAGGGTCCCTGGTATTGAGGTGACATGTACATGTTGCCACACTCAATTATGTGAATGTGAGTGTGTGTGCTATGTGTGTATGTGTTATGCATGTGTGTGTGTGTTATGCATGTGTGTGCGCTATAAGAAAGCAGGCTGAGAAAGCCATGGCAGCAATCAAGTAAGCAACACCCCTCCAGGGACTGTGCATCAGCTTCTGCCTCCAGGTTCCTGCCCTGCTTGAATTCCCATTCTGACATCTTTTAGGGATAGAGTGACCTGAAAGCTGTACGCTAAAATAAACCCTTTTGTAGTAAATATTTTAAAGTGTGTTACTTTTGTTTATGTTGCATTTGTTTAACTCCGTGAAGCTGTGTTACTGTGCCTGTCTAAAATGCCTGATGGTTTAATAAAGGACTGGCCAATAACAAGGCAGGAGAAAAGATAGGTGGGGCTGGCAGGCAGAGAGAATATATAGAAGGAGGAATCTGGGAGGGGAGATCTAAGATCTAGCAGTCAGAGGAGGAGGAGGAGGACTCCAGGGGCCAGCCACCCAGCTACACAGCAAGCCACGGAGTAAGAGTAAGATTTACCGAAGTTGGAGAAAAGGAAAAGCCCAGAGGTAAAAGGTAGTCAGGATAATTTAAGGAAAGCTGGCTAGAAACTAAGCCAAGTTATAGCTGGGCATTCATAATTAAGAATAAGCCTCCGTGTATGATTTATCTGGGAGCTGGGTGGAGGGCCCCCCAAAAAAGAGCCAACAACACCCTTTCCTCCCCAAGTTGTCTATAGTCATGATGTTTCATCACAGCAACAGGAAGCTTAACTAAGACAGTAGGAAAGTAGTTCTGCTAAGACATGCTGATCATATTTCAGCCAAACATTGATGTGTCTTCCACTGAATGTTTTTATACGCACTGAACTTCCAGATGACCAATGAGCTCAGTGTGAGTCACCAGGACCACTGCTGTGAGGGGCTCTAAGCTACACCCAACACTGATGTGTTTAGAAGTGATTGGCAAAGTGCCTGGGGCCATCTGATGAGTCTGCAGAAGATTCTGGCCCTGTAATTGGCCCTGCCTGTTTGCTTGCTCAGTCTGTGTCCCACCCCCCATCCATGAGTAAAGTCAAGCTGTTTGTTGTCCACTTCTGCTCTGAGCAAAGAACAGAGCCCAACAGGAGATCAGGTGACTGACCTTAGACCATGTTGGGAGAAGTCCTCCTTCTGTCCCTCAGACAACACTACCTTTTTCCCAGGGCCAGGGAGATGGCCCAGCAGATAAAGGCACTGGCTGCCCAAGCCTGATAACCCAAGTTTGACCCTGGAACCCATGCAAAAAGCTGGATGTGGTGGCAGTCACCTGTGAGCCCAGCACTCCTACAGTGAGCTAGGAGGCAGAGACAGGGGAATTATCTGGAAGCTCAGGGGCCATCTAGGCTGGAGTATGAAATATAGCAACAGAAATTAGAGACCCAGCCATGAACCAGGTACAAAGTGAGAATTGACTTACAGAAGTTGTCCTCAAATACACACACACACACACACACACACACACACACACACACACACACAAGATAACCAAATGTTTTCTAGAACACAATAGTAATATTAAATGGATGAAGCATTTTGTTATTGTTATTATTCTTTGCTTTTTTCTTTTGTTTCCTTTTTGGTTTTAGTTTGAGACAGGGTCTCTATGTATAGTTCTGGCTGGCCTGGAACTCACTCTATAGACCCGGCTAGCCTTGAGCTCACAGAGATCCACCTGCTGTTGCCCCTCACATTCTGGGATTAAAGGTGTGTGCCACAATAACCTATGAAACGGATCATTTTTTTAGAGATTTATCTTTATTGTTGACCATGTGTGTGAGAGTCTGTGCATGTGAGCACAGGTCTGAGGAAGCCGAGAGAGAACACTGATTGCCTGGAGCTAGAGTCCCAGATGGCTATGAGCTGCCGTGTGGGTGCTAAGAACAGCACCTAGAAGCTGAGACAGGAGGATTACAAGTTTAAGGTCAGTCTGACCAATGCAACAAAATTCTGTCTTAAACTAAAGTCTAGAAGGGATTGGGAGTGGAGCTAAGCAAAGTGGAAGACTTGCCTAGCTAGCAGGCCTAGGGTCAATCCTTAAGAAGAAAAAAAAATCTTGTATCAGTTTAATCTAATCCAAATCAAACTTTCAAAAGCATTTCTATGGTCAACAGTATCATTTTTACAACTGGAAATTGTAATTATAATTTATAATATAGCATAAAACTTGGAAGTATTTCTGGGTGTGGTGACACATACCTTTAATCCCAGTACTCAGAAGGTAGAGGCAGGCAGATGCCTATTGAGTTTGAGGCCAGCCTGGTCTGTCTCAAAATGAAGTTATTTATTTAGGCTTTTTTTTTTTTTTTTTTTCTGACTTGGTTTTTTGAGACAGGGTTTCTCTGCATAGCCCTGGCTGTCCTGGAACTCGCTCTGTAGATCAGGCTACCCTCAAACTCAGAGATCTACCTGCCTCTGCCTCCCAAGTTGTAGGATGTGAAAGGCGTGTGCTACCACCACCCAGCTATTAACCAGGATGTGATTGTACAAAATATAAAGTCCTCTCTAGCCCACCTTGCAGAATCCACATTGGCAGGCTGGTGCGTGTGCTCCTGCAGACTGTCCTCGGTGTCCACACAAACGCACCTGTACCTGCTCTGGAGCCACCCCTGTGGGAGGGGGCTTGTTTAGTCTGTTGCCATGGGAGTTCAGTGAAGAGCTGAGCACGTACAAAAATGAACGGGGTCATCGATCTGAGCAGGAAACCCACAGACCTAACAGAATCTGCACACCCCCTTCCCCTCCCTGCCAGCCCCCCTACGCCTGCCCCCGATACACACATATAGTACCTCAGCGGTGTTCTGCTCCCAGTGGGATGCACCTGGACACCAGGAGTAATGTGACCAGTCACCAGTGTATGACCCTGGCTTTGACACTGTGTTCTACTACTAAAAGCCAATGCTTAATGCTATGGCTGACCTTGGCTGGGAAGTTGACCACATGAGAAGAGAAGAACTCAGTTGAAGACTTGTCTCCGTCAGACTGACCAGTGAGCCTATCTCTGAGAACATATGCTTTCTTGCTGATTGGTATGCCCCACCCCCACCGTGTGTGTGTGTGTGTGTGTGTGTGTGTGTGTGTGTGTGTGTGTGTGTGTGTGTCTTCCTGCAGGCGGCTGTCCTTGGCCCAGGCTCCTACCCTGCATTCCCTGGCTCTCTTGGGCCCTGTATCCTGGCTCCTAGGCATCTAGGGCAGGGGGCCAATGCTTTAAACTCTGCTCTGGCTTGGGCAGCAGCCATGCCAGTGAGATCCAGTCAGAGCAGCACCTGCTCCACACAGTTCAGACAGAATAGGGTTCCACGGGGCTGGAGAAATGGCTCAGCTATTGAGAGCCTCTGCTCTTCCAGAGGACCCAGGTTCGATTCCCCACACCCACAAGGTGGCTCACACTGTCTGGAACTTCAGTCCCAGAGATCTGATGCCCTCTCTGAACACCAGGCCTCCAAGGCAGGCACAGACATACATGTAGACAAAACACCCTTACACATAAAATAATAAGTGTAATTAAGAAAAACAGAGTAGTAAAGTTTCCCATGGCCAACAGGCTGGGTATTGAAGAGGCTTACAGGAGCTCAAGGGACAAAAGAACTGCCCAGGATCTGGATGCTGTGGTGTGGCTGGGGGCTCCACCTTGCCACTCATTCCAGCTGCTATAGGCTCCCAACAGTGTTCCTGCTGCAGCCCAGATGCTGCTGCTGTGGCCTTCACCACCAGTGCCTGAGCCCCCCCCCCCACCCCACCCCAACCCCCACCCCACCCCAACCCCCAAAGGGCAGGAGCCACAGAGAATTATTTCTTATGCTTTCAGCTGTCACTGCCTCTCACGGGCCAACTTCCACCAGGAACAGCTGGAGGGAGAGCCTTTGGGAAATGCAGGGCAGCCCCAGCCTCCGCTACATTTGCTCCCAGAATGCAATCCAGAGGATTCATGGAACAGAGACTGGGAAGCTAGCATTCCCCTCCACAAAGCCCACCCAGTGCCCCTGCACACAGGGGCCTTTGCCTAGGCTGCTGGCTTTCTCCCCTCCAGGGAGCGGCTCACCTGCAACAGAGGGTGTAAATATGAAGAAACCAGAACAGAGAATGGGGTAGGAGTGATCCTTGCCTGGCACCTCGGAGCTCATCATACTTTATACACAGAGAGATCCTTGACTTGCCACTCATGAGGACCCACAGCTAGAAAACCACAGCGTTCCACTTTGGTTTCTTTAGCGACCCTTCACGACGGCTTCCTTACATTTTTCTTTGCAATTTTGACGCGACCTACATTTCCTAGGAGACGTGGCCAAACAATTGACTCCAGTGCTACACAAAACAGGAAATTGCATTTCATGGGTTTTATTATCGCTGGTTCCCGTTTGTTCCCAGGGATCGTCTAAGCCTTTTGAACAAGCTACGGCACATTTAGCAGCGATTCAGAGATACATACTGAACGCCTGGTACTGGTCTGACCCAGAATAAAGAATTCAAGAAGAAGAAAGAAAGAAGAAAAGAGAAAACCTGCCAAGGTCTTCATTCTTAAGTAGCTTACAGTTTCGTCGAGGGATAAGGCACATGCATGAGCAATCTCGGAAAAGATTAGGTGCAGCACCCTCTGCAGTGTGGTCGTCGGTGGGCAGCTCTAAGAAGTCATTTCAGAAAGGCAGTGCTGTATGTAAAGAAGGCTTTGTATTTGAAGAATGGAGGGGGAAGGAAAGGGTGGGGGAGAGATAATAGGAAAGGTGAGAAATACGCAGGTGCAGGGCGGGCTAGAGGGGGGGTAAAGGGGCTTGCCTCACTAGTGACCTGAGTTTCATCCCGAACCCCGTGTGAAGGAGTGAACAGACTCCTCAAAGCTGTCCTCAGGGGCCGGTGAAAAAGAACAGCTGGTAAAGTGCTTGTTGCACAAAGTCCAGGACCTGAGTTCAATCACCAGGTCCCCCAATGGTAGGAGGTAATCATAGCTTCCTCCACTTTTGAGGGGGCAGCCTCCAACAGCACAGGGCTCAGAGGGCATCCACAGAGTCAGTGCATACTAGATTTTTCTATCTGGGCCAATTAAGGGAAAAAACATTCACACACTCTCTTGATGGTTTCCTTCAGACTTTTTTTTTTTTTTTGAGACAGGTTTTCTCTATGTAGCTTTGGAGCCTGTCCTGAAACTCGCTCTGTTACCAGGCTGGATTCGAACTCACAGAGATCTGCTTGCCTCTGCTTCCTGAGTGATAGGATCAAAGGCCTGGCCAGACCGTTTCTTTATTCTTCTTTTGCATTCTCTATTCTTTATTTTCCTGGTGATTTCTTTCTCACATTCTTGACATTTTCTTTCTAACTCATCTTAACTCTATCTTTATTCTTTCCTTTACAGCTTATATACCCCAGCAAAATCTTTCAGGCAATTATAATGTGGTTACATTCTGTTTTTCAAGTGAATGATTACAATGAATATAAGCAAAAAACAGCACATTTTCTACATCCCTGATACAATTAAACATTTTACGTATTACAGGTGAAAAACAAATTATCCCAAGAACCCACGTACATTTGTACCCAAGCAACTTGTTATAGATTAACAATGTGTAAGAAAGCAAGATATTCTTTTACTGTCAGGCTGCGTTTTGTGGTTACAAAGAAAGGACCAATCACTTTATTTCTTATCTTGAAAGGTAATCATATAAAGAATTTTAAAAGAATCACAAATCTAAACTTTTATATATGAAAAATAATCATTCAGCTCTACTTTAAATCTTTAATGTATGTACCCACTTATCAATAGTTTTTTATATCAAGAGATTGAGAGCAAAAAATGGGTATAAGGAATTAATCATCTTTGTTCACCAACCAAACCTAGCAAGGAAAAGTATGTCAGCTAGTAACAACTGGTCTGCTTTGTTCTTGTTCCCTGACCTTAACAAGTTCCTCACTCAGCTATGTGCCTTTCTAAAACTTTAGATTGTCTTCTTGGGTTTTTCACCTCAAAGCTATTTGACAAAAACATCTTAGTCTAACTTTAATTTACTTTCAAAGCTTTGTTTCAGCTGTGAATGCACTCCAAAACCTGTGAACACATCCCCCAACATTAAGATTAAAAGAATTTAAGCTAGCTGGGCTACCGGGACTCAATTTTTTCTTAATCATTAATTAACCTAAGCTATAGTCTATACAACTCCTCAATAGAAACTCATGCTTTCTAGCTGTGTGACACTTTATTTCTTTTAATCATAAAAACTCTACTTAAACTAACATTATTATTATTATCAATTAGACAGTACATCTTAGGAAGAAATCATCTTCATAATAATCCATAGGTAAAAATGCCCAGTAGAAAAAGATGTTTCCATAAGATAAACACACTACATTACAGGCAGTGGGGATCTCCCCACACTCATTCACACTATGCCAGATACCAGAGAAAGATGGCAGTGGCAAACATGTGAAGGCACAGCAGAAGCAAACGGCATTCTAGAGTCTGTGGTCTCAGGACCTTGTCTATCCAAGATTCACCCATCAGAGATTGGCCTACTGGTGGACTGATGCCCTGAAGTCAACTGCCATCTGCTGCTCCTCTGACATGGCCACCAGCTCTCCACATCGGTTTCATCTCCAGATGTTATCATTGTATGATTCTGCAAGTTCCAGTGAATTTTTTAAAGTTGCTTTTGCCAGTGTATTTTTTATTTTTATTTTTATTATTGGTTTTTTGAGACAAGGTTTCTCTCTGTAGCCCTGGCTGTCCTGGAACTCATTGTGTAGACCAGGCTGCCCTCAAACTCAGAGATCCACCTGCCTCTGCCTCCTGAGGTCTGGGATTAAAGGTGTGTGTCAACACCATCCGGCTTGCCAGTGTGTTTTATCACAGCAACACCAGTGAAACCAAGACACTGAGCTAATAATGACCGAGTAGAAGACTTTGTAGTTTAAGAGCACTTGCTGTTGTTGTTAAGAGCCAGATTCAGTTCCCAGCACCCATATCAGGCAGCTCACCTCTTCCTGTAGCTCCATTTCCAGGGATCTCAACACCTTCTTCTAACTTCTGAGGGTACCTGCAGGTGCGCGCGTGTGCACACACACACACACACACACACACACACACACACACACGCACACAGAGAGAGAGAGAGAGAGAGAGCCAGCCACAAACACAGACACACATACATACACATAAAATGAAATTGAAAAATTAAACTTTAAAACTCAGATTCATACCCAGGTGTTCCAGCTTGTCAGTCAATCGCCAGTAAGCCATGCTGTGAATTAACTAAGAGATCACTCAATATGGCCGGAGAGAGACAATGAAAGGAAAAACACAGAAAGAGTCCACCTTCCCTTGGGGATTCAGACAAAGGCTGCACTGTCAGGGTGTATTCACGCTTGTGATTGTAGTAAAGATAGCTGTCAGAAACCTGGCACATTCTTGGAAGGGCCAAATGGCATCGAAGATAATCACCAGAACTTGGAAACATTCCAAACAGACAATTAGCTCCTGGATGAATAATGTGATGTGTCCAAACTGCCACACAGAGGTGTGACTCAGGTCCTGGTGTGTCTGTCTCTCGGAGCTGTCCCAAAGTACTGAATCTATAGAGACAGAAAATAGGTTTGTAGTTGCCAGGGGCTTCGAGGAAGGACAGGGGGAGACTGCAAACAGACCTGAGGCTTATGTCAGGTAAAACAGAGAACATTCTAGAACCAGATGGTGGTGATAGAGGCACACGTCTGTGATTTTAACTCATTGAACGTTCAATCTACTGAAGTCTAGTATGTTTATGGTATGCAAATTTATAGCTAATGATTTGCCCCTTCTGGGACAGGGCTATTCGTCTCTCTCACTGTCTCTCTCCGGCCACTCTGTAGCCAAGACTGGCCTCCACCTCCTGCTCCCCCTGCCTCTAGCTTCTCAAAGCTAGGATTACAGAGATGTGCTACCACACATGGTTTATGTGGTGCTGGGGTCCAAACCCTGGGCTTTGTGCATACACAGCAAGTTCTCGACCAACCGAGCCATATCCCCAGCCCAGGGTCATGAATTCTACAAAGATACACGGTAGACGAGGAAGGAGGCTCAGCAGGTAAGAGCACTGGCTGGCCCGCCAGAGGATCTGGGTTCAGTTCTCAGCACCCACATGGCAGCTCGCAACTGTCTGTAATTTCAGCTCTGTGAGATCTGACGCCCTCTTTTGGCCTCTTCAGGCACCAAGCACACGTGTGATGCACAGACATACATTCAGGCAAAACACTCATCGTACACAACAAATAAAAATAAATGATGGGGTGGGGGTGGGGCATATTTTAGCCAGGTGTGGTAGCAGAGACAGAGGCAGGAAAAAAATCTCTGTGAGTTTGGGGCTAGCCTGGTCTCCATATATAGTGAGTACCAGGACAGCCAGGGCTATGTAGAGAGAAAAAAACACAAAAAACAAAAGATAAACTATGGGTTGACTATGTCTGAGCTCTTGAAGACAGAAGGAACTAGTTCCCTCAAAAAATTTCACAAGGAGGGGATAGCTAGATTCCTCAGTGGGTAAAGGTGCTTGCTGCCAAGCCTGATGACCTGAGTTCAAGCCCCAGAACCCATGTAAAAAGCCAGATGTGGTGGTGCACACCTATAACCCCAGTCCTGGCGAGTCAGGAACAGATCCCTGGGGCTTGCTGACCAGCCGGTCTACTGTAACTTGAAAAGCTCTAGGCTAAGGAGAGATCTTGTCTCAAACACAAGAACAGCTGCTGAGGAATAATACTGATTCTGACCTCTGGCCTCCACGCTTAACAAACGATATGCATACAACACATGTTTACATACATGTACAAACTCACCCCTCCTCACATTATAGCCGTGACCCTTGTCATTCACTACTCTCTGTATTGCTCTTTAGACCTTAAACTCCCGAGGACAAACCCGGCAACCGTCTTGTGCTATAATCCACCAAAATAAACTTGCTGAAGGAGCTGTTAAAATTATAGGAACTCTCTGGGGGGAAAAGTATGTTCAAAGTAAGCTACAAACATGGGTTACAATGCTTTACAGCTGGGAGGTCATGGCGCACACCTTTAATCCCAGCACTCAGGAGGCAGGGGCAGGAGGATCTTTGTGAGTTCGAGGTCAGCCTGGTCTTCAGAGCTAATTTCAGGACAGCCAAAGCTACACAAGGAAACCCTGTCACAAACCAACAAACAAAAATGCTTAACATAATATAATCCAAAATATGAAATCAATGAAATAAAATATCATTGATTAATCAAACAGCTATGTACTGGGAATATGCCAGGCACATTCCCTTATTTGATTTAGTCCACACAGTATCTCTGTTAGGTGGATGCTAGTTAGGGAGATGTTTAGCTTCATTTTCAGCGAGAAACAGGCCCTGACAGGTCCAAAGACTGGCTTCTGGTGGTGGAGATGGTTTCAAAGTCTCATTTCCAGGGTAGTTTCTTGACAAACAAGTTTCACTACTGTTGTAGAATATTATTTGAAGGTGTGTTACTTTTGTTTATGTTGCTTTTGTTTAACTCTGTGAAGCTGTGCTGCTGTACCTGTCTAAAACAGCTGACTGGTCTAAGAAAGAACTGAACGGGCCAATGGCAATGCAGGAGAAAGGATAGGCGGGGCTGACAGGCAGAGAGAAGATATGGAAAGAGAAGTCTGGGAGGAGGAAGAAGAAAAGAGATGGAGAAGTGAAGAAAAAAGTAACCAGAGAAGGAGGAGGACTCCAGGGGCCGGCACCCAGCTACACAGCAGCCACGGAGTAAGAATAAGATTGACGGAAGTAAGAGAATGGGCAAAGTCCAGAGGAAAAAGGTAGTCAGGATAATTTAAGTTAAGAAAGACTGGCAAGATATAAGTCAAGCTAAGGCCGCACATTCATAAATAAGAATAAGCCTCTGTGTGTGATTTGTTTGGGAGCCGGGTGGCAGGAACCCGCCCCCCCAATAAGAGATGGCCTTTTAAGCCCTGATGTAGGTAGTGACTGAGTCACCTGTTGAATGAGTCCTAAAAGGTCTTATTAATAAAATCAAACCTGAGGGGTGAATGCTGGAAGATCAGAGAAGCAGAACAAGCCACAGCTATCTCACCTCGCCAGTTCTTCAGCTGATTTCTTCAGACTGGAAGCCTCTGTGTCCTCATCCATATGGATCTCACCTGAACTGCTGCTCAAAAGCCTAAAAGCTTAACCAGCCAAAATGCTTCTAGTTTCTGGTCCTCACGCCTTATATATCTGTTTGCATTCTGCCATCACTCACTGGGATTAAAGGCTCACTTCTTGGGATTAAAGGCGTGTGTCACCATGCCTGGCTGTTTTCAATGTGGCGGTGTACTCACAGAGATCCAGAGGGATTTCTGCCTCTGGAATGCTAGGATTAAAGGTGTGAGTGCCACCATTTTCTAGCCTTTGTATCTAGTGGCTGTTCTGTTCTCTGACCCCAGATAAGTTTATTAGGGTGCACAATAATTTTGGGAAACACAATACCACCACAGTCACCCTACTAGTGGTGCTCAACTTCATAATTTGAAAGGAAATATGAGCCCTTGCCAGGCAAACTACCTTTGATAGGGAAAAGAAAACTCTCACATAACTAATAATCAAATAAAACTGTCAGAAAAATTAACTTGTTGAACTAACTCCCTGAATAAAGAAAAGAGAAACTGAGTAAGAAAGAAGACTGGGTGGTGGTGGTGGTGGTGGTGGTGGTGGTGGTGGTGGTGGTGGCGGCGGCGGCACATGCCTTTAATCCCAGCACTCAGGAGGCAGAGATAGGTAGATCACTGTGAATTTGAGCGAGTTCCAGGATAGCAAGGCTACACAGAGAAACCCTGTCTCAAAAGAACCTAAAAAAAAAAAAAAAAAGAAAGAAAGGAAGGAAGAGAAAAAAACAAAATAAAGGAAGGAAGGAAGGAAAGAGGTGTACAGTATACAGCTACTGCCAGTACATCAGAGGATTGAGTCCAGCTGAGACACAAGAACCCACCAACAGGTGCTGGAGAGATGGCTGAGCAGCTAAGAGCACTGGCTGCTCTTGCAGAGAACCCAGGTTTGATTCCCAGCACCCAAATGGTGGCTCACAACCATCTATAACTCCAGTTCCTGGGGATCCAACATCCTCTTTTGGCCTTCTTGGGAACTGAATGCACATGGTACACATACATACATACAAGAAAACCACTCATGTACATAAATAAAAATAAATAAGTCATAAGAATTCCCCCACAATTTGCTGTAAATATTTATCAACAGAGAAACAACACATACGCTTTTCATATACAGATATTTTATGTTATAATTGTAGCTGGAGTTTTCTCCAGTCCTGCCCAGCCACTTATAAAATAATCACTCAGAAGCTTAGATTAATTAAAACTGCTTGGCCATTAGCTCAGGCGAACCACTGACTAGCTCTTACATTTAAGCTCAGCCCATTTCTGTTCATCTGTATGTTACCACGTGTTCTGTGGCTTTACCTGGGTGCCATGACATGCTGCTCCCTGGATGGCAGGCTGGTGTGTCCTGACTCAGCCTTTCTCTTCTCAGGATTCTCCTTGTCTATTTATCCCAGCTATACTTCCTGCCTGGGTACTGGTCAATCAGAGTTTTATTAAACTAGTGTACAAAAGCATTATCCCACAGCATATAATAGCAACAAACCAGGTTTTAGGCCTGGAAGTACATAACCTTGGGTAAGGCCACATTCCTTTCCATGAATACTTTCTAGGTAGCTCCAATAAGGCCGTTCACTTTGTTTTCAGTAAAGACACCCACCTTCCTGCATCCCTGTGAGATTATCAATTGTAATCCTGCTAGGTGCCCCCTAAAACTCCCCTGTGATTTCATAGCAAACCTTTGACGATTGTATTTTCAAAAGCCACTAAAATCCTACAGAAGAACATTGTAAAGATAATGAAGTACAATTCTCCCTTGAGAAGCCCACACCAACACTTGGTTTCAATTCATTTTCCCCCTAAATCACTCCCTCCCTCCCTCAATCAATCAATCAACCTCTCTCTCAATTGTATTTTATTTTCTGTGTATGAGTGTTTTGCACATATGCATGTCTGTTCACCACATGCATTCCATCCCTGGTGCCCGAAGAGACCTGAGGAGAGCATCAGGTTAGCTGGAACTGGAGTTACAGATGGTTGTGAGCCACCATGTGGGTACAAGTGCTCTAAACTGCTGAGCCATCTCTCCAGCCCCACCACCCTTATTTTTAAGAACCCCTACAAGTCAACCTGCCTAGCACACACCCCACCCCAGTGTTTAAATGTTGCAAATGTCCTTCAAACTAACCACCTTCCTCCTAAGTCCACACTCATTCTCTGGAGTATGTCCTTCTTTCTGGGACCTTACTCTTGAACCATGTCTTTAAAGTCTGTATTAAAAGGTTTTCATTAGTTGACTTAGTTAGGGTTTCTATTGCTGTGACAAAGCCATAAGACCAAAGCAGCTTGGGGAGGAGAGCATTATTTTAGCTTCTAATTCTCAGGTCATACTCTATTACCTAGGAAAGTCAAAACAGGCAGGAACTGAAACAGAGGCATGAAGGAATGTTTCTTTCTGGTTTTCTGGTTTGCTTCTCCACGGCTTGCTCAGTCTTCTGTCTTCTTTCTTTTCTTTTCTTTCTTTCTTTCTTTCTTTTCTTTCTTTCTTTCTTTCTTTCTTTCTTTCTTTCTTTCTTTCTTTTTAAGACAGAGTTTCTCCTGGAACTTGCTTTATAGACCAGGCTGGCCTTGAACTCACAGAGAACTGCCTGCCTCTTTCTCCCAAGTGCTAGGACTAAAGGAGTGAAGGAGTGTCCCACTCCACCCCTTCAGTATTTTTGTTTGTTTGTTGTTGTTGTTGTTGTTTTCGAAACAGGGTTTCTCTGTGTAGCTTTGGAGCCTGTCCTGGATCTCGATCTGTAGACCAGGCTGGCCTCGAACTCACAGAGATCTGCCTGGCTCTGCCTCCTGAGTGCTGGGATTAAAGGCATATGCCACCACCACCCCAGTCTTCTTTTTTATACAATCTAGAGCCACCTGCCCAGAGGTAGCACCACCTACATCAAACTGAGACCTTTCATATCAAACATTAATCAAACAATGCCCAAAGACAGGCATGGTGGTACTTGCCTTTAATTCTAGCACTTGGGAGGCAGAAGCAGGAGGATCTCTGTAAATTTGAGCCCAGCCTAGTATACATAGTGAGTTTCAAGACAGCCAGGACTATATAGAAAGACCCAAAAAAGTAAACAAACAGATGAACAGTCCACAGGCTTGCTTACAGGCCAATCTTATGGAGACCTTTTCTCAGTAGATTCCTTCTTCTCAGATGACTACAGCTTGTGTCAAGTTCACATCACATGCACACAAACTAAACAACAAAAAACAAACACAAAACCACACACACACACCCCAAACAACCAACCAAACAAAACCCTATCCAGTACATTAACCTCAAACAGTTTCATACTGTCTCGTCCTGACCTGAACTTCTTCTCTGTATCAAAGCTGTGAATCCTGGCTTGGCCTGAGTTGAAATCCCTGAAAGATCAGGGGAACGTCTTAGGCTTCTAGAAGTGATAGAGTGAAACTGTGCCTCCTTCCCTATCCCCCTTGACCCTTGATAAAGGCCAGCCTGGGCTACATAAGACCCCATCTGAGGGGGGGGGGAAGGAAGGAAGGAAAAAAAGAAGAGAGGGGGAGGGAGGAAGGGAAAGAGGGAGGAAGGGAAGGAGGGAGGAAGGGAAGGGAGAAAAAGGAAGGGAAGGAGGGAGGAGGGAGGAAGGGAAGGAGGGAGGAAGGGAAGGAGGGAGGAAGGGAAGGAGGGAGGAAGGGAAGGAAGGAGGGAGGGAGGGAAGGGAGGGAGGAAGGAAGGAGGGAGGGAGGGAAGGAGGGAGGGTGGAGAAAAACACAGAAACAAACGAACAAACGCAAACTCTGAGTTGATATTCAGAGGGTAATATCATCTGAATATATAATCTGCCCAGTTTATATATGCAATGAGACATCTTATTGAATGTCTTATTGGTATACATGATGAACAGTTACAAAGGAGTCCAGAAATACTAAACAAAGCTAGGCAGCAAAGTGACAAGGAAATCCAGCGCTGCCAGGGACTCAGTCACTTCTGTGTGTCAGTGATCTACATCGCATGCAGCTCCTAAAAGAAGTTCAGTTTTTAACAGTTCAGTCCAGTCAGTGTCCAGTGGCAATCAGAAGGGTTATTTTAAAGTAAACGGGCTGGAGAGATTTTTTTTTTTGAGTGCAGGCCAGAAGAGGGCACCAGATCTCATTATAGATGGTTGTGAGTCACCATGTGGTTACTGGGAATTGAACTCAGTACCTCTGGAAGAGCAGTCAGTGCTCTTAAGCTCTAAGCCATCTCTCCAGCCCCGAGAGATGGCTTTTTATGGAAGAGTGCATAGTGTTCTTGCAGAGGAGCAGGGTTTGGTTTTTAGGTTCTCATACAGGGCAGCTCCCAAAACCATCAGCAACTCCAGCTCCCAGAAACTCCCTCTTCTGGCTTCCTTACACACTACAATCACAAGCACAAACAATTTGCACATAGTTAAAAATAAAATAAATCTTAAAAATACTTTTAAAGAAAGGAGGTTGGAGAGATGGCTGGATGGTTAAGGGAGCTTACCACTCCTGCAGAAGCTCCCAGTTGGTTTCCTATCACCAATGTGACAGTTTACAACCATCCATAATCCCTCTGGCAGTAGGCACTGGTATAGCACATTTCCATACATGCAGGCAAAACATTCATACATATCATAAGCTTTACAGCTTGGATGGAAAGATATCCTTGCAGTCAGGAGCCAAGGAATACCACAAAATCACACTGCACAACAAACCTCACACAAGACATTTATTGGGAAGGATAAAACCAGGAGTGTGGCTGCCTCTGCTCAGGTGAGAAACAGCAGAGAACTGAGCAGAAGACAGGGTTTATATAGGGTTTCTTGCAGGAGGGGGGTATGTGGAACTTTTCAGGGTGAAGCTTTCCAGAGTGGGGATTGTTGGGATTTCAAGTCCAGAGCTTGGGCTTTTTAACTCTGTATGGCAGGGGCAGGGGCCAGCTACTTATGGCAGTTAGAGTATTCTGTGGGTGGAACCTGGCAGTTGGAGGTACTTGGAGGAGGAGCCTGGCCACTCATGTGGCTTGAGGGGCTTACACATATAATATACGTGTGTGTGTGTGTGTGTGTGTGTGTGTGTGTGTGTGTGTGTCTTTAAAAAGAAGGAAAGAATAATGACTATTTCAATGGGTTTTTATGGGATAACACATCCTTCCTTTAAATATCATTTGCCTTTCTAGATTTTAGTTTGTTTATTTGTTTGTTTTTTGAGGCAGGGTTTCTCTTTATAACAGCCTTGGCTGTCCTGGAACTTACTTTGTAGACCAGGATGGCCTCAAGCTCACAGAGATCTGATAGCCTCCACCTCCCATGTGCTGGGATTAATAGCGTGAGCTACCACGTCTGGCTTTGCCTTGCTAGTTTTTGAATGGAAGGAAAAATGCTATCATCCAGTTTTAGAAGAAGATGCTAAGTAAACATTTTGAATAGAAAAAAGGATATGGGCTAGAAGTCTGCACACACACACACACACACACACACAAACACACACACACTGTTTTGTTAGTGACTGGCAGAATCACTGACACACAATGGAGAAGAGAATCCTAGGGGCACACAGGTACAGTACTGTTCGCCTCCTCAGCATGGACAATCAAGTATTTCCAGGCATTTCCACAGCTGACAGAATGACAATTGGATTTGTGGAGCAGTGACCCAATTCAGTCATTCAGAAAGTTACAAAGCAAACATATAACACTGGCAAAAGTAGGCAAAGAACAGTGTTTGAAATAAATCCATCAATTACCACGGTGGGAAAAAGGAAGAACTCTAAGACGGAAAGGAGCCCCAGGTGACACAGCTTCACAGAATTAAACAAATGCAACATAAACAAAAGTAACACACTTTAAAATAATATTCTACAACACAGATTCAGGTGGATTTCTGTGAGTTCAAGGCCAGACTGGTCTACAAAATGAGTTCCAGGTCAGCCAGGGCTATACAGAGAAACCCTGTATTGAAAAAATAATCCAAAACAATAAGCAGGAGGAGGAGGAGGAGGAGGAGCTGTTAGAGGCAGAAGGAGGTCATATGCGACTAGTAATGAGTAGGAAGGCAGCAGGGACAGCATCAGATGCTGTCTCAAGAGAAAAACAAGACAAATTATGATTGCACGTACTTATGGGGTACACCATGAAGTAAGGATAAAGGGATACAGTGTGGAATGGTTAAATTGTGCTAATAAACATCTCCATCACTGAAAATACCATTCTTAAGGTAAGAGTTCTTGAAATCCACTTTCAATAATTTTGGAGTGTACAATGTGCTATTAGAATCTACAGTCACAGATTTTTAATCTCTTTAAAAATATTGTATTTCACATAAATGCTCTTTGTACACCATTGATTAGAAATATGAAAATAAAACATCAAATACATAACGATTATGTGGGCTTCTTTTGTACCCCACTTCTATCATTGTGAATATTCCCAGAGCATCAGGTTAATGGTTCACTCTTTTCCAGGGTCCCTTCATTCCCTAGCCTTCAGCACTGAGCTTGGTACCCAGAAGGACCTCAATAAATACAAGTTGAATGAATTAATTAGTGAGACCTATTATAGCTCAATGTATCTTGTCTGGTGGCATATTGAGATTGATTCCAGCTTTGTCACGATTACAGATAATGCCACAGTTAATGTTCTTTGATGAATCTCCTTATTATTGCTTTATGATAAATTCCTCAAGGTAGAATTACAAGATCAAAGGCTTTGGATATACATCACCAAATTGTCCTTCAGAAAAATGGTTCCATCCCCCCATCTCCTTGCCAATATTTCCTCCCATTCCCATCTTTCATCCTTCTGTTTGTCTAAAACAAAACAAAAAACCAATAAAGACATTTCCTCCTTTGGGGCTGAAGCTCATACTGGCAAAACATTTTAGAAGCCTGCCGTCCGGTTTGAATGACAGCAGCTTTTGAATGTTCTGTTTCTGTATTGTATTAAATTGTACCCTTAATTTATCTAGAGGAGAAAGGTTACTAAAGCCACCGATAAATGTCTTATATTTCTTGGACATGCTCTGCTCTCCAAGTTTAATAAGGAGAAGTGTGTGATTGTTGTTTTGTTTTGTTTTGACTTGAGAGAGAGTGAGCCGAGACTGACTGTCACATGTCCATGGTGGGATGAAGGGAGTGGGAAGCAGGGTGCTATGGCATGGGAAACACAGCCTCAGAGTGGGGACCAATAGGCTGAATGCTCACGGCAGCCTAGGACCTAAAAGCATAGTGTTAAGGTGGGGAAATGGGAAGCTTATTCAAATGAAAATGGTAGCTACCTCTGGTGGCATAGCACTTGCGAAGTGGAAGTAAGGGGATCCGATATTCAAAGCATCTTCTGGCTACATAAAAGGTTAGGGGCTGGGGGCTGCAGAGTTGGCTCAGTGCTTAAGAGCACTTACCAGTCTTGAACTGGACCAGGATTCAGTTGCCATCACCCACTGTCTGAACTGGTTCAGTTCCCAACACCCACGTTATGGTCCACAATCAACACCCTCTTCTGACCTCCATGAGTACCAGGCACATTTGAATGCAATACACATCCATACGTGCAGGCAAAACACTCATACATGTAAAATAAAAGAATTAGAGGATCTCCTGGAATACATGAGACCCTGTCTCAAAAAAACAAAAACAAAAAACAAAAAACAAATAAACAATAACAAATAAAAGTAAAAGTGATGTCCATGAAACACCTCAGAATAGCTTCCTAGATGGGAGGAAGGAACTTGTTTGTGGACATAAACTATGAGAAGAGGAGTTTAAGCGATGGATTGGTCAGTCAAGTGCCTGCCACACATAAGGACCTGTCTGTAACCCTCAACACTGGAGACCAGAGGATCCCTGGGGCCAGTGTAGCCAATCAGCAAGCTGCAGATTCGATAATCGAGGTACTCTCTTGAAAAATAAGGTGGGCTGGGCGGTGGTGGTGCACGCCTTTAATCCCAGCATTCAGGAGGCAGAGACAGGTGGATCTCTGTGAGTTTGAGGCCAGCCTGGTCTACAGAGTGAGCTCCAGAAAAGGCGCAAAGCTACACAGAGAAACCCTGTCTCGGGAAGAGAAAGAGAGAGAGAGAGAGAGAGAGAGAGAGAGAGAGAGAGAGAGAGAGAAAGATCATGCCCAGACCAGTGTTGCACACTGAGCAGTGCAAATGACCTGGGTCCATAAAGTCAAAGAAGGAAGAGTGAAGGGAGACAGGCAAGAAGAAGTGTAAAAGGAAGGAAGGAAAAGGGTTATGGGAGTCTGCTGGAGTCCAGCTCCAACATGTCGAAGGGTTCTTGAGGGGAAGAGAGAGGAATGAGGAAGTACTAGATAGAAAGATAGATGGAGAGAAACACAGAGACACAGGATCGCTTTGGGAGGGCCCTGAGTCAATACCCAGTTGCCTTGAGGTTTATTCCAAAGGGCTCTTTATATAATGCCAAGGGGCGAGGCAAAAGACCTGCCCCTTTCAAGATCAAAGCACAATGTACAGCCAAGTGTAGACCTGGTAACTATGCCCAAGGCCAAACCATCCCAACATGCAGCCCTGCTGGGTAAAGCAAGCTCAGATTCTCTGACCTTAAGTAATGTAGGCCCCCACAAAGGGTAGACAGAGAGGAA
The DNA here is from genome assembly GCF_903995425.1 of Onychomys torridus. NCBI lineage: Eukaryota > Metazoa > Chordata > Mammalia > Rodentia > Cricetidae > Onychomys > Onychomys torridus. The sequence continues at coordinate 61,254,447 of NC_050449.1, read as the reverse complement.
ATATAGAAGGAGAGAGGTGGGAGAAAGGGACGCAGGATTGGCTGTGGCATCCCTGAACCTCAACTCTGAAAGACTAGATGACTTCCAGTCCTGTCACGCTGTGAACACAAGTGGAAAACCCAGTGTAACATTTCTCTTGCAAACACTGACACATACCGCACACAGAAAGCACCACTTTTCAAAATGGGCCTTATGTATGAGATGTTTCATATAGACGTCCAGAACAGTATGAACAGATGTGAGCCATTTATTAAATTTACAAACAGCAAAGTCCTGGAATAAGGACCTCCCTGGGACGGCTGGCTATTCTTTGGCAGAATGCCAGCTTGAAGTTTCCTGGTGTGGTCTGTTTTCCTTTGGGACCTCATTGTATCAGGCTACATTTGAATTATTTTAATATGCCCCAAATCTGCAACTCATTGTCTAATTCAGCATTCTCATCCTTCCTGATATTATGACACTTTAACACAGTTCCTCATGTTGTGGTGACACCAGCCATAAAATTATTTTTATTGCTACTTCATAACTGTAATTTTGCTATTGTTATGAATTGTAATGTAAATATTTTTGGAGATAAAGGTTTTACCAAGGGGGCCGTGGCCCACAGGTTGAGAACCACATGTCTAATCATTCCTAAGGACTACATGTCTATAAAATCATAGCCAATGTCTCAGATCCTAACTTGTACCTCCCTCAAAAAAAAAAAAAGGAAAAAACAATTATATAGGGCTAAGATGACTCCGCTGGCAAAGGAGCTTGATACAAGCCTGGCTGCCTCAATTCCAAAACCTACTTCTGGGTAGGAGGAGAGAATCAACCCTACAGAATTTATCCTGACCTCCCATGTGCACTGTGGCACAATGCCCTCCCATAGTCATAATTTCAAAAAAGTTGTTGTGTGTGTGCGTTTCTACATGTGGATATTTGTTGATTCTGAATTAATCCATTTGAAATAACCCAACTTGCTCATATCTTAGCTGTTATTGGATGAGATCCTGCAGGCATCCTCAGGTCCCTAAAAGCAATGCCTTCCTTTATCATGGGGAAGGGAACAGCCTGCTCTCCTGAAACCTGGCCACTTTGTGGCTGATGTTGGCCACTTTGTGGCTGATGGATTGCAGGCCATCAGTTTCAGTTTGGTTTTCATCTGAATGAGGAAGCAATTGGGAGACCAAGAGTTTTCTTGCCTTTAAAAGAGCAAGTTTGGCCAACCTGTAACTGTTGTGTTGATCTTAGCCCCCTACACCTGCTGCTGCCAGGTATGGGGTGGACCACATGTGCTCTTGGCTTTTCTAGTGAAAACTTAGACTCCTGGGAGACCTGCTGCTGTTGTAGACTTTGTGGAGACTAAGCAGAGCGTTTCCCAGCATGCACTTCTTTTCTACCCTTCTTTCACCATCCCCGTTCATTTGAAGTCACCCATCACAGGGGGTCAAGTGGGTGTGTAGGAAGAGACAGGAGGGCACCCAAGTGGGATTGCCAGCATCCACTGAGCATCAACTGATATTGCAGGGTAGAAGCAGGAATGAAGACTGAGTGGCAGCCAGCTAGGAAAGAGTGGCTCCAGCATCCAAACTTCCCTTGGAACCTGCTGTGGATTTTGGGGGACTGCATTATACAATCCACCCTTTCCTCTGTGGCTCTTAGTGGTCTGGCTCCTGAGACCATCCCCAGTCAAACCCCTTCATGCAGATCCCAGGCTCTGGTTTCCTTGTAGCTGTCATTTTGTTCCTGGTGCCTTCCGGCAGATAGTCTACCCTGAGGCTCAGGGTGTGGTGGACGATTTAGGTGTGTGAATTTATGTTAAGTGCCATGATTAAAACCATGGTGGAGGGGCTGTGAACTGAAGAGATGGTCAATAGGTAAGAGCACTTGAGTTTGGTTCCTAGAATCCAAGTTGGGTGGTCCACAACCACCTGTAACTCCAGCTCTGGAAGATCTAATGCCTTCTTCTGGCCTCTGTGGCCTTCCCCACAGCACCACATTAAAAGCAAAACAAAACACCGGGCGGTGGTGGCCCATGCCTTTAATCCCAGCACTCAGGAGGCAGAGGCAGGCGGATCTTTGTGAGTTCAAGGCCAGCCTCGTCTACCAAGCAAGATCCAGGAAAGGCACAAAGCTACACAGAGAAACCCTGTCTTGAAAAACCCAAAAAGCTTGTGGTTTTCCTGGGTCTGGGTGTTGCCTGCCAGTCAGCCTGTCACAGAAGCTGTGTCTGAGCCTCTAAGCCTGTCATGGCAGCTGTGTGGTCAAGCTGTTTGGGGGCCCCTGTACATAAGCCTCTCTCTCCATCTAATGTTCTCTTGCTCACATGCCTTTGCTGCCCTGCTCCTCGGTTCCCTTCAGCCTCCATCAAATCCTTGTCTATCCATCTCTAGTCGAAACACCTTTCATTTCCTCAGTCACTTTCTGGGAGGCCCCTGGCAGCCTCTGCTCTCCTGCCTGCCTCAGCTCTGTGTCTTTTTCCTTGTGGTTGGCTCTGCATTATCCCCAGCATATTTTGTTGGTCATGATATATCCACGCTTCTCCAGACTCCAAAAAAGAATGGCAGAAAGGGAGGGGCCGTGGTGGAGTATAACACAGTCTGGAAAGGAGACACTCGGCTCAGAATGGCAGGTAAAGTGCTGTGGAATAATCCTCTTGTACACTGTAAAGATTTGTCACTTGAATTGGTTTAATAAAACGTTGATTGGCCAGTAGCCAGGCAGGGAGGATAGGCGGGGCAACCAAATTAAGGATGATGGGAAGGAGAAAGGCAGAGTCAGGAGTTGCCAGCCAGATGCAGAGGGAGCAGGAGATGAATGTGCCATGATAGTAAAAGTACCGCCATGTGGCAGAGTGTAAACAAGGAATATGGGTTAAGTGAATGTGTAAGAGTTAGCTAGTAACAATCCTGAGCTATCAGCCAAGCATTTGAGTGATTATTTGAGAGTGGCTACAGGACACAGGAAACCTGTTTACAGCAGAGCACTCCTTGGCACACACAAACTCACCTCTGCCACATAGTGAGCATATTATTCATGGTCTAAGCAGGCATGTTCTGACCAGACATGAAGCTTGCTGTGGTGGTTGGAATAAAAATACTTCCCCATGGGCTCATGTTTTTGAACATCTGGTCCCATTGTTTGGGGGAAGTTATGCACCTTTTAGGACATGGAGACAGACTGCTGGAGGCTGTACATCCCTGGGGGGGGGGGGCGCGGCTTTGAGAGTCCACAGCCCCACCCTGCTTCCAGCTCTCCCTCTCTGCTTTTTACACAAGGTTGAAGGTGTGGTTTCTCAGCTTCTTGCTCTGGCTGCCTGCTTCCACGCCACCCCCACCATTATGGACTCTCCCCTTCAGAACCTTGAAGCTCAGTGGATGTGGGTGTGACTCAGAATTCTCAGCATTTGTGATGGGTTTCCCAGATGTGGTAGGCTCTGCACCTTTATCACCTGGGTCTCCAGGAAGAGATGTGACATAAACCTGGAGCTCTCAGAACAGGGAGGACCTGGCATTGGAATGAGAAGCCTAAGAAGCTTGGCTTAAAGGTCTTTTTTTGTTTGTTTGTTGTTTTTTTCCGAGACAGGGTTTCTCTGTGTAGCTTTGCGCCTTTCCTGGAACTCACTCTGTAGACCAGGCTGACCTCAAACTCACAGAGATCTGCCTGTCTCTGCCTCCCAAGTGCTGGGATTAAAGGCACGCAACCCTCCCCCCCCCCCCCCCCCCCCCCCCCTTGCTTGAAGGCCTTTGCTTAATGGCAGATGCCAGTCTCCTGAAAGACTGCCCAGCACTTTGCATGCCCCCTTCCCTTCCACCTCCAGTCCTACCAGACCCTCTGTGCAACCTGGGAATATTCATCTCCATGGAGATTTCATCCCCAGAGAAGAGTTTCCATCTCCCTAACACACTCTCTAAAGGCAATAACCAGACTTGATTTCAGGCTGGCAGAGAATTACTTTTTCTTACAGATGCTTGTAGGTTCTGTTATACAACTGGGGAGATTTTTCCCCAAAATTACAATTAGAACACTGTGGTGGCTGGATCTATGTCAACTTGACATAAACTGTAGTCATCTAAGAGAAAGTAATCTTGAATGAGGAAATGCCTTCATAAGATTGGGCTGTGGGCCAGCCTATAGAGCATTTTCTTAATTACTGATTGATGGGGGAGGGCCCAGCTCATTGTGGTGGTGCCATCCTTGGGCTGGTGGTCTTGGGTGTAAGCGTTGTAGCTCTGATGGAAAGGTATCCTGGCAGTCAGGAGCCAAGGAACACCACAAAGTCACTTTAAGTGTAGCAGTTTATAGCTCTGCTCCAGGGAAAGGTTTCCCTATAAGGACTCTCCTCTGGCAAGGGAGGGTTTCCCCAGGAGAAGTTGTTACAGGCTGCTCCAATCTTCTCCAAAGAAGTGTTACATACTGCTCTGCTCACTAGGAGTTCCTCCAGCGAAAGTGTTAGAGTTCTGCTCCACTCTGCTCTGGGGAAAGTTGTTGCAGCTTGGCTCTGCTCCACTAAAGTGTCACACCGAATAACAAACCTCACCCAAGAGATTTATTGCGAAGGAAGACTCCAGGAGGGTGGCTGCCTTGGGTGAGAAAACAGTAGCAAACTGAACAGGGTATAGACCTTATATAGGATTTCTTGCGGTGGTGGTGGGGCATGGTGGAGGTTTCTAGGGTGGCTTGGGTTTGGTGAATTTTTGTGGTCTGATTCTGGAGCAAGCAACTTCTGGCTCCAGGTTCTTCCTGCCCTGTTTGAGTTGCTGTCCTGACTTCCTTCAGTGATGGGCTACAATGTGAAGTGTAAGGCAAATAAACTCTTTCATCCAGAACTTGCTTTTTGGTCATGTGTTTCATCATAGCAATACATTGACAACACCGCTCCCCTGCCCCCAATGGCAATATGACAAAGTGACAGTATCAACTGCTTCTAAAGGGCCTTAGACTTTTAAAAAAGGTTTTAGATTTTTAAATTTTATTTCATGCATATGAGTATTTTGCTTTCATGTATGTCTGTGCACCATGGATGTACCCTCAGATGTCAGAAGAGGGCATTGGATCCCTTGGAACTGGAGTTACAGGTGGTTGTAAGCCTCCATGTGGGTGTTGGGCATCACACTTGGGTCCTCTGGAAAAGCAGCCAGTGCTCTTAACCCCAGAGCCATTTCTCCAGACTTTGACTTTTTAAACCTCTGAAGGCAGACAGGAAGGTATTGAAATGAAAGGTTTCCAATCTTCATTTGATGGGAATTTAGAAAGATTTAGAATGTTCTTCTATCCAGAAGTTTTATGATGATTATATATACATTTTAAAAAATGAGTTTGAACATAAATATCCCAGTTCAAAGGATTCTGAGATCCCAGGAACATTTTTTCAGAGGATTTCTACAGCTAGGCTTATTCTTCTCTTGTGAGTGCTGGATTTAGCATGTCCTCTCCTCAGAGCATCCGATGAATTGTGGATTCGTTCAGGCAACATCAGCCAGTGGATGAAAACAAGCGATGATTAATAGCCATTGCTGATTTGACAGGGTCTAGGATCACCTAGGAGACAAGTCTCCACGCGTGCCTGTGAGGCATTACCTAGATCAGGTTAATTGAGGTGGGAAGGCTCACCCCGAATGTGAGCATCCCCCTTTGAGAGGGCTGATACTGAACTGAATAAAAAAGACCAGGTGAGCTGAAACCAGCATTCATTGCTATTCACTACTTCACCATGGATACAATGTGACCAGCTGCCTCAGGCTCCTGTCGTCTGACTTCCCCACTATGACCCACCCACTGTCCCCTCAAGCTGAGTCTCACTGAACTCCCTTTTCCTTAGCTTGCTTTTATTAATCTGTTTTATCACAGCCACAGAAAGGTAACTGGTTCAATATCTGGTTATAAAGCCCATGAATGGCCTTTAATTCCAGAATTGAGTCAGAGGCAGGCAAATCTGAGTTCAAGGTCAGCCTAGTTTTCATAGGGAGTTCTAGGCCAACTGAGACTACATAATGAGACCCTGTGTTTAAAACAACGAAATGTGCTGGGTGATAGTGGCGCACGCCTTTAATCCCAGCACTTGGGAGGCAGAGCCAGGCGGATCTCTGTGAGTTCGAGGCCAGCCTGGTCTCCAAAGCGAGTTCCAGGAAAGGGGCAAAGCTACACAGAGAAACCCTATCTCGGAAAACAAAACAAAACAAAAACAAACAACAAACAAAAAACCAGACAAACAAACAAACCCCAAAACAATGAAATGCAATGGAACTATCAGATACCTCATGAGTGTACTGGTTAATATAACCTTTTGAATGGTTGTCACCCTGGTGTGACACAGAGCAGCAGCTACGAAGTGTCCTTGCCTACAAGTCAAACCTAAACCAAATCAACTGAGTCAACTTCAAGTTTACACAGGAGGATGGGGGACCAAGTTAAATTGTATCATAACTCAGCAAAACCTAGGTCTAGAATATAGAATGTCTGCACAACAGTGAGAGGCGTTCTTTGACTCAAAGCTATAGGAAAAAATGAAAATGGGCTGCTCCAGGTATTCAGATAAATAGCTTAAGAGACACAGCCAACAGGACAGAGGTTTATGTAGTTCAGTCAGTACTTGCTTTAAAGACAGAAGCCTTGTTTTCATATTGAGCACTACATAAATCAGACACGGCAGTGCATTCCTATAATCCCTGCACTTCGGAGATGGAAGCCGGAGAATCAGAAGTTCAAGGCCATCCACAGTTACATAGTGACTTCAAGTAAGTCATTCCAGTCAGCCTGTGATACATGAGACCCATCTAGAAAAAAGAAAAAACAGAAAGAAAAGAAGGCAGGCAGGAAGATAAAAGGAAGTGTGGAAACAAATCTAATGTTTGAGATTAAAAAATAATAATTTCAGTCTTCCCAGTGTCACACAGAGACCCGTGAACAAAGCGAAAGTAACCCAACAAGGCAATTACTTTCGCACAATGGCCCAAACCCTTAGAGCAAGTGCACAGAGGGGCATTCAGTTTGTTTTTAGGCTAAAGGAGGACAACTCAGCCTCAGCACACTGGTGGGGCTCGAAGTCACACTCTGACTTGATTGGCTAATTCATAATTGGTGCAAAGGGGATGAGTGTGATACAGAGTTAAGTCTCAGAAACGCCTGAGTCCAGGGTTTGGGTGTACAGGCATAGATACAAGAGTTTCATGGAACAGGGGAGGTGTATAAAATACTGGCATTTGACGAACTAGACAGCTTTGAAAAACAAAAAGACTTCCATAAGGAATACAGAAGAGCATGTTAGGTGAGGTAAAATGAAATGAAAACATACCTGGGATCTGCTTTAAAATGTGCACTCAGCCAAGTGTGGTGGTGTGTACCTGCAATCCTAGAACCTGGGATACTGAGGCAGGAGGATTGCAAATTTGAGACTATCCTGCGTTACTTTAATAAATTCTGAGTCAGCCTGGGCTACACAGGTAGACTGTGTCTAAAAACCAACAACAACAAAAACAAAACAAAACAAAGAAAAATCTAGGACATGCACAAATAAATGAAAAATAAAAGGTATGTGAATTGAGTTGTAATATTTTGAGATTGTTAGGTTTGGGTGATTGGGTTCATTTTTATAATTTTACACTTTACAATTCTGTTTACTTTTTTTATACGTTTCCAGAATTTCATAGCAATATACTGAGAATAAAGTCTACCCATAGAGAAATAGTAACAAGTGGAGTTAGAGGAGGATTCACTGTTTGTAGAAAGAAGCGAACATATGGCTACTTTGTATATGCATAGAATGTGCTGAAGAGAAGTTGGTTAAAACAACACCACTCTCTTGAACTAGTTAATCCCAGCACTCAGGAGGCAGAGCCAGGTGGATCTCTCTGAATTTGAGGCCAGCCTCTGCCACATAGCAAGTTCCAGGACAGTCAGAACTCTATAACAGAGAGACCTGAATCAATCACTGAATCAATCAATCAATCAAATAAAGAAAAAGGGAGATATGTAGAGAAAGGAACTAGGAGCTGTGAACAAGGGACAAGGACAGAGAGAAGAATAAGCAAATATTCTTATTATTTTGTTGTGTCTGCATTTGAACCCAGGGCTTCTAACACATTAGGCCAGCACTCTTCCACTGAGCTACATTTCCAGTCCTTAAGTACATTTTCAGAATGTGATGGGGATATAAGGGAAAAACATTAGTTTTACAAACTTGCTTTCTTGTGAGTTTGTTCGTGTATTTATTTTTAACTTTTCATCATTTTTGTCATTTACCTATGAGTTGTAAACTGAGCATTTGAGGGCCATCTTCAGCTGAGTTGATTTGTCTAAATGACTGTGAGGGTTGTGTCTTAGGATATAAAGTGAAGAGTCAGAGCTGGAGAGATGGCTCAGTGGTTGAGAGCACTGGCTTTTGCAGAGGACCAGGTTTAATTCTCAGCACCCACAGGGCAGCGAACACAAAGCTGGGACTATAGTTCCAGAGTATCTGATGCCCTCTTCCTGTCTCCACTGGTACAGCATGTGTATGGTACTCAGACATTCATGCAGGCAAAAAAACCAAAACATATAAAATAAATAAACTGATGAGTGAGACATTCATCAGTATAAAAATGAGGCAATCTGCCATCATCTACTTTTCATTTTAGACATAAAAGCAATGGGCCTTAGGATGACTAGTTCCTTTACATCCTCTTTCTGATTCTTTTACAAATTTATCTGGCTGCTGGGCATGGTGGTGCGCACCTTTAGTCTTGCCACTGAAGGCAGGTGGATCTCTTGAGTTTGTGGCCAGCCTGGTCAACACAGAGAGACTCTGTCTCAAAAACAAAGAATAATGGTCTGTTATTCCTTGTTCTCCCTTTCTGTTCTTGATCCAGCTGGGATCTCCTGCTCCCCTTAGCTTTCTTTCCCTCAAACCTTGCCCTTCATTACTCCCACTGTCGTCCAGGTTGTTCATGTAGATCTCATCCATTTCTCTGTCATTGGGTGATCCCTGTGTCTTTCCTAGGATCCCGTTTTCTAGGTAGTCTCCCTGGAGTTGTGTAGCAGTCTAGTCATCTTTGTTTTACATGTAGTATCCTTCTATGAGTGAGTACATACCATGTTTGTCCTTCTGAGTCTGGGTTACCTCACTCAGGATGATTTTTTCTAGATCCATCCATTTGCCTGCATACCTCATGATGTCATTGTTTTTCTCTGCTGAGTAGTACTCCACTGTGTATATGTACCATATTTTCTTTATCTGTTCTTCAGTTGAAGGGCATCTAGGTTGTTTCCAGGTTCTGGCTATTACAAACAATGCTGATATGAACATAGCTGAGCAAATGCCCTTGTGGTATGATTGAGCATTCCTTGGGTATATGCCCAAGAGTGCTACAGCTGGGTCTTGGGGGAGATGGATTCCCAATTTTCTAAGGAAGCGCCATATTGATTTCCAAAGTGGCTGTACAAGCTTGCATTCCCAGAAAGGGAGAACAAGGAATAACAGACCATGATAAATGAAGACCACATGAGAACAGGTATAGGCAGAGTGCTCGAGAGGTCCCCAGAAATCCACAATGATACATCCTCTGTAGACTGCTGGCAATGGTCGAGAGAAAGCCTGATCTGACCTAGTCTGGTGATCAGATGGCCAAACACCCTAACAGTTGTGCTGGAACTCTCATCCAATAACTGATGGAAGTGGATGCAGAGATCCTCAGCCAGGCCCCAGGTGGAGCTCCAGGAGTCCAATTGTCGAGAAAGAGGAGGGACTGTAAGAGTGTGAATTGTTGAGACCAAGATTGGAAAAGCACGGGGACAAATAGCCAAACGAATGGAAGCACATGAATTATGAACCTAAGGCTGTGGAGCCCCCAGCTGGATCAGGCCCTCTGGATAAGTGGGACAATTGATTAGCTTGAACTGTTTGGGAGGCATCCAGGCAGTGGGACCCAGACCTGTCCTTAGTGCATGAGCTGGCTGTTTGGAACCTTGGGCTTACACAGGGACACTTTGCTCAGCCTGGAAGGAGGGGACTGAACCTGCCTGTACTGAATCCACCAGGTTTAAATGAATCCCCAGGAGAGTCTTGGCCCTGGAGGAGATGGGAATGGAAGGGGGGGAATGGGGGGAAGGTGGGGGTGGGGGCAGGAGGGGGGAGGACAGGGGAACCCGTGGCTGATGTGTAAAATTAAAACACAAATATAATAAAAAAAGAAAAACAAAGAATAAAATTGAGAGCTGATAGAGTAACAGTTCTTGAATTGGAGACGTCAGGAAGCTGCAGGTGAGGTGGGGAGTGACAGGTGTGTTTGGGAGAAGTCAAGGGGAGAAATATGGGGTAAATATGACCAAAATACATTGTTTGCATGTTTAAAATTGTCAACGAATTAATAAAAATCTTGTTTTCTAAAGAAAAAATTCACGCTTAAAATTAATAAATAAATTACTAGGTGGAAATGTGCTGCTATCCTCAGCTGCTTTTTTCAAGATTCTGAAGATCAGTGTTAGAAACTTTGCAAAGGTAGTTCTGACTGCTGTGGGAACCCCTAAGTCTGTGCCAACAAACCTAGCAAGCTGTAAACAGCAGAAGTCAGCCTTTGAGACAGGATGAAGTTCAACGGTCCCTGAACCAATGGTGTTCGAGAAGGTGGACCTGGGGGAAAGTACCAGCATATTCAAAATGGTGAGAGGGTGGTTTTACTAGAGATCTGGTGAGCAGTGACTCCCGGGACTCTCAGGCCTGACAAGTCTGGCCTGAATGACAGAATACAGAACACAGGCCTTCATCTTGCCCTTTGTGCTTAGGACTGGCTCTCCACAAAAGAATGTTATCTCAACACTTTCTAAATGCTTGTGACTTGGGGGAGAAGGATAAGATGAAAGGACATATTTAAAGTGTATACAATTGATTTGGATCCAGGTATGGCTTCTCTAACCTCAGAAGGGAAGGTCAACCCTCCTGAAGGAGTTTACTGTTTTTATTCTGGGAGGAAGCCTGTCTTGCTCGTAAGGGATCCTGGAACCCGTGCAGCAGACTGATTTAAAGAAACAAGCAAACAACAATGGTACTGGATGTGTGTCTGAAACAGACCTAAAGCTGCTGGTTATCACCTCAAAGTTGTATTGAAAGTATCTAGGGGTCTACCCTTCTTAGTCTTATTTTGTTTATGACAAATCCATTACATTAAAGGTAGGCCTTGAAGGGTATTTCTTACATAACAATAAATACCTTATTTTAAAAATAAAGTTGTTCTGATCCTTAAACACCAGGCTTGTCTCACATTCACAGAACTCTACCTGCCTCAGTCTTCTGATGCCAGAATTATAAAAATTGCTTTTATTTTTAAGTTTAAAATCTGAACCACAATATCTTTGTATTATTAATATTAATATTGTTAATAACAGAGAGCAAGAGAGAAGGAGAGGGAGAGAGAGAGCAAGCCAGGTGTGGTACTACATACCTTCAATCCCATCAGACCAGAGGCAGAGGCCATGACATCTCTGTGAGTTCAAGACCAGACTGGTCTATATAGCAAATTCTAGGCCACCCAGTCTATATAGCTAATTCCAGGCCAGCCAGGGCTCTATAATGGAGGTCCTATGTCTAAACATAAAACACCAACCAAGTCAGCCCAGGAAGCTGGAAGGATGGCTCTGTGGTTGAGGGTGTGAACTGCTCTTGCAGAGGACCTCCTAGGAACCATGTCAGGTAGCTCACAAACCCTCTCTAACTTTAGTTTCAGCAGATCAGACCTCTACAGGCATTTGCGATCATGTGTACATGTCCACAGACTGACAAACACACAATTAAAAATAAGATAATTTAAAAAATCCCAAATGACTAAAGTGACATTAAGGTTACATGTGGAATAATAGTTTAATGATCTACAACTTTAAAAATTAAAGTTTATTTATTTACTTTTTTGAGTGTGTGTGTGTGTGTGTGTGTGTGTGTGTGTGTGTGTGAGAATGCACATGCCATAGCACACATAGGGAGTCAGAGAACAGCTTTCAGGAGTCAGTTCTCACTTTCCATCTTTTTGAGGCAGGTTCTGTCTTGTTTCTCTGCTGCTGTGCCGTGTACTCGAGATCTTCCAGGTGATTCTCCTGCCTCCACTTTCAATCTCACTATAGGCTTGCCAGGATTAAAACCGAACAAGTAAAAGGCTCCAGGCTACCTCTGTTTCCAGATATTTGACTACACTGTGTAAAGATATGTCACTGTGATTGGTTTAATGAAAAGGTAACTGGCCAATAGCTAGGCAGGAGGTATAGGCGGGACTTCTGGACAGAGAGAACTCTGGGAAGAAGAAAGGTGGGGTCGCTGGCCAGACACAGAGAAAACAGGCTGGGCAAAATGGAGATGAGGTAGAGCACATGGAAGAATGTAGATTTAAAAATATTGGTTAATTTAAATTAGGTGCTAGTTAGAAACAAGCCTAAGCTAAGGCCAAGCTTTCATAATTAATAGTAAATCTCTGCGTCATTTTCTGTGAGCTGGTGGCCCAAATCAAAGTCAGTCGACACTAGCCAAGACTACATAGTGAGACTCTGTCTCAAAATTAAGTAAAAAAAGATATTGAGAAAGTAATCAAAAGAAAAGCACCTCATCTCTCAAACTATCCCCTCTATACTAACAATTTGGACTAAAACTGCATTTAATTTGACATAATTATTGGTCTTCTTCTAGACAATATGTTGCTGTTTGTATGAGTGTGAAACAGAGTCTCATACATCCCAGGCTGGTCCTGAATTTGCTAAGTAGCTGAGGGTGACCTTGAACTCCTGATCTTCCAGCTTCCACTTTTCTAGTGCTGGGATGACAGGCAAGTGCTACCACACTGGTGTTGTTCACACATTTCCAGAACCTTCTACATCTGTTTTATAGACTACAAGAAGAGAAAAGGCAGTCTTAACCATGCTCTAGTTGGGTACAATAATAATAATAACTTCCTGGTTGGAGAGATGGCTCAGTGGTTAAGAGCACTGGTTGTTCTTCCAGAGGTCCTGAGTTCAATTCCCAACAACCACACGGTAGCTCACAACCATCTGTAATGAGATCTAGTGTACGTGCAGACAGAACACTGTATACCTAATAAATAAATAAATATTAAAAAATAATAACTCCCCAAAGCCAATATGACCAATTTCCTCTTCTGAGAGAAATTTAAAACCATGTCTATTACTCCACTCCGAAAACTCCAGAGTGAGTAGAGGTCCCACAGTTCAGCCAAATATCTAAACTATAGTAGTTTTTGTAAATTCCCAGATACCCGCCCTTCAAATAAAACAACTTATGAAGCATGTGCTGCACTGTAACTCACAACACATTCTCTCTGGTAATTATTAGGTAGTATTATCTCCTAGAACTTATAAATAGAAAAGAGGAGGACTCCTGAAAATCCGAAAATTTCAAGGGAGAAGCATCCACTCCCGCTCTCATGCCTGGTTTGGATTAATGGGAGGCTTTGAGGGAAATGTGCTTTGTACTTCTTTGCTCCAGGGAGAGCATAAGCATTTTTAGCGGATCTGTGAACTGATGGTCTGTTGAATGCCAGGAGGATTTTTAACATGGCACAAAATTCAATTTTATAAGTCAAAGTGAACAAATTATTTTGTGGACTTTCACTTTTGCTCTTCCTGATGGATGGAGCAGAGGAAGGCGACTCCGGACTCTTTTAGAAGTACGGCAGAAGCTGGGAGGGTAAGGATTGCCAAACTGCGTGGGGTGAGCATCTCTTATGGTCTGACTCTAAGCACCTAGTGAAATCTAACATGGTCATTGCAGGCCTAACTCAAGGAAAAAGTCTTTTCTTTCTGTTGTTAGATGTATTTGGTATAGTGACCTGAAAACTATCTCCTGTATCTGTCCCCAGATACTCCGTACACAAACAGGGTATTTACTTTCAGTTATCTGTGGTCTGATTGGTAACAAATGAGACCATATATAAAGACCTTAGACGTTTATCAGATGGAATGAGCTTTATCTTCGTGTTTTCATCTGCCAGCTGGAAGAAAAGCTTTGATGGGCAATTGTTTTGTTGGTTTGCCAGGAATTAAGATCGTGGTTGTTTGCAGGACAGCTTTCTACAGGTAACTTTTAATTTATAAATAACTTGGGTGACTCTGAATTTATAAACAGCTATCTTTTCAGATCCAGTGACATTACCATAGATAGATTCTGTTTTACTTCCGCTGGGGAAATTGTTGAACAATATATGAATACATGCAATACAGGGCTAGTTGGTTTTGCCAAAGAAACAGTGGGTTGCTTTGAAGTAGTAATAGTTGTTATAGAAATGAAGACCGGTGTCAAGAAGTGTCCAGAAAAATTAGTTTGAAAATCAAACTATAGTGAAGAACTCTAGGACCGATGCTGCTTCTCTAAGAAAAGGGGTTTAACGGATCGCAGAGGGCTGTGGAATAGCACCGATCCGGTTAGTGCCACATAAACATTCTCATACCTGTACCTCAGGGAAGATTTATCGCTGCTGCAATGTTTTTATTTTTATCTTTTAACTTTCTGTCTCTGTCTCTGCCTCTCTGTCTCTCTGTCTCTCTGTCTCTCTCTCTCTGTGTGTGTGTGTGTGTGTGTGTGTGTGTGTGTGTGTGTGTGTTCATGTGAGTACAGGTGCTTTTGGAGTTGAGGGTGTTGAATCACCCCCGGAAACTGGAATTATAGGCAGTTGCCAGCTTCCTGATACAGGTACTGGCAACTGAACTATCGTCCTCTGCAAGAGCAGTTAAGGAAAATGAGGACTTGACTGCTCCTAGGTATGGCTGAGAAGAAAGGTTTCGTTGTAGATATGAAGGAGGTCACAGAGGCATCTGGAAGGGTCCAGACTGGACATAGCCAGCAGAACAGACCTGGACATCAGCGGGAAGAAAGGGGGGAAGTGAGAGATGAAGAGAAGCGGGGGGGGGGGGGGAGGCAAAGCAGACTAAGAAAGGAGCTGAGGACCAAGAGGACAGGAGAGCTGTGTAGCCAAAGTGGCTGAGTTATCCAGCAAAGCGAAGCTAGGGGAAATGAAGGCCACCTCTGGGCTGGAGAGTTTGAGGTAGGGGGCAGAGTGAGAAGTGGTAGGAGGAGCCATGGGTTCTGAATGAGACTGCCAGGTTTCTTTGAGGCCTAACAAGCTGCATGCGTGTCTAACTGCTGACCCATCTCTTTAGACTTTGTCTGCTGTTTTAAAAAGAGCAAAGTTACTGGATTAATCTGGGTTAATGGAGCATGCCTGGAATCCCAGAACACGGGAGGCTGAGACAGGAAGACCAGGATTTCAATGCCATTTGGTTCTACATAGTGAGTTCTAGGCCAGCCAGGACTACACAGTAAGACCCTATCTTAAAAAAAAAAAAAAAAGTATTATTAGTAGTAGTCAAAGGAACTAGCTTTACAGAGTAAGAATTGATTGAGCACCCATCATTTGCTAAACTGCTTTTAGGCAGGGTTGTAGTCAGGCTCCTTGCTCTCTGAGCTTGCCTCCTACTGTTGAAAAGCACCTCACTGCTGGGGGCTGGAAATTGTGGATATACTTAGAGAAGGACACATTGCATGATAGAAATCTTGACATCCAGGTTTGGGGAAAGACAAACTAACTGGTTTTGAGATGTTTGATGGAAAGCTATTGGGCCCTCTGAAGTGGGACATGGGAGAAATGACTGGTTGTGACCAGTTTACCGTCATTCTCTCTTCTTATGGAAACCTGGATCTTGAACTACAAAAGCATGGTTGTTATTTTCAGTAAACCAAGGGGCAATTTGGAAAGCACCAACTCAATGAGCATTGTCAGTAGAAGTTTGTCCCACAAAGTGCTCCCAAGTAACCATACAGAGACTTACTATTAATTATAAATGCTTGGACAATAGCTTAGGCTTGTAACTAGCTAACTCTTATATTTTCAATTAACACATATTTTTTTATCTATGCTTTGCCACGTGGCTTGGTACCTTTTCTCAGTACAGCATGTCCACCTTGCTTCTGTCTGAGTCTGCTTCTTTATTAAGCCAATCACAGCAACATATATTCACAGTGTAAAGGAATATTCCACAGAGCTTCTTACCAGGCTCTAACTGAAATCAATAAACATTTGCTTTTGAATGTCCTGTGAGGTAGCTTGCTACCTCTATTTTGCTAGCCTATTCAATGTCCTATCCAAAGGAGTTGGGGAATAGGAGTGTTTATCCATGCAGCTGGGAAAAGTCTGCCTTGCAACTTTTAGGACTGTCTCAAGTGGCTCAGTAATTTGTTTTCTGATTGAGGGTTCTGATTTATAAAGTGTATTCTCTGCAAAGGGTGTAAGTTATGTTTTCATAACATAACAACAGTGATTTTCAACCTTGCTAATGCTGACACCTTTTAATACAGTGCCTCATGTTGTGGTGACCCCCAACCATAAAGTTATTTCTGTTGCTACTTCATAACTGTAGTTTTTTTTATGGTTGTGAATTGTAATGTAAATTTCTGTGTTTTCTGATGGTCCTGTGACCCCTGTGGAGGGGTCATTCTCCCCTTTGTGGGTGGGGACACATAGGTTGAGAACTTGTCTAAGACTGGCCGACTTCCACATTATGGCTAGGCTTATTCAAGGTCCCAATGGACTCCTTGAATATAGTTTCAAGTTACAAAGTTGATTCACTCTTGGGTGTAGTGATGATAGTTTCAAGCTTACAGACTCTAAGGTTGCTGTAGTTGCATTTGAAGAACTGAAGAAATTTGCTGTCTACTTAGGAAGAGGTGCCTATCCTGGCCACTCTATATTGAGCTGGAGAAAAACCCACTAAGCAATTTCTTACTAATTTTTAAATTTACAAAAGTTAAAAAAAAGTAGAACTAAGCAGAAAGAGGAAAAACCACCTACAATTTCACCAGCCACTGGGACACACGGATAAACACTTCGGTTAGTTTATTCGACCCGTCTCTTTATACATCATAATTTTAAAGAAAAGAGATTTTGTGATTTGTTCTCCTGTCCCTTCACACTGTTACCTAAGATAACGTTCACATGTTACCCTGCCACCCCAGGATTTCTGAGCTCTGTAAATACAGGGGATACATAACTGTATTCCAGGGCATGATAACAGGAAACATAAATAAACAAACAAATAAATAAATAAAGCCGGGTGTGGTGGCAGAGGTCTTTAATCCCTGCGTTCGGGAGGCAGAGGCAGGCGGTTATCTAGAGTTTGAGGCCAGCCTGGTCTTCATAGTGAGACATTGTCTCGAATTAAAAACAAAACCAGTGCAATAGGCAACACGCCCTTTGCTACCCATCCTTCTGGAAGAGTCGTTCCCTACATCCAAGTAACCTGGCAAGCGGGTTTGTGTGTCTGCCTGCTGAAGGACGCAGATTCCTGTGGGTTCCCGCACTCTCGGGGTTGCATCCAACCTGGTAACCTCCAGGACCCTGTCGGTGGTCCCGGAGAGGCGCTCGGAGGACTCAGAGGCCCTGTCCCAGCAGATGCCTGGTCCCCATGCCGCCTCATCCCTCTCCAGATCCGAGCGTCTAGGGTAGCCGGGGGTGTCCCTTGCGCCTCTCCCACCCTGGCTCCACCACAGCTTCGCGCGCGCCCCCATCATGCGCCCGAGGTGCGGACACCCAGGAGCCGGGTGGTGAGCTCCGCCGCGCCGTCCCCCAGTGATGACGCGCTTCCTGCCCTCCCGGCGCTCGCGGGCCGTGCGCTCGCGCTCGCCCTCGGCTCCGGTTCCGCGCCCGGAGCCAGCGGCGGCGGCGTAGTCAGCGGCGGCGCAGCGGGAGCGGAGCCGGCTGCACTCGGGGGCTGGCGCTCCGCAATGAGACAGTAGCTGCATCCCCGCGGTAAGGCGCGGCGCGTGGCGCTACCCTGCTCTCCAGCCTGCATGCGCGCTGCAGGGATTTCGAGTGCCTTTTCCCTCCCCTCTCCAGAAGGAATATGTGGGTGGTTTTCTTCTCGGGTTTGCATCTCGTAAGTGATGTCAATGTAGAAAAACCCTGTCAAGCTTCTAGATTTCATTTCCTAGGAGGGCTTTTTGTGTGTGTGTGCAAGAAAAGAAAAATAAATTGCAACGAAATGCACCTGTCTATTGCACATGTAGGTTTCGCTGCACTCAGCCCGGTTGCCGGGCTTTGCAAATAGTCTTTCATCTGGAGCCTGAGAGCTGATCGCTAGCCCTAGGCAGCTGGTCCCCTCCGGGGCTCCCTCCTCGGGTTTCCGGCAACGGGGTCGGCAAAGCGGCCCGGTCTGCACCGAGGGGTCCCCTAGACCCCGGCCAGGGCCCTGGCGCCGACAGAGTTGGCAGAGGGCAGAGCGGCTTCATTCCAGCACTGGCTGCCCCGACTTCCAGTGCCACTTTGCAAACAAGTCTCCCGCCCCGGCTCGCGGGGAAAGGCACCCGGGGCTGCTCCCCATCTCCCGACTCTTGAGACCTGAGGGTCGCGCGACTCCCCTTTTCCCTGGTCATCTTGCTGCTAGTCGCCGACCGCTCGCTCGGGGAAAGCGCGGGGCCGAGAGCGAGGGCAGGGTTTGGATCCAGCGCGGCGGCCTCGCGTATCCTTCCCCGACCCCCAGGAGCTGAGATTTCGCGCCGGCGGGGATCGGGAGGGACCTGGAGACGGGCAATTCGGGGCCCAAGGAACGACGTTCGAGGGCGCCATATTTTCAGTGGGTTTTATAGAGGCTAAGGGGGCGCCGACTTTCCGAAGCGCCCGGGGGAGGCCGGAGCGATTGTCGCTGGGAAAGTTTGCGCGCCGGGGCGAGCTAGGAAGCGGCTGTCCCCACAAGGGCGCGCAGACTGCAGCGTGTTGCCCAGGCCGAGCCAGGCTGAGTCTGGGGGGAGCTGGGGGGGGGGGGGGGGGAGAGGCGCAGGGGACCGAAGCGTGCGGCTCGGGGGTGTCACGGTGCAGCGGAGTCACAGCATTTGGGGCTGCGAGGCGCAGAGCACACGCCCCTCTTTTCCCCAGGCCACCGCCGCCAGCGCTCCGCCTGAGCCGTGCGCACCACCGCTTCCCCGGCTCTGTGCACGTTGCAGAGCGTTTCCTTCAGGACCTCTCCCCCCCCACCCCCCAGCATCGCGGCTCGAGGGGTGTTCCACCTGGCGCGGGAGCTCACTCTTGGCTGGAGAGGAAGCGACCAGGTTGGTAGATGGGGCAAAGGCCTGGATAATGTGGATCAGCCTGAAACCTCCTGTCGTCTCCTGGTTTGTGGAAACAACTGGTGTAGCAACCGGCGGCTGCGTGCAGGGCTCTCACTATGGCACGGGCTGGCGGAGGACAGGGGGGCGTTTCCCAAAGTCGGGGCTTCAGGTGACACGTGGGAAAACTTGTTTTCTTGCTGCTGGTGATGGAACAGAGATGGAAGGAAAGGAAAGGAAGGAAGGTTAATGAAAAACTAAGTCCGGATTCTTTCCAGAGAACGGGATAGGAATGAGCTGAAGTGTATGGTGTTGTAGAGGACAGACACAATTAAAGACAGGGGAGTAGGATGGTGTCCCGGGGAAGCGCACCCCGGAATAAGCGCACCCCGGAATACACGTAATTGCGAGCACTATGGTGCTCAAAGTGACCATGGTAGCATGGTTGAGGGAGCTGACATTCACTCTGTCCCAGCTCCCGGACGCGGTGATTTACTAGAAGTGGGCCTGTGGGGGAATCTTTTCTTGTGTACATAGATAGTGACCCCTGCTTTGTAGTGAAGGGGCAGGGCAGAGTGTGTTTGCTGACCTGTGATTGGCTGAGTGCTGGAATGTGTTAGCTTTTCTCCTTGGTGTCTTAATGAAACTGTCACAGTAGAGAGATCCTGTCAGCTCTTGGGGTCTTCATCACTGGAAGAGATTCCGGGATGGACCACAGAAACCTAACGGGGTGGGGTGGGGGGGGAAGCAGAGAGTTCCATTAGGGAGACATGCCCCTGACGTTAGCAGTCGCCCTGGAGCTTCATTAAGTGCCTCCAGTGTGAAAGTTAACCCTTTCAGTTTACAAGGTTGTCCTTCTTTGGTCTGCACCATAGGGATCCAGGAGGAAGAGTGGATGTGGTGCTCGGCCTTGAGAAAGGGGTGTGGTATGCATGTAAGAAATGTTTTTTTTTCCTCCCTTTTAATTTGAGCACTAGAAGAGAGGAAAAGACTGAGATGCCACTTGTCCAAAATTAGAGTAGCTAATGTTTGGGAGAGTTACCTGCTGAAAGCCCCTCCCCTTAAATTACATTGAAATTTCTAGGCTTAGAGGGGAGGTGCCCCCCTGAATTTCAGATGCCTACAGTTCTCAGTCACTGTCTACCCCGGGCCTTTGTGCCCCTTTTCATTTATGTAGGAAATGCTATGGGATTGTGAGGGTCTCAGTTTCGGGCTTTGTGTTTCAGGCCATCTCTAAGGAGAAGTGAAAATTTCCAAACTTGATCCTTTTAAGTTGCTATTCAGTAAGTTGCTATGTGTATGTTCTAACCTCACCATATTTTTGCACAGCTTTTAAATGTAATGCAATGAAAATTAACTTAAAAGAGCATTTTAAAACATTTTTTAAATTACATTTATTTGTACATCTAGCTACCTGTCTATGTATGTTGTGTGTGGGGATGGCTGTGTAGAGGGTGGAAGGATCAGCTCTTCCACCATGTGGCTCACTGGGATTGAATTCAGGTCATTAGGCTTTGTGGCAAGTGCCCTTTACCAGCCAGCCTCGGAGATGCCTTATTTCCAGTCCTCTAATATTTAATTCCAACTGGATTACCTTACTATTTATTTAATTTTGTATGTGTTTCCCACCAGGTATTATTAGCCAGGCTTTGCTGTTTTTTGCTTGATTCTTACTATATTGTAACTGCATAGCCTGATCAAAGTGCCTGATTTTTTATTTCCCCCAGTGAGATTTTGTAACTTCAAAAGGGTTAGAAAAGTGCCTTTGTGAGTTGGAAAGTTGCCTATCAGTTTACCAGGCCATGTGACAGGTGGTGTATGTGCATGTGGCATGCCCAGGCTCTTAGGATGGTGTCTGCGACTTGTGATCTGTGACATTCTTGCTCTAGGACTTTTGAGTCAGAATATTTTCTTGGGGATTTTGGGTGGTGTTTGACTAACAGGAAGTACTAAAAACAGTTAAATAATTCAAAACAGTTTTTATTAGGTACAAAAAAAATGTTTAAAGACAAGAAGAAAAATATAACAAGGAGGCCAGCATTCTAGAATTATAGCTTAACAACCCCAACTGGTGCCTTTTTAATTACAGTATTTACCCCATCCAGAACTTTTTTAATCCTATCGCTTTTATATTTAATAACAAGCCTAGCTAAAACACAAGCCAAACACAACTATTACAAATAATGGGGATAAGTGGTGGGTGTTTTCCCTAAAGTTGAACTCTTCCAAACTTTCCTGCTGCTCCCTTCCCTAACAAGCAGGGAAAACTTAGAAGATAAGGAAGTCTTAGAGGGTAAAACAAAGGTGAAGAAGACCAGACAGGAGAGATGGGCTCCTCCTGCAGGCTGACCATCTTAGCAGTCTTTATCTTCTTGGCACTGGCCACATGGCAAGCTGAGCACAAGATTCCGTGGTCCTTAGAGCCGCCTTCACGTGCACTCTGAGTTATATTTGCAGCCTATTTCACAGTGGATTTTCAGAGCCCACATCAGGCCCACTTTTTTGTTTTGTTCTTAACCAATAATTCCATTTCTACCAACTGATTCTATCTACCACACTGTTCTAAGAGCCTAGAGCAACTCACACACATTTGTGTTTCTCTTTTTACTCTCTCTGCGTCTTCCATTCACGTTTGCAGTAAAAGCTCTGGGGGGTTTGTCTTGCTCCTCTGATAAGACAGCCGGCCCTCCCCCCTCCCCCCCACATCACATCCCTTGAGGGTAGTGCTCTTGTTTTGTGTTTATCTAGTTGATAAGGTGGGGAGGAGATAAGTGTGATGAAGTGGTTTATGGAGCACAGAACTATCAAAAAAGATGCACACAGGAAGAACAGGCATCTCCCACAAGAGAGGCAGACTCGGGGCTGGCGAGTACTCAAAGGGTAAGTGAGAGCAATTGCCGCTCTGTCGAAGAACCCAGGTTCTGTTCCCAGCACCCATGTGGCAGCTCAGTACTATATGTAATTCCATTTGCAGTGCATCTGATTCCTCCTTCTGGCCTCTGCAGGCACCAGGAATGCACATACATACACAAAGACAAAAACAAACAAACAGAAAACACACACAAAACCCACTCATACACATATGATAAAAACAGAAAAGGGAGCGCTGAATTACTTATTTATTTATTTATTTGGAGAAAAGATTCCATTCTTTGCTTCATTTCAGGTTCCTGAACACCATCCTTGACCCTGTCCCTTTATCTCACTTTGCTGAGTAACCCACCCTTGATTAGACTTGCCCTCTGCTCCGCTTTCTCCACCCTAGCCCCTGGCTAATGAGCCTGGGTGGAGAAGCCACATGGCCATCTGCACTGGCAAGCTCTTGATGTATGACCATGAATCCCAAGGGGCCCCTTGACACTGCTGGACCCACTGTGCTTCTCATCTGAAATTGCTCTCAGCTGGCTTACTTCACTAAGATGCAGTCACATGCTAGCCTCGTCTTCCTACATTGAGTCCACTGACTGGTGAGGATTTCTCATCTGCCCCATGCTTCACTCTCTCAGCTCTTCTCCTTTCCTGTCCATACTGTCAGAGCCCCTCTTTGATGGGGTTGTCTCCACTGGGGATGCTCTAGCACCATCATCCCAGGCAAAGAGCATCACCATCAGCAAGTGAAGCCCCTTTGACCCTATGTCATAGCCTGTTCACCTCTCATTTCTCTGCTCTCCCTCCTTAGCAAATAGTTTAAAAAATATTTATTTTATTTTCTCTGTATGAGTGTTTTACCTATATGTATGTCTGTGCACTATTTGTGTGCTTGAGGAGGCCAGAAGAGGACATTGGATTCCCTGGAATTGCAGTTACGGGGGGGGGGGGGGGGGGAGTTGTCATCTACCATGTGGATGCTGGAAACTGAACCCAGGTCCTTTCTAGAGCAAAATGTGATCTTAAACGCCAAGCCCTTTTTGAAAGAGTTGTCATGTTCTGACTCACTTTCCTCCCCATTCATTTGTCTTTATTTTTTTAAAACAGGGACTCACTGTGTATTCCCTGGCTGCTCTCACACTTGCTATGTAGACCAGGCTGGCTTTGAACTTACAGAGACTTCCTAAATTTCCTAAGTGCTGGGATTAAAGGTGTCCGCTACCATGCCTGGCTTCCCCACTCATTCTTCCTTCCGATTTTCTCTGGCTTTTACCCCACTCCTTTGGGCAGATCTTTCTTCCTCCTCCTCCTCCTCCTTTCCTTCTTCTTTTTTGATTTTTGAGACAGGGTTTCTTAGTGTAGCATTGGAGCCTGTCCTCTGTAGCCCAGGCTGGCCTCCAACTCACAGAGATCCCCCTGCCTCTGCCTCTTGGGTGCTGGGATTAAAGGTGTGTGGCACCACCTCCTGGGAAGGGCAAACGTTTCTTAAGGGACTGGAGACATAGCTCAGTGGCTATAAATATATCCTGCTTTTGCAGAGAAAACAGATTGGTTCCTAGCACCTACAGCTTACCACCCTTACCTCCAGTTTCAGGGCATCAAATACTCTCATCTGGACACCATGGACAACTGTACTTATGTGCACAGGCCTACTGTATACATATACACAATTACAAAATAAATTTTAAAACATAAAAATCCAAAGAAACAGTTATTTTTTTTTAAAAGGTTTATTTATTTATTATGTATATAGCATGTATGACTGCAGACCAGAAGAGGGCACCAGATCTCATTACAGATGGTTTTGAGCCACCATGTGGTTGCTGGGAATTGAACTCAGGACCTCTGGAAGAGCAGTCAGTGCTCTTAACCTCTGAGCCATCTCTCCAGCCCCTGTTGTTGTTTTTGAGACAGTGTCTCTCTTTTTAGCTCTTGCTGTCCAGGAACTTGTATGGCTGGCCTTGAACTCAGAGATCTGCCTGTCTCTGCCTCCCGAGTGCTGGGCTTAAAGTCGTATGCCACCAGACTGGGCTCAAAGAAACCTTCTTAAGGCATCAGCAGCATGTGAGGACTGAATCTGGGGTGCACTTTCAGCATCATCAGCCTCCCTACATAATTCAGTCAGCAGACTGCCTCCTCTTTGGAACATTCTCTTCACCAAGTGAATCTGCCCCTGGCTACTCTGACTCCAGCTTTCTTGTTTGATCTAATCTTTCCGGAAGCCGGAACTTTGGTTTCATAAAACATTTCATTAGGAGTCTGCAATACTCTGCTCCTGAGAGGTCACAGTGGTATCCCTACTTCTATCTCAGGCCTCTTTCTTCCTTTCTGGAATCCGTATCACTTTGACATTCTATGATATCGCGTGTGAGATCTTATCCATCTTGTGGCATATAAGCCCCAAGTACTTTGGAGGTGGCCTAATCTGCAGAGTGCTCACTGTACAAGCTGAGGACCTGGAGTTCCACTCCCCAGTTCCCAGGTAGAAGTTGGGTGTGGTGCTGTGTACTTGGAATCCCAATGCTGGGGAGGTGGAGACAGGAGGATCCTTGGGTCTCCTGGCCAGCCAGCCTGGCTTACTCTTGAAGCTCCTGGTCTAGTAAGAGACCCTGTCCCCCAAAAGAAGTTGTTGGGGCTGGAGAGATGGCTCAGTGGTTGTGCTTGCTTCTCTTTCAGAGGACTGGGGTTTGGTTCTCAGTACCTATAGTAGGTGACTCACAACTGCCTGTAACTCCAGCTCCAGGGAATCACACATCAGTCTGACCTTCAAAGGCATCCTACCCCCACATGCACGTGGGGCATATAGACACATAAAAGTAAATAAATAGTAAAATAAATGTTAGAAAGGGTAGATGTGGTAGATTACACCTTCAATCCCAGCACTGGTCAGGCAGAGGCAGGTGGATTTCTGTGAGTTTGAGACCTGTCTTGTTTATGTGGAGTTTGAGGTTATCCAGGGTTAGACAGTGAAACCCGGCTCAAAACAAACAAACAAACAACAACAATAACAACACCCCCAAAACAAACAAAACAGGTGGATGACTCCTGAGGAATGACGTCAACACCTGAAGCTGATCTCTGGCACACACACACACACACACACACACACACACACACACACCCTGCTCCAGACACTGGATCCCCATATGTCTGCATGAGTGATGGGCTCTTCCTAGTTCCAGAGTTAGCCCTGGATGAGGAGCAATACCACCCTTTCAGATTTTATATCAGGCTGCAGTGGTTTGAGGTCTTGTTCTGGCAATGAGGGGCTCAGGTACTGAACGGGTGAGCACACCCTTGTTAAATACTTGTTGAGTGACAGGAAGTGCCTGCCAAGGATGGTTAGAGGAGACAAATGGCTGCCTCTCTCATTTTTATCTCTGAAGAGGGGCACTTTAACGGTCTTCTTGGTAACTTTTGACACTGGGTTGAAGAAGACAAATTGACTTGTCTGAAGTGTTTGTCATTGACCTAGTGAGTGTTCTTGAGAATCACTCATCCCCAGAGCCACTTGACCCTGGGGAGCTCCTCTCCTAAGCCTGGCTCGTGGGGGAATGAATTATTGCACCTGGGTGGGACAGCTCCTGGTAAGGAAGGCCCCACCGCTGCTGTCCTGGTGACCCAGGCTTAGTCTGTACTTCAGTGAAGAAATGCTTCACCTCCTGTCTGCCTTGCCTCAGGGCCGCCTGGTTAACGGCTTGGCACTTGTGTCTAGCTGCTATTTGATTTGAGTGAAGCCAGTTCCTAAATATGGCCTGAGGTCGTTCATGGCAGCTCTTCCAAGGAGAGCGTGGATTATTCCCGGGTTTGAGAGATTATACGGAGGCCACTTTAAGAGGCTTAATTTTCTCCTTGAAGGGCTTTCAACTGGCCTACCACTTGTCATTCCAAGACTGCTCCATGTGGAGTTAAAGGAGCTACCCTGTGGTAAGATGTCAGCCCAGGCTGCTGAGGTATAGCCACTGAGCACTTGGGTTTAGCACCCAATGGAAAAGGCAGATGTGTTTGTAGGATGTCTTAGCCTGGTTCAAAGGAAGAGTATTTTTATTATATGCCCTCCCCCAAAGAAAAGAGTCTAGGGTGACAATTCATTTGGTAAAGTTATTTTCTTGCAATTCTGAGGATCTGAGTTTGATCGATAGAACCAACTTTTAAAAATCTGAGTGTAGTGAGTGGCAAATGCTTGTGATCTCAACACTGGGGAGTTGGAGACAGGAGGATCCCTGGGGCTTGCTGGCCAGTCAAGCCTAGCCTGTTTCTCAAAAAAAAAAAAAAAAAAAAAAAAAAATGATGTTGACATCCAGGGTCTCCGTGCACATGTGCACATACATGCTCATAAACCTATACACAGATGTTCACGTGCCCCCAGGAAAACACACACACACACACACACACACACACACACACACACACACACACACACACACTGATGAGTTGATGCTGGGATTCTTTTTTTAGATCACTGCCAGGAGCTTTCTTCTTTTCTTACGTGAGCTGCTGGACCTTCTTCTAAGGCATGCCCCTTCCTAAACTCAGCCCACCTTACCTCCTTGAGTCTCTGAGGGGAGGCTCCTAGGAGAGACTGCCAGAGAAAGGATGGAGGAGGTCAGGGCAGCCAGGGGACTGGACAGGCCCCTGCAGGGCACACAGGACAGACTTGGCTCCTCTGGAATGCAGGACACCCATCTCATTGGGCCACCATTCCCCAGCCCTCTTACACGCTGGTCACTAAGGCCCTGTACCCTTCCACTTTAAATGCATATTGAAAGAGCCTTTTATTTTCTTTGGGGAAATTTAATTTTCTGGCCTCTTTCCCTGGTGTGTTTTGTTCTACTTAGTTCGGCTTGAGAAAATCGCCTCCTCAGGGCTTTGATGATTAGGGCAGGAGATGCTCAGATGGAGTTAACCAGCTCCCGGGCAAGGAGGTGGGCCACTAGAAGCTGGCTAAGGTGCTGCTGAGACTGGGAAAGAAGCGGGAGGTGTGGGCCAGCTGTGCAAAGGGGCATTTGACAATTCCGAAGGTCGGTCCCTGCTTCTTGCTGGTGAACTTGTGGCTCTTGGGACTTTCCTGTCTAGTGGCAGTTGCTACAGGCCAAGATTGCACATCAGAGCCTGCAGTTGTCAAGTTATTCCCTGGCTGCCCATCTGGCCCTTGGATGTCCCTTACAGTGTTTACTTGGAATTTCATGGTCAAATCTGATGGACCTACTAGAATAAGCCCCATGGAAGCTGCGAAGTGCGGGGTGACCAAATGTCCAAAAAGAGTAGGAAAAGGGCACGTTTCTTTTGAGTTAACCCACACAGGTTATATTAGTTTCTATGGTTATCATAGCAAGATTCCACACACTTAACAACGTAAAAAACAGGTAAGTTCCTGAAGTTCAAGACCAAGGGCTGGTTCTTTTTGAGGGCCATGTAGAGATTCTGTTGAGACCTCTGCTCAGTCCATGTCTCCCTGTAGCCCTGTCTTCACACCTTCATGCTCTTACTCTGTTTCTTGTTTCTGTCTCCAAATGCCCCCTGTTTGTAACACACCTGACATTTTGGATTAAGGGTCACCTAAATGATCCTATTTCAACTCCATTATCTCTGTGAAAACCATGTTTCTAAATAAGGTCACCTTCTGAGTTACAAGGGGATAGACTTCGCTTTCTTTCTTTCTTTCTTTCTTTCTTTCTTTCTTTCTTTCTTTCTTTCTTTCAAGAGTAGAACATAGTTCAACTCGTAGATGATCAAACAGTCTTCTATTTCAAAATCTGAATCTGCCATGGACTGCTTGTTGGTGAATTCCCTTTTCAGGCTAAGGAGCCTGGGTGCTTCACTGTGGAATCTTGGCACCTACGAGTGCCATTGCCCTGCACCTGTCTCTTTGCATCTACTAAGACCTTGCATGCTGGTTGCCATGACAACCGTGGGAGGCAGGTGTTCTCATCAGACTTTGAGAAAGCAGAGGTACAGCAGGGTCCTTTTGTCGAATGTGGCATGAGTTTGACTCTGACTCAGGTCTTTTCCATTCACAACTGTCCTCTAACACCTCTGTGTCTCCATCCTTGACAGGAGTAATTGTCTCCTGGGAAACTCATTCAGGCTTGGGAAGCCTTGTAGGATACTTCTGAACCAAGCCGAGTTTTCAGCCAAGGACTCTGTACCTTTCATTTGCTCCTTCTGGAGTTTTTGATCCACTTAGATAGGACCTAATACACTCCACCTTGAACATTGTTCCTCAGAGGGAAGAAGAGCACCACCAAGTTATCAGTGGACTCTTTTTGCCCACTGCCTTGCCTGGGAGGCGGCAGGAAGCATCAGACATACACACACACACACACACACACACACACACACACACACAGAGAGAGAGAGAGAGAGAGAGAGAGAGAGAGAGAGAGAGAGAGAGAGAGAGAGAGAGAGAGACTGTCATTGGAAGGGAGAGAACTTTATGTGGAAGCCAAGCTGCTGCTGTTCTGTTGTAAGACACAGTCTCTTGTAGCCCAGGCTGGACTGGAACTCTCTATATAGCTGAGGGTGATCTTGAACTTCTTCTGATCCTCCTGCCACCACTTCCAAGGGCTGGAGTTACAGGAGAGACTTATAACTGGTTTTATGTGGTGCTGGGATGGAACTCAGCACGTTGGGCAAGTACTCTACCTACTCAGCCATATCCCTGGCCCTGTATATAGCTCCCTTGTTTGTATTCTGTGGGCAGGGCCTTTGGCTACTCAGTTTGTGCTAATGGAAATTATAGGCACAGTAAGTGGAAAATAAAGCTTGTTTGAGTTTTTTTTTTTCTATCATATAGGTGCACATCACACTCTAGTGTGGAAATTAATTGAGATGGTTCAATCACAAATAAATGCTGCACCTTTTACTAAGGCAAAAAAATTACAACCTTCATTCGGGATGATGGAGTAAGAAATGTTATGATGAGGGGCTGGAAAGATAGCCCTCTGAATAAGATTGAGTCTGTTGCAGAAGACCTGGGTTCGATTCCCAGCACTTATGTCAGCTGGCTCACAGCTGCCTGTAATTCTAACTCCCAGGAATTTAACAACCCTTTTCTGGCCTCTGCTCTCAGGTGCACATTACGCCCCCCCCATTCATTTATGTATATTATATATATATTAAACAATGTATATAATTATGTTAATATTAACAATAAATTATAATAAAGTATAATTTAATAGTTTTAAGTTTTGTGGGAATTCAGTGTCTTTACTGTTGTAGAGTATTAATGTACTAATGAAAATGTGCTTAAACTTATGGGTGCTGCAGAATCACCTGCAGAGAGACATTTAAATGTGGCCACCTGGGCTCTTAAAAGTTTTCTAGCAGCACGCTGAGGTGAGACTTGACTTCTAAGCGGCTGGATCAGGACCTATATGTAGAGCTGACAATCCCAATAGTAAAATATTGTCCTTATGTGGCTCCCTGTCAGTACTACAGTGCCAGTTTCCTTGAAGAATGAAAACGTGTCTCAGTTTTGCTATTAGCCTGTAAGTTAGAAGCCATGTTCAGGACCAATGCTCAGGCCATTCAGCATCTCTCTCTCTCACACTCTTTCTCCTCTCTTTCACACACACACACACACACACACACACACACACACACACACACACCCGCCCTGAAACAGAGTCTCATGAATCCTTGGCTGCCTTGAAAGTCACTGTATATGGAAGAATGACTTGGAGCTTTTGACCATCATCCTCGTGTTTCCACCTTCTGAGTGCAGAGATTTTAGACTTGAGTCACCACACCCAGTGTGTGTGTTCCTGGGTATGGGACCAGGGCTCCTTGCAAAGTAGGCAATCACTCTGCCAGTTCAGTTACATCCTAGGCCCTCCAGCATCTGGAGAGATTCTGTCACTCATAGATCCATCAGGCTTAGCTCTGAGTGTGGTCCTGCATAACCATCATTGGAAGGACTTCAGAGTAAGGGTAAACACTGTAGCTGCCCATCCTCAGAGGATCTCACTTGATAGGTTTTTTTGAGACCTGAGAATTTGTAGTTTGTATTGTTAGGATCATCTCAGGTCTTCTGGAATTTGAGTGTCGTAAAACTAGGGTTTGGAGGTCACTTCTGTACACTGCCTACTCCCCAACCCCCACTCCCACTCCAGTTAAAAACCTTACCCTGTATTTTAGTGACATTTCTAACCATTTTCTGGTTTGGGATGTGGTTGTCTCATTTGAAGATGCTAGGGCTTTATTCTTCAGTCAGAAATGTAATGCATTTCTGATTTTTCTTTGAATAATCAATCCCTCTCCCATTTTTTATATAAGCTCCTGCAATTCATTTAAAAATCAGCCTTAAAAAGCTAGGTTCTTTGAGCAGGTGAAGTCCTTTGGTGTGCTGACACCGTCTGTGAATGATGGTAAAGCTTTCTGGAGATCATATAAGGAGGTCTTGTGGTTTTAAGCTTGCACAGGTGGTTAGGAATGGTTTGTGATAGATATATGTCTGCATCCTTGAGCTCAGTGTGCATATGAAATTAAACAATTGGTAAATGGTTACATATGGGAGCCGAGGGTGGGAGGAGGGACCCTGTCTCCTTGGTGCAGGAGATTCAGTTGCATTAACCGGCACACTAGATCTTGGTATTTTGAGATTCATGCCTTGCAGATGTTGTGTGAATTGATTTCCTGCCCCTGGAGACAAGATTTTTTTTTTCTTTTTTTGTTCAATTCTGTGTTTTTTCTTTTGGCTGAATGGAGACTTTCAGCTTTAGAAGGGGGAGCCAATATTAACTTTGTGTTATTGGGTCATGTACACCACATTATTTCATAGTTGTGAGCCTAGCCTTTAATGGCTGACCATCTCTTCAGCTCTACGTTACTTTATATAATGCATTCTTGGAAAGTTAGTGCTAAATACTGAAGAGGCTGTAGCAGACTGTGTATGTGTTGGTCACAGTATTGAACTGTGTTCCTGTGAAGAATGAATTTTACTGCGTGTGGCTGCATTCTTTTTTGTTTCTTAAAAGGAGCTTGGTTGGTTTGTTTGTTAATTTTGGTTTTCCGAGACAGGGTTTCTCTGTGTAGGTTTGGTGCCTGTCCTGGATCTCGCTCTGTAGACCAGGCTGGCCTCAAACTCACAGAGATCCTCCTGGCTCTGCCTCCTGAGTGCTGGGATTAAAGGTGTGTGCCACCAACACCAGGCAAGAAGGTTTATTTTTAATTATGTGTGTATCTGTTTGCATGTCTGTGCACATGTGTGTGAGTATCTATCTCTGGCACAAGATCTTTCTGGAGCTGGAGTCACAGGTGGTTGTGAGCTGCCTGATGTAGGTGCTGGGAACTGAACTCATGTCCTTTACAAGAACAGTGCATTGCTCTTAGCTGTTAAGCCATCTCTCCAACTCCATGTATAAGTACATCTTTACACATATACTGTATCAAGGCAACTTGTCACTTAAGCTGTGTGTGTGTGTGTGTGTGTGTGTGTGTGTGTGTGTGTGTGTGTTTTGTAAATTAGTTATCAAAATCAAGATTGCATCTGTGAAGCCATGTCCTCCCTACCTCTACCTCTATTTTACACAGGTTTGAAAATGGTGTTGCATGTCTTTTCCTCGCCAGCCCAGGCCAGGGGCCACCGAGAGATGCACTTAGCCTCTCATCCCTAGGTTTAATCCCTTTCTTCATAGCCTCACATCTGGAACATCGTGGGAGTTCTCAGAGGTCCTGAGGACGGATTAAGTTATCACGTTGATGGCTTGGGTGTGACTGAAGTAACACGGCTGAAGAAATGCCCTCGAGGTCTCTGAGTCCCTCCCTCCCAGTGCCTTTCTTTGCACATTCTCCAACTCTTGTCTTATAGGTTTCTATTTTTCTAAGTCTGATGTCTCCAGCAGTGGTTTGCCTGTATGGTTGTCATGGATTTTAGAGACAGCCCAGATAGAGGAGCCTTGGCTTTGGAGTCTCTCATGAACTTGGCAAAGCTCTTTCTGGGTGTCTCCTGAATGCCTGGGGGATGCAGGCTGAAAGAAAACAGACCAGTGCTCTGTCCTCAGGGTTTTCTTAAGCCCCATGTGCACAGTGATGGTAAGATAACCCAAAGAGAGATACATGTTGCAAAGGGGCAGCACATGGGTCAACATGTGGCCTACCACATAGTGGTCACCATTTATAGTGTGACCTTGGGCATGTCACCTGCTTGCTGTAACCCTCAGCAATTCTGTAACCCTCAGTAATTCTGTAGAGTGAGCAAGTTAATGTATGGTTTTGTTTGTGCCCCATTTCCTCTGTTTTGGGCCATGTTAAGAATATTGAGGTGAAGGGGTTGGGGACTTAGCTCAGTGGTAGAGTGCTTGCCTAGCAAGCACAAGGCCCTGAGTTCGATCCTCAGCTCCAAAAAAAAAAAAAAAAAAAGAATATTGAGGTGTATTCCAGGGCTGTGCTAGTTGGCATTGCTCATTGGTTGAGGAGGTTGAGGTTGGAGGTGAGCTTTCCAGTCCCAATGTTCAATTACAGTCTCGGGTCATCTGATATTATGTTATTGACCAGTTCTCCAGGTCCTGACAAAGGATTATTTCCCAAGGGTGCCAGGAGCCGGCAACGTGGACATTAGGTCATCTTTCTAATATGCTCTGTGGGGCCTCCAAGAAGAAAGGGGTTAATTAGCATTTAAGATAATTGAAGAGGGGCTGGAGTTGTAACTCAGTTGGTAGAGTGCTTGTCTGGCACACAAAAGCTCTGGGTTCCATCTCCAGCATCACATAGGCATGGTGGCACGTGTTTGTAGTTCTGCGCTCTGTTGGAGGCAGGAGTTCAAAGTCATCCTTGCTTATATATTCAGTTTGAGGGCAGCCTGGGCTACATGAGACTGTCCAAGGGAAAAAAAAACAAGATAAAACCCCTGTTAACTTAAATGAAAAATGGAAGGCAGGCACTGGCCCCTCTAGTGAGGGACCTTTAAATAGGGATGGGAAGGGACCAGCTGAAGGTGCTTAAACATGTCTGCTTGTATAACTTGCGCTGGTACTGTCACGTTCCTTATTGCTCTTCAGGCTTGTCTTGGTGTACTTAATGCTTCCTCCATGTGATTCTCAATCCAAGGGTTGGATCAGGAGCTTCTGTCCTTGCTCTTCAGGGCTAACCAATGTTCTGGTAACATCAGCACCACCCGGGGACTTTAGTGTTAGGAATTCGGGTTCCACCCTTATCGACAGCCGAGGGACTCCCTATGTAGTCAGAAGCTGAGGTGAACTTGTGGTCACAGTAGCCTAGGGGAAGCCTGCCTGGAAGGCAGGGACAGCTGTCAGCATTTCACACTTGGACATGGGGAGGGAGGTGTATCCCTGATGACTTCTTCTGAACACCTGCAAGAGATGAGAAGCTGCGAGTTTAGACTCGGGTTTCTGTTCCGCTCACTCCTGACCCTGGGGGTCCTGACTTTTAAGCTCTCCTCTCTGTTCTCATCTCCATCCCCATCTCATCCCCATTTCAATCCCATCTCCACTCCCACCTTCATCTCCATCCCTTCCCCAGGTCCATTTCCATCCTCGTCATTCCATTCCTCACCCCCTTCCCTATCCCAATCTCCATCCCCTCCTCTCTCTAACCTCATCTTCATCCCTCCCCTCTCACCCCCGTCTGAATTCCATCACCTCCATCCTCATCGCCTCCATCCTCATCGCCTCCATCCTCATCGCCTCCATCCTCATCGCCTCCATCCTCATCGCCTCCATCCTCATCGCCTCCATCCTCATCGCCTCCATCCTCATCGCCTCCATCCTCATCGCCTCCATCCTCATCGCCTCCATCCTCATCGCCTCCATCTCTATATCTACCTCCAGTCTCCATCTGTTTTACTGCCTTCATGCTAGAGTTGCTCCTGAAGAATGGTGCCTGGGGAAAAGAGAGCCTTTGCATGGCTGCACCGCCCCCACCAAGTGTGCTGTCTTCCTTGCTATCCATTTGCTGTTCTGACACCTCTGCTGTTCCTTGGAGGGGAAAAAAAAAAAGGCTTAAATCTAATGTAAAAGTCAGCTAGTTTGGGTTTCAGGAGACCTGCGACCTGTGGGACTTTGCATCCTGTCAATGGTGGGTCCCTGAAAGCACTGTCTTATTCCTATTCAAGGATAGGCTTAGACAGAGTGCCATTTTTCTAATGTTTCTCTGGACTTTTAAATCCTCCTTCTCCAAGCACCATGTCAGAGGAATTATCCTGGGAGATGCTTGGCAAATGGCACCAAGTAAGCATCCATGCACTTTTCCGAAAAGACAATTACAAGTGTATTGAGGAACCAGAGGCCTGCTGTGCGGGACATTAGTCGGAGGAACTCAGTGCCAATTTGGGAAGCTCTCCTGAGGGAACTTTTCTCAGCTGAGCTAGGCAAGTGGAGAGACAGGCAGGCTTGGAAGAGGACAGGGAGGAAGAGAAAAGGGAGCCAGAGTGCTGGAGAGTGCCTCCTCAGGAGAGTCGGGTCTCTGCAGATACAATCAAGTGGAAATGGGAAGTCCATTATAAATTCATCGACACTTGAATCATATTACTGGTTAGCCCTGGCATCCTGGTCTGGAATATGCTTAGAAAACTGAGCTCTTGTGAGGTCAGGCTCTGCTCAAGGTCACATTTCAAATTAGGGACAAGTCGGATCAGGATCCAGAGATGGTAATTAGTCCCGTGTACAGACGCTAGTACTCTTCCGCCTTCAGCCTGGGATGGAAGATCCTAAGAATGTAAAACTACAGTGATTGGATCCAGATGTACTGGCCTGACCCCTCTTCCCTTTAAAGCCAACATAGTGAAGTTTTTTTTTTTTTTTTTTTTCTTTTTTGAAATAGAATATTTTGAACTGCTAGTCCACCTTTGTGCATAGGGCTAAAGATCAGAGGAGGAAAAACAAAAACCATAAAACAGCCAAGCCAGTCAGTATCCCTGTTGTTGGGGATGCTGCATCAGGCCGTGTTTTTCTTAGCTTCAGGCACCAGCTAAAGTGACCTCAAAGGGGTACATAGGACAATGGAGACCTCTGCCCTGGAAGTGACTGTGTTTTCAAGTTGGGAAACAACTAATAGGCCCACAGCTATAGGTGTGTATTAGGTTTTAAACATTAAAATATAGGAGCTGTGGTAGCCAGCTCAGTTGGTAGAGTACTTGTCCAGTGTGTATGAAGCCCTGAATTTGAACCCTAGTATCGTATAAACCGGGTATGATGGTGCGTGTTTATAATCCTATCACTCAGGAGGTGGAGACAGGAAGATCAGAAGTTGAAGGTCGTTTTTGGCTACATAGGGAGTTGGGGGCTAGCCAGGGCTACATGTGACTCAACAGCAACAATGCCTAGGAACAGCAGAAATTTCTCGTTTTGTTTTCCTGCACTGTGTATGAACCAAGCCCTTCATTTCACTGAATTTCACTGAAGGCATTCAGAGGCCTTAGTTAAGGGAGTCTGCCTCAGGAGGCTGCACTCCAGGCTGAGGCCTTGGGGGCAAGTTTTTTGTGTCTTTCCAAGTACTGTTGGCTGTGTCCGTCAGACCATCATTTCTTCTCAGTCACATGAAGGATTTGCCCAAATATGTATCTTTTGCTGAGAATTTAAGTCATCGTAGATTAGTTGGTCCCCGTGTATTCTGAGAGTTCTGTAGCCTTGAAAGTTCAACTGATCACAGATCAAAAATATTTAGGTCTGGGCCCAGTAGTGATGGCACACGCTTTTAATCTCAGCATTTGGGAGGCAGCAGCAGGCGGATCTCTATGAGTTTGAGGCCAGCCTGGTCTATAGAGCAAGTTTCAGGACAGCCAAGGCTACACAGAGAGACCCCGTCTCAAACAAACAAAACAAATGCATGAAACAATAACAACAAGACGCATGGTGGTGCACACCTATAATCCCAGCACTCAGGAGGTCTAGAGGCTGAAGGACCAGGAGTTCAAGGCCTGCCTGGGCTATATGAGACTCTGAGGGTGGTGGAGGTGATGGTGGTATTGAAAAACATTGTCACCTGTTATATGTCTTTCCCCTAGACCATGCAGTGTAACAACTGTTAACTATTTACATATAATTTACATTGTATAAAATATTAGTAAGTAATCTAGATTGATGAGAGCATATGAGGGAATGAATGTAGGGGCTCTGTAAACACAATGCTATTTTATATATGAAATCTGATCATCTGCAGATGCTGGTATCTCCTGGGGCTTCTAGAACCAAGCCCCCCATGACCTCAGAGGATGGCTTTATAGTGGAAGCAAGCACTAGGTGTTAGAGGTTGAAATTGACATGAAAACAGTGCACGTGTTTTGAGAACTGGGAAGTGGCATGCTTTGATTTCAGTGGTAGAATATCAGTGTTCCTGGGGGAAATGGGCTTGAGAACCTGGACTTTGCCTTGTCACTCAGTCCAGTAAGAAGCCAGAGTCTTGTTCAGTGGGTCGCTCAGGGATTCTGTTCAGCACACACCTCCAAGCGACCCCAGGAACTTACTGAAAGCACAGATTCTGCATCTATGTCCCCACCCATCAACTGTGAGTAGCTTGAGGCACCGGTGTGCAGGGCACTTGGTACACCAGAGAAGCTGGTTACAGGACTTGGCAGCAGAAGCTGTTTGGATATGCATTCTGTTGGGTTGTTTCCCAAATCGTTTCACGGTGGGCTGATGTGTTGTTCTGGTAACACTGCTGAGGATGGGGTAAAGTTAGATTCCCATTAGTGCTCAGTAATAATTCACCACAACCCGAGGTCCATAGCCAGGATGGACCAATAGCTAGGTGCATCCAACTCACCTCAGACTCATTTGTGTCGGAAATAGACTTGGGTTGTGAGTTGAGGCATTTCAGAGTGATCCCTCTCAAGGATGCTTGTGACAGCCCTATTCTGTGAGGAGTGGAAGACATGGCCGGATCTCATAGTTAGAAGGGAAGCAGTGCCCTAGGGCTGTGAGGGAAACAGGTTTTTGCTGCGGGAGTGGCAGGGCTGAGTGCGCGTGTTTCCTATTCAGGCTTCTTGGAGTCCTAGGATCATGAAGAAGTTTGTTTTCTCCTGAAAGGGGGTTTCAGTAGCAACTATTGTCTGAACAGTTAGTTACTCTTGCTTTAACAAATGCTTCCAAAGGAAACAAATTAAAAGTTGAGATAGAATTTGCTTTGACTTTGAATGGAAAGATTTAAAAAGTGTCCATTCATGTGGTTGCCTGGGGCTGGACAGACCCTGGAGCAGAATGGATTTCCTGCCTTGTAGGTGTTACCCAGAGGCAGCACTGGTTGTCAGCTGTCATGGTACAGGGAACCTTGTGTGGGAAGGGTCTGGCCAGCCAGGAGTCTGGACCTGTCACCTGCGGGAAACTTCTGGCCTGGGATTTTCTTGTGGTCCTTGCAGTTTGTGAAGTGGAGGCGGTCCTCCAGGTACCTTCTGAAACGCAGGCTGCTTCTCCAGTGAGTTGTAATCCATCCCATCCCCCCACCCCCGCTCCAGGATAAATCACAGCTTTAAAATTTTAGTTGAAGCTGGCTTACCATTAACTTCAAGAGGTCAGTCTGGGTAGAGGTGACTCTTTGAGCACAGACGGGAGATAATTAAAACCAAACCTCAACCCCGAAAGATCTCCGTACAAAGGTAGGAAGGAGGAAGGAACAGGTTCTCCTTCTGAACTAGGCATTGAACCATTAAACAGACATCAAGGTAGCCGAAGTTACTGCACACAAGGCAGTCTTTAAAACTTCCAAGATGACGTGTATTTATTTATTTACTGCGCATGTGGGCGCTTGCTTGCAGCAGTCCATCTGTGGAGATCAGAGGACAACACGCACGAGTTAATTCTCCTTACGCCGTGGGGGGGGGGGGGCAGAACTCGGGTCGTCCCCAGAAGCTTTTTCTGCCGAGTAATCTTGCTGGCCCAAGAAATCATCTTACATCTTACAGCAAAGTGGTATCCATTTTGTGGCCTTTCAAACCATACCCTTGCCCAGCTCGCCGGAGAGACATTTTATCTAATGGCATATGCTCTGGCCTTGTCTTGTTTTCTTCAAAGCTCTCCAGGGGAGGCTGGACCACGGGTGAGTTTGATAGTCTCACGATCAACTGTGACCTCCCCACAGAGTCTCTGAGCTCTGTCTGCAATGTGCATGCTTGGGGCTACTGGGAAACTCCCTTTCCTCAAGGAGCCCTTTGACCTCAGCACAGTAAAGGGTGCTGATTTCTCTGGGATCCGGTCACCACGCAGGACCACCGCAGCATAACCGACCAGGGGTTAATCTCCTATAAGGTTGTATTCCAAAGCTAGGGTTGGGTAGCTGTTGTTTTGTTTTTGTTTTTGTTGTTGTTGTTTTGTTTTTGTCAACTTGACTCTAGAGTTATCTGGGATGAGGGGACCTCAGTTGAGAAAATACTTCCATCAGATTGGCCAGTGGGCTGCCTCCGGGGGCATTTTCTGGATTGATGATTGATGTGAGAGGTCTGAGCCTACTGTGATCAGTGCTGCCCTTGGCCAGTGGTCCTGAGTTGTATTTAGAAAGCAAGATGAGCCAGCCATAGGGAGCAAGCCAGTAAACAGCACTCTTCCATGGTCTCTGCTTCAGTTCCTGCCGAGAGTTCCTCCTTCCTTAACTTCCCTCAGTGATGGATTGTGACGGGGAAATGTAAGCCAGATAACTCAGGTTGCTTTTGGTCATGGTATTTATCCCAGCAATGGAATCCACTTAAGACACCGGGGAGCCAAGCGTTCTGTTGACGGTCTCAAGCTGTTAGAGCAGTCATGGGGCTTGTGTGTCTTCCTGATTTGGTATTGTCTCTCTCTGTTTGGCAATTTATTGTGTTACTGAAGTGAAGGCCTTTGCATAGGGAGCGGTCACTGGGTTTTGCCGATAGACCCGGGCCAGGGCTCCATCTACCAGCTCTATAGGACCCTCTTGCTTTTCCACAGGGTGTTTTCAGTAGCAGTCTTCAGTTTAGCCTGCTCCCATTGTCAGTAGAGAGATCTTACCGTTGCCCCTTGTACATCGAGTTATTGTTCATGGACAACCTTCAGGCTTGTGTTAGAGCTGCTAATACCACCACTCTCTTGTTTGTGGCCTTCAGTTTCTAAGTCCTCTTGACTCTTTAATTTCCTCCTCCTCCTCCTTCTTCTTCTGAAACAGGGTTTCTCTGTGTAGCCCTAGCTTATCCTGGAGCTCACATTGTAGACCAGGCTGGCCTTGAACTCACAGCCTGCTTCTGCCACCTGAGTGCTTTGATTAAAGATGTGTGCCACCACTGCCCAACTTTAATTGCCCTTTTTATTCAGAACGTGTGTGCATGTGCATGCGTACATTTGTATATTGGGGTTGGGGTAGTCCTGGGAATTGCACACAGGAAGGCTAGTTCTGGAGAAGCAATTGTTCTGAGGCCCTATCTAGGGAGGGCACTGGAGAAGCCCTTGACATCTGGAGGTATAGCTTAGGACAGGGAGTGGAAGGAGAAAAAGCTTAATGGGTAAAGTTCCTGCCAGGCAAGTGTGAGGCCCTGGGATTAATCATCAGAACCAGGTAGAAAGTTGGGCACAGTATTACATGCTTGTAATCCGAGCAGTGGGGTAGTAGAAACAGCTGGGTCCCAGGGCTTGCTACCTGTGGTGGTTTGCAAGAAAATGCCCCCCATAGGCCCACAGGGAGTGACACTATTAGGAGATGTGACTTTGTTGGAGGAAGTGTGTCACTGGGGGTGGGCTTTCAGGTATCCGAAGCTCAAAACAGGCCTAGTAGCTCATAGTCTCTTCCTGCTGCCTGCTGGTCCAGATGTAGAACTCTCAGCTCCTTCTCCAGCACCATGTCTGCCTGCACGCCACCATGTTTCCCTCCACTATGATGAAAATGGACCTCTGAACCTGTTAGCCATCCTCACCGAAATGTTTTCCTTTATAAGAGTTGCCATGGCCATGGTGTCTCTTCACAGCAATAGAAACCTAAGTATAACACCACCCAAACAGCCTAATCATCAAGCCCCAGGTCACATTGTCTCAAAAAACTAAGTGGGGGGAGGGGGCTGGAGAGATGACTCTACGGTTAAGAGCATCTCTGCTCTTCTAGAAGACTCAGACTCCATTCCCAGCACCCGCATGGTGGCTCACAATTTTCTGTAACTCCAATTCCAGGGGATCTAAGACCCTCTTGTGGCCTTTGTGGTCACCTGATATGTATGTCATGCATAGACATACAT
The DNA here is from genome assembly GCF_903995425.1 of Onychomys torridus. NCBI lineage: Eukaryota > Metazoa > Chordata > Mammalia > Rodentia > Cricetidae > Onychomys > Onychomys torridus. The sequence goes on along the minus strand of NC_050449.1, from coordinate 61,214,404 downwards.
GCAAGCAAAACACCCACACATGTAAAATAAAATTTAAAGCAAAACAAACAAACAAAAATCTAAGTAGAGGGTTCCTAAGAGCAAAATGGAGGTTGACCTCTGGTCTTTAAACACACACACACACACACACACACACACACACACACACACACAGGCACTCAAGAGAGAGGGGGAAGCTTAGAGGACAGCAGATCTGATTGGCCACTCATCACTTATCCCCTCTCCCCACTTGGGAAAAGGGGAGCCTTCCCCGATTCCTATAGACAAGCATAGAGGCTCCTCCCCTTCCCCCTCCCTCTCCTGGAGGCCAGGTACCCTGGATCTGATTGGGACAGAATGTTCAAACGTTGACTGGCTAGGGGAGGGGAGTCCAAGAGCTTTTTAGACCTGGACACACCTCAGCTTGGACAGCTGTAAGTTTCTTGGTATGCTACCAGGGACTTAGATGTAGAAATTTGCCTAAGCTAAGCCCTAGTCCAGCCCTTGGGGACTTGTTGGAGGTAGCTAGCTGTTAATGCCATTGCTGTCTTTTTACTGTTTTGCCTTTTAAAAAAAATTATTTATTTTTATTTTATGTGCATTGGTGTTTTGTCTGCATGCATGTCTGTGTGAGGGTCCTCTGGAACTGGAGTTACAGACAGTTGTGAGCTGCCATGTGGATGCTGAGAATCGAACCCAGGTCCTCTGGAAGAGCAATCAGTGCTCTTAACTGCTGAGCCATCTCTCCAGCCCTGTGTTTTGCCTTGTTTTAAAGGTTCTCTCTGTCTCTGTCTCTCTCTCATCTCAGCAAATGTTCTTTGGGCAGCCCTGCTTGTCGTGAGTGTTGGGGATAGAGTTGAACCACAGTGGCTGCTCCCCAGAGGCTGAGATTCCAACGCTGCTGGGCCAAGTGTGGCTTGGAAGCTTCTAGCCCAGTGACTTTGTGTGCTTGTTCAAACTGTGGCTTGTTTTCACCCTACCCAAGCTGCTAAATCGGCATTTCTAACAGGCCACTCCGACTGTCAACATTTATAGCTTCCCACACAGTATTGAGTAAGCCAGCTTTTGGGGGCCTTGCCCTCTTTTGGGTGGGAAGTGATAGGGTGAATACAGGCTGCTTCCAAGGCAGTCGCTGAGGTGGAACTAAGAGGAAACGTTGTATGGAAGTGCAAGTGTTGGGGGGACCCTGAGTTAATCAGCATGAGTGCCTTGTTGGCAGTGTCTGCATGGGGGTTTTCAGGTCTTTACGTGATACTGGTACACTGTGTCTGTCACAGTTTGAACTAACTGCTTACTCAGGGAGGTTTTCTGCTTTTATCCTCCTTAACCATGCTCCCAGGCCTTGCTCCATTCTGAAACACCATCATTTCTTGAATGACTTGGGGAATAGGGGCCTTGAATAAGACAGAAAGAGGCAGTGAGCAGGGATGTTGGGGTGACATGTATGTAGAACTTGGCCAGGCTGCTGGTGTGGGGCCTGGCCTGGCTCTTTCTCTCCCACTCGGAGGCAAGCCCAGCCCTTGGTACTCTGCTGGTGACTGCCCTGCTGCTCAGTCTGAGCATGCTGGCCGCTTCAGGTCTTCTCACATTTGTGTCCCTTTCATGTGGCCCAGGGGTTCTATCCCTCAGCATCATTGACATTTATTTGGTAGTAGATAATCCTTTGTTGGAGGGGCTGTCCTGGCATTATAGGATGTAGAATCTACTTTTTAGATACCATTCTTACCCTCTTTCTCCAGCTATGAGCACAGAGAGTGTCTCCAGACTTTACTGAATGTGCCCTATGGAGGGGGTAGTCACCCTAGTTAGGAAACATGATGTAACTGTTATTGCTTGGGTTCTTTTAAAAATCCTGGCAAGGGGCTGGAGAGATGGCTCAGAGGTTAGGAGCACTGACTGCTCTTCCAGAGCTCCTGAGTTCAATTCCCAGCACCCACATTGACATCTGTAATGAGATCTGGTGCCCTCTTCTGTGTACATAATAAATAAATAAATCTTAAAAAAAAAAAAATCCTGGCAAGAAAGTAGAGTAGTGAGCAAGCTTAGTCCACTTTCTTATTTTTAAAAATATTTTATTTAAGTGTGTGTGTGTGTGTGTGTGTGTGTGTGTGTGTGTATGTGTATGTGTGTGTATGTATATATGAGTATATGTGTGTACAGGTGCTCATGGAGGCCATCAATGGACATTGGATATCTCTGATGTCTTCCATGTTCCTCACACTGCATCACTAGGCAACAGTTCTCAGTTTCCACTTAGTATGAATATTGTTGATCTGAAATGTTTGGGCCCAGGACTGTTTGGGGTTTTGGAGTGCTCAGAACAAGTCCAAACCCCTCATTCATTTGTTTCATATATACTCTGCACTCACAGCCTGACGGTGATTTGGAGTTGGACTTACAGGTGGTTTTGAGCAACCATCATGGGTAGTGGGAACCAAGCTTTAGTCCTCTGTAAGAGCAGCACACACACTTAACCATTAGACATCTTTCTAGCCCCAAGCCCACTTCCTAATTAAAAGCCAATCATGTTCTGCAGAGTGGGCTTTGGGTTTCCAGGGAAGATGGGATGGCTGAGTGAGTAGGTGGTAATGGACAGGGTTCTGCCTAGGTGACTCTAGTGTTCGAAGTCACACCATGCTGCTGTTCCTGAGAACTGCCTTCTGCTGCCCTGACTAAACAAGCCAGCTACTCTTTATAGCCAGTCACTACATTCTATTCCTGTTTTCCAAGTGAAGCTTTTGGGTCATAGGAATCTTTTCAACTATTCAGTCTAATCTGACTATCCCTTTGTGCTGGCTGGTTTTATGTCAGCTTGACACAAGCTAGAGTCATCAGAGAGGAGGGGCCTCAGTTGAGACAATACTTCCATAAGATCAGGCTATAGGCAAGCTATATAAGGCATTTTCTTGATTAGCGATTGATAGGGGAGGCCCAACCCATTGTGGGTGGGGTCACCTCTGAGCTGGTGGTCCTGGGAGCTCTAAGCAGTCTGAACAACCCATGGAGAGCAAACCACTAAGCAGCACTCCTGAATGGCATCAGCTCCTACCTCCAGGTTCCTGCCCTGCTTGAGTTCCTGTCCTCACTGCATTTGACAATGAACTCTCTTAAGGAACTGTGGGTGAAACAAACCCTTTCCTTCCCCAAGTTGCTTTTGGTCATGGTGTTTCATTACAGCAATATTAACCCTAACTAAGGCACCCTTACAGATCAACTATCCTGCCCACTTCCTGAGAAGACCCTGTCCCTGTGCCCAAGCCTTTGAAATTTCCTCTCCCTGCAGCCCAGCCATTGAGTTTGTGATGTACACTGTGGCTTTTAGGTATCTCACTAAGGAAGGCTCACACTTTTTCATCTGTTGCTCAGTCCCGTGTTGTCCTTCAAGCAAATCCAAAATGCAAAATCAATACTTTTTATATTTGTATGTGTGCAGTTATGCATGCTTTTGTGGTTTGGATACATGTTTTTGTCCATGAAAACTGTCCTGGAGACAGTTTTCTGTAGACCAGGCTGGTCTCTAATTCACAGAGATCCACCTGCTTCTGCCTACTGAGTGCTTGGATTAAAGGCATGTGCCACCATTTCCCGGCCCTGTTTTTTTTTTTTTTTTTTTTTTTTTAACTATTTGTTTTATTTTTAATTACATGTATCTGTATGGGTATGTGTGCATGAGTGCAGGTGTCTAGGGAAGTAAGAAAAACGTGTTGGATCCCTTGGAGCTGGAGTAGGGGTGGTTGTGAGCTGCCCAATATGGGTGCTGGGAACAGAACTTGGGTCCTCTGTAAGAGCAGCAAGTGCTTTTAACCACTGAGCTGTCTCTCCAGCCTCCAACTCATGTTTTGACACAGTTTCTCACTGGCCTGGTAGGACAGGCTGGCTGGTCATCAAGTCCCAGGAATGTACCTGTCACCAGGTCCCCAAAGTTAAGGTTATAGGTACACACAACCAAGCCTAGCTTTTTTATGTGGGTCCTGGGGATTGAACTCAGCTCTTCATTCTTGTATATCAAACATTTTACCAACTGAATTATCTCCCTAGCCTCAAATCTGAAAGCTGACTTGACACCCACAAATGGAAAATTCCACACTTGACCTTGAGTGACAAATCAGTCAAGATTCGGGTATGAAGGTTGGGTGTGGTGGCACACATTTTAAATACCAAACTGAGTCAGATTCGGGAGGATCTCCTTGAGTTGGAAGCCATCCTGGTTTACATATCAAGTTCCAGGATAGACAGGAGTACATAGAGAGACCCTGTTTTGAAACAAACAAACAAACAAACAAACAATATATAAGTATAAAACCACCTTTGGTCCATGAAGTACAACAAGGTGTATATGAAGCAAAACATTTTGGGTTTAAGTTTGTTCTAAGTGTTTCAAAATCTCAAACACTCCTAGTCTCAAGCCTTTCAGATTAATAATATATTGTAATTGTCCAGAGTCTTGTGTGGAAACTAAGGGCTGCTGCCTGGGCAGGTAGTGTCAGGAACATGGAAGATATCAGTAAATCTTTGTGGAGGACTCAGAGGACTTTGATCTTATTCCCTCAATGCATCGAGAGCTTGCTTCTTGGAAGGTGGGACCCAAAGGGACTGTGAATGGTGGAGGATAGCTGGACCCTCAGCCTCCTGTTTCAGGCCAATTGCCATCACTGCCCTTTGGCGATGATTAATATGCATTATCAACTTGATCAAATTTAGAGACTATGGTGTGTGTGTGTGTGTGTGTGTGTGTGTGTGTGTGACTTTCCACAGAAAGGTTTAAATGAAGAAGGAACACCTGTCCTCAATGTGGGTAGCAGCATCCCGTGAGCTGGGGTACTGGACTGGAGGAAGCAAGCTGAGTATTTATCCCTGTTTGCTTTTCTACTGTGGGAGGCTGCAGTGTGACCAGCCGCCTCACAGGACTATGCCCGCCCTGCCTTCCCTGCTGAGATGGACCGTGTCCCTTTGTACTGTGAGCAGAAATAAACGCTCCCTTAAGTTGCTTTTGTCTGGTATCCATTTGTCAGAGTAACAAGAAAAGTCCTGGGTACTCTCTGTACCATTTTGATGCATTTGGACTGATTTTTACAGCCTGTCTAAAGAATAGAAGACAGGTATTAATGGTTCATAAGGTCTACTGTTCCTGAGTAGATTTGCTTTTTATTTTATTTTATTTTATTTTATTTTATTTTATTTTATTTTATTTTATTTTATTTTTTATGAGTCATTTTAGATACTAGAAGATAGTGGGGAAGAGCGAGGAGTCACATCGGCCAAGGATGCCTTTTGACTGTAGTGAGAACCTGCATCCAGGCAGGCTAATAAAAATACCAGAAGTTTGTAAGCAGAACCTCTTTTGCTTGTTTGTCTTATGGGCACTCAGACATTTCCTTTTGCACGTGACTTCTGTGGCCTCTGTTTAGCGTACATGAAATATTTGTGTCCCTGAACTTTATTTTAAGAACAACAGTAGGCGCGGGATTGTAAACCCAGGCTTTGCCGGCTGGTCATCTGAAGGCCAGTTTACCCCCTTGCTAGTTGAGTGGATTAATGGCCCTTCTGTACTCATGGGTGAATCTCTTTAGATTCCTGACTACAGTGGAATGTAGGAATCACTTCTCAGAAGACGACAGCTCCCCTGATGAGTTATTTATGTGCATTTCTCCAGAAACGGCACGTGGCACATGGCAGGTGCCTCTGGGAGAAGTGATTTTGAGCTGATGGATGTGGCAGGTTCTGTGTTAATTGCAAGGGGGTAGGAATTCTGAGTACCATGGTTGTTGGCTAGGTTGGAGTATGTCCTTGGAGCTGTTAGTGATATGAATTAGTATGCACTGAGTCCCTAGCTTGACTTGTCTTCAGAAATCCCTTGGGAGAGCTTGGAAAATGCAGATTTTAACAGATAATAATAAAAAAAGTATTGTGTGTGTTTATGTGCATGACGGTTGTGTGGCTGAAGACAGCCTTATGGAGTCAGTTCTCTCCTTCCATCTTTACCTGGGTTCTGGAGATCAAACTCAGGTCACTAGGCTTTTGTGCAAAGTGCCTTTACTCACCATGCCATCTCAAGGACCCAGAAAATATAGACCTTAGATTGTTCCCTAGACTCCCTTAATCTGAGCCCCTGGGGTTGGTGTGGGATGCAGGTTTCCCACCTCAGACAGATGCTGCCAGTCTGCCTTGCCTCCTAAGACCAATCCTAGAAGGAGGCTCCAGTTTTCACAGGCTGCCCATGAGGTCCTTCTTCCACTGCTCGGCCTTGTGGGTGGCTAACCCTAGGGACACAGTGAGCAGTTGATGAGCCCTTTAGGAAGGAGGAGAAGGTGCTTGGATTCAGTATGGATCTGCCTTCCATCTTCCAGCTCTCTATTCTGTGAATTCAGGGGGATGACTTGAGTCCCTGATTTGTGAATCCCCCTGAGCCCTTACCGTCTGTTTCAAAAATCTGAAGTCTTAGAGTCTATAAGAAGCTGGAGTGCTAGCCACACCCCTAATGTGTCTTTTTGTTCAGCGGCCTCTCTAACACGCTTCTCACGGGTGCGGCTGACAGCCCTCCCATCCTGACTGTGCGGTGTGGTGTTAGTTACCTAATCTTTGGCATTCTAGCTTCATAATTGAGCAGTGATTGTCACTTTCTCTGTTTAGTGAGTTCTCGTGAAGCTATGGAAAGAAAGTCATTTGGAAGTTTCCTTAACATTTGGGCAGGTTTTAGTCAGCCCTGTGGGTAGAAACCAGAAGAGAAGCTGCTGTGTCCTGGGCCAGGTACAGAGTATAGTTTGATTTTCTTTGGTTTTAATTTTGACTTCCTGAAATATACCACACTTGTATCAGAAGTACTAGGAAGTTTCTAGAAGCAAACCCCAGTAACTGCTGGAGACTCTGTGCCTCTATTTGGTCTTCTCATCAAGGATGATTTATGCTGATAAATTCAGGTGTTTCCTGAGAAGCAGCATTACATCATTTCCTACCCCATCTGACTGATTGCTGGGTAGGGTTTATATACAAATGGCACAAACAGACCTTGCTCAGGTTAGCAGTTTTGAAAATTCTGATAGTGATATTTGGAAAAATTTATTTGCCCCTGGTTCTCGATTGAGCTTTTTAGAATGTGTGTATAAAACTGTACATATTTCAAAAAGAAAGAAAGAAAAAGCAATGTTTATATATCCTGAACACTTTTACTGGACTTCTTGTGCTCTGTGATTTACTATTGATGCTTCAAAGGGAGACAGTTCCATTATAGTTTAATTGACTTTGGGAACCGAACCACTGTCTGCGAAGTTAAACAACTATTTTGTCTTTTAAATGGAAAACAAATTTGTGTGAGTTTGGAAATAGCGTATCTCTTTTATTGGGTCATTCATGGTTCAATTTATAACCCAGAAAAAAATACACCATCAAAAACAACATTGCAGCTGCTATTTCCTGTTGGCCCCCCTGGCCTAGCGGAATGTTGGCTCCAATTAGAACTGGAGGCTAAATTTTCTCTCCTAGATGTTTGTCCTCTAAATGACACTGGGTTACTTAGGGGTTAGCAAACAAGATAGCACTTGTGAGTTAATGATTTGCATCCGCCTTTCTGGGTACCAAGTGGCTTCTGTGCTACAGGAAATTGGGATGTGTTCTGGGCAGGTCCCATCTCTACTGCTTGAAACTCAAATGAACCAATAAATATTTACTGATCATCCGTTGGTGGCCTGCGTTATACCCAAAGTCTGTGCATGTCCTGAGCAAAGCATGAAACAAGGTATATTACTTACAAGCACACACTGAGTTGTTAGAGGGACAATTTCAAGGTATTGTAGGAAGAGAGAAAGGGACCAGCTGCTCCGGATGGCTGCTGGGTGATGAGTGAGGTTCAGCAGTTGCAAGTCATTGGTTGGTCTGGAGGTCTAGAAGGCTGTGAGAGGAGGAAGTGAGAAAGGTTCCAAAGCAGAAAAAGGGAAAAGAAAATCATTTTGTCTGAACTGCCTCATTGAGAGAAGACAGCATTAGGGTTGCCCTTGAGACCCAGGCCCACTGAGTCAGGCTGAAGGGAGCACTTAGCAGGTGGACTTGCCTCAGAAGGAATAGGAAGAGAGGACTATGCTTATTTGGTGCATCCCTGAGCCTTGTCACACGTCTTTTGGGTCACGTGAGAATATGCATGTTGCTTTCCTCCTTGAAGAAGAGAAATTGATTAATTAGTGTGTTTGTCTGTGTGCACAGTTGTGTGTCACTTAGCCACAGAGATGCACTCTGAGAGATACATCACTAGGTGACTTTGTTCAGGCATCACAGTGAACTAACTTACTGTACAAGCTAAAGGGACTCCAATATACAGTGATACAGTCTTGCACACACTGTTGTGTATGTGGTCCATGCACTGGCCACCAAATGACATTATGCCTCTGTCTTTAAGTGAACAATGAACGCAACACGAAACACAAGCAAAAACCACTAGCTCAATAATGTTAGGTTTTCAAGTCTGAGATTAGAACAACACTGCCCTGGGGATAAACACCTAATTAAGGCCCAGCATCCTCCTCTACATATTTGTGAATGTTATTTGCCTACGCACCAATGACATAATAAACATGAGACTAGATAATTACATAATTAGTCAACTAAAACATGTGTCATGTCCCCTAGGACATCAGCGCAAGCCCTCTGAGGTTGGGAATCTGCAAATGTGACTGTGTTGTTTATCTGGTTCCTTGGGGTTTGTGCCTGGAAGGGCCATGCACATGTTAACTCAGACCCTGGAATTTTGAAACTAAATACTGACAAGTGGTTTGCTTGAGATCGGGTGCCTTATATTCAGATACCAAAGGAATCCCAAGAGCCTAGCAAATGTGGACTTATCTAGCTTTCCCCACTGGAAAAGTATTTGAAGGAAGACTGGGAAGATGTTATTCCTCAAATAAATAAATATTTAGACGTGAAAGAGAACCTTCTAAATAGTGGAAGACCAGAAATTTGTGTGGGTTTAGTTCTGTGCCTCTGCTTAATCTTGGTGGTCATGTTCTCTGCACTTCTGCACTAGATGTGACGCTGCTTGTGTGTCCAGGCTGACCCCTTGTTACGTGTCTCAGGAAGGACACATTGCTCTTTAGCTGTGGGATACCTTGTGCTTCATAAGCTGGATGTAAAAACAACCAGGTTGTGTTTCTTTCATGAATGGACTTTCACATTTTTCCGTTTCTTATTACTGAGTCGTATTTGTTGATTTTTTTTTTCTTTCAACAGAAGAAACTTCTGGAAAGGAATTAAATCAATGCTATGGGGAAGTAATCCTCTGTTGTAAGGGGAATAAAAGAGATTGTTGTAGCCCGTTAGGTGATGCTATGATAGAACTTGAAAAGAACAGAAATTTATTTCTCATAGTTCTAGATGCTAGGATATGCAGAATGAAGGCAGTGACTTCGGGTGGGGCCTTCTTACTGCATCCTCCATGATGGGAAGGCAGGGCAGAAGAACACGTTCCTCCAGCCCCTTTGCTGACGACATACCCATTTATTAGTGTGGACATGCCTTGACCCCAACACCTCCCTACACTATTGGCGTAGGCGATTATGTCCAACACACACATTTTAGTAACATGTTCAGATGCTGGCTGTGATTTGGTATGGCAGCAAGAAAAATCAGTTGCTGAGAATCTCTGAACTTGTGTTCTGTGCTGTAGAGGGTTAAAATACCCGGACTGTATTTTATTCTTCACCATCTTGCCTTTGAAAAATGGGAAGATGTGTACTGCCTTTTCTTAGGTGACCTCACATTTCTTGAAAACTTGCATGAAGATAAAACGCTGTTTATTTTTATTTATTTTTGAGACTTGGACACAGCACGTGGTCCTGTCTGTCCTCAAAAATCACTCTGGAGACCAGGATGGCCTTGAACTCGCAGAGATCCACCCATCTCTGTTTCCTGAGTACTGAGATTAAAGGTCTGTGCCACCACACCTGGCACAAGACCCGTCTATTTTGTTTAAACAATATTTATTTATACTTATGTGCATGCATGCAGGTGCAAGCTTATGTGAATGCAGGTGCCCATGGAGGGCAGACGCAGACATTGGATGCCCTGGAGTTGGAGTTATGGGCAGTTGTGAGCCATCTGAAAGAGGTGCTGGGAACCAAACTCAGGTCCTCTGCAAGATCAGTGTATGCTCCTAATGGCTTAGTCATCTCTCCATCCTAGTGCCCTGCTGTTCACTGAGGAGCAGCGCTGTGCCACACTGCAGCCATGATGCTGTTGAGGTGGGAGTTAACAGAACACCGTGTTGAGACTCTGTTGTTGGGTACCTTAGAAATGAGCAGAGGCGTTCTTAGTAATTTTCGATGAACTTTTCTAAGCTCTTCAATGTTTTGGGAGATTGGGGTCTTGGAGGCCAAAGACTGCTTGTAGGCTTTATTGAGCTTTTACTATGTGATTGATAGATTACGGAGGCTTGTTTCTAAATTTGGCCATGACTAATGTAAGGTTCTGTGCCTTATGCCCTAGAGTGCATATGTATAGAGTATTTGTGCTTCTTGTGAAGATTGCTTGCTGACTCCATAAATTCCCCGTAGAGCTGGCAGAAGAGACTGTCTACTTGGTTTTCTGTGGAGCTGTGGGGTGTCCTTGACAGGCACATTTGAGGTTCCTTGTTGTTGGGTTGAGACTGTTTCCCAAACAGGCCAGAGCTTATGGCACTCGGGTTCCATTTTCTGATAGCCTTGTGGACAGAGGTATTGAGCCCAGATGCAGGAGCTGGGGTGGGGAGCCAGGCCTCCCCATAACTAGGTGACCTGTCTCCTTGAGAATCAATAGTGGTTCTAGGAAGAAGACCACAGCGTGACATGGCTCCCACCCCACACTTTGTTGTGAGTCTGGGGCCAGGGAGACAGCCTGACACAGGAGCCTGAGGCCTTTCCCTTCACTTCTCTTTCTATCATCTTTATTAATCATTTCCTGTAAACGGAGGTGGGGTTTTTCTGTCCTGACGGCCTGCTCTCAAATAAACATACAAAAGCTTATATTAATTACAAAATGCTCGGCCAGTAGCTCAGGCTTATTATTAACTAGCTTTTATACTTAAATTAACCCATTTCTATTAATTTATGTATTGCCACATGGCCCTTGGCTGCTTTACTGGTCCTCTGGCATCTTGCTTCTTGGGTGGCTTGCTCGCGTCTCTCCGACTCTGCCCTCTTCATCCCAGTCTTCAGTTTGATTGTCCCACCTAACTATAGGTTGCTATAGGGCAAACAGCTTTATTATTAACCAATGGGAGTAATACATATTCACAGTGTACAGAAGGATCATCCCACAGCAATTTTCAAGGTTGCCGAAGGCCTCTGGACCAATGTGTATGTGCTCACTCCAGAAGGATGAATTCTGTAAGTGTCGACCATTTGATAGGTTCCATGGAGACCGAGAGAACAAGTCCCTGGGCCAGGGGGCCGCGCCCACTCTAGCTTACTGAGGTACAGACTATACTTGTTGTCATTTCTCAGGCATTTGAGCTTTGTGTGGAAGCTTCTTGATTGGACTGACTTGCTAACTGTTACTTAAGGTATACTCACAGGCAGATTGTGCTTCCTGCTTTTAGAGGAGGTATTGCTTTGTACATAAAGCCCCGACCTGATCTCAAGGGTACCTTTTTATATCTGTACTGGTTCTAGCCTTAGTCATTCATTTGAAACTTGAGTGACACAGGTGACCTGTCTAGAGTCTCTTCCTCCTCTATAATGTTAGATTTATCAATTCTATGTATGTTTTATTTGTGTGTGAGTGTATTTCACGTGTGTATGTGTGGGTACACACACTTGTAGGGTATAGAGCCCAGATGAGTATTGGGAGTCCTCCTTTATCCTTTCTTCTCCTTCCTTTGAGGTAGGGTATAGTAAGCTTTATCATTGGCTACCATCTCACAGTTAATAACACAGAGACTTATTATTAATTATGAAAGGTTGGCCTTTAACTTAGGCTTGTCTCAACTAGCTCTTATAACTTAAATTAACCCATTTATATTAATCTATGTTCTGCCATGTGGCATTACCTCTCTTCCACCTTGCACCTCCTGTTTCCTCTCCGTGTCTCATTCAACTCTGCCTTCTTCCCAGAGTTCTCTTTCTCTGCCCGGAAGTCCCACCTATATTGTGTAGCTATTGGCTGTTCATCTGTGTAGCTATTGGCTGTTCATCTGTGTAGCTATTGGCTGTTCATCTTCTTATTGCACCAATCTCAGCAATACATCTTCACACAGTATACAAATATCCCACGACAGCAGGGTCTCTCCCTGAACCCAGAGCTCACTTCTTTCTTTTTTTGGTTTTTCGAGACAGGGTTTCTCTGTGTGTAGTTTTGCGCCTTTCATGGAACTCACTTTGTAGACCAGGCTGGCCTCAAACTCAGAGAGATCCACCTGCCTCTGCCTCCCGAGTGCTGGGATTAAAGGCGTGCGCCGCCACCGCCCAGCCTCATCCTTTTCTTTGTTAGGCTGAAATCAGAAAGTCTCAGCAACCCTCCTGTCTCCATCCACCCACATGGAGCTGGAGTTGCAGGCCTGTTCCGGATACTGAACCTGGCTTAGTAAGTGGCTTTTGGAACCAAACTCCAGTCTTCTGATTGTACAGCAAGCACCCTTTTCTTTGTTGGACCACCTTTCTACCCCACTGCCTTTCTTCTTGATACACTTGTGCTGGTCAGAAATGTGAGGTTCACAGGGGGAGAATTTCAAACATTAGAAGGGTCTTCCTGTAACAAGTTAGTCTCCTCCAGCCCTTGTCCTCTGGAAACCAAGTCTCTTTCTGCGAATCAGCCCTCGTGGTGAGCACTTGAGTGATATTCCCGACTCTGCATTTCTGTGTCCTCACATTCTGACTGCTGTCTGCCTCAATCTGCCTCCTCCTCCTTCATGTGGCCCACACGGATGCTCTGTACTCCACAAACAACACCCTTGTAAATAATTTCACACCGGATTAGATAGACAAGCCTTGCTCTTTATTTAAAATTTAAAAAAATATTTACATGTATGTGTGTGGGTATTTGTATGTGTGTGCAGAGGCCCAAAGAGAACATTGCTGGCTTGGAACTTGTGAATGCCACTACAGCTGACCTATTCTTTCTTAGAATTGCGCTGTGTGGTACAGTATTCTGCTGCATGTTGTAACTGGCTCTTTGCAGACTTTTAGGTCACTCCTGGCCTTTCACCATTTGATATGGTGCTGCTGGTGAGTACACATACTCACGTTCCTCTTGAGCATTCCTCGTATTTGTTTGAGTACACGGGCACAGATTCTTAAAATGTCTCAGCGTGAACCTTGCCCATCTCTAATTTGATATTCTCCATTGCTCTCAGAGAAGATTCATCAATTTAATTGGGAGTATGTGAGCTCCTGTTTTCCCTGACCCTCAGCCATGTGTGTTGTCATGGTTGATAATTTCTCATCTGCTTGATGAAAGTGGTATTTCTCATCTCTTACTTTACTGTGTGTGATGTGTGTCTTTATGTTCAAGTCGCTTATACTTCTTGTTGGTCTGTGTATTTGTTGGGTCTTCTTACTTATATTTGCTTTTTCTGTGTAATGGAACATGAATATTCCAGTATACTCCTAGTTAGCAAGTCCATGAGCTTTTTTCTGGATGATTCCATCTCTGCCTCCCATCTTGATACAGGGGCGCTAGGTTTACAGATGTGTGCCATCACGTCTGGCTTTTTACATGGGTTTTGAGGTGTAAGTGGATCATCTGGTATGTATGGCTAATGCCTTTACCTGCTTCTCACCTTCCTGGTCTCACTTACTGCATATCTAGTTTAGTGTGTCATTGAACAGTTCCTTAATGGCATTGTGGATGCAAAAGGGGAACTGAGAGTTAGGTGTATCATCATTAACCATTTCCCATGGAGCCTTAGAATAAGGTGACCATGAGGTTATTGAAACTTTGAAAGTCTTTAACAATTTGTGGACCAGTAAATGGTGTTCTGTAGGTGGCCTTCTCTGCTGTCTCAGAGGGGAGGGGCTTAAGTGATCTTGAGGATGCAGGGAAAAAGGTTCTCGCTGTTATGGCCTGAATCTTTTGAACCTTCTAGCAAATGCTGTTAGTTGGGCTTAGATAGAAGTCATACTTCTTACTTTTGATTATTATTATTTTTGTACTTACAACTTAACAATATGGTTACAATTTAGACAGAGGCTGTTTGTAATATTGGCTTTTCTTTATTTTTTAAATGTTAATCATAGAAAGGTAATTGTATATGGTGCATATTTGTATAGGGTTGCACATATATATGTGCATATATAATGCAATTAGACAATGTAATTAGGTTAGGATCAAGGACAGTAAAATCAGAACTCTTGTTCCATCTCCTTCTGTCTTACTCCCATGGTAGACATTACTAGAATATCATACCATTGTCTTCCATCCTAGGAGAGTCAGCCATTGCCAGTTGTATGTGAGAAATCCTACTCATTATTCTGAACCCAGGTTCATCCTGAGATACAGGACATATGATTATCTTACCCAAGTTTTCATAGGCAGGGTAAGCAGGATTCCAGAAGCCATCAGCCTCTAGAGATGTAATAAGAATAAATGTTTTTTTCTGTCAGATAGCCAAAGTCAATGACTCTTCAAAAAAAAAAAAATTGCTAGCTAGTGGTGGGCATAGCCGCCATTCTCTCCCACCCCACAACCAGGTACATCACCTTACAGGAACATCCAGATCTTGGCCTTGATTCTCTTGAACTTGCAGGATGACTTGTGATGAAGTTAAAGGTCATTCTGAGGAGGCCAGAAGGCACATGCTGTTTTGTTTTCAGTTGTCACTAGGTGAACCAGGGTCAAGGTTATTCTAGAGTGAGAACCCCATGTACAATGCTGGTCTCCAGGTGCAAGACTGGACTTCAGGTGCAAGGCAGGACTCCAGGTGCAAGGCTGGACTCTAGGTGCAAGGCAGGATTCCAGGTGCAAGACTGGATTCCAGGTGCAAGGCTGGACTCTAGGTGCAAGGCTGGACTCTAGGTGCAAGGCTGGGTTTCAGGTGCAAGGCTGGACCCCAGGTGCAAGGCTGGATTCTAGGTGCAGGGCTGGACTCCAGGTACAAGGCTGGATTCTAGGTGCAAGGCTGGACTCCAGGTGCAAGGCTGGACCCCAGGTGCAAGGCTGGATTCCAGGTGCAAGGCTGGACTCCCAGTGCCATGACCAGTTTCAGACATGGGCAGGATGACCAGATGGTCTCTTTTGCTCTTGCCTTACAGATGTTTGTTTGTACATTCCATGTTTGTGCCCAAAGAACCTACTGTGTAGAGACAGTGCTGCAGGATTCAGTTTTAGCTTTATGACTTTGCCCATGGTGGGATCCTTATCTCATTTGGGGTTACCCCTGAACTCGGTTCTTTCCATCTCCAAGAGGTAATATTATCATTATCCAGAGATAATGTATACCATAGATTTTAGCAGGATCTAACAACTGGGTTTATGATGTACCTTGTTTTGTAAACTTAGTACATTCAAATTTAAAATGCGGGCTGAGGAAATAGCTTAAATACACTGATCATGCATGAAACCCTGGATTTAATCTCTAGAGTCTTATAAAAAACTAGGTGTGGTGGTACATGCCTGTAACCGCTGCACTTTGAAAGTGGAAGTTGGAGCACCAGGAATTCAGGGTCATCCTTGACTACCTACTGATTTTGAGGCTAGCCTGAGCTGATCAGCCACTGACTCTAAAAACAAAACAACAGATTTGGATAAATCTGAAGTGAAAGCCAGAATCAAACATCTCCCTTGTCTTTGCTTAACTGTATGGGAGGGAACCATTCAGTGGTGAGGGACACTGGAAATTTGGCGGACAAGGGTCCTTCCTGTAGAGCTGCAAACAAAACCAAACTATGGAGCACTTTCTGCAAAGGACCTTGACCGGAAGCATAGTGGGGTGGGAAGCACAGTAGGGTGATGTTTGTGTCCAGGGACCAGGACAGTGCTGACTCTGTTCCTATGCTCTGGTGGGCATTTCAATGCAACCTCCTTCTCCCTGCCTTGCCCTTAAACCTGCAGGGATTATTGACCATCTATTTAGGCTTGATGGCTCTCTTCTAAAACAGATGTGTCATGCAAAGCAGCATAAGTAGGTCTCCGGCTCTTTCCCCTTCCAAAGCTGGACTCCTAGAGGCAATTCAGACATTGTGCTATCGGCCTTTTGTGATCCTCAGAACCATGGAAAGACAAGTGAATGACTGTTATCAGCAAACAGTGTTGCATAGAAGCAGTCCATAAAACAAGGCCATTTTCATCTTTTGGAAATGGCCCATGGGAACAAAGCCAGGATCTGGATGTATTGGCATTGGTACATTAATGGGCTGCTTGTTCAACCAGTTTTCAGTCTCCTTGCCTACCCTAGCCATGCTCTGGGACAGCGGTTCTCTACATGTGCTCCATGGAACCAGAGGTGCATCCCTCACTCGAATGTACCTGGAAATGGATCCCAGGATAAGGATGGATTTGCCACAAAGTTATGATGTTGAGGCTCCAGGACCCTCACAGATAGCTCTTCCATAGCCCTATGATAGCTTTGTATGATTGAAAGGATTTTTTTTTTGTTTTTAATTGTCTGTATGTTTAATTGTTTGTGTGGGGGTGTGTGCATGTGCTATAGATGTGCACAAATATGATCCAGCTTATACATGCATGCTGGAGATCCAAATTCAGGTCTTGGAGTTTATGTAGCAAGTGTTCTATTGCCCAAGCCGTCTCTCTAGCCAGATCCCATACACTTTGATAAGTACAAGTGTAGTACTGAGACATATCAAAGAATAAGAAAAGTCGCTCTCCTGGCCCCTCATATCTTAGTACCAAACCTTCAAAATCTAATCACAACTGAACAGTTTTTGTCTCTGTAACAATTTACTGTAGACCTAGGGGCTGAAAATAAAGTGGCTTGATTCTCTTATGGTTTGGGAGTTCAAGGGTCCTACAGTCAATGTGTCAGGGGGCTTTGTTCTTCTCTTGGCTCTGGAGGCAATTTGTTTCCCTTCTTTCTATGGGAAATTTTGCATTTTTATAACAATGTTCAAATTTGGCCATTAGGGAAGGTAAGCCGAACCATGAATGAATTCTATTAAAGCTGTAAAGGAAGGTTGATTTTTGATTTTTTTTTTTTTTTTATTGTTCTCATCTCCCCCAAGAGACCTAATCAAGAGATGGGGAAGAGGGGAACACACCCGACTTGATGGAGAGCCAGAGGGACCATCCGCATGGCAATGCGGTTCATTGACATTCCTAGATGAATTCACCAATTTAGTAGTTGATGTATTTCTGAACACCTTGAAGCCTGTACTCTAGCCTGAAAAAGAAGTCGACAGGGCTGTGCTGGAGGCAGGAAAGAGAACCAGGGGACATCGTAGAGGAGGAGGTTAGGGATTCTAGATGTTGCTGAGAAGGGGGTGAAGCCAGAGAAATGGATGCTTTGTCTGTGGTGATGTGAGTACTTTGGTTTCCATGGAGGTGACAGATAATTGTGAAGTTAACAGCTGTTGTGAACAGCCGGGTAGAGGCTGAGAACTGAGGGCCATCCTCTGCAAGAACAGGAAGTACTCTTCACTGCTGAGCCCCATCTCCACGCCCAGAGCCCCAGATTTGGAAATAGCCTCACAAGACCACTGACTCCAGAAAATGCAACAATGTAGTCTTTCAAGACTTTGAGTCAGTGACTGTTGTGATGCTTTCTCAGCAGCTATGGTTTCTCAGTCCTTTCTGCCATTAACTTTTTTTTTTTTTTTTTTTTTGGAGTTGAGGATCTAACCCAGGGCCTTGTGTTTGCTAGGCAAGTGCTCTACCACTGAGCTAAATCCCCAATCCCCCATTAACATTCTTAAGAGCAGCTGAAGACTGTTGGTAAGCAGTTAAGCAAACAGTTCTTAATCACAGTGTCCTAGTTCACTAACAGGTTTCGCCTGTTCTGAGTTTTCTTGAAGTAATCCACTACTAATAATTGGTGAAGGAGCTGAACATTGTGTATGATTTTCATTCATTCATTCATTCTTTCTTTCTTCCTTCCTTCCTTTCTTTCTTTTTTTTTTTTTTTTTTTTTTTTTCTTGTTTTTTGAGACAGAGTTTCTCTGTGTACTTCTGATGCCTGTTCTGGAACTCACTCTGTAGACCAGGCTGGCCTTGAACTCACAGAGATCCGCCTGCCTCTGCCTCCCGAGTGCTGGATTGAAGGCATGCGCCACCACCACCCGGCATGTGTGACTTTTTTAACAGAAGATCGGAAGCAAAGTTAGCCTCATAATAAGATGCTTTTTATCCCACGTCTTCAAACCTGTTAATATTGATTCGTCTAGACCCAGAGGCAGCTGCTGCTGGGTTGCATGCCTCTTGGGTGCTGCTAAGGGGAAGTGACATTGTACAGCCTTGCCTGTCTTTAGTAGTTCGGTGCATGTGTGTTGTTTAGTTGATTGAGTTCCACTAGGTGTTGGAGATGAACTGAAAGTACAAAGAACTGGGATCTATGCTTGAATACAATTGTAATTGTTATTTCT
Organism: Onychomys torridus; assembly: GCF_903995425.1. NCBI lineage: Eukaryota > Metazoa > Chordata > Mammalia > Rodentia > Cricetidae > Onychomys > Onychomys torridus. The sequence continues at coordinate 61,195,937 of NC_050449.1, read as the reverse complement.
CCTGCTCAGGAAGCTACTGGGAGGAATGTCCAGTATCAGCTGTACAGGTGTACTTCTGGAATGAGAGAACGCCAGACTGCAGAGATGAGGGGTCAGAGAGTCTTGGTTGAACAAACATACCTTTGGGGAAAGGATTGGGTAACTTGAGCTCTTTAGGGCAGCTGTACTTCCAAGAATGAGACCGGGGTCTCCAGGGAAGCAATAGATTGCAGCTCTGATTGGGGTTTGGAGTCATCTGTACCTTCCTCAAAATGCATTCAAAACATCCAAAGTGTTGTATTTAAAAACTGCGGGTGGTGGCCTTGGTGGGTGAAGCCAAGGGGCATGGCTGAAAGTCACTGACACCATGCCGACAGTGCTCACATAGAGAATTTTATTAAGGGCAGGGAGGAAGGAATGCAGAGTGCACCTCTAGAGAGAAGAGAGGAAGAGAGAAGAAGAGATGGGAAAGGGAAGAGAGGAGGTGCAGATGCAACCTCCTGAGAAGAGGGAGGGAGGGAGAGGGAGAGGGAGATGGGGAGAGGAGAGAGATGGCTTAGCTCATGAACAAATGGGCTATGCAAGATGACGTTGTTAGGACCCTGAGAGGGCCAATGTTCTGCCTGCTTACTGGATAGGTCCCTAGGTCCCCAAAGGGGCCGGCCAGGTAATGTCTAAATGCTAATATACATACCCTTTAAGCCATTGGGATGTCTGAGCCAAATATGCTAGAAGACTAAGAGGCTTCATGTTTCCGTAGACCTCTTTAAGAACAAGCAGTGGGGTTGGGGAGATGGCTCAAGTGATTAAGTATGAACTACATAAGCACGAGGACCAGAGTTTGGATCCCCAGAAACCTATGTGAATGCTGGGTGGGTGTGGCAGCCTGTATGTAATTCCAGAAGGTGAAGGCAGAATCCTCAGAGTGAGCTGGCCAGCAAGATGACCCATATCAGTGAGTTCTGGGTTTGATTGAGAGACCTGCCTCAGTGGATAAGGTAGAAAGGAGAGCAATGGAGGATGATTCTGTCCTCCATCTGCACTTGCAAAAACATGCATACACACACAGGCACAGCACACCCATGACACCGGGGAGGGGAGAAAGAGCAAGTAGTGATTTACACATGTGTACATGTGTGCACAGGTGTGTACACACAACCTCAGATGCCATTTACTTGAATATTAGTATGTCCCACTTGTGGAAATGTAGACCCCCAAGAAGTAAAAACCATTAAGGTAATGTTCCAATAAGCAGTCAAGTGCCTTATTCCGCTCTGCAAACTACACCCATCATAGTGTTTTCTCACATTCTTAATACTGAGCATTAAGGCTGTAAATTCCTAACAAGCATTCTGGAATCTTCTTAGTGTTTAGTTCACGTTGAGCAGAACTCTGCTATTCTCAGATCTTCTTTTTAACTTCACTTTTCCCTGCCTGTGGTGTTCAAGTCACCAGGGTACCTTCTGTTCATTGATCTGTTGGAAAACCAGATGGAGACCGGGGGAATGAGGCATTTTTAAGTCTCAGAAGTAGTAGGTAGAAACTCACTCACGTTCTGATTGTGGTTCTGTTACTGACTTTTGACAATCCATTGCACATCTCTCGGCTTCAATTTTCTCATACATGAGAAAATGAATGAAGAGGTAGTTTAGTGTTTAAGAGTGCTTGCTGCCCCTGAGGACCAGAGTTCAGTTCCCAGCACCCAGTGGATCTGACATCCTCTCTTGGCCTCTATGGGTAACCCCCCCCCCCCCCCCCACCGAAACACACATATTTGTGTACTCTTTTTATGAATGGAACTTTGATTTTCTGCTGAGTGGTATTTTAAAATAATATCTAGGACACACTTGGGCGTATGTGATCTGTTAATTCAAGACCAGCCTGATCTATACAGCTAGCTCCAGGATGGCCAAGGCTGCATAGACCTTGTCTTGTGTGTGTATGTGTGTGTGTGTGTGTGTGTATGTGTGTGTGTGTGTGTGTGTGTACGTGTATACATGCACACATTAAGACACATCTGATTTTCTTACTCATATCTGGCACCTCCAAATTAGAAAAATTTCTTGGGTATCTCCACTAGATAAGGGATTGACTTGGGGCAGAATGAAGTTCAAAGATATGCAAAATATGCCCCTTGGTCAAAGATTTCACTTAAGCTTACGTTAACACTTACGGAGTTAAGTCATAGCACGTTAAATAGCCCTTCAAGTGAGACATGGGGTAATTAGTTGGTTGTTAAATGGAATAAATCATTTCCCAAACTCTTTCCTGGCCACCAGTTCTGTAAGAATGGGTTTTAGATTTGCTGTGTTTAGAAAATGTTGGGTTAAAGAAAGTTAAGAAGATTATTTACCATGAGCTTTTTAGATGCCCTAATAAATTGATCTCCTTAATGAATGTGTATGTACATAATCTTTGGTCCCCAAGATTTTGTTCAGGAGGCCTCATTTTCTTTTTTCTTTTTTTTTCGTTTTTTTGAGACAGAGTTTCTCTGTGTAGCTTTGTGCCTTTCCTGGAACTCACTCTGTAGCCCAGGCTGGCCTTGAACTCACAGAGATCCACCTGCCTCTGCCTCCCGAGTGATGGGATTAAAGGCATGCACCACCAATGCCCGGCTATTTTTTTAGCTGAGGATCGAACCCGGAGCCTTGTGCTTGCTCGTCCAGCGCTCTACCTCTGAGCTAAATCCTCAACCCCAGCCTCCTTTTCTTTTAAACCACGATCTATCTACTCACTGGTGGAATGGAATTGGGTAGTTAGGAGAAGGGGTGGTTGTATTAAGAGTTGAAAATGGGCATTGGAGAGCTGGTTTAGCAGGTGAGACCATTTGCTGCTCTTCCAGTGGACTAGAGTTTGATTCCCAGTACCTACGTTAGGTGGCTTATAAGTGCCCATAACTCCAACTCCAGGGGATATAATATCTTTTTTGGATTCCATGGGCAGTTATGTCCATATGCACAGACTGCCCTACACCATATGTACATCTAATGAAAAAGAAAAGTCTTTAAAAAGGCTGAATGTGGTGGCCTAAGCCTGTAATTCTAATACTCGGGAGGCAGAAGTAGGTGAATCTCTGTGAGTTTGGAAGCAGCCTAGTCTACATAGCAAGTTCCAGGCTAGCCAACGCTGCATGAGACCGTGTCTCAATAAAAACCAAAAAGAAAAAAATAAATCTTAAAAATAAAAGCTGAAAATCGCCTTTAAGCTCGGCACTGGGTAGATCTCTGAATCCAGGCTAGCTAGGGTTTTGTAGTGACACTTTGTTTGAAAATAAGAGCAGAAACAAACCCAGCCAAACCAACTAACCAACCAAACAGAAAGTAAAAACTGGAGAGGAGAGTTGGTTTTAGCTGGGAAGGCCAAGAGAAGTTGATGGGTGTTGTCAACTTGACAGGATATAGAATCGCCTAGGAGAGAAATGTGTGAGAGTCCGTGGACTGGGTTAATTGAGACAGGAAGATCACTGTTCCATGTCTGAGGGCTTGCACTGCGTACGAAGAAGACAGTGAGAGCTGGCTTTGAAGAGTCCATGCTGCCGCCCACTTACGGGGGCCCTCATGCAGCCCACCTGGCTTCTGAGTCTGACTCAGAAAAGCGTGAGCTTGCTCTGTCTGCACCCATGTGCTTTCTCACTGCTCCTCTGTCGTCTAGGCCCTCTTAAAAGGCACGACTTTCTCTCTGTCTCCCTCCTCCCTTTGCGTGCAGGATCTTCAGCTCACTTTCTCTGCTGTTTTTCCGTGACACTGATAAAACAGTCATTGAACTCAGGAGAGAAAGAAAAGAGAGGGAGGGCGGCAGGTTGTGCGCCACCATTCTGCTCTGCGCGTGACCGTGGCGGTGTGTCCTGCTGTGTCGTGTCCCTGCCGTTATGACTTCCCTGCACGGATGGACTGCACCCACAGACTGTGGGCCCAGCAAGCCCTTCTTGCTGAAGTTGCCTTAGTGAGGCATTTGGTTATAGCAACAGATAACTATTACAGAACGTCCTGCCGAGGTGCTGGGTTTTCAGCAGCATCTCTGAGGCCAACATGGACTTATACATCTCTCAAGTCTCTCAGGCTATCTTCCTTCTCAGCAACAGTTTTGTGACAGAGTCAACCTAAAGATTCAGTGAGACTCAGTTCCCCACCCCTTCTCACCCATACATCTTTCCATTTTTGTCCTGGCTGTATCCAGCTTCAGCAAGGGTTTGTAGTGACACAGGTCTGACATGCTACTGCAAAGGGCTTGTGGTACCAAAATAGAACTTGGACACTCCTGCCTCTAAGTGGATGTGCTGGCTAGTTTATGTCACCTTGACACAAGCTAGATTCATCAGAGAGGAGGGTCTCCATTGAGAGCATGCCACCATCAGATCCGGCTATCAGAACATGCCTCCATCAGATTCGGTTGTCAGGCAAGCCTGCAGGACATTTTCTTCACTAGTAATTGATGGGGAGGTCCCAGCCCCATTGTGGGTGGGGCCACTCCTGGGCTTGTGGTCTTGAGTTCTATAAGAAAGCAGGCTGAGCAAACCGTAAGGAGTAAGTAAGTAAGCAACACTCTTTCATGGCCTCTGTTCTGACTTCTTTGAATAATTAGCAGAGATATGGAAGAATAAGCCAAATAAATCTTTTCTTCCCCAACTTGCTTTTGGTCATGGTGTTTCATCATAGCAATAGTAATTCTTAACTGGGACATTGGACCAGGACTGAGTTTCTGAAGCTCATCCCCAGGGTTGGTTGCCATTGCATCAGAATCCACTAGAAAGAGGGACAGCTATCTATATTTCTAACAAATGTATACTTCCAACAAAACTATATTTCCAACAAATATATATATATATATATATATATATGTGTGTGTGTGTGTGTGTGTGTGTGTGTGTGTGTGTGTGTGTGTGTATTTCCAATGTCCCAATTGTGGACATTGAAGAAAGTGTGGTAGAACCAGCATGGCCCTCCTTGGGCCTAATGACCTTGCATAGAACTGCCTAACTTTAGATTAGGCCCCTTGGCCCAAAGTCACTCCGAGTAAGGTCTGGGAGATGCATGCGTTGTAGGGTTCAGGCCAAGGTACTGAAGAGTCAGAGTTCACTGTGGTTGAATCATTGCTGCCCTCAGACAGGTATAGCCTAATGAGTGGTAGATAGCAGCTACCAAGGTCCTTCAGTTGCAAATGTTCTAAAGTGCATAGTCCTGTTAAGCTGGTTCTGTGCAAGCTGCCTGAGCTCTGCCTCTGCATGTGGCTTAGTCCTGGAGTGATGATTGTCCCTCTGGTGTACTCTTGGTCTTGTGCTCTTTTCTAAACCCTGTGGGGAATCATTCATCATGAGAGATGACATGACGATTACTTCTGAAATACGTAGAATGGGGAAGACATGTATGTTTCAATCCTGTGGCTCAGCTTATTTTAAATCAGAGAATACTGAGAAGGGGCCAGAGAGATGGCCCAATAGTTGTAGAGAACCTGAGTTCTGTTCAGAGCACCAATATCAAGTACCTCACAACTACCTATAATTCCAGCTCCAGGGCATCAGCAGCTGTCTTCTTTTCTTTTCTTTTATTCACCTACTTTATTTATCTATTTATTCATTTATTTACTTATTCATTCATTCATTTATTTACTTATTTATTTATTTTTTGAGGGGGTGGTTGGTTCAAGATAGGGTTTCTTTATATAGCCCTGGCTGTCCTAGAATTCACTATGTAGACCAGGCTGGCCTCATACTCACAGAGATCCACCTGCCTCTGTCTCCTGAGTGCTGGGATTAAACGTGTGTGCCACCATCTCCCCTCTGTGAGGCTGTTTTCTGACCTCTCTGTGCAACTACACTCAAGTGTAACGTTAATTGCTAAACGGTCTTATTAGTAAAAACCCAGAGTCAGGTATTAGAGTAAAACCTGAGAGGTCAGGGAATAGGACAAGCCACAGCCAGCCTCACCAGCTCCTCAGCCTCCAAAGAGACCTGCTTCCTGTATACCCACGCCTATATGCCTTTCTGTCCCCGCCCTCTTACTTCCTCTCTCCACCCAGCTACATCACTTCCTCTTTCTGCCCAGCTCTATCACTTCCTGTCTGTCTGTACAGACCTCCAGACCTCCATGGTTAGTGTTGGGATTAAAGGTGTGTGCCACCATGCCTGGCTCTGTTCCCAGTGTGGCCCTAAACAAACAGAGATCCATATGGATCTCTGTCTCCCGAATGCTAGCATTAAAGGTGTGTGCTACCCTTGCCTGACTTCTATGTTTGCTGTAGTGGCTGGCTTTTTCTCTGATCCTCGGATGAGCTTTATTGGGGGACACAGATAAAATATCACCACACTCATGTGTGTGCAGCACACACACACATAATTAAAAAAATAAATCTTAAAAACATACTGAGGAATTTGCTTTTTCTATTTCAGGGACTAGTCATTTAACTGAGTAGCAGAACAATAGAAAAGGGGGCTTTAGAGTCACAGATCTACCCAAGAGCATTTTCAAAGGTTCACACCCAACCCAAGCTCTGACCTAATTTGACATTTTCAGTGTAACTTATGCTGTTAGAAGATAACTAAGACAAGAGAATTTGTTCCCAGTTTCTCCTTTGTCTGTCTGGGGGGCTCCTTCCCTCTTCAAAGAGAGGGCTTTATTTGAATAATTTTGCCAGACAACTGACTTCTTTTGCATTCCTTAGTGATGTCTCAGCTTTGCCATTTTGGGGGGAAATTGGCTTTTGATGTAAAGGAAAAGTGATAACTGATTCTAATATAAAATAGTGAATGCAGAGTTTTAAACTCCTCAGCAATAGGAAAAAAAAAAAAAGGTGCCAGAGAGCATTTGCTTTCCAGACATAAAGCAAAGCAGCTTAATTTCTCAGTGGAAGCTTTGGGGACATAGCAGGTCTTAGGAGGTGGGGCCTAGTAGACAGTGACAGGTGGTAAGCAGGGGAGGGGGGGGGGTCTGGTCCTTTAGGAGCAGCTTTGTCAAAGCTTCATGCCAGACTGTTTGCTTCTTGGGATGATCTTTGTCATTGGTAGTCCTGGCAGTGGGGTGCTTGCCCCCCTATTCTTCCCTGGCTAGGAGCTTTGGGGTTGGACTAGATGCTTGATAGTAAGGAAGACGGTACGTGACAGAAGGCAGGGCCATTTAGAAGTTGCTGTATGTCATCTTTATCAGGGACTTGACTGCAGGGTCAAAGCTGCTGTCCCCTGAGCCCTAATCCCCAGTGTTGCCACATTTAGAGAAAATAAACAAGTAAAAGGTTTAAATTGTGAGCCCTTATACTATGATTACATCTCTTTAATCATTTAGGAATCTTTAAATTATTTTGATTTTTAGTTGAGAGTATGCTTGCATGTGTCTATGGCTATGTGTGTTTACAGGTGTCCATGAAAGAGGCTTGAAGTTGCTGGGTCCCTTGGAACTAGAGTTACAGAGTGTGGTGAGCCACTCAGTGTGGGTACTGGGAACTGAACTTGGGTCTTCCGCAAGAGCAGTAAGCGTTCTTTACTGCTGAGACCTCTTTTCAGTTCCTGTGGTACTCGGTCAACCATGTTAAGTAGGGAAGAATGGATCTTGCTTATATGGAGGCAATCCTCCTGACCATTTCCTGCCTTCTTATCTGGAGATGCGGTGCCAGAGTGCTGTTAATCTGTGTAGAATGAGCTGACAGCTGGGGACTCCCAGATTGTTCCAGCTGTTCCCAGGCATCAGGATTTTTCTCTGCTATGATGGTAACCGGAGACTGCTTTATGACCTAGGATGCCCAGCTAAACTTAAATCATAAAGATAGTGGTGAACTATCTTTAACTTATAAATATATTCCAAATGTTGGGTGATTTATCTGAAATTCAGATTTAACTAGCTGTCTTATAGTTTCACTCACCAGATCTGCAAGGCCCACTGGTGAATACCAACTAGTTTGTCAATAAAAGGTTCATAGTTAATTGGGTGGATCTTGGAAGAGGATTTGATGGGTAATTTGGCACTGTGAACTTATGTGTGGGGGAGAATATTGAAAACCTAGATCCTAGATATGGGTTGGAAATGAACTGCGAAGACATCAGTTGATTGTGTCTTCAGATGTTTAAGTAGCTGCTGAGCCTCTGGTTAGGGCATGGATTGGAGTCCAGAGGGTAGTTGCTGAGACTGCTGGTTCCTTGGGTCTCAGAGCAATGCACTGGACAGGGGTATGAGGATAACAATAGAAACTGGCAGTTTATGTAGAGAAAGAAAAAAGGCTCTCCTGAGGCTGGAAGTGGGCTAGGGACCTGGGAGGACAGCTGCTGCTCAAAAGCACACGACGCATGAGTTCTGCTCCTTTGTAGGCAGTTACGTAGCACCCGCCTCCTCCTTCGATGCCTTTGCACATCCTCTGTTTGCTATGTGGAGCCCAGGTAGGGATGGGCTCCCAGTGTCTCTCTGCCAGCTGTGTTCTTCAGATGTCAGTCTTGATGCCTGTTCACACCCACACTCAACTGCTGCAACAATATGATCTATGTATGGCAGGCGTGAGAGTAGGGGCCTTTATTTCTGTGCAGGTGCCTTCATACCTGACTGGGGCAGAAACGCAGAGAGGGAGGTTTTGATGGGCAGGCCGCTGTGGCTCTTCTTCTGGCTGTGGTTTATTCTGTTGACCGAGAGTGCCCGCAGCTAAGAGGTGGCTTTATGGAAAGTGAATAGTTGAACTACACACACACACACACACACACACACACACACACACACACACACACACACCTTTCTTTGGTTAGCAATAACTACCCTGAAATTCGTTTTATTTATTTATGTATCTGTCTATCTATCTGTTTTTATTTGTAATTTTATCTATCTATCTATCTATCTATCTATCTGTTTATTTTTGGTTTTTCAAGATGGGGTTTCTCTGTGTAGTTTTGGTGCCTGTCCTGGATCTCACTCTGTAGACCAGGCTGGCTTCGAACTCAAATTCACCTGGTTCTACCTCCCGAGTGCTGGGATTAAAGGCGTATGCCACCGCCGTCACCACCACCCACCCAGCTCTTATTTATTTATTTTTATGGTGGTGTCTTCAGTCAGATTCCCATGTGAGAATTCGGAGATGTCTGTGTTGAGTGAGGCAGACCAGACTTGAGTCACGCTCTTCTAGCACATTCTCCTTTGGTTCAGGGTCTGAGGCTGACGGCTGGCTGCTTCTTTCTCTGGAGTGTTTGAGAGGCTAGAAAATGATACCCTGAGGGTTCTCCAGTCGAAGCCCTTGTAGCTGCTGGGAGGAAGGCGGAAATATCAGCTGTTGGCTGCTTTTCTTCCCCAGCTGGGCCCATCCATGGCTATCAGACGCTGACCCCCACAGTAGCTGGTGGAGGATGTGAGTGGGTGTCCTGCCCAGAGGGCCTCTGTGGGCCAGAGGAGATGGATGCATATCCACTTCCCCCCAGAACAGGGACAGATACACTTTCTGTTGGGGTTTTGAAGACCCAACAATTTGTGGCTTGGTTTGGCCTTTTTGTTCCCCGAGGGACTGACTCGAGTCTGCTTACACTCTGGATGTTCCCTTTCTGCTGATGTCGCTTTATAGAGCAGTCTCGGGAAATGCTCATGTGAAAGGGGAAAAAGAAGGGGCCCTTGGGACTCTGAGGGTGGGCTTCCACTGCTTCTCTGTGTACTGGCTGTAATGACTCTGGTGTCTAGATTCTCTAAAGGGTCAGCTGGCTGGGCTGGGATGAAGGATAGCTGGGGACCTGACTCTTCAGGGCTGTGAGTCTTTGGTCACGTGGCCTGAATGAATGTTTCATGATGCTGGGTGGGAATATCCTCATGAGGTAGATGAACAGGTGTGGTCAGTAGGTGTGAAGTTGCTGGTGGGTGCCTCCTCAGGAAGTTGGGTGCCTACTCCCTCCCACCACCTTTGCTTCCCTCCCAGTCCCCTCTGACTTGTTACCATGGACTTCACCTTGCTACTAGGGGTGGGAGAAGCCATGGAGATGATAGAGGGTTCCACAGTGAAGGTTTGGCTCAGTTGCTGGAAAGTTGGCTTCCCTCAGTCTGAGGAGTGACTCAGAGCAGCCTAGGAAGGAGTGCATTCCTTGGGATAAGGACCCGAGGAAATGGCTTGCGGGGTGTTCTTTCCAAGGCCTGCCTTCTTCTGACTAACTGTCGGGTGAGGAGTGGTTAAACTGGTGCTTTTCTTTCTGTCTAGGCCCTTGTACAAGGATGCAGTCTTCCCTGTTGCTTCTGTGAAGGGGCTGACAGCAAAGACATATTGAGGGGATAATTGATGTAGTGGTGTGGGAGTGCATGTATACTGTGTGTGTGTGTGTGTGTGTGTGTGTGTGTGTGTGTGTGTGTGTGTGTGTTTGCTCACGCGTGTGTGCGCACACCAATTAGGTTTCTTATGGAGTACAAAGAATTTGTGTAAAGGAGGGAGAAAAAGAACTTCCCAGTTTTATTTTCATTATTACTGTTGTGTGTGGAGGTGCGTGGAAGGGTGCATGCCCCAGTGCCTGTGTGGAAGTCTGAAGACGGCTCTGTGGAGTTGTTTCTCTGCTTCTACCTTTACATGGGTTTCAGGGATTGATTTCAGGCCATCAAGTTCACATAACAAGTGCCTTTACCCACGGATCTATGGATCTATCTCGTCAACCCTTTTAAAGAAAAAAACCTTTTAATTGAAACAGTAACGTTTTGCAGGACACTCCTTGCTGGACTTATCACTTTACCTACTGGATCAGAATCAGGAAGTGTGGACCAGGAAGCCCTCCCTCACTCTGTGTGCCACAGTAGGCTGGGGTTTGATTGGGAAAGGAAAGGCTGCTGTTTATGAGCCAGGAGGTGTGTCCCCATAAGGAGATGACATGATGAGGACTGTGGAAAGGGGTTCATGGAGCTGCAGGTCCCAACAGGGATGTGAAGATATCAGATAGCCAATAGGAGAGGGGAGAGCCTGACGGCACAAAGACAGATGGGAAGGTTCTGGGAGGGCAGACTGGCAGAGGTTGTTACAGATGTGGCTGTAGCTGTATGGGGAATGATTGGTTCATATTTTTACCTGCATACCTGGTATTGGTTGTGAGGTATCCCTGGATAAATTTAGAATGGCCTGTGCCTCTGGTTCCGACTCACATTCCTACAGTGACTGTTGTACTAGAGCACCATTCTGGAAGGCTTCTAACAGCCCTTGGGTGTCCAGGCCTCCCCTTTGGTTTATGGGTACCCTTTGAGGTTCACTGGTTAACACCTTATGGCACCCTTCCTCTGTGTTACCTCTGGCTGCTATGTGCTGACCTTCCTCCTGGGTCTTGCCTCCTGGCCTCTTCTCCTCATACTTATATTTCCTAGGGCCCCTCTGCAGAACCGACCCCCTCTTCTAGCTCACCTTTACTTCCCAGGTGAAGGGGGCTAGCTGGCCTTTTCCTCCATATGAGGGAAGCAAACCTTGTCCCCTTGAAACCTACAGACCTCAAGTTTATTCCATAAACACCTCTTCAGAATCCCTTGGGCACAGCCACCCGGGAGAGTAATAACCCCAGGCCTGCCTTCCTTTCTGTGGCTCCTTCCTTCAAAGCTCCAAGTTAGTTCTCAGAGGACTGAAATTCCTTTTGTCCTTTGTGGGTTTGTGTGAGTGAGTGCACATGTATGTCATATAAGAGACCAGAGGACCTTCTCAGGTGTTCTATTTTAGATGTCATCTACCGTTTTGGGGGTTGACAAGGCCTCTCACTGCCCTGGCCTGTGAGCCCCAGAGATCTGCCTGTTTCTTTCTCTCTAGCAGTGGAATTGCACATTTATACTACCATGCCAGCTTTAAAAACCAGTCTGACCCAAACCAAACACAGACCACAAAGATTCTAACTGGGCATGGTAGGGCATGCCTTTGATCCCACCACTCAGGAAGCAAGAGACAGGTGGATCTCTCTGAGGACAGGGCCAGCTATGTCTACATAGTGAGTTCCAGACTAGCTTTGACTGCATAGTGAGACCCTATCACAAACAAACAAATGAATGAATGAACAAAGGTAGACTCTGGATTTTCAAACTCAGGTCTGGTGCTTGCAAGGCAAATACCCTCCCACCTGAGTTGTCCCCCACAACCTCTACTTTATCTTTTCCTGTCATCTCCAGCGTCTTCTGTCCCATAGCTTCCTATCTGTTAGCAATGTGGATCAGTAGAGCTGTGGCAGGGTGGGGCCCCAGGGGATTTATGTGTTCTCTGGGTCGGCATCTTGTGCAGGAGACTTTGAATTTGACACCCCTATCACACAGCCAGTGCCTGGAAGCCCTGAAACCATTCCTGGTATTCATCACTCAGGTGGTATTTATAGCACTTCCAGACAAGTTATTGCCAAAGGAGGTAGTGACACTGGGCCACGCAGGAGACAGGCAGAGCTGAGCAGAGTCTTTCTCTGGCTAAGTTTAGATTGTTTAGGGCTACTAGGCTCTAGGCTCCCTGGGAGAGCATACACGTTGAAGGGCTTCTGGGCCAATTCTGGAACTGCTGAGCATCTTACTTTCTTCTAGCTCTTTGCTCCTGCAATGCTGGGCTCTTTGACATGCTGGCACTGGGTTAGCCAGCTGGGGCATGGGAAAGGACCTGACAGTTGGACATAGTGCATGACTGGCTAATTTTCATAGCCTGTGAATGCCTGCTTCACTTGCCCTTGACTTTGTCTGACCCTGGTCAAGAGCAGTCTTCATGGGGTTTGTATTAGTCAGCACAGGCTGCTATAACAAAACCCCATGGACATCCAGCATGGCTTCAGAGACTGGGCCCTGAGGCCAGAGTGCTGGTGTATGGCTCTGGTGAGGACCCTGTTGTTGGCCTACAGACTGCTTCCTAGGCCTCCTGCGACAGAGACAGCATATATATACTTAGGCAATTTCACCAGTCTTTTAATGTAGGACCACTCATTTCATTGTGATGTCCCCGACCTCCTGGCCTCATCTGAACTTCCTATGAGAGACCTCCTCCCCTAGGGTCCCACACTGGGGATCAGAGCTTCAGCAGAAATGGGGGGGGGGAGGCAAATAGTTCAGCACAGCAGGGTTTCTTAACCATCACGAGCTCTGTATTTTTCCTTTTAATTTTAATGTACCAGTTCACGTGGACATTTGTAATGTCTTTAGCACCCCATACTTCACTACTTTCCTCCCATTTGTCCTCTCCCTTCCCCAGATGATTCCCATCCACTTTCCTGCCCTTTGTTCCTAGAGGATTTTGTGTGTCTATTGAGTCTAGGACACACAAATAGCAGGAAGTGTGATACTTGTGTTCCTACAGCTGTCTTAACTCACTTAGTATTACCTCCAGTTGTTGCCATTTTCCTGTAAACACTGTGACTTCATTCTTGATAGCTGGAAAAAAATTTGATTATGCATGTGTACTGCATTTTCTTTATCATTTCTCTATTGATGAGCACAGTCTGAGTTAGGGTTTCTATTGCTGTGAAGAGACACCGTGACCACAGCAACTTTTTTTTTTTTTTTTTTTTTTTTTTAAGATTTATTTATTTATTACGTATACAGAAGAGGGCACCAGATCTCATTACAGATGGTTGTGAGCCACCATGTGGTTGCTGGGAATTGAACTCAGGACCTCTGGAAGAGCAGTCAGTGCTCTTAACCTCTGTGCTATCTCTCCAGCCCCCACAGCAACTATTATAAAGGAAACATTTAATTGAGGTGTCAGCTTACAGTTTCAGAGGTTTAGTCCATTATCATGATGGGAAGCATGATGGCATGTAGGCAGACATGGTCCTGGGGTAGTAGCTGAGAGTCCTGCGTCTTGTAGGCAACAGGAAATGGACTGAGACACTGGGCAGTATCCTGAGCATAGGAAACCTCAAAGCTCACCTCCACTGTGACACACTTCCTCCAATAAGGCCATACCAATTCCAACAAAGCCACACCTCTTAATAATGCCACTCCCTATGAGATTATGGGGGCCAATTACGTTTAAACCACCATAAACAGACACCTAGATAGGTTCTTTTTTGTTTTGTTTTGTTTTTTGTTTTTTTGGTACAGGGTTTCTCTGTGTAACAGCCCTGGCTGTCCTGGAACTCACACTGTAGAACAGGCTGGCCTCAAACTCACTGAGATCCACCTGTCTCTGTCTCCAGAGTGCTGGGATTAAAGGCGTATGCCACCCTCACATAGCTCATAGGTTGGTTCCTTAAATTAGCTGTTGTGTGTACTGCTACAGCAAACGTTGATTGCAAACATTCTTGTGATGTCTTGACTTAGAATCTTTTGGGTGAACAGCCAGGCTTGGTGTATCTGAGTCATGTGGTATATTCTATTTTTCTTGAGCCTCCATGCTGGTTTCCATGGTGGCTTGACTGATTTGCATTCCCAGTTGCAGGATAAGGGTCCTCTTTTGTCCATGTCCTCACCAGCACTTACTTTCCTGGTGATGAATTGCAGATTCTTGTGTGTCTTCATGTGTGCTACAGTGTGCAGCTGGAGGTGAGAGGACATCTTTTGGAAGTCACTTCTCTCCTCTCACCCTGCTAAGGCAGGGTCTCTTGTATTAGCTGAGGTATGTACTCCAGGGTAGCTGGCCTGTGAGTTTGTGTGTGACTCTCTTGTCTCCACATTCATTCTTTTGGTAGGAGTGCTGGAATTACAGGTGCTAACTACTTTGTTGGGGTTTTCAGTGTGGGCTTCTGGGGTTGAGCTTGGGTCACCATACACTATTAACTGCCCAGCAATCTCGCTTGGTCCAGCTTTTATTTCTTTAAGATTGGGATTATTGGTGCTATAGCAGAGCCGGTCTCTTCTTCCTGGGGGTCAGACTTCTGCTGGCTTTGAAGAATCTTGTCCTAAGACCAGGAATTCCTCCTGGGACAGTGGTAAAGAGCTTAGAAGGAGTTGGAAATTGACAGGTATGTGTTAGGTTTTCTCTTTACCTCCTGACTGTAGAGCTCTGATATGTTGAGGGGCCTGACAAAGGAAGGTATGTAGAAGTGTGTATAGGTGAATGCTCACTTCTGTGTGTGTTGTGTGTGTATGTGTGTTATATATGTGTAAGTGTGTTGTGTGTATGTTGTGTGTGAGTGTGTGTTGTGTGTGTGCTGTGTGTTGTATGTGAGTTGTGTGTGTGAGTATGTTGTGTGTGTTGTGTATTGTGTGTGTTGTGTATGAGTGTGTTGTGTGAATGTGGTGTGTGAGTGTGGTGTGTGTGTGTGTATGAGTGTGGTGTGGTGGTGTGTGTGTGTGTGAGTGTATGTGTGTGTGTGTGTTGTGTGAGTGTTGTGTGTGTGAGTGTGGTGTGTGTGTGTATGAGTGTGGTGGTGGTGGTGTGTGTGAGTGTATGTGTGTGTGAGTGTGGTGTGTGTGTGTGTGTGTGTGTGTGTGTGTGTGTGTGTGTGTGAGTGTGGTGGTGGTGGTGGTGTGTGAGTGTGTGTGTGTGTGTGTGTGTGTGAGTGTGTTGGCAGATGAAGGATGACAGGGATGGTGGCCAAGCCACCTTTTCTCTCCTTCACCTCTTGGCTTCCAGCAGTCTCTTCTGCATTGTGGTTGACACCTGATCAGGTTCCTGCTGTGTTTTTCTTTTGTATGGCCCCTGAGAGCTCAACTCAGTTCTCTCTTGTGATTAGCCATGTTTTGAAAATTTGGTATGTTTTGGAAGCGACTTTGCCAGAAAGTGGAAAAAGCAGTTGTGCTCAGTGGCGTTGGTATGACAGTCAGGTCTGTCCAACTGTTTCTTACCTAGTGTTGTTGGCCTTGGCTTCCCTGCCTTGGGATGTGGAAATCTTGCCTGTGTGAGTCAACAATGATGCCTTTATGGGCCAGCTGCTTCTCTGCAACCATGCTGGCATCTTGGTCACAGTAAGAGCTTATGCAGTGATGTCGGATATGGGGACAAAGCTGGCTCTTGTGCTTGGGCCTTTTCCCAGTGTCCCTTCACGCTGTGTGTCAGGCAGGGTCATTCTGCTGCCTTCCTCTGACTTCTCGTCATGGGATTAAAAGGAGCAACTTTGCAGGGCTGGGGAGATGGCTCAGTGGCTAAGAGTGAGGCCTCTCCTGGAGGACTCGAGTTCAGTTCCCAGCACTCACATCAAATGGCTCACAGCTGCCTGTCTGATGCCTTTTTCTGGACTTCACAGGCACCTGCCCTCACACATACACATACCCCCTCCACACACGCCCATAGACACATAATTAAAAATAAAATACACCTTTAAAAAAAAGTAGCAGGCTTTGAATAATTTATGTTGGGGGCCTGGTTCTTGGTGTATTTCTGATTTATAATTCTCAGCTAGAGATGGACTATGAGTTGAAGACAGTGGCCTGGTTGGTTGTGTTTTATCTTGGGTTTTGTATGTGCATAGAGGCATGAGTGTGTGTGTGTGTGTGTGTGTGTGTGTGTGTGTGTGTGTGTGTGTATATGTATGTAGGTTAAAGGTCAACATCTAGTGTCTTCAATAACTCTCCACCTTTATTTTCTGGGGCAGAGTTTTACTGAACCTGGAGATCATCAATTTGGCCAGACTTTAAAACACTGCTGTTGTATTTAGGGTTTCTATAGCTGTGAAGAGACACTGTGACCACTGCAACGCTTATAAAGAAAACATTTAATTGAGGCTGGCTTACAGTTTCAGAGGTTCAGTCCATTATCATCACGGCGGGGAGCATGGTAGTGTTCAGGCAGGCATGGTGCTGTCTACATCTTGATCAGAAGGCAACAGGAAGTGGATTGTGACACTGGACAGTCTCTTGAGTATCTTCGAAACCTCAAAGCCCACCCTAAAAGTGACACACTTCCTCCAACAAGTCCATACCTGCTCCAACAAAGCCACACCTCTTAATAGTGCTCCTTCCTATAAACTTATGGGGGCCAATCACATTCAAACTAGCCAAATCACATTCTACTCCCTGGCCCCCAGCAGTTTTTCATAATATCATAATGCAAAATGCTTATGGGGCCAATTACATTCAGACTACCACAACTGGGAATCCGAACTCAGGCCCTTATATTTGCAGCATTTTGCCCACTGGACCATCTCCCCAGCCCAGGTTGTGTGTTATTTGGTGCCATTTACGGGATGTCTCGGCCTTTAGGAGGTGGAGAGACTCTGTAGGCAATAACTCTAGGGTGGAGCATGGTTGGGATGGCCGTCATCCTCAGGTCCTCAGCCTGTTTAACAGTGAATCTTTCTGCAATCTTCTGTCACTTCTGTTCCTTCTGTCTTGTGACTAGTGGACATGACAGAAGGCCATCATAGTCACACCACAGTTCTTGAGGTTCCTGACCCACGCAGCTTGGGATATAATTGGAAAATGGTGAACTCCGGCTTCCTTGAAAACGTGAATTTTGAAATCGGTTAATCTGCTCTTTCTACCTCCTAGGGCAGAAACAAGTAGAATGATAAAAGATAATAAAATATCAATACCTTATTTAATAGTATGGCACATTAGAGACACCAGTACCCATATAACTTTATACTGTTCGTCTGCCCCATAAAATGAGTTTACAATTGAGAAAACATTGACAGGGTTGGAGGTGGGAATACGTGTGTGTGTGTGTGTGTGTGTGTGTGTGTGTGTGTGTGTACACATCAGTGTGCAAATGAGTGTGCCTGGCTGCACAAATCCGGATCTATTTCTCAGTTAACAGGAAGATAGTGGTCCAATTAAGTCTTGCATTTTTTGGCCTGTCGGCTCTAAGGGAGATAGAGATCTGTAGCTGACTGGGTTGAGCCTTAGGTGTCCCAGGGCAGGCTCCATTTTTTTTTCTTTTTCCTTCCTCTGCTCCCTAAGGTGCTAACCTAGTTCATGACCTTCAAATCATGGTTGACCTAAGACTATATAGGTATGTTAGGTGCTAAGCTGTGGACCATGCTGATAGGCTACTGCTATTCCTCCGTTTGTCCTGTTTGAGAGAGAAACCTGGTTTAAGACATTGGAGCCTGCATAGATGACCCAGCAGTTATAAGCACTTAACTGCTCTTGCAGAGGACCCAGGGACTGTTCCCAGCCATCACATAGTAGCTCCCAACTCTCTGTGACTCAAGATCTGATGCCCTCTTCTGACTCCTCTGGCACTGCACACGTGTGCACATAGATACATGCAGGTCCATACACATACATATAAAAGAAGTAAGTCTACTTAAAAAGTGATCAATTTTCACCAAATATTTGAGAGATACGAGTGTAGCAGAAGCAGTCGGTCACTCCTGCCTGCTGACCTCTCCCTCTGCTGTGATGTCAGACCTTCAGTCAGATGTTCATGGACAGAGTTAGGTTTCAGGGTCCATCAGGGGCCGAGGCCATGACTCAGTTGGCAGAATGATGTCCTAGCACGTGCAAAGTTCTATCCTCAGAATTAGATAAACAAGGAGCGGTGGTACATGCTTGTAATCCTGGCACTTGTGAGTGAAGGCAGAAGTAGTAGAAATTTGAGGTCTTCCCTGGCTACATAGTGAGTTTGAGGCTGGCCTGAGGTGCACAAGGCGCTTGTCTCAAAAAGAGAAGGGAGAGAGTGTTGGATCTGCTTCAGACAGTAACGTTAGTGACATTGCCATCCCATTTCTGTCCCCATTAACATTGATTAGGACCCAGGGGCTGCAAAGATCATAGCAGGTTGCTTGTGTCCTTGAGGGTTTCGGCCTCGGGAAAGCTCACCTGGTGGCTGACCTCATGGTCATGTGTCCTGTAACATTGGGCTTCTGGGGAGGAACGCTTGTCTTTGACAGACAGGAGTCTGTAACTGGCTCTGGGAAGGAGCAGACCTCATGCTCATTTCAAGTATGTTTAGTTGCGTAGAACAAGGTTTTGCAGTTGAGCACAGAGAGGCATTCAGGACACAGATGTAGAACTGAACAGATCCCTGCAACCTGCATACAGAATAGGAAGGCAAACTGGCGCCCAGCCGCAGTGGCCCCTACCAGTGCTGGAGTCTTCTCCCAGAGCCACCGTCCTGACCTTTTTATGACTAGACTGGCCAAGTCCTCCTGCTTCCTGTTGCTTTAGCCCAGCATGGTATTTAGAGGCCCTGTTTGCCTGGGCGTGAGGGCTGTAGGTCTGTCAGTCTCACTCTGCTGTCCCTTTCCTTCATATCATTCCTGTTTCTACCTGTTAGTTACCTGTCAAGAAGCAACTTAAAGAAGGAAGGTTTGAAGCCAGGTGTGGTGGCTCAAACCTCCCAGCACTTGGGAGGCAGAGACAGGTGGATCTCTGTGAGTTCAAGGCCAGCCTAGACTACATAGTGAGTTCTAGGACAGCCAGAGCTATATAATGAGATCCTGACTCAGAAAAAAAAAAAAGGAAGTTCCATTCTGGCTCATAGTCCCAGAGGATACTTTCCTTCATGGCTCAGGGAGCAAGAAGTAGACAGGCCACATTGTACTCACATTCAGGAATCCAAGGATGAACAGGAAGTGGGGCCAGTCTATGAAGCCCCAAGGCCGTGCTCCCAGTGACTCATTTCCTCCACAGCCTTCCCAAACATAGGGCCAAAAATGTCAAAGAGTTGGAGAGCTGGCTGAACAGTTAGTGTAGGCTGCTCTTCTAGAGGACTCGGGTTTGTTCCCAGCAGCGCCTAGCAGCTCACAACCATCCATAACTCCAGTTCCAGGGGATCTGACACCCCTTTCTGACCTCTGCAGTCACTGCACACATATAATGCACAGACATACATGCAAGCAAAACACCCATACACCTAAAATAAATACATTAAAAAAAAACCCCGAAAGCCCAAACCTAAAACCAACAAAAACCACACGAGCCTACGGGAGCATTTCCTGTTCAAACCATAGATAGCACTGTCCTTCTGTACATGGGCTCTGGGATAGTGCCCCTGACTTCAGCTCTGGTGACTGTAGCTAATATGGATAATCTTCTCTATGCCTTTTGGTGTGGTGGGCTCATACCCAGGGAAGGCATTTCCGGTATGTGTGCTCTGCATTTTCCAGTGTACTCAACGAGTGAGTTAACAGCTGTAGAGAGTCCACTGTGGGCCCTGGCTGCCCCAGGCCCTAGGATGACGGGAGCCAGACACACCGAGCATGGCTGGCAGAGAGGGAGGCGGTTTTGCATGGCTGTCTAAAGAATTGAAGGGAGGCCGAGAACAAGCAGCCGGGTACAGTACCCTCCATCCACACAGAGGGGAGAGAGGATGCCCAGTGCTGCGGGACATTGCTGCTGGCCCAAGAGTGACTCAGTCAGCACCGAAAAGCCTGAGTGTTGGCAGATTCTGTCCAAGTGCTGACGAAGCCCAGTGCATTTACCCTGTCCCCCCTCGCTCTGAGTCAGTTTGTCTTATGTAACTGAGACTGGCCTCAAACTTGCTATGTAGTCACAGAGTTCTTCCCCTACCTCCCAAGTGCTGGGATTACAGGCATGTGCCACTATGCCTGCCTAGGTTGTATGTAGTACTGGGGCTTGAATCCAGAGCATCATACAAGTGAGGCAAGCTCTTTACTCATGGAGGTGCAGCCACAGCCTTACAGTCAACATTTCTTTGTGGATGTCAAGATGAAGGACCACGTCTAGATTTTTTTTTGTTTGTTGATTAGTTTTTCTGTTTTATTTTGTTTTTAGATAAACTAACTGGCACTAGAATGACATTAGCAGCAGCTTCATAGTGAATCATTTCATGGCAGCCTCCAGGAAAGGACCAGGCAGCGGGCCTGGGCTCTGCCGTTCATAGCTGGCCACCAGCCTGGGCTTCCCAAGCAGCCTTTGGGCTGTTCACTCAAGGGAGCTAGCTGGCTAGCTGGAAGGTTGTTAGGGCCCTGTGTTTTGGAAACCGGCACTGCCCCCTCACTGAGTTCCTGGTTTTCAGCCACTGACTCATCTTCCCCATAGTGTGAGGGTCTAGATTCCCAGGGTGGACATTCGCCAGGTCTGGATGGTGACTTCTGGAACGTGATGCAGTGGCATGCCTTGGGGATGCAGGGTAAGTCTACTCAGCTAGAGGATACAGTCTGTTTGAGAAAGAGTTGGATGCTATGGACTGGATGAGAGTTCTGAGCGGGAGGAAATGTCCTTGAGCTATGGGTGTGGCTCTTGCCAGCTGGGATAGGACTTCCTTCCAGAAGATCAAGCTTAAAGGCAACCTGGTGCAAAGGCCTCGGGAATGGGAACCACATGGAGGCTGCAGGCTGGACCAACACCCTCTGGAGAGTTCTCTTTTCTCCTTGTAAGGCCTTATGTCTCATTCTTAACTAAAATACTCCTATTAGGAAATCATCGAGCTAGCTAGCTCTAGTGAAAACTACTCCTGACCACAGTGCAGAGTGCCTCCACTAGGCAGAGGATGTGGGAGGAGGCACCCAGACTTCTGATGATCCCCAAGAAGTCCCCCTGTGTCACACAGGTTGGTGGGTGGCTGTGGCATGAGACCCCTGTAGGTTCCTTTAAGGTAGAGGTGACCCCTGCCTGTCTCCAGTCCCACAGCTATCACAGTTCTTCTCAGAACCTCCCTTGAGGCTTTTGTGTGTTCCTTCTCACCCTCCAGCTTTATTAGTGAGTGAAGAGAAGAGGCTCTTTGGTATTTAATAAACTTAAAAACTACCCTGGATATGGAGTAACCACCTACTGGCTTCCGCTTTCCCTGACCCTAATGGCTGAGGAGTTAAGAAAAATGCTCTAGTGCGCGCCTCTTCCTTCAAAAGTCAAGTTCAAACGTCAGGCTGTTTCAGTCAGTGAAGTGCTGCCCACACAAGCACTCAGAACTCACGGGAAGAAACGAGGTGTGTGGTTTGTACTTGTAACCCCAGCACTGGGAAGGCAAGGACAGGCAGATCTCTGCGGCTCACTGGCTGGCCAGCCTAGACAAATCTGAAAGCCCCAGAGCAGAGAGACCCTGTCACAGGAGACACGTGTAGTCCCTGAAGAATAACACTGAAGGCTTACCTCTGGCGTCTACACAGATGCAAGCAGATGTGTATACATGCACCCGCATATGCACCAACATGTATACATACAAAATAAGTCCTGCTTCTTAGATGGGATTCCAAGCACCACTAATGTTAAATTAGAGAGCTGACCGGTGCTCATCACCATTGCCTTCTTGGCTGGGTGGCCTCACACTTGCCCCCACCACCCAGCCAGCAGCTGCCTGGGTCAGGCTCCCCATGTTTGCTCTGTGTTGGTTGTCACGCAGCTAATAGCTGCTGAAGAAATAACGGACTCCCCCTGTTGACCTCTGCTTCGGTTTTCATACACATTGTTTCCTGATGCCTCTTTGACATGGGAGAGAAAGCAAAGCCTGATGCCAGGGCAAGGTTGTCACGGTGTTCCTCTTTATTGATCTGATTACACTTGGTGTGTTGTTCTGGCACCTGCCTTGTAAGATTCAACTAACCAGCAGAGTCTTGTGGCCTGCAAGGCCGCCAGGTACTTTGGTTGCAATAATGAGAAAGTAGGGTAGCATGGGATCGCTTTCATCCTTGCTAATGCTAGCAGCCAGTGATGAGCATTCTTGGAAGGCTGATGAGATGCTCATTTTAAATGCAAATTCTTTGCGTGGTTAGGAGGAAAATGAAGTTGTCCTGGCTCCCAGCACTCTGCATTTTTGCCATTCCATCTGATGGCCGAGGGGAGGCCTCATGACTAAATCCCTCAGTGTCTTTATTATGATTTCACATTTGAACTTGCTGAGAGGCAGCCTTGGCCCCAGGACATTAACTCTCTGTTGCCAAGTGCCAGCGTGTGGGTGTCTGTGGAGAGGTTCTTGGAGTGTTCACTCATGCTCTGCACTCTGAATGATCTTTGTGTCCTCTCATTTGTGTTAGATGATGGATGTGCTAGGAAATTTGTGGTGAGTGCATGTGTTTTCTTTTTTCTTGGAGGCAAAGGAAATGTGCCGAACTCCTTAGCCTCTACGTACAAGTGTTCATATAGGCTATTTCCTTCAGCCATAGCAGGGGCCTTACCCCTCTCTTCTGGAAGTCTTCTGTCACTTCCATTGTAGCTGCTCTGGTGCAGTTCACTGTCTGGAGATTCCTTGTGTGATGGAGATGTTGGGGCTCCTGTGTGGAGTATTGCTGGGCCCATGGTTCACTCTTCCCAAGAGAAGGTATAATGATGAATCTGTAACCAGGTCTAGAATGTTAACCTGTTGTGCAGCCTAGTGAGTTAGGTATACGGCTTATTCTACAAGGGAGGCAGAGCTGTGGGTATAGTTAGAGCCAAGAGAATGTCGTAGGCCTGGCAAGGCAGTCATGTGCTTTCTCTGTCCATAAAGCAGTTGGTATAGTACCTGGTCCACCCTGAAAGTCAGGGTGATGGGCTCCTGGTGTATGGTCGCCAGGAACAAGGGGAACACAAAAATCTTTATATATATATTGCATATGCTTGAGGTCGTGATTTTTTTATTTTAGCTGGTTTTTTTTTTTTTTTTTCTCCTTTTTGGGTTGGCACATTTTTGCAAACCAGAACTTAGAATTCAAAGCGAAGTGTCTGTGTCTCTGCTCTTGTTGATTAACTAGAATCATAGGGCTTTAGAATTAAAATGAAGTTGTGAAGTCCCCAAGAGAGGCCTTTGGTGGGTGGCAGTGTGGAGCAGAGAGCACCTTCAGCATTGCGCTTCTGGCCCAGCCAAATGCTGAAGGGCTTTGAGAGGCTTGCTGCTTGCTGGGAAGTGCCCCTGAGACCTGGACAGCCACCAAATTGCAAGGCTTGAGAATTGGTACTGGACGCAGTCAAGTGGATTTAAATCTTTCAAACAGGCCATCCTCTCTACCTCCATACCTCTACTGGGACCTAGGAAGTTCAGCTATGTCCAGACCAAGCAGGCCACTGCCAGGAAGATTACAGCTTCCATCTCTTCCTGGTGCCATCTGGCTCAGGTATCTTACCTCCAGTACCACTGACGTTTAGGTCAGACAACAGTTCTTGCTGTGGAGGATGCCCTCTGCATTGTAGAATGGTTAGCAGCATTTTTGTCCTCTGCTACACAGATGACAATAACACCCTCACTCCCTGCAGCTGTGACAGCTCAAGTTGTCTCTGGCATAGCCACATGCCCCTAGAGATAGAAATTGCTCCATTTAGATCTACTGTGTTAGGATGTGTATGTTGACTAGGAGAGAAGGCTCAGTGGGTAACGTGCTTATCATGCAAGCATGAAGACCTGAGTTCAGATCCCCAGAACCCACATAAAGCTACACATGGTAGCATGCATCTGTAACACTAACAGTCTACACCAAGATGGAAGCTAGAGACAGGAGAATCTCCAGAAGTCTGGGGGCCAACTAGCCTGAAAAATGCAACTGCAAACAACAAGAAACTGTACCTCAAGCAGGCAAGGTTGGCCTCAGATTTACTCCTGTGTGCTGTGGCACACAGATGCTGCACGCAAAGATAAATGACATCCGCTATAGCGCCTAAACATGACTTCATTATTAGTGTGGTCCTTTCCCCATTTTTACTTTGGAATGTGAAGTACGTACCTGGAATCTTTACTATTTACTACAACATGGAGAGTAGTTACTGTAGCTAGCCCTGGCTCAAAAGCTTTCCTTAGGGAAGTTCTCACTTGAGCCTTGTGTTTGTGATGAGGTCTCCTTTGAGCAGATGTGGCCTTTGTCTTGTTTTTTAGTCTTTACCCGCCATTGTAGATGATGATGCTCCTGGCTTCTAGAGTTTCAATCTGTAGTGTCTCCTGAGGTCTTGGGTGTTACAGGTTTGGTGGGAGCTGTTTGCACTGTTGGGAGGTAGGGGAAACTGTAGGAGGCAGAGCTTAGTGAACAGAAGTTAGGTCATTGCAGGAAGGAGGGATTGGAACTCCAGCCTCTCTTCTCATGCTCATCATTTTCCAACCACCACAAGGTGAACAGGCTTGCTCCACCACTATTTCCTGCCGCCATGTTCTGCCTCACCGCAGGTCCAACAAAGTGGGGCTAAGAGACCATGGGACGGATGCTTCAAAACCAGGAACCAAAATGAATATTGCCTCCTTGTAAGTTGTTGACCTCAGGCATCTGCCATAGCAACAGGAAGATTTTTGTCACACTGGCTTCCTGACTGTATCCACTAAATAGCTTATATTTTTAATTTTGCAAGTGGGAATGAATGAGAACAAAATATGTGAAGGGCTGAGAAAGAGATATTCTCAAGGCTGAAGAGTTTTAGTCATCAGATGATAGTAAAGAATCAGTCTCCCTTTTATAAATGTTGGGTCAAGCTTGGGGAGGAAGCTCACCAATCTTAACATATACCTGTATGTAGCAGGTGTTTGGGGAGATTACGAAGTTGACCATGGCCTTATGAGTTAGAATGATGAGTTGCAGTGAACTGTGACTCTGGAGGAGTAATGAGCCCCTGAACAGTGTCTAGCGATCTGGTCCTCCAGGTCCTTCCTTGGTTGAATGGCCCAATATATTTGGTGGTAGGCTTCTTCTCTGTAGGAGGAATGGAGAACACCAAATTGCTGCCTTTGGCACAGGGCTGAAGGGCTAAGTGATAAACCTAGACTTATGAAATAAACAAATTATGAAACAAATGTTGTATAGCCTTAAGTTTTCTGAGGGAATATGGAAGTTAAGAACTTGTTTTAATAGAAAAGTAAGCTAGAATTACTTTTGATTAAGCTGGAATACAGAATTCCATAAATAAAATGAAAGAAAGCCCATGTGAATGGCTTCTAGTGCTTGGTGGCATGTTGACTTTACTATGCCTTCAATTCTGGCCAGAGAGTGTGGAAATTCCTGGGCTGTAGGAGCCCCAAAGCCACGTCTACATATCAAAATTCTAGTTGGAACAACAGCAAGAAGAACAGCTGCATAAAAGATAGTTTTGGCGTAGAGCTTAGGGTGGGTTGTTACCAGAGAGAATCTTGGGGAGAATGGACAGCTACATTCCTGGTCTTGAAGAGTTCAAGTACTTGGCTTCTAATCTGGATTATTAACTTGGAACGAGAACCAGGAAGAGAATGGGTTTGGGCTGTACCAAAGTGTGACACAAGTTTACCAAATCCAGGAAATATGTTAGAGAATTTCTGTGAAATGCCTCTAAGAGACAAAGGTCAGTGTAAAGGTTGAAACATCTCCCTCACAGCAAGGGTTTATTGAGGTGAGAAAACTGGGGTGTTGGGTTGCTATCACTACTCAGTATCTGTTTCTGAAATCATTAAAAGCATTTTTTTTTTTCCTTCGAGACAGGTTTCTCTGTGTAGTTTTGGTACCTGTCCTATATCTCACCCTGTAGACCAGGCTGGCCTCGAACTTGCAGAGATCCGCCTGGCTGTGCCTCCCTGTGTGGTGGAATTAAAGGCGTGCACTACTGCCGCCTGGCAAAACCTTTTCTTTTTTTTTTTTTTGGATGATAATGCTTGCAATGGTTTTGTGGAAGAGAGAGTAGGATCTCATGTAGCCTGGGCAGGCCTTGAACTCCCTCTGTAGCAAAGAATAACCTTGAACTCTTGATCCTCCTGCCTGCACCTTAGGAATGCTAGAATTCTGGGTATTTACTACCATGCCCAGTTTATGCAGTGTTGGAGAGTGAACCCAAGGCTTCTTGAATACTCAGTAAGTGCTCTGCTCAATGAGGTACAGCCTCGGCCCTATGACTATTCTTCAGATCAAAACAAATGGCAAAGGCTTTAGTTGACATGGTCTTCCCAGTGCTGCAAGCTGACTTTAAGAGAATTGAGGCTGGCTGCGGTGGAGGCAGGTGGTCTAATATGAGTTCAAGGCAGGCTTGGTCTACTAGTGAGTTACAGGTAGAGCCTGGCTGACCAGCAAAAGATTGCTCACAAACAAGCCAGTCCAGATTTGGTGACCATTTGTTAATCGCCAGACAGCTTAGCTGGATGTCGGAAACAACCGTGTCTCATCAAAGCAGGAGTGGGTGGTAGTGGGGTTTCTTTGTCATTTTTAGGCTTGTAATTGAAAGAGTTTGCATCAGATGAGGAACATTTGTTTGATGGAGGTGGGCGGGATTCGAGAGGCTTCTTGACTGAGGTCAAATATTGCTTCCTGATTTTCTCAGGGACATGGGAGTAGAGAGCTCCCCGCTGAGAGGAGTATTGAGAATAGAACATTTCCTGCCCTTTATACGCAAATGCACTGGCCTAGGAACTGTGACATTCTATTTCTTAAAGTTACGTGTGTGTGTGTGTGTGTGTGTGTGTGTGTGTGTGTGTGTGTGTGTGTGTGAGAGAGAGAGAGAGAGAGAGAGAGAGAGAGAGAGAGAGAGAAGCTGACTTTCAGAAGTCAGTTTTTCCTTCCACTTTCTTTTCCCCCTGAGGCAGAGTCTCTTGTTTCCGCCATATTGCATACCCCAGGCTAGCTGGTCTCTGAGCTTCTTAGCATTTTCCTTTCTCTGCCTGCCATCTTCCCGTAGGAGTGCTGGGAGTTGCACATGACATGAGTCTGCATCTGGCTTCTTATTTGGGTCCCAGGGATCGAACTGATTTTTGTCAGGCTATCGTGGTGTGCATTTTATCTGCAGAACCATCTCACTGGCCCAGGAACTGTGGTTTTTAGAACCATCCACACACGTAATGAGTCAGAAGGAAAGATGGGTGAATAGCTTTTGGGTGGACTTAAAAGTGAAATTCATTTCATGAGGACACTTGCCCTGAAGCTGTTCTTTATAAGTGCTCACTCTGAGGTCACCAACGTTTCAAATTGGCCCCAGGGGAATCTTGAAGTTTGTGAAGGAATTTGGTTGTTTGACCATTGTGCACTAGATCCTAGAGAGAGGGGCCGATGTGATGGAGTCTTCCATGCTGATGCAGTATGCACAACTGAGCCACCCTTGACCTGGTATGACTTACTTTTAGAAGTAGCCTTCAGGGAGCTCAGTGGGGTCACCCGAGTCCTCAATATCCGCTGAAGGCAGTACTGAATGCTGTGGAGGGTGCAAAGATAAAACTTGGTGTGGGTGAAGGCCATCCAGAAGAGAACTGTGGTGGTTAATGTGGGTTGTCAACTTGACAAGATCTAGACTCATCCAAGAGGCAAACATCGCTATCTGTGAGGGAGTTTTTAGATTGGGCTAAGGTGTGAAGACACACTCTAAGTGTAGGTAATGTCATCCCATTGGCTGGGGTCAGGGATTAAATATAGAAGACACAGAGAGCTGAGTATCAGCAATCATTGCTCTCTGCTTCCTGCTTGTGGATGCAATGTGGCCAGCAATGTGGCCAGCTGTTCCTGCTGCCCTGCCTTCCCCATCATAATGGACTGCCTGCAAATATGAATCAAATGAGCGTGCCTTCAGTTGCTTTTGTGAGGTATCTTGTCACAGCCGCAAGGAACGTCTCTAACATGGGAGCCATCCAGTGTGAAGTTTCTCACAGTGAGACAAACACCAGAGTCTGAGAACCATGCAGGAGGCTCGGCCGGTGGTATGTTGGATTTTGAGGAAGGAATATTTATACCAGAAAGATAAGGTAAAAAGAAGCTTCTCTGGAGGGAATGACTTGAGCACAGACCCCACAGTGAGGGCAGGATGTGGTGGAAGTGGGGAGAGAGCCTCAGACACCAGACACTCTCTGGGGACTGGTGTGTGGTGTGTGTCTATGTGGGGAAGGTAGGAACAGGGCTGAGTCAGGGGTCAGCTGGGAGTCTGAAGTCTGAGGGCCCTGGTGTTCCAAGTAAGAAATTTGAACTGTCTTGAAAGCAGAGGGAATGTCAAGCACAGGCCAGAAAGGGGGAAGCTGCCCCCACCTCTACCTTCACCCCCCACCACAGTGTCCCCCACAGTGTTGAAGGTACAGAAGGGCACCTCTGCTCTGACCCTCTTTCTGCTGTCCACTGATGTTGGCGGAAGCTGGATGTTCATCTTTGCTGGGCCTTTAGGGTTGGAGCCCATCTAGGCTTCCTAGTGGTTGTACCCAGCAGGGCTGCATAAGAGGATGATTTGATCACAGGCCTGAGTACCTGGTGTTTGGAAGGGTCTACACTTGGCTGTAACTAGCAAGGGGGAGGTCTTTTGCCTCTCTCCTTGGCATTGTTTTAAATAGCCCTTTGGAATAAAGTTCTGGGTCGGTGGATGAGAATCCAGGCCCACCTGAGACTATCCTGTGTTTCTATCTTGCTCTCTCCCCTCTTTATTTCTATCTAAATCTCTTATCCCTCATTCCTCAAGAGTCCCTGGGGTAAATAAATGTGGGACTGTTTTCCCACACTTTAGCCAGACTGTCGGCTTCCTTTCCTATCTTGAGTATAGCTCTTGAGTTTCCTTTCCTTTCCTTTCTCTTCCCTTCCTCCCTTCATTTGTTCAGGTGCATGTTTATGTGGTTATGTGCACGTGTGTTTCAAGGCCAGAGGACAACCTTTGCTGTTGTCCTGACAGTGTCTTTCATTAGCCTGGTATTTGCCAAGTAGACTAGGCTGGCTGACTGTGTATTTGCCTGCCTCCGCCTCCCCGGGTTAAAAGCATGTGTCATCACACCTGGCCTTTTAAAGTTCTGGGGATCAAACTCAGGTCTTTGAGGTATCAATGCAAACCGTGTGTTGACTGAGCTCTCCTCCCAGACCCTAGCTCTTGACTTTTCAATGCTGATTGTAAAGTCACTAAATGATGCTGGATTTTTGAGATGGGGGTGAGTGGAGGGAATGTGGAGGAATGCAGTGGTACCCTGCTCCCTCTCCACACTGTTTATCCTATAAGAATGGCTTCCTCACCCGTCACCTTTCCTCATCACCAGTGTCCTGGACACCAGGCCCTCAGCAGGTACTGATCCTGGGGACGAAAGGGCAAGCCCTACTTCGCAACAGCTGCTGGTTGAGAGAGACGAACAGTCTTCAGCATGCTGAGCACAGTATCATGGGGGCTGCTAGTGAGCATGTAGGGGTGCTGGTGGGGAGGGGAGAGAGCTGGAAGAGGCTGCACTGTAAGTGGGAGGAGATGCAGCTGATAGCCTGTTTCCAAAAGTGTCATCACGGGGTTGGGGTGGGGAGTGCTAACACTTCTTTCAGGTCGCACAGCCTTTTTATAGTACAGTGTGTGTGTGTGTGTGTGTGTGTGTGTGTGTGTGTGTGTGTGTGTGTTGGCACAATAGCATGCCATGTTTGTATGTGGAGATCTGAGGATAACCTGGAGTGTTGGTCCTTGTGTTGGATAGTTTTATGTCAGCTTGACACAAGGTAGAATCACTGAAGAGAAAGGAGCCTCAGTTGAGAAAATGCCTCCATAACTGATTGATGGTGGAGGGCCCAGCCTTTTGTGGGTGGGTCCATCCTTGGGCAAGTGGTCCTGGGTTTTATAAGAAAGCAGGCTGAGCAAGCCATGTGGAGCAAGCCAGTAAGCAGCACTCCTCCATGGCCTCCTCATTGGCTCCTCCCTCCAGGTTTGTGTCCTGTTTGAGTTTCTATCCAGACTTCCTTTGAGCTGAACGGCGATTAGGAAGAGTAAACCCAACAAACCCTTTCCTCCCAAAGTGGCTCTGGTCATGGTGTTCCATCACAGCAGTAGCAACCTGAACTAGGACCGTCCTTGGCTTAGTTACTTTTCTGTTGCTGTGATAAATCAGTGGTCAAGACAACTTGATAAAAAAATGTTTAATTTGGCTTCTAATAAGTTTTCGAAGGTTAAGAGTCCATGCTGGTGAGCGAAGTAAGAGCTCACATCTGGATCCGCAAGTAGGAGGCAGGGGGCTGGGATGGGGAAGGGCCTGGAATGGTAGAGGTCTTTTAAAACCTCAAAGCTCCCTCCAGCGAGGAGGCGCCTCTTCCAACAAAGCCAAACCTCTGATCTGCCCCAGTCCCCTGAACCCAGGAACAAGTATCCAGACATATGAGGCTGTGGGGCCACTCGCATTCAATCCCCCCCCCCCCCCCCCCCCCCCCCAGTTCTCACCTTTCACCTTGCTCGAGAGGGCCTCTCTGTTGTTTGCTGCCCAGCCCAGCTGTCCTGTGAGCTTCTGGGGAGTCTCCTAAATCCATCTTTCATCTCGTCCTAGAAACCCTGAAATTACGGATGCATGCTACTATACCTGCTTTTATGTGAGTTCTGGGGATTCACATTTAGTCTGCATGCCTGGACCACAAGCACTTTACACATACAAACCCCCCTCCGCACTCCTCTATACTTATTTATTTATTTTTAATCTTGTTTGTTCTTTCAACTCTAACTCCCTACCAGCATGGGTCAGCACATAAGCATATTTACTGTGTTGTGTGTATGTGGGCTTCCTGAAGGGGCCTTTCATCCATGGGTGTCAAGCATTCTGTAGAAAATAAATAATGCTGCTTTACAAATGTGTACAGGGGCTACTGGAACAGATGAAATACTTAAAGCATTTTGTCTTGATATCGCCTAATAATATAAAAATATGACTGTATGGGGGGAAGGGATGTGGCGTTGTTCACAAAAGTTTAAGACCTTGAAAGGAACTTTTACTTCCCTTTTGGAACTTATTACTTGGATATGTAGGCAATTAACAGAGAGGAGGTTGGCATCTGGGCTCCTGCTTGGATCCTACCCAGCTGTAGCCCCATCATCTGCTCCAGGTCACTCTCATTGGCTGTCATGATCATGCTGGAAACATAGGCATCCTGAAGCCGGGAACATGTGACCCTTGAGGGGCCCACTGGCATGAGTCACTGGGAGCTAAGGGTTGGCAGCCTGGTGCTTCAGAGATGCAGGGATGTTAGCGTTTCAGTCCTGGCTCAGGCTCTCACTGGACAGGAATTAGCAGCTGGATGCAGTAACTAATGCCCTCGGGTAGGCTGAGGTCTCTAGCTTCACAGAGAGTTCCCGCCCTCTGCCTGGTGGAGGAGCCCCGGTGGTGGCCAGTGGGTTGTCTGAGCCGAATATCAAAGAGCCACCTCTGGAATCTGTTTCCTGGCTTGACCATCCTCCCACCCCATCCTCCAGGGTGGAAATGGTACTTACAAGGGAACATTCCTAGTTTGAAAAAGGTCCCCCATGCACAGGCTTAGGGGCGGGGGCTTGAGGGAGTGAGGTTATCATGTTCCCACTTTGATTGCTAAAACCCTTTGTTCTTTTGGAGTTGGCAAGACTTGTCTCTTCCTGAGCTCTTAACAATGGTTTCCACAATGGTTTCCCTGTAAAGCTATTATTGTGAGTCGGTTAAGAATTGTATGTGCATGCATGTGCTGGAACCCACCCACCCACTCGTGAATACACACACGTAAACACAGACACACATATGCACACTTACACACAAACATCTTGAAAAGTTGGTTCTGTGTTTTTGTTGTTGTTGTTGTTGTTGTTGTTTTGAGACAGGATTTCTCTGTGTAGCTTTGTGTCTTTCCTGGAACTCGCTTTGGAGACCAGGCTGGGCTCGAACTCACAGAGATCCGCCAGCCTCTGCCTCCCGAGTGCTGGGATTAAAGGCGTGCGCCACCACCGCCGGGCTCCATGTGTGTTTTTTAAATAGCAGACTTAGAGAAGAGGAGAGCCCCAGCAGAGGAAAAGGAACTACAGTAATTGGGTCTGTATGCTTCTCCTGGGTGTTGTCAGGTCCCCGTGCACTGCCTAAAACCAGGTCAAAATGCTACTACGTATCACTTTTTGACTATTACAACTACTGAAATTTAAATGTCCATCAAAGTCCCTGTGTGTGGTCTTAATTCCCAGTGGCATAATACGGGAAGTCAGGCCTGGTTAAGAGGATTTCAGGCCACGAGGGCTGTGCCCCACACGTGGATTAATGCCATTGCCATGAGAGTACATCAGCTACCTTAAGAGTAGGTTTTGGACTCGGAAGGTAGCTTTGTTGGGCTGTCAGGGCTAAATATGCTTGCCTCACATGTGTGAGGACGTGGAGAGGTTCCCAGCATGCATGTAAAAAGCTGAGCATTGCAACACATACTTGTGGTCCCATGTAGTGCTTGTCAGCTAGTGTAGTCTAATTGGGGAGCCCCAAAGCCTGGTGAAAGACCGTCTCAAAAAACCAAAGTAGACAGCGCTTGAAGAGTGACATCTGATGCCAACTTCTGGTCTCCACGTATAGGCACACATTGTCCCCCCCCCCCACACACACACAGATGTGTGTACTATATGCACTAGATAGTAGGTTTTCTTGCCAAGGCTGCTTTAGCTCCCTCTTAAACTTTTACTCTTATACTTCTACCATGGGATGCCACGTCATGAAGGCCCTGTCTGGATATGAACCTCATATTCAGAAATAATGTGTTTTGTTTTGTTTTTAAAAATCAATCTCCTGGTCTCACATCTTCTGTTTTAGCAACACGAAAGGAATGAGGACATTGACTTAAAAGATGACAAACTCTGTCTCCAGTGAGACCTTCAGAACAGTCTAGATGACATGGTCTTACTCACTAATTCAGTCAAGATGCTTCTGGTGAATGTGGAGAGGCCTAGAGGTTGAGACACACTGTCCACGTCTCTGTCCATGTCTCTCCGTCTCTTATCCGTTTTATGGCCAATGGATGACTTGATGGGATTCAGCCAATGAGCAGAATTTGCATAGGAAAGGCAAAGAAGGGATGAGGTACTGGAGGGGGAGGATGAAGGAATCTGGGATTAGTGTCTCCATGGGAGGAAGCAGGGTCCTCCTAGATCTGCAGAATGTCTGGCCCTTCTCTTGTCCCTCAGTGGCTAAGGACAGCATGAGAACATTGTTCCTGGTGACACAATGTGTCGCAGGAAATAGACTTGCAGAGTGTGTCAGAGAAGACCCTTGGGTGTACAGGTACACAGTGCTGGCCCAGCGTGGCATGAGCTCAGAATGCAGGACTGTGCCAAGGTGTAGACTTTCCAAAGGGAAGATGTATTTATAGACGATGTCTCCAGAGCCTTCTGCCTGGCTTGTCAGACCCTGCCCTTGACAGGCTCTGAGGCTCAACTTCCCATTTTTCTGGCGTCTTAAATCGAGCTGAGAATAATTCTCAGAACAACCCTGGGACATTCCCTTCACTGACTTGAATCTGTTTTGTGTTTTTTGTTTGCTTGTTTTTTTGTTTTGTTTTTTAATGTTTTATTATAGTTCTTAAAATGTCTAGATAGATTTTCAAGGTCTAGTACTGTGGTAACTCTCTGTAGTCATATTTAGCTGGGAGGCTGAGGAGGATCACCTGAGCTTAGGAGTTCAAGGCCAGAAGAATTGGGAGGGATCAGTCATAAGGAGTAAAATGGACACCCATGGAGTCCATGCTTTCTTTTCCTCTAAGAGGTGACCAGCATCTCTCTGTCTTAAAAGTGAAAATCCTGATTATTTACTTTCAGAGGGTCCAGGTATTTGTGCTCAGATGTGAAGACAGTAACATATAAAAAATAAAATACCTGTCTAGATGATTATTGGGAAAATAACTCTTGGTTTTTGAATGAAATATGATCTGAGACTATGATTTTAAGAAAACAAAATTATAGGGCTGGAGAGATGGTTCTGATCTTCTAGAGGACCCAAGTTCAGTCCCCATCATCTCTATCTGGTGGTTCACACCTTCCTGTAACTCCAGTTTCAGCAGTGGGACACCCTCTACTGGCCTCAAGCGGCATCTGCTAATAAATATGTGATACACCTACAGACAAGCAGGCATTCATGTACATATAAAAATAAATCAGTCTTAAAAAAAAAGAAAACAAAGGGCTGGAGAGATGGCTCAGCGGTTAGAAGATACACTGCTCTCATTTGGTTCCTGTAACTCACATCGAGCAATTCACATGTACCTTAACTCCAGCTCCAGGGAGATTGAGCCTCTGTGGACACCCGCATGAATGTGTGTATATTCCTGCCTCCATGCATATAATTAAAAAGAATTAATAAGTCCTTTAAAAAAAACAAAATTATGTTTTAAAATTCACTAAAATATGACATTATAAAATATTTAGTAGATAAATTTCTAGTTTTCATACAAGAACAAAATTATTACTATGCATATTCTTTTGTTTGTTTGTTTCAAGACAAGGTTTCTCTGTGTAATAGTCTTGGTTGTCCTGGAACTCTGTTTGTAGACCATGCTCACCTTGAACTCACTGAGATTCACCTACCCCTGCCTCCGAGTGCTGAAAAAAAAGATGTGAGCCACCCCCCTCTTGGCTTGCTATGCATATTCTTTTATTTATTTGCTTACTTTTATTTATTTATTTAAATGTTTATTGAAAATAAATTCTTTTCTCACATAATATATCCTGATTATGGTTTCCCTTCTCTCTACTCCTCCCAGTACTTCCCTACCTCTCCTCCCATGTGGATCCACTCCCTTTCTGTCTCTCATTAGAACTATGCACATTTTGTGTGTGCTTTTATTTATTATCAGTATTATTAATCTTGGAAAGTGGGTACTGAGCTTTGTGAGAAGATTCATACTGAGGCTTTTAGGTGAGACCTCCAGCAGTCCTGAGCAATCCTGGCTACCAGGAGAGCCACACTATCCACTGCATCTGCTGCAAGAAGCCAACCTGCTCTGCTCATGTGATTGCTTCACAGAGCAGGTCTCCTTTTATGACTTTGCTTGTGGAGCGTAGTTGAAAGAATTGTAGAAGAGGGCTCTGGAACATGGTAATGTAGGGGATTCTTGCACTGAGGAACAGACACTGGATACACAATTGGCTCTGCTCTCCTCTCAGGCTTAAAGGGCCATTGGAGGAGTTTTCAAAGCTCTCTACTCCTGGCCCCTTTTCTCCCTTGAGAATAAGGAACATTGTAGACACTGTGGGATGGTTTTATGTGTTTGTTTAGATGGATTAGGGGACTATTGACCACTTCTAGTCTTATATTTGGTTTGTCTCTGTCTTCTTTGGCTTCTTGGGTTGACAAGTGTCTAACTATTGGATGGCAAGTGATCAGTATGTGCCTGGGTATCCCAGTGTGGAGGGCTTGACCATGCTGTGGGTGGCCTTAGAAGCCTTTGCATTTTTCTCTGACATCCCTGTCTCCTTCTCATGATCCAGAGTAAATAGAATGTGAACACAGGAGAAAAAAAAATTGGAATGGTTGCTGTAGTTTCCAAACAAATGACCTCATTGTCTGAATTCTGCTTTGTGCAAAAGAAACCTTAACTTTGCCTTATAAAAAGTAATGGATCTTTGGGGAAACAGATCCAAATTCCCATTTAGTGTATGTAGTGGGGTTGGGAGGGAAGCTGGAGCTGACTCTACAGACAGAATATAACTAACATAACTTAGCTCTGTTACACCAACATAATAATGATTGCCAAAGAGACACAGTAACTCAGATTGATAAAGACTGACGGCCCCTCCCTCAAAGTCGACAAGTCATTATACTTTGTGGAAACCAATGTCATGTGAAGTTTATTCAGCTCTGTGTTCCCAGAGCGAAGAGAGTTGTCAAATTTTGTATTAGCAGAGTGCCCTGGGCTTACCCCATCTCCTTACCTTATTCCCCATTTTACAGGTGAGCTGTTCTGCCATCCATGGGTTAGGCATAAGCCGCTGGGTTGCAGTAGTTAGTCAGGACCAGCTGCAGCTAAAATCTAGGAGGAGAGGCAACTGTTTAGAGGATTATGTTTCAACATACAATTAGGTGAAGATTTAATTTAAGAACCCAGACCATAATCAGAAGCCTCATTTCCTACAGAATGAGCATTTTGATTGTCTATTTCATTTCATCAAAATGAAACGGGACAGGAGTCAGTCTGCCATTCTTTAAGATGTCCTCATTTTGATGGTCCTCGAGTATCTCCTGGGATGGGTTCTGGTCCCTTGAATCTCACCTATGGTCCCCAAGCATTTCCTGGGATGGGTTCTGGTCCCTTGAATCTCTCCTATGGTCCCCAAGCAATTCCTGGGATGGGTTCTGGTCCCTTGAATCTCACCTATGGTCCCCAAGCATCTCCTGGGATGGGTTCTGGTCCCTTGAATCTCACCTATGGTCCCCAAGCATCTCCTGGGATGGGTTCTGGTCCCTTGAATCTCACCTATGGTCCCCAAGCATCTCCTGGGATGGGTTCTGGTCCCTTGAATCTCACCTATGGTCCCCAAGCATCTCCTGGGATGGGTTCTGGTCCCTTGAATCTCACCTATGGTCTCCAAGCATTTCCTGGAATGGATTCTGGACCCTTGGCTCTCATATCCATTAATTTTGTTAAATCCCTGTGACCACAACACCTGACAGAAACAACTCTCCTTCAGGGAGGAAAACCAACGTTTGGCTCACAGTTTTAGAGAGGTTCATCCGTCGTGGTGAGGGATGCATGGTGGAGTTCACGGTGGTAGAAGTGTGTATCAGAGCCTCCCCACTTTGTGATGGATCAGAACTAGGGGCCAGTTCTACCCTTCAAACACATGCCACTGTTGACCTAATTCAGCTACCCTCCACCTCCTTCAGGGTCCACAGCTTCCTAAAGTAGCACTAGCAGCCAGGGGATCAAGAATGAAACATTAGCCTGTGGCGAACATCTCAGATTCAAGGTTCTCCCAGGTCTACCAACCTGAAATGCAGGGGTGGAATGTTTTCTCTTGGTCTGTGTTCTTTACATCTCAATGATGCATATTAGGTTTTTATATCTTTATATTTCTTGCCAAAGAATTTAGATAATCTTCTTCCATGCACACAAAACAGTTCTGTTTCTTTTCGGACTCTGATTTTTTTTTTTTTTTTTTTTTTTTTTTTTTTTTTTTAGGGGAAACCAGCAACCTCAGTTTGGCTAGTGCAGGTTTTTTTGGACTAGAGAGAAGGGAAGGAGGAGGGACGAGAGAGGGGGAGAATATGAATGAATTAGAGAAATGGTTAAGATTTAGAACTCCTCCCTTGTCTAGAGCCAGACAGAACAAGGATAATGTTTGTTTCGACATGGAGTTTTCTTAGGAAGGTAACTGCCTGTTGTTGGTTCTGATCCCATGCTGCTGATTTGGGGCAAGGCCTGTTTGTGTTCTGTGCCTTGGCATCATATCTGAACAGAGCACCTCCAGCCACTGGTTTCCAAGAGTCCCTGGGGCTCTGAGAGATTATGCTTGGTCTGCAGTGGGTAGATGGAGTCTCCTTCTCAGGCTGAAGACCAAGGGTTTTCCACCTCCAAGGCTGCACTGTGCCTGGAGACCAGAAATTCCATTCCTCCCTCTTCATAGTCCGAAATCCAATCAGGAGTGTTCACTGTGGTGAGGATGTTGCTCCCCTGCTATGATCCTTCATCTTGATTGCCAGTTTGATAGGATTTAGCATCACCATGGAAACAAGCCTCTGGGCATGTCTCTGAGAGGGTTTCTAGATCGGGTTAACTGAGGTGGAGAAACCAGTAAATGTGGGTGACACCATGCCATGGGCTGGAGCCCTGCACTGAATGAAAAAATGAGATGAGCACCAGCATCCGTCTCTCTTGGCTTTCCGATTGGATGCTGTGGCTTTCTGCTTCCTGCTCTGGTTGCCATGATGTCCTCGCCTGATGGGGTGTGCTTTGGAAAATGAGCTGGGAGAGGCAGAATAAGCCTTTTCTCCATTAGGCTCTTTTTTATCAAGTATTTTGTCACAGCCATGAGCAAGTAACTAATACTTCATTTTTCTTTTTTTGGTGGTAGGGTCTCCCTGGGTAGCCCTAGCTGTCCTGAAACTAGCTATGTAGACTAGGCTAGCCTCTAACTCAGAGTTCTGCCTGCCACTGCCTCTCAAGGGCTGGGATTAATGGCATGTGCCACCACACCTGGCTCACTAAGACGTTTCTCAATGAGGTCTCTGAACTGGCATTTGTGTTTCCTTTGCCAGTGTGCTGCTGCAGGGTAACATCTGGACTGGAATCGAGGCCCCTCTGGTGCTTGGATGTTCCTAAATTCCTGGATCAGCTTGTTGAAGACCGTGAGTAATGTTCATGTTGCTATTTCATGAGCCTAAAGAGATTGTGAGCAGCAGTTAAAGAGTTCAGCCAGGCCTGGTTGATGGGCTCATTCCATGCAGGCACAATTGACCTTCAGCCATTGGCTGTGTGTGGCCTATAATAACTATGAATTTGGCCCAGTACAAATCATGAAATTACTTAAAACATTATGTCCTCTTTGGTAATTATCTGTGTATGTATGTATGTATGTATGTATGTATGTATGTATGTATGTATCTATCTATCTATCTATCTATCTATCTATTCTTTTGATAACACAATCACATGGTACTGCAGTTTGAACTTTGTAGATAACAACATTATGTTACAATGTCAAATGCTAGGACCAGGCTCTCTCGTGCCCAGTTCCAGAAGCCTTAGAGATGGCTGCTGAAAATCTGCATGTGACCTTTCTGTCCTTACCAGCAGCCATCACCAGAGCTAAACATACCATCTTTATCATCCTGTCTCTTCCCTTCCCTTTCACCATCCAGCCACACTGGCTATTGCTTCTGGTCTATAGCAGGACAATTCACATGATGGCAGATGCAAGTACCATGGTCTCCCTAGGAACTGTTTCCCTGGGGCATATGCATACCTCTTCATTCAGCCTGTTCCATCCCACTGCCACATCTTTCCCACCCAAGTGTTCACACTTCTCTATCTCTGTCTGTCTGTCTGTCTGTCTCCCTCTCCATCGTAAAAGAATCTTCCTTTGTACTTTCCACAATGTAGATGCCTTCTTCTATCAGTCAGTTGGTAGATTGCCCATTCATTTGATACTTATCAAGTACACACCAGCCATTCGGAGTTGACACACTGTCGTACAACTCAGTCCAACAAGAAGGAAGAGATCACATGACAACCCAAGTCAACTATCAGCCTATCTGAGTAGACTTCGGGGTTCTAAGTACCCTCAGGCTGAGTTGCTAAGGTATCTTGTTAAATCTCCATTTCTCAGGACACATTCATGTACTGAAATATCACAGTGCATTCCATTATTGTTCAGTTAATATGGTTTTTGCTTGTTTTTCAAGACAGTTTTTCTCTCTGTATCCCTGGCTGTCCTGGAACTCATTCTGTAGAGCAGGCTGGCCTCAAACTCCCAGAGATCTGTCTGCCTCTGCCTTCTGAGGGGTGGGATTAAGAGCGTGTGCCACCACCGCCCAGCTCAATTAGTATGTTTTCATAAGTAAAATAAACTGTAGATCCTGCTGTGGGAGGACTGGGTGAGACCTGCGAGTCAGCTGTGCTGCCGTGTTGCAGGCGGCATTGATGCGCTGGCTTATAGACCATATTTGGAGAAATAATGCCTATTGCTCTGACGTTCTCAGTACAGTGATTTGTCATCGGGTGTGACTTAGTGAGCCCCCTGACATCGTGTGTGTGTGTGTGTGTGTGTGTGTGTGTGTGTGTGTGTGTGTGTGTGAATTTGCTGAAGGCCTGGCAGGACTTTGTCTTGTGTTTTATGTCTGGTACTTGTACCTTACCTTCATTACGGCTGTTGTAGGTTGTGGTCTTAGCTTCTGGATCCTTTCTTCAATCTCATGCTGCTCGGATTTATGCCCTGAAACCCTCTAAGGCCTCTGCAGTGGGCATGCTGTCCATAGCTCTTAAAACAGCTGGGGTTTTTCCATTTGGAAGAGCAGGCAGCATTGTCTGGCCTTACTTGACCCCTGCAAGTGACTGTTAGAGGCTCAGACACCTTAGAGCAGGTAGAGTGAGGGCCTGGGGGGCATGGCAGGAGGGAGGTGTGTGGCAGGAGGGACTTAAAGGGGAGCCTTGAGTCCATGTGATGAATGCACCCTGAAATCATGCCTGAGATACCCACATAGTGGTGTAGGCTGCCTGGCTGGCAAGTCACCTCCATAAACCCTTCCAACATATCTGGTTCCTGTTTTCTAAGAACTAAACTGATTCTTCTCTGAGTCATTGACAGTTCAGAAAGCCATGTATGGAGCCTTGCAGCATCCGAGGTGCTGGGCTGAGTGTCTGGTGCCCATTCTTGCAACTTAACTCTCCTGCTGTCCAGGTGGCAGGTGTACCTCGGATGAAGGGACTCACTTGGATCGCACTGCAGGAGTGTGGTAGCGGGCGCAACAGCCTGGATTGTTGGTCTCACATGGGGCTCCTTCTCCTCTTCACTTCCTGGGCCATGAGTCAAATCGTTTTTCTTTGAGGCAGGTTATCACTCTGTAGCGCAGCTGCTGCCAACTCCTGGTAATCCTGCTATCTCAGCTTCCCATGTACTGGGAGTATAGGCTTGTGTAGCGACCCTGACTAGAAATACGGTTTTATGCACAACGATAGTGGGTTGCTCATTATTTACTACTCATTTGGATTTTGCTCTCTCATACCTTCAGCATGTCCTAGGAAGGACCTTCCCAGGGAGACGATTATAAATTATGTTGGTCCTTTGCATTAGGGAAGGCCTTGGGTGGTGTGGTATTGTGTTGTGCAACTTTTGCTGAGGGGATGTGAACAAATGCCTAGTCACTGCAGGTGGGGCACAGAAGGCAGATCACAGGAGTGATTCCACCCATGTCCAGCTTAGTGGACTAGTGAGTTTATTGGGGTTACTGACATGAGCATGGGTGATGCAAAAGCAGCTGTATTCCCCAAGAGACTCACCCTAATATGGGTGACGACATTTCATGGAACTCCTTGGCCAACTTGTAGGTAGCGTGGTTGCCTGGAGAGTCCCTTCTCCTGAGAAATTGCTTGCTGTTTTTTTTGAGGAACCTTGTGAATTGTGTAACTTTCAGGATCTCCCTGAGCCTTGCAAGTTGCTTTTACTTTCCCAGTCTTAGGGCCTTCTCCCTCCTTCGGGAAGGGACTGTTTCAGTTCCGAAGAAATTGCTATCTGGTAGTCAGATATAAACAGGAAAAAGAGGTGTAAATTTTGGGGGTGGGTGTCTTGTACTGCCTCTGCCAGCCTTAGAGGTAGGTGCTTGTGGCTCAGGGATCTATGGCTATAACTCAGTCCTCTATGGCTCACAGTGGGGAGATAGGAAGTGAAGGATCAGGAGTTGGCTCACTGTGTCATAAAGAAAGAATTTCTGGCCACTAGGGTACTTCTGTATCAAAGATAGTTTTCAAACAGCTTCATTGTGCTCAGATTTATTTAGTCTGTTCTCTATTTTAGATACACAGACCTGGCATTTTAATGGATTATAAGTTTTCAACTTGACTTGTCAATATTTGGCTTCATGTACCTGTATGTAGTTCGTGGTTGGGCCAAGGCATTGAGTTTCTTCATTTAGCTAATTATCCACATGAAATGTGCACACCAATTCCCACACTGCAGGCACTGACAGATTGGAGCCACGCTCTTGCTTATATTGCAGGCCCTTCTGCTGAACTGGTGCAGATAACTCTCCGTTGGGGTGTGAGATGCCAGGTGTGACAATTGCATTGAAACAGTACCGCCCCTTTGTCCTTTAAGGTCCGGAGTTAGCCTTGCTTTTCTACCAGGAAGAAAGGCTTTGAGCCAGGGCCAAAGCCAAGATTTGCTGTGCAATAGCTTTTCACCCCTGGATCTTGCTGTGGTCTCTCCCCTTGTACTGCTGTTTCTCGCATAGGCTCCTGATGGCCAGTGGTCTCTGTTTCCTTGGCTTGTTTCTTTAGCATGACATGGAGAAGTGATTTTGTTTTGAAGGCAGTTGTAGATAGAGCTTCTTTAACTTCTCTGTGTTTATTCTGGCCATGCATCCTTCAAGGACTGGCAGCGGTTTCCTCTGAGTTTGCCTGATGTTTCATGTTACCCAAAGTCAACTGCTTTGTCTTTATACAGTGAGCCACTTAGCACAGGGCTGAGATGATGCAAGAATTGATGGGGCTTCCCTTGTACTTGAACTCGGGGCCTAGCCTTAGACTGCATTTGCAGCCCGAACCCAATAAGAGAACATCCTTCCTTCCATTTGCGTCCTGACTCCAGTCTGATGGAAGAGGAACAAAGGACCATTGTCCACATGAAGACCAGGAAGGCCTGTGGGTTGGAATGGTGGTCTTATTGTCTCCTGTAATGACAAGTCTACACAGGAGATCACACAGCAGGTGCCCCAGGCTTTTGTGAATTCAGGCATGCACACCTCT
Source organism: Onychomys torridus (assembly GCF_903995425.1). Taxonomy (NCBI): domain Eukaryota; kingdom Metazoa; phylum Chordata; class Mammalia; order Rodentia; family Cricetidae; genus Onychomys; species Onychomys torridus. The sequence continues at coordinate 61,153,261 of NC_050449.1, read as the reverse complement.
CCGGGATCTAGGTTATGTGAGGTAATGGCAAAGAACAGGTGGTGTAGACGAGCTGGACTGAAAGTACATTCTTTCCTATAACACAGGTGGTGTTTGTATTTCCTTTAAACCTCTTCTGACCGTACAGAGTTTCAGAAGTAATTTATAGCCTGTTGAGATCCTGAATGCAGATACATGCTCATAACAAGAGGGTACTTTCTCACTACTCGTTTCAGGTCAGGATGTCAGCATTGCAAGCCTTCGGGCCTGTGTATGAAGAAGCATTGATATGGCCAGACTGGCCACTGGCTCTCTTTGTTGTGCCTGAGTCCTGTCCCTCCTCTCCCCTCCTCTCCCCTCTTTCCACCTTGGGGGAGTGACCCTAGTGAAGTGCTCTACCCCTGAGCTCTACCCTAAGCCTTCCTTTTCCTTTTGAGACTGGGTCTTGCTAAGTTGCCTAGGCTGGCCTTGAACTTGCTTCATAGCCCGAGCAGGTCTTGACCTTGTCTCTCTTGCCTCCGCTTCCCTGAGGACTAGATTACAGTTCCCATGTCTGGCTCTTGTTTTACTTTAAAATGACAAAGTGCAAAATTCAATGGAGTTATGGAAGAGTCTGTTTTCAAAAAGTCTGTGCCCATGGGGGAGGGATGTTTTAGATGACCATGTTTTAGCTCGCCAAGGCAGAGAGAGACCCAGCTTATTCTTGTTAGACCACAGGACTCTCTATCTGCCTCTTTCTCCTGCAAAGGAGACATGACCCCATGCTTTCTCTCGAGGGCTGATGAGACAGTGTGCTGTCACCTTGCCACTTCCCAGACTGAGTTGTCACTCTCCCACCTACGGCTGCAAGCAAGGCCTGCTTCTCAGTCTCTACCGTCCAGACTCAAGGCGACTTTTATCACGTCATATCCTAGCCTGTAGGCTATATCACATGTATGGAACTTCCTCTCCCTGGGAACCTGTAAGCACAAGAAACTCTGTTTGTTCCCCGAATGTGACATGTTGAAGGATCTTTCCCTTCAGAGCCCTACTGCACTGCCTGTGGTATGCAAGGTATACCTCTGATACTCTGCCATCTAAAGGGGACAAAAGGGAGTTGAAGACCCTCTCCCTTCAAGAAGGAACCTGTTCTTTCTATTCCTGATGGCTGTTTGCCCTAATGAAGCTTTCCCTCTGAACTGGAAGTTGGCTCTCCCACTTGGCAGCCCTGTGCCTGCAACTCCCTTAATAAAGCTTTGCTGAAGTGATATTCATTGCAGCCTTCCTTCTGCAGACCTATAACATCTCTCCCCCTGCGAAATAATTCTGTGTGAGAGCCATAGTCAGTGAGTGCACTGCCCCTGCATGTGCAGTGCTGTGTGAGAGTCACTGCATTCCCTCAGCATGTGCAGTGCTGTGTGAGAGCCATAGTCAGTGTGTGCACTGCCCCTGCATGTGCAGTGCTGTGTGAGGCCATAGTCAGTGAGTGCACTGCCCCTGCATGTGCAGTGCTGTGAGAGAGCCATAGTCAGTGAGTGCACTGCCCCTGCATGTGCAGTGCTGTGTGAGGCCATAGTCAGTGAGTGCACTGCCCCTGCATGTGTAGTGCTATGTGAGAGTCACTGCATTCCCTCAGCATGTACAGTGCTATGAGAGAGCCATAGTCAGTGAGTGCACTGCCCCTGCATGTGCAGTGCTGTGTGAGAGTCACTGCATTCCCTCAGCATGTGCAGTGCTGTGTGAGAGCCATAGTCAGTGAGTGCACTGCCCCTGCATGTGCAGTGCTATGTGAGAGTCACTGCATTCCCTCAGCATGTACAGTGCTATGAGAGAGCCATAGTCAGTGAGTGCACTGCCCCTGCATGTGCAGTGCTGTGTGAGGCCATAGTCAGTGAGTGCACTGCCCCTGCATGTGCAGTGCTGTGTGAGGCCATAGTCAGTGAGTGCACTGCCCCTGCATGTGCAGTGCTTTGTGAGAGCCATAGTCAGTGCGTGCACTGCCCCTGCATGTGCAGTGCTGTGTGAGAGTCACTGCATTCCCTCAGCATGTGCAGTGCTGTGAGAGAGCCATAGTAATTGAGTGCACTGCCCCTGCATGTGCAGTGCTGTGTGAGAGTCACTGTATTCCCTCAGCATGTACAGTGCTGTGAGAGAGCCATAGTCAGTGAGTGCACTGCCCCTGCATGTGCAGTGCTGTGTGAGGCCATAGTCAGTGAGTGCACTGCCCCTGCATGTGCAGTGCTGTGTGAGGCCATAGTCAGTGAGTGCACTGCCCCTGCATGTGCAGTGCTTTGTGAGAGCCATAGTCAGTGCGTGCACTGCCCCTGCATGTGCAGTGCTGTGTGAGAGTCACTGCATTCCCTCAGCATGTGCAGTGCTGTGAGAGAGCCATAGTAATTGAGTGCACTGCCCCTGCATGTGCAGTGCTGTGTGAGAGTCACTGTATTCCCTCAGCATGTACAGTGCTGTGAGAGAGCCATAGTCAGTGAGTGCACTGCCCCTGCATGTGCAGTGCTGTGTGAGGCCATAGTCAGTGAGTGCACTGCCCCTGCATGTGCAGTGCTGTGTGAGAGCCATAGTCAGTGTGTGCACTGCCCCTGCATGTGCAGTGCTGTGAGAGAGCCATAGTCAGTGAGTGCACTGCCCCTGCATGTGCAGTGCTCTGTGAGCACCATAATCAGTGAGTGCACTGCCCCTGCATGTGCAGTGCTGTTTGAGGCCATAGTCAGCGTGTGCACTGCCCCTGCATGTGCAGTCCTGTGAGAGAGCCATAGTCAGCGTGTGCACTGCCCCTGCATGTGCAGTGCTATGTGAGCACCATAATCAGTGCACTGCCCTGTGTGAGAGCCATGGTTACTGCTTTCCCCCTGTATGCTTTGTGTTTGAGTGAGCTCCATACTCCCTGCACTGCCCTGTGTGAGGCCCTAGTCACTGCTTCCCTGATGCATGTGCAGTGTTGTGTGAACGCCATATTTTGCTATCTTGCCTGTACCTCAAGGCTGGATGTCCAATTTTCTTTCCCATTCACGAACCCAACAGCAGGACCAGTGTTGTTCACAGAGAAGATGCAGTGGGGACACAGAACTACTGTGACTAAGTACCCAGAAGCATCTTCATTCCAGCTAGCCTGGGTATTCTGATGTATTTGATAATTTTGTCAAAAATGCTGTGTCCAGTGTGATGTCTAGTCAGAATTCTTTGTCATTTGGGACCCTGAAATGCAAGTTTCTCTCCACTTACAACCAAACCAAACCAAACCAAAACCAAAACAAGCAAACAAAAAGAAAGCTCGCAGTTCTAAGGAAAGGAAAGAATTAGAATTTGCAGAGTTTGTCCTTCCTTGCAGAGATTTCATGCCCACGTATAAATGCTGTTAACTATTAACTTTATATGAGGGGAAAATACTCTTCAGCCGACATCAAGACTAAATTAAACAATGCCTCCACAAGCCTTTGTTCTGAGGAAGTGTTTCTACAAACAGTGTTAGTCTTTGTGATAAGGTTGAAACAGAATGTGTCATAGACCATTGTGTAATGACTACATATTGCTTTTTATGATGTCCCATATTTTCAAATACAGTCACCCTTTCTCTCATTCCTGACTACGTTTTGCTTATTTGTTTTGAGACAGGATCTCATTATGTGGTCCTAGCTGTCCTAGAACTCTATGTAGACCAGGCTGGCCTTAAACTCACAGGGATCCCCCTGCCTCTGCTTTCCTCGTGCTGGGACTAAAGGCATGCACCGCCTCACCTGGCTCCCTGGCTATCTTTTAAATCTTTTCTAGCCCCATCTTTCTTTTCTTTGATCAATATTGTAATTAACTTCTTTGGATTTTGATTTGTTTTATTTTCAAGACAGACTTTCTCTGTGTAACAGTCCTGGTTGTCCTGGAACTTGCTTTGTAGACCAGGTTGACCTCAAACTCAAAGATCCGCCTGCCTCTGCCTCCAAAGTGCTGGGATTAAAGGCGTGCGCCACCATGCCTGACTCTTTGAAATGCTTTTTTTTTTAACAGACTGAGATGGTTACGTCTGTAGAATTTTAGGGTCATAAGATTAGTTTAAAATTTTTTCTCTTAAAAATATAAAATGTTCCCAGATGTGGTGGCACATGCCTTTAATCCCAGTACTTATTAGGCAGAGGCAGGTGGACCTTTCTGAGTTTGAAGCCAGATGAGTCTATATAGTGAGTGCTAGGCTTACCAGGGCTACATAGTGAGATCCTGTCTCTAAAAATAAACAAACCCCTACAAATATAAAATGAGTGTCTCCAACCAAGGACTCTTGGTAGCATAAAAGGTAACTAAACTTAAAACCATTGAAAAATTATTTTGAAAACTAAATATGAAAAGTCTAAAACTGTCTAGCAAAGTTTTTATTTGTGTGTATGTATGCATGTGCGTATGTGTGTGCATGTGTGCATGTGTGCGTGTGTGTGTGTGTGTGTGTGTGTGTGTGTGTGTGTGTGTGTGTAGCTAGAGATTTTCTCTCCTGGTCCCGCCAAGCCCCAGAAGTCCTGTAGCCCACTTATAAAATAAACACACAGACGCTTATATTATTTAAAATGCTCAGCCATTAGCTCAGGCCTACCATTGTCTAGCTCTTACTCTTATACTTAGTCTATTTCTGTTAATCTATATGTTGCCACGTGTTCTGTGACTTTACCTGCTGCCTTTACATGATGCTCCCTGGATGGCATCTCCTCTCTGTCTTCCTGTTCTCTCTATTCTCGTCTCTGTTAGTCCTGCTATATTTTCTGCCTGGCTACTGGCCAATCAGTGTTTTATTTATCAATCAATCATCCACAGTATATGTGTGTGTGTGTGTGTGTGTGTGTGTGTGTGTGTGTGTGTGTGTGTGTGTATGTAGGTGCAACCCTGCCTGGTACTGGGGTTACAGACATATGTCACAGTGATAGACTTCTAAGTGGGTGCTGGGTATCCAAATCAGGTCCTTACGTTTTCTCAGCAAGTGTTTTACCCACAGAACCATCTTCCCAAGTCCTGTCTGCAGAGTTATCTAGCCAGCAGACCTTTCAGCCAAGCAGCTTTTTCCATCTTGTGGTCCAGCCTCCTAGACTTGCCCAGCCCTTTGCTGTAAGCTCCTTTCCAGTGTTTGGTGCTATCGATTCCGAGAGATTCTTACACCCTCCTGCTCAGACTTCTGAGAGGGAAAGTTAGAAGAGCGTGAAAGCTTCTTCTGTCTTTGCCCATAGAGGCCTGGCTTTCTCACCTCATGGCCCAGTTTTCCTCCCTCCATCCTGGCCTGCAGAGACACTCCTGTGAGTGCTGGCTTTGCTGGTCTGTAACATTTGCTGGACATACATTTCACCAAGACATTGTCATACTGCATTGCTGTTCATCAGGCCTCTGTGACAGATCCCATATCTAACGGGAATGATAACTCTCCCTGGGGATGAGCCTTGCTGGCCTGCCTAACCCCCCCCCCCCCCCATAGGCTGCTTCCTGCTTTGCTGTTCTGCGTGCTCTGTCTGGTCCATCCTTGTATCAGTATCCTTAAAATAGACCAAGTTCTCTTCTATTATTCATGGTTTATTCTCTTGGTTTATTCATGTCCACTTTAAAAGTGATGCCCCCTTCTCTGGATTCCTCTCCTGTGTAGCTCCGGTGGGCCTGGGATTTAAAGTGAATAGAAAGTTGGGCTGTCAGAAATAATGGCTTCTCTTTCCTTCCAGGGTGGCCTTGACCTCCTTCTGCAGGAGCTGCTTCTTGCCAGATGTTGGTAGAACAAAGAAGTGGGCGTTCCAAATAGGCTCCGCCCTAACAAACCCCCAGTGTCAAAAGCCTCCCGGCTTTGGCATGGTCTTATTAGAGAGGCAGCATAGTATTAGGACAGAAGCTGTCTCACCCAGATGTAGTGTTCCATGGAACTATTTCTGTGATAAAAATACCCTCCCTTCTCAGAGCAGAGGCAATCACTTCAGTATCTCCTGCTGTGTAGCAGGGAAGCCGGGAGCACAGCACCGGGGCCTGCATTTGGCACTGTGTCCTTTGGCCAGCTGTGTGGCTCCCAAGAGACTAGTGCAGTTGTACAGAATAAACACGAGGGAGAGTGACCTGGGGAGGAGGAGGTGATCTTTAAGCAGCTACTGAACTTCCAGCCCTGGCGTTAGCCTCCCTGCCCTGAGATAGTGCTCTGCTGCTGCTGTGGCTGCAGGGTCTGCAGTGGGGAGGGTGACTCAGAAGTTTGGGTGAATCAGCTCTGCTGATTTCAGGACGGGAGCAGGGGAAGAGTGAGTCAGCCTGGGTTGGGTGGGGTTCCTGGGGTTCCCTGATGAAGCAGATGTGAGCTGATGCCCAGGTACCTGTCTAGATCATTAGGGTCTGCTGGTTGGTTACATGATAACTTGGGATACATTTTATATTTTCAATTAGTTAATTTTTATTTATTTTTTATTCATGCGCAAGCACGTGTGTGTGTGTGTGTGTGTGTGTGTGTGTGTGTGTGTGTGTGTGTGTAGGTGGGAGCTATTTACCTTACTTAAAAATATGTTTTATTCCTTTATTTTGTGAGTGTGCTCATGCACACCTCACAGTTCATTGTAGAGGTCAAAGGACAACTTTCCAGAGTTGATTCAGAGATCTAACTCAGGTTGGCAGGCTTGCTCAGCAGTCACTTTTACACACTGAGCGGTTTCACCAGCCCAGATTGCCTTGCTTTTCTGAGATAAGGTCTCTTCACTGGGACCTGGGGCTCACTGTTTTTAGTTATGCTAGTTGGCCAGCAGGCCTCAGAATCCTCTTGTCTGTGTTCACCTGGCACTGGGGCTATATGTGTCCCTATGTTTGGCCTTATACTTAGGTTCTTTGGATCAAACTTAGGTCCAACAGTCATCCAAAGCTCCTCTGCAACATTGGGGCATCCATCTTCAGCCTACAGGCCTAGAGTATCTGACAGATTCTTCTATAAAGCAGGGATTTTGAAGGACTATCCTGCCTTGTTTTGGCGAAGTTCATCAGTCACTTTCCTGTGTCCAGCAGAATATCTGGCAGACTCTTCTGTGCAGCAAGAATCTTGAAGGATTGTCCTGCTTTGTTTTGGCAAAGTTCAACAGTCTTTTTCCTGTGTATTTTGCGTGTCCCATCTGCACAGCACATTGTCAGCTGTCAAAGGCAAGAGCGGTTTCTTTGCCCAGTGGCTAACCTTGCCACAATGAAAGCAAACTCCATAAGAAGTTTCTTCAATGCCCATCATCTCTGAAGTAAATTGGTACTGCGAGAAGCAGATGTGTCTCATTGTCATGAAAAGCCGTACGTTAACAAAACATATTAAATGCCATATTCTCTAGGCCTTTGAAAGGCTTGAAGACCATCTATCTATCTAAAATATATCTCTATATGATCTGTAAAGCACACCTAACATATCTATAATTATGATTGTTATAAATGACTAACCAGTATTCTATGTGCCTGGTTATCCTATATAGTTTAGAATAATAGCTTTCAAAAATTAGAACTTCATCCTACATTTCCAAATGAACTGTATAGGCACAATGCTGCAAACAAAAATAGAAACATACATACAATATGTTGTAATTAAAATAACCTTAATTTTTTATCAATATTCATAAATCTTTCAAACGAGTAGAAACATATATACAGTGTAACAAAAATAACTTTAAATTTGTATCAATATTCTATATTCCCCTAAATAATAATAAACATCCATAACCCACCAAATAACCAAAAACCACCCACGCTCCTCTTGGAGATATGGGCATAGTTTTCTCCATACTGCTTCCTGCTGTCTATAGACAGAGTATCTTTAGGGTCCCAGAGAGAAAATGAGATAATGGCCAAGTTCTGGGGAGACCAGGAGTAATTTTTGCTGATAATCACCTGTCAAGATTCAGGAGGTCTCACCTGATCAAATCTGATCCATATTAACCCTAAAGGAATCCAAAGCCTCTCATCTTCTGTGGGAACAAAACTCCAAAGCATTTTTGATTTCCATTTGACAAATAAATTTTTACTTTTGTAAAGTGAAGGCATTCCTAAAGTATATAGGCTGATTTATTTCAACAGTCCCTCTTTCAATTCCAGGTCTCTTTGCAGCTGTCCTTTGCTTTTCAACAATAAAAACAAAAACAAAAACAAAAACAAAACCCTCAAAATGAACACAATAACATACAGGATCCAGACTCCCTGTGTATTTCCCATCTTACACGGCTTTTTTCTTTTTCTTTTAGTCTCTCTTTAAAGACTTTATTATTTTTAAACTATTCATTTCTTTCTATGACTTTACCCTTTTTCTAAAGCCTACGCACATTATACACTATACTACACTATAACCTGTTTAGAATTTTTTTTCTACTTGGATCTCTCTCTCTTTTTTTTTTTTTTTTTTTTTGTGGACCTGAGGATCGAACCCAGGGCCTTGCACTTGCTAGGCAAGCACTCTACCACTGAGCTAAATCCCCAACTTGGATCTCTTTTATTTCTTAACTTTTAGCCTTTTTGATTACATGAACAAACTTTAAACTGCTAAGCAGCATGGACCTCTGCCTGGGGCTTTGGTAGCTGGCTCTGCCCACTTTTCAGGCAGGAAAGCAAAACCTGTCAGAGGTTCATGCTGAGAACTGCGTTCAACCTTCCTAGAGTTCTAGAATGCTGATGCTTGCACTATGGCATACATTTTTACTTAGGCTTTTGTTCCTACTTAAGGTACTAGCTGCTTAAGGGCTTGCTGACTGGCAGAAACTGTCTAACTAAAACTTTTGAAAAACCAAAAAAAAAAAAAAAAAAAGTTACAGGGTTTCTCTGTATAACTCTAGCTGTGCTGGAACTTGCTATGTAGACCAGGCTGGCCTTGAACTCACTTAGATCTGCCTGTTCTGCCTCCTGAGTGCTGAGACTAAAGGTGTGTGCCACTGCTGCCTGATCCCTGGCTAAAACTCTTAAAGGAACCGTATTACTTTTGTTTTTATTTTTGTTTTCCAGCTTTCTAAGGCCCTGGGGATATTCGAGCTCCAGGTTGGTACACCAAAATGTTGTTTATTTTTTACTCTTTTTTTCTTTTGGGGGGCCTGCCACCCAGCTCCCAAATAAATCACACATGGAGGCTTATTCTTAATTATAAACACCTAGCCTTAGCTTGGCTTGTTTCTTGCCAGCTTTCCTTTACTTATCCCATCTACCTTTTGCCTTTGGGCTTCTCCTGTTCTCTTCTGTAAATCTACTCTTACTCTGTGGCTTGCTGACCCCGGGAGTCCTTTTTCTCTGGCTACTTCTCTGTCTCTCTCCTCCCAGATTTCTCCGATTTATCCTCTCTGCCTGCCAGCCCCGCCCATCCTTTCTCCTGTCTTGCTATTGGCCGTTTATTCTTTATTGGACCATCAGGTATTTTAGACAGGCAAAGTAACACAGTTTCGCAGAGTTAAATAAATGAAACATGAACCAAAGTAACACACCTTAAGACAATATTCCACAACAGATGCCAGGAGAGAACTGAGCTGTTGGCCTTCTCCAGAGTCACCTGCGTTCTTTCCCGAGTACCCACTCCTCCATCTTTGCGTCTCCTTGTGCTGTCTCTTCTGCTGACCCTGTTTCAGCTTCACGTCTCCCCTCGACCGTGGGAAAGGCTTTGATGGTTCCCTGTGCCTGTGGATGGATATAGGATGTTCTCACCCTTGCAGGGTCCTTACATGATAACTCCTGCAAATCCCCTTTTGTCAGGATAAATGATGTCCCCATAGGTTTCAGAGCTTAAGATGGGAACGCCTTTGAAGTCCATTTTCTGCTGGTCAAGTGTAGTAAGTAGTCCACTGTTGGTAGGAAAAGCAGGCACAGGGACCCCAGTATCTCCTGATGGCTTCTCATGCTCTGCTGTGTTGTGTGATGCCTGGTGAGCGACTCCCTTGTAGACAGCGGATCCCTTCATGGTAGACAGTTTGACCCTAAAAAGGAGGCCGTGGGGCCCCGGGGAAAGCTGAGAGAGCTCTCTTCCTATGAGGAGAGGGCGGATCCCACTGCAAGTTCCTCTGCCCTGAGAGACTGTTCTATTCACAGTTCACAGTCGTGGATGGGAACAGAGGCAATCCAGGCAAGCGCACAGTGAGGCAGAAGGGGGGTGGGGATGGGAGCTGCTGAGGGCCAGGGCAGTGCTTTGTAGGCTCATGGTGTTGCCACAACACCTTCACACAGACCACCAGGCGGATACAGTGGGGAAACTCCACTGTGAGAATCACAACAAAGTAGCCAGAGTTTATGTGTGTGTGTGAATTTGAATAATTGGTGAGTGACTACCCAGTACTGCCAATGAAAACAAAACTTGAATGAGGCCAATTTTCAAATTCTGTCTGATGAAACGTAAACAGAGTGTTTAGGAAGCAGCCACACTGCCTGAGTGATTATCTTCAGAATACAATGCTCAGCCAAATGGCTCCTAATTGATCTCAAAATATTTACTGCGCCTAGCGCTATGTGTGATCGGTTCCTATTGAGTTGTTGATTTAGCCCCCCAAAAAGACAGTGAAATATGAATATTCCAAGACTAACAAAAACAACTGTCACAAATGAGGTGTTAAAAATATAAATACAAAATGCACAGCTCCTTGACAAAACAAGAATGTGCACATGAATCCTCTTTTCTGCTTCTCTTGAGCTCAGAATTTGAAGTCCCAAATATCCCATGAAACTTTTCATGATGCTACTAATAATTGCAAAATTGTCATTTCAGAAACCCCGGCTTTTTACTTTTTTTTTTTTTTTTTGGCTCCCAGAACACTGAATACCCCAGCATGGTGGTTTCAGAACAGGTTTATTGGTCCAGGGAGGTGGCTCAGTTGGTAGAGTGCTCATGTAGCCTACATGAAGTCCTGGCTTCCATCTCCATCGCTGTATAAACTAGTTAGGGTGGCTCAAGCCTGTTACCTCCCAGCAAATAGGCAGGAAGTACAGAAGTTCAAGGTCATCCTTGAGCATTTCGGTTCAACCTGAGATATGGGAGACCATGTCTTAGCAAACAAAACAAAACTAAGAATCAGGCTTGTATATTTCCAATTTCCTTCCTTTTTGTGTCTCTTCCCCTTACGTGTTTAGCTGTGTTACTAAAGTATAGAAGACAGTGGAACTGAATGAGAGGCATGGTGACTTTCTTAGAATTCCTGCTGTAATGCTGGCTGCTGTATTGAAGGATACTCAGGAGACCTGTATAGGGCTGGTACAGTCATGCCTGTAATTCCAGTACTTGGAAGGACCAAGTGGGAAGACCTAGAGTTGGAGGTCTACCTGGTGTACTTGAGACCCTGTTTTTACAACAACAAAGAAGGACCTATATAGCATGATATCAAGACCCCTGTCAACAGTCATGTGAGTACCATCATGGAGGCAGGACCTCCTGCCTTTCTTTAGGCAAGCCTTCCTATGACCCAGCCCCTGAGAGAACCATGGAACTGAGTTAATACTCCCTGATTCCAGAACACTCCGGCTGTAAGACTTCACTCTGGGTAGGCTTGTGTGGGAGAGTAGGCAATGGCTACCTCCACCTTCTAGGGTCCCAGTGACAAACCAAATTTTGATTTTACTAAGTTCTCCCTGGGGAACCAATGAGTTTATTGGACTGATCTGCAGAGCTATGATGGTTGAGGTGAGTGATCCCAGAGCACCTGTACTTGAAAGCTTGCACCCAGCATGGATGGTGGCTTCTCCTAGGGCACTGAATACCTCAGCATGGTATTTACACAGCTGTACAGAATGAAGCACCTTCCTCTACTCTTTCCCAGCCTATTTGCTCTCCTCCTCCTCCCAGAGCCTGTAAGACCTGTGAAATTAAAGCAGAATTGCATAGGAGGCGTGGCTCTGGTGAGGGTTCCCTCCCTCCTTCTCTGGGGGAATGTCAACAGCCCACAACCCCCCCCCCAACCCCCCTATGGTGATCTTTTGTAAGGAGCACAGCTGATCTGAGCAGATGAAGATGGTGGTAGTTTGGCTCGGAGGACAGACCTGTGCACCAGCTCCTGACTCGCAGAGCCTGTGAGATAATGTTTATTTTAAGCCACTCCACTTTGGGGTAAGTCTTGGCCACCCTGGTAGTAAGCAGTAGACAAGGTGGTTAGCACTTTTGCTGGCACAGGTGTGGTCAGACTCCCAGCACTGAGTCAGCCTTAGGGATGTTAGCATTATTTCGCAGCTTGGCTTTTTAAAGAGATGGCCCCCATAACAGACATGTAAGTCCCACCCTTCCTTTGCTGTATGTATGCCTTGAAAAGACAGTTACTAAGATTAACTTGATTCATGGGCTCATTTGTTTCTCAAACACTTTTCTGTTTTTTTCTGGGCAGTTGTTAATGCTTGAGCTTACTGGTGTGCCTATCTCTATGTGACTCTGTGACTCGGAACATGTGCTTACCCATGCCCTCAGAGGAATCTGTGGTGACAGGAAGCCTTTGGCACATCCTAAAGACAGCTGCTTGGGAAAGTAAATACACCCAGGCTTATGTTCCCAGAGGATGTGCCTGAGTTGGAGTAAAAATCACAGGCATCCCTGGGGAAACCCCAATAGGAGACTGTCTGTCTTCCTTCAAAGGGCGTTAGTAATTTCTTATCTTGTGTCTTAGGCCCAAAGTAGTGCTCCAGGATTGCTGTATGTATGCCTTGAAAAGACAGTTAATTTTTAAAGACAAATGGTTTGCTACCCATGAAATTCATTCATGAGGAAGGGGATTTGGCTAACACTAAGTATTTTTTTCTCTCTCTGCCTGTGTGTGTGTGTGTGTGTGTGTGTGTGTGTGTGTGTGTGTGTGTGTGTACATGTGTATAGAGGCGAGAGGGTGGTATTGGCGATCTTCTGCAGCCCCATTCTACTTTCTATATTGAGCCAGGGTCTCTTGCTTGAACTCGGAGCTTGCTGATTTGGCTAGCCCAGCCGCACACAGTAAACCACCCGGAGGCAGAAGACAGGAGCGACAAGACAGCATCGAAATCAGTCTTGAGGTTTCTAGAGCAAAGGCAAGGCAAAGCTTGGGGCTGGCTAGTTAGTGATGTCTGTGTGTTTTGGTCTGTAGAACTGTGATGGGGCCAGTCTGTAAGCCTGGTTCGTGCTCACGAGGCTGTGCCAGGAGGGTGGTGCGTTTGAAGCCAGCTTGGGCTCTATAGATGTGGAGAAGGGTCTTTAATGTAATTAACCTTGTGGTAAGCAGATACAACAAAAGACAAATTGAGGGATGGAGAGATGGCTCAGTAGATAAAGCATTGTCACCTAATTGTGGTGACCAGAGTTTGGATCTGTAGAACCCATTTCTGATGAAGATGCATGTGGCAGCCTGTCTATAATCCCAGCCCTGGGAGACAAGAGACAAGGCCAGGCTGGGATGCTTAGATGCTGTTGGGATAATTTAGCTAGCTAGACCAGCCAAATGGTTGAGCCCCCAGTCCAAGTGAGAGAACACTGCCTCAACATGTAAGGTGAGAAGGATCTGGAAAGGCATCAAACATAACCTTCTGGCCTCTGGTATGCACATATACATGTATGCATGCATGCATGCATGTTCACACACACAGGTGCACTCTCTCACATGTGAACATGCATGCACATATACTACACACACATATATGTCTTAAAAACAGAAAAGAAGTTATAGACTGTAGTCTTGCAACAGATGGGTTGGTGTTATCTGTGGCTGGAGAGTTCTCCAAGGTCATTGCCACTTTTTAGTGTGTGGTACTTGGAGGTTTCCCAACAGTTATGGTGCCTCATTCCCTGCCTTCCGCCGGGAAAGGGGCTCTCTACCCCTCTGTGGAAGGTGTTCTGGGTGTGCTTGTCCTTATTCAAGAAGGTGCTTCTGGGTAGCTGATACCTCTTCTTACTTAGCAAGTAGCCTCTGGGAACGAAGTGGGGGCTTCTCTCCAAGCTTCCGGTGTGCAGGTGTGCACATATATAGTTTTTCATAATGCCTTAAATGTCTAGCTTATAATAAACTCTGAACTAGCTTGTCTTCAAATGCTTTTCATAACTTTTACTTGTTATACATGTATACATACCTCTGGGATTTGAAAAAAATATTCAGACTTGTAAAAACTTTACTACCTATTTTAAAAATGGTATCTGGTGATAAATGTCTTCTTTTCTGATTTTTCCCCCTTAAATATTTAAAGATTTAAAATGTCCCCAAATTGCTGGGGCTGGAGAGATGGCTCAGCACATATGAGCACATAGTGCTCTTGCAGAGGACCTGGGTTTAGTTCTAGCACCCACATCAGATGGCTCATAAATAACCTCTTGTAACTCCAGTTCCAGGGGAATCCGGTGCCTCTGGCATTTATGGGCACCTGTATTCATGTGTGTGTAGAAACACTTAAACATAATTAAAAACAAGATCATCTTTAAAAAGTCCTCAGATTGGGAAGTTCACAGTGAAAACTGTTTTTCTTTGCAAGTACATTCTTATTTTACATTCCTCCTTCTCCTCCTCCCAAACTGTTGATTTCTGTCATGGTGGAATTTTTGTAATCGCAGAATTCTACCACAGAGGACTGTTATCATTCTTATTGCTGCAAAGGTCCTCAAGGTGATGCTTCAAGAGAGGTGTAGTGGCTCAGAGTGCTGCTGTGGCATTCTTTGCCATTGGTGACATTTGAGAATCGTAGTGTTGGTATTTTCTTCCTGGTTAGCTGATGGAGACTGGGGGGAGGCTGAGGATGCAGCTCCGTTGGTACAGTGCTTGCCTAGTATTCAGGAAGACCTGGACCAGACTCCCAGCACCGTGTACGCCCCATAGGGTGGCTCATGCCTGTCATCCCTTGCATTGGGAAGAGGCAGAAGGCTCAGGAGTTCAAGGTAATGCCTGGCCTGCATGGAACCCTGTCAAAAGAAAAAAAGAAAGAAAAAAAACTTAGCCCCCTAAAGAGGAAAAAATCCCCACGAATCTGGAAAGAGCTAATTATGTGGATTCCTGTTCCCCCTGCCTTCTTTGGGGGGCTGAGTAGAATGTTTTTAGCACATAGCTGGAGAGCCAGATAATAGGCACAAATCATGATGTGGGAAACTGGTCCCAGAACAGCTGTCAACCAGCTGCCGTGCTAGTAACTGGGCTAACAGTGTGTGAGTGTTCATCTGAGAATCGTACACAGTGTCGGAACAGAGCTGTGCAGAACCGAGATCCTACATACTTGTCACAGACAGCAGAGCTCTGGGCTACCTCTTCCACTTGCTGAGTTGGTCACTGCAGGCCAGTGTCCAAGCTACCACCCACTTCTACGGAAACCCTGGTGAGGTACCCTTCCCCCGTGGTGCTAGACTGGATGATGCAGGTGACCCTATGCCTGACTGGTGAAGACCCCTCGTAAGTTACTGTCTTCCGTGTGATTAAGTTATCATTCAAGGTAGGATGATTTGAGCAGATTGTTGCCAGGATGGCTCTGGATTATAAAAAGCTTGCATTAAAAATAATGCTCCAAATCTACATAGCATACTGTATAGAACTGTACCAGCCAGTAGCTAGTGCTCGTGCTGGTGAGCAGCCTAAGGAAGATGTTGGGGAAGGTTTCTTTTAAATGCATCAGAATTAGGGATCTAGCCTCCTTCAGACCAGTGGAGGCTGAAATGATTTACTTCTAGGAAGATAAATAGCAAGAGGCCAAATGGAAGAGACTGGCCAATGGTTTTTCACATACACTTTATCTTTTGTGCTTTCATTTTGTTTGTTTGTTTGTTTATAGCCCAGAGCCTCCTTAGACCGGTGAGCCCCTGTTTGTGTGCTCAGGGCCATAAGCCTCTGTTTCCCTTCAGGGTGCGGGTGGACACAACCAAAGGTGTCCTGCTTTGCATCCTCCTACCCAAGGCTTAGGCGCCCAGCTCTAGAGCAGGGGCGTGGTGAGGATGATTGCAGGCTCTGCTAGCCCGGCTGGACCTCGGCTGGCTGTGTCTCTGGCATGAAACACAGGCAGGGCTTCTCAAGACTAAGGAGATGCTGCAAGTGGGAGAGAGAATCTGTGCATGTCACTAACCCTTCTCTGAGCAGATAGCGGCTGAGAAAAGGCAGTGTGACCCTATTTAGGAAAATGGATACACCCTGTTAGCCTTTCTTCCCTTAAGAGGGAAAAATCATTACATGGCAGAGGTTCAGGCCCCGTGGGAGTTTTTTTTCTTGATGAGTCTCCATTTTAAGAATCATGTTTCCATGGATGTGATAAAATTAGCGGTACATTCAGACCCCCCCTCCCCCCTCCACCTTTGTGTGTGGGTCCATATTTCTTGCACATCCTAGGCCTTTGTCCTCTTTCCAGCTCTGGCAGTCAAGGATACAGATGATGTTGTAATGTGAGCTGGGGTGGTGGTGGTGGGGGATGTTCAGCTGAGAAGAGGTGGCACACACGGTGGCCCTGTGGCTTCCCCGTCCACACATGTCTCATTTTGGCTTAGTAGGAATAAGTGATGACAGGGTTCTGAATACATTCCTTCAATATAGCCTAAAGGTGAACTGGTCTCCTGACAGCCCCCTTCAGCCCCTTCAGCTCAGATGCTCAGTCTTTCTAGCTACCCTGCCCCCTGTTAGCTAGACTAGCTCTCCGTTCCCTCTGTTCCCACAGCACCGATTGCCAGTGTCTAGCAGGTAACACCTGGTAACGAGCATGTGAGCGTGTTCATGCTGTTCCAGAGTACCCAGGCCCAGGCCCAGCTGCCCCGCCCTCCCTCCTGCCTGCCACTCTGGACTGCAGAGTGCCTTTGCTTTTTCTGTGCTCACAATTGCATTGTGCAGAGCCTTCCAAGTCTCCTGGCTAGAAAACTGCACCCCTGGAAGACAGGATGTTGCTCATGTTGTTATTTCCAGCCATCTATCTAGTCATTCATTTCTTTATACAATTACCCTCCCAGGACCCAAGAATAGAGAGATGAACGTGATATGTTGAGACGCTTGAAAGGGATTGTAAATTGCTACTTCCCTTTTTGTTTTTCCCAGTGACCCGGCATAGAGTTGAGGAAGGTAGGAGCCTTCCCTCTGCAAAAGCTTGTCCCTACATAGCAGCAGAGGGTCTGCCCGCCCCTGGACCCTGACTGTGGTGCAGAGAAACTAATCTTAGGAAAACCTCTCCTGGGATGACAATCTCAAAATTTACAGGTCAAGAGAGATCTCTCTGTTAAAGAGTTTCCCTGCCCTTCACCAGCTAACATAAGGAAGGCAGAGAAAGGGACCCCAGCTTGCGGCTTTTAATAAGATGAGTGTAATCAGAGTAATCAGAGCATGAGGCTGAATATGTGGTCTGGAGTTTGAAGGGCCTTGGGATGGGGATGCAGGGAAAATTGGACTGCCTATGTTGCACGTGGTCCCAGACCTGTCACCTGTTTCCCCTGGAGAGTGAAGACTGTTATTACTCATCCTTTTTCAAAACAAGCGGTTTTGTGTGTGACAAGCCCTGGGGGACCACATTCCACAGGATCCCTTTATTAACAAAATTGCACTCTGCAACGAGGCAGGGGTGTGGCTGGAGAGCCCTTCCCAGACAGAGCCCAGAGGCACCTGGCTGGGTAATTGCAAGCTTGCCTTTTCGTTTCTTCTCAGTCTTTCATCACAGATGACCTCTCAGCTGTAATTTCTGGACCCTGCAAAACTTTCTTTTTTTCCTCCTCTTTATAGGTTTTATGAAGCTACACAGGCTATGATAATGATCTGAGCAGCCACCTTGGAAAGCAATTAGAGTGAATGGGCAGGGCCAAGATTGATCCCATCCCAGGTGTCTGTCCGAGGAGGGGGCGGTAGAAGCCAGGTGTTATATAATGAGTGAGTTTGACCTGTCCAGCCAGCTGAGCAGGACTTCATTTCCCTGATCTGGCACTTTTACTGGTCCCAGGAAGCTGTTGGCTCAGAACTGTCTTGAGAGGGAGCCCGGCCATTCCTGGTGCCAGGAGTGTTCACAGAAGAACTGCTCAGAAGGCCTATCTCGCTGTGACTAACTTCCTTAGAATTATCTAGAAGAGACAACAGGGAACCCCCTCTGCTAAGAGGGTATGTTTGAGCCTGTTACAGGTAATGGTTGGAATTTGTGCTGTTAAAGAGCTCACAGGAGAGGAGGATGGCGGGTCAGGCCCCGGCACTGTGGGCTCCCTTACCCCCATCACCTGCAGCTTGTCAGGGATGCATATCCTTGGCTCCCTGCATCAGATATTGCTCTGTACGGGACCCCTGCTGAGACACCGATCGCAGGATGGTTCCTGGAAAGGGAGTAATAACCCAGATATTTGTGTTTGTTTGGCTGAGTCTTTGCTTCAGGGAGAGGATCCCTAAATTTGCCCTCAGCTAATTTATTAGGAGTTGTAATATCCATCAGTCTTTTTGGTTTTTGTTTGTAAATGGGCTGGGGCTTTTTTTTTTTTTTTTCCCCAAAGCTGCCTTGCCTTGTATTGCCCGATGCACACACGTCTAACAGTGTGATGTATTTGAATATCTGTTCTTTATATTGGGCCATGTTCTGTTTCATTGTGTATTCATTGCTGCTGTCCCCATGTCAGGAAGTAGTCTGCTGGTCCCCTTCTGTAAACCTGGAGGCAAGCCTCCCCTACATCTGCTTTATGACTCTCCCCTAGTTATGTGGCTGATGTCACAGGTGGTTTGCATGTTGGAATTGTGTGTGTACATTTCTGAGCCCCAAGGCAATGAGGCCTTTGTTTTGGGCGAGTCCCTAAGTTTTAGGGTGTGCCTACTGTACAATAAGGATTTAAAAATTGTTTGCTGAGGGAATGAACCGAGAATGAATGAATGAATGAATGCATGCATGCATGCATGCTGAGGAGTGGGAGCTCCTACCAGACTCTAAGTGTGCTATGGCAGTACATGTTCTCCTGACTTACTATTTAAGACTAAGGAAAGGAAGCTGGGCGGGGGTGTCACACACCTTCAATCCCAGCACTCA
The DNA here is from genome assembly GCF_903995425.1 of Onychomys torridus. Classification (NCBI taxonomy): domain Eukaryota; kingdom Metazoa; phylum Chordata; class Mammalia; order Rodentia; family Cricetidae; genus Onychomys; species Onychomys torridus. The sequence continues at coordinate 61,134,436 of NC_050449.1, read as the reverse complement.
GGAGGCAGAGGCAGGTGGATCGCTGAGTTTGAGGCCAGCCTGGTCTACAGAGAGAATTCCAGGACAGCCAGGGCTACACAGAGAAACCCTGTCTTGAAAACAGACAAGACCCAGGAAAGCCCCATGCTTCCTGTCTCAACTGAGAAAAAGTGTACACTTTAATACATGCCAAAAATATGAGAAAGAAGGCTGGAGAGATGGCTCAGTGGTTAAGAACACTGGCTGCTCTTGCAGAGGACCCAGGTTCAATTCCCGGCACCCACATCAGGCAGCTCACAGCCGTCTGTAACTCAGGTGCCAGGGGATCCAATGTCTTCTCCTGTCCTCTGAGAACACCAGACCTGCACCTGGCACACGTACATACATGCAGTCAAACATACATACATATAAAAGTAATAATAAAATATAGAGATACATATGTGTATAAATGAAAGTTCAAATTTTAAAGAATGCACTCTAGTTTTTCTCTTACCTTAACTTGTCATCTCATATCTCTTGTGCTGGTTTAACTGATTCTGACTGGTTTGATCCTGCAGACAATCCCCTTGTGGGGTTATAGTGTTCAGTTTTTAAAACTCTAATAAAAATATCGCCTTACATCTTCTCTTCTGCCTTCCTTGAGGCTGAGGATGAACTTTCCTTCAGCCAAAGGAGAAGATTGGGACTGATCTCCTCATTGGCTAGAGTCTTGGCTTTTGAAATCAGATTTTATGTTGGTGATTGTGTTCATGAGACACAGGGTTGCCTAAGCCTGACCCTGATCAGTGTGTTGTCACCAGAGTGAGAGACTTTCCTGTGCCCGTTGGCCCCGGGCCTCTGTAAGGTTTTGTTAATAGTATTGGCTTTCTAGGAGGTTCTCCCCCACCCTAAAGTTGTTTTCATTTGATGACTATACTAATCCATCATCAGTTCATTACATTTTAGGGATGAAAGGACCATGGGGAAGGTATAAAACATTAGTGAAAGGAATTTGGCAAAACTACTAAGGAGTTGGTGCATTCTGAGGTGAGCCCTGTAATAGTTACTGTGTTGTTCCAGTGTAGAGATCCACTGTCAGCACAGGGCAGAGCCAAGTCATTGTTGATTTGTTTGTTTGGTTTGGTTTTTCAAGACAGGGTTTCTCTTTGTAGCCCTGGCTTACCTGGAACTTGCTCTGTTGACCGGGCTGGCCTCAAACTCAGAGATCCACCTACCTCTGCTTCCTGAGTGCTGGAATTAAAGGCATGCTCCACTACCACCCAGCCAAGTCATTGTTGATTAATGGCTAGTGAGGGCCATGGGAGACTTGTGCTTTACCAGTACACCCATTATGACAAAGTTGCAACCTTGCCCTACTAACTTCATGGCAGTATCTAGACACCACCTTGAAATTAAACATTTCTACCCCCATCTTCCCAGGCCTGTGGGTGTTATTTGCAATATGTTCTTCCTGCTTTCTGGGCTACTGCTTTTTAAATTTTTATTTATTGATTTTTTTTTTTTCTTTTGCGACATAGTGGCCTTGAACTCATAGAGATCTGATTACCTCTGACTTCCCGGTATTGGGATTAAAGGACTGTGCCACACACCATGCCCATCTTGGGATTTTTTTTTTTCTATTATGAAAATTCAACAGAGAAATAGCTTAGGCTTGGCTTGAAGTTAGGCTTCTTTTAGCATTGAAATTGAGGACAAACACAGCACAGATACATTGAGAATACAGTTTGGCCATTTACCAACAAGATTTTCTTTAAAATAATTGTTATTGATACTAGTTTTTTGGGGGGTCGGGGCTAGAAATGGAACTGGAAATCACACACTGGCTAGACCACCACTCTGCCACTGAAGTCTGTCCCCAGCACGGTCACATTAGTTTTAGCATCACAGTCATACAGATTTTTTAAAGATCACAATTCCAGTGTCAAGAAATGAATGGGCCCAAGTCAGTGGTGATTGTTGGTTGTTTACTCCTCATAAGTAAGGAACACAGAAGGGCCTTTTGAACGCGAGGGCCTGAAGAAGAGATTTTCATTGTTTCTAGTATGCCCCCGTGATACTCAGCGCCAAATGACTAGTCTCTTCTCCCCATACAAAGGGGTGGGGCATGGGTCTGACTTGCCCTTAGACTCTTAATTCCTAAGTAGATTTGTAGTGAGCAACTCTAAATTGAGCTGAGAAAGGAAGGGTTGTTGAATAATTCCCTTAACAATGTGTAAGACCAGAGTAGCTCTGATGGCCATCTGAAGCTACATCCGTGCCTACTTGGAGTGAAATTCCTTCCTTCAGTGAACATTATTGGGAAAGAAATTTTTTTTTTTTCCTCCTGCACCAGTTAACTAACTTTTCTGCTTAATGCATTCTCCACTTGAGCTGTGGAAGATACAGAAGAAAGATAACATTGTCTAGGAACAATTATCAGAGGCTGTTCTTGGCCATTTCTTCAGAGTGTGCAGGCCCCACCATGGTCCATATGTCAACACAGTTCTGTTTGTTTGGAATTTGGTCACCCCAGGGGGCTTGCGGTCTTGGCAGGGCTCTTCTCTTTCTCTCCAGCCGTGCCACTGAAAAATGCATCTTGTGCAAGTTTGGGGGTTTAGAAATAGTGTGCTTCAAAGTGCAGTGTGCTACAGGGCATGCTACAGACCGTCCCAGTGAACGGAACACAAGTGCCCTCTTTTCGGGAGATGGCAGATCTGGGGGCAGGTAAGCCTCCTTCTGTTCATTGTTTAAGAAATGAGCTTTCATTTCTACCCCATGCTTCCATCTGGCCAAGAATGGATGAGGCCATGGGTTGGCTGACTCAGCTCTGCAAGTTCTTTGTTCTCAGTGCTCCTGAGCAGGGAACATGTGCTTCTTTTTGCTTGAATTTCTTAAACAGGCCACCAGCTGAGGCCAAGGGTAGGTTGGGGTAAAATACTCATGATTGGTCATGGAGACCCCTTCCCCCCATAACTTCCATCTTCGGATGGGCTTATACCAAAGGAAGGGCCCCCTCCCTGGTAAGGTTGCTTGACACCTTTGGTGGTTTGGCTGTTCTCCAAAAGTGAAACTTCCTTGCTTGGCCTCCCTCCCTCCCTCCCTCCCTCCCTCCCTCCCTCCCTCCCTCCCTCCCTCCCTTTCTCCCTCTCTCCCTCCCTCCCATTCTTCCCTCCTTCCTTTACTTCTCAAGACAGGATCTCTTATTATGTAGCCCAGGTTGTCCTAGAACCTGCCATGTAGACCAGTCTGGCCTTGTTTCTGCTTCCTGAGTGCTGGGATGAAAGGCTGGCATGGCCACAGGTGCTGAAGCTTTTGTTCTGGTCAGGGCTTTCCCTTCCTCCTGAGTGCGAGGCTACTGGCTGCTGCTTTAGGATATAGGTGCTACAGAAGTGACCGCGCATATTCTGCAGAACCTGTTGCTTGGCATGGGAGAGAGAAAATGAGTGTGAGTGGAGCTTTAAAAACTGTTTTTCTTTTCTCCCCTCATAGTTATGCTCAGCGGGTTTTTAAGGTATTCGTTGATATGAAGGGATGATGAGCAAGAGTTTACCAATCTTTATGTATTGTGCTTAATCTTAATATTTATTATTTGTGTGAATTTGTGTACATGTAGAGGTCAGAGGTCAGCCTCGGGGGGGGGGGGGGGCTTCCTCAGAAGTTGCCCACCTTTTTTTTTTTCCCTTCTGAAATATTTTGATATGCAATCTCACATCTAGGAAAAGACATGGTAACTTGAATGTACTCTATTTGACAGCTTTTCTCCAATGCTTTTCAAGCATGGAGTTGTCAGAAAGCAGGCCACAGGGTGGGTGACTTTCCTCTGAGGGGTTAGTGGTGTGTTCATTGGGTTTTGAAGTTCCTAAGGAGGAACTGCCTGGGTAGGAAAAACATCTAGGATAGCAAGTCCACTCCTTTGCCTTGTGTCTGACCTTGGGCCAATTGCCCTGGGCCCTGGGCATCACGATCAGTGTCAGAACCCTGGGCTGTGACAAGTGAGATTTTTCAACTGTGGCTTTCACAAAAGGACCACCTGCATGCATGCACTCTTGACTCCAGAACTGACTACAGTTCTATCCATCAGCAGAGACTCTGTGTCTCTGTTGGCTCCTGGGCCAGCTGTGGGAGAGGAGAGAGAGGTGTCCTCTGTGGCTCTGGAACCAGGTTTGGCATGGGATTTGGAAGCAGGAGCACACAGGCAAGCTGTGAGAGCTGCCACATGGGAGCTTGCAAGGCCTGGTGATAGATGACCCTCTCAGCTCTGTGTCCCCTCTGTCGTCCTTCTGTGCGCTTGTGTGTTTGGTAACAACCTGAAGACGAAGCCTTTCATTTTAGCTGTCAGAGCCCAGCCATGGGTGGGAGGGAAGCAATTTCAGAAAGCCCAGAAGGTCTGACTTTACAGGTCTGTTTGCCGAGTTTTCAGTATAACTTTCTTAGCTGTCCGTTCTTCCAAGGGCGAGTGCTTCGGGCCTCATGACCTGGCCACTTCGATCCATGGTGCATGGGGTTTATATGGCCAGATTCAAAGCTGAGCTGCGGAGAGAGTCAACACATTTCCTTTATGGCTTTTAAAATAGATTTATTGTCTTTTATTACAAAAGTCATATATGTTGGCTGTAGTCTGTTGGATGTAGGAAAAAGATGAAGACAATTAAAATCACGCACTGACGTGAAAGGGAGGATGCAGTCTTCTTAGGAGTAGGCCCTCACTCCTCTGCACCACACCAAGGTCGGAACTAGCCCTCTGAAGGCACCTGGGACCCACAGAGTATGTCCCTATCTATGCAGTTTTTCTTTTCAAGTACTTCTATTGATTTGTGTGTGTGCGCACACATGCCACAGGGAGGTCAGAGGACAACTTGCTGGAATCGGTTCACTGTGGTAGTCCTAGCGTGTCAGGCTTGGTAGCCAGCATCTTTGCCTGGGGAGCCACCTGAGGGCTCCATACAGTTTTTTCACCCTGAAATACATCTTCCGTTTATTGCAACTTTGTTGCGTTGGACTTGGAGAGACTTCGGGACAAGTGAGTCACTCACTGCCACAGTCCCCAGAGCACCTCACACAAATGGTGTTCTGGGGAGTGAGAAGGCAACCACGTGGCTCACCCTCCTCTCCCTCCCCCCCATGCTCCTCAGCCTTTCCGCCTGGGAGTGTCCAGGAGTCTTTGCAGCCAGGTGTGTGCTCTGAGCTGTGCTCCAGGGAGCTGCCCCACCACTTCCCCTGGCCTAGCTCCAGCTAGTGCTTTTCCAGAGGGATTTTTCTCCAGGTCTGAATTTATTTTCCCACTCTCTCTTCTCTCATTCCTTCTCCTGCTCTTTCACATAGGCTTGTTTGGGACCTTGGAAGGTGCATGCAGCGTCTGGAGCAGGTGTCTGTCTTGTGGCTGAGCTCTTATCTCTTCCCCAGCTGTCTGCTCTCCCATCAGCCTCACTGGATTCTTCGTCCTCCATGGGCCACACAGGATCAAAAGTGATGGGATCTGAGTTAGAGGAAAGAGGGCCTGGGTTTGGGTGGCATGCCTGCCTATTGAGCTGTGTGTTTTCAAGCCTTGCCTTTTCCGTCAGTTGGAATCTGTTACAGATAATAATAAGACTTGTGAAATGATTGTGGGAAGCTATAAATGATCTCGCAGACATAGGCAGCTTTCTCTTTCCTGACACATAACGTGGCTCTAGATTTTGTTATTGTTTGTTTTATTTGAATAGAACCTTTAAATGAGAGCGCTGTGTTTATGGATTGGAAGATTTAGTGATGTTGGATGTTTTGTCCACAAATCAATCTACAGGGTCAGTCCATTCCAGAATCACAGAAGTGATGTTTTCTTGTTTACACTTGTCTGGCAGACATCAATAAGTCAATCCTACGAATTACGTTACATGTAAATATGAAGGACTCAGGGAAGCTTTAATAATTTGAAGGTCTTACCCTCCCTGACGTGAAGGTTTTCTCTAAAGCTCTAGAGATCAAGGTAATACCGTAAAGATAGACACCTTTGGTCCCTGGAACCGACTAGAGTGTCTGGAAACACACCCCATGCTTTTATAGTTGATGCATTTTCATCAAAGCAGCCAGTATTAGTCAGTGAGGAGAAGAGATGAGATTCTCAGCATGTTATGTTAAGACAGTCCCCCATCAATGCTGAAAAGATGAAACCTGATCTGGAGGATGCACCGTATGGAAAAGAGGACTCAGGATAACTCAGACTTAAAGCTAAGAGTGCTTGTAGCTCATCAAAGGACCAGAATTCAGAATTCAGTTCTCAGCACCCACTCCGGGCAGCATACAAATGCCTGTAATTCCTAGGGATTCATCCCATGCCTCCTCCTGGCTTGCATGCCCCTCCCAGGTGCACCCACACACCTATAAACATGTCTGCTGCGGAGGAGGATGGGTCAAAGTACTGATGAAGTAAGGAGGAAGTAGTTAGTGTTCCATTGTTTGCTTTCTTTGCTTTGCTTTTTTGAGACAAAGACATGCTATGTAGCCCAGGTTGGCCCACAACTCCAGGAGATGCCAAAGGATCTTGTGGCAGGAAGGCTCTATCCTTGCAAGGTCAAGTGCAGGTCCTGGCTCTAATGCTAGTCTGCAAAGCCTGGCTTTTGGTAGTTATTGACTTGCTCAACATCTGCTGAGTCCTTTCTGTCTGCAAGGCACCGTGGCTGGCCCGTAATGACTCAAGGAGACAATCTTGTCTCATCCTCCCTGGCACTGAGATTACAGCAGTGTGCTACCACACCTGAATCTTTTCTTGCTTTTTGTTGGTTTATTTTCTGAATGTTGCCCCACTGTCCTCCTTGTTGAATAATAATATTAAAAAGCGAAATTCCAAACCTGATTCTTGTTGCTACCTAGCCTCCTCTAAAGTAGGTAGGTTGGTTCTCCCAGTCTTACTCAACGAATAATCATACCTTAGCTCACGGTCTTCAACTTTCCTAATGCTGCAACCCTTTAATACAGTTTCCTATGTTGTGGTACCCCCCCAACCATAAGATTATTTTTGTTGCTACTTTATAACTGTATTTTTGTTACTGTTATGAATCATAATGTAAATAATATCTGTGTTTTCCAATGGTCCTGTGAAAGGATTGTTCAACTTTTGGGATTGTGATCCACAGGTTGAGAACCACCACCTTAGATGTGTTATGCTCATCCATACAAAAAAAAAAAATGATCTTTAATCTGGCTTAATTGCATTTTGAAGTCTTGGCTTTAAACAACCCTGTGGTATCATGTTAATAAGCACAGAATCCTTCTGTTAGCCAATCTTCTGGAATTCCTGCCAGGATCTAACGTCTATCCATTGGAAGCCATTTGCCTCACCCTCACCCTCTACCCCCAGTTGGGGTTGGGGTGGAAGATAGAGCCCTATCATCTGCCTGATGACCCCAGGCTGGAGTTCTTCAAATTCCCAGAACTGCACTGCTGGGTCTGTGTGTTTTATATACAGACAGTAGATGTTTGTGAAATGTGAAGTCAGTCTTTCCTTCCCACCTACTCTGTTCTGGGTCTATGCAGGGACCAAAGTAAAGAAATAACATCCGATGTGGGGGTGGTGGTTGTCAAAGAAGGTCTTAGTCAGCATAATCTGTAACAGTCTGGGGTCTGCAGTGTCTCTGTGTAGGCAAGGAGTGGGGATAAAGGGGTGGCTGGCTTTTCAGGTAACCTGCACCTGGCACACGCCATGCCTTGAAGCTCCTTACATGATGGTGAATTCAGCGTCCAGTCTAAGATGGTTGTTTGCCTCACTGTTTTCATGAGATAGATACCTAGTGAGTATTGGCTTTTTGGCAGGCATTGTTCTAGATGCAGGAAAAGCAGTGAGCAAGAACCATGCAGATCTGGCCCTAATGGGATCTGCATTGTGGAAATGGAGGTTCCTAAGACATGGTCTCTTGTCTCTTTTTCTAAAGCCTAGCACAAACCCAGCTAAGCAAAATGCCCCCAAGGGAAAGGTATCTCTGTGTCCTCTGCCTTTTTCTGGGTGTGTTGTAGGAATGTGTTTTCAGGCCCTCATGCTGGCTCTTCCCTGTTTCTGATGAAATCTGAGCGGGCTGGGGAAGAGTGCAGACTCCCATGGTGCCTTGCAGAGAGAAGGGGCTCAGCAGATGTTTATTGAGCAAGTGTGTAACTACAAAAGCCAGGCTTTGCAGACAGGCATTAGAGCCAGGACCTGCACTTTACCTAAGCAAAGATGAGAGCCCTCCTGCCACAAGACCCTTTGGCATGTTTCTGGAACAGTCCTATGTGAAAGCAGCACCTCTACCCGCTCCAAGGCGAGTTCTACACTGCCAATGTGTTTGAAACAAGCACCACCTTAGGATGACCTTCCCCAGGGCCTCACACACTTTGACAGCAGAAGCAGACCTTGCAGTTAAAAATAACTATCCTAGTTGAAAGTCACACACGAGGGCCCCAAGTTAAAACAGCAGATTCCACTCTCAGTACAGAGTGTAACGTGCAGCCTTTCCAAAGGCTTGTGGGGATGACGTAGTGCTCAAATGGATCCTACTCCTCCTAGAAATTGTACAAAGAAAATACAGTTTCCCTTCTGTACTTCCCATATTCTTTTTTTTTTTTTTTTTTTGACTTGTGTATGTGTTTATCTTCTTAACATATGTGAGATGAGCTGTTTTTAGTTATTTACTGGTGGGAAACAACTAAATATCTACTTTTTAACTTAAAGACAGTTGCTAAGCTGCAACAGACAGATACAGTAGTTAGAGGGGAACTTAAAACAATTTAACCTTGTCAGGTGTTGGTGGCACACACCTCTAATCCCAGCACTCAGGAGGCAGAGGCAGGTGGATCTCTGTGAGTTCGAGGCCAGCCTGGTCTACAGAGGGAGTTCCAGGAAAGGCACAAAGCTACACAGAGAAATCCTGTCTCGAAAAACCAAAACAAACAAACAAACAAACAAAAAACAAAAAAAAATTTAACCTAGGATTTCCCAGGGATCTGATCCAGGAATTGGTATAAAACAACAGGACACACACACACACACACACACACACACACACACACACACACACACACCATACATGTTAAGATCAGAGAACAACTTGCACACGTTGGTTTTTCTCCCGCTACCATACAGGGCCCAGTGGTGGAGCTTATGCTGTCTCACTTAGTGGCAAGTGCATCTACCTACTGAGCCATCCCGGCAGCTGAAGGATGTCATGTTGTTTTATTTTTTTGACACGTCCATGTCTGGATATGTAAGTAGGTACGTGTGTTTAGTGTATGGACACATGTGTGCAGAGGCCAGAGCCAGGTCCTGCTTTGCTGTTCTTTGCCTTATTTCCTTAAGACAGAGTCTTGAGCTTGGAGCTAGGCTGGCAGTCAGATGCATTCCATCTCTGCCTTCCTTTACTCCCAACTACTGGGGTTATAGGCATACTCATCTATCCCTGGCTTTTTTATGTGGGTCCTGGGAATCCGAACTCAGATCATCATGCTTGCACAGCGGCTCCTCTAACACACTAAGCCACCTCCCTAGCTCCAGGATAATTAAAACATTATTTATGTATTTTTATTTTATGTGTATAAGTGTTTTGCCTGCATGGATGTCTGCAGCATGTATGTACAGTGTCTGTGCCAGCCAAAAGAGGCAGCTGAATCCCAGGAACTGGAGTTACAGAGGGCTGTGAGCTGCCCCATGGGTGCTGGGAACTGAACTCAGGTCCTCTGGAAGAGCAGCTAGCACTCTTAATTGCTGAGACATCTCTCCAGCCCTAGGATTTTAAAAAGATAAATGTATTCAGAGGCTTGCTTTGTATTGAAAGATGTTATCCTTACTAGTTTTTAGGTGTTGACGTAATTGTTTTCAATGGAATAATGGTTTGGGGTTGTTTTCAGACTGGATAATTAAGGACTAAGCTATGTGAGCCGTATTTGTGAAGAGTGGGGTTTGCCATTCTGAACATTAGAGTCTGTGCACACCTCATCCTGCTGAAGCCTGAGTTTCTGTTCTCACACTGTCACGGTGCTAGGGGCGCTCAGCACCAGGCTGGTCCTGCTTTGGCAGTTCTGGCTGAGGTTAGATAGACACTTCGTGCTGAAGGGAATTTTCAAGCACAGAGCAGGCCAATTCCTGTGAGGCAGAGTGCAGGCGGGCTGGGGTAAATTTGGGTGGGCTTTGGGTCAACTGATGATTTCTGTGGCTAAAGCAGAAATACCCAGGAGTTTGTGTTAGTGCCCTGAATTAATTGCATGGTAATTAAATGCTAACATGGTTGATCAGAGGAACTGTGTCATTGAAGCATAATAAAATATGGCATGCTTAGTAAGCAATTGAGTTGTCTTCCAAGGATGGAGCAGCAGTAGGCAAGGAGGCTCAGATGTCTTTAACAAGCTGTTCCTGGCACAGCGATGCTCTTTTGTCTTCTAAGGAAGATATGGGGATGTGTTACTCTAAAATGATGTGCCCAAAACTGCATATCAACACCTGAAAAGCCAATTTGTAACTTAATTCAAAATACTTGGGATGCCTGATAGGTCAATCAGCAGAACATGGGATTCTTAACTGAAATCTTCTCTATTCTATAGCGCTTTGAATACTTTATTTTACTTTATTTTTTCTTTCGAGTCAGGGTCTCACTATATAACTGTGGCTGTTCTGGAACCCAGTATGTAGACCAGGCTGGCCTCAGACTCACAGAGATTCACCTGCCTCGGCCTCCTGAGTGCTGGGATTAAAGGTGTGAGCCACTACACCTGGCTTAATACTATATTTAAAAAAATGATTTATCTGTTATTTTATGTGTATATTTTGTCTACTTGCATGTCTGTATACCACATGCACACAGTGCCCATGGATGACTGAAGAAGCTGTCAGATCCCCTGGAATTGGAGTTACAGATTGTTGTGAGATGCTCTGTGGGAGCTGGGAACTGAACCTGGGTCCTCTGCAGGAGCAGTCAGTGCTCTTAACCTCTGAATCATTTCTCTAGCTCCTGAATAATTTTTTTAACAGGAAGATTATTTATATTAGTCAATGGTAAAATGTCAACTCTTTTTGTTATATAATTTTGAATACACACACACACACACACACACACACACACACATACACACACACACATAATGTGTTTGGATGAGGGAATCTCTCAGAGGATTCCATATAAATACTTTATGTCAGGTTGTCTTAAATTTTCCTACTCATAACCCCTTTCACTCAAGAAATATAGATGTATAAAAGATATACTTTCACAAAATTTGTCTTGAAATATTTTTGTTATTCATATAGTTTTACCATTTAGTAAGTTGGAAGCAGATTTGCACAGTGAGATGGATGTGTTTATTTAGCTTTTACATAAAGAATTGAATGAATTTGTTGAATATTTTATAGGCCAGGACTAAGAAGGTCTTACCACTTTTTCAGAGATGTTTGCTATTTTGATTTTATAATCATCTATACTGAGGATGCTCATTTCCATAAATACCAGGTACAAAGTGGCAGAAGTATGTTTAAAGTATTTTCAGAAATTGCTGGAAATTTTATCCTAATTCAAAACTGAAATTTATTTAGCACTTTTTATGGAACTCAAGTCAGCTACTTAAATAGCAATTAAAAAAAAATAAACATTCTATCACGAACCCATTCAGAGTTGACTAATTTGACACTTACCAGGGAATGGCACTATAAAAGTGTGAGGTCATTATTCTCTGTATGCGTCTCCATGGGCTCAGAAAGCTTCACGTGTACAGTAACCTCCTGGAGTTCACAGCACTGAATAGTCTCTAATCTGAGCCAGGGAGCTTTTGCTAGTGTACATTGGTGTTGGGTGGAATTGATGGCATCCCCAGTGCAAAGTGGGTTTGGTATGTTCAGAACCAGTGCTGCCGTTAAGCTCTGATGTAACCCAGGCAAGTGCTGCCAGAGACACCTTGTGTTCATTGTATTAAGTTTTGGTTACTTTGAATTTATAAACTTTGTCTGTCTGTCTGTCTGTCTATTGATTGTCTGTGTGCATGTGTGTGTCTCTGTCTGTCTCTCTACATATATGTATGTGTACCACCTGCATATAGGTGCTCAAGGAAGCCAGAAGAGGGTGTCAGATTCTCAGAAGCTGGAGTTACAAATGGTTGTGAGCCACCTGATGTGGATGCTGGTAACAGAATCCTGATATTCTGCAAGAGCAGCAAGTGCTCTTAACTGCTGATCCTTATCTCTAGCCCTATACACACCTTTTACTTTTTACAGTTTTTTTTTTTAAATGGGTTCCACATTGAGTTACACAATCCCATACCCCACAGGTTAAGAAGCTGTGCCCCATAGTAACTCCCTCGGCTTAAGTAGTGTGTTTCCTAGAGATGGAGGAATGTGTTTTATGGTGATTGAATAATAATGGCTCCAGAGGCTCATATATTTGAGAGCTGAGTCATCAAGGAGTGGCACTATTTGAAAGGACTGGGAGGATTGGGAAGTGCTGCCTTGTTGGAGTAGGAAGTGTGTCACTAGGGGTGGGCTTTGAGATATCAAAAGCCCATGCTATGCCCAATTCTCTCTCTCTGCCTGTGAATCAAGATATAACCCTGAGCTACTGCTCCAGAGCCATGAGTACCACCATGTTCCTGCCATGGTGAGAATGGACTAAACCTCTGAAACTGAAATTGCAAATCTTCAATTAAATGTTTTTATGAGTTTCTTTGGTCATGATGTCCTTTCATAGCAATAAATAATGGTACATATTCATATTCCCTTCTTTGTAAGTATTTAAGTCCCTTACATGAACAAAAGTTCACTTTTGTATTCTTAAAGGAGATGATATAAAAGTGTTACACAATTTATCAGGTCAGGAAGAAATTTAGGGAAATGTTTGTTAAAAACAAGTAGGTAACTTGACTTCAACTAAACAGTAAAATGAAGTGAAATTTTTATAACTTAGTTTGTTGTTTTAAACTTTTCTTGACAAGGCTAGTCCAGGCTTGGAACATTGAGATTTTACTTAGTGAAAAGTTTAGCTGGGATTATGTTTTCCTGTTCAGCTTTTGTTTTCTGAGTCCAAGAGCAGCAAATGATTATAGTTTATCCCTTCTACTTTTCTTCCTGTTGTGATAAAACTCTCCTTCGAAAAGCAACCTAAGGAGGAAAGGATTTATGTGGCTCCCACTTCCGGGTTGCAGTCCATTGATGAGGGAAGCCAGGACAGGAACTCAAAAACAGGAACTGGAAGCAGAAACCATATAGGAAATCTGTTTGCTGGGCCATTCACATGCTCATGCTTAGCCAGCTTCTCTATACATTGTGAGCCCTGCTGTCTAGGGAATAGTGCTGCCCACAGTGGGCTGGGCCTTCCTATATTAGTTAACAATGAATGCAGCCCACCACAGACATGCCAACAAGCCATGCTGCTCTGGGCCATTTCTCCAGTGAGATTCCCATCTCAGGTGACTCCAGCCTGTGTCAAGATGACCATCTAAGCTAACTGGGACACCTTCTGTGCTTCACTGAGTGTATTTTACATACATGTGGCATGATAGGTAACACATACATGGAGGTGCTTACGACACTTACGGCAAGTCACTGGATGATGGAGCATTTGATTTGATTTGTCTGCCATCTGTGTTTCTTGGAAGGAAAAATCATTCTAGGAAGATCCTCAGTGTTGCACTGCACCTTAGCTTATGTTCTAGGCCTGCTTCTCCTGTATGGATTGTGAACATCTGTTGCTGTTCTCCTGGCCTGCCCAACTGAAGGCCTCACCTTCCAGCAACCATCCACAGTCACAAAGTCATTGAGTCACTCCAGGCTTTCTCTTCTAAGACCCCATTTAAGGCTCTTAATTCCTCCTAGGTGGCTTTGGTTGGTGACCCAGCCTCTAATTGCTCAACATCCCAGTTTTATACATCCAACCTGCAGCTACCACAGGCCTCCCATACTCTGCACCTTGAGCTCTAGCTGTTTTTCCAGCTTTGGGGGCCTCTAAAGCCCTTTCTGAATGGATGGAATACAAATGCATGAGGTCATTCTGAGTCCTTCATACATTGAGGTAGTTTCTGCACCCCTGGCCTCATCACTCACATGCTTTCCTGCCAAGATGCCCTATTACATGCTGTATAGGCCCTGGGCCTTTGCCATGGTGATTTTTTTTGTCTGTTTTTTGTTGATTACCCACCATGGTGGCTTAAAAGCCAGAATCTATCAGCAATTCCTTTCTGTGAAGCCTGACTGCCAGGTGAGGGGATATGTCTGTATGTCTTTACTGTTTGAGAGATTTTCTGGGTGGTTCTGCAGACACATTCCTTCCCATCCTTCTTAACCTCTTGTAAATGCAGGATTTTTTTTTTTTATCATCTTTCTCTACTCTGGAGGGCAGTAGAAGAAGACCTAGGTGTTTTTCTTGCTTCTGCCCATGAACTTGGTGTTCTTGGACAAGTCACTTAGCCTACACTTACTCCAGCTGTGACATGAACTGTCATTCATTCCTCCTGTGTTGGGCAACTGTTAGAATTAAGTGTGACAGACTCCAGGGGGGTCTGGCAGAGTGTCTGGCACACAAGGATCCCTGAATAAATGCCAGTTCTTTCCCTAGTCTGCATTCCAGTCATGGGCCTAGGGGCAGTTCAATGTGCAGATGGTGACTAGGTACTATTGGTCCTGCCAACATCGCACAGCCACGGGCTATGTAGGGGTGAGGGCCTGGAGCCCTGTCTGTCAGAATTACAACACTGGCTTCATTCCACCGATTTCTATCTTTACTAGGGGCAGAATGTTCCAGAACTTTTTCATGCTAACCCCTCTTCTCTCCACTCAGCAAAGCAAGAGAGAGAGAAAGACAGTGTGTCTCGTGAGAGCGCAGGCAGAAACGCCAGTGCCGCCTTCGCTGAAAATGGACTCTATTGTGTGACAGCACACATAATTATCCTGTCACTGTCTGCCCCCTTCGTGTGTGTGTGTGTGTGTGTGTGTGTGTGTGTGTGTGTGTACATGTGCATGCGTGTGTGTAGAGGCCAGAGGTTGGCATTGTCTTTTGTGATTGCTTTCTGCATTATTTTTTTTAAGAATTATTTTTATTATTTTTAGTGAGTATGTATGTGCACGCGCACGTGTGTTTGTGTGTGTGTGTGTGTGTGTGTGTGTGTGTGTGTGTGTGTGTACACCTAAGTGTAGGTGCCGAGGGAGGCCGAAGGGGTTAGGTCTTCTGGAGCTGGAGTTTCGGGTGGTTATGAGCTTTCTGGTTCGGATGCTGGGAACCCAACTCTTGGTCCTCTGGAAGAGCAGCATGGACTTTTAACTGCGGGGCAGTCTCTGCAGCCCCCACCTTATTTATTGATTGAGATAAGAGCCTCTCACTTAAACATAAAGCTTGCCTATTCAGACAGTCTAAGTAGCCACCTTTCCCCAGGGATCCCTTGGTTCTGCCTCTGACGTATTGGAGTTCCAGGTAGGCACATACATGAGTAACAAACCTGGGCATCATGCTGTGTGGCCAGTGCTTGGCCAGCAGAGCCCTTAATTTTCCTTGTCCTCAATGTCTCTCAGGGATGACTGGCCTTGTCCACACATGTCGTCCTTACCTTCTTGTTGGAATGGATTTTCTGGGTGTGCTCCTCTTCGAGAACAAAACTTTTGAAGAGATTGTGATCTTACCTGATATTTTAGCTGATTGCAGCATGCCCCGGCATTATGAAAGAGAAATCGCCACAAAACTTCCTCTGTTCTGGAAACAGGTATCATTCTGCTCAGAAGTCCAAATGTATAGTGTTTTCAAGAAAAGTCCCTTGGAAAGTTTATTTAGTGTGTTTGGAAGAAGGCATTTATTAGTGAAATTATTAAGGCCACTCCGCGTAGTTAAAAGGGAGGTTTATTTTGTGGGGTAACTTACAAATGAAGGGTTAGGTTGCAGGGTCTGGCAAAGGTATAGCGCAGTCCGGCGGTGTTCTCTGGAGAACTCTGCTCGGTCTACCTCCAGTGTCCAGGGTCCCGGAACCAAGTGAGAGTCCTCCTCTCGATCCTCGGTCTTCCGCTTCCTCCTCCGCCCTGCCTTGTAGGTGTGACCATTACTGAAGCCTCAATGGGGGTTGGAACTTCCAGGCCAATGCTGGGATGGCTATCCACTACAGGCATTGGGTTGGCTTTTTATTCTGACAGATCTTATAACTTGTGCGAGGCGGATGTTCTTGTTAATTAGGGAGGTAATTAAGTCAGTGTGTTCATCAATGTGTACCCATAATCTGACCTTCAGCCTGGAGGAAGTTATGTGCTTACTGAGCCTTGACTTTTGACAGCAGAGGAGAGACAAACGCTGGGTGTGGTATGCACCTTAATACACAGAAAAGCATTTTGTGTCAGGCTGTGATTATAATTGGAGTGTTAAGGACCCGGTGTGAGTTGTGAGTAGCATCTGATCCCTCTGCAGTCCTGAAGTGCAGATTCTAAATAGCTGGCCCCTCCAATGAGAAGAGTTCTATTTTTATCCTGCTGGGATGTGGCATGAACAGACCTGGGCAGTGAGACTTTCCCAGAAGAAAGTGGATATGTTATTGAAGTTGGGGACCACAGTGTGCATGTATTCCAAGATGATGGGTTCAGCCGCCCATCTCTGAGAAGCCAATTAAGACAGCCACATTTATGCTAAAAGATTGAGAAAGGAGATTTATTCAATGTAGCCACATTGGGAGTGGGACAAAGAGACCCAGTGATCCCCCATCCCTAAAGTCCATCTTTTGAGTCCTGAAGTGAGATTAAAGCTTAAATATTTATTTCTTATTATTTTAAATTGTGTGTGTGTGTGTGTGTGTGTGTGTGTGTGTGTGTGTGTGTGTGTGTTATGTGCACTTCAGTGCAAGTGCCTTTGGTAGTCGGAGGCATTGGATCCCTCTGGAACCGGACTTACAGGTGGTTTTGAGTCACCTGATATGGGTTCTAGGACTAGAACCCAGGTCCTCTGAAAGAGCAGTACATGCTCATAACAGCTAAGCCATCACTCCATCCTAAGACTAAAGTTTAAATAGAGGGTCAGTGTAGCAAGCTTTCTTGTCGGACCATCTTTGGATCACCAGCCCCCAAATATTGACATGGAAACTTCTTAGTAATTATGAAAGCTTGGCCTATGGCTTACACTTGTTCCTAACTAGTTCTTAAAACTTAACTCATTTCTATTAACCTATGTCCTGCCACATGGCTCGTGGCTATTCCCTCTCTTCCTGCACGTCTTGCTTCTTTGCATCTGGCTGGCAATCTTCCTCCCAGTGTTCCTCTCTGCCCAGAAGTCCCACCTGTACCTCCTGCCTAGCTATTGTTCATTCAGCTCTTTATTACACCAATCACAGCAATACATCTTCACACAGTGTACAATTATCCTACAACAGGTCAGGGCTCTGCACTCTGAGCAGTTGCGGTCAACGTATGGCCCTGTCCAGTGTTGATTATTGTCTGGGCTTCAGTCTCAGCTTGCAGGGTGTTCTGAGAAGTTGTTAGAGCTGTGTCATGTCTCTTTCCTGGAGGCAAATCCTTCCTCTGGCTTTTCCTTCTCCAGCATGAGACTCCTGTGGAAGGTCTCACATCTCCAGGTCCATTGTTTCAACAGTTTAGTAGAATATGGCACATAGTGCCTCTTTAGAATTTCTTCATTTCTGCCAGGCCACTTACAAATAGGCAAGATGCTATTTTTCTTCACATAATTCATGGATACCATTGAGAAGAAAAATGTTAATTTTGAATCTTTGGGGAAGGTGATAAAGGGACAGATCTGTGGGTAAGAGGAATACATGTGAGTTTCAACTACTCTCAAGCTCCATTCCTTATCTAGCAAATGAAACTGCCAAACAGTAGAAGAGCTAAGGCAATTTTAATGCTAAGAGTTCATTTCCATTTCTATTTCTGATTTTTGGAGGTTCTTCTATGTAAATCTATGCAGTGGATACTTGGCCCAAGTTATTTTCATATATATATATATATATATATATATATATATATATATATTATGTGATGTGTTGCTTTCATATATGTCTGTGCATCATGTGCATGCCTTGTCCCTGAGAGGTAAGAAGAGGGCATTGGATTCCTTGGAAATAGAGTTATAGATGGTTGTGAGTTGTCACATAGGTGCTGGGAACTGAACCTGGGTCCTCTACAAGAGCAGCTAGAACTCCTAAATACTGATCCATCTCTCTAGCTCCTCCCCAGCATAATTTTAATCTCCTTTAAGGTCATTTTACTTTAGTGGTTGCTAGCCATCAGCTCAGTGTTATTTCAGGAAGTTCTAACTTTATTGTTTGTAATGCTAGTTTATTTTCACGGCAGCATAGCAATCCATTGTGTATACATTACAATTTAGCCAACATTACACTCAGCGGAAATGGATGTATTGTGTATATGAGTGTATTTATTATGACACCAGTGTGTAAAAATCATCATAAAACTTCCTCCATTGCAGCAGTGAAATATAATTCTGTTCGGAAGTCTGAATGTCTGTTTGGCTCTCGAGCTAAGGACTGTGTCTTGCTTTCTGGCTCATCTGGGCAGGAATCAAAGCTTTTCTTCCTTCTTTTCTTTGCAGCATGGTTAGCCCACATCTCACTGTTTGTCAGGTTTTGTAAACGGTGTGATGTGCATAGCCCCACGAGGTGTGCGTGCTCGAAGGTTTGGTGCAAGGCTGTTTATATATGAAAAAGTATCCTTAACACTGGGGTTCCCTAAGCTGCCAAAGACTTCGTGAATAGTGTAGCAGAGGAAACAAGCATGCTGCTTCTGGGATTGCCAGTTATTTCTGGTTTAACTGCTTCATGTACATGGTTGGATTTTCATTATTTATTTTTGTTCTTAAATGTGTTTTCATGTCAGACATGTGTGAAGAAGAATTTGCAGTGGATAGGCTGCAAAGTCTAAAATAATCTCACAGAATTTTTGGCTTTGTTCTCTCAGGTATCCCAGACACCCCCCCCCCCCCCCCCCCGGTGTGTGTGTATGTGTGTGTGTGTGTGTGTGTGTGTGTGTGTGTGTGTGTGTGTGTGTATGTATAGCTAGTCCCATACCAGTCATGTTGATGCCATGCCCTTTCCATACATTGCATCATTGCAACCCAGCCTCACACACCTTTTCAAATAAGATCTGTATGGAAGGGCTGAGAAGATAGTGTGATTGGGAAAGTGCTTGCCATGGAAGTATGAGGACCTGAGTTTGATCCCCAAAACCTACATAAAAAGCTGAGTGCCATGGCACACACTTGTTGTTCTACCTCTGGGGAGGTAGAGACAGACAGACCCTGAGATAGGCCTCAGTCTTCCCACACACCCAGGCACACACACATTCCTGGGCAGAGAAGGATAGCTCCAGGCTGATGTGGTCCTGACTCTAAAGAGTTGTCAGTCAGGCATGAAGGGACATCCTCAAATCTAGCTCCTCTGACTGTGACACCTCACAGATAATCAGATGCAGCCGTTTCTTCCTGAAGATAGAGATGTGAATTCCAGGGTTCTGGAGCCTTGTCTGCATGGAATCTCTTCCTGCCTTTGTGTTTCTTCTTGTCTGAAGTTCTTCACTGACTGAGGATTGGGCAATATCAAAGGAATGCTGGGAACACTCAAATTTATTGTCAGGGCTAGTGCCACCAGAGTGGCTCCAGAGCCCTGTGAATTCCTGCCCTCTCCTATGCAGGAGACACAGGGTGCCCTCCCCTTCTGAGTTTATGTCCATGTTTATGTGGCTTGCCGGGTTACTTTGGTCCTAGCTACATTACGCTGACATTCAGTTTGGAGTTTTGTTGTTCTGCATGAAAAATTCTGAACTTCACTGGGGATTTGTTTTGACTACAAACAAGACAAAAATTATCTGGCAGACAAAGGGGAGGAATTCACTATATGTCTTGGTATTCACCTCGTCTCAGGTCCTTTGATTTCATCTTTGGCTGCTCACTTGCTTCTAGACAGCTACCAAAGCTCTAAGAGTCCTACCACGTGGCTTTTCTTTCACGGCTGAAGCCCTGATGTGTCTCTGCTTTTGCAGAGCTTTGTCCCATGCAGCTTAATTGGACAGCAGTTCTGGGAGGCAGGTGATAGGTCAAAGCTGTGCCCATATGCTGGATGCTGTGTAGTTTCCATAGCAGCTTCTCTCACAATTCATTTTGATGGCAAGATTGGTTTTTGTTTGGAGCAGTGTTAAGAGTTTATGTAGGTTTTCATGCAAGCCATGATGGAGACTTGTGCTTTGATAAACTTGCTCCCAAGCTTCATTGCAGGTTGAGTTTGAAGGAGAAGGAGGACATGGTGGTGGTTCATGTACTGGTATTTCTGTAGTATGATGTTAGTATGAGGTTGTAGAGAGCCCCCATTCCTTCCTGGTGTGGACACCTCCTCATTTTCTTCATTGAAGATGGGTGAATGCAGTTAGTGAGCTCCAAAGTTTCTTTTTATTTTTAAGGTATATTTTGCGCGCGCGCGTGCGCGCGTGTGTGTGTGTGTGTGTGTGTGTGTGTGTGTGTGTGTGTATTTCACATACCCTTGCCAAATCATACATGGAGAGGTGTCGTTTACCAAGTTCCTGTGAAATGAAACATTCCTTCTTGGAGGGGAAAATCATGAAGATTCAGAAAGTTCTAGTGAGAGACTCCCTAAGACTCAGAAAGTAGCCTGCTGTGGTGACGTGCACACCTGTAGTCCCAGCACATGGAAGGCAGAAGCAGCAGGTTATCTGTGAGTTTCAGGTCAGCTTGATTTACATAGTGAGTTATAGGGCTATATAGCCAGGGCTATAGAATGAAAGCCTTTTTTTTTTTTTTTTTTAAACAAAACAACTAACTCAGTAAACAACTCACAAATCTCAGGAAGTCCCTGAAACTCACAAGGCCCCTTCTTTTCTAAGGTTATATAAGCAATAAGTTAGGACTGCTGAGGAGAGGGGAATTCTGGCCTGTTGAGCTGTTTGCAGGTCATGCAGAGAGCACCAGGGTTCCATATTTCATGAGTCGTCATCTATGCTGGGGTGAACTTTTGCTGATATAGCTCCATTTGTATTGTCTCTGCTCCTTATACCTACTCTTGTAAATAACCCCAGAAAACTCATTGGTTCACCAATTTGGACTTTGATTGTATTGTTGCTTTTGGTCTGTCATCAGTTCCCCATTAGGGGTGAGTAGACACGCAATAGGAGGTCAGAAGGCAACTTCCAGGATTCAGTTCTCTCTTCCGCCATGTGGATTCTGGGGATTGAACTGAGGCTTGGTGGTAGGTGCCTGCTGGGGTCCAGCCTCGGCTCAGGTTCAGGTCCTGAGATGGAGAAGGGGCATTGGCACAAGGAAAACTTCTGACCACCAAGTGGATTGCACTCAAGTGTCCCTAAATAGCTCAGGCTGTCTTTATTTATATTTAAATAGAGTTTTCCTTACTAGGGTTACATGAACAGTTTTATTATTGGCTTTTAATTTTTTATTTTAAGGAACACATCATAATTTAAGGAATACATTGTGATCATTATGAAAGCCCCCATTGTTCCCCACATACATCTTCCCATCCCCTACATAACCTTATTCTAGACATAGAGTTCAGCATTTTTGCAGTCTTAACTAAATATCCAGCCAGACACAACCTGCTCTCCCAGCATTTATGTCAGCTGGCAGCTACTTGTCATTACAAAGTAACAGACATGGGCACAATGCTTTAAGGACAATATTCAAACCTGGTCAATTCTTTCATGTCTGCAAGATATATTTTTATACAGTTTCCTTTTCTACAAGAGGGTCTCATGTCTCAATGTCTCTGTAAGAGGCAGACTTTGACAAAGCATTCTTTTCCCATCTCTTTATATCATACTTTTTCCACCAATGTGTATGTGTATGATAAAGGTGGATCTATCCATCCCACATTTTGCATTGTATTTTTCTCCTGAGCCTCATCTGCAAAGTGGGAGTAATGTCATCTACCCATAGGGTTGTCCTCCAGAGTGAGAGGGTCTAGAAAGTTGCTCATGTCAGACCCAGCGCATAGTATGTGCTCAGGATGTGTGGGCTGGCAGCAGCCCTTTGCTGTTGCTTTTCTCTGAAGCAGAAGGGAGCAGAGCACTGGCATTGCTGGTGAGCATTTAAACATCTCAGAGCTCTGCATTTTCAGCCAAGGAAGATCAAATTCTTGTCTGCTTTCTCAGAACGTGCTGAGGACTCGTGGAGCGGTGTGTACAAGGAGGAGTATAGAGCAGCGAGCTAGGAACGGAAGGATGCCTTTCCCAGTAGGAGACAGCAGTAGTTTGGTAAAAAGAATAAATAGTGGCTGGGGAGGTGACTCTGTTGGTTCAAGGGCTCGCTGCACGAGCATGAGGACCTGAGTTCAGATCTCTATAACTGTTCTGGTAAAAACCAGGCATGGTGGCGTATGCTTATAATCCCAGCTCCGGGGAAGCAGAGATAGGTCATGCCTGGGGCTTGATGGCCAGCCACCTAGCCAGGAGATAGAGTTTAGACCAGTGAGAGATCCTGCCTTACAAAAGCGTGGCAGCAGCATTCATGTGCATGTACCTGTGAATGCGCATGCGCACAAACACATGCACACACACGCACACACCTGTACAACAGAGGTACATAGATGCAGAATATATAGCGTTAATTAAGACTTACTCAACAGTTAAATAGCCACATGGAATTCCAAGTGTGACTGGACATAAAAGTAGCATGTTAAAGCATTGTGATGGTCCTCACATGTCCTTGTCCCCATTATTCTCATTTTTCCAGATGGAGAAACTGAGATTCTAAGTGGTTATGTATCTCGGTCGAGGTCATTTATCTGCAACTTCCAGATCCGAATAAACCTCATCTCTGGGATCTGGAACCCACATTGTATTACAGAGCTGGTACTTTTGGACCAAGTATGCCCTTTCCTTCTGTCCCTGTGGACTAGTCTTCTTCATGGCTTCTGTGGCCAATACCTGAAAGAGATAACCTAAAGGAGATACTTGTTTTGGCTCATTGTTTTGGAGGGTTCAGTCACGGTGCCTTGGCCCTGTGTGCTTTAGCAAAGCACCATGGCTGTAGAATGTACTGTAGAAGAGAACCCTTCTCTCTGTTGTTGACTTGGAAGCTGGGGAGGAGACGGGGACTTGGAATCCAGTATAACCTTCAGAGGCATCACCCTCTTCCCCAACTGCTGAACTACTTCCTTCTTCTAGGCTCCACCCCTAATTTTCCTTGAGGGACATTTTATATTTAAGTCATGACCCTACTAGGAGTTGGCCGGCTCAGTACCTTTGGCTGGACGTGGTTAACTATTTCTTAACATACATTAGTAGACATCTCATTAATGTTAATGGCTCCAAGTCAGAGAAGATTTGGCTCAGGCCATGTTGATTTTTTTTTTGTTACCGCTCACACCCTTATGTTAACCACATCCTTTGTAGCTCATAAATGAAATGCCCAGGGGATTCACTCTCTGTGCCTTCTCTAGTTAAATCATTAGCAGGAGATGATGAGGGCACATTAAATAAGCCCAGCCTGGACGTTCTGCCTCTTCCTGAGTGGAGAACAGTGAATTGATGACTCTGGTTGTCTCCTCTCTTCAGAGGTGAATGTGGGGGGGTGCCAGGCGCTGGAGCTGGCCAGACAGCAGCCAGACAGAGAAAGGGGTCCAAGAAGCAGCAGAGCAAAGATGGTTAACTGATTTCTTGGTACTTGTGTCTATGTATCTGTCTGCTTGTCCCTAAGGAGGCCAGAGATTGATGTGGAAGGTCCTTAGTTGCTCTCCACCTTTTGAAAATTAATTTTTAAAATAACTTTACTTATGTTTATGGTGGGTCCATGCATGTGAGTGCAGGTGCCAGCTGAGACCAGAGGTGTGAGCTACCCAGGAGTTGGAGTTACTGGCAGATGTGTCCCCTGATGTGGTTGCTAGAAACCAAACTTAGGTCTTATGCAAAAGTGGTATGCACTCTTAACTGCTGAGCTGTCTCTGCAGCCTCTCTGCCTTAGAGATCTCTCACTGAGCCTGGAGTTCACTGGTTTGGCTAGGATATCTAACCAGTGATGTCCAAATATCTTATTTGCTCATCTTTGCCTTCCCAGTCCTGGGATTACAGGTGCTTGCTGCCAACATGCCCAGCTTTTTAGGTGGGTGCTGGTGACTGAACTCAGTTCCTCGGGTCTGTGTGGCAAGCACTTTATTGACTGAGTCATTTCCCTTGTGGCAGCCAATTTCTCTTTGGTAGTTGAAGACTTTTAAAAGTTGACCATACAATTGTTAACAACGCTCAAAGTCTAGAAGAGTGCCATGTACCTGTGGAGCTGGGAGTCCATTTCTAGGGAAATATTTTTGAAGTGTTTTATATTAGTGTAAAGTTAGGGTCCAAAGGAAATTGGGCCAAACATGAGGGATGTATATTATCTTTCTTTGGGCATCTGATTTTTTTTTTTTTTTTTTTTAAATTTTGGGATGGCGGTCACCATGTGACCCTAGTTGGCTTGGAACTAACTATGTAGACCAGGCTGGCCTTGACTCACAGAGATTCACCTGCCTCTGCTTTCTGAGTGCTGCCATTAAAGGTGTCACAGCATCCCCAACACACACACACACCACTGGTATCTGGAATCTTTACAGTTGTAGAATTCTGTGTTCTCTGAAGTTGTGTTCATAAATTGCCTGTACTTAAGGGCAACAGCGTCTGTATATTCATTTCCCTGCTTGTTGAAAAGCCTGGAATTTATGCCCCTGAAGTTTGCTGAATCTCTAAAAGGTGAATGATGTTTATGTACAGGTACACCAACGTCTGTGAAGCAGATGGAAAGGGTAGCTTCCTAGCCAACACCATCAATGTTCTGGGACACGAATTGTAAATAGGTCTTATTTCCACTCCTTTACTGGCGGAGGATCAATAAGTCAACCCTCTCTTCTTTGCTTGAAGCAGGAGATCATAGCCACAGCCAAGAGACTGTGGGAGGTGGACGGGTACGTGACAGTCTGTGTTGTTAAGCAGAGTAGAAGCTCCAGGCTGCAGATCTAGGGGGTTCAATATTACTTAATCAAGTGTGTATCTAGCTCTTTGGAATTTCTGCTGATAGAAATGGACTAATGGAAGAACACTGTCTCTGATGTTTTCATTTATACGCACTTGATATATTTTGGAAACGTGTGTGTGTGTGTGTGTGTGTGTGTGTGTGTGTGTGTGTGTACTTTGCAATGTCTGTCAAGCTGACTTGAATTTTACTCTATACTCAATCTCACCCTCCTCCTGTCTTCCACCTACTGAGGTTACAAATGTGTGCAGCGCATGCATGCGTGTTCATGTGCATGCAAGTGTGAACACATACATCCCTTGTCAGGTGAAGGCTTGAAGTAATGGCATTGAAGTATCTCTACACTGTTGCGTGTGTTGTTGGCCTCAACGGAAGAGAGCGCCCTCTACTGGGAGCCTTCAGTGTCTGTCTGTCTGTCTGTCTGTCTGTGTCTCTCTCTTTCCAGGGTGTTGTTTCTTTGCCTCTCTCACGCACAGATGGTGAGCATGGCTAGTACTTTGAGTTCTAGGATGAACGCCCTTAAAGTGTGACTCTGAAGCTCAAAGGGTGAGAAAGGTGGTTCCTGTGGCTGACACGTTGTACCCCATCCTGCTCTTTCCCCAGGATGGACTTCTGACATGGTGCTTGGGGAAATGAGAACATGGTCACCAGGTGTGTGGGGACCTCTAACAGAGGTAGCATGGTTGCTGACAGAGGCGATTGGTGACACTTTGATCTTTGGCAAAATGGTGGCTGACTAGAAAGGTAAGGGAGTAGGGCTCGTCAGCCACCCTCATCTCCCTTTTGTTTTATTTTATTCTGTTTGTTAAATTATTTACTTATTTGTAAGACAGGACTTTGCAATGTTTGTCAAGCTGACTTGACTTACTCAATCTCACCCTCCTCCTTCTACCTGTGAGGTTACAAATGTGTGCGGTCATGCCCAGCTTCCTTTTCTACTGTCCAGGGGAGATGTATTCTAACTCCAGTTATTACTATGCCTGACAGGGGGCACCTTAGCAGGGGAAAGGGGGTCTCTGTTGGCTCACAGTTTAAGGGATGTGGTCACTCATGGTGAAGGCATGGCTGCAGGTAAGTCTGTGGCCATGGGAGGCCTTTCTTACATCCTGATGGGTAAGGAAGAGGAGGGATTCACTTCTTCCAGTATGACCCCACACCTAAAGGTTCCATGATCTCTCCAAATAGCACCAGCCTCCAGGGACCAAGTATTCAGACCTATAGGCCTAGTTGGGACATTTCCCATTTAAAGAATAAAAGGAGGTACAGGAAATGGGGAGTCAATATGAGGACCTCCTGTAGAAATGTTTCTTGGGGGTTCAGCAAATAGTAAAGTTGGTTCTTCCAGAGGGTATCAGTCAGATTCTCATGAATGAGATAGGATAGCTTGGCAAGACACTGGCTTCCCCAGCTAGTCTGAGCTAGGTATTGTGTAGATCCCCCCCCTCCCCCCACACACACACTCACACACATATATGTGCTGTGGGATTCCTGCAGTCATCCTATACAGATGAACTTGGGAGTTGTAAACTCTGTCTCAAGAATTGCTTTTCCGAGGGTATTTCCCTAGGGTGACTGCTGTTGTTTTGTTTTTCTATGAAAAAAAAAAGAAAAAGTGAATTCTTGACTGGCTAACCCTTGAGGTTTTCTAGAACATTTCTTCAGCTTGGCAGCTTCTCGGGCTGGCTTATTCTGCCTTTGGGGCTATCTTTTTTTTCTTCCCTCTTCAGCTGTCATTTTGAGGACAGAACAGCTCTCAAGTGTCAGTTTCAGAGTTCAGAAGCCAGAGAAGAAAAGTGTGTCCTTTCCCTGGGATGTGCAATTAGCTCACCCCACTGAGATGTGGGAGAATGTCATGGTAGAGTGTTTGGAAGCTGCTGATGAAATGAATGGTCTGCCCTGAGCTGTGCTCTGGCATTCCCTCCAACCCTGTATACGTGCATGTGTGCATGCACACACACACACACACACACACGCATACACACATGTGCATACATGCACACATGCGTGCACACATATGCACACTCATGGTAAGTTCCTAGAAGTTGTTTGCTCCTTCTTACCTACCTTAAATATGCCCAAGCTAATAGCCTGCGTTTTGGTGTGGCTGTTTCAATAGGACCCTCAGCAGATAGCAAAGGGAAATAAATTCGAGCAGAGCAATCTCACTGGGTAATTAAGTGGGAGGAGATGAAGTGTTCAATTGACATGGATCATAAGATTCTCCATACTACTCCCCTACTCTCCTCCCCTACTCCATCCCATCCTGCTACCAGATTGCCACTGATGATGTCAGTGGGCTTCCATCCTAAGTAACAGTTGCAGGATACAGGCCATTTTTATCAGCATCTTTAGACCTGGCAACTTGGCTAGGTGTGTTAAATATCCCCTTCCTTTGTAATCCCCTTGAGTTTTAGGAAGTTGGAAATCCTTCTCTCTTTAATGAATGAATGAGAAACTTCTTGTACCTTTAGATTAGGTTATAGGGCAAGGGAGATGGCTTAGCAGTTAAATGCACTTACTTTGCAAGCATGAGGACCTGGGTTCAAATCCCCACTATCTATGTCAAAAAGCCAGGCTATGAACCCAGCACGGTAGACAGGCAGAGAATCTCTGGCTCTCAGCTCAGTGAGAAAACCTTCCTTGAGGGAACTGCACACGTATACATACATACCACGCAACCATCAAACACATATAACCCTAAACTAATTAATTAGTTAGTTAATTAATTAACTAAAATTTCAGAGTAAGCTGGGAATCACACCTGGAGTCCCACCTAAGCTGCTCCTTAGGTTACATTGAACACCTGCAATATATAGTAATTCTGAACTTGTTTGCTTTTAATATAACTTTGTATGGCTACACACACACACACACACACACACACACACACACACACACACACACACAGCAGAGGTTGTAAAGGGAGAAGATGACAGATCCATTGCTATAATGGGAATATTGATCATAGTTTCTTGTCACCAGTACATCAAAAAACGAATACTGGCTTGACCTAGTGGGCATGTGTGTATGGCTCAGAGCTTCTGTAGTCCTAGGCATACAGAGCATATTTATGAAGAGTGGTGTGTGCACACATCAGTAACGTTTAGGAATGTACATCAAGAGTCCCACTTTAAAAAAAAAAGACATAACCAGTTTGTTTGGGAATTGAAGAGAAAAAGCAAATATATTCCAGTGCTTTGTGAACTGGGGGCATGCTGTGAACTGGGGGTGCTCTGTGAACTGGGGGTGCTCTGAACTGGGGGTGCTCTGTGAACTGGGGGTGTTCTGTGAACTGGGGGTGTGCTGTGAACTGGGGGCGTGCTGTGAACTGAGGGTCCTCTGTGAACTGGGGGGCATGCTGTGAACTGGGGGCGTGCTGTGAACTGGGGGCACTCTGTGAACGGGGTTGCTCTGTGAACTGGGGGTGCTCTGTGAACTGGGGGCATGCTGTGAACTGGGGATGCTCTGTGAATGGGGTTGCTCTGTGAACTGGGGGTGCTCTGTGAACTGGGGGCGTGCTGTGAACTGGGGGTGCTCTGTGAATGAGGTTGCTCTGTGAATGGGGGTATGCTGTGAACTAGGGGCATGCTGTGAACTGGGGATGCTCTGTGAATGGGGTTGCTCTGTGAACTGGGGGTGCTCTGTGAACTGGGGGCATGCTGTGAACTGGGGGTGCTCTGTGACCTGGGGGTGTGCTGTGATCCATTCCCCATGCTGACTTTCCCACTGCACTACAGCTGAGTAGAGCTCACAGTTTTGGGTTCTGACCTGGGAGCAGAGTAGGCTATGGGCCTCTCAGAGGCACTGGTTCCAAACTGCCTGTTTCCTTGGAGGGGTCAGGATGGAGGTCGTTCTGAAGTGGGAAGCACTGTGCTTTCAAGATAGGCATTTTGTGAACATAAATCCGACCTTCACTTTCATAGGAGGAAGAGTCCCCAAAATCACCTGATACTGGAGATTCTGGGCAATTCCAGCATTCTAATAAGATAGCCTTTTCAATTCTAGAACTTAAAAAATATCTTGTTGACATTTAAATTTAAATCATGGGCTTTCACCAAAACTGGGAAGAGGAGCTTTCTAAATTGAGGGCTTTATGCTCTAGGTTGTTCTCTTAATGGAATATTTCTGGTACGTGGAGGGGCACACATGGTGTGTGTGTGTGTGTGTGTGTGTGTGTGTGTGTGTGTGTGTGTGTGTGTTGAAGCATGAGGCTCTGCCTTATTTATTCTTGGTAAAACATGTCAGTGCTTTCTCTTCTTTGAGTTTTGGATGTAGACTCTGACCTTGAAGCAGCTGCCGAAAGACTAGAAGAAATCACATTTTCCAGCAGCTGTCTGGGCCATAGGATTGGTCAACAGTATCATCTAACTCAGGCCTGTAGCTTTAGAATTCAGAATCGGTTTGGTTGTGCTTATGCACGTACTGTATGCTTGATTCTATTCATTCATGCTTACAGATATTTGAGAAACCTTGGGAGGGTCTAGAAGTTCATGGCAGGATTTCCAAGCAAATGTAGAGAGGACCTCTTGACCTTCACCTGAAAAGATTTCAAATTTCGAATGGATTTTCCTTTCATTTTGCACTTGAGAGGCTGGAAAACTAAAGTGATCATCTTGAGTCAAAAGTTAGGACAGAGGCATCTATGGATGTTGCTCAGTCGGTAGAGTATGTGCCGAGTGTGATAAAGCCTTGAGTTTGATCCCCAGCACTGCACAAACCGGGTGTGGTGATACACTTTGGAGGCCAGCCTGGGATGCAGGAGACCCTGTCTCAGGAAGTTAGCTGGATCTTACAGGGGTGACGTTGTGTTTATCATAACATTTGTGTGCGTGTGTTCATTTCACACTGATTACAGCCCAGTTCTTTGTGCAAGGACACAGAGGCATAGTGAATATAAGGAGCTCAACCAAGGCCATGAGCATCATGTGGCTCTCATTCTGTTCTGTGTGGCTGTAGATCATACCCCCCTGTTCCAAGTCTTTCACACACCGTCTTCAGAGTGTTTACTTTTCTTGTTCCTATGAGCTTTCTAGAGCCATTTATGTATCTTTAGGCAGAGTGAGGGCAGTGTGTAAAATGTTCTCGGCCCTCCCTGGAATGTATGCCAATCTCTGGGAGGCGATTTAAAACCAGTGCAGGACTGACTGGCACATACTCATTTATGTAACTTGCTTCTCCTGGAATTTATTGAGATGTCCTTGTGTTCAACTTCTGAAATGGGGTCACTCACAGGTCCCTGGGGACCTCTCCACCCTTCCTCCTCCAGTCATATTTTCTCAGGCCCTGGCCAGAGCCAGACTTGAGGTTAGTTCAGTGCCTGTTCTGTGTCAAGGCTAGGATTGAGTTTGGTCTTTTCCTTGGTGTCATAAATTGGTGAACACTTGGGTGCTGTTGCCCTTTTCTTAGCCCGTTTTGGTTTTCCCCACTGTGCTCCTTATCTTATCTCTTCGGTTGCTGAGTGCTGAATGCTTTGCAGATGGCATTTGCTAGACCTGTGGCCATTTTGTCTGGAAGGGCTCTGACGGCAGTTTAAGAGATCTGGAGACAAAGTCCTAGAAGACGTGGTGGCCTCGCATGAGCTGTTGCATAGCAACAGAAGTAAGGCTGGTAGACGCTCTGCTCATCTCTCACCCTATGCTCCACAGCTTGGTTCAGGTCTTTGTCAGGAGATCTCTCATGCACCCTGCTGAGTCCTCTTTGTCAAAGCTCTTCAGTGGTGTGGTGTTGAATCCTCAGCTCTGCTGTCAGTGTGAGCTGATGAAGAATGGCTGAGGAGGGAGCAGAAGGCTTGAGTCTTCTGTTCACAGTGAAAGTGGCAAGAGTGGTGGATAGGAGTGGTTGGCCATGTAGAGTGTGTATTTACTTTTTTATCTTCTGCAAGCAATGCACTCAGATAGTTCAGGAGAAGTTGGTGTTAACCCTTTCCCTAATAACCGTGGAAACACTGGTACATTTCCCATGGATAAACCACATACCGAATGCTAGTGGTATACATGTACACCTACTTGGGGCTTTGCTGCTGAATCTCCTCGGAGAACCTTCTGTGGCCCAATGAAGTCAATACCAGTTCACCTAGGCTCCTAGTATGGAGTTGCCTGGCCAGATACTGGTCTCTGGAAAGGGTTCATTTCATTTGCTCTGTGGGTCTAGAGATATTCTCCTCTGCTGAGTTGGTCCCTTGGAGAACTTAAAAGTATTTTATTTCCAAACTGAGGTAAACAGTTTTAAACCCATATTGTCTCCATTAGCTTAAACTACAGGCTCAAAAGAATCTTCTCACAGCTCATGTCCCAGTGATCTTTGTTTCTATTGGGGAGTTGGGAAGTGTTCTCTATGGACAAGAGGTTGTGTAGGAGTTACGATGCAGCCCCTGTTCTCAGGGGAGTTATCTAGTATTTGCAGAGATAATAAGATATGAATCACGGGGAAGTGAGTCTGGAGGTTCCCTGGACTTGGGTATGTATGGGAGTGCTGTAGTATGCCTATTATCCACATAGCAAGCCATAGTTAGTTTAGAATCTCAGCATGCAACGTCTTCATGGTATGCATGCATGTGTTGTATACATGATAGTACAAAGGCTCACAGTTCTGAAGATAATTTTCATGTAACTATGAACTTGGGCCAAGTAGCAGTTGGCCTCAAAACTTTGTATCATGACTTTGTTGAATGGGGGTTAAATATATGGATCTTGGGTTCAAGAATGGGTGGTTTTTTTTTTTTTTTTTTTTTTTTTTGTGTGTGTGTGTGTGTGTGTGTGTGTGTGTGTGTGTGTGTGTGTTTAAAGGTCCTATTGGGAGGTAGCAGTGCACACTTTTAATCCCAGCACTCAGGAGGCAGTAGCAGGTGAATATCTGAGTTCAAGGCCAGCTGGGTCTACAGAGTGAGTTCCAGCATAGCCAAGACTACACAGAGAAACCCTATTTCAAGAAGGAAAAAGAAAAATGTCATTCTGAATGATTCTCAGGAAGGTTGCTTATGAGCTACATTTTGAGAAGCTTGAGTTAGAATCAGGAAAAATGTGTGTGGCTACTTTCCTTTATGATGTTCTCCTATCTGTTGGCCTCTTCCCCAAAGTGATCTGCTTGGACTCAGCTTTAGTAGGAAGGTCCCTAATCTAGGCATTTAGACGCTAAAGCCAGTATATAGACAGCTGAAGATGGCTGTATGAGAGAGAGATCAACAGGTACATAAATGGCAAACTGTTGTTTGGCCTGAGTATAATGGTGTTCCTCATTTATTCCTCATCAGTTCCTGGGAAGTTTACCCCTGTGTTTATTTAATAATAATAATAATAATAATAATAATAATAATAATAATAATAATAATACCAGGAGGCTGCATGAATCACAGTGGTGTTTAGATGTCTTTATGCATGTTCATAAAGATTGGCGCCTGGCACTTTACCCCAGGACAGATGTTGGTCTTTCTGTCTGACAACCCATGGGTAGCTGATTGGAAGGCCCCTGCAGCAAGCCCTGTGGATGACTGTGATTTGGTGATGGAACAAAACCCATCCTGGAGGTCTGAAAGCTCAGGACCCACCAGTATTTGCTTCTGGTATGAACAGCACATCTTTGCCGCTGTCTTAACCAATGAGAGGTGACCACTGAGTTTCTGGGATGGCCTTTCCTCCAGTGTGTCCCAAATATCACTGTGGACATTGACTTTTGACTCTGGCTCAGCAGGCTGAGCCTGGAACCCGAGGCTCTAAGTCTCCCATTAGTTCCCAGGTGCAGCGTTGGGCAGGCAGGCCCAGATGGCCAGCGTGGCTCTGCCCCTTGAAGATGTGCTGCTTTGGGTGACTTTTAGGCTGAGGCTATTTTCTTCTTTGTGCGACAGGACAATGTAACTGAATTGGATGGTCCATAAAAAGCACACAGCTCGATAAACGTTACTACTCCTTCAACGAGACAGAAATTGGGTCATCATCAAAATGTGTTGCAGCAATCTGTCCTGAACAGATCAATAGAAGAACCTACCGGCTGCACTTTCCAAACCACGAGAGGAAAGATTTCAATATGAGATGAAGCTTGACATTAGTGTGCTCCCTCTTCACATGTTTATTCATTCCATTAGAGCCTCACAACAAATATTTACATATACACATGAACTTTGTTGCCTGATGTCATCCAGACATGCTGATTTGGTTGGAGAGGAGATGCTTGTGAGGAATGAGTTTGGGGTTAAGTTTTCTAACTTGACATGTAGAAATTACTCATTTTTTTTTTTTTTTTTTGTAAATTCTTTACTAGATTTTGATTTAGTTTGTGTGTGTTTGCATGTGTGCACATGCATGCCTGTGTGAGTGTGAGGAAGTAGGTAGAGGGTGTGTGTGTGTGTGTGTGGAGGCCAGAGGACAACTTGCAAGGGTCAGTTCTCTCCTTCCACCATGTGGGTTGTGGGTATCCCCTTTGCTGTTCACTGAGATGAACACAGTATGTGCTCAGTAACTATGTGCTGCACCAGATAAATTTATCCTGCAAGATGAATTCTGACCCAGTAGGTTTGAGGTGGGGCCTGAGATTGTGCTAGTCTAGCAAGTTCCGGGTATAAAACCCTGCCTTTTGTAACCTGCACACTGAGTGTTTCTAGATGAGATAAGCTATTCTATGACTGCCAGAAACCCTTATGTTTCTTCCTCTGTGTCAGTTTGTCTTTGTGGTGATGTGTGTGGTGTGCATGCACATGTGTCATTATGGGTGGAAGCCAGAGGTTGGTATATGGCATCTCCAATCATTTTCCATCATAGTTTTTGAGACATAGTCTCTCATTGAACCTGGAGCTCACCAGTTCGGCTAGGCTGGCTACCTAGTGAGCTCCTCAGACCTGAGGTTACATATGCACTGCCTTGCCTGATTTTTATGTGGGTTCTGGGTTCAGCATTCAGCTTTTCATACATGCATGGCAAGCACTTCACCCACTGAGCCATCTCCTAAGCCCCCCAAATTAGTTTGGGAATATCAGCTTGTCATTGAGACTGACCAGTAGCCTGCTTTTAACTTAGTTCACCCTCCAGTACACATACTTGGAAGAGTGTCTGCCTTCCAAGCAGCAGCAGGGAAACTGTTGGAAGTGTAGATTGGGGGGCCCAGCCTGCCCTCTGGGATTCCTGTGCTTGAGAACCACTTCTCTGCTGAAAACTTGTTGGCAGGTGTTGAGGAAGTTCACTATGTTGCTGGTGCGTATCAGAGGGTTTTCATGTTTGGATTGTGGGTCATGCCAGCATCTTGAAGCCAGGTGCAAGTTGGAAAAAAATAAGACATTCAGAAACTTGCATGGATTTTAGTGAAGGTCCATGAGTGAGTGGGAGGTAGGATTAGACGTGACGCTGGTGTGGATGAAGTCATCTGACTGGCATGCTGCCCACCGCCCCACAAGGAGAGTCACATGGCCGCCATTGGAATCAGCTGGGGCATGTTAAAAACTATAGCAGCTTAGGCCTGCCCTCTCCAGTCTGATGTAATAAACCTGCAGCCTGGGCATCAGGACTTTTAAACGCTCCCCAGGAGGTTCTAGCGCTGGGCTGAGATTGAGAGTTACTCGCTTCCTTGAATTGTCTCTGGACTCTTTTTCCCTGTGTGTGTTGCTTGTTTAGGCTCCCATATGGTCACTCTTCTTTTGGTACGTGGCAACAGCTCTGTCAGTTTCTACAACTGGAAAGAGCTTGTGGCTACTGCCTCACTTATCATAGCTATCATTTAGTTATTACAAATGCACTTTTGGAGTTTTGCTCTTTGAGATGAAAAACAAAGACATGGCCGTCCTTTAATGTTGTCCATCGGTGTCATGTTGTTCATTTTTTAAAAAGTGTTTTTATGTGTATAGGTGTTTTCATATATACATATCTGTATATCCATCCATCCATCCATCCATCCATCTATCCATCCATATGAATGCAATGTGTACCACATTCGTGCAGTGCACACAGAGGCCTGAAGAGGGCGTTAGACCTCCTTTAGCTGGAGAAATGGATGGGTGTAAGGAACCACATGGGTGCTGAGAATTAAGCCAGGTCTCTTGCACCTAAAGTAATGCTCAAACTGCTCAGCCATCTCTGCAGACCATATTTGTGTGTGTGTGTGTGTGTGTGTGTGTGTGTGTGTGTGTGTGTGTGTGTGTGTGTGTGTCCATCTATCCATGTGGGGTTATGCAAATGGAGGCATTAGAGCTCCCGGAGCTGCCATTATAGGTAATGAGCTGCAAACTCAAGTTCTTTGAAAGATCAGTACATGTTCTTAACTGCTGAGCCATTTTTTCTAGCCCCAGTTTGGGTATTTTTTAAAAGGAGAACTAATGAGAAAGACCAATTCATGCATACTCATCTTTGACATTTACTTCTGATGCATATTTGTGGCTTTGCCTCCCTGCAGTGGGATCCTGCCAGTCGCCACAATACATCTCTTTTGTCTTTCATCTGTCTCGTGCACCATCTCAGCCGCGCGGTGGTGTAGCAGATCACAGCTGGATTATCTATTGACTGTAGCATGGCACAGTCCCAGTGATGTCCTAGCACTTAGTCTGGAACCAGCTTGCCAAGAGATGCCCTGCTCAAGAAAGATTAGCGTCATTCATGTATATTAGCCAGCTTTTTATTACTATAACAAAATGTCCTAGGCAGGCTCACATTATTTTTTAAGAAGGTGGGGACGGGGTGCTTACTTAGTACGTGGTTTGGGATGCTCAAAGTCTCAGATTAGGTGGTGTCATAGTTTGCTTCCTCATTGCTGGCATCAAATACTCTGACTAAAAGCAGCTTAAGAAAAGAGAGGGTTAACTAAAGCATACACTTTCAGGTACCTAAGAAAGCGAATAGGAACACCAACGGGGGCATGGACAAGAACTGTGGAGAGAAGTTGCTCAGCTGCCTTTCTTACATAATTCAAGACTCGGGCATAGGGACAGTGCTCTGGGCCCTCCCACATCAATTAGCAGCCAAGAGAATGTTCTTAGACATGCCCATAAGGCGATCTGAGTGAGGCAGTCTCCTACCTTGAAATGCCCTCAGGTAACTGTGTCAGGTTGTTAGCTGAAGCTTACCAGGCAAGGTGTCTTCCTTGGTTCATCTTTGTCAGAATCTCAACAATATGAAAGCTTGTGCCATGAGAGGGTAGGTCTTCAAGCAAGAAGCTAGAGAACGACTTGTCAGGCCCAGGCTTCTGTAATAACCCACCCCTTTGACACTCACTTCAGGAGAGCAGTATTCCCTTCCAGGAAAGAGGCTATTCCCAGTCACCCAGTATCCTCTCACCATGCACCCACATGCATTCCAGCAGCTCCCACGTTGCCTCATGAGGGAATAAACTTCTAACACACAAACCTTTGAGGAATGTCCAGTTCATATCCAAATGGTCTATCTCTATAAAGTATCTAAAGTACTATACAGACAACCTGGTTTGGTTAGGACAAACCCATCTTGTGGATAAGACACCAGGGTCTTGAGGGAAGAAATGATTGACTTGCCCAGTCACTTAGCTGATTCTTTTGGTCCAAAGCCTTGGTTGGATTGTTTACCTTGGTAGTTTGGGTTCATCCCAGAGGCTAGATGACAGAAAAGAGGATGAAAGAATAATTTTAAGAATGGGTAGTTTATTAAATTCCAAACTGATGGTTGCCTGGCTCCTCTATTTCAGAGAAATTTTCTGTTAATGGCTGTAGTTCAGGCAAGCAGGTAGGTACGGTTTCCTACACACAGTGCTTAAAGAGGTAGGTCCCCAAAGGACTTTCCCACCTTGTCATGCCCAACACTTGCCTCCTCCTTGACTGTCTGGAGAGTGCCGGTTGTACCTCGGTTCTTGCCATTCTGGCCTATCTACTGTTCTTTCACTCAAAGCTGAAGACTGCTGTGGTGACATCCGTTCGCTGTACTTATGCCCCCACTGGCCCTGCTCTGTTAGTTAGCTTTAATTCTTACTGTGCAGCTACGAAGGGTTATTCTCACTGACTTGTAGTAGAGGTAACACAGCTTACCAAAGCCCCAGAGCACAGGTTGTAGCTTAGCTGGGAAGATGAATAAATTATTTCCCAACTGTTTAGTGGAAAGGTGAATTGCAGGGCATGCATTTGTTAAATAAGCACATCTTGTCCCCGAGAGGTTGTTCAGAGGGCCCCTTTAGAGCATGCCTCCTCCTGAATTTTGGCTTTGGAGTTTGAGGTACATGTCTGCATCCGTGGGTTTCAGTGTGTGCTTTCTGAGAGGCGGGGAGTGGTTAGTTCTGCCTGTAAGTTAGAATGTTAAATCTTCGCCATTGACTCCTTTCAGTGTGGGAGGCACATGTCTATGCTACCACAGATGTAGGCCATTTGCGAGTCACTAAACCTCAGACTGTCATTCTGAAAAATGCTCCAACTCCTAAGAACAAACAGAATGCTTGAAAAAATAGATGCTAGAAAAAAAAAATCCCATTTGATTGACCGTGGAAAGAGGGTAAGGCTTTGTGACCTGTGGATTACTATAATAAAGCATCCATGTCTTCCAGAGGAGCATGAAGTGACAGTATGTCTGGAAAGACAATGTTCTTCTTGTTGCTTGTACCTGGTAGGGGACCAGGGTGACAGTGATTGGCCTAAGGAGTACACCAATGGACATCTCCAAAGGCTAACCTTGAGGTGAAAAGCTTAGTTTATGCATGGAAGACTTAGTGATGTCCCCTCCCTGCCCATCCTCTGCCCATATTTAAGTTATGAATGTGTACTTTAGGCAGGCACTGAATGGCCTAAAGCACTGTCGTAGGATGGGACCAGCCTTCATGGAAACCACTCATGTTTTTGCATGGATACGATGTTGAAGGTAGCAAAGAGCTGTTCTGTTAAATGGTCTCTGTGCCAAGATTGGGTGGTGGACGGGATTGGTATCTCCATACACGCGCCCCTGGATTCCAGAAGAGGACAAGTTAAGAGTTACAAGTAGTTGTGCATAACCCAACTTTGATGCTGGATTCTGATCCCCTGTGAGAATAACAGGCACTCTTAACTGCGAACCCTATCTCTCTAGCCCCATTCATGGTGACATTTCTTGCAGCTTCATTACTGAGAGGGCATAGGTTTGTAGTAGGTCAGCAAACAAAAGCTGGGAGGCGGTGTACCTTCCCTGTGGCAGAACAGCACCTGGGTTTGAGCCTTAGTCAGTCAGTTCAGATAGTGGCAGACAGAAGGTGTGATTAGTGTCACCGCCACTACGAAGTGTGTGAGCCCGGGTGATTGCTTGTCTGTCAAATACCTGAGCACTGAAATTAGTGGGACGTCTGTGAGGCTGGAGGGAGGCTGGTCCAGCACGTGAGGGCAGCTTACGCAGGGACCTCTTTATATCTGGAGAGTCTGCCAGGCAAGGAGCCTGGACTGGTGGGGATTTGAAAGCTTCCCTGTGTGCTCCCTGTTAACCAACTGGTCACTGCCTTGGCTCTTTTTATTCAGATAACATTACCCGTGAGTTCCTTCATGACGGACTGTGATACAGAACTGTGAGTTGAAATAAACACTTTCCTCCCTGGGTTGCCCTGGTGTTTTATCACAGTAACAGAAACCCTTAGACGGACCCCACTGGTGAATTATAAGAAGCAAAGAATATTTATTTAAACTTGTGAAGTCT
The DNA here is from genome assembly GCF_903995425.1 of Onychomys torridus. Lineage (NCBI taxonomy): Eukaryota > Metazoa > Chordata > Mammalia > Rodentia > Cricetidae > Onychomys > Onychomys torridus. The sequence goes on along the minus strand of NC_050449.1, from coordinate 61,095,963 downwards.
AGACATTTTTCTGGGCCTTTGTTATTCATTGCTGTGTAAGACACCCCCTTAAAATAAATGACACCCCCAATTAAATTAAAGGCACATGCCTTTAATCCCAGCACTTGGGAGGCAGAGGCAGGCAGATCTCAGAGAGTTTGAGGCCAGCCTGATCTACAAAGTGAATTCCAGGACAGCCAGAACTGTTGCACAGAGAAACCTTACCTTGAAAAACCTAAATAAATAAAATAAAAAATTTTCAAAGTCACAAACCTAGTACATAATCCAGTATGTAACCCGGGGATGATGTCGCTCATAATCAACTGGTTCTTCTCACATCAGTGAACATGGCTGAGCCAATTCCCACAGACATGCCCACAGGGCAGCCTGTTCTAGATCATCCTTCCTGGAGACTCACTTCCTGGGTGATTCTAGGTGGTGTCAAGTTGACCAGGAAAGCTAAAGATCACCAGGAGCTTTCTTCACACCTTCAAGGAATTGCTTGTTGCTATGGCAATTGTTTGTCAAGTTATGGGAAAGAAAAATCTACATTTTTCTGTGAAATAAGAAAGATTAGAAAGTACAGAGTGGGAAAAGTAGGTCAACGGGAAAGGAAACATTTCCTCCCAGGACAGGCCACATCTTTTAACCTTTCATTTGCATGGCGTCTCTTCCCCCACTCTCTCTGTGTGTGATAGTGTTCTTTCCAGAGTTTTCTGGATGGGTTCCAGGCATAGCAGAGCTACAAATCTTTCACAAATTTGCATAGGCTTTTTATGCTCAACCCAGTCAATAAGGATCCATTGTTGCCTGTCCTTGGACAGTGGCCCGAGCTGTACATCTTTCCCTATGCACTGGGCAGTTTCATCACCCCAGCCCCCTCATGGGAACCTCACCTGGCTGGATTGCAGACAAAGCAGTGTTTTGGTGGAATACGCAGTAAATACTTGTAAACTGGGCACCCAGGATACCCACCCACATGAAGGCTTGTGTAGCCCAGACTGGTTCTGTTAATGCTGTAAATATGACTTGGAAAACAACCTGGGGGAGCCATGTCCAACCAACCCAGGGCTTTGAACTTCACCTCCTTCCTGGACTCCGTTGGATTTATGAAGCAGTACAACCAGATGAGCAGGATATTCAGTAGAATTGAACATTCTGGAAAAGTGAAAACTTGATGAGGTAGGAATAACTTTTTTGCTGCTTGAGGGGAGACCAAGTCACTGACTGTGAGGTGGTGTGGCAGGCTTGCCTCACAGACCCTGTGGATGGTGGGAGTACCGACGTCATCCTTTTCTACTGTAGGAGGAGCTCTTTGTGGGTCTGGTGGTGACAGGAGGAATATGCGACACACCATGTGGCTTTATGAGAATCGGTTCTTGTTGAGGGTTTGCGTAAGAAGCCTCCGGACAGGTGCAGGAGGGCATGGCTGCTTTGCTGGCTCTGGATTCCTGAGATGAACAGAAGAATGTGCCTGGCGATCTTGGTGGTGGTGGTGGTGGGATGGTTTGCAGCTGTTGCGTTCAATCTGCTCTTTTGCCACATTAATTTTGGGGCTTCATTTCTTGTCCCATGGTTGTGAACTGCCAAAGGATTTGTGAGAGGAGGTGGTGTCTGGGATGGCTGCTCATGAGACAGTTTTCCTAGTTGGAAGTTTGCTCTTGTGCCCAAGCTTGGCTAGAGTCTCTAGACCAGGAGACCAGCTCCAGCAGTGTTTCCAGCCACCCCCACCCAGGCTCCCAGGGAAAGAGAATTCCTCAGAGTGGTGTGATATGTGGAGCATGTAAAGAGGCAATGTGCTGGTTGCCAGGCCCCTGGTTTGCAATGTTGTTAGTTTACCAGCCTCTGCAGGCAGCCTATTTAGAATGGATTGGAACCTTGGGAAAGGACAGAGCTGATGAAGGAAGAGAGACCATGAAGAAATAACACTGGAAGGCAGGGATTACAGGTAGTCGGTTCAAGGTCCTCTATAGATTTATTCAGATTTACAAGGCATTGATTTATTCTAGATTACCCGGGGTAGTAGTGTTGTGAATCCTGTCCCCTACTCTCTTCATCTTTCTATATTGTCTAAAAATATGTCCAGATGTGGTTAATACAGACCCTAAATGGGATGTCAAAAATCTTAACAGGTGAACTGCCCTCTATACACAGAGAAGGATTGGACATGGAGTGACCAAGATAATGTCCTCTGACTGCATTAACGTCTGTGCGTATACACACATGCATACATTACACACACATGCACACAAATACACACACATACTTTCTCTTATCATTCACATTGGAAATGGTATTTATCTAGGGCCTGGAGATGGAGCTCAGCTGGTAGAGTGCTTGCCTAGTATGCATGAGGCCTTATGTTCAATCCCCAGCATCGAATGTCAGTGTGATGGGATGCACACTTGGTATCTTATCACCCAAGAAAAGGAGGTGGGAGAACCAGAAGTTCAAAGCCATCATGGGTTACGTAACTAGTTCCAGGCCAGCCTGAGCCATGTAAGACCCCATCTGAAAGAAAGAGAAAAGAGAAGGAGGAAGGGAGATGTAGAGAGGTAGGGTCTCATCATGACTCCTTAGTCATTTCTCCAATGCCACGTTCTGCTTGTGTCCCCCACTTAGCTCTCATAGGAATGTGTTCTGCACATTCTTTCACCCACTAAGCTATGAAAAAACTGAAACTACATTTAGGAAAGGGGATAAAATCCACCTTGGAAGTGGAGCCTGCTATACTGTGGATGCCTTGGGCAGTTTTCTCATTGCAACCTCCCATCCCCTGCTGTTACTCTAGGATGATTCTGTGCAAATGTCGGAAAACCGTAGGTCTTTGGTTGTAGATCACACCAAGTTATTCTGCCTTTTCACTGGAAGGACTTCAGCAATCTGCATATGGGAACGTAACCTGAGAACTGTCTGCTTCTCAGCCAGCTCTTACTGCCAGGCTGGTTGTGAAATGTGGCAAGACCATAGCCAGAAGTGTGACATTGAAACACACTGCACTGAAAATTACTTTCCGTCTTCTGCGTTGCTATTCCAAAGGAGAGGGAATGACTGGCAGGGATCAGGGGGTTCTAAGCCATAGTCTGAATTTGCCTAAACAGGATTTATGGTTTTTCTGCTAATTGCAAGATATTACTCAAGTGTTCATTTGCATTTAGGGTACAGAATTCCAGATTGGGACTGCACTCAACCCAAGGATGATTGAAAGATGGCAGCTAGTGCTGAGGTTGTTCTTTAGGTCAGAACTCAGAGAGGACCAGAAGACCACAGTCCTGGACGTCTGCCCTCTGAGGATTAGGACTCCAGCTCAGGCAGGATTTAGATGATAGAAAGACTAAGAGAAAAAAAGAACATGTCAGGCCACATTAGACACACCGCTGTGGAGCTGGGAACAGATGGGGGATGTCTGGGAACAACATACAAATCTTGGAACAGGAACTTCACATAGATTCTGAGAGAATAGGAAAAGCTCCTATCAGAAAGTATATGTGTATATATAACAAGAGGTTTGATTCAGTGGTTAGGAGTACTTGCTGTGCAAGCATGAGGACCTAAGTTCAAATCCCCAGCACCTATGCAAAAAGCTGGGTGTGGCTGCACATCCGTGTAACCCAGCATCGGTGAGGGGACCAAACAGACTCTGAGCTAGCCAGCCTAGCTGAAATCGCCAGTTTCCAGTTAAGTGATAGATTCTGTGTGAAAGCAGCAAGGAAGAGAGGAAGATACTCAATGAACTCCTCTGGTCTCTGCATGTGCATGCATGGGGGCACACACACCCCTACATATTCATTTACACATACACACTTCACAACACACACACACACACACACACACACACACACACACACACACACACACCACACACTGGAATAGGCATCCCAAACTGACTTAATCAGTAAGAAATGCATTGGTCCAATAACTGAAAAAGGCCAGTTTCTCAAGTTGTAGACATACACCTTAGTCAGTGTTCTATTACTGTGAAGAGACACCATGACCACGACAACTCTTATAAAAGAAAGCATTTAACTGGAGCTGCCTTACAGTTTCAAAGGCTTAATCCATTGTCATCACGGTGGGGAACAAGACAACACACAGGCAGACATGATGCTGGAGAGTAGCTGAGAGTTCTACATCCGGATCCACAGGCAGCAGGGAGAGAGAGACACTGGGACTGGCTTGGGCTTTTTAAAACCCCAAAGCCCACCTCCAGTGGCACACTTCCTCCGACAAGGCCACACCTACTCCTCCAGGAAGGTCAAACTTCCTAATGCCTTGAGTACTGCCACTCCCTGATGACTAGACATTCAAGTATACTTGTTGAGTAATGGACCTATGGGGACCATTCTTACTCAGACCTCCACAACCTGATTCTCTTCCCCAGGCTTTTGTATTAGTTACTTGTGACAGTACCTTACAACTTAAGGAAAGAAGAGATTGTTTTGGTCAAGGGTATAGACCATCATGGCAGTCAAGTCATGGTGACAGGAATGTGAGCAGCTTGTCACACTGCATCTTCAGCCAGGAAGCAGAGAGCCATGAATACTGCCAGTGCCCAGCCTACTTTCTCTTTTTATTCAGATCAGGAACCTGGCCCAGGGAACTGTGTGACCCTTGCTTGGGGTGGGTCCTCCACCTCCATTAACCTACTGTAGAAACATCCTCCCAGATATGTGCAGAGGGTTGTTTCCATGGTGGTGTTAAATCTTGTTACATTGGCAGTCGGGATTAGGCAGCGCTCTTCCCTTATGTCCATAGAAAGGTGCTTCGTAGTAGTCGGAGCTCCACACTGCTGGCTCACATCCACAATCATCTAGTAAAAGACTTGAGCTTTGTTCTGGAAGGCGCCCCATAGTGGCCACAGGGATGACACATGCTTAGAACCGTGTCGAAGAAGTTCTAATCTGTTCATCTTGCTAGTGGCCACAAGGGGAAGGGCTGGTGGCAGCCATGAGCCACCTCTGTATCTCCCTCTTCCAGTTTCGTTTCTGTTGACAAAATACCCTTAACACCTAGCCACTTGTTGGAGAAAGGATTTATTTTAGCTCGGGATTCTGGGTTACAATCCATCGCTTTTAACTGTGGCGGGAGCATGAGACAACTGGTCATATCATATCCACAGTCAAGAGCAGGAAGCAAGGAATGTGTGAGCATGCTTGCTTGCTTGCGCTCCTCTGGGCTCCACTACTCTTAGTTCAGGACCATCTGCCTATGGAATGGCGATGTCCACAGTGAGCTGAGTCTTCCCAGTTGACCACAAATAAGCCTATAGGCCAGCCCAATGTAGACAGTCCCTCATTGAGAATTTCTTCCCAGTAATTCTAGGCTGTGCTGATAAGCTCATTAAAATACTTACTTTGGAACCAATATCATATACTGTCTTGAAGCTGACATATAGATTTATGGCTTTCCCAAAGAAAAATCTAGAACAACAGAAAGCAATGGCAGAGAGAGGGTAGCATATCAATGAAAAATGTCCACTCAATGGCCAAACTGTAAGTGAGTTGTAATCCTAGGATAAATGACCCTTGTTAAGTGGAGAGGTCGTTCTACAGGCAGCCAGTTCAGCCTGTTACAGTGTTGTTTAGGGCCGTGAATGGCAAATCGCCATGATCGTGTCTACGTACACCCGGAAGAGCTCTTTGATAACCAGTTTTTCTCTTTTGTCATTACCTTTTTCACAGTCTTGTTGGAGCTGTGCAAGCTTAGTCAGAGCGGGATTTCTCTCCTCAGACCTATAGAGAATCCTTCACTGATTCACATTAACAATAAATTGATGGTTTATTAGAAAAGTAATTAAAAAAACTAGACAATAAGTGTCTAATTGCTTAAGTTTCCTAAAAGCCCTTCATCCATGCATCCAGTCACCTTCCTACCATTAACTCTCATGACTGTCTGATGACTCAGGAGCTATGCTGGCCACTGCAGATGAGACCACCTTTGCCATGGGACCCCTAAGCTTGAGTGCCCAATCTGGCTGGGGGCTCTGACAGTGTTTCAGTAGTGTTTGTTTGTTTGTTTGTTTGTTTGTTTGTTTGTTTGAGACAGGGTTACATGTAGCCCAGGCTTGTAGCAATCAGTGACCCTGAACTTGTAATTCTACTGCTTTTCTTCCTGGTGCTGGGATTACATGTGTGCACTATCAGACCTGGTTTTACATCATGGGGGACTGGTGTCCTGACGCTAGGCAGACACTGTACCAACTGAACTACATCCCCAAGGCCCTAAAATTATGACTTTATGTGGTATATGCGGTATGTTATGTGTTACATGCTGTGGAAGTTCAGAGAAGAGGCATTTGTCTGACTAGAGATGCTGGCGAGTGGCAATTCCTAGTTTAGGTGGCATTTACAATGGGTTGAAAAGATGGGGAAGGACACTAGGCAGACGTTTAAAGCAGAGATTGGATGATGATGAATCAAGAATACTACAAGTCAATTCTAGGAAGGCCTAGTGTTATTCTGAGCTGAGGCTACAGTTATTTGAAAACTGGGAGGTGCGATTTAAACTCAAATTCTTGAACCATCCACCTGTGCTTCTGATCAGTATTTTGGGAATATGGTGTGTGAATTATGTTTTGGTCTCAGCTCCATAGCTCATGCTGATGATGATCTCATATGAGGTCTTTGGGGCCAGATTCAGGTATGGAACTGGGAGGGTTGAGGGAAGAGGCTGCAAATGTATAATGCACAGAGGAACTGCAGGAACTGGAGAAAATAGCCAGAGAGGCTAGGAAGGATGGAGGAGAGGTCTGTGTGGCCAATAAGACCTTACACGAAGCAAACACATGAGCTCAGAGCATATAATCTCTAATAGAAGTAATATCATCGGGATATTTTTACTGTTGAACTAAAATAGCTTGTAAGAAAAAAAATGACTCTGAACATAATGACTTGGCTCATCTCATATAGCCAAGAATTCAGGTTCAAGCCTCAAGTGTAGCTCCTCGGCAGTCTGCCTTCCAGTGGGAAATGATTTACCCCGATTATCTTAGCTCAGGGAGTTTGGAATTCTCTCGAGGAAGCTTGGAAGCTACTCTACAAATTGCTTGACTTGATATTTTGAAAATATGATAGATTCAGACATGCATAAGTGTGACATCCTGGATCTGCACGGGGGAGCAATGGAGGGGATGCTGAGCATTTTTGCAATTAAGGAATGGGAGGGGTGAGCTTAAATTGTACCTTTGCATAGATTGTAGCCAGACTTTTTTAGTTTCCTACTTCAGGAAGTGTAACCATGGGGATCTTTAACTGTTCTTGATTACTCTGAAATTTTCTTAGGAATGAGCTGGGTTCTCTAGCTCGGGGACAGTATGCAATAGACAGCATCATGTATTTTCTTTTCAGAGATAACTTGTATTTACTTGACAGTGAAAGGAAGAAAGAACTAGATTTTAGACTGATTCATTATATCATTGTTGGAATTACTCAGTCTCCATTATAACTCAATGGAAGTGACTAAAGAAGTCTGTCTCTGTCTCTCTCCCCTCCCTCCCTCCCTCCCTCCCTCCCTCCCTCTTTCCCTCTTTCCCTCCCTCTCTCCCTCCCTCCCTCCCCCTCCCTCCCCCTCCCTCCCCCTTCCTCCCCCTCCCTCCCCCTCCTCCTCCTCCTCCTCCTCCTCCTCCTCCTCCCTCCTCCTGTATTCCAGGCTTGAACTGCTGATCCTACTTTCTCTACCTCCCAAGTGCCTGTGGTTACAGGCCTGCACCACTACATCTGATTTTCTAAGATATTGGTGGTGGAGCCCACGGCTTAGCTTAGTGCATGTTAGGCTAGTGCTCTACTAACTGAGCTCATTCCCAGTCCCACATGTTTCTGTATAACTTTGAAATAAAGATTTTATTTTAAATTATATAATATAAATATTCACACACATATATGTATGTTATATGCATGTGAGGGCAGGTGCTTCCAGAGGTCAGCTACCCTGGGGTCGGGGCTAGAGTTACAGGTGATTGTGAGCTGCCCAGTGTGGGTACTGGGTATTGAACCAGCGTCCTCTGCCAGCTCTCCACTCCCTTCAGTGTAGTTTATAACTGTTTTGTGTCTTTGATACTTCTGCTAGGATTTCATTAGCTTAACATGAAGGTACATGGTCACCAGGCAATGGGGGATGGACTCATTTCATCCTGGACATTATTTGTTATTTTAGGTAGCACAGTGTAGGTTGTTAGAAAATTCTAAAATATGCACGTTTTAAAAAGATGCATTTGGTTTTTATGTATATTGTGTGCATGCATGAGTTTATGTGCACTTTGTGCATGCAGGTACCCACAGAGGCTGGAGGGGTTCAGATCCCTGGAAATGGACTTACAGGTGACTGTGAGCTACTCTGGGCACGCTGCTGGGAACTGAACCTGGGTCCTCTGCAAGAGCAGTAAATGCTCTTAGCTATTGACCCGTCTTTCCAATCCCCAAATCTACACTACTGGGACAGTTGTCACAGTGGCTCTCCATCTTGATACTGGTGACATTTCCAGCTAGATAATTCTTTGTTGTGGTAGCACCTCAACTCTATGTCCTAGATGCAGCTCTGACAGTAAACAAATGTCACCAGGCGTTGCCAAATGTCCCTTGGGGAATGTAGTAACTTGTGGTTGAGAACTGCTTACTTAGCAGAGACAAGCGTTTTTATAGCCTGTGGTTTTATGCTGCTTCTGACCTATCATTTGAGGATTACGATCAATAAATTTAACACATAGTTAATTCTCTTTCACAGATTCTGTGCTTGAGGATTTGTCCATTTGTTTGCAACCTCAAGTCACTCCTTGTGGCACACCTGTGGACCTCTGAGGGAGGACTTGTACAGCTGTGACAAATCCATTTGACCCATGGTCAGGTTCAGCAATGATACCATGCTGGCTATTTTTCACTGTCAACTTGATACTACCTAGGAGCACCTGGAAGACCACCTCACTTGAGGAATTGTCTGAGTCATTCTGGCCTGTAGGCATGTCTGTGGGAGACTGACCTGATGTAGTTAGACCCAGCCCATTGTGAGCATACCATTTGGTGGGCTGGCCCTGGTCTGTGTGACTACAGAAATTTAGCTGGCTGCAGCAAGCAAGCACATACGGATCCATGATCTCTTTGCTCTTGACTGTGGGTGTGATGTGACTTGCTACTTGAGATCCTGTCTTGGTTTCCCCTCAGTGATGGACTGTCACCTGGAACTGTCAATCAAATGCTTCCCCACTTATTGCTTTTTTTTTTTAATGTGTATGGATATGTTGCGCGTGCGTGCGTGCGTGCGTGCGTGCGTGTGTGTGTGTGTGTGTGTGTGTGTGTGTGTGTTTCTGCCTTGCTGGTACTCTGAGAGGCCAAGCAAGGGTGTTGGATCCCCTGTGCCTAGAGTGAGCTGCCTTGTGGGACAAACTTGGGTCCTCTGAGAGAGCTTTCCAGCCCCATGTAACAGATATGTTTTAACCTGATTTTTGTTTTTTGCTACAGCTATAAAATATGAGCATATGCCCCTTCTTTGTGAACCCCCCCCCCCCCCCCCCCCCCGCCACTTGGCATCGGGTGGTAAGAACTCACTGTTTGAGTAGAAAACTAGTGAGTGGATGGGTGCAGTGAGTAGACACGATCCTGGGGCATGCCTGATTCTAAGTTAGTACAACAGCTGTCGTGGATTGATCAAACTGGGAGGTGCTCTTTAATATCCAGGTGGCCCTCTAGTCCTTGTCCCTGTCCCCATTGCCCAAGAGAAGAGGTCATGGGCTGCTCTCTTGTATGTGTCTGACAACCCAGGGACTGGTGGAAACTCAGTGGGAATTCCCGCTTGTGAGATGTCCCCGGTCTGCAGTGAGGAAGTGAGGTCTTGTACCAGCTGTCGACACTCCATGCAGAATGTTAATTGAGTATTAGGCCCTACATAGAGTTCAGACTTACTGTTTTAATGGAGTAACTTAGAGATAGATAATAACAGTGCCTCTGGGAAAGAGATAAAAATGCTACCAGGTGTGGTCCACGATAAATTCGGAGAGCTGCAGACCTTTGACGCCAGTGAGAGTGTTGTTTCTAGCCTGGTAGGATGAGGAGTTAGAACAGGCTTGGGTTACCTGTTCACCATTTAGAGACAAGCCAGGGGGGAATGGTCTAGAAATGACAAGATTGTGATGAGCCTATTGACAGAGCTAAGGGGGTGTTTGCTGAGCAGCCCTCTCTGCAGACAGCATTGGAAGTCTAGGGCCCACTTGAGAGTGTCTTGGACTTGATAACTTGGTACCTTGATCCCTTGTTTAACTCTCTAGCAGGACCCCAGATGTTCTTTGCATGGGTGTCGATGATACTGAAGGGTTTAGTAGAGGTGTAGATTTGAAAAAAATCTCTTTTCCCTCTCTCTCATGTATGTGTGGTGTGCATTCATTTGATATCTCTCTATATGTCTATATCTATATATATATATGGTGTGTGTGTGTGTGTGTGTGTGTGTGTGTGTGTGTGTGTGTGTGTGTGTGTATGCATGCATGCATGCATGTGAAGGCTCCAGGTTGATGGAAGGAATCTTCATTCATCACTCTGCACTTAATTAGTCAGGGCAGGATTTCTCAATTGAACCCAGAGCTTGCCATTTCAGCTAGTCTCCTAGTCAGCTTGCTCTGGGGATCCTCTTTGTAGGAATTACAAGAGGGCTTTCAGGCCCTCTAGGCATTTGTACGTGTCCTGGAGGCTGGGACTTTAGCTCTCATGCTTGTGTGAATGCACCTAATCAATGAACCATTTTCCCCATTCTGAAAAGTTTTTCACATTGCATTTGCTAAAAAATCCACTGGTTTCTTGAGTTGGTAAGTTCTGACTAAGAAAAGTCAGACCATTCCCTTAGATCAGGAATGATGTGATCTCATTCCCATGAGATTCTGAGCAGGCTTCCAGTCTGGCTTTTGCTTGTATGTTCATATGAATGCAGATTTCTGTGGTTACCAGAGCATCATATGCCCTGGAGTAGGAGTTTTAGAAGGATGTTAGCCATGTAGCATGAGTGCTGGGAACCAAACTTGGGTCCTCTGCAAGAACAATCAATATATACTCTTAACTAGTGAACCATCTCTTTAGCCCCAGAAATAAACATGCCATTTTATGCTCTTCAATAAAATTTAAAATAATGTTAGTTTGGTGTATAAGTAACTTTATTTAGGTGTCCTTTTTTCTTAACAAAAATAAAAAATCAGAATGAAATATTAAAACCTCCCTCTGTTCTCCTCCCTATCTGTAGTCCATCTTCCCCATTATTTATGAGTGGAACTTAAAAAATTCCAATGATCTATTTGCCTATTTACTTGTCTGTAATCCACTTGACTCTAGGCAGACAGGCATTTCAAGTGTAAACAGTAAAAGCTTTTCTGCCTTCACATTTTATCTGTTTTGTTTTTCTGCCTGTGTCGCTCACAGTGAAGCCAAGCGCTGGACAGAAGCAGAGGTTCTGCTAGTCTTCCTGACGTTAATGGGGTGCTCACTCCTCATGGGGCACCAGTGATTCATCGTTTGCTTGCTCTTTTCTCTCTGAGGAATGTTTGTTGCTTTTAGGAATTAAATATCAAATTATCTATAATGGGGCAAATAGTTCTCATTTTTTTCATTTCTCCTAGGACTTAGCAGTGATGTGGGATATACTCAGAAATATAAGTAGTCTAGTTGAGACTCTCCTGTTGGACTCTGCTCCGGGGAATTTGGTGATTTAGAACCTGCAAAAGCATCCGAGGATATACTAGAGCATGGGTGCTCTGAAGGGTGCTGGGAGTATACTTTGGGCAAGGCTGACTTCTAGGCACCCAATGCATCATCTGATTTTTCTGAAGGAGAGGGTGAATGGAGTAAATGGGTCTGGCCAGTGACCCTGATCCTCGCTAGGTTAGAGTCTTGGGATATGTAAGTCCTTCATGTTCTCTGGGAATAAATGAAGTTACATTCCAATTTGCTAGGCTGAGGTTCAGAAAAATCCAGTGATCAGTTCCAAGGGAAGTTTTATGGTGTATGTGTGTGTTTAAGTGTGCATGTGTGTACTTGTGCATGTGTGAGTGTACACATACATGTGCGCACATGTGTTGTTTGTGTATATGCAGAGGAGGATGTCAGGAGTCCTGTTCTCTGTCTGTCTCTGTCTGTGTCTCTCTGTCTCTGTCTCTCTCTGTTGTATTTCCTTGAAACAAGGTCTCTCACTGAACCTAGGCCCTCGGTCAAGTGAGCAAGCCCTAACATTTCTCCTGTCTCTGACCCCGCTGCACCTCATCAATGGCACTGTGGTTATGAGCACATATGCCACCATGCCTTGTTTCCTGTGTGTGTTCTGGGGTTTTGAACTCAGATCCTCAGGCTTGCACAACAAGTTCTCTTACTTCTGAGCCATCCCACCAACCCTGAAGGGAGTTGGGGTGCTTTGTGAAGGGAGTGAATTTACAGTTAAGAAGAATCAGATATAAAGGAAGAGAACAGCACACAAGATGTGTCATGTGCCATCCCAAGGCTCTGGCACCTTGATGTCATGGGGTAGCCATGCGTATTATCCAAGAGGGACTGGTTTGGTCAGAGCCAAAGGCTTAAATCATAACCTTAATCCCTTGAAAATGTCTTTTTTGCTAAAAGACTCTACTGTCCAGAATTACTTTCATTTGGCCAATTTCAGATTCTGTTCATGCCCAAAGGCTCTGAGTCCTAATGCTGTGACAGCTTTTACAGCCCCCAGTGTCCTGTAGGGACCTCTCAGGCCCACTAGCTGTGGGTACCAGGTCCTGTTCCACCGGGATAGCTTTCTGTAGGGACTCTGATACTTAGCAGGCTGCAGAATAGTTACCTCGGCAGAAGAGACTCCTGCTGAACCTTGGGAAACCGTGTCGTCATTTGCTTACTAATTTCAATCCTCCTTTATAGTAGTATTGATCTTGCTTGTAGAACTGCAGGCATTTTGCATTTCAACTCAACTGCATTTCTCAAGGAAAATGGCCCGGCATGTGGCATTTAGAAACAATTTTCTCACCCAGCTAGCTATTGCAGAACTCTAGAGGATACAAGCGTTCGGTTCGGCCAACTCTAAGCATGTTACATTTATTTTGATAAGTTCTCAGCCTCCTAAGGAGCCACTTGTTCCTTATTTATCGTTCACCACCCCACCCTCCAGTACCTATCACTAAGTTCCGGATGTAGTTCCTGTAGAAAGAGGAAAGGAGTTTATGTAAGGATTATGTCCTTAATTACATCACCAACCTGCGACAGCGTCCCAGCCTAAAAAGCGGGTGTGCCCTCTCTGTCTGTCTCTGTCTCTCTGTCTCCCTCCCCCTCCCCCTCCCTCCCTTCCCTGTCTCTGTCTCTGTCTCTGTCTCTCTCTCAAAGCTCTAGAAAGGTAACCATGGCTCATGATTCTTCCGCCACCGCAACATCCCTCAGCATGGCCACTATGTGCGGTGGCCAGCCACAAGTACCGCCACTTAACCAACAGTTTACTTCTTCACTGCTCACAGGTTCTTAGTTAGAATGGGGCCCTGGGACAAAGGGCAAAAGAAAAGCAGTTTGTTTGTGAATGTGAAGGCTGCTCTTGGTTGTCAGCTTGGCTCACCTGGGAAAGGGACCCTCAAATGAAGAACTGCCTCCATGAGACTGTCCTATGGGCATGCATGTCTTGGGGGCATTTTCTAGATTGCCGATTGATGCAGGGAGGGCCCAAGCCCATGGTAGGCAGTGCCATCCCTAGACAATCTGGCATATTCTGAGGTCTCCCATTCTGCAGAGATCCCATTTAAAGACCTCTGAATGAACATCACCTTTCTGTTTAGAATGGTACCCCTTGAGGGAAGGAGGCATTTGGGGAGGGAGGACTCCATCTGCAACTCTCCTGTCCATCATCATGGAGTTAAGAGCTCCAGAGCACCTTCCCTGGGGATTGCTCTGACTAGGATCACCAGAATTAGAGGCAGGAGAGGTTGCCAAGGGAGCCTTTCTCAAGTCTGTGTGGGCTGTGGTCTGTGTAATGGAGGCCAATGGGTGTGAACAGAGTCTGGAAGAATTGCCAGAGGAAGCTTTGTTTTGCAATGGGACTATCCACCTTGTCCTCTGTGCTCAGCTTACACTCTTCCTACTCTCTGTGGCCATGTTGGAGACCGGCTCTTCTGAGGAGCTCTCTGGAAGATCCCACCCTTCTTGGCTTCACCAGACCCATTACATTTTATTCCTGGCCTCAACTTTACCTGTGCTGCCATGTCCCTCAGTGTTCCAATGGGACATCGTGTCTCCCTCTTGGGCTCCAAGGCAGCACCATTGTCGGACACACACCATGTACCCATTTTGATCACCTGTCTTTGGGGCACTGGAAACCCACTGTGATACCATTGGATTCATGGGGAGGGCTTTTGTTTGTCCTTGGAAGTAAAGATCCTCAGGATCGTGTGAACTGGGCTGAGATTGCCACAGTGTTCTGGTCCCTCAGCTTGCTCACTGCCCTTGAATTTATTTTTCCTCTTGTTCTATAGATGGATTCACAAGGTGACAGTTTCTTTCCACTTCACTGTAGTCTTTATTGCTGCCCCACCTTGGCATTAGGATCCTTGGCCTGGAAACCGATGAACTGTTTTCGGGTCAGAGCTGCGTCATTTCCTGAAGAGCTTTGGCGGAGATAGGACAGGTGTTCAGATAGTGTGGGAACCCTTTGGCCTGGGAAGCCCACCGCCCCCCATATTGGGTATTCATATATTTACGAGGTAAAATGATTACTTTTCTTGGTGGTTCAAGCACTCATTGTTTAGAAGTAAGATTGCCCTACATCCAATTTGTTTCTGTTATCAGAAGCTGCAGGCACTCTGGGGGATGTATTTCTACCTGCGTGGGACTGCCCTACTCCTCAGCCCTGCTTTAGGGGGGTGAGGGTGGGACTGCTGAATTGCATCCAAAAGGCAATCAGATAGCATGGCATTTGGAGGCAGGGAATGAGGAGAGCTCTTGTCAGGAGCAGTGTTTGTTGGGGGAAAAATGCATGATGGGATTTGAAGTTCCCATCAGCCCTTTCTGTGAGCTGAGTGAGTAGAATGGTATCTGAAGCCCAGAGGCTAGGGGGGAAGGTGGATACATACCACCCTGGTTCTTTTCAGCAGGGAATAGCAGTTTGCTTTTCCCTGTGTACAGAGTGTTCCCACTTCCTTCTTTTCCTGTAGAGTAGGAAAAGAAAAAAATCATCATCCTGAAATGAGAGAGTAGACATCGGCTGGGCCTGGTTCAGGGAAGTCGGGGCTTGGCCGCGGCTCTGTGTTACAACTTCATTAGGCACATGTGTTATTTTTTTGAGTGGTAGGAACAGTAAGATTTGCACCTAATCAAGGAAAGGCTTGCCAAACAAACGCTCGGGTGGGGTTTCCTGGGTAGGAGTGTGATATTGTAATAAATGGGAAGCAGAGTTCTGCAGTCCAATCTCTGGTCTGATTGCACACATTACAGCAGGGCCCCTGTTTTCCAGGAATGCAACACACCCCATGTCCAAGGCCCCTCCTCGGAGGGTGTGTCTGCACTTCCTCTGGCCCTCTCCTTAACTGTGGGGACTGTCAGACGAACTGAGGGCCTAATGTGGGGATACCTAAGATGCCTGCCTTAGGGTCTTTGCCTTGGGACCACTTAACAGGTGAGTGGATGTTGCGATGAAGTCCCTTAGGGACCGATGTAGTGTTTGTGAGGTTCTCCAGGCTTCTCCTGACTACAGAACAGAAAGTGAATGTGGGCAGAGCTCTGACGTGCCAGCAACAGTCCTGAACATTTCTAAGCACTGGTGGGCAGGGTGCTTTCCAGGAGGCAGAGGAAACCATGCTCCTGTAGAGAGGGTATCATTTCCCCCACCTTTGCCTGCTGGCTGCCTGCTGCCCTAAGGTTTCAGATGCTCAACCAGCCACTTCTGCCTCCTTGGGGATTCCCTGGGCTCTGCCTTCCCACCTTGGCCCCTCAGGCATGCTTTTCTGATCCTCCTGTTGCTGAAGCCAGCCGCTTTCCTGTCCTTTCTACTCAGTCTTCAGAATTAGACATCAGCTCCGGCCAGAGTTGGTTGTCGCCTGTTGCTCTCTCTGGCTCTGCCCATCCTCACAGCATGCCTCAGCTCAGGGTTACATGTATCTTTCTTGTCTTTCCTTTTTGACATTGACAAGCTCCTCAAGACCAAAGCCAGTTTCTTCTCCGGTTCATGGTACTTGACATATAACTGATATACCTGAGCAGTTAGCAAATATTATCTATTAAGCAAGTTATATGCTTTATTCATTTATTCATTTATTTATTTATTTACTTACTTACTTGTTTGTTTGTTTATATTTAGAGTTTTTTTTTTTTTTTTGCCCTGGAACTTACTTTGTAGAACTTACTCCATGGAACTCAGAGATCCACCTACCTCTGCCTCCTGAGTGCTGGGATTAAAGCTACCTGCCTTCTGCTTTTATTTTCATTTACTTACTTACTTATTTTTTTTATTGTGGGTTTTTTTTTTTTTTTTTTTTTTTTTTTGGACAGGGTTTCTCTGTAGCTTTGGAGTTTGTTCTGAACTTGCTCTGTGGACCAGACTGGCCTTGAACTCATAGAGATCCACCTGCCTCTGTTTCCCGAGTGGTGGGATTAAAGGTGTGTGCCACTACCCCCCAGCTTCTGCTTTTATTTTTTACTAGAACCAATTTATGCCACTTCTCAGATATATTTATATCATATTCCGATGATTTAGGAGCTTAACTTTTTGCCTGTCTCTTTGGCTTGTTTTTACCCATACACCTCTCTGCTTCGTACCCATTTCTCTTCAAAGTGCCAGAAACCTGGTGATACTTGGCACAGGATGATGTTTGGCACCTGTGTTAGCCCCTCACACCTGGAGTCTCTGGTGTATGGTCCTGGCTTTGCACTAGATGTCAGGGTACAGTAAAGCCATGCAGGTGGTAGGCAGTGGTCCGCTTCCTATCTGCCTCTCTGCCAAGCTTTCTTTTACTTCTTCCTGCCTAGGTCCCTTCCAGCCTTTCCCAACAGTCCCCAATCTCCTAAAGCTCAGTTCTCTTTTCCTGTTCTCAATGCTTTTTGCACGCGCAGGGCCTGGTGCGTAGACTGTCATCGTTTCTTTCACAACCTTTGGATACCTCTGTGATCCCTTCAGCTTCCTCCACCAGAGTCTTCCAAAACAATCTTTGGGTAAGGGGCTTCCTAGTGCACATCATATGATATCTAGTCATTCTGATAAAGACCTGCCTTTTAGCCAGGCGGTGGTGGCACATGCCTTTAATTCCAGCACTTAGGAGTCAGAGCCAGGTAAATCTCTGTGAATTCGAGGCCAGCCTGGTCTACAGAGCGAGATCCAGGACAGGCTCCAAAGCTACACGGCGGGAAATGTCTTCCCACTGGATTGGAGATGTGGTATGCCGAGGTGGGGACTTGCCTTTCTTTTTGTATTTCCCAACACATAGCCAAGCATCAAAAGTAGTAAGTGTTGGTCTAGTATATTAGTACGCAAGGAATATTCTACCCCTGTCTTTCAGTCTCTGTCTCTGTCTTCTTGTGTGTGTGTGGAGGGCACTCATACTTCACCTTGACCTACCTCACTGGCCAACAGGGTTTTCTTGTTTTCATTTTCACGTGTAGCTTCTGCGGTGTCTTCTCTGTGCTCCTTGTTTTCCTGGAGGCTGAACACCAGCAGGGACAGAGACACTGTTCCGTGTCATCACCTGCCCACAGTAGCCCACGTGGTTTTTTATTGACCTTCATGGAGGCAAACCCAGAATCGTTGGCTTTGATGCAGGAAAACATTTTAAGACAAACCAGTATGAAGCACAGTTGGGGTTTATTCAAAGTCATTTAATAAATAAAAATACATAGGTCTTAAGCACAAGGGTGAGAGAATGAAGAAGTGAAGATATCCCGAGACCCTGGGTATGGTGTTTTCTAAGAGAGGCTCACATTTTTAACATAGATTTTAAACGTGAGGACTAAGACAAAGAGAGACACTTGTAGAAAGAATAAGGCATACCAAAATGTGAGTATGGGCTTCTCAAGGGAAACATGCCTAAAGTTTTCGCCAGATGTACCATTTTTCTGGCTCTCAGGTTATATCTCAAAGGGTTGCTAAGTGCTCCCTACCCCCTCCCCTTAATAAGTGAGATCCTAGGATGTCTCTGTAGCTGCCTTGAGTATGTAACAGATAAAGTAAAACCAGGAGCTCTGGTTAGGGTGTGTACTTGGACGCTGAATGGAGTTTCTGAGAGGCCTAGAGAACTGCAGGGTCCAGGAACTGGAGAAAGACTTTAACCTAGTGTTATTAACATGTAGAATTCCTGATTGTCACCTGAACCAGACTTCAGGGTGAGTGCCCCTGTCCCTTCCCATGTCCCTGTGAATTTCGCAGTCTATCTATAGTGTCTTGGGAAGATGCTGTATTCCCCTCCTTGACAAGCATGCACTCAAATGCTGATAAATATCTCACTGTCTCCTGGGTAATTAGCCCCCAAAGAGCTGGGGTGCTTGCTGGAGCTGCTAATTTGTGTGTGTCAGCTTGCCAGAGACTCACCAGCAGCAAGACCCGACAAGCTGTTAACAAGTGTTAAACACTGCAGGGGGCCTTCCAGATGCACTCAGGGGACAAAAGTCCCTTGATGGCCAGGAATGAATGAAGGTCAGAACTA
Organism: Onychomys torridus; assembly: GCF_903995425.1. NCBI lineage: Eukaryota > Metazoa > Chordata > Mammalia > Rodentia > Cricetidae > Onychomys > Onychomys torridus. Next base: position 61,077,371 of record NC_050449.1, on the reverse strand, counting down.
CCAGTTTTAGAAGTGTTTACTAGTTTGGGAATCATGGAATTCACCTAACTCAGAGGGTCATTGAATTTTAAAAGGTAATCAAAGTAAAGAGACTGTGAATGACACTAAGGTGATAGGTGATTCTTAGAGGCTCTGGAAATTGGATAGGTGACACAGCTTTGAGGTATTTCTGCCTGGTAGAGGATTTTAGGGGATCTATGCTAATGGACAGTTAAGAGCCACAATTAACATACCACTTCATAATTAATTATGAGGCCTTGGCAACAGTTGGGGCCTTAAATTCCTTACATAGCCAAATGTTCATTTGAAAAAATAAAAATAAAACAACCCACAAAACTATTTTTATTGACCTTGTTTGCTCTGCACTCTGAACCTGCAGCTGTCCTGAGTTCTCTTATACACGACATTAGTGGTCTCTAAGCCAAGGAGCTCCTAAGGATCCCTATATCTTAAGCCAGTATTTGTGTGTCTGCCTCCCACAGCAGTGACCAGAGGCTTTCAAGGAGTGGGGAAATGCTTCCCGTGCTTTCTAAGAAGGTTCTAGTCCTCTTAGATTGTATTGCCAAAGTCTAAGGTTTGGAATTGGACCTGGTGCTGTTTTTCAGCCATGGGCAACTCTTTCTTAAAAATTTAACCCTCATTTTCTTCAACTGTAAAGTGGGAATAAAGTTTCTTTCATCTTAGGGTCACTGAGGAAAAGGCAGGCAGTGTGCAAGCTCTGGGCATTTGTGGTTTGTGAGGCTGCTGCTAGGGTGCTATGGAAGGTGCAATATGGCAAAAAGTTTGAGTAGGTAAGATGGGGAACATTGTGCCCTTCTGGATAGTACTGGTGAAGATGGGGGTACACATCAGAGTTGGCTTTGTATGAGCAGGATGTTGATTTAACATTTTGATGTGACCAGGAGTGACTCAAAGCAGAACCCCAGGCCCTCTTAGAGCCTGCATTCTGGAGAGAGGGAAAGCAGAGTGTGCATGCACTCTGGTGGTAGCAAAATAACTGAGGTGAAGGGAGTCAGGCAGGTTCCAATAGCATGAGACATTTAACTGGGACCCAAAGGTCTTGTGGGTGCATCAGAATGGGTGATCACATTGAGGAGGACACAGAAGCATGCCCTTGTGAAGGGGTCTTTCCTACCTCCCCTCCCCATCCCAAAAGCAGTGGCTAGACTTGGGAACAAAGCCTTGGTTTTTCCTTTGTGTTTGTTTGAGGCAGAAGTAGCCCATGCTGCCCTCAAACTCATTGTGCATCATTTGATCACCTTAAAATTCTGAGCTTCCTGCGTCCACCTTCCCAGGACTGGGATTACAGGTATACACACCACCATACCTGGTTTATGGTGGTTCAGGTCTTCCTGCATGCTAAACAAAGCACTCTGCCAACTGAGCTTTGGTTTTCCTTTTTGACTTATTTTCTCCCCTAACTGCAATAACTGTGCCTGACAGACACATTTCAAAGTAAGAGAAGTAGACACGCATAGCTCCACTGTTCTGGCACGTCTTTCAACTAACTTCCCTGCAGATTCCCTTTTCACTCATGGAGTTAGTCACACTCTCTTACTTCTCAGGGTGTTTTTTCAAGCTCTCATAAGCAATATTTTTCTGATCAAATAATGTTCATTTGATAATATGGAACCCACAGAACTCAGCCAGCGTGCCTGCAGGTCATGATGCTGGTTCCAAGTCCTCAAAGAATGCACCTGAGCATCCTCCTAGAGGACAAGGCTTGCACATGGGATGACTTCCTGATGTGGTATCTGCAGCTTGCACTCAGGGTACTGGGTGTGTTCAAAGATATTTGAAGTACCTTGCCAGAGCTCTTTTCTAAAACTGCATCTGTCAGAAAGGCTTCTTAAGCCTCTGTGGGACTTGGAGCTGCCTGGGCATGGGAGGAAGGGTGGGAATGAGCAGTAGGAGGAGGGCAGAGCAGTCAGAAGAGAAGACTGTCAGCAGGATGCTTTAAAGTGAGGTGTGAGAGTGTATGTGGGTCATGGTGCTCCTGCTAACTGGAGGTGGTGGGAGAGAGGCTTGCTCTGAAGAGGAGGGCTTTGCAGTTTGAATCTCCTTCTTCTCTTGTCCTTACGTTGTAACTCTTTGCTTAAATGTCATTATCCCCTATCAAACTGAGTTATCTGAGCCCATGAGCCAGACATTAACATTTTATGTACCTTAATATTGTTTAATTAACCACCATAAATATGGATGTGAGAGGAAAGGGGGCAGGAATATGCCTTGGACAAGGAACTGTGTCCTCAGGCCCAGTAGAGGCTTCCACTGGAGGAAGGGAGCATACCACAAGGAGGGAAGGGGACAAGTTTTGGTCAGGAAAGGCAGACTGTAGTGTTAGTGGGGCCTGAAGACACAGGATCTCTGATGGTAGTTCTGGCTTCTCTAGAGACTGCCGGGTGAGCTGCGGCTAAATACCAACACTGTTCCTGCTCATTTTCCTTAAGAGGTATATTAGTCAGGGTTCTCTAGAGGAACAGAATACACACACACACACACACACACACACACACACACACACACACATGCTGAATTTATTAACATATCTTGCAGGCTGTGGTCTACCTAATCCAACAATGGCTGTCTACCAACAAAAGGTGATCTAGTAGTTTAGTCCAGAAGGCTGGATATCTCAGCTGGTATATGCCAGAGTATATGCCGGAGTCCCGAATAAGTAGACTGTAATGCCAATGAAGGAATGGAGAGCAGACAGAGAGAGCAAGCTTCCTTCTTCCATGTCCTTTATATAGGCTGTCAGCAGAAGGCATTTCCTACATTAAAAGTGAATCTTCCCACCTCAGAGATCCAGATTAGAAGTGGGTCTTCCTACTTTGAAGGATTTAATTAGGAAAAGGAAGAAATCCCTCACAGGTGTGCCCAGCCATTTGGGGTTTAGTGAATCCCAGATGTAGCAGGTTGACAACTGAGAACAGAGGAATGCGGACAAAGGCCCTCCCCCTCTCTTTTTCCTTTGCTCCCTTGTGTACACATCATCCTTGTGCAGGGCCGGAGCTGATTTCTCTATCCTTCCAAATTCAGCATGTGTCCTCCCAACCAGGCCCACCTCCTTTAACTTGTAGCATCAAGTGGTTCTTTTGAGGCCTATACAGAACAGGAAGCAATTTGAAGGAAGGGCAGGGGAGGATGGAACCCAAACTCTGAATGAGTGGTTAGCTCCTAGAATTGTTGTAAGGACTCTATGTGACCTGCAGGCAGTGCTTGGTAAGTGTCCATTGCCGAGTCTGACGACATCACTTATCAGTGATCGACATTGTGCGGTGGCTCCCTTCCTCAGCCACCCTTGTGGAAAGGCATTTCTCTGAGGTGGTGCTCTGCTCCAGGACACAAGGAACCCTTGTTTCTTTTCACTGTGTTGTGGAATTGTCCTTTGGATGACCTATTTGCTCTGAATTCTCAGGGCTGAGGAGGGGCTGGAGGAAGGAGCTCACCTGTGCCCTGACCTGACTGTTCTCCAACACTGGACAGCTCCGGGGTTAGGGAAACGGATTGGGCTGAGGGAAGCTGCTCGAGCCATGAGTGTGATCTAGGCTGGATGAGCAAATCTTGGAGAGCTAAGGTGCCAGACATAATCAATGATCACCAGAGGTACCCCGAGCCAGAGGCTTCCAGGTCTTACAAGCTAGAAAATGAATCTCACATGTATTGGGAAGGTGAGTTTAGAAAGGAATCCATTATAGGATTGGAGGTAAGAGCCTAAGAGATAGAAAGGCAGGGCTCCCATAGCCAAAGTGGATCCCAGAAAGTGGGTACCATTGAGGGTCCTCTCCAAGGTTAATAAGGCTTTAATGAGTGGAGATATGGGGGTGGGGTGAGTTAGTCAATCAACGAAGTCTGATGACAGTCACTTACCAGTGGTCTACCTTGTGTGGTGGCTGCTCTTCCCACTGAACCTTCTGGAAAGGCTTATTTCTTTGGGGTGGACTACACTCCTCACCTCACAACTGAATTTTTGTGGCAAAGGAGAACAGATTTGTTAACAGTGGCTCAGTGGTGTGTGAGAGATTTTGTGACCATGTAGGATAGGTGCACCGAGTAAGTCACCAGTTATTTACTGCATTAGCATTCAGCATTTGTGCGTGGAAACAGCATGATTCAAGTGGGAAGCTGACAGTGGTCAGGATGCAGGTGAGTTGTGAGTGATAGTGCAGAGTTAATCATCAAGCCTAGCTACTGTGCCCGAAGCAGTAATTACTCATTTTTTTTCCTTGTTGCCGTCTTTAGTCCAAAAACCCTGCTTCAGTTCTTTGGTGATAATTGTGTCTCTTGCTCCTTTTCTATGTTCTGCACTTGGTTTTTTGTTTTTGTTTTTGTTTTTGTTTTTGTTTTTGTTTTGTTTTGTTTTGTTTTGATGTTTGTTTTTCTCTACCCTTTTTTTCCTTTTCTGATGGCTCTGTGGTCGTGCTAAACCTTAACAATATTGCCTTGTGCACATATGGCTGCTTTGTAATCGCCCCTCTTGGGAGGCCGAGGTAGTTTTAGAGTCCCTTCTTGGGTCCTCTTCCCCTGGCTGCACATGGGAGAAGGTGCCAGGCCACTGTGAGGCTGTGCCCCAAGTGTGCCAGTTGGTTTCTACTTCACCAAGAACAGAATAATCTTGAGTAAAATAACCGTTGGAGAAAAGCAAATATTTGTCTTGGCAGCCATTGTCCCTCAAGAGTCTGTTCTGTCTTGGACAGACTAGGAGGTAGGCCAGAAGGCATGGTATTGAACAGTACATTGCTTAAAAACCAATAAGAAGTCTTTGTATAAGAGGCGTATAGAAACCAGTGTCCCAGGAGCTGGAGCCTGATAGTAATTCCAGGTGATAGCAGGGGGTCAGAAGTTCAAGGTCATTCTCTGCTACACAGCAGCCTGGTATAGAGCTTGCTATGCAGTTATGAAGCCTGAGTTTTATCCCCAGGAATCACATTCAAAAAAAATTTTTTGAGGGGCATTGGTAGGTGTGCACCTTTAATCACAGCACTCAGGAAGCGGAGGCAGGCAGAGGATCTCTGAGTTCGAGGCCAGCCTGGTCTCAGAGGGAGTTTCAGGACAGCCAGAGACCCTGTCTTGAAAAAAAGAAAAAAAGAATAGGAAAAAAAAGAAGAGGAAGAAAAAGATTCTTGGCCCAGCAGTGTGCACCTGTAATCTAAAGGCTAGGGAGGTAGAGGCAGAAGGATCCCTGGGCCTTTGCTGGCCAGCGAACCCAACCTAATTTGTGGTGGTATTGTATTCCCCAAAATATTGTGTACCCTAATAAATTTATCTGGGGTCACAGAACAGAACAGCCACTAGATACAGAGGCTAGAAAATGGTGGCACTCACACCTTTAATCCTAGCATTCCAGAGGTAGAAATCCTTCTGGATCTCTGTGAGTTCACGGCCACATTGAAAACAGCCAGGCATGGTGACATACACTTTTAATCCCAGAAAGTGAGCCTTTAATCCCAGGGAGTGACGGCAGAAAGCAGAAAGGTATATAAGACCAGAAACTAGAAGCTTTAGGCTTTCAAGCAGCAGTTCAGCTGAGATTCATTCTGAATAAGGACTGAGAGGCTTCCAGTCTGAGGTAACAAGACCAGCTGAGGAAATGGCGAGGTAAGGTGGCTGTGGCTTGTTCTGCTTCCCTGATCTTCCAGCATTCACTCCAATAACTGGCCTCAGGTTTGATTTTATTAATAAGACCTTCTAATAATTCATGCTACACTAATTGGTGTGCTTCTGGCCAATGAGAGATCCTGTTTCATAAAAGAAGATGATCCAGGAAGATACCAAGTCAGTCTGTGGCCTCCACTCACATACATCACATACAGGTGAATATGGGCATACATAAATACACAGTGCCCTACATGAACATATTCACACACACACACACACACATGTACCCACATGAGGACACACAGGAGACAATATATCCCTTTCTGCCTCCTGCTTCTCTCTTTCTCTATCTCCACCCACCCAAGCAAGTCTGAGCACTCTTTTTTTTTCCTCTTTCATTTCAGTTGGTTTAACTGAGGCTTCTTAACTTTACCCTGTTGGCACTTGAGACTAGATCAGTCTTTGTTGTGTGGGACCGACCTGTGCAATGGGTGGTACTTGGAGCTGACTTTGGCCTCTACCCTTCTGGTGCCTGTAATGCCCTCCCCCAGTTTTAGTTTCCAAAATTCCATAATGTCCCAAGGGAGAGGGTACTGCCCTTGTTTAGGAGCCCCAACTTAAGTTGACCCTCCTCACAGTGGTCAGTGTGATTGCAGTGGCATGGAAGACCTGAGGTTGGTGATGATTGGTGGATCGTGCCGGGGGTTGGGTTGGGGTGGGGGTGGCGTTAGTGTGTCTCTCAACCTTTACTCCTGTTGAGAATCAACTTTTATCCTAGCAGCAGTGAACTTAGCTGTGAGGTGGCTCTCAGAGAAGCAAGGGTGGTTAGTGATGATCAAATCCATGTTGGCCGTTGCCTTTCAGGGCAGGCATGAGCCATTTCCCCCTCCAGGCTTCCTGCCTTTTAAACAGGGCATGCCAATCACGAGGAGGATGCTCAGGAGATGGGCCTGACACTTGGCACCTCCAGTTGCAGACTCCTCAGCTGGCCAGCAAAGCATGACAGGGGTCTATTGCCCATCATGCCCAGGAGTCAGTCAGACGTACTTTATGTCATCGGAGGCCAGGGTGCCGACCTTTGATGGCAGGGTGTTACCATGTTTGGGTAGATGTAGTTCCTGGGTCCTCTCAAGTGTGACTGCACATATGTTCCGCCAGGCAGTCTTGCTGCTTGAGAAACATGAAGAAAAGGCTGCGTCCCCAAGGAACTGCCAATCCGCCTTTAAGACTTAAGCGGTCCCCAAGGAACTGCCAATCCGCCTTTAAGACTTAAGCGTTGTATTCCTTTAAAAAAAAAACACACACATCTTAGAGTCTAGAGTTGTTACAAAAATGTCTCCCTGCCACAGTTACTTAAAGATGAAGTATTTCTGGGCCGGGGAGCTGGTTCAGGGAGTAACGCAGTTGCTATGCCAGTGCTCACATAAAAAAGTTGGTGGGTGTGGGGCCCCCACTCTAACCCAAGGACCTGGGAGGCAGAGACAGGGGCCCTTGGGACAAGCTGGACAGTTACACTGGCAGAATCAGTAAACTCTAGGTTCAGTGACAGACCCTTCCTCAGTAAGTAAAATGAAGTGTTATTAGAGAGGACACCAGACATCAACCTCTGACCTCTATATACACTTGCACACACGTGTAAGCACACTCGCACAGACATGTACCCACACATATACAAATTTCATATACATATAGCTAAAAAATAATGATTTCTCTTTGTCTGCCACTGCCTCTCTGCTTGCTGTTAGCTTTTCCTTGGAACTTTCAAATAGACTGTATAGTAATCCCACATGTACTCTGCAGGGATTGCCCGTGTGTGACCTTCTCGTTTGATCTCAAGCCCTCTTGATAATTTTGCTGATAATTTTGAAGTTGAGCCTGTGTGTCACAACATTCGTTCCTCCGTGTTTCAGTGAACAGCTCCTGAAGGCTGAGGCTCTTTTCGTCAGTTAGATCATCATCATTGCATGTGTTTGTATGTCCTTCAGGCCTCTTTGTTAGACTAATTGCTAAATGGTCTTATTAATAAAAAATGCGGAGCCAGATATTGGGGTAAATTCTGAAAAGCCAGAGGAATAGGACAAGCCAAAGCCAACCTCACCTCGCCGACCCTCAGCTTCCAAAGAGAGCTACTTGGTGTACACCCATGCCTATATTCCTTTCTGTTCTGCTATCTCATTTCCTCTCTCCGCCCAGCTACATCACTTCCTCTTCCTGCCCAGCTCTGTCACTTCCTGCCTGTCTATACAGAACTCCAGACCTGTATGGTTAACTAGTGTTGGAATTTAAGGCGTGTGCCACCACGCCTGGCTCTGTTCCCAGTGTGGCCTTGAACTCACGGAGATCCAGACAGATCCCTGCCTCTCAAGCGATAGGATTAAAGGCATGTGCTACCATTGCCTAATTTCTGTAAAGTGGCTGGCTTTTTCCTCTGATCCTCATATAAACTTTATTGGGACATGGATAAAATATCACCACACCTCTTGTAGTGTCTAACCTCTTATCTAACCCAAGGCTCCTGCTGGAGGAATACCAGAAGTCATCTTTCATTCCCCTTGTCTCTTGTGTGCTAACAGGTGAAGGTCCTGCGCACAGATGGGGTCTGTCTAGATCCTTGATCTCCAGCTTTTTCTCGTACCTTGTTCCTTCTTAGCGCTATGGCTTGATAAGGCACAGCCTTCCCTTAAGGGAAATAAATGGTCAACCGTTAGGTGCCTCAGCTGGCCTGATGGCTCTTCTCCAAGTGCCCGCCTTTAGTGAGTTGCTCTCTGGTCTCGACCCCTTAGAGGAGGCCTTTTTAGTCAATGGTATCAAACTTTCCGATAGCCTCAAGCATGTATGTGAAAGTGTTGTATCTCTGGTTCTGTGTGTTCCAGCTATGAACAGACCAAACCAGAGTTCATGTTCCCCATAGATGATTGAAGGGATGTGTCTTTTCCTTGGTCATTGTTGGCTGGCTGGGCTAGGTGGGGTTTGCATGGACCCGACTTCCTGGTACTTCTGTCTTCTGCATCCTGCTCTATTTGCCCTCACTTCCTCCGGCTCTATCCCTCCATCTTGACCTAGGAACTGTTCCCCAACTTTCACTGTCCCCATTTAGCTGATGCCTCTTGAACTTGATAAGGAGCTGATCCCTTCTCATAGGCAGCCCACCCATCTTGTCTCTTGGAGATAGCACTTTCTATAACATCAGCCCCCCCCCCCAAAAAAAAACACCCTATCCCCAAACTGGGCCTTGATTCTCTAGAAATGTTTATTCTTTGCCAGAAAGCAGTTCTCATAATACAACCCAAAGCTAGGCATGGTCTCCCTAGAAACTGTGTGTGTCTGGTTATGTCCACCTTCATTATACCCTTCAACCATGCTGTGATGTCGCTGCAACCTCCCAGTGGAAGCTTCTCCTGGTCCTCTCTCTTGGTATCCTGATTTCTCCTTGTTCTTTACTTGGTCTCCTCGGAAAGACTGCAGCTGCCCCTGCAGCTCTTATTTTAGGCCCTTGGAGGTGGCAGCCGGTGTGACCTCCTCTGCCTTCAGCTTAGCCTAGCACTCTGGATGCACCATTGGAGATCAGTGGCAGCTCCCATGAAGACCCATCGTCTTGGCCCGGCCCTCTTCCCAGGTGTATCCTTCTAGGTGCCTCTGTGTACCTGTGCTGATGTCGCCGTGGGGTATCTGTAGCATCACTTCTCATAGAGCACTCTCCTCTCTTCTGCTGGGGACCATGCCCCCAGAAAGGGCATTTCTTGCTCTGTGGATGTTCTAGGCTGGGGGAAGAGCACTGATCATCTCTCTTCTAGAGGAGTCATCTCCCACCTGCTTGGTATCTCTTTTCTTTCTGCGCCTTCTGTTGAGTCAAAACTGCCCAAGTCCTGGAACCTGGGGAAAATCTGGAGCAGTGTGCTCCTCTATCCCTTTCACACATGAGGACACTGCACTGTAAAGGGGAGGGGGGCCGCACCCGCTCACACACAGCTGGTTAGTGTTGGAGACAGGAGCTCAGTCAGGCAGGCGCTCGGCTGTCTGATGTCTGTTTAGGCCCTTGATTCCTTCCAGGAGGCCCATCCTTGACCCGGGGTCGAGGAGCTTTGAGACCAAACGTAAGTATAGAAGTTGTTGAAGCTCCTCCTGCTCCACTCCTCACTCCTGCTCCAGTCCTCACTCCTTCGGGTACCATCTGCTTCCCTGTCTTCTGTGAGATCTTCTGGGACTCTTGGCTTGTTCCAGGGTCTCTCAGAATGCTCTGCACATACTTGATGTGGAGGGCTGCTTCCTCACTTAGGAACTTTTAGCTTGGGAGCACTTTAAAAAACAGTTGAGTGCCTTGTGAGATGAGGTGGAGAAAGTGTTTGCTGCGCAGGCATAAAGACCCAAGTTTCCATCTCTAGCATCCATGTGAAAAGCCAGATGCAGCAGTACTTGTCTATAGTCCTGTGCTGGGAGGCAGACGGGGCATCCCATGGGCACACTGGCCAGCAAGTCTAGACAGTTGGTGAGTTCGGGTTCAGTGAGAGATCCTGTTTCAAAACTCAAGCTATAGGCAATAGAAGACCACAAACACTGACCTCTGGGCACTACGTGCACACGCTTGTGTATCCATGCATGTACTCATGCACACACATACCCCACATGAACACATGCATATATATATATATAACAACAACAAAATCCAGTTCATGAACTTGTATGTATGTAATTTGTAGTTGGTCTTTTGTTTAGTTGAGGTATAAGATATAAAATCATTGCAAACATGAACTTCAGTTCACATGTATATTTACATACTGTATATTTACAGGACCCATCAAAACTATATTATATTAATGTATGGTTTATAATTCATACTGCTTTACCATTAAAGAAATATACCATTTTGGTTGTAGGTGTGAAAATACATGTTACAGATCCTGGTCCTGCCTAGACTTTGGGAATGGTTCTGTTCTACTCACCTCTCCTGGGTTGGGGTTCTCTTCTACAAATCTAGAGCCTTACCTCCTTACCATTTTTCTCCTCCTACAAATGGAAGGGGAGGGCACCTGGAACCGGAAATAAGGGGTCTAGATCTGGGCTTCTCAGGTCATCTAAAGGGTGGTGCGGTTTCTTTTGTCTTCTTTTTTGGGAGGGTCTGGAAAGAAATACTTTTCTCTTAATGGGGTAAAATATCTTTTAGTTATTCTTTGACAGTGTCTTATCATATCTCGAGCATATCCACCCAGACCCCTACTCCCACTACCCCTTCCCCCCCAACATGTCCCCCTCTCTCCTTCCTTCCTTCATGTCCTTCCCTTTTTTTTTTTTCACCCCCTTTCATTCTTTTGGTGACCCGCAGATTCCAGTTAGTTGCCTGCTGGAATGTTGGCTGATCTTGTTGGTTTGATCTTGCACAGGGAGCCAGCAGAAGGTGACATGTGACCAATCTCCTTTCTAGAGAATTATAACCACCACCACTACCACCACCACCCCCTGTAGCATAATAGTTTAGAATATTTTTTCATCTACTTTTGACTCAGTCTGGAGAGGTCTCCCTGGTGGTGGTGATGCCATGTTTTATTCTCAAGGTAGCTGTGATTGTTTTATTGGAACACTTTAATTTTTTTCCTTAATTAATTAATTTATTTTGCATCTGGACCACAGCCTCCCCTCCCTCTTCTCCTCCAGCTTCCTCCCCACTCCTCCCCTCTGCTCACCCCCATCCACCCCTCCTCTGTAATTACTCAGGAAGAGGCAGGCCTCCCCTGGGCTTCAGCAAAACATAACATATCAAGATGCCATAAGATGAAGCACCTCTCCCTGTATTCAGGTTGAGCAAGGCAATCCAACATGAGGATTTGCTTCCCAAGAGCCAGTCCAAGCACCAGGGACAGCCTGTGATCCCATTGCCTGGAGTCCCACATATAGACCAAGCTACACAACTGTCACATATGCAGAAGGCTTAGGTTGGTCCCATGCAGGCTCCTTGGTTGTTAGTTCACACCCTGTGAGTTCCCCTGAGCCAGGCTAGTGGTTCTATGTATTTTCCTGCCATGTTGCTGACTCCATCTGTTTCCTACAATCCCTCTTTCCTCTCAGCAGGACCACACTCCCCTCCCCACCCCCCACCCCCCGAACTTGGCCCAGTGTTTAGCCATGGTCTCTGAATCTGCCTCCATTAGTCACTGGATGAAGGCTCTCCAGTGACAACCTGGGTAGCCACCAATATGATCACAGAGGATGGCAGTTCAGGCTATGCATACACTGCTGCCTGGAGTGTTTGCTGGGGCCATCCTTGTAGACACATGGAAGTTTCCTTGGCTTCAGGCTTCTGACTCTGTCAAGCCCCCCTTTCCAGTCTCCCTCTGCCCAATCCCCTCAAGTTCCCATACCTACCTTCCCCCAGCCCACCTAGGAGATCTCTTCTATTTCCCCTTTCCAGGGAGATCCTTGTGTCTCTCCTTGGGCCCTCTTTGTTACCTAGCCGCTTTGGATCTGTGGATTATAGCATGGTTATCCTTTACTTTGCAGTTAATATCCACCTATGAGTGAGTACATACCATGTTTGTCTTTCCGGGTCTGGGTTACCTCACTCAGGATAATTTTTTCTACTTCTATCCATTTGACTTCAAATTTCCTGATGTCATCGTTATTGTTTTTTAAACATGCTTTAATTTTTAGTAAAGAGCTCAGAACCATTTATGCAGGTATACTAAATAGTTGAGGAAGGAATTCCAAGTGAATTATTTTTACTTTTGCGTCATGCTCAAATAATACTGTTGAGGGGAGGTTGACTGAGGCATGCTTGCTCTGTGTGCAAAAGAATTTGAATCTAGGGGAACATTACCCTCAAAATAGAATACAAAACAGATAGATTGGATATTCTTTTAAAAATGAACTTAATATTTTTTTATTTAAACTAATGCACCTCAATTAAATTTTAAAATATAAAAAAAATAATGACATATTCCTATTTGAGCCCCCAGAGTCCTGCTTTCCTCCCCTGGGCATGATCTCTGAGGGAGGGCCGTGAGGGAGGACTGAGAGGTCAGCACCCGGGCCATGGGGGCACTTGAGTCTTACTTACCTTATCCTCATCTTCCTGTGTGTGGCAACAGCAGCAGGGTGGCTAAGGTGCTTGCAGTTTTATTTGAGGAATATCAAATCCATGTTTTCTAAATGCAAGTAACTTAATTTTGATTAAAAATACCAGTTTCACAAACCATATATAGAAATCATAAGATATGTGACATTTCTTTAAAATAATCTCCACCGAGGGCACGGAGGAAGTAAAGGTGGGCTGGATGAAAATGGTTGGCTGGCAGCTGTTGGGGATGAGGGGAAAGGCTGGCTGCTCTTACATGCATGATGGAGTCAGTATAGACTGGAGCTGTCCAAAGTCAAAAGGCTTGCTGCCTCCCACCCACCCACCCTATAGCAGGTGCAGGCTCCCTGCCTTGTACGTGCTGGGAGCTGGACACTCTTAGGAGTGCTATGGATTGCTAGCCCGCCAAAATGTAAAGCATAGAGTGGTTTCTATTGAATGTGTGTAGTTTTTATAGCATCTTAAATTAAAAAAAAAAAAAAAAACTTAGTTAAATCATTCTAAGTTGGAGACCATCTGAATATAGGTTATTACAATTGTTTCTTTGTATTTTCTATTTTTAGTTTGGTTTCTTGTAGCCCAGGCTGCCCTCAATTCTATATGTAGCCACAGATGACCTTGAAATTCTGATCCTCCTGCCTAGAATTAGCTATGTAGACCAGGCTGGCCTTGAACTCACAGAGATCTGGCTGTCTTTGCCTTTTTTTTTTTTGTTTTTTTGAGACAGGGTTTCCCTGTGTAGCTTTGTGTCTTTCCTGGAACTCACTTGGTAGCCCAGGCTGGCCTCAAACTCACAGAGATCCGCCTGCCTCTGCCTCCTGAGTGCTGGGATTAAAGGCCTGCGCCACTATACCCAGCTATATAATTACAGTTATAGTTATAATTATTATTACTATTGTTGTTGTAGATAAGGTCTCATTGTAGCCCAGGCTGGAACTTGTCTGCAGCCTCCTTATTGCTATGTCTAAAAGCATATGTCATCAGGTCCAGCTAGTATATTTAGCTTAAATTTTTGACATTTTTTTCTGTTGATTAACTGACCTATTGATTGTATTTGTGTATATGTATATGCACGCTAGGACATATAGAGAGAGGTCAGATGGTCATGTGTAGTATTAGGCTCTTTCTTTTCACCTTGTGGATCCTGGAGATCAAGCACGGGTCATTGGGCTTGGTGGCAGGCACCCTTACCCACAGAGCCACCTTGCTGGCCTGATATTGGGCTTTTTAAACAAAATTTTAATTGTGTATAAGGTGTATGAAGTGGTAATTTTGGCACCTAAGAAAACTACTGTAACTTTAGAAACATTTTCAAGTCCTTTAGCAGATAGTCCACTCTTGTAAGATGAGTTGAAGAGACACAGAAAGGGGCCTCATCCTTATCCTGTGCTCACAGAGATTGTTTTCTAGTTAGCACATGCCCACAGGGAGGAGAGGGTCTGTGGGTCCACATGTGTTGACTCGGTCATGAAGAGAAAGCCTGGATAGCTGTGGGTGATCGGAGGGAGGGAAACAGAGACCCACACCACCATGTGCACACAGCTTAGTGTAAGGGTACAAAGCAAGTTGACACTGGGCTCTGGGCAAGTATTTGAATATACCTGCTTTGCCATAGTCTTACTATTCTGCATTTGGAATGACATAGAAAACATGTCACACTGGATTGATAATGATGCAGGAAACATCTTAGTCTCATGAAAATTCCAAGAGAGGGGATACTGTGGAGGGCAGAGAAGAGGTTTCTAGGATGAAAAATAGGGACAGGCAAGGGGATACATAGGGTAGCGATTTCATTTTTATGGTTTATTGAGAAGAAAAGGAAATTTCAGTGGTAGAAGGCCGTCTGTCAGGAGGTGTTGGTGTTTGGATGCTTCGAATCACAGTGAATATTTGGAGAATCACTGGCCCTGTAAACAGAGAAGAGGCTAGCACTTTTTGGAAAACAAATTAGTTGTGAACTCATCAAGACCCAATTTTTCACTTTTGAAGATGAATTTTGAGGGTTTCAATAGCTGCTAATCAAGGCCACATGGAGAGAGGTTCTTATTTATCAAAAACAAGTGGTCTTGATTTTCACTTTGCTATTTACTTGGGTGTCTCATTTGACCTGATTGACCAAATCATCTTCCTCAATGATCCCATGTTCTTTTTTGTGCTACCTGTGTTGGGTTGCCATGGGCTTGACTAAATTCCATGATACCCCTTGATTTTTCACTCCTTTTGGGGTAGTATATATTGGTTCACAGAGCCCAGGTGTTAGGCAATACTATTCTTGCTGAGACATAAACAAATATCTGCTCACCCCAGATAGGAAATTGATGGTATACCAGAGTCCAACTTGGTGAGCCAATGAGTTCTTATTGGGGTTACTAACAGGAGTCTAGGTAAGGGGTTACATACAAACCAGGGATGACTCAAACAGAGCTACGGCACCAAAAGCCTACCCCAGCATTGCTTACAAAAGCTGAAAACCTGAGACCTACTGTACAACTTGCAGGTAGCTTGGCATTACTGGAGTGTCTCTTCCCAGGCACCTGGCTGACTTTTGCCTTATCTGCAGTACTTACTATTTATATCACCTTGCAGAGGAAGAGGCCTAGTGCATCTGGTCAGTTTCTGGCACTTCCTGAATTTTCTGAATTGTTTACTTCCTGAGTCTTAAGGAGCCTCCCTTCAGAGTCTTTATCGATTCAGAGGAAAGTGCCACATAGCACCAGTCAAACAGCTTACAGGGCTGGAAAACTCAGATATTGTGAGTGTTCTTGGGTATCTGTCCTTTAAATAGACTGTTCCTGCTCCTTGCAGGCCAGGAGTGTTCCCTTAGAGACTGCAGCCTTTCTATTTCAAAGCAGAACAGATGGTTTTCCCACTTGTGGGAGCCAGATTCTGTCTTCATGTCCTTGAGTTAGATCTAGCACAATCAAAGTACCACTGGATGTGCTGGTGTGGAGGAGCCGGTGAGTTAAAGATCATGGAGCCCATGAACTAAAGATTAAGGTGGCCATGAGAATGAATGTTGAGTAGGTGGTTCCTTCCCAGGGACAGTTGTGGAGTATAGAGCTCAGAGTGGGCAGTCCATCCTAGCTGGCAGCTGGGACACATTCAGGTAACCTCAGCCCCGATTGCCAACTGCTCAAGACCCTCTTGGATCACTTTGCATTCTCTGCAGGCTCATTTCCACAGGAGCCTCCCTGCCTGGGTGATATTTGTGAGATCACATCCCAGTGCCGTGTACTTCCTCCAAGTGATTAAACCCATACTGGCATGTCATTATCACAGAAAGTCCCATTCCGTGTCAGCTCACTCCTGCTAGTTTACATCCTATGGATTTTGACAGATGTGTCATGGTGTGTGTCCCCCAGCCACAAGGAAGCTTTCATCACCCTTCAAGTCATCCATCTCCGCAAATTCCCACATTGCCTTCCCCCTGACCCTCCAACCCATGACCCTTTCATAGTCTTCCTACTTCAGCCTCTGCCAGAATGTTAGGTTGTTGGGGTCACAGGGTGCATAGTCTTCTCAGCAGAGGTTCTTTGCTGTTGTTTTCGTATGGCTCAGTGGTCCGTTTCTTAGGAATGCTGACTGGTATTGCCTCTCACTCTGTCTTCCCAAGAGAAGGGCTCATGTGGATGGTGACCACTACCCCACTGTGTATTCTGCTGCAAAGTTGAGGCTTGGCTTAGTGAATGGCTGAGAGTAAAGGCGGATGCCCTATAGGGTTCAGAGGTAAAGTAGCTTATTTAGTAGGTCGTCTTCTTCCATGCTGTAGTTGTTACATCTCAGAAAGCCTTTTGGAGATGGAAGAGAAGACATAAATATGAAATAGCGTGTTTCCCTAATTGAGACTTTGAAGTACAAGTGAGGATAATCAACAAGGAATCTGGTACTCCGATTTTGATGTATATAAATAAGCATGTCTGTACATGACTCCATCCTGACCCTGTTTTTTTTAACCCCATGAGGCCCCATTTTGGGGAGTCATTACCCATATAAAATGTGCATGTAAATTTCTCAAACACGTATTGCCCATTTAGTATGTTTTAGGAACTGTGCTCTGAGCTGAGTCTAGAAAAACAGGGTAGGTCTCAGTTCCTGTCCTGACTCCTTACAGTTTAGACACTTAGGAAAATTCAACACAGTACTGTAAATGTAGAAATTAAGATATAGTCAGTAAAGATTCCTTTTAAGCAGGTGAACTGTGAAGTAGAAGCTGATCAATAGAAGTGTGAGGACGCTGACAGGGGCACAGAGAAGTGGCTGTCAGAGATCCCTTGGGGGAAACAGCCGAGAGAGTGCTGGGACTCTGGTGTAAGGAACACTGTGACTGTGCACAGACGTCCATGGCAGACTGTGTAGGAGGTGGCAAAGTGGGTACTGGTGATCCTTGTGGTCTGGACATTGATCATGATTTTGTAGGGTCTGAGGATTTAAATGGAATAATTGTCCACCCTAGCTGGTTTACTGAAGGGATAGAGGAAAGCCGGACTATGATAAAGTCCAACCAAAAGTTGTGGGTTGGTAAATCGTATTCTGTAGCCATTAACATCTTCCTTGAGGAATTGGGGACTCCTCAATTACTATTACTATTTATTACTAATTACTTTTTTGAACAACAAAGCAGGAATTGGGCACTATTTCCCTGCTCTTCCATCCTTGGCTGTCTAGAAAAAGAATAAAAACATCATTTCAGAGTTTTCTACGTGTACTGTCAATCAGACTTTCTGCTGGTTAGTTTTTGGTTTTTGTTTTGTTGTTATTTGTTTGTTTGTTTGACATGACATGATATTATCTAGAATCACTTAGGAAAAAGGAACCTCAAGCGAGAAAATGCCTCCATCAGATTAGTCATGGGGGCATTTTAAAACTTCATCAGTGTGTGAGGGCCTAGGATACTATGTGTGGGCGAATTTAGCAAAAAAACTATTTATTTGCATTTGTTCATTTGAAGGTGTTATATCACCTTAGGGTTATGTGACTATTGTATTCAGAAATTACATGTAAATTAACAATACATCAGATCCTGCCTAATACCTGTATGCCATGTTTAGTTATTTGCCTCCCCAGAAAATCAACCATAAAAACTTATTTGTATAGAGTTTCCTACTTCTAGAGAATTAACTTGCTGCTTCTTCCACTAAAGGAAGCCCTGTACATAGCTCTGATTAAGTGAAATTCCTAGTTGTTCATATATGAGTTAATTAGGCTTCAGTTGGAAACAGCTGGGTGTATATTTGGGTCAGTCCATAATAGGAATTAGTGATACATGGAGGAACAGTTTGTAGAGTCACAATAGAACCTGTAAATGTAATTCTGAATGGTCTTATTAAATAAGAAACACAGAGCCAAATGCAGAGTTATAAGCTCAAGAGGTCAGAGCACTAGCAAGTAGCCTGTAGGTTACCAGCCACTGCCGTCCTTCCCCTGAGAAAAGAGACCTACTTCCTGTGTGTCTGTCTTTTTATTGACTTTCTGTTCTGTCTTCTCATTGGTTGTAAACCCAACCACATGACCTCCTTGTCACTGCCTGTCTATACAGACCTCCAGGTCTCTATGGTTGGTATTAAGATTAAAGGTATGTGTCTCCATGCTGGCTGTGTCCTTGAACACACAGAGATCTGCCTGTCATGTGATCGGGATTAAGGGCTTGTGCTACCACTGCCAGACTTCTGCTAAATGGCCTGCTATTAGCTCTGACCCCCCAGGCAACTTTATTAACATACAAATAAAATCACATTTCAGCACAAATAAAATATCACCATAAAAACCAACTTTTAGCTTTTGTGTGCACATATGTGAAAGGGGTGTACATGCACCTGTGGGTGCCAATGTATAGAGCCAAACACCTTACTAACTGAGGCATCTCTCCAGTCCCTATGGTCAATATTCATTTGTGGAACATCCCTTTAGCTGGTACTGTTCGAAAGTTGTACTCTGTAGTACTTATTCTTATAGAATTTGCATTCTCATTACACGTACTAGGAATTGGTATTTACTTTAAGTGTTCTTAAATTTTTAAAGGGGATAGTTAATTCTAGAACAATAAAGACTTCACGGCCCAGCTCAGATTATTGATGTGGAAAGTGCATAAAGAGGGAATAAAACAGAAGAGAAGGATTATAGCATCTCACGTGGCCTCTGAGTAAACATGCACTTTACCCTCCTTTACATTAACATCTTTTGCACCATTAACTGATCATTTACAGGGCTGTTTTTAGTCATTTAATTAATGCATAGTATGCCTTCAGTAATAATTTGCATAACATAACTAATTAAAGTGTTTTCCAAAGTAGTATAGAGGACATTTGTCCTAAGATGTAGACCACAGATATAAAGGAATCTGCACATGAGTAATTGTTGGACTCATTCAGTCATAATCACAGTTAGCATATTGAAGCATCCAAAATGGTTGGCATTGGAAACTCCTTTTATTTTGGTTAAGTCAGTATCTCCCACATTCATATGAAGAAAATTTTTTAATGTGATACTTTTTATTTTTCAGATTTTACTTTTATTTTATGCGATAGGTTTTTATCTACGTGTCTGTATGTGTACTGTGTGTATGCAGTTCCCCACAGGAGCCAGAAGAGGGAAGACTCTTGGGAACTGGAGTTATGAGTGTTTGTGAGGCACCATGTGGGTGCTGGGAACTGAACTCAGGTCCTCTGCAAGAGTGGCAAGGCTCTTTATCAAGAAACCATCTCTCCAGCCCCAAATGGTTTTTGTTCTGTTTTATTTGGAATACTGTCTATAGTACAGAAGATTTTCTGGAGCCTTACTTCTGGGTCTTGCTTTCCCCTTCGTCTTGGAGAGGACAAAGTGGTCTTAGTTCTGGTCTCCTTGGAATGCTGTGAGTGCCATTACCTGCCAGCTCTTCCCTGAGATCCTTTTTTTTTTTTTTAAATCTTTATTTATGTATGCTTAGATACTTGAAGAGGGCACCAGATCTCATTATAAATGGTTCTGAGATCTATGGAATTGAACTCAGGACCTCTAGGAGGAGCAGCCAGTGCTCTAACCACTGAGCCATCTCTCCAGCCCCATCACTGCGATTCTCTTGGTTCAGGCCAGCACCCAGTCTTTAGCAGGAAGATAGTGAGGGGAAGCCTGGAGTAGAGAAATGGCCACTCCCTGGGTGGTCAGGTCTCTTCCAACCTAGCATATCTGGGTTGTGCTCATTGAGCTGCCAGCCCTTTGAATGAAAATATTTCTAGATTTCAAGAAAAGAACAGGCATGGCAAAGGATGGAAGTTGGGGAAAGTTGGAAGAGTTTTATTCTCAAAACGTTTCTTCTTTTCTCGCTTTGATTCTGCTGTGTAGGGCTGTCAAAGAACTCTTTGTCTTATTTCTTCTTGAATTTTGTGATTTTTTTTTTTTTTGAATGACAGTCAAGAATGCACTTTGCTCTTTTTGAGCTACTTATAATGGATTTTCTCCTCTGCATAGTCTTCATGTCTTAAAACTGGTTAATTTTGGGCTGCAAAATACTTGGGTTACTAATGCCCCAGACAGGCAGGCACACGACAGGGTGGTGGAGTCTCTGAGGACGGTCCAGGCCCATGTGGCAGAATGGATGGAGGTCCCTTTTCTAGGCTTAGAGGGAGGGGGAGGTTCTGTGCTGCACAGTGTATGAGTCGTTCATCTTCTGTATCTACAGCAGGGCTGTCTCTGAATGAGCTGTAAGGATGTAGGAGAGTATCTAGAAAAATCAAGTCATGATAGTCTTCCAGTAGTTACGGGAATTGTCAAATCCAGCCCCAAATGGGGGAGCGTTATAAAACACAGCCCTAGCTGACAATGCCCTTGCTTGTGGGAAGTGGGAAGATCTTGGTAGTAGCTTTTGTTGCCTTCTGTTCATATCAACCAGTGCTTCATGATATCTTCTACACAACAGACCACAAGGAGCTGCCAAGAGACTCGTGATAACACAGAGTGCTTCTGTGAAGCAAGTGTTTGTTCTTCAAAGAACTTGAGTCTTATTCGGTTTTAACCAGAAGTATTTAGGGCTAGGCATGTAGCTTGGTGATAGAAAGGGCTTGTCTGGTGTGAGAGGGCCCTGGGTCCCATCTCTAGCACCACAGAAATCAAACTGAAGCGTTTTAAACAGATTGCTGTGCCCACAGAAGGCCTGTTCTGTGTCAGTGTTCTCTGGGGACCTGTTAAGATCAGACAGTGAACAATCTCCGCCGCAAACCGTTTCCATCTCGGTTTCAAATGCCTGCTGCTCAGATAAGCTCTGTGGTGGCTGCTGAGCTTTGCTGACTGTATTAATTGTATGTTCACCTTGAGCTTTGCCCTCTCCTACCTTGGTTTTTTATTACAAACCAGGAAACTTGGGCCCAGAGAGTTTAAGGCACATCCAGAGCAAATGACTAGTAAATTGTTCCACCAAGATCAAATTTGTTCCTCTTAGCCACTACACTAATGCCTTCTCCAAATGCAATGTTGAGTCCCACAGATTTCTTGGCTTTTCTTTTTCCTGAGTGCACATGTGTGTGGTGTGGTGTGTGCTTGTGTATGAACGCGTGTTTTTACATGTGTGTGGGTGTGCATGCACATATGCACTTAGGTATGTGTAGACCTTTCCCCGGTGTTTTCCGTGGCTGTGATAAAACACCATGTTCAAAGGAGCTTGAGGGAGGATTTTATTTGGCTTACACATCATAGTCACAATCTGTCACTGAGAGAAACCAAGACAGGATCCCCACTAGGAACCTGGAGGGAGGAAGTCAAGCAAAGACCATGGAGGAATGTTGCTTATTGGCTTGTTCCTTGTGGCTCCCTTGGTTTGCTTTTTTATACACCCCTGGATCACCTGCCTGGGTGTGGTACCACTAACAGTGGGTTGATGTCAGGGATCATCTTCCATCCATCTCCATCTCTTTTCCTTGTCATTTGCTGAGGCATGGTCTCTCCATCAAATCCAGAGTGTGCTGTCCAGCTGGCTCTGTGATGGATCCCTTGTCAGCACCTCTGAGGCGGCAGTTGTGGAAAGGCCACCACACCCACCCGTCGTTCATGAGGGTTCCAGGAGTTCTGAACTCTGATCTCCACACTTTTGTGATGAGCACTTGACCCACTGAGCCCTCTCCTCAGCCCTGTCTCACAAATCTTAACACATCTCAGGCCCCTGTGTAGACTTGCTTGACTACCTGGCTTTGGTGGCCTGTGGGCTTTTCCAAACTGTGTGTTGGAGGCGTAGATATTTAGTCTAAGTGTCGTGACAGTTCAGCTCTGAAACAACATAGGGCTCTAGTCTTTTGTCTGTCCTCTTTGGGCATTTTCCAGGGATAGAGGGAACAACTAGCAGATAAAGAGGGCTAATTAGAAATATAATTTAAAGGCATCTATGCAGCTACCAGGAATTACGGCTTTCTAACCAGGTTCATAAATACGATCATATAGGAATGCTTATATGATATGTAACTTATAAACCTTTAAAAACAAAGCAAGGGAAAGCATACATTTGTTTTCCAGATGTAAAGTGAACATAATGGGCCCGTTGTGGGAATAAATTCCTGTGTTTTATAATCTCAGTGAGGGAAAAAAAGGTCTTTTAATGTGTAAATACAATCTAATAAAGATAAACCTGTGCAGTGGCTAAGCATATTATGACAGATAATGTTTTAGCACTAGTTCAGCTCACCTGAATGCTTAGGGCTCCTTTGTTCCTATTCTCATGCATCCTTCTCTTCACAAATTTCATTGTTAATTAGAAATTAGGTGTGGCTGGAGAGGTGGCTCAGCAGTTGAGAGCAGTTATGGCTCGTGCAGAGGCCCTGGGTTGGGTGCCCAGCACCCGCAGGATGATTTACAACACTCTTCTCGACTCCAGTTCAGGGGATTTGATGCCCCCTTCTGACCTCAGGAGGTGCCAGGCACACACATGTTGGTACACATACACGTACATGCAGGTAAAGCACTCAAGCACATAAGAAGTAAATACGTCTAAAAAATTTTTTTTAAGGATTTACCTATTTCATGAAATCACTCTTTGCTTGTGGGATGCTAGATTGGAGCTGGCCAGTTAACTTTAGCTGGAGATCACAGACATTAGATGAATTATAGGTGAGTAATCTTCACTTACAGGGTCACAGAACTTAGTTTATTCCCTTTCCAATGAACTGCTATTATATTTCTTTATCTTAAGGGAAATTTATTATTTGCCTTGTCTATCTTAAGGGGAATATTACTTTCCTGAAATTGGTTTATAAATTATGAACAGCAATGTTTTTGTCTTGTGTGTAAATAGATTTTATTTTTTGACAAAAGTATCAGTGGAATGCTTTTGTCTTATTTTTTAATTTATATATTAATTTTTCTGTGTGTGTGTGTGTGTGTGTGTGTGTGTGTGTGTGTGTGTGTGCCTGCGCGCGCATGCAGGTCCCACTAGAAGAGGGTGTTAGATCCCCCTGAAGCTGGAGTTACAGGTGGTTGTAGCTGCCCCATGTAAGTGCTGGGAACCTAACTCTGATCTTCTGCAAGAGCAGCAAGCATTCCTAACTTCTGAGACCCTACTTTAGTCTCTTCTTGTTGATGTAGCAAGCAAAATTTGGTGGTTTGAAAGAAAATGGCTCCCAAGGGGAGTGACACTAACTAATGGGAGGTGTGACCTTGTTGGAGTAGGTGTGGCTTTGTTGGAGGAAGTGTGTCACCATGGAGGTAGGCTTTGAGGTCTCATTATGTACAAGATACCACCCCATGTTTCAGACCATTTCCTGTTGCCTGTGAGTCAAGATGTATGAGCTCTCAGCTCCTTCTCTAGCACCATGTTGCCTGCATGCTGCCATGCTTCCTGCCATGACAATAATGAACTAAACTTCTGAACTGTAAGCAAGCCACCACAATAAATGTTTTCTTTTGTAAGAGTTGCTGTGGTCATGGTTTCTCTTCACAGCAATAGAAACCCTAAGAGAACAAATATCTTAGACTTTTATAATCTCAGATTTTGCTTTCATGTTTAAAAAGACCTTTTTTAATCGAAATATTATACAATATTCAGACACATACTCCTCTAGTAATCATTTGTTTCTATTTTTAGTTTGTGTTTCTATAAGTTGAAGATATGTAGAATCCCCACCCCTAGATAATAAACCCACATAATTTATTAACTCATTTTTCATTCCTACCTGGGCTTGATGACATGTACCTGTTTTATATGAACACTGCACACTCTCACCCTGCCCTGTTTATTCACTGTGACTAAGCTGTTTTGATAAATCTGTAATTGATGGTGTTCTTCTGCCTGTTGGTGGGTTTCCACTGAGTAAGGTGTCAGATGGTGAACTCTTGGGGCCTCAGAATGGTCATGACAAAAAGATGAAGCAAGAAGGAACTGCCTGATAATTGAGTCCCAGGAACTAAGTAGCACAGCTGTGAACAAGACCAGAACGATTCTGTATGCTAATGGGGAAGAGGGCACGAGGCCTGAAATTGGTTTAGACATGAGGCAGGAAGAAGGACACATATATTTGTTTTTTTTTTGTTTAAATTCAAATCCATTAAAACCTTCCTAACACAGAGAAGGGGAAAAGTGTTCTGCCTCTTTGCCAACGGTAATGTAATTTTGGTCTTTACGTAAGTGTCCTGGGACCTCAATTCCCTGTCGGCACAGCAAATTCCCAGCACATGTGGCGTGATGGAGACTCATTGCTTCCGGAGTTATTTCCTTTCATTCTTAGCATGGGGAAAATGACCTAATGTATAGACTTTTTACTCACAACCTGATGTGTATATCGGTACTTGCGTCTAATGGCTTTTCCTATTGTTCTAGGTATTGCTGCTAGAAGCTTCTCGCACCCCTCAGGATCTTTTCAGTAGGACTGATACTGCACAAACTGAGAATCTAGGTAAGTCTTTAAAAACTGAATGAAAGAAAGAATGCATAAAGGAAAACATTCTCATTAACTGAGTCCTGGGGATGGGATGTTCTCCAGAGCATTTCGGTTCTGTCTCTTGCACCTCCCTGTGGTCCTCACCAAGGTCTGTGTGCTGCAGCACATGTGCAGAATACCTGGTCCTGGTGCCTACTTTCTGTTTGACTTCCTCCCCTAAAGGTTAGGTATGTGAAAAGGGATGTGGAGCTGGGGCACTTCCCTTCCCAGGTCTTCGTAAATTTGCATCCATCCCCAGGGCTTGCTTAGTACACTTTTTGAGAGCGCAAAGATTGGAAGCTCTGGGTGAAGAACTAATCTAGAAACTCCATCGTCTTTGAAGCGAAGTGAGTGGTTCCTGGGGACTGGAGGGTTGTAAATGATGGCTGCAAAATGGGGGGAGTAAACAGGAATGACAGGTAGTGGGTTTTTCTTTGGGTCTGCATGGGACAGATCTCCAATGGTATGAATGAAAACTCTGGACTGAGATGTCGGGACACACCTGCAGATTCTGGGTTTGCTGAGGGTTAGTCTGACAAGGTGAATTTAGTCAGACAGCCCTTAAGTAGTGCCATGGGCCACCTACCTGTTTCAGATACAATCTAGCTGGTTAAATGTAGAGATTAAATGACCTGGTCATTTAATCTCCCACAGTGTCTGCCTTCATCTGTGAAGTTTATAGGATTGACTAGGATAATTGTTTATGTGCTTTAAGATTTTAGGGGATAGCAAAACCATGTTGGGACTAATTTTACTATATCTTTTCAGTGAATATGAACAAAGTTGATGATTGTTGAAGCTCATTGGATATGTGAGAATCCAATGTATATTTATATGTGGTTCTACTTTGTGTCTGGAATTTTTTGTGATAAAAGATTTTCACAGATAATACTATCCTCTGCTAATATCATCTTACAAAAGAATGAGTATTTTGATACTAAAAGAGTAGGGGCAAGGTGTGGTGGTGGTGCACACCTTTGATCACAACACTCGAGGCAAGCAGATCTCTGTGAGTTCAAGGCCAGCCTGGTTTACATAGAGAGTTGCAGGCCAGCCAGGGCTGTATAAATGAAGCCCTGCCTGTCTTTAGAGGATACATATTTAGCTTTATAAAAATGGCTGTCTTTTTCACAACCTTTCCCCCTCTCTCTCCAAACCAGTGATCAGTGGAAGACTCAGCAGCATGGTACTAAGGGCTGACATTGGCGGATCCTAGAGTATATGACCCTAGAACTGTGTCCTTTCTCCCAAACAGGAAACAAGGTGGAACCTATATTGACATTGTTTGCATGGGTGAACTAAGAGACATTAGGCATCAAGCTGAAGTGAAGGGGCTGTTCTGTTGGGAGCCGAGGTGGGAACGGCTCACTTTCATAAACATGGAATTATCTGTGGGCTGCACTGCGGTCAGTGCAGGTGGAAAGGGCAACAGTGATCCTATTAGTCTGATGAAAGGCCACAGCAGCTCCCTCCCTAGTGTGGTGGGGCAGCTCTGCCCAGCTGTTTGAATACTTATGACTGTCGATTTCAGAAGTGTGTGTGTGTGTGTGTGTGTGTGTGTGTGTGTGTGTGTGTGTGTCTGGGGGGTGTGGGGGGTTGTCGGTTGTCACCTCACCTTCAGGGAGGTGAGCCTGACACCTGGCCTCTAGGAAACCAGTGACCCCAAGTATGAAGAACTCAAGGCTGGGTGTAGATCAAGGCACAGTCAAGAGTTATGAGCTCTCAGCAATGTGGTCTGAGTTCCTCAGGACAGAGAGGAACTTGCTGAGACATTGGATATGAAAGAAGTATACTTGATGGCACCCTGTGCTGTGGGCTGTAGAGAACACATACTATGTTTCTGTTGACTTCTCTTTGGGCTGTGGGTGGTTGTTGTTGTTGCTGCTGCTGGGTGGTGGTGGTGGTGGTGGTGGTGGTGGTGGTGGTGGTGGTGGTGGTGGTGTGTTGGAGATGGAAAATATCATGGCTGGGATTACTACTAGGCAAGGAAGTCCCATGAGGGACAGGCAGATGCTCCCTGCTCTGGGAGGTTGACACCATTCCCTTATTTCTGAGCGTACTGGAGATGCTATGTTGTCTGTGTGGTTTAGGGCAAGATGGCTCAGTCCTTCCTTCATCCTCCTCCTGTGAGTTCCGGCTTATGTTTCTGCTACCAATCTAATTTTCAGAGAAACCCAGAATGAATTTGACAGTCTTACCTGGCTGTTTTCTTCCCTGTCACCCCAGCTCTTGGCTTAGTGCCTGTTTGCTATGCTTTAACTCTCAGGCTTTACTCCAGGAACGTTTACTTACTGCCCTTTTTAGGGGTGAAAAGGGTTACATCCAACAATAGTGGGAGCACTTGCCTTAAATGTGTAGGAATGTGAGAGATTACTAAACTTTTGACATATCTGAAAGTATATATGCTGGGTGGGGCTTTTATTTTGATATGAACCAGGGAAAGGAAAATTGCTTTAAGGGATCTCTGGACTCCAGATTGGAATAAAATTTAATGAATGAACAACAAAACCAATCAGTCATGCTCAGGAGCTTTTCAGAAAAGCAGGGCATTCTGGGTGAGTGCTTGTAGGAATGAATGGTTAAGAACTGAAGACAATCACACCACAGGAATCAGTGTGGTGTTTCAAAAGGTCCTATGTAAGCATGCAAGTGTATGTGCATGTATGTGAGGAGAGAGATGCTGATGGATGGGGTGGGGAATGATAAATGACTAGTTTAGTTCCTATTTAATGGCTCATGATGTATCCTGGATTGGAGTGTCATTGTTACTATCTCTGTTCACTATAAGCTTATAAGAAAAAGACTTTAAGAGCTATCTTAAATTCAAAAGAAACAAAAAACATTGTTTTGGGCTCTCTGGGAAATCTTTAGTTCCCATCTCTGTTTAGTGTAGGATATTCAATCTGTAAAATTCAAAGTAGGACCAATGTAGACACTTGGTGTTCTGTACCAGTCACTTAAAAGCTATGACGTCAGCAACCATAAGCTGTTCCCATGCTTCCTTTTCTTCATGAAAGATGAAATCAGTCGTGTACTTTCACCTTCCCAGCATGCTCCATCTGTTGAGTTCTTTGGATTAGTTTTCCTGGTGACTTTGGCCACCCTTCTATTGCTTGCCCACCTACCATGGGCCACCCAAGTGACTGAGGATCCTCACTAGACCAGAGTTTCTGCACTCATGCTGGGACCCTTGCCTTGCTGCTTTATTGCCTAGTACATGCTTTCAAACAAAAGGACCACAGCTTTCAGATTGATTGACATCCCACTGAGATGGCTAAATGGGAAAAGGCTCTTGCCATCAAGACTGATGATCAAAATTCAATTCCCAGGACCCACATGGGTTCTGTTGTCCTCTGACCTCAACACACACTATGGCCTGTGTGTATCCTTACAAGTACACAGACACATACACACACAATCTGAATTAATCAATATGAGATAAAGAAAGATTAATCCACAATATAACAGGATGTGCCATTTTCTTGAACCTGTGGCTATTTATGTCTACCCATGTTTTTCTTTTGAAGTTAAAACAATCCTAAGGAAGAACTCAAAATTTGAACATTTTCTAACAGTTGGTTGGATTTTATGGAACCAGTGACTTTTTTCAGTGAGTGATTTTTGCCTGCATTTGCATATTTCCCTTTGGAACATGAACCTTGAAAAAAGAATTCAGGCTTCAGAGCTGGAGAGATGGCTCATGAGGACCTGAGTTTGGATCCCAACACCCACATGAAAATCCAGGTACACAAGTAATCCAGCACTAGGGAGGCAGAGACGGATGGATCCTGGAACTCAGTAGCCTTAGCCTTCACACTCATGTGCAAACACAGAAACATGTCCATACACACATGCACAAACACAAGAGATCACTCTTCTCTTTAGCTGTAAAATTTAGAAGATTCACGCTGATCATGAGAATTAGCTTTCTAAATCTATAAAAATAACTAGTGTATTCACAGAACTGAAGAGTGACTTAATGCAATTAAAATACACACTTTACAGTCACCTCCAACAGCATCAATATCTGAATGCATTGACAAAAGCGGAGAAAAATTCCATTGCTCTGCTGTAAACAGTTCTCCCATAGGGGCCTTAACAGCAGTTAAGTCCCATTGTAACATACAAATGGCTTGAAAAACGGGGTGAAGCATTGAGCTGGAGAGGTAGCTCAGCTGTTCAGAGCACTTGCTGCTTCTCCAGAGGACCCAGCTTTGGTTCCTAGTACCCATGTCAGGTGGCTTACAACTGCAAGCGTGCACACACGCACATATTCATTAAAATTTTTAAAGGGGGCCAGGCGGCAGTCGTGCACGCCTTTAATCTTGGGAGGCAGAGGAAGGCGGAACTTTGTGAGTTCGAGGCCAGCCTGGTCTACAGAGAGAGATCCAGGAAAGGTGCAAAGCTACACAGAGAAACCCTGTCTCAAAAAACAAAACAAAACAAAACAAAACAAAAAAATTAATGGGAAACATCAAAAGACCTCATATAGCCAAAGCAATCTTGAGCTAAAAGAGTAAACTTAAAGGCACCCCACTTCCTGACTTAACTACAAACCTATATTGAACAAAGAATATGGAAATGACTTAATAGCAGCTAGAACAGTGAACAGAAGAGAAGGCCCAGAAATCTGTGCATTTGTGGTCAACTGATTTTTGACAGTTGTGTCAAGAACACATAGTAGGAAAGGGGCAGTCCCTCTAATAGTTGATTTTTTTAAAAAATATTACTTTATTTTATGTGCACTGGCACGAAGTCATCAGATTCCCTGGAACTGGAGTTACAGGCAGTTGTGAGCTGCCATGTGGGTGCTGGAATTGAACCCAGGTCCTCTGGCAGAGCAGCCAGTGCTCTTAACCGCTGAGCCATCTCTCCAGCCCCTCTAATAATTGATCTTAGGATAAGTAGATATCGATACACAATACAGAAATATGAAACCATGCCTTTACTTCTTGTCACATCAAAGGTCAATCAAAGTTGTATTGGGAATTAGGGGTATCAATTAGTGGGTAGAGTACTTGTGTTTTGAGACCCTGGATTCAAACCCCAACTTCAAAAACAGTATTAGGGGCTTAAAGCCTTGAGTATGCGAAGTTACTAGAAGAAAACAGTGAGAAGCTCTGAGCATTGTTCTGAGCAGTGGGGTTTGGGACGTGAGTTCCCAAAGCAAAGATAAAAATAGCAGTAATAGACAAAGGTTACATCGGATCACAAGACAGCAGAGGAGCAACAAAAGACTGAAGAGGGCCCCCAAGATGTCTTGGAGAGTACCAGCACTTGTCCTTGCAAACCTGTGTTCTGTCCCCAGAATCTACCCAGAAGAGCTGGGGGTAGCAGTGCACATCTGTAATCTCAGCACTCCTAAAGAGAAACAGGAGGTGGAGACAGGAGACCACCCCAGAAGCTCACGGCCTAGCTGGTCTGGAGCATGTAGGAAGGTGGGAACACACACACACACACACACACACACACACACACACACACACACACACATCTCAACAAGAGAAGGAGAGAACTGCCTTCTGCAACTTGTCATCTCCGCCTCAGATGCGGGCTGTGGCAGGCTTGCACACCTGCACTCACATACACAGGTCATACACAAACATAGACTCACAAATAATGAGTAAATAAATAAGTGGGGTAAGTATGCAAAATACATATGGACCTAGAAAACCTTATTCCAAGGAGGCAAAGGAGGCTGAACATACACTGCTCTTGCAAAAGCCCCACGGTCATTCAATTCCTAGCACCTCTATCAGGAGGCTCACAACTGACTATAATTCCAGTTCCAGGGAATCCAATTGGTGACTCTGACCCCTGCAGGTACTGTACTCATGTGTACCCTCACCCCACGTGTGTGTGTGTGTGTGTGTGTGTGTGTGTGTGTGTGTGTGTGTACATCCTTTGTATCCAAATATACAAAACGTCCATGAGAATTTGAGTAAATACTCAAAACCATTGATTTTCAGAGAAATGGGAAAAAATGACTGACAGGGGATTAGAAATGAAAACTCGGTGAGATAAAACTTGACAGCTCTGAGAGCGGCTCCCAGTAAAATGGTGAAAGATGCTGAATGTTGTCGAGACAGAGAAAGGGAACCTTGCCTATGGGATGTGTTAGCGTAGACCTTTTGGAAGGTGGTGGAAAGTTCCCTAAAAAGAGATCTGCACTCCCATGTTGGCTGCCGCATTGTTGTTTTTTAATTCTTAAGTTTTCATTTTATTTATTATTTTTTTAATGAGTGTGTACATGTATGCTGCAGTGCATGAGGCCAAGCCACTCATTAGCTTTCAGGGGTCAGTCCTCTGCCGTGGGTCCTGGGACTTGAATGCGAGTCACTAGGATTTTATGGAAAGTGCCTTTACCCACTGAGCCATCTTGCCGTCCAGGCAGCATTATTCTTAAGAGCCAGACTATGAAATTTATATGTTTATCACATAATACACGGATTAAGGAAATGATCTGCAGACACACAGTGGCATGCTTGCCCACTCTGAAGAAGGTAACCCTGTCTTTCAGCAAGTTGAGTACATCTAGAGAATGCTGCATTAAATGAAATAATCCAGGCACAGAAAGAGACGGCATGCTGTTTTGATGTGGGATCTACAAATGTTGAACTTAAAACGTGAGCGATGACTGGCAGCTGCTGGGGTCTGTAGTTAGGAGGAATGAATTCAAGAGATTTCTCAGACCACAGCATGATAGCAATGCTAACGATGTCCTCTTGAAACTGCTTCTCACCACATATAAAAGCACATAAGGGGATACGTGTTAAGTACCTCAATGTAACCATTTTATTATATATATATATATATATATATATATATATATATATATATATATATATATATATATATATATATAAAATATGTTTCATGAACTATATGCCCTTTTACTTGCTAATTAAGAAAATAAATAAAACTTTTTTTGCAAATTGTTATGTCACATTATTACATGTAAATAGCTAAAACCAGGAAGTATTTCAGAAAAGCTGATGAAAAGTTGGGATATCATAGATGGCCATGGTCACAGTGGCCTGCAATACCAGCAGTTGGGGCCTGTGTGGTCCTGCTTCTCGGAAGCAACTGCTGCTTTTTTTGTGAATATTATTCGTGTGTTTGGTGATTCTCACGTGTATATATAATATGTTGTATCTCTTTTCACATTATTAGTGTCTGTCTGATGTCTGTTTGTCTGTCTGAAGATGGCATGTGGGTGGGTGCAAGGGCATATGTGTGCACAAGAAGGCAAGAGGTCACCTTCAGGTTTTGTCCCTCAAGTGTTGCCTGCCTCACTTTGTGAGACGGGATCCCCCACTGATTGGGAGCTCAGCGATTCAGCTAGGTTGGCTGGACCCAGAGATCTGCCTATTGCCATCTCCCTAGGACTGGGGTTACAACTATGGGCTACCACGCCTGGCGTTTTCACGTGGGTTCTGGGCATGAAACTTGGGTCCTGACACTCACATAGCGAGCATCTATCTCCCCAGTCCCCACCTCATCAGTTTTAACAGCTGTAATCAATCCCTTATCAGCTCATTCTCCATCCTTCCTCTCTCGGCTGATTCATGCCTCAGGTCTTCTGATCGGCTCTGATTTTTGTCTCCTCCATGCTATTTCTTTGTCTACACCAACCCACCCCTATGAAATTTTCAATTTTAGGCAGTTATATCTTTAATTTTACATTCTTAGGATCGGTAATACATGCCTGCATTGTAGCTTGACAGTTTTGTTTGTTGGGATTTTGTTAGGGTAGTGATTGACTCTAGTGTCTTATGTTTGCGTAGCAAGCCCTCTACCACTGAGCTGTATCCCCTTCCCTTTCTGTCCTGTTCTTTAATTGCAGTTAGGCTTGTACGATTTAGTTCTTGGTTCTTAATGTTAAAAGCCAACAAGCAACACGTCACACAATTAAGTAAATACTGTCACTATCAGAGCATGCTGGGGTAGCAGCCTGGTGCCTTTGCCCTCCCGTGGAGTGTGGCTAAGTATAGCTTTTATACCACACCAGCAGTCCTGAGTGCATTCGAAAGTTTCCTAGGCTCTGTTCCCCAATCTCCTCTCCTAAAAATCCACTTGGTTTCTGAAGATCTCACTCCTCTGACTCTGGGTCTAAGAGGGTTGTCTCAGCACATCACTGAGCAGTGCTGGTATTTAGGAAAAGCTCCTTCCCACACTGGATAACAGTTCAGGGACTGTTGTGTGGAGGAAGTAAGAACCTGTACTTAAAATTCACCACAGTATACTGGGGACCTGAGGTATTAGACACAGGGTTCTGGAAGCCCAGTACAGTACCTCTTACAGTCCTCACAGCAGCCCTGCTGAACCGGTGTTGTGTGCCTTTTCACACACAGAGAGATGTGAACTCTGGGTGAGTGATGCGTGAGAACCCAGCTTCTCAGGCTTGTTCTGGAGCTCCCTTTACACAATCCTGCTCCCATCTGGACTTGGGGAGCGTCCATTTCCACTCTGTTCTGTGATGATTTGAACTGAGAGGTGGAGCAACCACCTGCCCTTCTGGTACATGGCAAAAGTGCTTTGTCAGCACTTCTTTCTGGATTGAGTCTTTCCAGCCCCCACCCACTGCTAAGCTACTTTTAACCCAGCCTCAAGCATTTCTAGGTTCCTAGTTGCCTGGGACAGATTCTAAACTTCCTTTATCAAAGGATGGAAATAGATGAAATTTAAAGTTTTTTTACTGCCTGATACAATACACCATATTTTCTTTAGTTTTATTTACCTCACAGAGATGAAGGATGAGTCAGTCTCCGTGATGAATGATGTCTGGCTCTTGGTGCTGAAGTTGTCCAGGACTCTGAGCACATCCACTATCCTATCCCTGTGGACAGCTGGCAGCAGGCTCTTGGGCTCGCCACTTAAAGCGAGAGTGAGGGCCTATTCTCCTCATGGCCTCCCTTCCCTGAAGGGCAGGTTCCCAGGAATCAAACTCATAGACAGACATAAGAAATTGGCCTCACAGGCTGGGATGGTGTGCGTGTTGTTCTCTTTTGCTTATGTTGACAAACCCACTGCAGAGCACTGGGGTCTATGAGTGACAGTGAGCAGAAAGCAAGTGGGAGCACAGTAGGTTTGCAGAAGAAAGAAGCTTTTGTGGTTTGTTGCTGCAAGTTTCTGTGTCTTCAAGAACATGGCCCTCTCCACCTGGAGTGAAGAAGTCTTGAGGTGGGCCGTTCATGCCTAGCTGGGCAAGGACATACTCCAATAGCAGCAAGAGTTCAGTGTGGTAGCTTCAGGCCTTAATTAGGGGTAAACGAAATTCAGTACACAGAGCAAATACCCCTTCTGGACAAATACCACATTTAAGAATTGCTTCGGAGGGCTGGGAAGGTGGCTCAGTAGGTAAGAGTGTTTTCTCTGCACTGAGAACTCCCAGCAGCCAGCAAAAGGCATGGCCCTGTGTGCCTGTAACCCCTATGCTGGGGTGTGGGGAGGTCATGAGACGCAGGAAGATCGCTCAGCTTACTGTCCAGCTAGACTACCTGAAAAACAGAGAAGGGACAGGATTGATGAGAACCCCTGCTTCAAGGCAGTAAGGTGGAGAGTGATAAAGTAGATCACCTGACATCCTCCCTTGACCCTCATATACACACACAGTCAACTTCACTCACACATGTGTGCACACACACACTCACACACTACATACCTGTAGGTATCACTCTCTGTGTCACACACACGTAGATGCACATAGAGTAATAACACTGAAGCTTTAGTTTAAATATAGTTCATATGTCTCAGTTTAATATTTTTGTTGATGCTCAGTTGGCCTCCTAATTTAGCCAATGGAAGCTAATTCAAGTTGACTTTCACTTTCTTTGAAGTGACTCGCACGGTTTGTATCTGTGTGCACATTCTGCTGTGACGGTGAAAGGCTTCACAGTCCCGTTTCTTGTCTAGTCCTGGATCTGCTCTTTCTCCAAGGAAGGACTCTGTTTCTTTAAGTGTTTCGAGGGCACAGGTGGAGAAACAAGGAATTGCTGTGGATCTTTTCAGGGGACAGAACTAGAGATTGTATAAACACAGAAATTCAGTTTGGAAGGCTTTACACACTGCATGAGCCCGCATTCATTCTTTAGTGCTGCACATCCCAGTTATGATGAGACCATATGTATTTTAATCTGTTCTACCTTATGTTCCACACACAATGGTCTTCATTGGAGAGATACTTGAAAAATTGGTTTGATTTTATTTTCCATTTTCAGAGATTCCTATTGTTGCTTATGACTCTTTGCAATGAACACTTGCAAGTAAAGTTATATGGAAAAAAGGGTTTTCTGAGTGACTCACTGTGTCACACTACAGCTTCCACGATGAGATTTTCTTTTCTTTTTTCTCTTAAGT
This sequence comes from Onychomys torridus, assembly GCF_903995425.1. Taxonomy (NCBI): domain Eukaryota; kingdom Metazoa; phylum Chordata; class Mammalia; order Rodentia; family Cricetidae; genus Onychomys; species Onychomys torridus. The sequence goes on along the minus strand of NC_050449.1, from coordinate 61,042,475 downwards.
TTTATTGGGTGGGGGGCGGGGGTTGCTGCAAGGGCAGAGGGCAGATACACAGGGATGGGAAATGGATGGGACCAAGATGCTTGATGTGAAAGACACAAAAACAAAATAAAAAGTAAGTTTTAAAAAAGTGCATTTTGTTTTGTTTTCTGTATATGCATCCATGTGTATGTGCGTGTTTGTGTTCATGTCTGTGGGTGCATTTGGAGGCCAGAGGACAACTTCAAGTGTTGTTTCTCAGATGCCATTCGCTTTGTTTTTTGGAAACTGAGCTAATCACTAGCCTGGAGCTTGCCCCGTAGGCTGAGATGGCTGACCAGTAAATTCGTAGCAGAAGAGGTAGAGGAAGCAGTTCCTTGAGACCTCTTCTGTAAGGGCACTAGTCCCACTGGCCTGTCACAGAACTCCTTCCCCAACTCCCCACCTTCAATACCAGTGCCTTGGGGGTTAGGTTCTATCATGTGAATTTGGAGGTCACAAGCAGTAGGAGGAGGTATTACTTTTATCCCACCCACCTCCTCCTGTTTCCCCTTATCCCATAGGATCCCATGGGTAGCAATCGAAAACATTACTGGTTTTTGGACCATTCATACATATGCAAATGTACGTATGCTCTCCTATCCATAGTTCCTTTCCTAGATGGACACAGCCATGTAGCATACACATTTCCACCCTTTGATTTGTCTTTCCATCCGTCCTGGTTCTTATTCCACAGCTCCATATGGAGCTCATCCCCTACTCCCTGCAGCTCCCCTGTCCTCCATCCTGTAGATTCGTTCTGGGTTGTCTGGCTTGTGTCCTGTGGGTGGACATCTGGGTTGCTTCTACCGTGTGCTGTTCCAAATAGTCTGTGGCAAGAGCCTTGGGCATTCTGGAGCTCTTCTTCTTCTTCCTTTTGTGACTTCCTGGTAGTTAGCTGTGTGTGTTCCTTTGAGGCTGTCAGCAGAGTGCAACACTGCACAGTTGTGCAGCCAGAGGAGTACTGGGAGGGGAGGGGAGGGAAGAGCGGTTAACAGTACTGATGTGTGTCCTTTTTGAGGAGTAAGTCAGGCCTTTAGAACGTTGGCTAGATCAATGTCCTGTGTTGATAGGATTCTATGCTGCAGGCCGGGAGTTAGTGACCTGTTTCCAGAAAGGACTAGACTGTAAATATTTTAGGTTACTGTCTGGGTTGCAATCTGCTTTTGGAAAGCAACTGCAGACAGCTTCTAAATGGGTGTGGCCGTATTCCAAATAAACTTGATTTGTGGTCCTTGAAATTTGAATTTGCTATAATTTGTACGCCTTGTGAAGTATTCTTGAGGGTATTCCATTTTTCCCATCACTGTTAGAAAAGGAAACAACTAGAGACTGGAGGTATGTCCCTGGTAGAGTGCTTGCCTAGTTAGTATGCTGAAGCCCTCAGGGTTTGATCTCCAGCATCACAGGGAAGGAAGAGAGTGTGTGGTGGGGAGGGTGGTGGGAGTGAAGACAGTTCTTAGTGTAGATGCCGTACTTTGCCAACCTCTGCTCTAGGCCTTTGGGAGCCTAGAAAATTCTTAAACGTAAGAGGTGCCTGCTGAAAAGGTTGTAGGTGGCATTTCAAAGAGGTCTTCATTTGGGGCCTGGAGCCCAGGCTTAGGAGGCTGCCAATGGCTTGGAGGCTGTCTCTGGAAGCATCCTGTGGAAGTACAAATGAGATTTCCTTTCTGCTTTTATTATCTGAGGCTGAGAACTATTAGGAAACATGTAGCTCATTATATTATGGGGTATGAAATGTATTTCTCAAAGCTTTGTTGTGTAACTTTGTGCAGATGGTATGCAGAGACCATTTAAACCCACTCTTCCCACACACCATGTTGTGTGTGGACTTGGGATGATAGTCCGTTACGCTTCTCATCATTCCTCTACCTTCTCCTGTCTAGAAATGGAGCTTTCTGAGAACCACTCCGAGGCTAGTGCTCTGGAGCAGCTGCCTTGTATGTCTTGATCCTTACTGTATTTGAGTCTTTTCTCTTTTGTTTGTGGGAGGAGGCTCCAAAGTCGATGTAAATGAAAAGTGCATCTTCGTATAATGGAAATTATTAGAGCGCCTTTTAAAATGTCACCACAGATGAATGCAGACAAGAAGGAGTGGAATGTATTAGAAAGTAGGTCAAGTTATCTCATGTTTATGAATGAGACAAATTACACTGTAGATTTAGGTTTATAAAACTTGAGTGATAGTATAGTTTATATGAATTATCCTAGCCTAAATGGTATTACCCAAAAATGTAATTAAATAAATTGAGTTTGTTTCTTTATCCTTTGTGGCTAAGTATTTTATACCTAATGTTTTACAAATTTAATAATCTAGTAGAAGCCACAGGCTTCTAGTTTCTGTTAATATTTCCTGTATTGGATGCAGAATTGGCTCTCGGGAGTTAGAGCCGGAGGTAGGCGTTCCCAGAATCCATCCAAGACTTAGACGAATTATTTTTCAGTGAACTTCCCATAGCCACCTCATCCTCCCAGAACCAGGCCAGTTTTTGGGCTGATCTGTGGGCTGACACCGTGGCCCTCACACAAACAGATCTTGCTTACAGTGGATGGTCATGCTTCGCCCATCTTCCCGTGGTGGGTTCCAGTTCAGATCTGCTCACCCCATTGTTGGAATCTAAGCCAAGCAACAAAGGAGGTGGATGGATACGCAGTAAATTTAGGTCTGTAGTTTCTTAGTGCACTCGTGACCCAGCCCGGTGCTGGGCCACATGTCTGGCCTTCTGAGAAGCCTCTTTAGATATAAACCTGCCACATATAGGTGCTTCAGGGACAGGGTAAGGATTTCCGTGTGCAGCGACAGAGGAATGAGACCTAAAAGACAGCATGAACTGACTGACTAGCTTTCACACAAGGCGATCAGTCAAAATACCATCCCCCAGTGTTTGTACTAACTGGGTGAAAAGTCAGTGACACCGCCTTGCTCTCCAGTCTTGCTGGCAAATGACCTCAAGACTTCCTTCCACTGTGAATGATCAGTGCACCTGATCTGCGCTCTCCCCTCTCCCACCCTCCCCCTTTCCTCTTCTTCCTCCTCTTCTTCCTCCTCTTCTTCCTCTGCCTCAGGGGCTGTTGCCACCACCTTCTTCTTGGAGGAGGGTAGAAACACTCAGAAATAAGTTACCAGAAATGGAACGTAAATAGAAGATCATGGATCTTGCAGTTAGGCAGACTTGGGTTCGGATCCCAACCACGGCAGTTAGCATGGCTTGGGTTTCTTGTTCCTTGGTTATGAAGAAGAGAGCTAATGCTACTCTTCCTGTTGTAGTTCGTTACCTGTCTCCTTGTTGCCACAAAGTGCGGGACAAAAGCAGCCAAGGATCCGATTGAAAACAGCTTGAAAAGGGAAGGTTTGCCGTGGCTCATCTCTCATGGGCTCAGCCTCCTGTGTTGGGAAGGCATGGGTGCAGGAATCTAAGGACAGCTGGGCTCGTTGCTCACACAGTCAGAGCTAAGAGAGGCTGCTGCTCAGACCATCTCCCTCCCCGCTTTCAGTTTAAAGTCCTAGTCCATGCAGTGATGGTCTTGCCTAAATTTTGGAGGGTTTTCCCATCCTAATCAACACAGTCTAGAAACTCCATCACAAATAGCCCAAGGTTTGTCTCCTGGGTGATTCTGGATCCTGTCATGCTGACAGTATTAACAATCAGACTCCCCACTGTAAGGTAGTGTTCTTCATCTGTGGTGTGATGACATTGTCCCCAGGACCCCACCTCCATTACACTTTCATCTTTTTTTGGTGCTCTAAGATCCTGTTCCCATCTTTTGCTGGATAGTATTATGTCAGCTGGACACAAGCTAAAGTCTTTTGAGAGGAGGGGGCCTCAACTGAGAAAATGTCTCCATAGATCAGGCTGTAGGCAAGCCTATAGGGCATTTTGTTAATTAGTGATTGATGGGAGAGGGCCCATCCCATTGTGGGTGGTGCTATCCCTGGGCTGGTAGTCTTGGGTTCTATAAGAAAGCAGACTGGACAAAGCCAATAAGAAGCACCCTCCATGGCCCCTGCATCAACTCCTGTCTCCAGATTCCTGCTCTATTTGAGTTCTTGTCCTGACTTCCTTTGATGATGCTCAGTGATGTGGAAGTGTAAGTCAAATAAACCCTTTCTTCCTCAACTTGCTTTTGGTCATGATGTTTCATTGCAGCAATAGTAATTCTAACTAAGATATTGTGGAATATTTGTTTAACTAAACAAAGATGTGTTACATTTGTTTATGCTGCATTTGTGTAACTATGTAAAGATGTGTTGCATTTATGTTAATTAAATACAGTTAACCTGAGCTCAGGGAGGCAAGGTTAGCTACTAGTTGACAGGGTAGCAGGGAGGGAGGAGTGTAGCATGGGTTTTTTTTTGGGGGGGGGGCAGTGTGGAAGGAGAGAGGCTTCTGGGGGTGCCAGTAAAGAGAGAAAGTTAGCCAGTTGCTATACTAGCTCTCTGAGCTCACAGGTTTTCACCCTAGCCTTTGAATGTCGTTGAGTTAGAGAGATTTAATTAAAGCTACCTTTAGCAGCTGCAGCAGAATTCCCTCCAGGCTACGGCCTGAGCACCTGGCCACCAGTAGTCCAAGGTGCAGCCACCGTGGCGAAGGTGAAGCAGTACTCCAACAAAGTTGGAACCAAGAGCGGGATGTTGCTGTGACCGACCTGACCGTGTTTTAGGGAGAATTATGGAAGGTCTTTCGAATTTTGGTTTAGGAGAGCCATTGAGTACGGAGAGTTCAGTGGGCTGTTCTATCTGAGCTTTGAAGATAAGAATGTTGAGAGAAGGCTGATAAGGACAGAGGGATGGCTGAGTGGTTAAGAGCACTTGGCTGCTCTCCTGAGGTCCCCGAGTTGAAACTCCAGCAGCCACATGGCAGCTCACACTCTGCTGCGCTTTTCTCTTCTGCAGCCATACACGCTGACAAAGCACTCATACATAAAATACAGAAATAAATCTCTCTCTCTTTTTTAATTAATGTCGAGAGCAGTGTAGATGATAGGGGCCTTCTTGTGAAGTTCCAGAGGGAAGCAAAGGCTCCACCAGGCCTTTTGTGTGATGAATCTGTGTTGTCTGGTCAGCTGGAGCTGAAGAATCTGCTGTGATGAACAAGAGACCAGAACCACTAAAGTGAAACCCTTGTTTTACCGGTATAATTAATTGATGCTGTGAGCTAGAGCTGAGAAATTAGCGGTGATTAAGGCGAGACCAGCATCACTTCCGCTAAGTTGTTTCCTGAGCCTCGGCACACAGAAATTGTGTTCCAGAGGTAGCCAAGGTTGGACCTTGCACTGGCATCTGAATTTGTTCAGTTACCCAGGGTGGTACTGGTTTGAAGGCATGACAGGGTTATGTACAGACGCTGAGGTTTAGCACTCTGAGAGGCCATTAGTAGAGGTGTAGCCGAGTTGGAGCAGAAGACCCCAGCATTTTGTTTTTTTGTTTTTGTTTTTGTTTGTTTGTTTGTTTTTGTATGTGGAGCTGAGGATCGAACCCAGGGCCTTGCGCTTGCTAGGCAAGCGCTCTACCACTGACCTAAATCCCCAGCCCAACCCCAGCATTTTGGAGATGCCAGTATTATGGGATGGCTACCAAGAACAGCTGCAGCAGCGGAGTGGAGCCAGCCTAAGCTTATAAGATAAGCTGTGTGTGCTGAAGAGGGCAGGGCCAGAGGAGTGAGTGACCCTTTGGAGGAGCCCAGAAGTTAGGGAGTAGATCCCAGACATTGGACATTATTTATACTCGGAGTAAGGTTTTGCTTTGTTCTGATTTTGACTGTGCCCTGGTTCTCCCTAGTGAAGTAAGAAAGTAGTTATTTATTTTTTATCTTACAGGAGCCTGCAGTTGAGAGACTAAATATTTAAAGACGTCTCCTGGCTGTGATTTTCTTAGGCTTAAGCTACTCATACCTCTATACACAGCGTTCGTTTTCTTGCCCTTGATGCTGGGTCCCTAGGATGTTGCTTCTGTTTAGTGCTTGTGGGCCTTTCTCCTGCCCTTCAAATGCCCTTGCATTTCTGTTCGCTGTTCTCTTTCCTCCAGGGAAGGCATCTCTCTTAATGCTTAATAGGCATCAGAGTAGGCATGAGGTCACAGAAGTCATGGTGGCTTTTTATTTGTCGCCTGCACATCAGGACTTTCCACTCGGGCTCTAAAGGATGCTGTAGCCCACTCCGCAGCACCAGCCTTCCCCTTAATGAGATTATGGGTTCCATCGCAGAGATGGTTTCCAGCTAAAACGGACCTAATTCTGTTTGCTGCCTTGGCATTCTCCTCCTTGACAATCATCTCCTTTGAGTTCCCAGCAGCCCCTTAAATAGAGGGGGTGACAGTGGGTGGGCTTCTCCGCACTTTAGCAAAACTCAAGGGGTGTCTATGTCTTACTGGAATTTTACAGCAAATATTAGAAATTAAAAAAAAAAGTTTCTAATGGTTCTTTGATGCCACATGCCAAGCCACTTTTTATACACAGTCTCTGTTTTTGTTTCGGCTCTGACTTGGCCTTCATTGGTCAGGATTTACCTGTCCTGTGTGGAAGAGATGACAGCCTCTACTACCCTGCTCCTGTGCATATATGGGTGCGGGAGGACTCCTGCCTCCCGCGGACTTCTCACTTCACTGTGAGCATGCCTGAGCACTGCACCACACACACCGGGAGCTGGATTGGCTTTGAGTTTGGTCTCTTCCTGCTGGACATTGAGCAAGTGGGAGCTCCCCTTCTTTTCCTGTGTAACTTCAAGCATCTTGCACTTGAACTGTTAGTTACATTGTGCAAACTTTGGTATGTTTTGTCAGGATTTTGCCAGTGATATACATTGTGTGTTTAAAACCTGAGTGAACCTCAAGATTGGAGTTTGTGTTTAATATTAAGTTGGGCTGGCATTCTTTCCTCTAACTGACTCATTTCATCCATTATTCATTCAATTGTGGGGCATATATTTATGGAGTACTTTCACTCTGCTGTGAGCTTTATTGTAAGATGGTGAAAACAGAAAACATTCTTAGTAGATTGATGTAGACGATTTGAGACAGTACATCTTGTCATAAGTAGTAAAGTTTTAGATGGACCCCTAAAACAAGGGGTGTCCATTCAATGGTTGGAGCCAAACAAGCTCTAGACAGATTTTATTTCCAGGAGCCCACTGGCCAAGAGGAGGAGAAGGTGTGGAAGCAGCATGAGAGGAGAGATGTGGAGCCCTGCTGGAAGCCACTGAGGTGATTTGAAAGGAGACAGTTAAGAGATGCTGTAGTAGAAGAAGGCCGCGTCAGGGGTCTTTAGGGGTTAAGGTTGGCAGAATGTGGTTAGTAAGATACGGGGATTTGGGAGAAGATCGTCTCAATCACGCTTCTCATATTTCTGGCCTTGGCAGATGTGTGGATGTTGATGCAATTGTTTTAGGAACCCAGGAGGGAGTCAGGGCAAGGCAGAGGTGATGAGTTCAGTTTTCGACTGAGATGGATTTGGTATGCCTGTGGTAGATCTAGGGAAGCCAGAGAGAAGACGTGGATGAGAACTCAGGGAGAGTTCTGGCCTCTGTCTGAAGCCTTACAGCAATGAGGCTGAGCAGCCTGGAGCCTAGAGTGGAAGACCAGGAGAGCACATGAGGAAAATCCTGCTTCGGCAAGGAAGAGCCTGCTAGGGCTTCTGTGGAGTCAGAGAGGGCAGGGCATTCACATGGCAGTTCTGTCCGCTACTGTGGGGACAGGTCTGGATTGGAAAATGAATGCCTGCTTCATCAGCAGGGAGGGGATGAGTCACCTTGGTTGGCACAGGTTCCAGTGGCGTGCTGAGCAGAAGTCAGATGAGGAGTGACCGGATGACATGGGCTCCAGGCAGAGGCTTTGTCCCAGCTTTGCAGCTCTCTGAGGAGGCCAGGGGCTTGTGAGCAGAGTGAACTTGGCAGTAGATGAGGAAGAAGCTGCATTCTTTCCCCCGCACCCTCCCCTTGCTCTCTTCCCCCTCTGATATATAGATATAGATATAGATAGATATAGATATAGATATATAGATATATATCCCTTTAAGAACACATCAGACAGTTTGGAGCAATCATGTACTGTAAAGGAACTTAAAGGGTAGCAGGGACAGCACTTCCTGGACCTTTGGATTGTAAGTTGCTGACCCAGTGGACCTGCAATTGCTTTGATGTTAGAAAGTGTCTCCTAGGAAAGGACATCCTGGAATGTAACCACAGTGCCATCATCAAAGTTACTGGTGTCCAACTCTCACAAGCCACCTGAGGTCCCCAAATAGCCTAGTGATGCCCTTTAGCGCAAACAGATGAAGCTGAGGATCATGAATTGCACTTGACTTCAGTTTCCTTCACTCCCTGGAACCTTGAAGAAAGGTATGGTGTCACTCTTTTTGAAGAAAGGCTGTTTTATAGAGTAGTCATCAGTTTGTGTTTGTAGCTTTACTTATTAAATTCAGGCAATATATCTGTGTGAGTCCATTTTCCATCCCTGTAACAAAAACCCATGGCTAGGCAGTTTATAGAGAAAAAAAGGTCCAGTTCTCCCTGTGTTATAGGCTGGAAGTCCAGACTACACACACAGAGATGGCACTAGCAGAGGCCTCTGTGGCTGTAACAGGTCGTGCACAGCACATGGCTTAAGGATAGGAGGACTTGAGAGAGGGAGAGCTTCCATAGTAGGACAGGAAATCAGACTCTCTCTGCTACAGTCCTGGGATAGCTCACCAGGAGCCCACGAGAACTCCAGTTTCTTCCCTAGTGACCCACAAGGCTGTGCCTCTTGAAGATTCCCACTCATATTTGACAAAAGGAAGGTGACCAGTTGGAGGGAAGAGAGACAGAAGAGCATAGTTGGGTTATGAAATTATTATTAAAGTATATTATATGCATGTATGAAATGTTTATAACGAAGCTAGTTATGTTGTACAGTTATAATAATATACTAAAAACATGTGTGAAGACTGGAGAGATGGTTCAGTCAGTAAAGTGCTTGGACCAGGGTTCAGATCCCTAGCACGCATGTAAAAAGCCAGCCGTGAGGTATTCATGGAATTCCTGTGCTGGGGAGGCAGACAGGAGGATCTCTGGGGCTTGTGTGCCAGAAAGTTCAACTGAATTAGCAAACTCCAGGTTCAGTGGCGCTTTCTCTTGTGTTCTCTCTCTCTCTCTCTCTCTCTCTCTCTCTCTCTCTCTCTCTCTCTCACACACACACACACACACACACACACACACACACACACACACACACAAACACACACAAAGAATGGAATAAAGACAGATTCCCCACACAATGACCAACCACAAGGGACCCCCAGCTGCCAACACCCAAGCCCTTGGGGAAGCATTCAAGCCATGTCTAAATCATAGACACATTCCTGGCAGGGATGTCCCAGGCTATGTTGTTCTATTTTTCATACTGTTACTTGGTACAGACTCTAGACTTAGGCTGTCATACTCTTCACCATGTCACTTGATTGAGGAAGCGTTAGATTTTCCTCAGCTACAGTTATTATTTTTCTGTTCTAATGAGTTAAGTATTTTACAGGGACATATTTGGAAACTATGTAGAGACCCGTTTCTCACTGAACTCGTCTTTTATGCATTCATTTATTTTTATTGATATGCATGCATATTTTCATATTTTATTCACAAGCTGTAATCTGTTTCTGTCATTATTCCATTGTTGAAGATAATAATAATCTAGCCAGGGGGAGCCCTTTTAAATTGGTTTTTATGTGATTTAGATACTCCACCATTATTATTTGACCAATATTTTACTTTCTGACACAGATGTGCCACACTCATCTTGCATTGCTCACTAGCCCTGAAATCAGCTGTTTCTCCTGGGAGTGCTGGTTTCTTCCATCTAAAAAAGGTCAGGGGGAACCAAAGAGCTTGCTCTTTGCTAGCGGGTGTCATCCGTCCCAGTCCTTCTCAGTGAGCGCAGTCAGGGAGTTCAGGTGATTCTTTTAAAATAGGGTTTTTTTTTTTTTTTTAAAGATATGTTTATTTTCATTTTACATCTATGAGTGTTTTACCTGCATGTGTGCCTGTGCAGTGTGTGTGTGTGTGTGTGTGTGTGTGTGTGTGTGTGTGTGTGTGTGTGTGATGTTCCCGAGGCAAGAAGGGGCTGGATCCCTCAGAACTGGAGTTACAGACAGTTGTGAGCTGCCTGCCGTGTGGGTGCCGAGAACCAAATCCAGCTCCTCTGCAAGAGCAGCTGGTGCTCTTCATCACTGGGCCAGCTCTTTAGCCCACAGTTGATACTTTTTCGAAAATTAAAATATTTCATTATTTTTAATAATGTGTGTATGTGTTTGTGCCTTGAGTATGAGTTTGTACACATGAGTACAGTGTCCTTGGGTGCCAGAAGAGGGTGCTGAATCCTCTGGAGCTGGAGTCACAGATATTTGTGAATTGCCAGACATGGGTACTAGGTACCAAACTGGGTTCCTATGCAAGAGCAGTATGTGGTCTTATTAATGGCAGGTAATGCCTAAAAAGTCTCTTATCATATTAACTATATAAAAAAAAAAGTTGTCTCTATCTCTCTGTAATCTGCCCCCCTACAGGATCTTATGTGTCAGAGGGTAGCCTCAACTCTCTCTCTATATATATATATATCTGAGAGTAACCTTGAACTTCTGATCTATCCATCTCTACCTCCCAAATGCTCAGAGTCCTAGTGTGTACCGCCACACCTGGTTCCTAAACTTCTGGTTAGCCAACCCAGTATTTCATGCATGCTAGGCAAGCTCATTGCCAGTTGAGCCCCAACCCCAGCTTCTTTGGACATTTTCAAACATGCTTAAAATGTATATCTGTTAAAAATGAACCCTATTACCTTCTCCCACAGCTGTCCTCTTCCTTGTCCCAGGTATTCCCCCCCCAACCCCCTACCTCCCACCCCACCCCACCCCCGACTTTCATGATACAGCTTCTTTGAACACTGGCTTAGTGAGTGCTGCAATGCTACCCTTAGGAGAAATTCAAGATGAAGTTCTGTCTAGCCTCTGATGGTGGCATTTTTGTCAACTGATTAATAGGTAACCTTGTTTTATTTAGAGACAGCCTATTTAATATGTACAGCCAATTCATTAGCTGTACCAGCGATACCCTGCCTGTTGCCTAAAGCCTAATGCAAGCATTTCCTCCCTAAGATGGCCAATGTTTTTGTCAAACTTTATAGGACCTAGAATTACCTAGGAACGGAGCCTCCGGGGGTGCTGTGAGGGATTTTCTTATTTAGGTTATTTGATGTAGTAAGGCCCACTCTAAATGAGGATGGCAGGGTTCTATGGACTGGGGTCCTGAACTGAATAAGAAGAGGGAAGGGAACAGAGCAACAGGTTTCATGGCTGTCTGCTCCTGTCACGGCCCCTCTGTCATCAGGAGCTGTTCCTTGGAAATGTGAGCCAAAATAAACTCTACCCTCAATTGCTTGTGCAGGGGTATTTCATCACAACAACAGGAAAGGATTGTGTGTGTGTGTGTGTGTGTGTGTGTGTGTGTGTGTGTGTATTGAAACAGATGAAATCTCCATTCACACTAGCATTTTTCATTTCTGAGTAACTCTGCGGGCTTCCCTCTAGCTATCCCCAGTCTGGTCCCCATCTCCCCACTCCCCAGCCTCCTGCACCTCTTGCTGGTACCTGCCTTGTTCTCTCTCACTTTGAGGTTGAATTGCCCAGGGACAGAAGAGTAGAGGTGAGAGGTATGGTTGTGTCTTACCGCACTGCTACTTTGTTAAACCGGCTTCACATGTTTGAGATCAACACATTTATGAAGCCTCCTTCTAATCTGGGTTTTTAAATAAAGGTAAGAAAACAAATTACAAATTCAGAGCTTGTAATGTCCAACTATTGCATGCCTGTTGACTCACGGAACACCAGGCCATCAAGGGAACAATATATGGGCTGTGTCTGACATAGCATTTTTTATCACTGGAATGCCTGTGGAGTGAGTGGTGAATGTCTGTGAAAATCATTTATCCATGCCCTGTCCCTCCATCCTCTGAGGAGCAGCTGCTCAGCCTAGGAGTAAAGTGATTTTGTCCTGTAGTTCTCTGGCCAGTGTCCCTGTAGTTTCCCTGTAAGTTCGCATCCTTCCTGTAGGAAGCCATCCAAGCCCTCACTGCCCAGGCATTTCTGAACGACTGTGGAGCATTTGTGCAGTCCAGTAGTATGGATGATCAGCTTTGGAGTTGAATCAAGCCACTCAGGTTCCCATCCTGCTACTTACAGTCTGGTCAGATGCATATTACAGAATTTACCTCTAGGTCCAGTGCTCTGCCAGGAGGAGAGTGGAGCTGTGGCCACCTCACCCAGCTTTAGTGAGGGTTAAATGAAACCCTGCTTAGCTGATGACAGCCCTTAATGGTGTGCAAAGATCAGTGGAATGCCTCCATCTCAGAGCCTGGCATTTTACTGTAAGGGTAGCGTCTTTTCCTTAACGCCAAACTCCAAATTGGAACAGAGTTCTTGTTTTCTGATTTGTGGGTAGCCCCCTGTCACCATCATCACAGCCCTGCCCCCAGCACTGTCCACTGCTCTGCATCCAGGAGATGTTAAGTAGATTTTGATCTGTCATTGACTGGTAGTCCCTCCCCTTCGCTCTCAGATCCTGCTCCATGTACACGATGTTGCTAATAGAGCAATTTCCTCCCCTTTTGTCAGCGCTCTGGGGAGATACTGATTGTTTTTTTTCCAACCTTGCTCTCTTTTTGATTATGAATCAATAATTTGTGTAACCCAGTCGATGTCCCAGTCTGCGGCTGCTGCTGGGAAATGCTGTTTCCCCTACTTTTTCCTTTGCACAAGCGTGGTCCTCGGTCCCTACGTACTATGCCTGGAGAATTTCTCTAGACAGGGAAGTGGCCGCACAATGACCCTCTATATTTTTATGCTTTTAAAACTGTGGCAACAGATGCCAAGAAGTTTTAAAAATATAGTGCAATTATTGACCTGGTTATCTCCCAGCCCTGGGTCTTTATAGAAACCTTTTAGTAACTGAATTGGATTTTGTAAAGCCACAGCAGTCTAAGATACTATGGATAATGAATCTGTCTGATTGTGGGATTCTTTTTCTGGTTTTTGGTTTTGTTTTTTCTTTTCTTGTCTGTCTTTCTTTTTGTCTCTTCCCTACCAACAAAGTACTCTGTCTAAAATAGGCTTCCTCCCTCCCTTTTAAAATAATGTCTTGTTTTTTAGGTCTGAGTTTTGTAGTGAATACTTTACATCCATTGGATTGAATTAATCAATGTCCATTCTGGCATTGTTCTGATAAGAGTACATAATAGAGATGTTGATCATCAAAGAATGTATCATTTGATCTGAATCTTCAGCTAAAAATGCAATGCCAGACCTTGTTCATGATCTCTTACTTAATGGTTTGAAATTAATTCTCTCAGGAAAGACGTGTTAGGAATAGTTCAAAGTTTTGTGTAATAAGTAACATTTAGTGATGTGTGGATGATAATAACAGATATAGGTAGGCTCAGACTTCTGCCTCCATCTGTCCGTCCGTCCGTCTGTCCGTCCGTCCATCCATCCATCCATCCATCCATCCATTCTTCTACCATGCCTACCAATCTGTCTAGCTATTCATTTGTTTTGTGTGACTGTGTGTGTGTGTGTGTGTGTGTGTGTGTGTGTGTGTGTGTGTACATGTTCCTGTTGGTAGATTCACATGTAGATGGAGGCTAGAGTTAATGTCATTGTCTTTCTCAACAGGTCTTCACTTATTTTTTCTTTTGATAGGTTCTCACTATGTAGCCCAAGTTAGCCTGGGAATGTAGACAGGCCTGAAATTCACAAGAGATCCTCCTGTGTCTGCCTCCCAAGTTCTGAGATTAAAGGCATGTGCCACTGTACCAGGCTTTACATCTTAAAAAAAAAAAAAAAAAAAAAAAAAAAGTTATGTGGTGCTGGGATTTGAACCCAGGGCTTTGTGCATGGTAGACAAACACTGTGTCACTGAGCTATATTCCCACCCTTCTTTACACCCTATTTTTTTTTTTTTTTTTTTTTTAAGAAAGACCTGGAAAAACCAATTGGTTAGGATGGCTTGTCAAGGGGTTCCATGGATCTTCCTATCTGCCTGCAGTGCTGAGATTATAGATACATGCCACATTGTCTCTTTTATATGATGCTGGGGATCCAAGCTCAGGTTCCTGTATTTACACAGGCACTTACCAGTTAAGCAGTCTCCCCAGATCAGGGTTCTGCATTTAAACTCTGGCTCGGCAGCCTATGCATTAATGACCATGGGTAATTTATTTGTGTTTAGTTTCTGCGCCTGTAAAATTGAACCTCACAGAGTTGATATAGGGGTGCACAAATGAACTGTGCCCAATGAAGCACTTAATGCTCAGTGTTGTTTCGGTTTCCATGTTGTAGGCAGTTTGCATGTACTGTGTATAGGTTGTGTAGAAATGTTGATTCCTATTGCTGCGATAAAGACCATGATCAAAAGCAAGCTGGGGGAAATGAGTTTATTTGGCTCATGTGTTCCCATCACGGTTTGTCATCGGGAAAAGCCGAAGCAAGAACGGAAGCAAAGCAAGAACCTAGAGTTGGGGGCTGAACTAGCCTACCCCGCCCCCACCCAACTCTCCACTGGCAGCTTGCTTTGTATACAGCTCATAACCATGGACCCACACAATGGGCTAGGACCTCCTCCATCAATCATTAGTTAAATTCTGCCCTCCACCCCAGACAATTAGCTGGAAGCATCTTCTGAATCAAGATCCCCTCTTCCCAGTTTGCAGCAAGTTGGTGAAACCTAACTAACACAAAAGGGACTGTGTTCTAGAAAGCACACACCTGGCTCATGGGGAGCATTCAGAGCTCACACCCTGCTCATGGAAACAAACATACAACCTCTCTGGAAAACATCTTTGCTACTTTGTCACATGTGGAACATACCCTCCTCTACATGTGTGTCCCTGCCATGCTTCCCATCCGCATTCACACAAGAGAGATCTAAGCTATGACCCTAAGAAGCATGTGAATGACAAAGACAGGCTGTTGCCCGCATGCACGTATTAGCATGCATTTGATCTAGAAGAGCCCAGACTTGGAAGGTACATGAGAAAGGAAAATAAAGTGCTGGGTCCATTCAAAGGCACAAGAGCAGACCACAAATCAAGCGGGTTTCAGTATATGGAACAAGGGCCAGTCTCAAAATAATTATACTGAGTAAGCAAAGTCAGGTTCCTCCTTCCTCCCCAATGGGGGGGTATATCCTGTTCAATTTCTTGCATATAAAATTCTGTAAACATACAAAGGGGTGTACAGAGATGGGAAGTAGACCAGTAGTCATCTGTAGATAGTGGAGGGGCAGGTTGGGAGAAGGCATTATAAAGAGGCAGAGCGAAGTCTCGGGAGTGTGGGCCTGTGTTCATTCTCTTGTCGTGGTGGTTTCACAGGACCATACATAGACTTTCTGGGCATTTCTTATAGACCCATTTTATTCTAATGCTTTAAAAAAATAAAGACTACTATATCAAAAAACATGCTTGCCTAGCTTCTACAGAAAAAAATTTCTCAGCCAACTTCAGCAAACATTGAGTGAATAATTGATTAGCTATGCTGTTTAATTTCTGAACTTAGATGCTTTATTAGATGTTTTTGTCTGGAGCAGTATGTCTGAGAGAATTTGAATTAATGACCTTTGTGATCAAGTCCTCTGTGGCAGGTAAAAGCTTTGGTAATTATTGTATTGATTTTATAATTAACCATTGTAGTAACGCAAGATGACATGTTTTCATAGACTTCCAGTTTTGTAGCTTAGAAATCTAAGTCTTGTTTTGTTTTTTAGTTTCTTCTTTTTCATACTGTCCTCCTTCACCACTTCCCTGCTAAAAATGTCGTTTTCAACATGGAAAAAGGATGCCTAGGAAGCCTCTTTATTTCACAGAACCAGACTTGTAATGTTGTTAAAATCCCTGTAACCCTGGTGAGCCAGTGAAGACTGAGAATTGCCAAGTTTTACCCTGCTTGTTGGAGTCTTGATGGACACCTGCAGTGTAGCTCCCATTAGACTTCTGCAGTATTTCCCACCCCAAATGAATCTAGACTTTCTATTTGGGGGTTCTTTAAATGAATGGAAATTGAAAATGTATTTTAAAAAGATGAGTATATATTCTAAATAATAAAAATTTCTCTCAAATTTTTTTTAGAAAGTTTTCTTGTTACCATCTTCCAGAAGTCTTTTGTGCTGAATTTTCACACCAATAACAACCCTTTTTAAAATACTCTTTAGTTCCCAGTGGTGATGGCGCATGCCTTTAATCCCAGCACTTAGGAGGAAGAAGCAGGTGGATCTTTGTGAGTTCGAGGCCAGCCTTCTCTACAGAGTGAGTTCCAGGATAGCCAGGACTCCACAAAGAAACCTTGTCTCAAAAAACCAAATAACAACAACAACACTCAAGAATCATAATCATAGTCTTGGTCCATTCCATATTTAAATATAAAATTACTTAAGAATTACAGTTGGCTTGCACAGGTCGAAGGGTAAATAAACTGACCCCAGTAGGCCTAGTCTTCAGTATTGGGTGCAGACCACTCACTCGCCAAAGGGTATTTTTTTTTTAATATGCCAGGTTAGTGAAGAATAGATTAAGTAATGAGATCATCTATGGACATGTACAAGGCAGGAAATTGAAAGACAGTACACTATCAATCTTTTAGAAAGTCAGAATTAAAAGGAAATACCTCTGTTGACATTTAGATGGTGGAATGGCTATCTGCTCAACAGAATCTAGGGTCACCTGGGAGGCAGAGTTCTTGTCACCTCTATGGGGGATTATCTTATCACATTAATTGAGGCTGAAGAGCTGACTGCTGTGGGTGGCACAGTTCTCTAGCTGGGATTTAGACTGTATAAATAGAGAAAGGGAGCATGCGTTCCTCATCTTCTGCCTCCTTATTGTGGACGCCATGTAACCAGCTGCTTGAAGCTCCTGGCTCCTGCTGCCTTGATTTCCCTGAAATGGAAATGATGGACTGTACCTTGAATAGAGTAGCTGATTTTGCTAGTGTTTTGTTGCAGCAACAGGAAAAGAAGTGAAGCCGGATGAGCTTTCTTTGTACCCCCTCTGCATCTATATGCATGCCCAAAGTAATTTAGACTTTTTGGTATCTTAGGCAGGAATAAAATAGTGGTAAACATCCTGGAACACAAGAATCCATCCTTATCTCTAAATAGAGGAAGCCCTATATGAAATAACCAGTCAAGAATGTAACCTCCTTTACAGCTCCTAAAGAATATGGCCTTATTGACTGCCCAAAACCTCATGTTTGCTGGGAGAGGGGCGTACTCATTACTCTGTCTTCTTGCCAGTGTGGTAGTGTTCAGACCCCTGCTCTCAGGATAGAAATGCCTTCTTGGGTTTCCATTTGGAAGACCTGAATGGAGGTGGCCTTTGCTCTATTTATTTTTTTAACATTTCCATCCATAACTTATTAAAATTTTATTTGTATTCTTTGTTTCATATTAGAATAGTTATCATGGTTTCTTGCTGAGTTCTTCCTTTTCCTCTTGACCACATCTTTCTGATAGTCATCTTGAGTCAGAGTCTGTAAAAATGTTTCTAAAGCTCATCACTTATCTTCTGTCTTAATTTTATAGCGTTTTTACTTTGGATAAAATCTTTAAGAAATTTAAGGAATATTTAATTAAATATTTAAGAAATATATCATTATTGTTTGTGTGCACAGGGTATGTATGCATATGCTTGCCACAGCATGCATGTCAGGGACACAGGAGTTGTGAAGTTGGTGCTTCCCCCCCTCTTTGGGTGGGTTTAGGGATCAAACGCAGGTGGATGTTTGTCGTAAATGCCTTTAATCACTGAACCATCCCACGGGCCATTTTTACTTTTGTGTTGCAAAATGCCTCTGAGTTCTCTTCTTGCATTTTTGGTTTGCTTTGTTGTTGTTTTAAGACAGGGTCTCACCACATATCTCTAACTAACCTGGATCTCACTTTGTAGACCAACTAGCCTATTACTCAGAGATCTGCCTGCCTCTGCCTCCCAACTGCTGGAATTGAGGACATCACCACTGTGCCGGGCTTCTGCGTTGTTTTTATTTACAGAGTTCTTTCCCAGAATGACTCAAGTCACATGTCCATACCTATGAATGTTATTCCTCCCCTAGACATTCTGCCTCTTACTTGTGTGCCCTGGTCCAGTGAGAACTTGGGTTTATTTTAACTTTGTAAGTGGCTTTTACTGTGTGACAATCAGCTTTACACTTTCACAATGCCTTTATTCTTCCAACATATTCTCTTCTGTTGCATATATTTCCGGGTGGTTTGTAACCAATTCCTACAGCATTGCAAGTTTATCCTTGGTTATCCTTGTCTGTGATAATTCAACGAGGATCTTGTGTGGCACTTCTGTTACCTCGTGTGTACGTTTGTTTCTTTGCTACTACAATTTCCTTGTGCTCTTTATCTAGTCTGAATTCTCTTGTTCCCCTCCTATTTTCTTAGAAAGCACTTAATAAAAATCACTTTTTCGAAAAAGCAGCACAGAGCTGGAAAGATGGCTCAGCAGTTAAGAATGCTTGCTGCATAATCATGAGGACTGGATTCCATCACTCATCATTAATAAGCTCTAGGGTGCACATCTGTATCCCTATTCCTTCCAAAGGAATCAGGAATAGCCTGTCTCACTGGTGTCCAGCTTAGCTGAGAAAACAGGGGCCCCAGATTCAGGGAGAGACCCTGTCTCAAAATGAACGAGTGGAGAGCAATAGGGGAGGACACCTGACACTCTTCCCTGGCCTCCGCATGCGTTCACTCACACCTGTATGTGTGCACACACCAACTGTATGTGCTACACACATAGGTAAATAGACAAATAACTGTTTTAAAATAAAACAACAGCACAGCTTTCTTGTTTCTGCCTGTGGCTGGTGTGGTCTGTGTCATCTACATCAGCTCTGTAAAGCAGTAGGTGTTTCCTGGATGCAAGTCTTTCTGTATGAAAGATTTTCTCACTGTTCTGAGAAGATAATCTGACCGCACTATGCATCACACCTCTAAAAAGTCACCATTAGGGCTTGAGGTTGAATGCAGGGCTCCAGACTTGAACTGCCCATTAAATACCCAGTGCAGAGCATTATCAAGCCTGGGACAGCTGTTTTATTTTTATCCCAATGCTTTGTGCATTTTGAGAAAATTGTCGAGCAGCTGCAATATCGAGCAGAAGGACCTAGTTAGCTTAGTCAATTGGGTTTCACTACTGTTGTATGTGGGTGAGATCAGAGGTCTAGCAGCAGCTGACCAAGGCTGACCCCAGAATCCTGTCTTGGGGGCTTCCTCTTGGTGCTCTTTTTCTGGGCTTTGTGCTCTGGCTAGGAAGCATTGGTGGTTTCCCTACCTGATCTGATAAGCTAGGACACACAGCTACCATGGCTGAAGATTGCAAGGTTAAGAAGAGCTATTAGCAAGCTTGAAGAAAGGAGGCTGAATTGCAACAGAAGCTGGGCAGCATGCTGACGGCTCTCCCATGCCATGCCCTGGCAAGCTTGCCCTGTGCTGACCATCATACCTGCATCAGAGGCTGTCTCACATGCTGGCATTCCCGTCTCAACTCTTGGACTGCCCAGTCAAGAGTGGTGGCTTCCACGAATCCTTTTGAAGTGTCTGCTGTGGTGAATTGTTCTCCAGGGGGGTTGCCGCTCTCACATTTGCTGTTGTTGTTGAACTTGTAAATCAATTGCATGAAAGATGCTAGGGCTGATGGGAAAAAGGAACCATCTCCTTATGAAGTGGCATTTTCCGCAGCATGGAAAGTGAGACCAAGAACAGAGTTGTTGTGTTCAGGCAGAGTCCTTTCCGAGAAGTAACATGGAGGAGGCTCATTGTCTTTGCTCTTTCATCCTTTAGGAGAGTATATGATAGGACATTGGCTTCTTGAGTCAGCCAGGTAGATTGAGCAATCTAAGACACTGGAAGATATTTTACAGTGTTATTTATATTGAACTTGAAACTTAGTCTAGATTTTCTCTCATGTTCCTTCATCCTACTTTATTTGGAGGGTTTGTTGTGTATATGTGTGTGTGTGTGTCTGTATGTATTGTTATTGTTGTTGTGTATGTGTGTGTATTTATGTATGGGATGATGCACCTGTTTGTCCGAATGCACGTGTATATGTATGTGTAGGGGCCAGAGATACATATAGGGATTTGTTCTTCAGGAGCCATCCACCTTATCTTTTGAGACCTTATTTTTTTGATGCGGAGTCTCTCACTGATTGCTGGGACACACTGAGTGGGCTAGACTGGCTGGTCTTTCAGCCCTTGGGATCTGCATGTCTCCAGCACCCCAGCGCTGAGATCACAAGCATGTACCGTGATGTTTGGCTTTTTATAGGGGTTCCAGGGATTGCGGTGAATGCCTTATGCTTGTGTGGCAATCACTGTACCGATTGAGCTGTCTCCCATCCATCTTCTGGGATTGTAATAGAAACATGTCCAATCTCACTGGCTGTTTTCTGGCATAGCATGTAAGGTGCTATTTTCATTCAGCTCCCTTACCATTCTGTACCTTTCCCACAGCCTTCATAGCGAAAGCTCTTCATAGACTCGGGCACCTCTACCACAAATAGTGCAACCCTTGTACGACACTTAATAGAAACTCTGGTCAGAGGGCTTGGCTATGAAGGTGGTGAGCTGGTTGTTTGGTAAAAGGTACCCACATGTGTGTTGGGGAGGTGTCAGTGGAGGGTATGGACTTGCTCTGAACCCCTGGGTGCTGGCTGTGTGCTACTTGTCATGACTCAGGCGTGGAATGGCCTGCATCTCCCTCCATCTCTGGAAGAACTACAGAAGAGAATCAGCCAAGTGAGGCACGTCTCTATGGTTTCCTCTTTGTAAATTCTTGTCACTTCTCCAATGGTGCTCAGATCCTCTAGCCTAGGAAATATGTGGATGCTGAAAGGTTTTCTGAAAGTTGCTGCTTTATTTTTCCTGCTGTTGTTGGTTTTTTTTTTTTTTTTTTTTTTTTGAGTGGAACCTTGGACTGAGGGGTATTGAAAACCTTTCCCAGTTTTGGATTTACAGAAGAAAGTTCCAATAAGGAGCAAGCCTGGTTCTTGTAACACCCTATCTCCAGCAGGCCCTGATTGCTGTAAGTCAGGCTGATGTAAAGACTACTTTCCAGGATTGAGGAGTTGAGTTTTTAGCTGTTGTAGGATGGTTTGGAAAAGCACATTTTAGCATTTTGAGCTGTGGCCTTTACTGTATTCTGGTTTTGGTTCTCAGTTTGGATTAATGAGTGTGGTTTGGATGCTGAACTGTTTGGGTTTTTAACTGAGCGAAGCAATGGATCTAGGTTTAAAAGGAGAGAAAAACCATACATGTTGCCTACAAGTCTTCCTTGGGTTGGAGCTGCAGGAAGCGTGACAGCAACACACGTTTCTCCCGAAAACTGTCATTGATTTACTATGTTCGGCTATGGTGGGAGAGCCTGGCTCCTGTAGGGAAGGGTCAAGGTGGGGGCTGTCGGAATGGACTCATCCATCGTTCTGGCTTCTTTGTGCTCCTTCACTTTATCTCCGCATAGGAGGCCGTTCCCATGCTCTGTTCCCTGGTTTCCATGATGGCTATGCATATTGTCTTCTAGACCTTTGTAATTCTATGCAAAGTAGTATTTTAAACATTTGTAGATTCTACAAATGATATATATTATATATGAATGTATAAGTATATGTGAATATAGAGTATGTATATATATATATATATATATATATATATATATATTTGTATATTTTATTTTTGAGTGTCTTTGCACCTCCTCTCTCTCATTTGTTCCCTTGGTCTCCCTAGATAATTTTACTCCTCCTTTATGTGTGTGAGTGCATGCATGCGGACACACACACACACACACACACACACACACACACACACACGGGGAGGGGGAGGGGAAGGGCAGGCAGACAGAATTTTATCTGTAAAAAGCATCTAGGAACCACTAATGAGAGAAACCATTTAACATGACCTCCAGCTGCATTCACTTCCCTACAAACAGCACAATTTCACTCCTCCTAATGGTATACATAGTCCCCATTTTCTTTATCCATTCCCTTGTTGTTGGGCAGCTAGGTTAGTTCTGTAATCCAGCTTGCATTGATACTGGTGCAGTAAACATTGATATACCAGTATCTCTGTGATGTGTTGACCTGGTATCCCTTGGGTACCCAGGAGTGGTGTAGCTACATTGTGAGGAAAATCCATTGTTAATTTTTTTTTTTTTTGAGATACCTTCATATTGACTTATATAATAGCAAAATATTTTCATAACAAGATAATTGTTGCCATAAGCATTTCACTTAGCATTTTGTTAACAGTGAGGCAGGCTGAATAGTGTTCCCCTTAAGTTCATGTCTGCCCAGCAGCTCACAAATGTGACCATATTTGGAAATTGGTACTTGGCAGATACAACCAGTTAAGGATGGAGATGAGATCGTGACAGATGAGGGTGAATCTTAACATCAGTGACTAGTGTCCAGACACACAGTAGAATGCCACATGAAGCTGAAGTGTCTAGAAAGCTGAAAGGAAGGAAGACCTTTTGTACAGAGCCAGATTGCAAATTTCTGGGGCCTGTTGTTTGTGTCCTTTGGGAGCTAATGCAACAACCAGCCCACAGTGATAGAGATTGAAGAGTGGAGTCTAATTGTCTTCATCCCTCCATGTTCCCAGGTTTATTTGGGTCTGAAACTGCTGCTTCTAATGAATGCTGTGGATGTTCCTGTGTGCAAGGGGTTCTTGTGTCTAGCACACCTTCCACTAACATTTGTTGCCAGAGCTAATGTGCCTGAATCCTATACCCTGGAAGACGTTTTCACCATCATTCTGAGCCTGACCTTTGGTTCTCAGCCTGTGGGTTGTTACCCCTTTGGGGGAATGAATGACCCTTTCACAGGGGTCACATATCAGATATCCTGTATGTCAGATATTGTCTTGGTTATGGTTTGTATTGCTGCGAAGAGACACCATGACCACAGCAGCTCTTATAAAAGGGAAACATTTAATGGGATGGCTTATAACTTCAGAGGTTTAGTCCATTATTATCATGGTGGGAGTTGGCAGTGTGCAGGCAGACATGGTGCTGGAGCTGAGAGTCCTACATCTTGATTGGCAGGCAACAGGAAGTGAACTGAGACACTAGGCATGGCTTGAGCATATAAGAGACCTCAAAGCCCACTCCCACAGTGACACACTTCCTCCAACAAGGCCAGAGCTACTCCAACAAAGCCACACCTCCTAATAGTGCCACTCCCTATGAGTTTATGAGTGCCAGTTACGTTCAAATCACCACAGATATTTACATTACAATTCATAATGGTAGCAAAATTACCAGTTATGAAGTAGCTACAAAAATAATTTTATGATTGGGGTCACCACAACATGAGGAACTGTATTAAAGTGTTGCAGCATTAGGAAAGTTGAGAACCACTGGTCTACAGGGAAAGCTGCCTGTCACCTCTGTTCTGTCAAAGTGAAAATTTCAATTTCTTAAACCTACTTCTTGTCCCACCTAAGGACTTAAGGAGTTGGTTGCATCTCTGAGGTGTTTGTTTGTGCACTGTTAGCAGTCTGAAAGATCCAGTCAGAGCATCACCAAGGTTTGAAATCCTGTGACAATGTAGGGGATGCTGCATGGCCATGTCCTTTTCGGGGTTCAGTGGGAAACACTGTTTGAAGAATGATGCCTGCACTCATAGCATCAGGATGAGGAGAAAGGGAAGTCAGCACATAGTTATTCGAGAAGAAGAGGAGCAACGGGAAAGGTAAACGACTTTCTTAGTTCAATAGAAATGATCCACAGAAACTTGCGGCACTGATTGGGTCCTCTTTTCGTTCCCTCCCCCATGTTCTAAGTGGCACACTTGAAATTGAAATCCAAATGGGCCTGGTCTTCAGCTGTGAAATGCAATTATGCAGCAGTGATGAGGTCACAGGAAGCAGTGGCCGAGGTCCTGACATGATTGCTTCCTGCTGTCTTGAGCTTCGACATGATGCTGTGTGGCTGAGTTTCTCAGTCAGGAGCCCTCTTATTTGCTATTGAGCACTCCCTGACCATGAATGGATTGGCTCAGTACAAATGGAACCTTCCACCTCCAAAGCCACAGTGTTAGCAGGTACTGAAAAAGGACAGTAAAATCTGGACAGTTTCTCCACCCAGAATTTCCATCAGCAGGACCACCCAACCCAGATGCAGTAGAGGACCACTTGGCAAGTGTTATGTGTGCAGATTTGGAAAAGCTGCACAGTTGTCCAGTAGTAACAACCATGTGCTGCCCTCCTGCCCTGGAGGTGTCAAGTATGGACCAGGCCACTTTGGGTCTGAGGGATTGTCTCTGTGTGCCTGGGAGTAAAAAGAAGGGCAGGGAAATTTTTTAGTGTGAATTCAAGCTTGCTTGATTTAACTGACTCTGGGGTGTGACTCTTGTGTCCTGTTGGCCTCGAGACTGTAAATATGGAAATTATTCTGAGTCTTCATTTGGAAATTAGGAGTCAGAGAATGAAAAAGACTCACTTGTAGTCATACAATGAAGCAATTGCTAGGACTTTTAACAACTTGTTCGTTTTTATTTATTTATCTATCTGTTTATTTTGGTTTTTTTTGTTTGTTTGTTTTTGTTTTGTGAGACAGGGTTTCTTTGTGTAGCCCTGTCTGTCCTGGAACTTGTTTTGTAGATCAGGCAGGCCTTAAACTGCCTGCTCTGCTTCCCGAGCAGTGCTGGTACTAAAGGCAGGCACTACTGTGCCTAGCTAAAAATTACTCATTGTTTAATTCATGTATATGAGTGTTTTGCCTGCATGTATGTCTGTGTACCACATGCACGCCTGGTACCCAGGGAGGCCAGTAGAGGGCGTCAGATCTCCTGGAACTGGAGTTACAGGTATTTGTTGTCCAAGGACTCAAACCTGGGTCCCCTGAAAGACTAGCCAGTAAGCTTAACTGCTGAGCCATCTCTCCAGCTCCTCCCAAGGGCCTTTTTTGAGCATACAGAAGTAAATGGGGATGGGTGTTAGGGTGTGGATGTATCTTTGAATGTGGGAAGGGAGTTTCTGATTTCTGACATTTAACTACAAATGTAGAGGAACTCATTGTGGCTTATCATATGATACACAAGGTATATGCAGTGAGGATGCAGAGATAGCTATGTCTCTTATATTCTCATACAGTATAGGTCGTAACAGATTAAGTAATAGTTAAATAATTTTTACTTCTGCTTATTGAAGAATGTGTATTTCCTGTTATTGATTTAAAATGCAGACGGCAGTGTTTTGTAATCTGTCTCAGACATCTACATTTGCTTCATTAAGGAAGGCTTTTTCATGCTATGTAAGTTGCTGTTTTTGTTTTATGTTTTTTCCTATGTTGGGGATAAGAGATGAAAGCCCCTTCCCTAGTCAAAGACAATCCAGTTTTGTCTTAGTAAGGGAAGATGGAGTTGGGGTTTCTCTTGGGCAGTTCTATATCCTTAACAACACTATATGCTATCCACAGAGCATCCATCACTGCCCAGACCAATTGCTTAGAGGCTGTCGACATTGCCCATTGTCTCTGTCTGTGGACCCTGCACAGCTGGTTCCGAGCGCCAGCTCGTCGTCCTTCCTACAGCAGACAGGACTAATCAGTATGATGATCAATATGGCTTCCATTCTTCATGGCCATGCACTAAGTGGATTTGCTTTTCTTAATACCCATATGGAGTCACTGTTGGGGCACTGGAGATTTTAACTAAGCCCTCTGCTGCTTTTAACTAAGCCCTGTACTGGAGTGGAACTCAGTGAAACATTGTCGTGTCTGTAATTACAAAAGCTTTTTGGGTTTGGGTACCCTGAGCCAGTTAAGAGAATACTGTGCCATTCTAGAGACATTTTCTAGGTGATTTTCTGTGGCATTGTGAAGAGATCCAGGGCAGGCCAACAGAAAATGGACTCCATGGCTTTATTTTATTTGAGGAGTTGGGGTTGGACTTTGGTTTCATTTATTTTGTCCTAGCAATTTTTTTTTTAAGTCTTATTAGACTTTTGCTAGTTTGTTTTTAATTTTGGGTTTTTTTTTTTTTTTTGGAGCTTTTCTTTTAGAGAGAGAGAGAGAGACATACACAAACAGAGAGAACATAAAATTGGGTGGATAGGGAGGTGGGATGGATTTGAGAGGAGTTGGGGGAGGGGAACACATCATCACAATATATTGTTTGAAAAACAATGATGAAAAGCAGAACACATATGGAAAGGGGCAGTGGAAATAGCTCCATTGGTAAACGCTTGCTGTGCAAGCCCAAGGACCTGAGTTCATGTCTCAGCACCCACATAAATAAGTCAGAGATGCCCACATGGTGGCACACACGTTTAATCCCAACAATGGGAAGCTAGAGGCAGGCGGAGCGCTGTGAGTTCGAGGCCAACCTAGTCTGGGTAGTGGATTCCAGGACTGGACAGTCAGGGCAGTTACACAGAAAAACTTTGTCTCATTAAAAAAAAAAAAAAATCAAGTAAGAAAAATAAAAAGTTGGGTGTGGTACTTCATGCTTATAATCTAAATGCTGGGGAAGTAGAGCCAGGCAGATCTTTGGGACTCCCTGGCCTGTTATCCTAGCCTACTTGATGAGCTCCAAGCCAACGAGAGACCCTGTCTCAATAAACTAGGTGTAGAGCATTCAATAAATAACCCAAGATTGTCTTCTGGAACACACCACATACCACACCACACACACACACACACACACACACACACACACACACACACACACACGCACACACACACGGGAGGTGTCCTATATTATAAAAAATTTTATAGCTCCTAAGTCATAGGAAAGATAATAACCTCTCTTATATACTAACCTGTTGAGGATGTGATGGTTACATTGGCCAGAGCCAAATTTCAATTGTGAGTACCTTTCTGTTAAATTGCTAAGATAATTGGTTGCAAATTCACTTTCATGTTATGTGTATGAGTGTGGTAACTGCATGCATGTCTTTGTACTATGTACATGCCTGATGGCTACAGAGGCCAATAGAGGCCTTTGGATCCTCTGGAACTGGAGTTACTGATGGTTGTCAACTACCTTGTAAATGCTAGAAGTTGAACCTAGATCCTGTACAAGAGCATCAAGTATTCTTAACTCCTGAGCCAACTCTCCAGTCCTGGTTCCTTCCACACACACCCCAATTTACAGATAATAATTGTAATTTTTCATGGGGTACAATGTGATGTTTTAGTACCTTTATACCTTATTGATGATCAGTACAGGATAATTATATTACTGATCTCTGATTCTTTTTTGAAACACTAGACCTTTGGGCAGCGTTAATGCTGTGTAGTTAAACCTAAGTTTGAACCACAGTTAGTCTGTGACAGCCCCAGCTGAGGGTACCATCAGGAACAGTCCACTCTGGAGGTACTGCTAATATTGTTATTTGGTCAAAAATTTAGAACATACATTTTCTTTTAATCTGTTGTCTTTGGTGCACATACACGCATGTAGGCAAAGCTAGTACACATAAAATACAATCTTTGCTTCTTAGCAAGTTGACTGTTTCTCTGTTTATTTTTCATTTGTGCCCTTTGTTTAAAAGTCCAGTGGACTTCAAGACTAGGGGGCTGTATGGATGCTCAGCTTTGGACGGTCAGCCGATTTACCATCACATAAGAGTGACCCCTAGTTCTTTAATTTCTGGTCTCTTTCTCTTGGTTCTTTGGGAGACTAGAATTTTTTGTTTTGCTCTCAACAGTGTGATAGCTAAGGTCCAAATTTTTTCACCATATCACTGACTACCAATGAAGGATCTGACCCCTTACAGGAACACACAAATGTGTTAATGCTGCTTGCCAGCTTTGTAATCCACTCACAGATGATCTGTGGTTGTTGGTTTTAAATGTCTAACAATTCTGTGCTTCATGAGGTAGAGGGAGATGTACAGTTTGACTCGTGATTTAACACACTATTTATATATGGTCACGTATTTCCGTGTTTGTGCCAAGTTTAAGACAGTCGGTCTTGGCTGGCTTGGAATACCGCTCTCCTTACAAGTTGAGCAGTTACAGGAGCACTTCAGGAGTCCCCAGCACTTGAGAGAATAAGCTCTTCCCTCTTTCTGGATCCCCGCAGAGGTCACAGCACTCTGGTGTCTCAACCGGGATAGACATGTCCTTGTGTTTCCAGGTACCTTGTCGCAGCAGCTCCATCTTGCATCACTGATATTAAAAGGCTTGAGGTTGTCTCTGCAGGTCAGAGGTAAACAATAACATAGTTAAGGGGGAGGGACAGGGGAGGCAGAGGTAGGGAGACATTGGCAGTTGCTCCCTGCTGCACTGTCATGTGGAATGGTTTTCTTAGCTCACTGGAGTGCTGACTGAGTTCCTTGGCAGTACTATGTGTGATGTTAAAAAGCGTCTGTGAAGTGGATGAGGAAAAAGCAGTAATGTACCTAAGCACAGAATAGAAGTCCAGACTGCAGAAGGATGGGGGCCTGGGGAGATAGCCAGTGCCACGGTGTGTGTGAAGCTTGAAGGACAGCTTTGATCTTGGTTTTTCCACCTTGTTTGAGACAGGATTTCTCTTGGTCACCACTGCAAATTCTAGATTAGCTGGCCCAGGAACTTCAGAGAGACCCTCCTGTCTCCACAGACCATCTCCCTAGGAGTCCTGCAACCACAGAAGCATGCATGCGGATACATGCCGATCTGAACCGAGGACATCAGGTTTTTGCAGCAAGTGCTTTACCTGCTGCCATAGTTAACATCATCTGTCAACTTGACATAAACCTAGAGTCACTTGGGGTGAAGGAACCTCCACTGAAGAGTTCCCTGTAGCAGACTGGTCTGTGGGTGTGTTTTTGAGGCATGTTTTTTAGTTCTTATTGGATATAGAAGAGCTCTGCCCACTGTGGGTGGTGCCACCCCCTAGGCAAGTGGGCCTGGGTTGTAGATGAATGCTGACTGAACACAAGGCAGTGGGAACCAACGCAGTAAGCTACATTTCCTCCATTGGTTTCTGCTTCCAAGTGGGTGTATAAAGAAATAAAGAGGGTTGGGGATTTAGCTCAGTGGTAGAGCGCTTGCCTAGCAAGTGCAAGGCCCTGGGTTTGATCCTCAGCTCAAAAAAAAAAAAAAAAAAAGAAAGAAAGAAAGAAAGAAAAAGAAAAAAGAAAGAAAGAAAAAGTGGGCATATGGAAGATGAAGCCCATCTTTATCAGAGGTTGTTCTTTGATCTACTTGAATTTGGTGACCTGAAAGTTGCATGCACCAGTGATATCCTAGGTTTCATCCAAGGAAAAAGTCCTTGTTTTCCCTCCTTGCCTAGGAGACCATTGTTGGATTTATGTGACACCTCTATGACATGGGGTAGAAGCATGTTATTGTGCCAGAAATCAAGGCATCTGGGAAGGTGCAGAGGTGGGGGTGGGGTGGGGATAGTAGCAGAAAGACACAGGTGCAGATGTTAACTGCCTGCATCTTGCAAAACCCACAGAACTGTGGGGCTTAGCTCTTCATTAGCAAATGTGCACGTCAGGCTTTGGACTGTGACTCAGGCTGCTGATCTACTTTTCTGATTACTGAAGATGGTCAGATGAACCAGTAAAAGTAGAAGTCCTTCAAAGTTGGAGGCCTTACTAATCACACCTGGAGCCTCACAAGGCCCTGCCCTAGAGCGGAGTCCCCTCTTCTGGAGTATGATCAGGTTTGGGGCCATTTCAGGGTCTGCTGATGACTTTTCAGTACCAGAGACTTAATTGAGTCATCCGTGTATATGGGTCAAAGGTAAGAGGCACAGGTCATGGTTAGAGTTCACAAAAGGGAAGCAATGCCTTCTGCAGGGAGCTCAACTCAGTGGTACCAGCTTTCTTGTATTTGAATGTAGTGTTGCAGGAGGGCCAGGAGGAAGCCAGCAGCTGCCTGGAACAGCAAGGACAAGGGGAGGACAGGAACTCCCCCAGCATATGTTCGGGGGCTTGCTGGAGGAGCACAGGCTGAGGCTGATGGGGAGAGAGGAATTTTAAATGAAGCCACCTGTCTTTTTAGAGGATGAGACTTCAAATCCAGCTACTTCTAGCCTTCTGCGTCACCAGCATTAAGGCTGCACGCCAGTGATGCCATTTTGCTAGAGATTGCAGAGATGCATGGACAGATGGGACTGGATGCTGGGGGAGCAGTGCCAGCTGCTCATGGTGCATGTGTTGTGGGGGGAGGCAGCAGACATCAAGGTAGAGCTGGGGAGGACCTGAGTTTCCGCTGAAATCTGTTTGCATTATCCCCCACAAAATGGCAGATAGCACATTGTTCCATAGCTGGTGGATAATTGGAGAGTATGAGTTAAGCTGAACACCATGTCAGATGCCTGTTGATGCAGGTGATTGAGAGATTGAAGCAGGATGCTCACTTGACCCAGCAAAATGAGACCTTCTGTATTTAAAAATAATATGTGTCTTCCTGCATACTCAGTCTCCCCCCTCCCTGTGTATGTAGACAGGGTCTCTCTATATAGCTCTGGCTGTCCTGGAACTCACTATGTAGACTAGACTGGCCTTGAACTCACAGGGGGTCCCAGTGCTGAGATCAAAGGGATGTGCCATTATGCCTGGCCCTTCCGACACTTTTAAAAAGCATTCATCCTAATGAAATTCAGACTCTGGAAGTGACAATATGTGAAATAATTGTTTGGTTTTAACATATATAGGAAATATAAGAGATTATAAAAGAGTTTGGTCACACATTTTAGACTTTTGAAACTATCAACTCAAATTTGCAGGTCAACAATCTACCTTGTATTAACACCAGTTGTATTGCCCATCGTTCCAAAAAATCTGAGTTACTCCTCTTTCTTTGAGCAAGCAAAATGTGAAACTGAAACAAGTCATTGAATGTTGACCTGCAATAATTCCATAGTTTGTTGAACTGTGCCCAGATGAGTCCTTTTGTCCACCGGAAGATGACACTCAGATTGAGGCAACTGGATGTAGTGACGCACATGGTTTAATCCCAGCACTTTAGAGCCTGGGGCAGGAAGATGTTCATTAATTAGTTAAAAATGGCCAGGAAGGTGGTTCTGTGGGCAAAGGCACGGAGTTTGACAAGTGTAGTTCTGTCTCTTGGACTGATTCAAATGGTAGGAGAAAACCAACTCTCACAGTTGTTCTCTGACCTTCACATATGAGACACAATAGAGAACACAAGTGCTAGTGTGGTGTGTGTGTGTGTGTGTGTGTGTGTGTGTGTGTGTGTGTGAGAGAGAGAGAGAGAGAGAGAGAGAGAGAGAGAGAGAGAGAGAGAGAGATTACAGCCTTGCACAGTTCTGACTTTCTGCCCTTTTCTCACCATCGCATAATGGTAGTGGGTGGTGAAGGCCAGTCTCAGATCACCAGTCCTCACTACTTCCTTGGGTATGAGTCAAAGTGATGACCAACACCTTGTCCACAGACATACATCCCTTAGGGCCACGGCATACAGTGGTGGAAGCTACAAAAATGAGTTTTTAGTTAGAGCAGCCATCTTTGTCGCCTGTGATATGAAGCTCCTGTGTAGGTAGATAGGTAAAAGCAGAAGACAGGGTGACTTGTATCGGGTGCCGGACAGTGGACACTATGGGGAGCATCCCCATGAGTGTAGAATGGTAGTTTTTAACTCGGATGGTGTCCAGTGTGTTTCCTCTTGGCCCGCCTGCAAGACCAATAACGAAGAGTTTTTATGTCATGCCCAGCTCAGAGAGAAGTGTGGACATGCTTGGGGATCAGAGAGAGACTCAGGCGAGTGCTGGAAATAGAAGGATCGAGAAGCATCCTGCTTCCTGCTTGCCTGTGCTAGCCACTCCTGGGTCGCCCATGCCTTTTAAAATTTCATTACCAGGAAGGCTAATGCGGTTCTAGTAGTTAGACCATTTTGTTTCTTGGCAAAAGAGAATTCTTAAGGGGCTGATCCAGCCTTAGATGTACAGGAAGGGAAGTTAGATATTAAAATTTCTGTATCACTCTGCCTTCTGGTGGGGAGGAGCTCTGGCCCATGCTTCCTTTGCTCTCCTCAGGGTGAGGATTTATAGGGATTCTGTTTCTGTCTTGCTGTCTTTGTCCCTCCTGGTGAAGGGAGTTGGTGAGTTTTGGGAGCCAGCCAAGGAGGGAATTAGGTAAGCAAAGAACTTTTTTTTTTTCTCTCCCTGCTTTTCACGTTAAATTCATCCAGTTGTATATTTAATGGTTACAATTATCTTGAGATAAGCAAGGACACAGACTCACGGTACAGGTCATTGATTTGTGTTTTTAAAGGCAAGGTAAAAATTGAACCGCTGTGTCGGAGATACATTATTTTAAAAATAGATCGAGCTGCACCACACACAGCATAAAGGTTCTGTCTTTTAGCTCTCCCAGAACCAGCTCCATTTATTCCGGTTTTAAAAATTGGTTATTACACAGTTACATTAAAGTGTCAAGTATACTAATTTTTCTAATTTTCTTTCTCTCTCTTTTTTTCCTCTCTAAGAATACATCTTGTTAAGGCTTGCAGAGTAAAAAGATTTTTATTAGGCAATTATTATCTGGCTTGATTTCCCCCTCTGTTAATTCCTTCCAGGTAGAGATTGTATTATGTTTCCATTGCCTGGTGTCATGGGGAGTTTTGAAGTGTTTAGCACTAGAATGTAATCCATTAGGGTTCAAATCATGCTATGACTTCAATTTTCAATAGAAAATATTATAGAAGGGCTCCAAACCACCCAGAGACTAATAAATATGCTCCTTTTCTATAGCCTTGATGTAGATAGAAATTAGAATGTCATAATTCTGTTAGCATACTTAGATTCTTTTACACCAAGAAATTTAAGATTAATAGCAGTGCTAATTGATGGCTCTTGCTTAATTAAATCCTGTTGCAGTTACTCTTCACAATAAGGTGAGGGCTGTAGTTTTCCTTCTCCTTTATTGATAATCCACTGGTGATCCTGTGCTAAGACTTAAATTATTCTAGCTGTGAGAGCATTCTTGTACCACGGTGACATATGTGTGTGTGTGTACATGCACATGTGTATCCATGTGAGTGGAGGTCAAAGGACAGATGCAGCTGTCATTCACTGGGTAGCACTCACCTTGTTTTGAGACAGAGTCTCTCACTGGCCTGCCTCTTGTTCTTTAAGATAGAGTCTCTCTCGGGGCTGGGGCTCAGCCATTAGGCTGGGCTGATCTACTTGTGTCTGCCTCCCCATCACTGGGATTACAAGCCTCTGACTTTTTTGTTCTGAATTTCATGAATCTCCTTGCTGTGTCTAAAGTGAGGAAGTGTTCTTGTGTTATTTAAGAAAGTGATTATCTGTGTTTATAATGTACATTAGCGATTCCAGAATAATCATTGCCACCCCTGCAGAATCACATCTACTGTCAGAAGTAGCTTATGCCTCCTGATGGATATTTCACTAGCCCTGTTGCTTTTATCACTTAAGATATAGCCTGAAAGAAACTTGACTTCTCAGAAAGACCTGTCCTTCAACTTCCTATTCTTTGAGAGAGAACTATTGCCTGGGAAACGAGCCTATATTTTCCAAACTGGTTGTAAGAGCGCAGTGAGGAGCTGTGTCTTGAGACCTTTATACAGTATTCTGCTAGAGAGCAGACATGGGCCATATAGACGTTATCTAGAAACTTCTTAAAAGATTTATTTGTGCTGGGTGGTGGTGGCACACGCCTTTAATCCCAGCACTCAGGAGGCAGAGGCAGGCAGATCTCTGTGAGTTCGAGGCCAGCCTGAGCTACCAAGTGAGTTCCAGGAAAGGCACAAAGCTACACAGAGAAACCCTGTCTCAAACCCCCCCCCCAAAAAAAAAATTTGTTTGTTTATTTGATGTACATATATATATGAGTGTGAGATGAGTGTATGTGTGTGCACCATGTATGTTTAGGAGTCCTCAGAAGCAAGAAGAGGGCTTGGGTCCCCCTAGAACTGGATATACAGGCAGTTGTGAACCACCAGATATATTGGGAGCCACACCTGAGTGTAGAGACTGGAAGGCAACTTCAGGCATCCACCTTGGTGGTGTCATTGTTTTGATTTGGTGGTTGTTGGTTTTTTGTTGTTGTTATTGTTGTTGTTGTTGACCTGGAGCTTGTCAAGTAGACTAGGATGGCTGGCTAGTGAGCACGGGATCTGCTTGTCCCATCTCCTCAGCACTGAGATTAGCAGCATCAGCCACCATGCCCTACCTTCCTCCCTGGGTTCCTCGTGCTTACTCTGCTACTATACCAACTGTGTTGTTGCCGCAGCCCAATTTCCTCAGTTTTAAAAGCTGACACAAAAAATTCATTTTACACTCCTGCCCAGAGCATATATGAAAGTGACTTCCAGATTGATCAAAGATCTAGATGTTTACCAGCTGAAACTATAGAAGTCATAGAAAAATTAGGTATGTCACTGCATGGTGGCTCACACTTTTACTACTAGGCTGAGGCAGGCAGATCTCTATGAGTCAAGGCCAACCTGGTCTACATAGTAAATTTCAATCAGTCAGAGCTACATAAAAAAAACAAAACAAAAACAAATAAACCACTCCCATCAATTTTTAAGAAATAGGTATGAGTTGGGCAGTGGTGGTGCACGCCTTTAATCCCAGCACTCAGGAGGCAGAGCCAGGCAGATCTTTGTAAGTTTGAGGCCAGCCTGGTCTACAGAGTGAGATCCTGGACAGGCACCAAAACAACACAGAGAAACCCTGTTTCAAAACAAAACAAACAAAAAAAGAAGTATCATGATGTTGAATTGGAAAGAGTCAAATGCTCAAGCAGTGAAATAAATATATATAAAATGGGCTTCATCAAAACTGCCAAGCAAGGCCCTGGGTTCGATCCTCAGCTCAAAAAAAAAACAAAAAACAAAAAACAAAAAAAAAAAAACTGCCAAGCTTTCAAATATTGACAGATACTGTCTAGATAACTTCCAGCATTGGAGAAAATATTTCCAATCATCTAACCAGAGTCTGGGACCTAGAATATATAAAGAACTCTGAGAATCCAATAAGTAAAATAGAAATGATCCAATATTTTCTAATGGATAAAGGACTAGAAGAAATATTTCTCCCAAGAATAAACAAATGGGCGATGGGCACTGGAAAAGTTGTTCAACATCTCCAGCTATTAAGGCCATGTTAAGTTAATGAGATGTAGCACCACCTTCCAAGGTCAATGAATAGTAGTAACAGGTCTTGGTGAATGTGGAGTGATTCAAACCCCTGTGCTCAAGGACTAAAATATAAGTGGTACATTTGCCCTGAAGATGTCTGACATTCCATCCCTAGATATGTAACCAGTAGAAGAGAATTTTGAGAATTTTAGTTCAAACACAGGGGAAGGAGGAAGATCTAGTTATACAGTTGAACTTCCTGCATAACTGTTGGAATGGATGTGGGAATAGGATATTGACTCAACAGAGGCTTCACATACTCTCAGGTTGGGTTTTACTTGATGGTGTGACTTGAATAAATGCTCCCCAAAGTCCAATTGTGGTAAAGGCTTTGCTTCCCAGGTTAGGGTGGTGTTCGTGGTGATGGAACTCTGAGGAGGAGATGCATTGAGAAGGAGTGTCTCTGGGAAGGGGTATTGAAGCCTACCACTCCTCTGCTTCAGACCATGAATTAAGCTGCTTTTTCTGTGTCATATCACACCAGATGTTCTGCCTCAGCACAGGCCTGAAAGCAAATAGGTCACTCAACCCTGGGCTGAAGCTCGCAAAGCTGAGAGAAAGGGCATTGCCTTGCAGGTGAAGCAAGCCAGGCTTTAGGGATTGGAAGAAAGATTCATAAAGAAGGCTTGGGAGGCTCAGGAGATGGCAACTGGACAAGACCCCACAACCCACGTAAAGTCAGATGTGGCAGCACGTGTTTGTAATTCTAGCCCTCCTATGGGAAGACTGGAAGTGAGACAGGAGAACCCCCAGAAGCTAAGGGTCAGGTAGGCTAGAGTATCCAGTGTTGGACAAGAATTCCTGCCTCAAACAAGGTGAAAGTCAAGGACATACACATGGGGGGAGGGGGACGACAACTTTATATGTGTGTGTGTGTGTGTGTGTGTGTGTGTGTGTGTGTGTGTGTGTAATAAAAAGGAAATTTTAACAAAATTTAAGGAAGATCGAGCTGTATTTTAGACTTGATCCTTTGAGGACACCCACCTTAGGAGTTATCTAGTTTAAAGATGACAAAAACATTGAATAGGGCCACCCTAAAGTCAGTAGACATGGCGTTCTCTGGGATGTGTGTGTGTGTGTGTGTGTGTGTGTGTGTGTGTGTGTGTGTGGTTTTGTTTGTTTGTTTTTTTCTAGAGCTGAGGTCCGAACCCAGGGCCTTGCACTTGCTAGGCAAGTGCTCTACCACTGAACTAAATCTCCAACCCCGGGACTTGTGTTTTTATCAGCCATCCCATTGCTTTGCTCTTTGCTATGAGCCCCAGTTAGGAGGTATCAACATTATCTAATCCTACATAAATACATACATGTACAATATATACATGTATCATCTAATCATATATATAGTCATAGAGTGAGGAAGAGGAGGAGCCTGTGTTGGGGGAGCTCTCATATAGAGGAGGGCCCTTCCAAAGCCCGTTTCCTGTGCTCCCAGGCTGAGTTTGTTGTGACATTGATTTCCACTGCTCTCTGGGATATAACAATGCATTCAATGAAGTCAATCAATTGTGTGCATGTGTGTGGGCGTCTGTGTGTGTGTCTGCACTTATTTGATGTATGACCCTGTGGCTTTAGAGTCCTGTTACCTTTCTCTTTTCTGCTTATCATGTACTGTGTAGCAAAATCAATAATGAAGTAAAAGGAGAAATAGCTTTGCTTAACATTTCAGGGGTGATGGAGTCACAGTGCCTATAAATATTTATTATATTTTTCCTGAAAAGATACCTTTTTCTTTTTGACATTCAGACTTGCTCACTGAGAGATTCTTCACTGTAGTGTGGTTAGAGGCTCCAGAAAGGGGCTGAAACCTTTTCCCCCCACAGTAAGCTTTTTAGATGATATTGTTTGCTTACTTGTTTGTTTGTTTGTTTGTTTGTTTTGAGACAAGGTCTCAAACTCTCTATGTATCTAAGGATGATCTTGAACTAACACTCCTTCTTTTGCCTTCTGAGTGTGGGTGGCATTGGAGAAAGCACCACCACAGCCTATTTGTGCAGTTGCTGGAGACTGAACAGGCTTCTTACATGTTAGCTGTTACTCTACCAACTGAGACACATCCCCAGTCTGAACCATGAAAAATTTCAAAATGACAATAAACTCTGACAAGATTGAAATCTACTATAACAATGGGGGAGACTGAGCCCTTGTGGGTCAGAGCCCTTGGCCATCACTACTGAAGGATGCAGTCGCCTGAGGACTCCATAGCAACCGATGGGAGTCGGCATATAATCATTGATGGAGTGTTTTCATCTGTTGGTAGTGCTTTAACAGAATGTCCACGACTGGGTAGCTTGTGAGCAGAAAACATTTCCCACGGTTCCAGAGGCTGGGGAGTCAGAGATCAGGGAGCCAATGAATTCAGTGCCTATTGAGGGCTGCACCCCCTTCCCAGGATAGTGCCTAGTTTCTGGGTCCTCCTCCATAAACCCTATGTTCTTACATGGCAGCGAAAGGGAAGAGACAAACCTGTTTCCTCAAGGCTTTGAAAATCCATCCATGAGGATTTTGTCCTTGTAATTTAATCATCTCATTAGTCCTCTTGCTGCTTACTAGTAAATCCAGGATCAAACTTCAACATGAATTTGGGACCATGGCAGGGCATGTACACAATGAGTTCTTATTCTTATTTAAGTCAAGATGCCTTCTGTAGTGCTAATGATTATCCATCTTTATTCACACTTGATAGCTTTATATCAAGGCCTTTAAAAAGAACCTACTCTCTGCCCAGGATTGTAATGTTAATGGAGAACTCACCTGAATAGCTATGGTGTGGCCACTGGACCACACTAATAAGGTGGCCTCACAGTCTGTAAATTCTCATTAGAGGTTCTAGCTCGCGTGCCAACTTACCACTACAGCTTTCTAAACAAGGACAGCAGCTCTGTTTGGGTCTTTCATTGCTATAAACAAATAATTCTTTGAGGATGTAGCCTTATGCTTTGGAACCTGTGCCACTTGTGGGCTGTGGTTGAAGCTGGGTGACTTAAACGAGCTTGTGCTGGAGGCCATGTCTATTATGTCAGGATCTTACCCACTTGGGTCTTCCCTGGGAAGGTCAGCATTGTCCGAGATTCATCTAGGGATCCTTCAGGAGCCTCTAGGACTCCCAGCCACATAGACGCATAGAGCTGAGCCTTCATTGGAGTCATACAGACTTCAGAGGGACTTTGGTGATGGGAACAGCTGACACTCTAGACTCTTCACCCAGGTTGCTGAGTGGTTTCTTCCTGCACTTCCGTTGGGGCTCACAGAGGACAAGTCTTTTCTCAGGATGGCAGTGTCTGGCACTAAGGGCTCCATGCAGGGTATGCATGCTGTGAGGGTTGAAGTCCTTTGGATGCAAGAGCAGCCTGTATCCATCCTCTTCATTCCCCTGTAGCTGTCAGCTTCTCCCCTCTGTTGCTGTCACCATAGCAACGGACTCTCAGTCTTCCTTCCCAGGGCTCTAGATGCTCACACCTGAAACTTGAGGTGGTTGTGCTAAAATAGTGAGCCATTCTGTAGAGCTGATTTCTTTCTTGCCCCTTTCTAGAGACATGGGTTTCATCTTCTAAGGAAGCCATGCAGGATAGTCAAGAAACAAATACAGAAAGTGGGCTTCTGCTGTCATTGAATTTTATTTAATTCCTAAAAAAATTCTGTACCATAGCAAATTCTAACAACCCCCCCCCCCAAAAAAAAAAGAATTCTATCACTTCAGAAAAATGCTCTTGTAGGAAGCTTACAGGCATATATGTCAGAGAAACCCCTTGTTTCCTTCATCCTCAGCTGATGGACATTTTCACTGTGACATGCAGTTTTGTTGGGTGTTACAGAATGGTGGTATCCAGGATGATAGAGGATGATGCGTCCAGCTGAGAGTTCCACCTCTATTATTTTTACCTTTATGACCTTGCGTGCCTGTGCCTTTGCCTACATCAACTCCTGCATCTCTGACTGCTTATTTAGATGTGTGTTTTTGCTTCCCTCGGGGTTTACTGTCTGTACTTCATATGCTATTGGTCAAATCATGTCAAAAACCTTCCTTAGGTTAAAATTCCTTTCTGGGAAGAGACATAAACAATGTCTGTCGTCTCTCCTAAGGTCCCAGTGACAAATGGATGCATAAGTCCACCAGCATTCACACAGAAGAATGAGTTTACTGGGTTTCCTTACAGAGCATAGGTGAAAGGTTACCACTTACAGGAGTATAGGTGTTTCCACGCACACCAAAGGCGCCACCTGTGAAGCCTTTACCCATTAGAGATGAGAGCTTTCCTGTGGTTATATAGATGGAGCCTGACTCCTCTATTTTTCTCTGGCTTATATTACTTTAACTCCTCCCCAGGGTCACATGGAATAAAGGCAGAGTTGCATATAACAGGGGGGAGCAGCTGGAACTCAGGTCAGGGTCTTGTGATCTTTCCCAGACCTCCATGAGGGGATCCAGACAGTCAATAAGCACAGCTGGCATGATCCTTTTGCAAGCAGGTACAGCTGAACTCCCTAAAATATTGGTTATTTGGCTTGGAGGAGAGTCATGCACAACACCTACATTTTATAAAATTGCCTTAATTAAAATTATGGCAGTATTTTACCTAGCTTAGTAGCAGTGTGATAAGTTCCCATAGACTCACTGACTTAGATGATAGAAACCTCTTTCCCCACAGTTGAGGAAGTTGTCACTCCCAAAAGGATGGTGCTGCTTGGAGTAATGACTTCTGAGGTCTGTGAGGGAAAGCGTGTGACCAGCCTTCTCTTGTTAGCTTATGCTTGTCCATCTTCTCTCTGTGTGTTTATATCTTTCTTGTTCCCAAATTCTACCCTTCATAAGAACAGCAGTGATCTTGGATTAGGGCTGCCCCTGTGTTAATCTTTTGTTTTGCTGTTTTAGTAAGAAATATATGAGGTAGGTTTGAAGATGCAGCTCAGTTGATTTCGAGTATTTGCCTGGCATGCGTGAAGCACTGGGTTAGTGGCGCATGCCTGTGTTTTGAGCACCTAAGAAACACAGAGGAAAGGATCAGAACTTCAGGGTCATTCTTGGTTACTTAGTGAGTTTGAGCCAATCTGGCATATGCGAGCCTGTCCCTACCTCCTCCCAGGAAAAATCCTTAAGTGATTAACTTCAAAGGTGAAAAGGTTTCTTTTGGCTGGTGGTTATTTTAGTCCTGGTCATTTGATCCTGTTGCTTTACACGTCATGACATGAGCTCATGGCAGAGGGGGCTGCTCACCTCATGGCATCAGGGAAGCAAAGAGGGACAGGAAGAGGTAGGACTCCAAAGAACTCCTTCAAGGGCACTCCCCCAGGGCTCTAACTTTGTTTTATTGGGCCCCACCTCCTAAACGGTCCACCTTCTCCCAGTGTTGCTCTACACTGGGAACTAATCCTTCAGTATGCGGGTCTTCGTGAGACATTCAAGGTGTATCTGTAACAGACCACAGTGCATGATTTTAACAACCTAACTGCCTCTGCAAAGATGGTGTCTCTGAGTCAGATAACAAGCTGGTCTACTGGGCATGGCTTCATAGGAGGCTTTGTGTGCATGTGGCCATGCCTTAACTAAGCCATGGAAAGTTCATCATTTCTTGTCATCTCCCATATGCCTTTTTTCTTTCCTTTCATTTATTTTTGTTTGCTTGTTTATTTTTAACAGTTTCACATAGACACAATCACACACACTGACAGCTCTCACCTGTAGTCTACCCACCACCCCCATCCTCCTGTCTCACTCGCCCCTTTCAGTCTCTCACAATTGTGTCTATCCACTTTGTTTTGGGACCTACTAAACAGGGACCATCTGTGTGACATGCTGTGGAGCTATCCTTGTGAGGTTGGTGAGCTCAGTCCATACACAACTAAAGACAGTGACTCCCCTTCTTCCAGAACCCATTGATAGCCAGGAGTTTAGAGATACAGGGTAGGGCTCTATGAGCCCCTCCCCTCTCCCTGA
This sequence comes from Onychomys torridus, assembly GCF_903995425.1. NCBI lineage: Eukaryota > Metazoa > Chordata > Mammalia > Rodentia > Cricetidae > Onychomys > Onychomys torridus. The sequence continues at coordinate 61,001,383 of NC_050449.1, read as the reverse complement.
CTGATGGTTGGTGTGGGCCTGATCTTGTGTGTGCCCAGTGAAGGTAACAATAGTTGTTGGAAGTTTATGATTGCGTTGGTTGAATGGGGTCTAGAGGATGGGATTTTTTTCAGCCATTCACCCTGGCTTCTAGCTTACAGACTCCCTCTGTCCTCTTCTACAGCGTTCCCAGAGGTGCTTGCTTAGCGCTTCTGACCATTCCTTCCTCTCTGAATCATGGGCAGTCTTGAGTCTTTGTATTCACCATTGTTCATTGCAGGGAGGGGCCTCTGATGAAAGCTTTCTCTTGTTTTTTTTTTTAAGTCTCACTTATTTTTATGTAAAGTGTATGGGTGTCTTGCTTGCATGCACGTCTGGGCACCACATATGTGCCTGGTACCCATGGAGGCCAGAAGAGGGTATCAGATCCCCCAAAACTGGAGCTACAGATGGTTGTTAGCCTTCATGTGTGTGTTGGGAATTGAACTCAGGTCCTTTGAACCCATTGGGCCACCTCTCCAGCCCTCCCTTACTTTTTGATGAAGTAAAATTGACACATAGAGCCTTAATTATGATTGGCTTTTGTTATTCTTAATGTAAATCTTGTTCATAATCCACTGACAGATTTGACAAAATTTTTGATCTGGCTTCATTTTATGAAGACTAGGATAAATGGCACCCCATCAGTCCTTCCGTGTAGTTAAGATCCTCGTTATAGCTGGAGGGGTCTGGTGGGCAGTTCTTGAAACTTGGGCTTACAAAGATCAGAGTATTGATGCTTGCCAGTCATGTCCACCCAGTTTTTGTTGGGAAAACTGGTTCAGTCCCTTCTTCTGTCATCTGTACAGTTTGCAATATATTTTAAAATTTATGTTAAGCATCTATCTTCTCTCTGCCTCTTGTGTAAATCTGGTTTATGAACTGCACCAGATGTTTTTTCTCCTATTCATTTCTTTGCTGATTCTCTCTCTTGTTCTGGTCCCTTACAGCCTGAGCCTTGGACGGCAGGATCGTTCTGCAGTGTAGATTGAACCATAAAACCCAGATTGATTTTTGGCTGCCCAGTTGCTAATACATATTCATTTAGCTATCCTATAACTCAAAACACAAACTGATGTTCCCTGTACATTTGCTTCTGTTTTTCTCTTGTGGTCTTAGTCTCTTTTGAGCTTCTATGAAGAAATGTTGATGTGGAGGAAAAAAAAAAGAAAAATATTTAGATATTTAACTTACAAAAAAAATCTGAAAATAAAAACAGAAAAGATTTAAAGTGGAAAAGTTTACTATAACCTTGTTTATGAATGTTAAAACCTGAGTATAACCAGTGTGTGTACACACACACACACACACACACACACACACACACACACACACACACAATGCAGCATGGTACATTATAGGATTCTTCATTGCAACATTATGTATATATTAAAATATTATTTCTACAGAGTTTCTAATACTGTGGAAAATGATTATTATGGAGTTAGAGCTCCATAGACACAATCATATAGAATGCATTGTCTTAGCTATATAAAAATAGACAAAACCCAAAGGGGATGTGTCAAAATGTCAGCGTTGCCTATCTGTAGTTGGAGTGGGGCTAGGCACAGAAGTCTGGATTCAGGCAGACCTGGGTGTAAGCCTTCTGTGTTTACCTTTTTATAAAGCATTCCCCTTTATTAAGCCTGCTTTACCCAGGATAAATCGGACTTCACTTACTGAGTTATTAGACAAGTGTGTGACACTCAGTATTTCACTGAGTGCTAGTTCAATTATTAATAACAGTGTTAATAATAAATATGTCTCCCATTTTACTGCTTTCTTAACACAAGCACTCAGTTTCTGCATGTTCCCTCCTATTTAGAAAGTATACATTTGATGAACTTACAAATCCACTATATTTTGGTTGGCCTACTTAGGCAAAGTCTCAACTCCTCAGCAATTGTGTGTTGGAATCTGTGTGCTTGACCCATAAAAAGGGTTAAGAATCACTGCCAGGTATACAGTCGAATGTAAGTTCCCTGCTATTATTTACAATGTTTTAATCTATGCATTCATTAGTGTTCTTATGTTATGGAAATGGGGAAATTACGACAGATTTACATATCTTGATTATCAACCTGAATGGATTCAGAAACACTTAAGAGAATGTTAACCATGCCTGTGGGTGTGTCTGTGGTAAAGGTTCCGGAGGAAATAGAACATGAGGGATTTGACTTAATCCATGGATGGATTGAAAAGTAGCCAGGTGGGGTCTTAGTTAGAGTAAATGGGTTGCTTGAGACGCCTTTGAATGGCAAATGGTGGCCCTGGCCTAGTCTTTTCCGTTGCTAGTCTCTGCTTCTTGGCTTCTTTGAGATGAGCAGCCCCTGAAGGACAGATAGCTATAGGAAGCTTCTGCTGCCGTGATATTCTGCCTCGCTGCAAGCACAGGGCAGTGGGTGCAGCTGTAACCTCTGAAATGAAACCTCGTTTGTTTTGCCAGGCATGTGTCATGGTGATGGAAAGACTAACCTAGTAGCCTATGGAGATCTCTATGCATGTGGTTCCCAAGTCTGAGATGAGGGACATTTCAAACTATGTACATTTGTACTGGAGCGTTCCCATGTTTGAGTATAAATGGGGTGGTCCTGGAGGAAGGTCCAGAAAATAAAACGAATCATTTGAGAAATCCAGTCCAGTCCAAGAATGTTGGACGGGTCCCATGACTAGTCTACCAATGGACTTTGAATTATGATATAAGTTGCTTTTCTCATTGCCGTGATGAAAGCAACTTAAGGAAGGGGGGGGGGTTGTTTCGGCTCATGAGTGCGTCATGGCAAAGACAGCATCTGATCAAGCCAAAGATGGCGGGTCACTTTGCCTTCGCAGCCAAGAAGCAGAGAGACGTCAACTCACTTTCTCTTCTTTATTCAGCCTGGGACCCCAGACCATGGAATGTTGTTACCCACTGTTAGGGTAGGTCTTCCACCTCCTCAGTAAGTCAATCTCAATTCCCTTATAAACATGCCCAGAGAGATTCCAGGAGATGCTAGACCCTGTCAGTATTATCCACCACAGTCACATTCCTTGATTTGTTTTGGTTCTTCACATACACACCAGATTTTCATATCAAGTCTCCAACAGAAATGCTCTTCTGATATGTGGTTAATAGATTAACATAGATAAATGGCAAGAATATGTCTTTAATTTGCTTTCCTTTATTCCTCAGAATTCTTTCTTGGGAAAGCCACACCCTATTGCCTTTGTGAGTGATGTGTGGTTTGCAGCCTTTCATTGAAAGGGGCCAGAACCGGAAAGTGGGAGGTTCCTTCCATTTTTTTTATGTGAAATTACACATGATCATGTCAGTGTGCACCATCACTTCACATTTGAAATCAGGCTGCAGCAGATAGCATTCAGTAGGGACCACACCAGCTTGACCTCACATTAAATACCAGCATGAGAAAGATCACTTGTGGGGGGAGTGTGTGCAGTTCTTTACTATATTCCTTCCATGATGAAGCTAGAAAATACTGACCTTTCCCCGCAGATCTCATAGAACAGAGCCTTGTGTATTCCAGGTAAAGACCAGTGTGTGGGCTCTAGTCATCACAGCGATGTGTGCTGTAAAGACAAAGCTGTCTGCCTCAGCAGCAGCATGTAACATCTACTGTCCTGAGACTCCATAAGGTTGTCATGAAGGGTCCCAAAACACCAAGTGATGGGGAGAGTTAATGTCTGGGTCACCAAGTGCATGCTAAGTAATTCACCGCCCTCCTGGTTTTGACCTTCGTAATGATTTCCTTCTATTTTTTTCTTGGATGTGACCTTTTATTATTCTATTTTTTTCATCATACTTTCTTCTGAAAACAACCTGTTGTCAACAATCTGAAGAAGTTAAGGTGTAAAAGGATTCAAAATGAGAGTTCAGTTAGAGCCAGTTGCTTTTCTTAGCTTTTGTCGAGGCAGAAAACAGCAGGTGGACCAAAAGGTGGATCCTAGAGGATTGGGAGGGGCAGACGATTTATTCTGCTGTCTTCAACATCAAAGCTGAGTAGTGAGGTTCCTGGAAGCCCACGAGCATTCTTAGTGGTCTGACAGAAAATGACAGGACATTCCTCACACAGCCTAGGAATTCACTTATCTCTCCAGATCCTCTGTATGCATCCTAGAAAGGGAGAGTGGGGGGAGGGCGGATCTCTGTCACTTTCTAGCCTGTCAACACATCCAACAGTGACACATTCCAGAGTGCCATGAAGCTGTTCCATACAAAGGGCCATCATGTGAGGAGCCTGCTGGCTTCTTTTGTAACTCAGCCCAGGAGTACCACAGCTGAAGCGAGAGTTACAGTGCAGTCAGTACCATCAAAGCTGGATTCTGGGTTGGAAGGGTATCAGGACCTGGACAAGAGAATGGTCCGTTTCAGGAACACACACTAAAATACCTAGGCAGTTGATCAGGAGTTAAACACATACCCATGCCATAGGAGTGGGGAATCTCTGGGTGGATGAGGCTGGCATCTAAGCAGTTTGATCTGCTTGCCTTTTACATTGCTTTCTCTTCTCGTTGCCACAATAAAATGCTTAAAAAGAAGCAACTTAAGACGGCTCACTTGGGCTCACAGTTGGAGGGTATAGGCCATCATGGTGTGGAGGGTATGGGGGCAAGAGTCTGAGGCAGCTAACCCATTGTATCCTCAGTCAAGATCCAGACAGACGAACGCTGGTGCTCAGCTCACTTTCTCTTTTTATTCATTCCGGGAGCTCAGCCCATGGAATGGTGCCATGCACATTTAGTGTGGCTCTCCCACTTCATTTAAAATAACATAGAGATTCCCTCTCCGATGTGCCCAGAGGTTTGTCTCCCAGGTAGTTCTAGCTCCTGTCAAGCTGGCTGACAGTCAATATTGAGCATTACATGCCTACTTTTCAAAGTCCTACATGCATCAAAATCATCTCCCAGGAGAGGATAGTGCTACGTGTATCTAAGCATCTGTTTCCTTCCCTCTTCCTCCCAGCAGCAGGCTCTTCCAGCGCTTCCCTGCTCCAGAGTCCTATACTTCCCTGTAGCTCACTAATGCATCCCACGGCAGAGTCTCCTCATAATTAGGCATCATCATTAATAAAGGGCAGTTCTCAGCTACTTTGCCTGAAAGTCCGAAGTGTGTGTGCATCCTGAAACACTGATGGAGGCAGATGCATATGTGTGCTATTAAAGTTGAGTAGACTTGGGTACTGCCAACCTTCACGATGGACTCCCAGGTGCCAGTGCCAAGGGTATATTGGAGGAATCCTTGGAAGGCTGCAGACATACTACATGGTAGCTCTCTCTGCTCACCTTTATTGGGAAAGTCTCTTGACTTCAAGGTGATAGTTTCTTCATCTAGAAGTGGTAAAATGTATAAACACCTTTTTCCATTGCTCTGTATTCCACACTATAGAGCAATGGATTTTAACCTTCCTAATGCTGCGACCCTTTAATATAGTTCCTCGTGTTATGATGACCCCCAACTATAAAATTATTTCATTGCTACTTCATAACTAATTTTGCTACAGTTATGAATTGTAATGTGGATATCTGGTATGTGACCCACAAGTTGAAAACTGCTCATCTGGGCCATCTTTAGTTCTCTTACTGAGATAGAAAGACTACCTTTCCTCTATCCCTGCATAAAAGTCAACATTGAGCCCTTCTCCATGGCAGGTGTTACCAGGAACAGTATACCTGTTCCTGATCCTCCCTTAAGAACCTATCCATGAATGTTGACTTGTGTGGCTTTGTTCTTTCTTAAGGTCTTCGTTTTGTTTTCTTTAAGTTCATTTTGTGAGCCATGAGGTTGGAATTCTGTGGTCCTTGAAATGGGTTTCGGGAGTGTAGCCATAGTCTGGTCTGATGGATGTTGACACCCTGTTTATCCTTAAGCCTTTTGATACTTCTTGCTCAGACTTGAGGCAACTCCACAGATGGGAGTAACATCCAGTGCAAACCTGGTTAGAAGCTCAAGGCTGGGAAAGTGACTAGGCCTAATAAGCAAGCTACTGCTTCTGTTTACTGGGTGGGAATGATATATCTATCAGATTGCCTCTGTAGATTCTTATGTTTATGTCCATACATTAGTGCTGCTGTTAGCTTTAGTCAGAGAAGGAAGGCTCTTTTTGCAGTAGGCAGTGATAACCATAGAACATCTGTTCAATGTTTTGAGAGTAACTGTTGGATGCTCAGCCTTAAATGGGACCTCATCCAAGGCTTGGGGGCTTCACAAAAAAAAAAAAAAAAAAATGGGGCAGAATGAATGCAAGAGCCATAGGAAGAGGTGAAATATTGTGGGAGTGTGTCTTCTGGGCATGCCTTGACCTTTACACTCTTGAACTCACAGCAGGTATGATTACCTGCCCATCTCTGAGGATCCATAGGTAGCTGATGGTTGCTGGGAGAAAGGCATGACATTTTTCAGTGGTGTAGTCACTGGTTTAGGGACCCATGCTTCTGTAAACAGTCCTAACGGAACTCATGGGACACCAAAATAGGACATGAAATGTCTGCCTACATCTTTCCATGGAGCACATATTCATTTCAGGGATCCTCAGTATCTGCCATGTGTTGGGGTCTTGAGATTCAAAGCTGATTATCTGGACTCGGCCCTTGTTCTCAGAGACCAAGAGGGGTGATGGTGCTCTAATGGTGGATGTGTCCCCAAACCCATGGTATAGATGCTTAATGCCAGATTGGGAATGGGCAGGGGTCACAGTGGCAACCCCATGAGTTATTAGAGCTGCCCCATGGCTGGGACTTTTATTGAACCCCTTGGTGTCTCGTGCCCATTTCACACCTGTTTAGATAGTTAATTATTTCTCCTGGGCTCCTTCACTGACAGTCCCTCGAGTATAAGTTACTAGAAGCTGAACAGTGGTCCTGGCCTTTCTGAAAGAAAACCACTGATGCTCTTGTGGGACATTTTCCTATGTCTGGGCTCCCACTGGCTGCAGAGAGGGCTTAGTAGGCCTGGCACTTCGCTACATGGATGCTGGGTGCTTTGAAAAACCTGTTCCTTACTGCTTTGCCTGAGCAGATAATGAAATGGAATTGCCCCATGTGGGACAAAGAGAGAGCCTCTCTACGCAGGCCCAGCCTCCTGGGTCCTCAACAGCCAGGAAGAGTTGAGAGGGATGCAGACATACTGAGAAGAGCCTGGGTAACTCACAGAAAATGTGACTCCTGTAGAGGAAGCAAAATGGGACACCTGGCTGCTTACCCACACCACCACCCTACCCCCCTAGAATAAAAGCCAGCAGGCTCCCGGGGAAGGGCTGGCTTGATTTACCTTACTGGTGGGCCTGCTCTGCTTAATGTGTTAGAGTCTGAATATTCAGGGCAAGCCCTGTGCAACTGAGCCCCGAGAGTCCTGGAAGGCAACATTTTACAGCACCTCTGTGTAGCAGAACCCCGGTGCGTGGTGGGTTCTTACTGGGCAAAGAAGCCACCTCTCTTCCTTTGTAGGGGTGCAAGTAAGACTGTAGAGAAGTGGAAGCCTTTTCCTTGGCTCTGCTCTGAGAGAGCTGAAGTACTCACTGGAGTCCAGATGAAGGCTAACTTGGTAAAGGGCCATTTGTATGTTGACATTTGGTTAGGAGATGCATGCGGCTATCAGACATGGCTCCAGAGCAAGGAGCAGACATGAAGAAGGGGGATGAGTATCACCATCCATAATTGGATGCAAGGCCATCCCGTGGGTTACAGTTGAGAAAAGATGAGCACACTATCCAGTCCTTGCTCTCCCGGTGAGGCCAAGTCCCTTGAGTAGAGGTTGTCTGGCCCTCCTGCTTGCCATTTTTCCAGGGAGAGGTCCAGAGCTCTCATATTGCTTCCCAAAGGGCATTCCTGGACAGACTGTACTCATAAGCGCTCCTGAGCTGGAGCCAGACATGATACTAGCGCTGCCCTAGAGAGGGCACTCACTGTCTTTGCCTCTTGAAGAGCTCTTGGATTTGGGAAATCTGAATATCTCTAAGACTTAGATGCTAAGACTCAGCCTCTCCACAAACACCTAGCTTTACATCTCCTTATGAGATCCCAGGATGTCTAGGAAAGAGAGTGCATAAGGCTGAGTACTGGATCTGTGCAGTGAGTGGAGGGCTTACTGGAAGGTGCTTGCTGTGAATAGGAATCTTGTCTGCTGCCTTTGCTTCCTCTGTGCCAGCTGAATGCAGTATGATGCTTCCGGTGTTTCTGTGACACTCAAGGCTAATTTTAATAACAAAATTACTCAGCACTATCAGTGTGCCGTTAACACGTTTAACTCTCTGGATTCTATGGCAGCCTTCCTGATGGATCTGTTTTTCTCTTGTCTACTTTTCTGAGGGGGAGACTGAGGCACAGGACACTTAAGAATTCTGCATGGTATGGTCGGCAAGGCAATGAGGTGTGGAACACCTCTTGGTCCTTACTTGTCAGGCATAAATCCAAGGAATAGCTAGCTGCTCATCTTGACCGATGCTGGGTATTTATATTAGAACTCCCTGGCTAGGGCTGGGCTTGCTTATCTCTGGTTGGATCAGGATGGTCCTATGTGTATAACAGCTCTCTGGAATTGGAGGGTCTTTTTATTTAATGTCTGTATTTCACAGCTGGTTCCAATGGCTCATCTTCTCTAATGGGTGGCATGGAAGGGTTTTTTGTTGTTGTTGTTGTTGTTGTTGTTTTTAATATTGTGTGTGCTGGTCCAAGTGACCTTTATAATGAAAGCAAAGTATCATCAGAGTGAGAAGAAATTATTAAAAGGAAAATAAAGGAAATGTCATGAATTTACATCCTGTCTTTTAATATACACACAAAATATTTAAGATCAATATGAGAGCAGACACTCAAGCTGGAGTAAAAGGAAACAAAGCTACCTTGGTCAAGCCATAAATAGCTACAGAAACTCATACATGAATTTGACTGTAGGCTTTCTTGCAGCGAAATCTGAAAAAGGAGCCCAGTCAGCCATTCTATATGCCAAGTGTGCACTGTTAGGTGTTAGGATCCAGGAGTGGAGACAAATGTCAGGTAGAGAAGGAGCATGAATTGTCACCCAGGTTGTTGTTTGAGCTCAGGAGATTCAGCGAGACTGCTCAGAATTCCTCATCTTCAGTTAGCATCTCTAAATTGATAAATGCTTCAATTCTCTTTCCTTGCTGTAGGGTAAAGCCTGGCACTTAATGCCAGCGAACGTCCATTTTGCCAGAATCTTGCTCATTTAAGAGTGGCGTGAGAACTAGCTCATTGCTATGGGGCTTGTCAGGACGAGTAAATCATGTGCACGTTGATTTCAGATCCAGGCATTGGCTTTGTGAGCGGTCATCTTGTATGATAATAAAAGCCCAGTCTTTACATGTAAATAATTGTTTAGGACAAAGGGGCTGGGGAGGTGGCTTAGCTGGTAAAGTGCTCGCCATGAAATCGTGTGAATTTGACTTCAGATCTCTAGCACCCAGGCAAAAAGTCCGGTGTGGAGGCACCCCCCCCCCCCATCCTAGTCTTGTGCAGGCGGGGACCGGATGATCCCTGGATCTCTGGCCTGCCAGAGTGACTGAATTGGTGGGCTCCGGATCCAGTAAAGAAGCCTTGTTACAAAACGTTTAAGTGAGGAATGATAAAGGAAGGTGCCCAGGGTTGTCCTTGACTTCCACACACATAAACACACATGAACACATGAACGCATACATACCATGTGCACCCACATGCACACAGTCCTGTAAAGTAAACTGTTAGTCTTGTTCATTTGGGAAAACAGAATCACAGTAAAATAAGGAGCTAGAAGTGAGAAAACTGTGCTGGACACTCTTTAGTCCTGGGCCTGTGTGCAGTTGAACAAAAAGACCCCTCTCTTTGAGAAGGGATTTCTTTTGTTTGTTTGTTTGTTTGTTTTTCAAGACAGGATTTCTTTGTGTAGCTTTGCGCCTTTCCTGGAACTCACTCTGTAGCCCAGGCTGGCCTTGAACTCACAGAGATCCACCTGCCTCCGCCTCCCGAGTGCTGGGATTAAAGGCGTGGGCCACCGCCCAGCTGAGGAGGGATTTCTTTACCAATCTGTTCCTGGGTAATGATGGTGATGCTCTTTACCTCGGTTGTTCTAGGTGATTGAATAGTTCAGAACATGACTCACATGACCTCTGCTGTTCCTCATTCTTTTGAGTTCTGTCCTGTGCTGAAAGAGCTGCCTGAATTCCATGCCTTTCCTCCTGAGGCGGCTAAGAGGAGGAAGCATGAGAAGTTGGTGGGGGAGGCTGGCCATGGGTACCGATTTCTTCCTGCTGTCTGAAGGTCAGAGCAGGGGAGTGACGGACACAGAAATCCAAGGCCGTCCTGGCCTGGGACCGAATCCAGACAGCAGGCTCCCACTCCACTGCCCCGTCTACCAGCACCTGCCCACCCTCTCCTCTCCAACAGACTGAGAGGCAGCTATGTGGACAGGGCCCAGAATTGAGATGGTACATGGTGAGGGAGGGCACTTAGGTGCCCAGAACTGTTCTTAGGACCATCAGGAGGCAGACCCCATATGTGGATGGCTTCCTGATACGACAGGTACCACATGTTTAGATGAAAGTTTTTCCATGAAAGATGGAAACTTCTGCCTAGTGCTCTGTCCAGTTCCCAGCAAGCCTGCCTAGGAGATATGTTGGTGTCCTTCGAGGCAGCCCTCTTCCCCATCTCGCTCCTGACCCTACTACCCACTTCGGTTTTGGACCCCCATTCCACTAAACTGTGTTTCCTGAGTTGGCAGAGAGCTCCAAGCCGTTGGACTCCTTGTCCTCATCTCTCCACCAGCCACTGGCTTTTCATTGTTCACTCTGACATCTCTTTCTCCATCCTTCTTCTGCCACTACATGGCACTTGGAATTCTTTCTCTGGGGTCCAGAAAAGATTAGCCATCCCTTCTTCTTTGCTGCATCTAATGAAAGGCATCCATGATGATACTGAACCTCATGGCCTCCTCCACTGACTTCTACCTCTGAGCCATGCTGGGTCATCTTGGGGGTCTGGGAAACTCTGCAACATAGCAAAACTGCCCATTTATCTCTGGAGCTCAGATTGTTAATTGGAAGTAGTCATATTTCTTTAAATATGCCTGCAGAAAGAGAGTTGGAAGCAGTTGGCTTTGAGACCTTGATATGATGGTGGAAAGTGTCAGCCATTTCCAACTCCTCTGTGCTGTTGGTAGTCTTGCCTCTGTATAGGCTGTAGGGCCTTCATTCATTTTGGGGCTAATTTTTGACAATCATTGCTGCTGTTCGTGGAGGAGTAGATGGTGACATTTCTCAATAAGGAATGCTAACACATTATCACACATGACACTCACACCAGTTCTGATATGATTGTGAATGACTTTATGGTGGGGACAGCCGGGCTAAGAATTGGACCTTTCTTCCCCCTGCAGCTAAATGATGATTGTATGAATCAAAGCTTATCTCCTTGTGTTTTCTAGACGCTGTAAGCAAAACCCATCAAGTCATCTATGAAAATGGTGGCGCTATCCTTAAAGATCTGTGTCCGCCACTGCAATGTGGTGAAGACCATGCAGTTTGAGCCATCGACAGCTGTATATGATGCCTGTCGAGTCATTCGGGAGCGAGTGCCCGAGGCACAGACTGGACAAGGTGGGTCATGGTTATTCATTGGTTTTTGAAAATGTGCTTGGATGTCCCTGAACTCTGTAGCTAAAGCGACACACCTAGACACATATAAAACATCTCTGTTTTAAGCCAGGCATGGACGCTCACTCCTTTAATCCCAGCACTCTGGAGCCAGAGTCAGGCTGATGTTACTGAGTTAAGGCCAGCCTAATCTACGTAGCCAGTTCCAGGCTAGCCTGTACAACCCAGTAAGACTCTGTCTCCAGGAGGGACAAATCTGAATTTTAAATGAAATGCCTTCTATATTACTTCCTGTCAAGAACAAGGCTTTCGTTGTCCATGACATGGACCCTCAGTACTCAGTATGAATATGCCTGTTTTCTTGGCCCTCCTGAGGTGAGCATCCTGCTCTGTCATTTACAAACCATTTTTTGATGTGTTACTACATGGGTTGAATAAAGAGTAACATACTTGCCTGATACAGACTGACTTCATGTAGCCTCAGCCCTGTGTGCAGGGCTTCCTGTGCAAGCCCTCTGAAGGAGCTTCATGAATTCTTTAACTCGGTTTTTTAAAACAATTGTATTTTTAATTATGGGTGTATATCTGCACATGGGTTTGTGCACGCGTGAGTGCTGACACCTACTGCGTCCAGAAAAGGGCACTGTTTATCATAATCAGATTGCTGAGTTTTGCTAAACCAGCAATAAAAATTTGCCAACAGTCCCTATCTGACTCTAGGATTTGCTTGTCCAATCTTGCTGGTACTTTTCAGTTCCTTTTTTATTGTTTTCTGACACTGTTAGAAGAAGAGGAGACAGGAGGACCCCTGGGGGCCAGCCTCGCTGTCAGCAAACAGGCCAGTGAGAGACCCCGTTTCAATGAACAAGGGAGATGGCACCCTGAGGGATGACACTGGAGGTTGACCTCTGGCCTTCATAGGCCTGCATGCGCACCTGCCCTACCCCTCATAGACTAGAAAGAGAAAAGTCTAGGTGGGAAATGACCATGCTCCTCTCCTGCCCCCAGGCCTCTTGGACTGTCCACATTGGATTAAGAGACCTTTATAAAGAATATTTCTTAATTCTCCAACTATTTTCTTTATTTTGTGGTATTTGGTGACAGAGGCTTCACCCCATAAGGAAGCCCCAAATATCTTGTTCATTTCTTTAAAATTCTGTTTTGTTGCAAGGTCTTCACCATATAGCCCAGGCTGGCCTCCAATTAGCCCTTCTGCCTCAGTTTCCCTAAGACTAAGATTGCAGAGCATTTGCCACCAATCTTTTATAAATTCTTTTTATTTATTTTTTTTATTTTATGTACTTTGGTGTTTTGCCTACATGTATGTCTGTGTGAGGGTGCTAGAGTTCTAAGATAGTTAGAAGCCACCATGTGGGTGCTGCAAATTGAACCCAGGTCCTCTGGAAGAGCAGCCAGTGCTCTTAACTGCTGAGCTCTCCCCCCCTCCCCCTATAACAGGCTCTGTTGCTATGACCCATCTTTCCTGCCTTGCCTCAGTGGCTCTGGTCTTAGGTGGTTGCTGCCTCCATTTTTTCAGAGCTGTGGGTGCATGGCTAAATGAGATTTTGACATCAAGGACCAGAAAACAAAGCCAACTTCGATTAGGAATGCAGACTGTGTTCCTCATGATTCTCTTAGACTTTAGGCATACCTCCAGCCCACTAGTCCATATGTATGGACCTTGCCATGGCTGTTGATTCTGTGGGGAGGCCTCTGCTTCCACGGGGTGAGTGATGCTCTGCTGTTGGTAAGAAGCAGGTCTCTCTGGGGATGGCCAGCATTCTCCTCCTTGCCCAGTCAGTGTGCTTGGGCCAGAGGTGGCTGTGTCTCCACTTGGCCTCTTTTTCCCTCTTTGTTTTCTTTCCAGCCTCTGACTATGGGCTATTTCTCTCTGATGAAGACCCCAGGAAAGGGATTTGGCTAGAAGCAGGGCGGACCCTGGATTACTACATGCTGCGGAACGGGGTATGTTGGTGGTCCTCTTTTCTTTTCTTTTTACTTTTTTTAAAATCTGTTTTTATATGTATGGATGATTTAATTGCATGTGTGGCGATGCACTACTTTCTTGACTGGTACCTTTGGAGTTCAAAAGAGGGTGTCGGATCCCCTGAAACTGGAGTTACAGACTGCTGTGAGCTGCCATGTGGGTGCTGAGACTCAAACCTGGGTCACTGAGTGCTCTTAACCACTAAGCTGTCTCCTGAGCCCCATCTTTAATTTTTTCTTTAAATAACATTTCCTTATTGTGTGTCTGTGTATGTGGATTTATGTGTTCATGGCATGCACGAAGATGCCTGAAAACCACTTTCAAGAGTTGGTTCTTGCCTTCCATAACGTGGACCCCAAGAACTAAACAGTCTTGATGCCAGGTGCCTTTACCCACTGGTCCAACTTGCTGGTCCACTGGTTCTATTTTCTCATTGCTTCACTGCTGGGAAACCAACTATGGAAACCCACTGTGGCTGTGTTCTAATCTAATCTAAGAGCACCTTATTAACAATTCCCATGCCATGAACCTGCGAGGCTGTCCAGGTGGTGAGAAGATGCTAAAAATCTAAAATTCTTGAAATTCCACAGAACTATTGAAACAGTTCGAGGTTAATAGGCTGAGCAGTGTCTCTGTGCTGAGCAAAGCTGGGTTCAGCAGTTGTGAGATAAGCTACAGTATCTTCTTTGAGTAGATACAGGGTGTCCCTGGACTGGGTTAGAAACTGAGGCTATATCAAGGAAAGCAGAGCAGTTCTAAGACTGCCCAAGGCTTGTTTTTGAAAAAGAAACGTCAAATGGAGATGCATCTTTATGAACTCTCAGTGATAATAACAAAAGTTACCTCTGCAGTTCAAGTGATGAATAAAAACATGCTGAGCGTTTGTCCCCCGTGACCACCAAGGTCCTGGGGTTTTCTCAGACTGATGAATTTGGTTTGTCATATCGGCCAGGCTTCCAAAAAGCAAGGGTGGGATGTTCAGTTAATTTGTGATGCTTACTCTGCCTGTCTGTGGTTCTGTTGCTAAGAATTAAAATGAAGTAACCCCAACCTCATTCTTTGCTTTATCCTACCACTATTGTCCTTTACGGCAGTCTCGTCAAACTGTTCCTGCTTCCATATGTGCCTTCGACGATGCTTTCTGGGGATATTATTTATGTCTTTCATTATGTAGACAACATATACAGTAAACATATACAGCAAGCGTTCTAAAGCAACATTTTAAAAAGAGATGTTTATTTTGTGTGTGCAGGTAGTAAACATTGTTTCTGGTGACAATACATGTCTGGAGACTCCACTGCCTTTGTTTGAAGTATCGCCTTCTCCTCCTTCTCCCTAGTGTTTGCTCTTTCCTGGCCGTTGGAGCAGATAGCCATCTTCACTTTAGAGAAAGTGGTTTTCAGTCTTTGTGAGCTACAAGTATTCCCTCTTGAAGGACAATCTTATTAGGAGAGGTTTTTGTAATCCTCCTGAAAGTCATTACCAAGCTCTCAGAATTCTGTGTGTTCATCACAGCAGCACCCCCGTGAATACTTAGGAAGGCTTTTAAAAGAGTTTTGGACAACGGAAGATGTAGGCATCTTCTGGGACTTGATTTCCAAAGAAAAGTGTCCGGTGCTGTTGTGTTTTTTCAGCTCAGTGTGGCATGTGTGTGTGTGGCTTGTGTCTAGGATATTTTGGAGTACAAGAAGAAACAGAGGCCTCAGAAAATCCGGATGTTGGATGGCTCTGTGAAGACAGTGATGGTGGACGACTCAAAGACAGTTGGAGAGCTCCTGGTCACCATCTGCAGCAGGATAGGTGAGCAGCTCAGCTCTCCCTGTGGCTGTTGCTTTGGCCACACCCACTCCTGCCCACACCCAGGAAAGTCTTCCCATTTTCCTGGCCTCCAACTGATTGGTATAAAACTTCTCGCTGAGCCGTAATTGGGAGCTTTTATTTCCCTTTGTAGAAAACAAAAAGGAGTTTCTTGGTGAAAATGATTTTTGATTGTGTGATTCACCCTTCCCCACTGATGGCCATGATCTCTCGAATTGTCATGATAACAGCCAATGTGACTCTCCCAGATTTACTTCGTGTGGCTTCAGAGAGCAACTTCAATGAAGCCCTTTAAATGCTGGGAGAAAGGAGTCTTCTCTGTCTTAGGCTTCCTTACATGGAAGGGCCCAGTTCATCTGTATCCTTGTTTGACAGGGTCATGCCTTATTCTGCCCTGCTGTTATTTCTCAAATATTAATGGAGGCCGGGCATGGTGGTGTGCACATTTAAACCCTGCAAGGAGGATGCACGGCAGACAGGTCTTTGTGATTGCATGGCCACCATGGTCTACATAGTGAGGGCTGCATTGTGAGACTATGTCACCAAATAAGTAACTACATAAATAAATAAATGTTACTGGAGTAGTTGAGATGTAGCTCAGTGACAGATGCTTTTCTTTCATGTTTTAGGTTTGATCTCAGAGAGAGAGAGAGAGACAAAGACACAGAGAGGGGGCAGAGACAGAGAGAAAGAGAGGAGAGAGAGTGTGTGTATATAAGTGCATTTGTGGAGAACATTGTACTTACCACCTTGAATGCGGCTTCCCAGCCCGTAGAGACTTCGTTTGTGCTGGAGCTGCCGCTGTGTGACCGACCACCCTGGCCCTCAAGTCAAGAAGTCCCGTTCCTTTGCTTTGACAACATGGACCTTTTGTAGCACCCCAGGCCCTAAGTAGACGTTGGTAGCAATTTAATCGTGTGTAATCACGATGCAATTTCTGTTATTAGGAATAACGAATTATGAAGAATATTCTTTAATCCAAGAAACGATTGAAGAAAAGAAAGAGGAAGGGACGGGCACACTCAAAAAAGACAGGACGTTGTTACGAGATGAGAGGAAGATGGAGAAGCTGAAGGCCAAGCTCCACACAGATGATGACTGTAAGTCTCTGTGGGGGAGACTGGTGGCCCAGGTACACAGTCCCCCAGAGCCTGGATCTGCTGCCAGCATCCATGTGACTAAGAGCTACTTTGGGTTTTGTTTTGTTTTTTCTTCTAAATCTGTAAATGTTTCAGTTTGTCTCACTAAAAGATAATACTTACAAACAACTTTTAAAGCAGCTAGAATAATCTTTGACGTCTGAAATAGAATCCATTCATATTAAATATGTAAATTGTGTTTATGATTTCCCACTATCTTGCAAAAAAAAAAGTAATTTAATGTATTGGGATCTAAATGTAGCAGAATAGCATATGGACTTAACTAAGCAAACTCCCTCTCCATCTCTCTTACTTTTCCCCTTGCAATTTTTGTGTGCATGTGTGTGCGACAAGAGCCTTTCTTATGTTGTGAATGTTGCTAAGTATATACCTTTTGTGTCCCTCTGAATTCCTTAGATCTGCAGGCTTGCTTAGCAGTGTGGGGGTGGGGGTGGTAATAAGCACTCCTTCGGCAGTGTTTCTGGCTGTCTTTAAGAGAGATACTAATAGTCTCCAGTACCATGCCTAGATCCATTATTTCCTTAGCGATTGAGATCAGTGAGGTTGGTCTGTCAGAGCCACGTGACTTCCACAGCCACATGGATCATGTGTACAAAAGCCGCAGTTGACCTCGTATGCTCCCAAAGCCCTGCTGTATGACCCTTGCTTCCCCACCCTCCACTGGAAGGAGCTCAGTTCCTCACCTGGCCACCATCCCTTCCAGCCTCCCTGTTCCTGCTGCAGCTCTGAGATGACATCATCACTTTCATAATGTTTATTGATCTTGGGTGGGCCTGCCTTTTCCTCTGAGTCTTCCTCTGTTCCCTTCTTTTCCTACCTCATTAAATTTCCAGTTACAGACTTCTTTCCAGAAGCCTTTAGTAGACAAATCCAAGGATTTATTAATGTGTACACAGTACCCTCCCAGGTGACTGTGGGAGAGGAGATCTGTCAGACCGGTTTCTTATGCCAGAATTGCTTAGCATTTGGTGAGACTGGTCATAAATACTTAACCCAGTGAGTGTGGGGTGGGGGTAGGGGGACATAGGAAAGGGAGAGGAATAGAGGACACAGAGGACTTCAGGAAGTGAGCAGGGGAGTGGCTGATTCCTATGCACAACAATGTGAGGACAGAATTTTTAGGGTGATGTCATATTCGAGCTGGCTCACAGGGGCAGATGTCATCTCTAGCTGTTAGCATGGAGTCTCTACACCACCTCATGACTTTCATTTTATCCCTATTTCTTATTGGAGATCAGAGAAACTTGTTATACCCAGGGTCTCTAAACCATCTCACTAGAAAAGACTAAAGTAATTTCTCTTGATTTCAAGGAAAACTCTAACTTAATGTGTTTGTTATTTGTCTTATTACTGTGATCAGTTACCTGACAAGAAGATATTTAAGTGTAGGTGAGATGACCCAGTGGGTAAAGGCACTTGCTGATAAGCCTGATGATCTGAGTTCGATGCCAGGGACCCATAGGGTATGAAGAGACAACCCATTCCCATGTGTCCTCTGACTCTATATGTACTCTACAACATAGGCACACACACAATCAATCAATCAATCAATCAATAAGATGTAGTCAAGAAAAGAAGAGCAGCTATATAAGAAAGGGAGGGTTTGTTTGGGTATACAGTCCAAGGGGACATATTCCTCCTTGGCAGGGAAGGCGTGGAGACAGGAAGAGGAGACCAACTGCTCATATTGTATCATCAGTCCAGAGGCAGAGCATCCTCAGTAAGCGGGGCAAGGCTGTAGAACCCACTTCCTCCTATGAGGCTCTACTTGCTGAAGGTCCCATAGCCTTCTCCCCAAACACAACTCCTGAGGACCTAGAGTTCACACTTTCATACAATGCTACTAGGTTTCTTAGTGCGAAACACGGATTTCCTACTCCCTCGCCTCTACTCTGTATTCCCGGTGTGGTGTATGCAGTACAGTAGCTAACTTTGGGAATGGCTGGGGATTCGAGTATGGTAGGTGTCAATCATCTCCCAGAGTTAAGAAGTGATCGTAAGCAACCATCAGCGTTTATGGAAATCCACTTCCCCAGCAGGCTGCTGCAGTGAGTAGTAAACACTGTCCTTCCGTCTGTCTCCTGTTGCAGTAAATTGGCTAGATCACAGCCGGACATTCAGAGAGCAAGGGGTGGATGAAAATGAAACGTTGCTTCTTCGACGGAAGTTCTTTTACTCTGATCAGAATGTGGACTCGAGAGACCCGGTGCAATTGAACTTGCTTTACGTCCAGGTAAGGTATTTACTGGTCAGACAACAGATGGGTGGAGCGGCCAGTGTTAATTGTCAAGCTGGCAGCATCTGGAGTCACCTGGGAAGGGATTCTCAATGAGATGTTTTCTAACTTAGATTGGCCTGTGGGTGTGTTTTGACTCTGTTAATTGAGGTGGAAAGACCCACCAACTGTGGGTGGCATTATTCCCTAGGCAGCAAGTCTTGATTCAATAAGAGAGAGCGGAAAGCACACTCAGAACTAGCATGCATCTCTGCTCCTGACCATGGATATAAAGTGGTAAACCACTTCAAGTGACAGCTGCCCCTCTTCCCCACAATGGCGGACTGTAACCTAGAATTGTGAGCCAAATAAACTCTTTCTGCCTTAAGTTGCCTTTGTCAGAACAGTTTATTACAGCTGCAGAAAAGAAACTAAACCTTAGGAGATTTCTGCAGTCTTGTGGTAAATAGGTGTTCATTCTAGTTCCCACACAGTAGAAAGAATCTGAAGTCTAGAGGTGCTGTTCTTCACTCTCTGGTGGGAACTAGCATTGGGTATAATCTACTGGTTTTCCAGAGGAGGGCCTCACTGTTCCTCTCTGGGGCGTCTTGGGTTAGGATCTAGTGGCCATCACTGTCCCCTGCCTGGCCCTGGGAGACAGTTGGGTTTCTTTAACTGATCTCATTACATAAGCTAGCATCTTAGGTTACAGAGGAATACTGGCCAGAAAATGAATACCGCTTGTTAGCTCCAAGCTATCTTCCCAGTCACAAGTCTTTGCTGTTAACTAATTATTTAAGCTCAGAAAATCGTTTTAACACCTGAGTTAGGATCTCTCAGCATATGTGATGTGGACTTTGCACTAGGTTGCCCGAAGGCTTCTTTTGACTCAAGGAAAATGCCACCCCTGTTTCTTTAGAATTTCTTCCCACCCCAAATTCCTCTGTCCTTCCTTTTACCTACTTGTCTACCCTTAGAAACGATGCAAGGTTTGCAAACTTGTAGCCCTCCCATCTGCCAGTATTGAAAGTAAATAATTCATTTATGTAAGCATTATATATTGGCAAATCCCTTTACCCATTGTGTAGCTGTTTGTCTGTTTTCTGTGCCTACTCTAGGATTTAACTAGCAGAAGTGGGTAGGTAATCAGAACATAGGCCAAGTCCACTGAAAGTCTGAAATACTGTTTGCTGACCTCTGCAGAAGAAAGAATGATACTGAATGATGCTAGAAGGCAGAAAGGAAGGGAGCTAGCATGGCAGTTATGAGAAACTTCCACATTTAGAGCCTAGAGGAAAGCTGAGAATGCCCATCTCAGAGTGTTCTGGGTCCTGTAGCTAGAGAAGAGGGCAAGGGATAAATAGCCACGGGCACTGTGATTCAGGGGAACTGGGAAAAGGGCTTTCATGTAAAATCTTGCATTGCTGGGCCCTGCATATCCTCAGACTGTCCTCTTGTCTGGTTATGGGAGTACATATCTGTCTGTCTGTCCCTCCTAGTAGATCACATTGGCCCTTGGCTGGTTGAGGTAGTTTCACCTCTTTGTAGATGTTTTTCTTGCTAGCTTTATGACTTAGGTTCAGGTGAAGCAAATCATATTTCTAAGTTAGCCCATATAAATCTGGGCATTTCACAGGCAGTGTCTCTTCATTTTTCACAGTCTCATCTGCCTTCCTAGATTATCAGTAGGGGTGATTGATTGATTAATTGATTGATAATCCAGGTGCCTGTAGTGCTGTTGCCCTCTTTGGGAGGGGCACACAGTACGTCCTTTTTTTGTTGTTGTTTTTGGTTTATTGAGACAGGGTTTCTCTGTAGCTTTGGAGCCTGTCCTGGACTAGCTTTGTAGACCAGGCTGGTCTTGAACTCACAGAGATCCACCTGCCTCTGCCCCCCGATGCTGGGATTACAGGCGTGCACCACCATCGCCCGGCTCAGAACCTCCTTTCTTTTAGCTTTGTTTCTGCATTCCCCGGTATTCACTGTGCCTGTGTGTCTACAGTACCTGTCCTGAGTCAGGGATATGTCACTAGGAGAGGTGTGACCCTCACCAGGCCCCTGAATCTTGTCCTTCTTCATGTATTTCAGGCTCGGGATGACATTCTGAATGGCTCTCACCCTGTCTCCTTTGAGAAGGCGTGTGAGTTTGGTGGATTTCAAGCCCAGATACAGTTTGGACCTCACGTGGAGCATAAACACAAGCCTGGATTCTTAGAGTAAGTGCCCTCCATCATTTTTCTTCTCCCTCTTTTCTCCTGCTTATTTATGAGGGGGAAACTAAGAAGCACTTTCCTGTTCCAATTGGTTGTGAAAATTGACTTTCTTGCAACTGAGTTTGGGACCCAAAATACAGACTGTTGTTGGTAGAGTAAGATACAAAAAAATATAGACTAGAGACTGTCAGCATTATCCAATTTAGACAACTCCTTCTTTGCTGGAGAGTCTATGATACCTGGTTCCCACAGCCAGCTTTTTATAATGTTGGGCCTGTAAGCAGGATAATGGCTAAGCTACCTCTCCAGCCTAGGTTTGAATTCTTTATTAGAATCTTAAGAGTTCTTGGTCGCTTTGGGGGCACAGTGGACACATGGGATCCTGGGCGTGGCCTTGTCTCCCTCTTGGTCTTTTCTAGAAGGCTGCTGTGGCTTTTTTTCTCTGGCTCTGTACTCTGGTGCGTACATTAGAAAGCTGACCTGCAGATTCACTGTGGCCATGCGGAGCATGGACCTTTGGCTTCAATCTCTTGGGAACACCCTGCTGGGCAGGCTGCTGCTTTCCTGAGGTGCCTTTCCCTTGGTGTGATGTAGACTTTCCTAGAGGCTTTTATGTATTGCTTCCTCTGATGCTGTTCTTTATCTGGTGTCCTCCTTCCCCTTCCCCTCCCTAATTCCATTAGTGTGAAGCATTTGGAGAGGATAAAAATAATCTCCCAGCCTCATCAGTGTCCCACGGGCACCTAGCATTATAATTGTAGGGAGGTGAGGTGGGGAGCTTATGTGAATTCAGCCAGAGGAGGACTCAGCCATCTCAAGATGTCTTCAGTGGGTCATCTATAGTGCTGGGGGTGGCTTGAGAGGAAAGGGTAAGGCAAGCATTTGGCCCTTCCCATTCTCTTTGGTGGAAGGTTGGAAGCAGCCTATGCCTTTGAGAAAAAAGAAAACGCAGCTTTTCTTTTGGGCTTAGGCAAAGTCAGATAGCACACCTTGCTATGTGGTCCAAACTGAATTGTTATAGAAAAGACACTAGGTTGAGTCAGTGAACCCCAGGAGCTTTTGCAACGTGATGCTTTATGCTATAATATACGTTCAGCAAACTTGAGTCTGAGGTGGCCTTGAACGGTTCCTGTTATGACAGTCAGTGTTTCCCACATGAGTTATATGGCCAAGTGCTCCTTTGGGTCCATTTCTCCACGGCTGAACTGGCTTCCTTCCACAGGAACCCTGGGGAAATATGCCTTTCTGTTCTGTGACACTACACGCCTTGCTAAAGGCACCATGCTTGTGTTCTTTTTGTGGATTTCACATTCACAAATTCAAACCTCACACTCGGTCAGTCTCTCAACTTACCTCTGGTTCTACAGTGACTGAAAATGGAATAGGAGAAAGTGGAGGGGCAGGTTAATGAGACTAAGACACTGTAAGTAAAATACTTCCCTTGTTTTAGGTTTTCATAGCTACAACCATGGTGCCATGGGCTTGGTGGGAAAGAAAGCTAACCAGAAGCCTAAGAGAGCCTGATGCCATCCATCCTGGTCACCTCACACGGGCCCTTTCTCTGTGCTGGGCAGCTAATTCTCAGGTCACATTGCAAATGAAAAAGTCCAGACTGTATGTGGAAAGAAGTTAGAGAGATACATGCAGTCACTTCAAGAATTTTCTTCAGACTGGCCTGGGGAGATGGCTCAGTGGTTAAAGTGCTTGCCACACAGTCATGAAGACCTGAGTTTGATCTCCAGCACCTACAATAAAATACAAGAAACAAACAACCCAATAAAAACCCCAGTGTGCTTCCTGGCACACTCCTCTAGGCCTAGCGCAGGAAGGTAGAGACAGGAAGATCCCTGGAGCTCATAGGCCAGCCTGTCCATGTGAATCAATGAATATGTGAGAGACCTTGTCACAAACAATAAGGTAGAGAGAGATAGAGGGAGACGCCCAGTATCAACTTCTGGCTCCCATATGCATACATTAACACCCAAGACCATAAACACACATACACACACACACACACACACACACACACACACACACCACCACCACCACCACCACCACCACCACCACCACCAACAACAACAACAACAACAACAACAACAAAAACCAAACCAAAACAAAACAGAAACTTTCAAATCCTTGATGTCGTGTGTTATGCCACCTGCGTTATGACAGGTGTTCCTTTCCTATGCTGATGGCCACTTGTACATCAGTTAGGCTGGCGTTGGTCTGACAAATGTCACTGTAGTCTGGTCCTGTTGTAAGTTGTATACTCATACCAACCAAAGTGTCTTGGCCATCTGACCATCTGACAGCCAGTGTTTGTAGATGAACAGTCTTATTAAATAAGAAACACAGAGCCAAATGCAGAGTTAAAAGCCCAAGAGGTCAGAGCAGTAGCTTAAAACCGCCTTCTTACCCTTCCTGCCGCTGTTGTCCTTCCTCTCAACAAGCAACCTACTTCCTGTGTATCTGTCTTTTTACTGACTTTCTGTTCTGCCTTCTCATTGGTTGTAAACCCAACCACATGACCTCCACTGCCTGTCTATACAGACCTCCAGGTCTTCTATGGTTGATATTGAGATTAAAGGCGTGTGTCTCCATGCTGGCTGTATCCTTGAACACAGGATTAAAGGTGTGTGCCTCCACCACTTGGCTTCTGCTATGGCTTGCTATTAGCTCTGACCCCCAGGCAACTTTATTTATTAACATGCAAATAAAATCACATTTCAGTACAAATAAAATATTGCCATAGGTGTTAGATTGCATTGCTTCAGACTTTCCTTAGATGAGGCTTGCACCTCTCAATAGTTTGTGTCCCCTTGCTCAGGTTCTAAATTAAAACGAAGTCGTTATGCCTGGTAGCAATTATTTCTCCTCTTGCATTTGATTTACTTTTTAATTAGACCAGATCTAGTCTAGGTAACGAAGCTTTTTCATTTATTGTAGATACTTAATTGTGCATGTTCTTGCTCCTACTGTATTGGTGAAGATTGCTGAGGAGGTGAGCCCCCTCTTAATTAAAACAGACCTGCTGGGCCACACTTCTGATTTGTAGATTGAATGTTGGATGCTGGTTTTGCATAGGCTGTCCCTGGTGAATGGCTGGACCTGCATTAGGAGACTTGATCATTTTTCTCCCTCCCTCCCTCTTTTTTCCTTCCTTCCTTCCTTCCTTCCTTCCTTCCTTCCTTCCTTCCTTCCTTCCTTCTTTCTTTCTTTCTTTCTTTCTTTCTTTCTTTCTTTCTTTCCTCATGTGGTCTTCCTCCCTGCTTTTCACCTAAACAATTAAGAGTTTGCAAACTTAACAGTGGGAAGGTTGGACTTGTACGAGGGCCAGGATGAACAGAGCCACTGGGAATTTCAGCCATGTCATCAGTGAACAAGATGTGAAGAAGTGTGCCTAAGGAGTGTATTTATTATAATTTTTAAAAGTTTTTCTCTAGCACTTGTGTTCAGTATTTGCACACTCGGGACATTTTTATAAAAAATATCTTCTGACTCTTCTGCAAGCTTTTCAGTGATTTCTAGACTCAGTACCACATGAGTGAAGATATTCATTTAGAATAACAGAAATCAGTACCAGGCATGGTGGTACATGCCTGGAATCCCAGCCCTGAGGATGATCTCTGCAAGTTGGAGCCCAGCCTGGACTACTTACCAAGTTTTAGGCAGGTCTACATTAAATAGCAAGACCCTGTCTCAAGAAGGGAGGGTGGAGTGGGGGAGGAAGAAGAAAGAAAATGGGCTGGCTAGATGACACTGAGTGAAGACACGTTCCACAGAAGCCTTGACAACCGGAATAAAATCATCAGAATCACATAACACACATGCACACGCACACACACACATGTGCACGCACATGCACACCACATACACACATTTTTAAATTAAAAAAAAAAAAAGGAAAAATCAAAGACAAAAAGATCTTCATGTTTTCAGGTCTATACAGATTACTTAATGTACCATCAACTCTGTAGATGGGAGGAGGGGGTGTAAGTGCCAGAGAGAGACAGACAGAACCAGGCCCAGAACTGTCAAGAGCTGCAAGCCAGAGGAAACCTGGGTCTCTCCATTTGCTTTCATAAGCTTTATCTACATGGTAGATTTCCTTATGTCACCTGCAGAGAACCTCAGGAAGGGGAATTACATCAGAGGCTGAGGAAACTCCCACACAGCATCTAAGGATCATGGGCTTGCTTATGCTTCCCTGTGTTTAAACAGTGGTCATAGACAGCATGCCATACGGCTGGAGAAAGCCATCAGTGGTCAAGAGCACCATGGCTGCCCTGGCAGAGGGACCTGAGTTCAGTTCTCAGCAACCTCATGGCAGCTGACAACCGCCTGTAACTCCAGTTTCAACACACACACACACACACACACACACACACACACACACACACACACACACACAGGGAAACATTCATACATACAAAGTACAAATAATTCAATCCTTTTTAGAAGGTTTTTAATTTTTTTTGAGATTATAATGTAGTTACATTTCCACCTTCCCTTTCCTTCCTCCAAACCTTCCCACACACTCCTTCTTGTTCACTTTTAAATTCATAGCCTCTTTTTTCACTGTTACTGCACGTGTGTGTGTTTCTAAATATAACCTGCTAAATCCATATAATGTTCTTATGTATGTATGTTTCTCATGGGTGACCATTTGGTAAACAAAGCTTTAGAAACAAAGCACCAGCATTGTCCTTTAGTTCACAGAAGACTGGCATCTATACGCGGCTGCACCAGTGTAGGAAAGACAAAAAGACACCACTTACTAATTCTTTAATGACTTCTTAAATCCTGGGTCTCTCCATTTAAAAGAGCAAGATGCTCTTTAAATTTTATTTTTACTATTTATATGTCTGTGTATGCTTTTGTGCTCATGTGTGGGTGGGAGCAGAAGCCAGAAGATGTCCTTCTCCTGGAGTTGGGGGTCCCAGGATCTTGAGAGCCTCCTGATGTAAGTGCTGGGATCTGAACTCCAGACCTCAGGAAAGAGCAGTAAGTGCTCTTAACCACAGAGCTGTCTCTGTTGCATTAGTTGCAGGGTATTCTGTGTAACTACTGAGTATAAAGTGTCTCCAGAAAGGTGGGGAGGATCTGGTGCAGGAGCTGATGCTGCTGAGGGAAATTGACACAACCCATGGCCGTTTAAAGAAGAAATAGCTCCTAAATCAGCAGCAAGCAAAACATCATCATCACAACTCCCTCCACACCCTTAAAGCCTGTGGAAAATGTTAAGGAGTGTTGAGTAAAAGCCTCCCATTGGCCTTTTGTGTTGGTGAAGATGGGAGTTACTGATAAACTCGAGACATTAGGCCATCTGTTATAGGTGTGACTTGGATAACAGTAACACTAGGAGGTGAGTGTAAAGTGTGTTCATTACGTGAATCTTTCAACATCTTAATGTGTTTGAAGTTGTTCATAATCAAATTATTGAGGGGGTGCTTATGTGTAAGAGCCTGGTGGGTTCAGTCCCCAGGGTGGCAAAATTCCAAAAATAGAGACCTGGGGATTTAGCTCAGTTGGTAGTGCTTGTCTAGCATACACAGACTCCTCATGGACACCTCAAATCCCAGACCCTTAGAGGTGGAGATAGGGGGATCAGGGCTTAAGGACATTCTCTGTTACATAATAAGTTTGAGGCCACAAGCAAATGTTTTTTCACAGTATATTTGTTCTTATTTTATGTGTGTGGATGTTTTGCTCGTTTGTGTATATGTGTGTATATATATATATATATATATATATACACATATACATCCCAAACATGCATGGTAACTGAAGAGGTCAGAATAGGGCATTAGATTCCCCTAGAACTTTGCGTTACTTTATGGTTGTGAGCTGCCTTTCAGGGGCTGGGAGTTGAAGCCCAGTCCTCTGCAAGAGCAGAAAGTAGCTGCTGAGCCATCTCTCCGGCCCCAAGTAATCTCAAAAATAGAAAAGGCACGAGGTATCACATTTCAGAATGTATGAAAACATCAGTGACTTCTTGGAGGAAACAAGACATCCCAGAGTATGCTTCTTCATATTTAAAAATACACCCACAAAGAAAAGCCGGATATATTATTATTCATAGATACGGGGAGGCTTAACAGTATGTTAAAACATTTGTGAGAACTGACTCCAAGAAAGTAGCTACTGTCAGAGATATCAAGAAGGAACCAGGTTTGATGGCACACGCCTGTCAACTCAGGACTCAGGCAGGAAGATTGGAAGCTCAAGGCTAGCTTGGGCTACATGAGACCCTGTCTTAAAAAGAAGAGATGGCTCAGTGGGTAAGGATGCTTGCTGTACAAGGACCTGAGTTCAAATCCCCAGCAACCATGTGGCCACCCGAGACAGGAGGATACTCGGGGCCTGCAGGCTGCCAGTCTAGCTCCAGGTTTCTTTAGAGACACTCATTATCAAGGGACTAGGACAGAGAGTGACAGACTAGGACACACCTGTGTATGTGCTGCTACTCATCACACACACAAACACACAATAAATCACATGTGGTACCGTTAACACGGACTTCTTCGAGGTAGGCTGTCTTTGTTACGGTTTCTATTGCTGTGAAGAGACACCATGACTATGGCAACTTTATAAAGGAAAACATTTAATTGGAGTTGGCTTACAGTTTCAGAAGTTTAGTCCATTATCATTATGGCGGGACATGGCGGCATGCAGACTGACATGGTGCTGGAGAAGGAGCTGAGAGTCCTACATCTTGATCCTCAGGCAGCAGAAGGGGTCTGTGTTCCAGTGGCCATACTTGAGCTTATAAGCCTCAAAGCCTGCCTCCAAAGTGATATAATTCCTCCAACAAGGCCACACCTGCTCCATGAGGCCACACCTCCTATAGCCCCACTCCCTATGGGCAAAGCATTCAGATCTGTGAGTCTGTGGGGTCTGTACCTGTTCAAACCACCACACAGACGTATACATTATGGAGAATGAACTGTTGTATGATATGAAGTATTTCCCAATTAGCATCATGTTTGGAGATGCTTTTGGAGTCTGGCTTTGAGACGGGAGCCTGGCCTACACACAAAGGGCGGAGATAAGAGCGGGTGGTGAGATTACTAAGTGTTCACACCAGGCAAAAAGGTTCTGTGCATCTGTGTGAAGACAGTGTCCACTGGTGGAGGGTGGGAGGCAGGGGACAGGTAAGAAGGCTCTGGCTCACGGTTACTGGCACCTCTGTCCCTGTGTGGCTGTTCCGGCCAAGTATTTACTGAGAGAACAAAGCAGTACCAGACATGAATCTGGGTTCTGAAAGAATTCAGAGTGGACTTGGAAAATTTCCCCTACAAACTCTAGATAATTCTACTGTCAACAAGCAAAGCTCTTGGCCCAGTAGGAGGCCCCAAATCAGTTTTTAAGCTGGCGCCAGTTCAAACATTATTCCCCCCCCCCCTTGCTCCAAGCTGGTATGCTTTTGTGGAATCTTTGGCTAGAGCCTGTGTTTTCAAACTAACCATGAAAGAGGCCTTTCAACCTGGGCTTTTCTTCAGCTGTATCTTGCCCCCTACACCTCACTGTCTCTGTTGCACTGCATTAAAAGGTAATAAGAGACAATTGTATACATGAGTGTTTCCTTGTTGCTTATGCCTATTTGTGGATCTCATGGCTCAGGGCTCTCCTGCCAGGGTAGGTAAATGAGGACCAGTGATACCTTCAGTGTCTTTTCCTTGTCCACCTTCCTAAGGGCCCTGTTTACCTACCTCATGACTTTCAAACTCAAGAACACAGCAAACCAGCAAGATCTGGATTAATCTATCTCCAAGCTGGCTCTGAGTTCCAGGGCAGTGGCCTGGGCTGGCATTAAAAGGTGTTTGGACTAGTTCGTGATCACAGAACCACTGTGAGGGTTACATAAGTCTCCAGACCCAGCGCCTGTGCTTCATTTAGGCTGCTATGATTAATGGGTCCCTTCCACAGTTCAGGGATTGCCCATGTGCTAGACTTCACAAGAGGGGTCTTTAGGATGCCATGAGGCCATTAAGACCGTGTAGACGGGACCTCAGGATACAGTCCTTATAAAGATGAAGTATTCAGCTAGTATATTCATCACCTGGGTGAGGACTCGGTGTCCCTCCACTCTGGAGGGTGCAGCCCTCTCCAGATGACTGAACATAGAATTATCTTGATGTCACATGCCCTAGGCCGCAGAACTATGAGGCACAATACTCTGCTCTTTATAAATGTCTCAGGCTGTGGTGTTACAGATGGGCCCCTGTGCCTTTCTCACCCTCATCTTAAGATGGTCACTTTTTGGGACCACTCCAGGCATTCCCACCTCACCCAGGAAGGACTTCCTTCAAGCCGTGGTCTTGCCGCAAGCCACCAGAGCTGACCCAGGACACTCAGTCATGCAGACATTTTGATCTTGGAATCTAGAGTCAATTCTAAGTGCTTCTGGTTTGTAAGTTGAGCTGCCTGACCACTGCTTGGGGGTTTCTCTGCCTCCCTCAGAACCAGGGCTTGCTGACATATGCCACTGAGCTCTCCACTGAGCCTCTTAGCAGGTCCCAGGGAGACTGATGGCGCTGATCCAGGGACCGCACTCAGAGGAGCATCTAAGATACCAATTGGAGATGCTGTTGTTATTATTTGATGACTCACTCTCACCAAATCTCACTGAATGGAGAACAAAGCTGGCTTTCTGGTGTCCTTTTGGGGGTGCTGCGACATTCCTGCCTCTCTCCCCGCTCCTGAGGCCTCTGCTTGGTGACACTTCAGATCGCTGTGTGTTCCCCTGAAAGCCCTCGCTCCTCATGACCTGGGCGCGTTCTTGTCAGTTAATGTAAGGTATAACAATCCCCTTTGGTCTTCAGGTGGTACAATCAGTCTGGAGGTGGCTGTGGCCCCTCTGGTGGCAATTCTAGGACATATGGGGACAGTTGACGTTTTCCCCAGCAGTAGCAGCTTCCCTGAGGCTTCTCGGTGTGTTGTCAAACCGGGAGACAATTTTGGGACTCTGCTGTTGGAATGACTAGTTCAGGCAGCTTCAATTTTACATAAGGAAATGGGGTTTTAGTAGACGTACAACAGAATAGTAATCAGCCTTTAAGGAGACCCTCTGCCTGTTTGATAACACCGATGAATCTAAAGACAGGTAAATGAAATAAGCAAGACAGAGAAATTGAAGTGCTATGTTTGGAGGAGGGAAATATAACTCATTGGTAGAACACCTGCTTCTCACGTGCAAGGCCTGGGTTTGTTCCTCAGATGGGGGAGAGGGGAGTAGAGAGGACGGAGGAGAGCGAGAAAGCAGATAGGAGCAGCAGGAAGATGGATTCCAGGGCTGGTGTGGGGAAGATGGAGGGATGGTGGAAGTCAGATAGCAGTGTCAGGGCAGTGGACAAATGACTAAAGAACAAACGGCCCTCACAAGGACCCTACTTAATATTGTCCACTGGAAGTTTGCTGAGAAAAATTGCAGATACTTTATCTCTGACATACACTTGATTGATACACTAATTTGCTTGACTATAGAAATCCTTTCAATATGTCTGTGTCTGTGAAAATATTATATACCTTCAAATATAAACAATAAAAGTAATATTGCAAGTTATCCATAAAAGGATTTTAGTGGGTTGAAGTTTTAGTGGATTGAAGTTTTAGTGAACATATGGGTTTGAGACCAGCTCTGGTTTTCTTCCAAATCACTCTTCTCTGATTCTAGCGGTGCCTGGGCATTTTTAAAAAGCAATCACCAGACACTGCGGCACCCTTACTGTGTGGTTGGATAGTTCCCTTCCCTTCCCTCCTCTCTGCAGGGTTTGAAGTTCTGATCTCATAGGGTGCCATGAGATTGAAGTGTAACTTGAAGGTGTCGGGTGTGCCCTGACTATCTCTGGAATCCACGAATGAGTGAATGAGAGCTGGCGCTGTGACCTTGGGTGACTCATTCACGGTGGGATCCTTTGCTCCTAGGGCTTTGGTCAGAAAGTCTCTTCCTAACCCATGTAAAAGAGAACACACACATCCACACATGTGCTGGGACATGTGTGCCCATACACACATAATGAACATGCACACGCAATCATCGTGACATAGTAAGTGATAATAAATAATAAATATTACAGTCAAAATTTTGGTTCATTTTGTTGTTTTTGCTGTTCATTTTGTCTTAAGGTTTATCTCACTAGGGATATACGGTCAAAGGACTGTTTTCCAAAATTACTTGGAGTCATTATTTTTCTTGTAACGAAAGTGTCAACATCCATTTTTAAAATTTGTGCCAGTGTGCTTTATATTTTTAGCTATTTCTTGGCAATTTTGTGTGTACCACAATGAAAAACCCCAACACAAGATATGTTGAGTAATCTGGTTTCGTCTGGTCCATACTTGTTTTCCTTCTTCTTCCCAGGGAAAACAGTTTTCCTGAGTATTAGACTTAGTCTCCCAGGATTTCTTAAAAGGTAGATGTGACAGTGAGAAGGCTCTCTTTCCTGTCTTGAGAGGGACACCCGCGGTAGGTAGCTGTGTTTCGACGACATTTGTCTTTTCACTTGACGGTGCATGCTGGACCTTCCTCCTTTGAATACACCAGTTTGGGGGTCGTTTTTAAGTGCATCCTGGGATGCTGCCCCCCATCATATTGTGCCCCGAAACGCTAGGCGTCCTGGTGACGTAACTGAGAGTTTTAGCAACAGTCTCTGCTTCTTCTGACAGAGTGTGATACATGCTGTCTCTTCCCTCCCCCTCTCTTTCCCAGTCTAAAGGAATTCCTACCAAAAGAATACGTCAAGCAGAGAGGAGCTGAGAAGCGGATATTTCAGGTATTTGAACTGTACAGAAATGTGCTCTTCCCCTCACCCTTCGTCCTCATACATCTCATCCCACACGTGGTCGCTTAGTGTCCCGGGCATGTATTCTTATGTAACGAATGATCAGTGAGTCAAGAGGAGAGGTGCTGACAGCTCACTTTGGACAGATTTATTATCTTAATTCATACTTTCCTGCTAAAGGTTACTTAGCTCTTCTGAGAAAAACGTGCATACATTTAATTTCAAAGACATTATTCTGGTAACATTGAAACAAGGTGATGGGCCATTAAGCTGTGCTGGGAAAGACACAAAGAGCCCCTTTGTCCTGAGATTTGGTTTTCGAAGCTAGAATTGGGGAGCTCAGGCCTTTCAAAAATCTTGGATTATTTTTAAAGTCAGTGACTTGTCCATCCTAGACAGACAACAAGAAAAGCCCAACTATCCACGTGACCTGGAAACACTCTGGTGAATCCAAGTTCTCAATCTTCTTTGATTTTGAAATGGAAATAGAAACTAAAATACAAATTGTGTGTATATAGAACATTTTGATTCAATATCATTTCCAAATACAAATAATGTTCAGACATGTATGTGCCTTGCTCCATGGAAAAAATATATTCTGACTCGATGTTAGGAGGACACCTACCTGTCCTGAGAGATACATCTTTCTTGCTATCACTTAAAATATGAACTCTGGGCCCTTTGGGATATTGGGGCCTTTGAGAATTCAATTGTCCTTATGACAGTCACACATGCCGTGCTGGATGTGGACACGGACCCTTGCACTCTGCTGTACCCTGCTTGGGAAGCCCTGCACTTAAACTTCCCACAGGCTCTATTCCTTAGCCGACACCTGCATCCTGAAGGAGCAGGAGAGATCTGATGCACAAATGCCACTCACTCCTGGTCCCTGTGCACCTCACCTGTAGGGACCTCCTCTCACTGAGTCCAGCCGGTGGCAGGCTACAGTAACAGATCCCCACCCCCACTGTTGCTTTTACAGGAACATAAAAACTGTGGAGAGATGAGTGAAATAGAAGCCAAGGTCAAGTATGTCAAACTCGCCCGGTCCCTCCGGACATATGGAGTGTCCTTTTTCCTGGTGAAGGTGAGTGGCCGTGGGGGTGGGGAGGCTGTTTACTTGGGGCTTCCTAGTCCCTTTCAGTAAAGCAGTTAAACTTGGTCAGTACCCTAGCACAGACGGATGCAGCATCTGGCCAGTCATAACCCAAATCTAACCGTACATGAGCACCGGCTAATGAGTGAGCCCGGCTGCTCTGGTGAGCCTCCAGGCGTCCCAGAGGAGCAGTCTTGCCGCCGCTGTTCAGATGTTCCTGGAGGTCAACTGACCCAAAGCCCTAGAGTCCTTTAGAATAAGTGATCATGGTTGACCACCGACAACCAAATTAAATTCCTGTCATGTATGTCATCCTTAATTCGTCCCCGTCCTGAAACTGACCCTTTGTTAAAAAGAACTGAACTCTCCTCAGTATCTTTGGAGGGCTCACAAAATATCACCACAGGCTTGAGGGTCATACAGTGCTTTTGTTCTCTCCCATTTGCTACACATGTTCTGACCACAGTGTGGCCTCCTCTTGTGAGGAGACTGGGTCAGTCTGTCTGTCTGTGTCTGCCTGCTTGCCTGCCTATCTATCTACCTACCAACCTATCTATCTTGAGACAAAGTCTCATTATGCAGCCCTGGCTGAACTGGAACTTGAAGAGGACAGTCTGTCTCCTGACTACTAGGCCACCACTCCTGGTGCTAAAGATGGTTTTTGTTGTTGTTTGTTGTCTGGTTTGGTTTGTTTTTTTTCAAGACAGGGTTTCTCTGTGTAACCCTGGCTGTCCTGGAACTCACTCGGTAGATCAGGCTGGCCTCAAACCTGGAGATTTGCCTGCCTCTGCCTCCCGAGTGCTGGGTTTAAAGGCGCGCACCACCACACACAGCCCAAAGATATTTGAGCTTAGATATTTGTTCCCATTGCTTTACCATTTGCCCCCATCTTCCTTAGGCAAAGTGTCTTAGTTAGGGTTTTTATTGCTGTGAAGACACCATGACCACGGGGACTCTTACAAAGAAAACATTTCATTGAGGGGGTGGCTTACAGTTTCAGAGGTTCAGTCCACTATCATCACGATGGGGAGCAGGGTGGCGTGCAGGCAGACATGGAGCTGGCTATATCTTGGACCAGAAGGCAGTGGGAAGTCGACTGACTGTCGCACTGAGTGAAGCCTGAAAAAGAGACCTCAAAGCCCGCCCTCACAGTGACACACTTCCTCCAATAAGACCACGCCTGCTCCAGCAAGGCCACACCTCCTAATAGTGCCACTCCCTTTGGGGACCATTTTCTTTCAAGCCATCACACAAATAGTCTCTTCATTTAGAAAGGGCAAATATGATGACAGTAATCATGTGGAGTCTGAGGTCTATGAATGGCACATGTTTTAGTGAGGATCGTGTCTGTCTTTTTTTTTTGAGCTGAGGATCGAACCCAGGGCCTTGTCCTTGCTAAGCAAGCGCTCTACCACTGAGCTAAATCCCCAACCCCGTGTCTGTTTTAAGTGCAATCACAGGTTTGTCAGGTGTGGGTACACACGCCCCAAACATGCATTCTGCATGAATGTGAATATACACACCTACTTTAACTGGTGACAACTGTATAGGCGTATGTACTTTAGCACATACTACTGAAAAGGTTTTGTTCCCGAGCATACTAAAAGTTTAGCTTAGTAAATGAAATTCTAGCAATAAGGAAAATGGTAACAGATCACAGGAGACACTCATTACCAGCATCTTTTCATGTAGCATACAGAGACCTCTTAAATTTTTGTTTTAGGAGCCAGGTGTGGTGGCTGTAATCCCAACCCCTGGGAAAGGAAGGGAGATCTGGAGTTTCAGGTCATCCCTGTCTAGAGAGTGTGATCAAGGCAGCCCTGACCTCTACTATACATAAATTTTATGTTGTTGCCATAGGGTCATGTATCCTGTAGTTTTTATTTTATATAAATAATTTACTTCCATAAAAAATCTGTTGTTTTCGTACAGTTTTTTAAATTTGTGTGTGTGTGTGTGTGTGTGTGTGTGTGTGTGTTTATGTATGTATGTATGTATCATGTGCATGCAGTGCCTTCTGAGGTCAGGTGAGGATGTCAGATTCCTTGGAACTGAAGCTATGGTTTAGCTGTCATATGGGTGCTGGGAACCATACTCTCTTCCTTTGCAAGAGCAGCAAATGCTGTTAGCCATGGAGATGTCTCTCTAGACCGACAACATGGTTTTTAAGCATTGTAGAATGTTTCTTGGATGTGCTATTAATTTATTTATATGAAGTCTGCTGTTGGGAACTAGAGTTCTTTCTAGCCTTTCACTAGGACAAACTCCATTTGTGTTTCTTGTGACAAAATTATTACATACACTTAAAAATTTTAAAACAAAATGTTCCTAGAAGCAGGCTGTGTCAAAGTGGAACAATTTTAAGCCTCTGGATGGATAGGTGTTGGCATATTCTCTTCTATAAAGGGTTTTCAGTTTTTTAAGAGGTTTGTCTGTGTGTGTGCACGCGCGCGCACATACATACATGCATGCAGGTGTAAACGTAGTGCCTGTGGAACCAGAGCCACCAGATTCCCTGGAGCTGAAGTCACAGGTGGTGGTGAGCCACTTGAGCTGGGTCCCTCTGAAAGGCAAACTCAGCCTTCTGCAAGTGTGGTGTGCGCTCTTTACTGCTGAGCCGTCTCCACAGCCTTGGGCTCTGTTTTTGACTTCCATTAATTATGATTCCTTCTGTACCTTCTTCAGTTCTGAGAGTTAATTTTTTAAAAACTGTTTGACATAAACGAAGTTGTATTTGCTAAATTTTTATTATCATAAATACTGTCTGCATCATTTTGGTCTTTCTTGTGTGGGGGGAGGGGGGAAGAGGCTGATTGATAAGAATGCTTCACAGCCAGTATATAAAGTTTTTGACTGGCATATGTGCTGTAAGTATTTATTCTCCAGTCCTTCTCTTCCTAATCTTTCTTACCATGAGACTTCCTTCTAGTGACTTTTTCCTCAGCCCTCTACCCCTCTATCTTTGTGTCTCCCCTATTTTGTATGTTTGTGCTCTCTCTCTCTCCCACCCTCCCTCCTTCTTCCCCTCTCCCTCCCTCTCTCATCCACCTGCCCTCCACCTCATCTCTGTGTGTTGTGTTAAAGCTCTTTTTCTTTTCCTTTATCATTATTTCAATGTTTTTGCTGGAACAACACTTCTTACCCAGAAGTCCCAAAAATTACCCACCTGTGTTCTTCCTAAATCATTAGCAAATCAAACAGTTTAGCGTAAGTGTGAAGTAAGAATCAATCATTTTAATAGATATCATTATATTTTTTAAGTTATTAAATTAATCAGTAATGCCGTTTTTAGAATCTCCCGTAACCCCAGCACTTAGGCAGCTGAGACAGGATGATTACCATGAGCTCCAGCCCAGCATGGGCCCTCTAGGAACACAGTTGGGGATGGGGGTGGGAGAGAGATGCTCATCGTCCCTTCTATACCTATATGAGAATTACACAGCACCGCGGCATGGACAGTGAATATACACAGTGGCAAACCTTCACATGCTAAACAGTGCCCTACAAACACCACCACAAGGAGTCAAGACCAATAGCTGTGCAAAGCAAGCACTAGAAGTGGAAATGGATTGTAGAGACGTGTTTTAAAGGGGAAGGATCTATACCTCTTTAGAACCACAAGATCCTAATTGGGCTCTTTGGGTTCACTTTAAGGGTTTGAGTTCTACGTTACTGTTTTTTTTTTTTTTTTTTTTTTTTTTTCCACCCACCCGGATGCTTCTTGGAATGGTGATACTTGGATTTCACCTCCCAGTCTCTTTCTGGGAGTCTCTCCAGTTCAGTCCCTTCTTCCTGACACAGTTTTGGAGCAACCCCCTCGGGCTGAATAGTGCTGTTTTCCAGGAAGCAGCATACTTTTATGAATCTACCCAGTGGGTGTCCTGGTGGCCTCCTGCCCCATCCCTCATCTCAGTGAGTTATTTACCTGGCTGTTCAAAAAGCCCTACCCAGTTTGTAAACAGACTGCAGACTAAATACAGTGTGTTCTAGAAAGGCTAATGCCCCTTGGCCTCCCTCATTCCAGGAAAAAATGAAAGGCAAGAACAAGCTGGTTCCCCGCCTCCTGGGCATCACCAAGGATTCTGTCATGCGTGTGGATGAGAAAACCAAGGAAGTGCTGCAGGAGTGGCCGCTCACCACAGTCAAGCGCTGGGCGGCTTCACCCAAGAGCTTCACACTGGTAGGGATGGCAAGACCCTGAGAGGACCGATAGGCTCCTGGGCAGTATTGGAGGGCAGCCTGTGGGTATGGTTGGTCTTAAAGGGCCAGCATAGAGGGAGAAGGTGGGGCAGTCTATGGGCATAGAGGGCACTGGAGCAGAAGTAAGGGGCTGAGCAGCACTGGGCTGTTCTGTGTAGCAATTCTTCTCATGTTGTATCCAAGTCCTCTTGGAGCTCATTGGCTGCAAAGTGATGCTCACCAGGAGGACTCTCAGCCGTGCACTCCTGATGGTATCTCTTGTATATCCTGAAAGGAATCTTGTAACTCCAAGGCTCACGTGTGGATCCTCCTCAGGATTATGCTGTGGTGCTGAAGAGCCCAGGCTGCCTAGAAAGAATACAGACTGTGTGTAGATACTGTACAGACAGTAGAAACCTGGGGTAGTACTAAAACTCTGTGTCACTTCCTAGCTCCGTGACCTTGTTCAAATGACCTCTTCTCTCTGAGCCCTGATTTCCTCAGCTTAAAATGGGATCGTAGTAACTGCTTCACAGTTCCTAGCATTGGATGACGTGATAAAACAGTATAACATGGGAAGTAAATGATTACTGTTGCAGGCTTTCTGACCTGAGTCCACCTCTCAGCTTTAAAAGTTGCTGTTAACAGAATGTAACTATGTAGCCATCTAGGGACACATTTACATGTGAATCTTGAAAATGCAAGTAGGTTGCCAAGCAAGTTGAGAAAGAAGAAAAAGTACTGGAAGTTGTTAACTACACACTAAAGTCTTTAGGATCTGTATTTCCATGTAGACGTTTTAAAGATTCTAAAGGTGTTTAGAAGGAATGATTGGTTTCTGTTGCTGTGATACAGTCAATAACCTTGACAAAAAGCAACTTCAGGCCATTGTTGCAGGCAAGTCAAGGCAGGAACTTGAAGCAAGATATCCAGAGGCAAGAGCAA
This sequence comes from Onychomys torridus, assembly GCF_903995425.1. Taxonomy (NCBI): domain Eukaryota; kingdom Metazoa; phylum Chordata; class Mammalia; order Rodentia; family Cricetidae; genus Onychomys; species Onychomys torridus. Next base: position 60,963,392 of record NC_050449.1, on the reverse strand, counting down.
GAGAGAGAAATAGACATGTAGAACCTTGCTTACTGGTTCTCCATAGCCTTTTCCTCTCTTGTTCTGTTTGGGAACTACTCTCCCACCCCTGATCCCCCACCCCCTACTCCTGTCTAGGGAATGGCAACACCCACAATGAGCTGGATCTTACTATGTCAATTAACAATCAAGACAGTTCCCCAGAGGCATGCTTACAGGCCAGTTCAGTCTTGGTAATTTCCCAACTGAAGCTGTGTTCTCAGGTGATTCTATCTTGTGTCAAGTTGGCAGTTAAAACATATCTGAGGACTTGCAGAGGACCCAGGTTCTGTTCCTACAACCCACATGGTAGTTCACAACCATATGTAACTTTACAGTCCTGGAAGATCTGATGCCCTCTTCTGACCTCCATGGGCACAGAGCACTCACATGGTGCCCATACTTACATTCAGGCAAAAAACTCACACATGAAAGAAAGGGAATAAACATAATTTGATCGTAGATCGATAGGTCCAGACAAGTTGAAAGGAACCCTTAGAAATTGCACCTTCGCTGGGCAGTGGTGGCGCACGCCTTTAATCCCAGCACTCAGGAGGCAGAGCCAGGCGAATCTCTGTAAGCTCGAGGCCAGCCTGGGCTACCAAGAGAGTTCCAGGAAAGGCACAAAGCTACACAGAGAAACCCTGTCTTCAAAAACAAAAAAACAAACAAACAAACAAATAAAAAGAATCTACACCTTCTGTAGTCAACTGTAGCTGGATGGACCTACACAACCCCCAAAACATGGGTGTTGGTTCTCAGAGAGCTGTGTCCTCTTCTTTCCTTGTGAGAAGTCATGGAGTATTTCTAAATTTTAAAATTTGTATACAGATAAGCATGATATTTAGGAATACTAGAAGAAATTGCTTTAAGACTTTGGAGTGGTACTTTTGTGAAAGGCATTTTAGATTGTAACATCTGTGATCACTAGCTTGGTTAAACACAGTACCACTGTGTCTGTTAACTGCTAGAAAAATCTAAGTCACTGTGAGTAGCAACTACTCCAGTCTCTAATTACAATAGTGATTTTTTTCCTATTGTATCCATAAAGATGATTTATATTAAAAAAAAAGAAAAGAAAAGCAAGAATAAGTAAGTTGGAGACAGTTATCTCTGTAATATCTCTTTTTATCTTTGTTATATCTCTTTTAATACGATTGGTCTCTCCAAAGTAGTTCTAAGTACTTAAAAAGCAAAATTTTATTTAAAAAATAGGATATGCTTATAACAAGCTATTTAATGGCCTCACCCAAAAGAGAGAGTGTTCACTGATGTTTTCACTGAGGTGTAAAGTTCGGTAAAGGCTTCTCATAAGGAATTCCTTCCTTTCTCCCCCAGGCTTTTATTAATGTCCCGGTTTTTGGTGCTTTCCTGCTGGCTCTCTGTGATTGATTTCTGCTTTGGTTCTCTCGTGGTCAGTTGTTTTGAGACCTCCCTGTTGTCTTTTTAGTATTGATCTGCAGTTGGATTCCATTATGGTCGGAGAACATGCTGAAAAGGATTTCAGGGTTTTGTTTTGTTTCACTTTGTTTTTCCCTTTTAAGATGTTATTTTATTTTATGTGTATGAATGTTTGCCTGTAGTGGAATATTAACTATGTAAAGATGTGTTACATTTGTTTATGTTGCACAATATTACTTTAACTGTGTGAAGCTGTGTTACATTTGTCTATGCTGCATTTGTTCAATGATGTAAAGATGTGTTACATTTGTTTATGGTGCATTTGTTTAATTATGTAAAGACGTGTTGCTGTTTTATCTTGCCTGCCTATGGCTCCTGATTGGTCTAATAAAAAACCGAATGCCCAATAGCTAGGCACTAGAGGGATAGACAGGTCTGGTGGGCAGAGAGAATAAATAGGAGGAATCTAGGCTTGAAAAAGAATGAGGGAGAAAGAGAGGGAGATGCTGGGGGCCAAACAGACAGACACAGAGTAGGACATACAGAATCAAAAATAAAAAGCCCTGAGGCAAAACAGAGATGAAGAGTAACAGGTTAAATTAAGTTATAAGAGTTAGTAAGACAAGAATAAGATAAAGCCAAATGTTCATAATTAATAACTCTCCATGTCATGATTTGGGAGCTGGTTGGTGGCCCAAAAGAAAGCCTGTTACATTTGCATGCATATGATTGTGCAACATTTTTAGGCTTGATACTCACAGTGGCCAGAAGAGGGTACAAGATCCTCTGGAATTACAGATGGTTGTGAACTCCCATGTGGGTGCTGGGAACCCAACCCAGGTGCTCTTCAAGAGTAGCAGGTGCTCTTAACCATGGAGGCATCTCTCTAACCCTTACCTTGTCTTTGTTTATTTGTTTGTTTGGGGACAAGTACTCACTATGTGGCTTTGGGTAGGCAGGAACTCATTAGTAGACCAGACTCACAGCCTCTGCCTCTCAAGTGCTTGGAGTTGGTGTGTACCACCCTGCCCGGCTCACCTTATCTTTCTGATGCAGTCAGAATATGATGGTTCTCTCTAAGGGCAGAGGGCACTTCTCTGCATTGCTCACTATTGCTTGGTGACCTTGATGGGAGGAAGCAGAAGCCACTAGGCCTGGGATACTGAGTGGACTGTGGGGCCACACAGAAATTTCGCTGTGTTTAATGTAGAAATAAAGTGGACCATCTCACCCGCCCTGCATGTCTGGGGCCCACTGCTCTTCAGCTGCAAGTGAACTGGGCCCGCCACCCCCCCCCCCCACCTTGGGCTGCATCTCCTATCTCGCTCTCTTGTGGTCTTCACTCTCCTGGTCCTCTGGAAAGAGTAGGCTTTTCAAGAATGGCTACCACAGGTTGAGGTATCCAGGCCTCTCCAGGTCTCTGCTTGGGGATGTGTGGGATGTAAGCAAAAGCCCCCGAGAGCTCACACTAGGTCTCCTTTAGTCCTGGGGCTCCCGACCTGCCTGTCCACCTTTACAGTTTCTGGAGCCTCCTCTCCTTTCTGTTTTGACATTTCCTTAGGTGTGGGGCACATGGAGGTAGGAAGACAACTTGCCCAAAGTCAATTCTTTTCTTCCACCTTGTGGGTCCTAGCGATTGAATTCAGGTCCTGAGGCTTGGCAAGCCCCAGCTTTAAAAAAAAAAAAAATAACTTATTTATTTTTACTTTATGTGCATTGGTGTTCTGCCTGAATACATGTCTGTGTGAGGGTGTCAGATCTTGTAGTTACAGACAGTTGTTACCTGCCATGTGGGTACTGGGAACTGAACTCATGACTTCTGGAAGAGCAGTCAATACTCTTAACCGCTGAGCCATCTCTCCAGTCCTTTTTGTTGTTGTTGTTGTTTTGTTTTTTTGAGCTGAGGATTGAACCCAGGGCCTTGTGCTTGCTAGGCAAGTGCTCTACCACTGAGCTAAATCCCCAACCCCCACCACCACCTTTTTCAAATACTCACTGTTGAATAAGCTTTTAGAGTTCAGTTTTTCCTTTGAGTGGAGAGCAGTGAAAAGTGAGCCATGTCACAGAGCTTTGTGGCTGCTCTCTGAGGCCTCAAGATGCCTGCTAGATCTAATACAGTTGTGTTCCTTCTAATTCTGCCCTTCTAGGATTTTGGAGAGTACCAGGAAAGCTACTATTCAGTACAAACCACAGAGGGGGAGCAAATATCCCAGCTGATTGCAGGATACATTGACATCATCCTCAAAAAGGTATGCTGTGTTGACGGAAACCAAGAAAATCTAGGCTCAATGATGGAGCCAGGTTAGGTGGAATCCTTATTTGAAATGTTTGATTGACAGGTTGAGTTGTCAACATTAAGATTGCTTGGGTATGAGATCTCTGACCTTGAATCCACTGAGCATGTCTAGTTTTGCCACAGTGCATATTTGTATCTGTTACTGCTGGAGAAGGAGCAATGGCCTGTGTTCAGGTTGGATTTCTGTTGCTGTGATGAAACACCCTGACCAAAAGCAACTTAAGGGTCAAAAGGGTTTATCTGGCTTCCACTCCCATGTCACAGTCCATCCTGGAGGGAAGTGTGGGTAGGAACTTGACATGGGGCCTGCTTGCTCACCTCTATACACAGCACACCCTCTAGCCAGGAGCTCACAGCCAAGGAAGTAGAGCAGAAACCATGGAGGACGCTGCTTGATGGTTGGTGCAGGCTCACGCTCAGCCAGCTTCCTGTGCAGTCCAGGAAATGGTACCACCCAACGTTGGTTGGTCCCTCCCAAGTCAATTAACAATCATAGCATTCTCCTACAGACATACCCACGGGTCACACTGTTCTAGGGAATTCCTTGAGTTGTGTCAAGTTGGTAGTTAAAGCTAGCTGGGACCGTCTGTCCTAGTTCCTCACTCTTCCTCTGTAGATAGCTTTTTTGCTTTCCTGACTTTGTAGAAATGGAAAGTGTTCATTGTGGTTTTCCCGTGTTTTTGTTTTTACCAAACATAATGGCACCATGTGCCAATGTAGTCTATAGAAAAGCAGACGTTTTAAGGCTTCCCAACACAGTCCATTCAAACAACCCTATTCTGATAGAATGGTATCACATGCACCTGACTGCTTTCTGTGGTCACATTGATAAACAAGGCTTGTTGTACTTATATATCAAGTCACGGGTTTCTGCTTTATTGGCATCACGCTCTTGTTCTTCACTCATTAACTATCTAGTATGCAGAATTTGCCATAAACTTGAGTATTTGTCATAAACTTGAGTATTTGTTTGTGGTCCTGCATTAAGATTTGTTGATGTTTCTTGTTGTGTCTGTTTTACCTACAGAAACAAAGCAAAGATAGATTTGGGCTGGAAGGGGATGAGGAGTCAACCATGTTAGAAGAGTCAGTTTCCCCAAAAAAGTAAGTATCCAGGGTATCAGGGATCTGCCTCCGCCTGCAGTGAGGTGGTCATGGGATAGGCAAGGCTTGCTTTACAGCTATGGGCCCTAGATGAGCAGTGTGTGTCATCTGCTGTCCTGTGTGTCAGGGCATGGTGTCCGCCTCTATCTTGAGAAGCAGTCGGTTTTTCCTGGGTTCTGTTCTTGCATTTCTGGTGTAAATTTCAGGGATTGGGTTCTTCCCTCAAAATCTTGACTTCTGTTGGATTCTGTTCTGAGAACTCCGAGGCTAGACAGTGTCCATATGGACTAATGACAGGCCACGCTCCTCTCACAGGCTGTGAGGCAGCAAAGAGACAAGGCTAATAATCTGTCATCCGGCTTCCATGGGCACTGTGTGCAAGTACTACACTAACATTCATGCAGGCAACACACTCATGTATGTAAAATAATACGAACAATTAAAAAAAAGAAAGGAAAACTTACTCATAGGAGCCATGCTCAGAGCAGAGCTGGGGTCTGTTCTTTGCCTTGTTTTTTTTTCTGTCCATGTATAAATCAGGAATAACATTTGTATCACTGTGATATTTGGTTTTGATGACAGAATCACAAATCATGCACACAAAACATTGGCACATTTTGTTTGTTTGCTATTTTAAAGATTGTTGTTATTTTAAATTCAAAACTTGGTGTAGCATTTTCTAATCATTCTCTATCAATAAAAACTCATCAGGATAAGAACCTGCATGATCAGAGAAGCAGTGGAGAAGTGACCAGTGACCTTCTCTTTCATGTTTCTCCATTCAAAAAGGCCCAAGACCTCTCTTAACTCCACCCTACTCCTTCCTGTGTCTATCAAAATTTGTCCTCAGTCCTCCAAAACCTCTATGGTTAATTTTGGACAGCTAGTAGCTAGCTCTGCCCTCTGATTCAAAGCAAGTTTTATTGCCAGTTTTGGGAGCATCAGAATGCAGTCAAAATATCACACAACAACTTAAGGCTGGAAAAATAACTCAGCTCTTAAGAATGCTTGCTCCTCTTCACAGAGGACCAGAGTTTGGTTCCCAGTACCCACAGCCACACAGAACTCCATCTCCAGGGGAATCTGCCTCCCTCTTTTGGCCTCTATAGGTACCTGTAAATACCCTCACACAGATACACACACACACACACACACACACACACACACACACACACACACACTTTTTAAAAAAAATCATGTGATTTAAGAACTCTTAGTTCTATTTATTAATGAGGAAGTGAATTTAATAAAAATAAGAAATAGCCAGTAAGTGATGCTAGCTGGGGAACCCTCACAGACACCCTCATGTTAAACAGATCTTTGTGATAACTCCCCTTGTCTCATTTCCATTCATTTTTATTCTGTGTGTCCAACATGCTGTCTCATTTGATCCCAACACAGTTTCCTATGTAAGAGAAAAGCAGATGTTTCCACCCAAAATTTGTTTCCTGTAAGCACACAGGTTGGAACTACACTGGTCATGACATATTTCAGGGCTGGTCTCCTAAGTCCTTGGAATGACTGATGCCCACGAGGTTGGAAGTGTTAACTTAGTGCTTCCCACCAGAGTGAGGTGTTGGTTTGACAGCATCTGCAACACGTGTATGTCCCCCGGGAAGAGTCCTGTAGGTGTGGGGATGCAGAGTGCCGTGGCCCTGCCTGTCTGAGACTTCCTCTACTACTCGTGTGTCATCATGGATTTAAGTCAAGATGAGCAGGAAGAATGGTCCGGGTGCTCTGAGCCTTTGATCTTCCACACCTTCACATATGGCTGTTGGCTGAAGTACAAGATAGCAGCCTCCAGACCTCATCTCCCTGGTGTCATCTATTCTGAGCTCATTTAAAAGAATGTTTGGTATTTATTCTTTACAATTTTGAACAGATATATTCTTTACTTTGACCAGATTCACCCCACGTTACCTTCTTACCCCACCTTTCTGCTCCCTCTGACCCCTTCTTTCCTCAACGGATCTCCCTCCTACTCTCTAGTCTTTGTTTAGAGACCTAGTGAGTTTTTTTAGGGTGGCTTCCATAAGCATGGGTGTGGGGGAATTGGAGAACCCACTACTGTCTACACCACCCAAAAAAAACCGACTCTCATCCCCGAGCAAACATCAACTCCCAGGGGCTCCTCAGCTAGTGGTGGAGCCTCGTTAGACCCACTACACGCTAGAATGCTGCCAGGCTCTTTCTTGTGCAGCTGTTGTGCAGGTAGTCATGCCTGCTGTGACTCACGAGTACAAAAACCATGTCAGATCCAGTAGATAGCATTTCCCCTACTCCTCCCAGATGCCAGCACCTCTGCGTTCTTTCCTCCTCCTCTTCTGTCATGTTCTCTAAGCTGTGGCCCCTATCCCTGAGAGCCAAGGTTTTGTAGATGTTCTATTTAGATTTGAGCACTCAACAGGTGATCATTCTCAGCCCTTGGACCGTGTAGGACATTTCATTAGCCACCGCCCACCTCTGCTCACATTTCTGACTCTTTACAGATGTCTGTGGCTTAAGACGGTAACTTGGTTAACAGCGATGGTCTAAGATTGTCCCTGCCTCTTGGTATAAAATCTCTTCCCTCTTCACCTCTGTAGGTACACCTGGGTTCCACAGACCCTCCTTATTACTTTCCCACTGGGTTCCTGACGAAGAACTGCCCTCCATCTAGCTCCTTACTTACACATGTGTGAAGTCCTTTGCACTTACCACTCATTTACCACTCATTCTAAAAACCTTAAGATGTGTGGTGTGTGTTTGTGTGTACAAATCCTAATTTCTGGGTGGAATCTTTTAGAAGAGATGCATCAAGCCTCCAGGGATGACAAATATCCTCTGTGGTCATTGGACTTGAACTTGTGAGAGGTTTTCCTTAAATTTATTTGCACATTTTCCCCATCAAGCTAAGGATCGATGCCATCGATTGCTTCCTAGAAAAAACCTGTTGAGAAGTGTTCTTTCAGGATGACTGGCCAAGCAATAGAACAGCATATTCCAGCCTTCCCTCAGAGCATCATTGTGATAGGACTGTCATTTGTTTTGTCTTGAGAACAAATACATTGTATAATACTAGAGCACTACTCACTGGAGACGTTGATACTGGTCCTGAAGGGATTCATCTCAGGTGCTTCCGCTGAGCATCTTGGTGCTTCTTTTCATTCCTTGCCCACTGTGCGCTTTTTAAGAGGCCTCCACAACCTAGGGCAGTGGACATCTTTGATGTTCTTCCCACTGTACCATACCGCATGTGGGGGCCTACCTCGCCTTGACCAGTTGTCTCCTCCCCAGGTCTACCATCTTGCAGCAGCAGTTCAACCGGACTGGGAAGGCAGAGCACGGCTCGGTGGCACTGCCCGCTGTCATGCGCTCTGGCTCCAGCGGGCCTGAGACTTTCAATGTTGGTAGCATGCCCTCACCACAGCAGCAGGTCATGGTTGGACAGATGCACCGAGGACACATGCCTCCACTGGTGAGACTCCTTGACTATTCATCCGTTAACCTCTGGGCCATCAGAGATGGTGATTCAGGGTTCTATGTGGGGACCCCGGGCCTCACACCTGAACCACGAGTCATAGACTGTGCATTCGTGTAATTGCATGTCTACTTGCTTCTTTCTAGAATCAGTGGCAAGAGAGAGTGAGGGGCCTTTTATTTAGTTACGTTTCTCATTGCAATTACAAATACCTGACAGAAGCAACTTACAGAAAGAAATGTATGTGTTGGCTAATAATTTGAGTACAGTCCGTTGTGGTGAAGAAGGGATGGGCAAGAGTATGAGGCTGCTGATCACACTGTGCATCACATTAGTGAACAAGGTGGATGCTGGTGCTCAGCTTTCATTTTAACACAGTCCAGGGTCCCAACCTGTGGAATAATGCCACCCACATTTAGAGTGGACCTTCCCATCTCAGTTAACTCAAGCTAGAAATTAGTCTGCCCTCAAAGATCTGCCCAGAGGCTTGTTTCCAAAGTGATTCTTAATCTATTCATATTGGCCATAAAGATTAACCATCATGAACCTCTTTGTGCTGTGGAAGCAAAGCCCCATGCCCCTGAAGCAGCTTCAAGTTGACTGGCCCTGATACCCTCACAAAGTGTGAGAAATGGGCTAGCCATCCATGATCTCCCTTTGCAACCGAGTCTTGTTGAATTCTTTCTAACTCATCTGAGTCAGTACCGCTCAGGCCTGCCTTGGGAGTTCCTTGCTATTGGGCTAGTTCTGAGGACTAAAGAATATCAAAGCTTGGAAATCATGCAGCTGGAAAAGCATGTTGGCTCTAAGTTTGGGCAGAGTCCTAAGGATGATCAAGAATCCTTCTTAGGAAGCAGCCATCTGTGTTCTGTGCATGGGATCTTTTATCCACAGTACTCAGATCAACTGTACCCCTGAATTCCCCTGTGAAGATGCTCATCAGCCTTCTTGTCTGCTAATTAAGCTCTCCACACCCTTCTGATTATAAGCCCTTCACTGCAATCACCTTCGCTTTGTGTTCTATTAATATAATGTGCTATTTCTAGCCCTCAGGTTGAAATGGGAGCTAGTTCAGGTGCGTAATGAGAAGTGCTCCTGACTGAGAAGGTTTAGTTTTGTTCTGCTTTGCAAGGGGACCCTGCCATTCCCCAGATTCCGCTCACCACCTTGTGTTCATCTGCCTTTCCAGACTTCGGCGCAGCAAGCCCTTATGGGGACCATCAACACAAGCATGCACGCCGTCCAGCAGGCTCAGGATGACCTCAGCGAGCTGGACTCACTGCCACCTCTCGGACAAGACATGGTAACTATCCATCTGTCCTTCTCATCGCGTGTCTCTGTCCTGACTCGGACTAAGGTTAAATGCTCTTATCTCCAGCTAGCTGATAAAGAAATCTGTGTGTCTTGGTATATGTTGGGTCTTTGATGCTCTGTCGCACTCAGGAAAAGAGGACTGCTATGCTGAGCTTAGACCCCAGAGTCGGTGGATCCCAGCTCCTCTATTGACTGGCTGTGTGAATCTGGGTATCTCACCCCCTCAAGCCTTTCCCCTGTCATCCGACTAAGGCTGATGGGAAGGGGTGATGATCCAGTTCTTAGCATGCACGTAGCATCTAATAGCTCAACTCAGGCAGCTGGCTTTGTCATTTTAAAAACTGCCAGTAGCTCTCAGATTCTAGTACACAATGGGATCCCATGGATGGCTTGTTAAAACTTATCTCTGGGAGTTGGGGATTTAGCTCAGTGGTAGAGCGCTTGCCTAGCAAGCGCAAGGCCCTGGGTTCGGTCCTCAGCTCTGGCAAAAAAACCAAAAACCAAAAACAAAAAAACCTTATCTCTGCGCCCTACCCGTCATCTTCGCTTATGTTCTGCTCTTAGCATGTGTTTTTGATCTAGTGGGTATGGGGTGGGGCCTACAAATGGGTGTGTCCACCACATTCCTGGGGATGCTGGCTGAGTATAGTGTTTTGTCGATGCCTGGGTTAGCTATGGTACTACTGAGCTTTGCAGCAGGGTGAGGTGATGAGCACTGAGGCCTTCACGAATCAGCTAATGCCTCACACGTCAAGATGTCTGCCGGAGAGCAGCACTGACATCACCCAGGTACTTAGGAGAGAAGCAGAAATCATAGGCCCATCAGCATCCTCTGTCACTGTGTCTGTTAGCCAGCCGCCCCTGTGATTTGTGGGTGTGCTAAACTTTGCAAAGACCTGACTAGCAATCTTACTTCCTGTTACCTTCTCCTCCTCCCTCTTCTCCTTATTCTGCACCGAAACCACCTTCAGAGCATTGAAAAAAAAAAAAATTCTCAGGTTACGCCAGGCGGTGGTGGTGGCACACACCTTTAATCCCAGGACTGGGGAGGCAGAGCCAGGTGGATCTCTGTGAATTCGAGGCCAGCCTGGTCTCCAAAGCAAGTTCCAGGAAAGGCGCAAAGCTGCACAGAGAAACCCTGTCTCGAAAAACCAAAAAAAAACAACAACAACAACAAAAAAAAAAAAAATCTCAGGTTACACAAATCAGTGTCTCTGTGGGCAGGCCTGGGCACCAGAGCAGGTTGGGTTTGTTTCCCTTCCTTTTCTGATGGGCAGTCACAGTGAGAACCCACCAATAGAAGACAGAATGATGATCTTCAGGGGCCAGAACCGAGATGCATTCTGCAACCTCCTCCTGTTAACCGGATCACTTTTTCCAAGTTGTCCCTGAATGCTGTTTTCTATCTCTGCACCTGTGTGTGTATGTGGAGGTTGCTACTGCCTCTGTACCATTTCTCTCAAGTCCCTAAATTCCCTATACATTTTTCTCAGGGAACTTGAGAGTGGAAATAAATAGTGGACTTCCCTATCCAGAACAGCTGGGCGACAGAGCTTTAAAATATGTGGCAGTGACTGTCCCAATTCACCAATTTTTAAGAATTAGAATGTGCTAAGATAATATGTGATTCCCCTAAGCCTAGATCAGTGTCTTACCTACAGGGTCATCATTATCAACAGAAATCATCATTTGATAGGTGAGCTCTGAAATGCTAGGAAATAGTTTACAAGTGGACATAGCCAAACTTCTGACACAAGTGATGTTATAAAACAATACTAATCACACATACAGATCTCATAATGTTTTAAGTAAATTTATATTGTTTTGTGTTACGCTACAGTCATAAGCTATCCTCGGCAATTGTAGCCCACAGTCTTCAGGTTGGACACACCTGATTGCTTGAAACAAAATATAAGAGCTAGGAATGCCCTTTGAGTCTCTATAGTAGAAGAAAGGCAAGGCCCAGAACCTGGGTATAGTTTGCCATTGTCCTGACACCTGATGGAGCCAAAGCAGCCAAGAGCAGGTACCCATCTTCCCAGGTACACTGGGGAAAATGCCAGCTGCACGTGGCCATGATACTTGCTTTTCTTCATGACAGTTCACATCATGTCCATAGGAAAAGCTTCAGTGTTGGTCAAGAACCCTTGTGAGCTGACATGCCCAAGTTCTAACTCCGCCACCTACAAAAGCAAAGTGAAGATTGTCATCAAGTGTTAGTGTACATCCAGAGTTATTGTGAGACATTGATTTTTAACTAGCCTATCCTAATCACATATAATAATGGCTTTTGTTGTGAACTTTTCAGATAGATAGATAGAATGTCTTTTGATCATATCTATCCCATGGCCCTCCCCTATTCTTCTCGCTCTCCTATCGAGCCTGTTCATTCCTCATTCATCTTGTTTGTTGTTGTTGTTGTTGTTGTTATTGTTGGATGAGCCAGTGAGTTCAATTAAGGTTACTCATAGGAGCATGGGTGAGGGGTTATGTATGGGAACATGTGCTACTTATTGGTAGCAACACCATGAAAGAAAATGTCTCTCCCACTCCCAACAACCACTGTCTATCAATCCTCAGTGTGGGACAACGCCTTAGGAGTCTCTCCAGCCTCCCCGATGGACCCAGTCTTGTACAGATCTTTTTCAAGTAATCCAGCTGCTGAAAGTCCCAAGAGGGTCATGGCCATCTCACGCCCAGAGGACTGCATACTACCGCACTCTGTTTGTCTTACTGTTCTGTTGCTGTGACACCATGACCAAAGAAACTTATAAAAGGAAGCATTTAAATAGGCTTACCGTTTCAGAGGGTTGGAGTCCATGATGTTGGAATGAAGGCATAGTGCAAGGAACAGCTGAAATCTCCATCTTGATCTGCAAGTAGGAGGCAGAGACAGGCTTGTTTCTGTCTTCTGAAACCTCCAAGCCCACCCCCAGTGAACCACCTCCTCCAACAAGGCCACACCTCCTAATCCTTCCCAATCAGTTCCACCCACTGGAGTCTATTCAAACATGTAAACCTATGGGGGCCATTCTCATTCAAACCTCTATACTACTCTTCTCTCCAGCTTTTACATTTTCTCCTTCCCCTCTTCTCTGGGTTCCCTGGGTCTCGGAGGAAGTGATATAGATGATCTTTGACTCTCTCGGTTGTATTCACCTAGATATAGCCGTATCAAATTATTTTTCCCACAAGTTATAAACAGTTTTTTTAATTGCAGTATGAGATACAGAGAAATGATAGACCTTTCAGAGAATTTATAGACCTTTGAACATCTCTGGACACACAAGAAACCTGTTCGAGATATTGTTTAAGATGACTCAGGCATGTTCAGTTCTGGCCCAGGCTGGAGAGTGCAGCCAAATTCTGCTCTCATCCTATGGCTCAACTTCTCTGGTCTCCCGGGCAGTTGAGCACTATGGTTATGTTGTTCCATTGTCTGGTTTTACAGGCATCTAGAGTATGGGTTCAGAACAAAGTGGATGAATCCAAACATGAAATCCACTCTCAAGTCGATGCGATCACTGCTGGGACAGCTTCAGTTGTCAACCTCACGGCTGGTAAGTCCTCGGGTGACTTGCATTATTGTGTGTGTGTGTGTGTGTGTGTGTGTGTGTGTGTGTGTGTGCGCGCGCGCACGCGCGTGCGCGTGCATGTGTGTGCATGTATTCATTCTTTCGTTGAAGTGACAGATTGCTATGCTGTGAGAAGACAGTCTATTTTTAGATACCTGGCCTGTTTTAGGCATTGGCTCCAAATGATCCAAGAGCATGTAAGGAACAATGCATTCCTTTTTGTTGATATCGTGTATCATTAAAAGGCATTTACTTAGTGCTCATTGTCCATCAGCATGTGAACAGACTTCAGAGTCTTTGAGGCCAGTTTCTCCTGTGGAGGGTTTGGAATCTAGAAATGGTCTGGACATGTCAAGCATCTGTCCTTGGCCTGTCCTGTCCAGTAGGTATGTCTTCTGGGGTAGCCTGACTCCACTCTTACATTGTCTGGTGAGAGCCAGGAAATACCTGGACTTCTGTCTGCAGTGTGCCACTATTTCAGGAATAGAGTGACCCCTGAGCTGGGGTTATGAGATGCTGATGCATGCATTGGAATTTGAGGTGTGTGTGTGTGTGTGTGTGTGTGTGTGTGTGTGTGTGTGTGTGAGAGAGAGAGAGAGAGAGAGAGAGAGAGAGAGACAGACAGATGGACAGACAGACAGACAGACAGAGAAAATGTTTGTGGAAGTCACAGATATTCCTCCTCAAGCACAGTCCTTCTTTTTGTTAAGATGGGTATCTCATTGGCCTGAAACTCTGCAAGTAGTCCGGGCTAAATCTCCCTCAGGCCTAGGGATCCACCTGCCTCCATTTCCCCATCATTAGGATTATAAGTTTATACCATCAGCTCTTTTTTTTTTATAATATAGATTCTGGGTATTGAACTTGGGTCTTTGTATTTGCAAGGAAAATGCTTTGCTGACTGAGCTATCTCCCTAGTCTGCTTTGGAACTTTATTTTTTAATTTTTAGTTGCATTTACTCATCAATGTGGGGTGGGGTTACACACACATGCCACAGTGCACATGTAGAGATCAGAGGACAGCTTTCAGGCATTAGATCTCTCCTTTCACCATTCAGGTGGTGAGGAACCAATGTGGGTCATCAGAATTAGCAAACATCTGAGCCCTCATCATCTCAGCCCTGCTGAGCCCTCTCACTGGCCCCTACTTTGAAATTATATGTATTTGAATCACTTTCACCACCACCCCTAGCCACTCCAACCCTCCCACTACCCCCTTTCAAATTTAAGACTCTTTGCTTTGGAAGTTTAAAGGAGCCTTGTTCACTCTCTCAGTATGTGAGACCTCCAGATGAGAGGACCTTATTGAAGCCACTTGGAGTCAGGGTGATGGCCGATTCACTGAGTTCCTCAGAGTTCTATATTTGATTCCTGCACGATGGTGGGGCATGGGCTCTTGCCAGTGGGCATTGTCTCATCAGTGCTGCTTACATCCTACCAAGCTAGGCTCTCCTCGTCCATCACCATTCTCCTCTGGTCTTGGTCCTTCTCTGTCTCAGGTGACCCCGCGGATACTGACTACACAGCTGTGGGCTGTGCAATCACTACAATCTCTTCCAACCTGACCGAAATGTCCAAGGGTGTGAAGCTGCTGGCGGCCCTCATGGACGACGACGTGGGCAGTGGCGAGGACCTTCTCAGAGCTGCCAGGACCCTCGCCGGGGCAGTGTCTGATTTGCTGAAGGCCGTGCAGCCTACCTCTGGAGAGGTGAGCCCTCGGGACACATAGTCACTTTGAGACGAGACACCTGCATCCCTTCAGATCCGTGGAGCTCTGGCTTCCTGAAAGGTTTCTGCCAGCCTCTTTCAGGGTAGTATTGAGTTATCGAAACGAGTCAGATCCTGTGGTTCAACCTCTGGGGAGGGTTGTGCTCCTACTAGGAACCTTCCCAAGAAGGGAATTTAATTAGATACAGCTAGTTACTCAACCCGCATGATTAGTACACAAAAGACACACATACAGGTTTGCAACTGAATTTCTGAGTATACCAGCTTGGATCTAATTGTGCAAGACTGATTCATTGCAAGTTCCAAGCACATCTGCCTGTTACTGGTTGATGAGCATTTCCTTGCATCCATCTCAGCAGGATTTTTTTTTTCCTCCTATCTGGCACACAACCCAAGATCTTCATTTGTGTGTGGGAGGAACTGATCTGTATGATTCCTCGCTATACTGATGTGTGGTGAGACTTAGGAAGAAATTCGTTTTCTTTCCAACCAAATCATGTTATCTGTTTGTAGCCTCGACAGACTGTTTTGACTGCTGCAGGGAGCATCGGCCAAGCCAGTGGCGATCTCCTGAGACAGATTGGAGAGAACGAGACGGACGAGCGATTCCAAGTAAGATGTCTGCGGCTTCCCGATCTTGGAAAGGAGTCTGAGTGATGAGTCTGACCTCAAAGGGAGGATGTATTGGAATACAAGCCCGGACTTCCTGGGGCTGTTGAGAATAAGATCAAAAGAGATGATTTGAGTAGTGAGGTCTTTTAGTGTCGGTTAAATGTATATGTTTTTAATGGAAAAACTCAGGTCACATATTATGTGTCATCTTCTAAAATACTTACGGAGCCTTTCTAGTTGTTCATTGGTTTCTTGAACATTTTATAAACAAAAAAGGTGGATAAAGCAGTCATGAACCCCTTTCTGTTGACTACCTGCCTCCATCCTTCCCATGCTCAGCTAGTCCTGTTTTAGTTTGTAGGAAGTGGTTTCTACTGGCCTCATTCTTTTTGTCATTGGTGTTGTTTTTATGTGTGTGCTTGCATGTGTGTGCACATGTGTGGAGAGGCCGGAGGTCAGCCTCTGATGTCCTTTCTCAGGATGCTGTTCACCTTCTCTTTGTTTTTGAGAGAAAGTTTCTCTCGAGGATTGTTGATTGAGCCACACTGGCTAGCAGTCAAGTGCCAGAGACCTGCCTCCCTCAGCCCGCCCAGTACTACATGCACCACCTTGCCCACTGAGTGAGATCTCCAACTCTGGCCTTTCCTTTTTAGAAAGTCTTTTCTAAGTTACTGTCTTCTTTAAAGTAGGGTCTGGGTATTTAATGCAGGCGAACCCAACAAGCACTTGATGACTGAGCTAAGAGCTTGCTGTGTGGTATGCGACACCCCGGCTGAGAAGCCATTTTTGTGACCCTTACTTTTCAGTGCTAGAGTCTTACACTGCTTGTCCTCTGCCAAGCAGCTGATGCTACTGTCTGCAGCTGGCTTGATTCCCCGCCAGCTTCACAACACTGAAGCTGGGACAAGAGCTCAGCTTGTCTGCCTCCTCCTGACCCCACAGCTGAAGTGTTGAGGACTTAGACGGAGGTGGTAGGCCAGGCTGAGCTCTGCTCATATACTCGAAGGCCAGGGCCTCTTATTCCTCTTTAAAGATCTCTGATTTCACAAGTAGTACATAAATCCATTTCTGTTACAATATTAAATTTCTAAGCTGGGCTTCTGGAAGAATCCCCTTATCTAAATCTGTCAAATTCATTGTCTGATGCTTCCATTGAATTCCACTGGCCTTGACTTTTTACTTTTGTATTTCTCTCATTTATGTGAACGTGTGTCACTGTGTACACGTGCATGTGTATGAGGGCCCCTCCAGAGGCCAGAAGAAGGTGTAACTCCCCTGCAGGTAGAGTTACGGTCCGTTTTGAGCCACCCACAGTCTGTGGTGGGAACTGAACTCAAGTCCTCTGCAACAGCAGCAAGCCCTCTTAACCACTTAGCTGGTTTTCGGCCCCTTTCATTTCACTTTGGGCAGTGTGGTCTCAGGTAGCCTCGGCTATCTCCAGGCTCACTATGAGGTTGACTTTGAAATTCTGGTCTTCCCGCTTTCCTCTACCTGCTGTGATTACAGGCATGCTCCACCATGACTTGCTTTTGTGGTACTGGGAATGGAACACAAGATGTTCCCTTCATACATGCGAGGCAAGCTCTCTACCAACTGAGCTATAGCCCCAACTCTGGCTTTACTTTTTAAAAAACTGTTTTCTAAATTATTATATTATAATGCAATATATAACTATATGTGAAACACCGATTTAGAAATTAGAAATCACAAAATTTCAAATGTATAAGAACTAACACTATACATATTACCAAATTCAGAAAAATAACATCTTTTTTTAAAAAAAAAAGATTTATGCACGTATATAAATACTCTGTCTTCATGAACATCTGTACTCCAGAAAAGGGCATCACATCCCATTATAATGTGAACTACTATGTGGTTGCTGGGAATTGAACTCAGAACCTCTGGAAGAGCAGCCAGTGCTCTTAACCACTGATCCATCACTCCAGCCTGGGGAAAAAAAAATCTGTTTATCAACCACTTGATACCTTAAATACATCCTTCCCACAATGCAAGAGGAGGCATTTTTGGCAACATCCCCTTTGAACACCTCTTCATTGGTTACTGACAAAATATTTTCTAGAAAGAGATTAAACAGTTTCCTCTCTCTTAGCTTTCCCTGGCATTCTGGCTTTCTACCTCATAGATGGCCACTTGTCTTAGTTAAGGTTACTGTGGCTGTGATGAAACACCATGACCAAAGCAATTTAGGGAGGAAAGGTTTATTCAGCTTCCACTTCCACATTGTAGTCTGTCACTGAAGGAAGCCAGGACAGGAACTCACACAGACCTGAACCTGGGAGCAGGAGCTGATGCAGAAGCCATGGAGGGGAGCTGCTTACTGGATTGCTCAGCCTGCTTTCTTATAGAACCCAGGACCACCAGCCCAGGGAAGGCACCACCCACCATGGGCTGGGCCTCCCCCATCAATCACTAATTAAGAAAATACCTTACAGCTGGATCGTAGGGCAGCATTTTCTCAGTGGAAGCTCCCTCCCTTCAGATGACTCCAGCTTGTGTCAAGTTGACATAAAATTATCCTGGATACCATTTTCTCTAGAATTACTGGGACAGGATGTGTCACATGGACTAAGTCATGATTATATGTGTGATGAGAAACTTACACTTTCATCCATATAGTGTCTGTGTCTCCTTCCTGTCCCTGTACTTGTGGGTTCTGGGACCCCAAGACCCATTCATGCCCTGAGGTGCAGTAAGATGTTCAGTATACGGTAGAGGCTGGGTCAGATCTCCATACTGTCTTTGTGCTGGGCTCACATTTTATATTGGTACAGGTAATTCTCCTAGGCAGATAACTCTTAGGAATTTGCTCTATATGAGATTCAGCTGCTAGCTTGCTAGGCTTCATTACCTTTAAGCACTCAATTTACTTTCCTCAAAAGTATTGCTTTCTGGGGATTGGAGATATAGTTTGGGCAGTAATGTACTTGCCATGAAAGCATGAGGACCCAAGTTAAATCCTCGGTTCTCATGTTTAAAGCCAGGCATACACAGTAGTATGTATTTGTAATGTCAGGACTAGGAAAATGGAGATGGAGGGATCTCCTGGGGCTCACTGACCTGCCAGCCTAGCCAGATTGGCAAGCCTATGGTCAGCAAAATACCCTATCTCAAAATAAACAAACAAAAAACAAGGTAGATAGCTCCTGAGGAATGGTACCTGAGCTTGTACTCTGGTCTCCACATTCATGTACACACCCAAAAACAATACTTTATCTGGTGTCGAGGGCAGTAGAGGAGATGCTGTGGATTCCCATAAGGTGTGCCACTTGCCCTACAGTTTTCTGAAGCTTTGCATCCTCTCTCTTCCCTGGATGGATTGATTGTCTGCAGTGTTCAGATGCAGACTCCGCCTCCTGTTTGTTTCTCTTTGGCCTTGCTAGGGAGGCAGGTTCAGGGACAAGGTGGAATGCACTGGAGAGTGGAGTCTTTAGGTGAGGACAAGTATGATAAGGTGATCTCCCCGGCCTCCTGCATGGCACTGGGTTTCCATTCTGGTTTTTTGTCCCAGGCTGGAGCCTGTCTTTGGTTCTGGATGTACTGCATGTTCCCAGAGATGACAAGGATTTGTTTCACACAAGCTACACATTAGTGGACTTACTGAAAACCTTGACAAAGACCTGGTCAGCTGTTCTAACTGCAGGATCCCGTTCTTCTCCTGTTTGTTTTGGACAAAATTAAGAGAAACAGAATTTCTTGAAATGACCCAAAGTCTTTTATGACAATCGTGGTTGTGGGTGACCCCGTCTCAGTTCCAGTGTGAGCAGATGGATTCGTATCCCATGAAGTAATGTTCTGATTGGCTCAGAAAGTTATGCTTTAAAGTCTTGCTAGTAATTTGTGACATCCAAATTGCTTTTAACCTGAATTCAGAGACAAATGTCCAAGATCGATGGGGGGAGGGGCATTGGCGTTGTAAGGGGAGGCATATTGGGAACAATTTTGAGAGTTGTGCAGCAGATAAGTGCCACATGACTCCTGAAAGTGTCATTGATGTTTTCTTGCACACCCAGACACTGTCACAGACCCAGGAAAGGCCACAGTAGATGGTTCCTTTAAAGCCACTTTATTTTTGTCCGTTTTAAAATCAACTTTTTTTTTCCATTTTATTACATTTGTGCCTCTGTGTGTGTGTGTGTGTGTGTCTGCGCGCGCTTTCCACTTTACCACTGCATACATGTGAAGGTTGGAGACAACTTAGGGAGTCTTCTTTAATCATAGGGTCCCCAGAGACCAACCTCTGGTCATCAGGTGTAACAACCAGCGTCTATTCCCTAACGAGCCATCTCTCCAGCCCAAAAATCAGCTTCTTCAGGCTCTTTGCTGCTCTTTAGAGTTGCCTAGGTCGCATGCATTTGTCACCAGTGTAAACGCTATAGGCTGGACACCATTTCTGATATATTCTCTCAAAATCTCTCATCGTAAAGACCCTATGGGTCCCCTTGATGTTTAGAACCAAACATGCTTTTTTTTTTTTTTTTAACATTATATGATGAATAACTGAAGATTTCTGACCACATATCCTCTGGAGAGAAGCTTTGATGTTCTCGCTCCAAGTAACAGTGGCCGGGATGCTAGGGAAGGCGTTTCTAAATCACTTAAGCTGCTTTCAACATTTGCGGCACTGAAGTAAATTAAATGTAAAAGTGGTTCCTCTTCAGGCCGGGTGACAGACCTGGCCGTTGTAATCAAGGGATCCTCCCTCCTGCAGGAGGATGCCCTCCATAAACAGCTTTAAGTTCTCAGCAGCGCTGGCATCCTTTGCTAGATAAGCTTGTTGTTGTTTTGAGATAGGGTTTCATGTGGTCTGAGCTGGCCTACCAGGTTAGCTCAAGACAACCTTGAACCTTGGGTCTCTTGCTCCACCTCCCAAATTCTGGGATTACAGGAAGGCACCACCATTGCTGGTTCATAGACATGGCACCCAAGGCTTTGCCTCCACTGGGCAAGTAGTCTCCCAACTGAAGCATCCACACCACACCACACCACACCACACCACACGACACACACACACACACACACACACACACACACACACACACACATACACACACACACACTCCCCATCATCTTGCCGATAGTTTATTTATGCAAGTTCCCTTCTACTTTGCATAATCCAATCCCTATGCAGAAGGTTCCAGACACTGAGAATAAGTTATATTCAGAGCAGTCTTTGTCTCTCCAACTGTAGGACTCGGTGCCATCAATTTGTCTGTGTGTGTTATACGTTGCTTTCTGGAGGCGGAGGAGCAGCTGACTTTTAGATCATAACAAGCTAGGTATCCAAAAGATAAATTTTCAACTTACTCTGGGACATGACAACTTGGAGGTCATGATTTAATGCCTACCTACTGCAGGTGGTATTGGTGGCGCTGGAATATGTGTTCAGTTTCTCCTGACACCACACATCCATCACACGTATAAGAGTCAAGAATCAGTGCGAGAACATGAATGTGAATCAGCAGTTAAACCCTTCCTCTTTAAGCTGTTCTATTTTCGTGTTTAAATTTGTGTGTGGTATTTTGGGGACCTATATATGTGCTCGGGTGTGTGTGTGTGTGTGTGTGTATGTGTGTGTGTGTGTGTGTGTGTGTGTGTGTCTTTGGTACGCATGCACATTATGTGTACATGTGAGTGCCAGAGTTCAATGTCCGATGTCCCCCTCAGTCACTCTCCACCTTATTTTTTGAGATGGTCTGTCTCTTGATGAGAAGCTCACTGATTAGAATAGGCTGGCTGACCAGTGAGCTCCAGGGATCTACCTGTCTCCGTCCTGACAGCACATTTCAAGCGTTTGCACTAGGGATCCAGCCTCAGGTCCTGGTGCTTGCACTCTAATGACTGAGCCCCTGACCTGTTTTCTGCGGAAACCTGTGCTACTTATTGTCTACAGGGACAGATTTGGTTATTCGATACAAGGTTTTTTTCCCTTAGTTTCTTGCAAGGATGAGTTGGCATTTCAAAAACTAAAGGGAAAAAAATTGAAGGGGTGAAGGTAAAAACCAAGTGGAGTTTTAATAGAAAGTCTGGGTGCACTCCACGCAGTTTTAGTGTTTGAAGGGTGATTTAAAAAAAAATAAATGAATGAGTAGCTTTGGTCCCCTTTTCTTAGGATGTTTTAATGAGTCTGGCTAAAGCTGTTGCCAATGCGGCTGCCATGTTGGTACTCAAGGCGAAGAATGTGGCCCAGGTGGCCGAAGACACTGTCCTACAGAACAGAGTGATCGCGGCAGCCACCCAGTGTGCTCTCTCCACCTCCCAGCTTGTGGCTTGTGCCAAGGTAAGCCAGCTGGCATACCTCCCTTCCTACAGTGCCATATACTCTTACCTGCCACCATCGTTAAGTAGCCTGAGGTCTGGAGCTTGCTTCAGATGGCTTCTTTGGGGAGACATGATAGAATTTTTGTTTGAGGTTTTTTTTGAGGAGGGTTGTTTTGTTTTTAGTGGGAGTGGTTGGGAGGTTGAGACAAGGTCCTCACTATGTCGCGTGGTTCTCTTGGAGCTATCTGTGGAGACCAGGCTGGCCTTGAATTAACAGAGGTCTGTCTGCTTCTGCCTCCCCAGTGCTAGAATCAAAGTTGTGCACCACCACACCCAGCCAGCCGTGCTAGGATTTTAGTATAAGCTGTCTAATTCTGTTTTTGTTGTTGGCTCACCTGATGTTAGATGCGCATTGCTGTGTCTCCCTTTGGGCCTCTCAAGGCATCTTATTTCAGTGCATAAAAGAGGCTTTGCAGTGGGTGCCACAGTATCGTACAGGGGTTCATACTGAACCCACAACTTCTTGGGGAGGCCTAGTCGTCCTCGCTGTGAATGGCTCCAGGGTGCATTCCTTGTGTCAGAGCCATGTGATTGGGTTTGCCCAGCAGTTCTGCACACTGAGCACCATTCATCTTCATTTACTGATGAGGAGCCTGAGGTGACTCGGTGTGCGTGAGGAGCTTTCAGTCATGGAAATAAGCAGCAGCACTGGGGTTATGACTCAGACCTGCCTGACTTCAGGTGCCCTTGCATTCCATCATGCATATCTGCTTCTCTGAGGATGGGGCTTCTGCTCCTGGACTTTCCATCTCCTACCGTGTAGATCTGTGATTGAAAGGGTGGCATTTCCCACCTGGGATAGGATTTGGAGCGTTCAAAGGCGTTCTTAAGTGATGCTCCTGCTGGTCCTGGAGTCCAAGATAACTGACGGACTTTCCCTAGTCTTTGAGGAGACACAGGCCGAGTTTCAGACGGCCTCTGAAAAATACATGCAATTCTTTTAGGTAGTCAGTTGCCTTATCTCATCCTAGAAGATTCACTCAGAGGAAAAGCATATAATTGGTAAATATCAGGACTTTGTCCTTATTTAAGTACTGGGTAATGAAGACTGCCGCACATGACTAATTAGCAGGATTTCTCAAATCACAAAGAAGGTGTCATAGTGTGGGGGGAGCCACATTGGATGAGTTGATTCCCTTTTATGTATGCTTAGTGAAGGTCAAAGGGACCTCAGGGAGATGCTGGGCATTCTGGAACACTGCAGCAAACCTCTCTGTATCTTTCCAGGTCGTAAGCCCCACCATTAGCTCTCCTGTGTGTCAGGAGCAGCTGATAGAGGCTGGGAAGCTGGTGGACCGCTCTGTGGAGAACTGTGTCCGTGCCTGCCAGGCAGCCACTGGCGACAGTGAGCTTCTGAAGCAGGTCAGCGCAGCGGCCAGTGTGGTCAGCCAGGCCCTGCACGACCTCCTGCAACATGTGCGGCAGTTTGCCAGCCGCGGCGAGCCCATCGGCCGTTATGACCAGGCCACTGACACCATCATGTGTGTCACCGAGAGCATCTTCAGTTCCATGGGTGATGCTGGTGAGGCACTGGTTTGGGAGAGGAGGGATTGGATAGGCGTGGGGTTTCCTCATGGTGACAGTCACTCTAGAGTAACTGGCAAGGACGGTCGTTCATCTTCCTTAGTCCAAAACTTGCATGCAGTGGCACAGAGAAAGATCCAGGAGTCCTAACAACTTCTTCCAGAGCCTCAGTTAAAAACCTCATCAGCATTTCATTATTTGAATTTATAGTGTTAATAAGTCCTTTTATCCCATACGCAGGATATAGTTGGTAAAGTCAGAGCAGCCACCCAGGGAAGCAGGAACATGTAGCAATCCACTAGAAGTCGCTGTTGTGTCCTGTGCCTGTCCCCCTCCGACCCCCACCCCCCAGGTCACTGTAGAGAGCCAAGAGGGCAGTAGATGGCCGATGGGACTCAAGGAAGGCTCTAGACCATGCTCCTGGTTAGCATTTCCTGGGGAAGTGTAGGGTGGAGCATTTCAATATACTCTAATCATGCTGTAAATTAAAATTAGATATGCAGTATACCCTTTCCGCCTGTTGAAAAGCCACCTGCTCTGAATTCATCAGGTCACTGTGCCCTCTTGGTCCCCAGAACTGACCGCTTGATTTTCTAGCTGATATGTGTAAAATGGCTGCTATGGTAAACAAGTTAGCATACCTGTCACCTCACAGTTCCTAGAACAGCTCTACCTTTAAAGGTTGTGTACAGAGAGACAGATGGAGGCCTGTCCAAATATAATTGTGTTATGTATACTGTGAATTTTTCCATACCTACCTATCCGTTCGTGTTTTGTTTTTTAATGACAGGATAGCATTCCACTTTGGAGGCATCATCATACACTTATCCAGTTATCTTTTTTCCCTCAGTGCTAGGGATCCAATCCAGGGAGGGCTCTGGCTGCACGCTGGGCAAGCACTCCACCACTGAGCTTAGCCTCCTGCCCTCTGACTGCATGTCTGTTAATAGGCATTTAGTTTCCGAGTTTGTTTTGCTTTTATAAAAATGTTCCTACATAGAGCCTTCTTAAAAATGTGTCTTCCCTGGCTTTTTGTGTATGTGGCCACAGTGCCTGTCTGTGGAATTGCCCAGCCTACGGATACATGGATTTTTGAAGTTTAAACTTCTTAATGGAATTTCTTCTAAAAAGGATTTTGCAACCATACCAACTGCCTGTAAGAGGTCCTCTGCCCCTTGCTTTTCCAGTGTCCAACCGTGCTTTATAACGAGTTCTGAGAGGTGGTCCTTTTGTTTGGCAGCGTTTACAAACAGACTCCCCTCTGTAGACAGGATCACCAGCCTTGAACGTGTGATACTCTGTGCTGGCCTGTGATGGCCTGGGATTCCAAGTGTGTGCCATACAATTGGATTTTTGCTGATGCTCTTCTCATTTGGGGTTTGTTATTTTATGGAAACCTCTTATTTTAGAATAGTTCTAGCTTTACCTTTTTTTTTAAGTTGCAGAGGTAGCAGAGCCCCATCTTTCCACTTCCTCCTGTGTCTGACATCTTCTCTAACTTGTGACACATTTGTCAAAGCATCTGTGGGCATGCTCCTGTTAACTACCCACAGTGCTCATATTTCATCAATTTTCCCACCTGTGTCTTTTTTTTTTTTTCTGTCCCACAATGCCATCGACGTCACCACGTTGATTTTAGCGTGTCTATATGTATAAAAGCTTGTCTCCCCTCCAGCAAACTGTGGGAGAGGAACCAGTCCTTTCCCTGGGGTGGTTTCACTTTTAACATTGCATCTTAATAGGCCTCCCATTTCCGAAAGAAAGTTGGAATAGACTTTCATGAAGTCTCAAGCACAGCAAGGACAAACAGTAATAAACAATCCAAACTGGGAACTGGGCAATGATGCCACACGCCTGTAATCCCAGCACTCAGGAAGCAGAGGCAGGTGGATCTCTGAGTTCTAGCCCAGCCTGGCCTACAGAGTGAGATCCAGGACAACTAGAGCTACAACACAAAGAAACCGTGTCTTGGGGGAAACAAAACAAAACAAAAACAAAAACAAAAAACAAGTGCAAAACAAAAAAACTCCTAACCAGGAACTGGGGGTGTAGCAGTTTGGTAAAATGTCTGGCTATCATGCAAGAAAACCTTGGGTTCAGCCTCCAGCACCTCATAAACCAGGCATGGTGGTGCTTGCCTGTAATCCCAGCACTAAGGAGGTAGAGGCAAGAGGATTAGGTGATCCTCAGCTGTATAGTGAGTTAGAGGCTGAACATGAAACCCTGTTTCAAACAAATAACTACAATTAAAAAAAAGAAAGAAAGGGAAAAAAAAAAAAAAAGCTTCCTGACTGCTGAGATCATTCTCAGAGTGGTAAATAAACAGCTCATACCTGCTGTCCTGTCCTCTAGGTGAGATGGTGCGCCAAGCCCGGGTGCTGGCCCAGGCCACGTCTGATCTTGTCAATGCCATGAGGTCAGATGCGGAGGCTGAGATCGACATGGAGAATTCCAAGAAGCTCCTGGCAGCTGCAAAGCTCTTGGCTGACTCCACGGCCCGCATGGTGGAAGCCGCAAAGGTAAGGCCTTTGGTCTTTAGGCTTGAAATGCAAACGCTGTTGAGTGTCAGGGTTTGAAGCTTACCTTCAAAGGTGAAGGATGGAGTATGGATGTCTCCTTGTTGCATGCTTGAGTGGCTTTGTAACACTGAACACACTTAGGATAGCAGAGGAGTTGTTGAACATGGGAAGGAGGTGCTGACTAGGCACAGACAGCAAAGCGCAGCCGCCAGTGCCGGCATCGTGAATTTTCTCATGGCTACAACAAAAGGGCCTGTGGAGAGTAACACAAGGAAGGAGGGGTTTATTTTGGCTCACAGTTTGAGGACACAGTCCTTCATGGTGGCAGAAGCAGTTGGTGCCTGGTCACATCGCAAACCTTGTCATGGAGCAGGTAAAGGCTGGTGCTCAGCTGCCTTTCCATTTTCAGTCTGGGACCCCAGGGTGAGTCTTCCCACCTCAATGAACTCAGTCTGAAAACTCCTTCACACACATGCCCAAAGGGTTGTTTCCATGGTGATCCTAAATCTCATCAAGTGGACGATCAAATTTTGGCATCATATTTTGTCTCAAAGGGAATAGAAGAGCATCCTCTCCCTGTATTAGCTTCAGCCTTTCATGACTTCAGAATCGTACATATCTAACTGAAACTGGCAAGATTCTGAGGACAGGCTCAGCTAAAGTACCATGATACAAGGGCTGTGGACCTACACAAAGGACACTGATGACTGCTACGTGGGTACCTACCATGCTCTTCTGCCAGTTCAGGGCAGCAGCTTTGCTCTTTGTGTACAGTTGGGCACCAGCTGTTTTTCTCAGTTCTCCCAGAATATTCTCTAAAGACATGATTTCTTTGAATGGCCTTTAGCGAACTTTCCTTGGGGGTCTTTTTGTAGGATATACACACCCCTATGGCCTCCCCACTCCCTTTCATCATGCTCCATCCAAGCCCTTGTTTTTCCAATGGAATCTTCACTTTTCATATTTACTTTTGGCCTTGAAATGTTCCAGCAGTGATGTGAAGACATGAGCCATCAAGATCTGTCATACCAGTTAGGGTCAAGTCCTCCTTGAGAAAGACTTTTACTTACACATTGTTCTCATATCTGATGGGGAGAGATTTATCAGAGCCTCTTTCTTCAGATCAGAAATTGAAATTGACTCATAATAGCGTACACCGCTGTCCGTCACCTTGAACATTCACTCTGTGTGCTGTTTTACTGTGTGTAGTTAGTTGTTCTTGGCCATAGTTCACACTCTGAGCTACGGAACTTAAGAGGTCACTCCCAGCTATATCCTGAAGCGGCTCACTGTTATCCATCTTGTGTCTGTCTGTCCCTCCCTCCATCCTTCTCTGATAAGGACTTTTCTGGTTTCTCCTACAATGAGATTGACTCTTTTTTGCTTATATTGACCTTTCAGTGTTTGACATAATAGTAATTCAAATCAGCAAAAAGGGAGTGTATTTTGGTTTTGTTGTTGTTGTTAAGTAAATGATGCCCATACAACTGTTCTTCCTCCTTGGAAGAAGATTTCCAGAGCCCTTTATCTTACAAGATTTGTAAAACTAAACTCCAAAATAGAAGAAAATATATTTCTTTTTACTTAAATTTTAGCTGATACATAAATACAAAACATATATACTAATGTGGTATTTTTTGATAATGCATGTCTTTGAAGCCTTGAGGTTTTGAAACTGTAACTACAAGATAATTTGTATACATATCCAAGACTGTGACTTACAGTGTTACTTCTTACAATTGGATTGTATCCATGAGGTTTGATCTTTAGGATAAAGATGGTGTTTATAGAGGCTGGGGATGTAACATCCAGGAGGCTGTGGGTTCGGTCCCAGCAACACAGCCTGGTGGTACACAGCTATGTATCCTAGCTTATACCTTTCTATTCCAAATACTATGCATTATTAGCTGGAAGTGAAATTAAAGGCATGCATTTAGCAACTGTCGCCTACTGCCCCTGGGGTACTTGAAATGTCTGTTTCCACCTTTGCAGGGGGCTGCAGCCAACCCAGAGAATGAAGACCAGCAACAGAGGCTAAGAGAAGCTGCTGAGGGTCTCCGAGTAGCAACCAACGCTGCTGCACAGAATGCTATTAAGAAAAAAATTGTCAACCGGCTGGAGGTCAGGAAAGGGGCTGGCTTTTAGGGTGCCATATGTGATTGCAAAGAGTTACCTGGAAAAAAAAAATCAAATCACCAAAATGATGCCTATATAAAGAATGTCAAATCAAAGTGAGCAGTGTTGGATCGTTTGGGTACTTTAAAAGAATTGACACAATTTGAAAAATTGCTTTAGTTCAGAGCTGCCAAAGGCTCGGGTTCAGAGTTCAACATTCAGAAATAGAATGCAGTCTTTTCGCAGGAAGATTGGGGTTCTTTTTTCCCCAGCTTTTAAAGGATACATTCAGCAGACCAGTCATGCAAAATTCCTATTCTGTTGGAGGAGGTGACTTTTCCTCGGCTTCCTGTTGAGACTTTTAGACTGGTGCTAGGGAACAGGGTGAGACCGAGAAGGAAGGAGGAATAAACTGTTTTGGTCATTTCTTTTCAGAACATTTACTCCAATTAAAGAGTTGAAAATAATAGGCACAAACTACCTAAGAAAAACATGTCTTTACGTGGATGTTTATAGGAGATGCTCAAACTAAAATGGCAAGGGATGGAGGCCGAGTTGCCTGGCTGTCTAATGAAGAGCCCCTCCATAGGCAGTCTGCTGGGCTCTGCAAGACAACTAGCCTCCTCATTGGAAGGAGACAAAAGCTAGAACTGGTTTAATTACCGGGGGGGGGGGGGGAATGG
The DNA here is from genome assembly GCF_903995425.1 of Onychomys torridus. Classification (NCBI taxonomy): domain Eukaryota; kingdom Metazoa; phylum Chordata; class Mammalia; order Rodentia; family Cricetidae; genus Onychomys; species Onychomys torridus. Next base: position 60,934,701 of record NC_050449.1, on the reverse strand, counting down.
GGGGTTGTCAGTGTGAGCTGAGGTCTGGGTGCTGTGAGAGGACAGACGTGGACACCTCCATTGACATCAAGAGCAGCCAGTGCTTCATTGGGAGATTTTCTTTCCCTGGAGCATCAAGGCTTGGTGTTGCTTGCCAGTGCCATCCCAGCATTGCAGTTGTTTCTTGTCTTTTGTGTTTTAAGTTTCCAGTTATTCTTTGGTAACTTTGTCCATGAATGTATTTAGATCATATACACATTGCACTCTCCAACTCCAACTGCTGGACCATTTCTCTACATCCCCTTCCTAATTTCATGCCACTGGCAGCTGTCCAGCACCTCCTCTTCCTCCTCTTCTTCTCCCTCCTCCTCCTTCCTCTAATAATAATAACTCACCCAGTCCAAATCATGCTGCTTGCATGTGCATGGGCGTAGGCTCCGTCCAGGGAGCATAGGCGGCATATGATGGGTTATACAGAGAAGAAAGCTGACTCTGCTTTCCCCATCGGCCATCTAATATCAATAGCTCCTTGGCTAGGTGTGGGGCCTCACATGCGTGCCTCTTGCTCCATGCTGAGGAGTTGACTGACTGGCTTCATCATTTGCAAGGCTCGGTGAACATCAGGGTGGGAAAATTGAAGAGCCAGAGGTTGGGGAGGCTTGCTGTGAAATCATGTCTTCTGGATGTGACAGGGTTGTTGTGCTCATGAACTCACAGACACCTGTGGTGGCCAGCACAAGACTTGCAAAAGATCAAGCCAGTCTTTTACAAAAAGCAGAGGAGGTGAGCTTTCATGCCTTCTGGCCTTTACCACTTCATCCGGGGGGTGCAAACCCAGGGCAGGCAGCAAAGAGCAAGAAGGTTGAGATCATCAGTGGCCTTGAAGACACAGTGAGTGCTCCAGGTATGGCATATGACTTTGCAAGTACAATCTTGAACTGACCTGTGTCACTATCCTCCGCAGGTTGCAGCCAAGCAGGCTGCAGCTGCTGCCACGCAGACCATCGCAGCCTCCCAGAATGCAGCTGTCTCTAACAAGAACCCCTCAGCCCAGCAGCAACTGGTCCAGAGCTGTAAGGTAAGCTCCCTGTGCGCCAAGGGCCAGGTCTGCAACATATTACTGATAGCATTAGATCTCCACACGCCCTGGTAATTCATTTACGGCAGGTCTTCCAGGCTCCTAATCCAGTTTGCGGTGGCTCCATGCTCCAGGTGTACACACGTCTGGTTTTTGTCCATTAGGTGGATTGCCTGTGTTTGGAAGGAGTGTCTTTTTTTTTTCTGCCGTTATCTTTCCTTTATCCACGTCATTTTTAAGAGACTGAATTAAATAAAGAGAATCGATGAGGCCATTTCAGAGCTTTGAGATAGAAACTGAAGTGAGCCCTTGGCTTTCCAGAGTCACTTCCCCTCTGGAAGGCCGGTCAAATCCAGTCTCACTGCACTCCAGCAGGCTGACTTCCTGCTTTCTCCTCATCAGGGGTCTGCCTTTGTGGCCTAGGGTCTGTCTTTGTCCGTCTGCCTTCTGTGGCCTCATGTTTTGGTGTTTTCTGTACCTACTGCTTGTTTGTCTCTGTTTTTGCGGGGAGGGGCATAGGTGTTGTGTTGAGACCAGCTTACCACAAACATTCTCTCTTTGCACCAAGAGGTTGACTCTCCCAAGACACCTTTGATGGGTACCACACACATCCTCTTGCAACGCCATTGTCCACCCATGACGAGGCATCTTGTTGGAGTCCCCTGAGAGCATTGGCAGTGGAGGCTAGCAGCAGGCATGTCTGATTGTGCCAGTGTTCTGACAGTTAACCCTTGCTGGCTTTTCCTCCAAATCTCTAGAAAACAAGTCATCTGAGGGAAATGCCACTGTGGCCAGCTGTGGCCTTGCTTCTGAGGGAATTCAGTTCTACTTCTGAAATGGCCGCCCTGCTGGGGCAGAATTGCCTGGAGTACATGATTCCTGATTCTGATTTTTCTGAGGTTCCCTCTTAGAGTTGACCGTGTTATAGGGGAAAGAGAGAGCATCTTCAGAGCACAAAGGTCTGAGGTCCTTTGTGCTTAGTATCTGTGGAAGGAGAAGAGTTTGCTGAGGGTGAGGCCTCTGCTCAACCAGTATAGATCTTTCTTGCACCATGCAGCTGCCAGCAGGGTGGGGAAGTGACCTTCTCCTTCCTCTGGGGCCACAAGCCGCTCATGTCTGGGGCCCTGCTGCAGAGTCAGCCTTCGCTCCCTCTTTGCTAAAAGGACTGACGCTATTAGATCTCTACGAATCCCTGCCAGGGAATGAGAGGGATGCCAAACAACAGCCTGAAGTTGAGAGGGAAAATGGACCACGTTTCTGGAATCAGCACTGGAAAGGACCTGGGCACCTGTCCATAGGGATATTTTTAAGTATTTTACTCTTTGGCTGGGAGGTGAAGTATGGACCCTAGGCCAAAATGCACTGGGCATTTTCACCCATACCATTTCCAGTGGTGGTCCTCAGACCTCTGAAGCCTGCTCCCTCGGGATAATTAGGAAGAGCACAAGTAGATGGTCTGGATGGTTCCTAAGACACCCCTGGAGGCGATTGTCATACGGTGCTCCGGCTTTGCCAAGGGTGGTCCCACTCTCCCGTTTTGGGCTTCCTCATTTGAGAAGTGCTAAGTACTGGTTGGAACAGAAAAACAGGAGAGATGCCCACGTGTACACGGGCCCATAACCCATACCTGCAAAGTCAGAGGCCTGAGCCCTGAAACAAGCTGGTTCATGAACCTCTCCCCTTCCTTCTTCCAGCCATGGGGCCATCTGACTCAGTTTACCTACCTATGAATTCTGTGTTTGATTTTTGATCTTCAGTCTTCACGGCCAGGAGCCTATGAGTTTTGACTAGGAAAGTTTTTTCAAGGCTTTGTTTATAGAGAGTGGTCTTCTATCAAATAGCCTGAGACCAGTAGGACTACTGTTAAAGGAAGGGGTGGGGAGTCAAAGATGTGGGGACAGGGATTCAGTGTGGGGAAGGACCCTGCTGGCTAAGTGTGCTCTTTAATCCAACTTCTGGTACTGCTGTCCTCCGGTGTGGATCACGCATCAAAAAGCAGCGCTTGGGGTCCTTTCCCTGCCCCTTCCATAGCTTTTCCTCTCTGTGCATGCGCTCAGTTCCCGTTTTCTTGCTTCTTGCAGGCAGTGGCCGATCACATCCCTCAGCTCGTGCAGGGGGTGAGAGGGAGCCAAGCTCAAGCAGAAGACCTCAGCGCCCAGCTGGCCCTCATCATCTCCAGCCAGAACTTCCTGCAGGTAACAGACGCCAGCAGCATGGTCACTTGCAGGACCAGCAGCGGGATATTGGTGAAATTATTAAGGCCACTCCACGTAGTTAAAAGGGAGGTTTATTTTGTGGGGTAACTTACAAATGAAGGGTTAGGTTGCAGGGTCTGACAAAGGTATGGCGCAGTCTGGCGGTGTTCTCTGGAGAACTCTGCTCGGTCTACCTCCAGTGTCCAGCGTCCCCGAACCAAGAGAGAGACCTCCTCTTGATCCTGGGTCTTCCGCTCCCTCCTCTGCCCCGCCTTGTGGGCGTGACCATTACCGAAGCCTCAATGGGGGTTGGAACTTCCAGGCCAATGCTGGGATGGCTACCCACTACAGTGGGCAGTCTGCCTTTTGTCCTTAGGAAGGGAACACACCTCTGCAGACCCCAGAGCCTTGGCTAAGTTTTTGTCTGAGCAGCTGCAAGGCCTCTTTACATTTCAGGGGAGGGAGATGTCACTAGCCAGGGGAAATGCTAACGGTCAAGGCATGTACCAGGGGGTTGGTTTTCAAGTGCCGCCCACACCTCTACTATACAGAATAAAACACTGATGTTGTAGTCTACTTTCTCAAGTTTTTAGTACACACAGAGAGATACACCAACAGGCTTGTGGGAAGGATGTATAATCTTTTCTTTAGTGTTAAAGATACCTTTATTCATTTGTGTTAAAGATACCTTTATCTTTGGGAATTTCATACAGTGCAATTTGGTCATATTCACTGAACTCCCCACCTTGGCTCCTTCCAGAACACCCTCACCTCTCTACCCCTAACTTAGGGTTCTCATTTTTTAAAACTGAATAACCCATTGACTATAGTTTATATTGTGCATATAATTCTGGAGTGTGGTGACTACCAGGAGCCATACCCTTAAAGAAAACTGACTTTCTATTAACATCAATTCCTTCTCAGTTAAGCATGGGAGCGCATGAACCCTTTCCCATTCCACCCATTCTACACTAGAACGTTGCCTGGCTTGATATTGTGCAGGTCACGTGCAAACAACCATGGCTTCTATGAGTTCCTAAGTGTTACAGTTCTGTCGTGTCCAAAAGACACCTCCCTTACTACTGGCTCTTATAATCTTTCTTTTTTCTTTTTTTTCATTGAACCTATTTTTTCATACGATATGTTCTAATTGTGATATATAATCTTTTGAATGACATTCATTGTATAGATACCCTTTGGGGGTTGAACCTAGCATGAGAAGCAACTGCTCCAGCACTGGGCTTCGGCCCCAGCCCTCCTTTGTAATGTGGGCATTTGTGATTCAGAAAGTCTTCCATGTGGCTGAACTCTGCCTTTAGCCATCATCCCTTCATCAGACATGCTGGTCTTTTATTTGGGGGCCATCACAAGCACCCTGTAACGTAATTCTCTTCATGTGTTCCATCTTTATCCACAACTTGAGTTATTTACTTGGGTGAATTCCTAGAAAGAGATTTGCAAGAGACTTAGAATTTAGAAAGATCTTTCTCTTTACCTTAGTAATCCTGGGGCCAGTTGTGTGTTTAGTCTACACCTAGGTGGACCATAGAGAGTTAGGATTGAACAGTGTGCGGGTTCTTCTCATTCCAGGCTGACTGAACCTCTCATCATGTTCTCTCTCTGGCACCCTCCCTCCTTCTCACTCCCATCTTTTTCTCTCTCCTTTTTTCTTTTCTTCTCTCCTGTTCTTTTATTATTGTTTGTTTGGTTGGTTTGACTTTTCAAGACAGGGTTTCTCTGTGCAGCCCTCGCTGTCCTGAAACTCAGTCTGTAGACCAGTCTGGCCTCAAACTCAGAGATCTGCCTGCCTCTGCCTCCAATTGCTAGGATTAAAGGTGCCACCCTGCCCAGCTCTCTCCTGTTCTTTTAACTGCTATTGTAAATACTTAGATCTTTATAAGAAACAGGAAAGATTCAAAATAAAAGACAACAGAATCAACTAATCAAAAAGTGTATGTGTTTAAGCCAGGCACGGTAGCACACCCCATTAATCTCAGCGTCTGGAAGCAGAGACAGGTGAATCTCTGAGTTCAAGGCCAGCCTGGTCTACAAAGCGGTTTCCAGGACAGACAGGGCTACACAGAGAAATCTTGCCTAAAAAAAAAAAAAAAAAAAAAAAAAAAAAAAAAAAAAAAAATAGAAAAAAGTGTGTGTTTTATACACACACATACACACACACACACACACACACACACACATACACATATGTACATATACAATGGTATATATATAAAATGTGTTATATATATATTTCATCACTGAGCTAACACCCCTCAGCCTGAACATACATTTTCAAACTTTCCTCATGAATATTGTAGAGTTGCCTTTCCAGAAGGATGAACAAGTCTAAATTTATGGTTCACAGTATATGGAGCATACTTTTTAATACATCTTTTATAAGATGGAGTTAAGAGCTTAAAAAAGCATATTAGCTTATTTGTTCTTTAAATTTGATTTGATTTGATTTCCTATCCTTTGTTTTCAAATGTTAAGCATTTTTCATACACTTCAGTATTACATCTTTAAGGGCTGGTGACATGAAATTATTCAAGCTTTTAATGCTTACGTTAGGGTCTCCTACTGATTCTCATTAATTCTTTAAATGCTAAAAGTAGTACTTTTATCCTTAATATTTATGATCTGGCACTTAAATCATTACAGTTTTTCTGAGACACACTTATAGCATACATTTTTAAAGCTCTGAAAGCCTGTATGCTTTTGAGCCAGAAAAAATTTTACACTCTGAAAAGTATTGAGATTTAGCTAATTCCTTACCATTTTTTTTTTTTGCTACCTTGGCAAGGAAATGGACACATGCACAATAATTGGACACTGGGAACCATTGACAGGACTCATAGAACACTGTGTACCTGGGATCCAGGTAGAACTGGATATTGGAAACCAACACAAACAGCTACTCCTATTCTTGAAGATACGTCTACATGTGCATAGGCATTCATGCATGGTGTGTTTTGGTTTGTGAACAACTGAGATAATATCTACCTTTATTTTTCTGGTCTAATTGGTGAAAGTCAGGGTAAAGGACCACTCTGAGAAACACAGAGAAATGTTTTCATTTAAGAGTTATCTTTGAAATCTATTTTAAATGAGAATTTCAAGTCACATTCATCAGTTTGCCTATCTTGTCCCCTTATGATACTCTATACTGCCCTGGAGTGTCTGGTTTGCCATGGTAATTGTTTTTTAAGATTTATTTAATTTTATGTTACCTATTTATGTCTTGCCTATACATGTGTGTACTGTGTGTGTGTGTGTGTGTGTGTGTGTGTGTATGTGTGTGTGTGTGTGTGTGTGTGTAAAGAAGAGGGCATCAGATTCCCAAGAAGTGGAGTTACAGACAACTTTGTGAGCTGCCATGTGTGAACTGTACGTGCTCTTGACCACCAAGCCACCGCTCTAGACCTAGGAACTAGTTGATATTTAATGTGTTCCTTTGTATTAGTTATTCTTTGTGGCTGTCACAGCTAATAGCATGACCAAAGACAAGTTAAGAAAGGGTTTATTTTGCCTTCAGTTCCAGAGGGATGGAGTCCATTAATAGTGAGAGGGCATGGCATGACAGTGACAGAATCCTGGCTCATCACATCTCATCTACACACAGGAAGCAGTTAGAAAGAGAACAGGAAGTAGGGTGGTGCTATGAACCTTCAAAGCCTTGCCCTGTGTGCTGGCTCATTTTATATCAACTTGTCATAAAGCTATAGTCATCTGAAAGGTGGGAACGTCAATTGAGAAAATGCCTCCAGAAGACTGGAGTGTAAACAGACAAGCCTATAGAGCATTTTCTTAATTAATGATAAACAATGATGTGGAAGCATAAGACAAATAATCCCTTTCCTTCCCAAGTTGCCTTGGTCATGGTGTTTTGTCACAACAATGATAACCCTTAGACACCCAGTGACACACTTCCTCCGGCAAGGCTCCATCTTGTAAAGATTCCCCAAGTGTCCAGACACCTGAGCCTATGGGAGATATTTTTCATACAAACAACCACACCCTGTTTTAGGGCAAAATTTATTCTAGTCACTGTGGAGACAGAGCTGTTGGATCTCTCAGCATCTTGTTGCCCAGGAGGTATCTTACTTTCTGTTCATCTCTCCACAGCCTGGAAGCAAGATGGTGTCCTCTGCCAAGGCAGCGGTCCCCACTGTGAGTGACCAGGCCGCAGCCATGCAGCTGAGTCAGTGTGCGAAGAACCTGGCGACCAGCCTGGCTGAGCTGCGCACCGCCTCGCAGAAGGCAAGTGGGGCCTTGTGCCAGTGGCTAGCTCTCCAGGCAGCTTTTCATCTCCTTGTGATGTTGTGCGGCCATCCAGGCCCTAGCACTGCTGGGCTAGTTTCTCAACGGAGCTGTCTCTTTCACTTCAAGACCACTAAAGATAGCACTACAGGTTAACGATTAGCATAAGCACCCAGGTTTGAGCGTCACTTTCCGGTTACAAACGGCTTCCAGTTATATGCTTTCTCAGTCTCTTTCCATTTCCTGAGACGAGTGACGGTCTGTTTTCAGCCTTAGGCTACACTGCCAATCTTAAGTGTCTTGGTACCAGATAAACAGCTTTTCATTACTATGACAAATATGCAAGAGAGTCAACGTAAGAGGAACAAAGGTTTAGTCAAGCATGCTGACACATGCCTGTAAACCCAGCATTTGGTAGATAGAGACAGAAGTTTCCAGAAGTTCAAGGTCATCTTTAGCTTATTGGCTACACAGGCCATCCAGAGCTATGTGAGACCCTGTCTTTTAAAAAAATAATAAAAAATAAAAAATTGAAAGAGTGAGGGTGGTGAGGAAGGAGAGAACTGAAAGAGAGTAAAGAAGGAGGAGGAGGAAGAGGGGACATCATCGTGGACTTCTGTTCGCTGTCAGTTGGCCCTCTTGCCTGTGGCTTGCAGCAATACTGTGTACCTTGGTAAAAATACAGGCAGGTGGAATTTACTCACTTCATGGCAACCAGGATACAAAAGATACAAGATGGAGCCAGGGTCCCTATCATTCCTTCAAAGTCACACTCCCAGTAACCTGCCTTCCTTCCCCTAGGCCCCACCTCCTAAAGGTCCCAACACCTCCCAGGAGTAGCATGGGCTGGGACTAATCCTTGATCACATGAGGCACCAGCATTTCAGATCCCAACTCAAGAAATAATCGATTATACCCACATCTTCCATGTATCATCTTGAGAACTTGGAAACAAGCTACGTAGGTAGAAAATCTGTTTGAGAGCGGGGCTGTCATCTTACCTGTGATTTTCTTCCCTAACACATTTTCATACCTTACATGGACATGTTTGCCTTAACAGAGTCTCAGTAGAACAGACTTGGGGAGGAAGTAAATCTCTGTCTCTGAAACTCAGTTATCAAAGGAGCTCCTTATGACTCTGATGCAGTTATTAGCATGAAGTTCTGGCTTGAATTCATTTGTTTCCTTGTAGCAATCCCTTTATAGAAACTAGCAGCCTCATAAAGTGGTGAGAGAAGAAAATAGAAGCCAACTTGAATGCCTGACATGAACAGAGATTCTCCATTGCCAAAGTGAATGGCCTTAGACTATTAAAGAGGTCCTGGAACCATCCACACTGTACCAGCCTGCTGTGTGTGGTGGGGTGCTTATTAGAATACAGGCACCCAGCATGCTTCTGGCAAGCCCATCCACACCACAAGCCATGCAGCCACACAGCTGCAGGCTCCCTTTTCTCAGTGAATCTTGGCATATGCCAGCATCAAACAGCAACCCTGGAACAGTGAGCCCCAAAGTGATACTTAAGCAAGACTGTCTGCTGGTCCAGAAAGAGGCTGCAAGAGCTTTTGATTTATTTTTTTTTCAATGCATCAGAAGGCATGACGTCCTTGAAATCAGACAGTGTGAATTTGAATTGGGCCCCTGTCATTGACACATTTGTTAGAAGCTCTCTGAGCTTCTTTACCTAATAACATGGACACATAAAAATCAGCCACCTCATATTTACTGCTGCTTTCACAGAGTGATAATTTATAAGTGTTTAGAATACTGATAGGCAATATTACACATGCATAAAGTTTATTAATAAGTGTTGGGGCCATGAAGTCCTGACTGTTGGAGACCAGTGTTCTAGATGATCAAGAGATTTAAATAAGTAAAGTAAATAACTAGATGGGGAGTTTATAAATCTTTAGTATGGAAGGATAGTGATGTATGGTATTGAAATGTATGAAAAGAAGTTGCTGCGGGCTCTCTGTGGAGTCCTCACTCCCTTTGCTTATCCGCTCCCTTGCTGTATGTGTCCCGAGCCTCTGTGCACACAGCCCTGAGTGCCTCCCAAGCCTCTGTGTACGTACATGCTCTGCTGTGCCCTGTCACTGCAACCCAGGCCCGGTGGATCACAGATGCATCTTCTAGGTCTGAGTGTAAAGTAGCTTCCAGGAGGTTTTTAAGTGTCTGCAGTCCTAAGACACACATAATTAATGACTTAGGAGAATATGGTTAAGGACCTGAGTGACGGTGGTTCTGTCCTCTCTGGGGAAATACTTGCTACCTTTGCCTTCTCTGTGAGTCAGAGTTACCGGGAGTGTCTAGGAAAACATTTACTAGGCTGCAGAGTGTTAGAGACAGTTTCCCAAGCCTACCGTATGCACATATCCCCCACTTTGTTGGCAGGCCCATGAAGCCTGTGGTCCCATGGAAATCGATTCTGCACTAAACACCGTGCAGACTCTCAAGAATGAGCTGCAGGATGCCAAGATGGCGGCTGCAGAAAGTCAGCTGAAGCCACTTCCAGGAGAAACGGTAGGACGTTTGGGACGTGGGTTCTACCATCCTCTCTCTTCTCTCCCCTTCTCTGTCTCTGTCTCTCCCTTCCTTCCTTCCTTTTTTTTTTTTTTTTTTTTTGAACAATATCTCACGGTGTAGCCCAGGTGACTCTGCAAACTCCAGGGAAGGACTTATGCAGTGTAAATTGTACACTTACACCAGACAGTGGATTGAGTAGAAGGCAAAATATTGCACTATAATTTTTTACTTATTTTTGTCCATTTGTGTGTGTGTGTGTGTGTGTGTGTGTGTGTGTGTGTGTGTGTGTGTGTCTCAAAGGGAATAGAGGTCATAGGGCAGTTTTCAGAAGTACCTTGTTTTTAGAGAGTGCAGGGGTTGTACATACTGTGTTCTGTCACTGCTTATGATGGGCCAGACTCCATTTTCATCTGAAGGTATGGCCTTCATTGGGGAAGGTGTTGTATGTTTTAGACTGTATATGTTCTCTTATCTTTCTGTTCATCCTTGTATACCTGTACATCTCCTCTAAACACTGTCCTCATATGCTCATTAATTATCTGCACCCTAGTCCTTTACCGGTTTTGTTTTTCTATTTGGTGGACAAAAGAAGCTAGCGTGCTCTTCATGAGTGGCACGCTCCCTGCCTTCCTCCATGGTCTCAGTTGCCACTCCAAACCTCCATTATCCTTCAGCTTGAACTCCTTGAAGGATAATGACCCAACTGGACTGAGTTAGTGGTCCACAAGTCAGGAAGCTGGTGCGGTTGTATGTCTGCCTGCTTCCTGCCAAGTAATTGCTGCCCACTAATGATTTCTTTTGGAGTTTCTAAAGGCATCATGCTAATAGCTACAGCCTGCTAAGGAACTGCCTCCATTTGCTGAAGGCCTTCTTAGCTAGGTACCTTCAGGACTGGGGCTTAGTGAGGCTCAGTAACTCACATAGTTTCACCTGTACTAACTCACCTAGTCTAAGCCAGGCCGGTTTCCCCTGTACTGTCCAGCTGACTCAGGTGAGAAAGAGCTCAGGTTCAGGTTCCCATCTGCATCATTGTTCTAAATCCTGCTAAGACCTCAGAGAATGTTTCTTTTCTAAGTTCTGCCTTCCTTGGGTTTTCTTACAGCTAGAAAAGTGTGCTCAGGACCTGGGAAGCACCTCTAAGGGAGTGGGCTCCTCCATGGCACAGCTCCTCACCTGCGCTGCTCAGGGCAACGAGCACTATACAGGTAGTACTCTCGCGACCTTCATGATGCCTGTGGCGGGGTCGCACACCCGCTGGTCTGGAGAGGGAGGTTCACGGGTTGACAGTAAACCTGCCTCTTCCCCTCAGCTTCACGGCACATCCGTCAAGCACAGTCTTGTTGCTAAGCGCTTCCCAAGCATAGTTGATACTTTTCTCGTGGCTGTGTCCAGTAGAGAAACGTTTCCTTTTGACTCACGGTTTAAGGCAATATAGTCCATCATGGCTGAGAAGTCACATTGGCAGGAACATGAGGCAGCTGGTCCCGTGGCACACACAGTCAGGCATCAGAGAGAGATGAATACTGCCTCTCAGCTTGCTGCCTTCTATTTATTCAGAACAGAACCCCAGCCTATGCTAGTCTTTGCAATGATGATGGATCTTCTCCCCTCACTCAACCTAACTCAAATCTCCCTCACAGACATGGTTGAAGATCTGCCTGCTCAGCCTGGGGGATCTAGATCTGTCAGCTTGACAAATGTTAACCATACAAGGATATAATGCAATAAAGTGATTCTCAAACTACATTTAGATCCCTTGTTAGACTCCGAGGGAGGTGGCGATAATTGTACACTTCTAGGACTATCTCTGACTCCAGAAACCTCATAAAAATGTAAAAAAGAATATCAACGAAGTCAGACGGAAGGCAGGTGAATGGAATGGTCGAGCTGAATGAACAGTCCTCAGGGTCTCCAGGGAGTGATGGGAAGGAGGGCAGCCAGTAAGAGGGAAGCTGAGTTGTGTTGCAGGACAGGCCACTAAGGGGACCAGAGCTCTTTCAATGCCAAGTGGCTGTCTCTGAAAGGCAGAAGAGTCCTTAATTAGGAAGTTGTGAGTAAGAGGCCATGTAACTAATGAAAAGGAAATGCAGAGACTGCTGGCTGCAAGTCATGACATCTGTTTCCGGTTTACCTTTCAGGGTGTAGCCCTTGGTGTACAAGTGAGGATGCGGTAAGGCTGCAGAGCGCGCCAATGCTGCAGTGTGCACCAAGGCTGCATCCTCTTGTGCTCAGAACTATTCTCTCGCCCTACCCCCGTGTGCTTGCAGGCCTGGCTCAGGGTCTTTCTTTCTTGTAGCTGCTATAAATTAGGAAATGTGTGGCAGGAAGAAGCTGTCCTGAGCCTTGGGCTCTTCTCTGCACTTTTTCATTCTTCCAAGATCTTGGCCCACTCTACCTTGATGCCTTCCTGTTGCCCAACTGACTTCAGCCATATGTTTCCCAGTTTCTCCGTGAGAGGGTTGGTTTGCAGTGAGTTAAAAATGCACATATTTATTACTTGAAAAATAAAAGAGCAAAGCAGGAATCAAAATTATATAGTATAACACAGTATTGCAGTAATAAAAATGTGCAATTCTGTCCTAATCAGAAATAAGGGACATTTTCAGAGGAGACCAGCATATTGAAGATCACTGGGGACATTTTAAAGGGTTCCAGGAGAAAGGGAAATGTAAGTATGAATTCTTAGAAACTGGAAGACAGGAGAGAAGTTTACATTTTAGAAGCTCCTACACGATCCCAGAAGTTTGGCAGATTCTGTGTTGATGGTGAAATGTGTGCTTCGAGGAGGGGAGACTGCTGGAACCCTCAAAGTTACGTCATCTGGGACAGACAACATGCAGAATGGCAGGCAGCCTCCGTGGTTGGCCTAGATAGCAAGCCATTCAGCGTTGGCAGGCATTGAGATGGTGGTGTTGAAGTGGGTGCTGTGTGTGTGAGGTCTCAAAGGTCAGAGAGAAGGCTAAGTCAAGGAACTGAGAAGCTTCTAGTAAATGGCAAGCAAGGAAGACACAGCCGGAAAGCTGAGCCAAGGTGCAGACAGCAAGGGGCCTCATAGGCAACATGAACAGCTTGGAGTTTCACCAAAAGCCATATGAAAAACCACTGGAGGGTTTTAGCTGTGGAGACAGATGACAGTGTCCTCTGGGTGACCCTTCCTCCTATGTGTGGAATAGATTGGAGAGAAACAACAGAAAGAAGAAAGACCAACAATCAGACTGTTGAATTCATTTAGACAAGAGGTGGTGATCTTCTGTGCTAATTAGCTTTATGTCACTAAATAAAATACCCGAGGTAATTAACGTCTATAGAGGAAGAGTTCATGGTGGCTCTAATCCGTAATTATTTGAGTGTTGGGTAATGCAGTGTATAAAGGCAGGAGCATGTAATAAAACAACACCATTCACCTCGTGGCCAGAAAGCAAAAGAATGAGAAGGAAGACACAGAGGATGTATGGCATAACCACCTTCAAGAGCATATGACCAGTGTTCTGAAGTCCTCCCACTAGGCCATACGTCTTAAAGCTACTAGCATCCCCTTGGGTACCAAGTCTTTAGCTCATGGACCTTTGATGTTTGAACACTCAAAATCTAGAGTATGGCAGTGATGCATACAAGGTGATGGATTAAAGCAAGCTGACACTGCTTGGTGATTGGTTATAATGTGGCAGACATGGAGATTAAGGAAGAAAACATTGAGAAATCTTAGGCCTGGCAACTAACTCAAGAGTTCCATGAGCTGCTAGGGTAAGATCGCAAGATTGATAGGGTCGAGAGTTGAAGTTTAAGGATGCAGTTCTAACTTCAGATGGGCTTGGCTTAAAGTACTTGGTGGGTGTACAAATAGAGATGATATAGGCAGCTTGCTCTCTGGCTCTCTTAGGAGAGGAGGCTTGGCTGGAAATAGAGATTTTGTAATTATTAGTTTAGTCATGGTCATTGACTCCTTAACTGTGGAAAAGTTTGCCTAGAGTGAGTGGAGCCGATTGGGGAAAAGTTAGCTAGTGAAAGATGGTGCTGAATAATAGAAATTGGAGCCACATCCATGGGTAAGAGATGGTGTGTCTCTGGAGACAAAGAGTTGCTCCTCAGAGAGTCACGTAAGGCCATGGAGAAGCCTCCATTAGCTTTAGGAGTAAGGAGGTCCTTGCCCATCTGTGTGGAGGCAGTTTCAGCAGAGTTGAGGAGTGCGGGAAGGAAGGGAGGAGAGAACAGGGTGGACAGTTCCTCTCTGAGTCTAGCTCCCTCCCCCATACTTGAGGCCTGTGGAATGTTCAGTGGCTACACATTAACTATTAGTGGGCTGTACCTGAATGCAACTAGGTTTTTGTTTGGCCAGTTAAATAGCCCAAATATATTTCTAAACCATTTAACACAGCTACGTATAACCTTTTGCAAGTACTTCCAAACAGATTAAAGATTTACATCATTCCTAAATTCATCTTGAAGCCTTGCATTGTGGTCCAGTACTAGTTTGACATGCAATATGTGTGAATTCTGAAAATAACAAACATTCTGAGAGCTGGGTATGGTAGCAAGTGCCTAGAGACAGGAAGATCAGGAGTTCAAAGCTAGCTTGGGTGTCATGAGACCCTCTTTCAAAAACAACTTCATAGAATGCCGATATGTTTGATATTTCTTGCTGTCCTGAAACTCTGCTATTGAGTATAATGGAAGATCCAGATGTGAAAGAAATTGTGTTCTCCAAGGATTACAGCTATTAGAACAGAGTTGTGTTTTATAGTTTGCCCCTGTTGGGTTATAGATCTTCATGTACACTGGACCAGAAAAGTAATCATGGGGTAGTAGGGTCATGATGAGGAGGAAGGGGCCATGCTGATTTTGGTCACATGACCCTCTGGGGATTCCCATTGAAAACATGTGAATGCAGCCATGTTGGGCCTTTGGTGTTCAATGGGCTCTCTGGTGTCCTTGTTTCCTCCTTTTGATGACGTGACTTCTTCTACCTGGGAAACCTGGTTTCTCCAAAGAGGAGCCTTTGCTGTGCCTTGAGTTTTCACAGTGAGTCCTCAATAGAGGATCCAGGCAAGGACAGGGGTAGGGTTTTAGAGCCTGGCTTTCCAGTTTCTACCTTTCAAAAATCACCTGAAGGACCAGTTAGGATGGCTCAGCAGGTAGAAATGCCAAGCCTGATGATCCGAGTCCAATTCCTGGAACTCACATGAGGAAGAAGAAACTGACTCCCACAAGTTGTCTCCTGACCTCCACGTGCATACCATGATGACATATCTGCCTACACACACACACACACACACACACACACACACACACGCACACACACACACAACTATACCTACACCTTCACAGCCATGTTCACTCACAAAAATAAGTCAATAAAATGTAATCTTAAAATTTTTGTATCATGCTAATCTATAAAACATTTTCCATTCAGTAGCTTTACATAACACATCTTTTCTAATTGTGTATTGTAAATGTTTCATTTTTTAAAATTCTCATAGAATTTGAATAGAAGTGGATTTAAGAATCCAAATAATAAAAGGGCATTGACAATAGGAGATGTCTTAAAAAGAATCACAGCCTAGAATCTTCAACAGTCAATTCTCAGCCATTCCTGAAACTTGTGGGAAGCTATGGCCTGTGAGAGAGACAGCAGTCTAGACACACAGACACTTGGCAGGGAAGACAGTGAGATGAGGGCCTGACCACATCTGGAGTTCTTCTGAGCGATGACATCCTTCAACACTGAGCCAAAAGCTGAAACATAAAATGTTTCTCCCCTTGGCGTTAGCTTTATTTACCTTTGTGTTTTCTATTCTGGACTTCTCTAATGCCTGCACACACACAAACATACCTGTCACACACGTGTCACACACACACACACATGCCCATCACATGCCCACACACACGTTCACGCATGCGCGCACGCACACACACACTACAAAAAGAAATTGTGAGTTTGATGCCCTTCCTTTCCACAGGTTGCCTGACCAACAGTAGATTGGTGGTACTGTGACCTGCCATGGTTAGGATGCAGCAGTCCCGTCCCAGCTGTGTGACACACAGCCCATTCATAGATGAGTGAGTCTGCAGCTGCAGATGTGGCTGGGTTTGGGGGTCTGGGACTTTTCTTCTTATGGAGCCTCACGGATACCACAGAGAAGACTGCTGACTGTGTCTGTGATGACTTGAAGAACAACTCTGTAGAAAGCTATACCCCAGACTGAAAGGAGTGATTTCCGTGTCCAGCCCCTGTGTTCCAGAAAGAGGCCCTCACACCTCACTGTTCCAAAGAACACACTAAAGAGTGTGTGGCAGGAAGCTAGGAACCTCGGATCCAGCCCTGGTGCTGCCTAGGAAGTGTCCTGTAGTCAGGACATTATCACTGCTAGGCCTTACGGGAAACCATTTCTTGAGTTAAGCTCCGGGGTAGATCAGATTCTTTTGTTCGTAGGAGAAAGGTTCCTCCATGCTCCATCCTTTTTTTGGTGGTCTCGGGATCAGGGGCCTCATAGTTAGACGTGTGTTTATTCTTCATGAGGTGATGCTGACCCCTTAGAGGACTGGTTTATATTCATCCCTCCCTAGGCCTGCTATCCACCTCAAAATGGATTTAAAGATAGGCACTTCCCAAGAGGATATTCAATATATTTGTTTGAGTGTCCTCAGCATCATCCCCATACTAGTTAGTTTTAATTGTCAGCTTGACACAGCCTAAAATTATCTGGAAAGGGAATCTTTAAAGGAAATTAATATTTATTTTTTATGTGTATGAGTATTTTGCCTGCATGAATGTATGTATGTGTACCATGCGCATGGCTGGTGCCCTCGGAGGTCAGAAGAGGGTTCTCAGGTCCCTTGGAACTGGATTATTGACAGTTGTGAGCTGGGTGGCTGCTGGGAACCACACTTAGGACCTCTGCAAGAGCAACAGGTATTCTTAACTGCTGAACCATCTCTCTAGCCCCATGGAAAGAGAATCTTAGTGAGCAGATGTCTAGCTCAGGTTGGCTTGTGGGCATATTTATGTGTGAGGTCTTGATTGCTGGGCCTCTAATATCAGTGAGCAAATTGTTGGCAGCATCATTCCCTAGGCAGGGGTTCTGAGCAGTATAAAGAAAATGAAAACACAGGCGAGGAGCAACCATGCCTTGATTCTCTTTCTCTGCTTTCGACTGGGAATGTGGTGGTCAGAGTTCCTGTTTTGCCTTCCTGCAGGAATGGACTACAACCTGGAATTATAAGCCAAGCAAACCCTTTTCTCCACTACATTGCTTCTTGCCAGGTTATTAGCAACAAAAATAAAACTTGGATGATTACTCCTTCCGGGTGTGAAGGTTAAAATACAGTTGAGATGCAGCTACAGACCCGCTGAAATTCAAACTCCAACAGTACCTACTAGTTCAGATACAGAAGAGTGTGTAATGGCAAAAACATTCTGGAAACATGCTGTGTACATTTTCTAAAGCTACGGCAGCCTTCTGTGACTCAGCTAATCAAATTCTGGATTTTTTTTTTTTTTCAAAATATGTAGTTCCACATGCTCACCTGAGTGCACACATAAGACCTTTCTTTCTTGGGAGTTTTATCCCAAACACAAAACAACATAACTTCTGTCAGCAGAGGAACAGGTATGCAAACATTAGGACATTTATGTAAGATACAGGAGGAACGAGAAATAGTTACACAAAACAGCATCACTTGAACTTACAGCCTTGATAGTTAGAGAGAGAAACAGATTCAAATGAGTGTATGTTGTGTATTTCCTTTAAGCTAGTCTAAGGTGACAGATAAGATTGATTACTTTCAGTGTGAGGAGCATTGTTGGGGAAGGACATTATAATGGTGGCTGTATCTATCCATGCAAATTCACTGAACTGCTTGCTTACTTTTATATGTATAGTTTATAGGCAATTGGGAAAGTTAGTGTATTAAAATAACTTCCCGGGGCTGGAGAAATGGCTCAGAGGTTAAGAGCACTGACTGCTCTTCCAGAGGTCCTGAGGTCAAATCCCAGCAACCACATGGTGGCTCACAACCATTTGTAATAAAGGTCTGGTGCCCTCTTCTGGTTGGTCATACATGCTATATATATAATAAATAAATAAATCTCTAAAATAACGTCCCAGATTCTGTGTACTCCATCTGCCGCCCTGATCCCATGGATGTGGTATTTTAGATCTAGAGTCATGTGAGGCAGAAGAAACAGGGAAAGTTGGAGTATGGGCCATTTCATGTATTGCAGTTCTCTTTTGACAGGCTTGGACACACTGGGGTGAACTACTTCAATGAGAAACACAGCAATTCACATTTGTCAGAAATTAATCTGGACCCCAGGGTGATTATAGAGGAGAAATGTAACTTCTGATGGAATTTCACAGAAACTCTAACAGGCTTTCCTCCACAGGAGTGGCAGCTAGAGAAACAGCCCAGGCTCTGAAAACATTGGCCCAGGCTGCCCGGGGAGTGGCTGCATCCACAGATGACCCTGAGGCTGCTCATGCCATGTTAGATTCTGCTCGGGATGTGATGGAGGGCTCGGCCATGCTCATCCAAGAAGCCAAGCAGGCCTTAATTGCACCTGGCGATACAGAAAGTCAGCAGAGGCTAGCCCAGGTGAGCCTGGGAACTGGGAACCATGGTCACTGGGGCTGTGATTTCTGGACATATTTTCCTGACAGAAATGCTTGGGACTCGGGTATTTTCAGATCCTTCCAACATGTGTGTGGTAACAAAACTGACCATACATGATACTCACTATTATTTCTTACCTAGTATTCCCCACATTCATCTGCTTAATTCATGGCCAACAGTGACATGAGGGTTTTGAACTCTCTTTGGCTTGGTACTCTAGACATAGCATGCTTGCCTGGGGCTTTGGTCTACTTCACTGAACTCCCTTGCTGGTGGAGTAGGATCCTGCTACCCAAAGGTTCTCAACAGACTCCCTTAATCTCTTCTGATGATTCTTCAACTCCCCAGTGAAACCAACTGGCTAGGGACAATCTGTTCCCATGTTCTTGGGCAGATAGATGTTTTAGAATTTAATAGAACGTTGCTACCCACTCCCCGGCTTCTCTTTTAACTCAGATGACAAGAGCTTGCAGGCAGGGATCCATCTCAGTATTCCTGAAAGTCAGTATGCGGACATCTTCACCAGGTTGGGCTGAATGTGCGGGAGCACCCTCTCTGCCCATTGTGAAAGTGGGGTGTTTTGAGGTGTGTGAACACACCAGAGGTTCACTGGGAAGAATCAATCACAGGTTTATATAAGCTCCAAAGAACCTAAGTATATCGTCAGCCTTGGGGACCTCAGCAGGACTCCAGACAAGGGTGGCATTTCTGTTTCATTTAAGGGAAGATGTCTATGCTTTAGGGCCTGGCCTCATATTGGGGAATTCTGTGTTTGGATTCCAGAGCTGTGGCTCATCCTGGCTCTGGGGAGCAGATGGCATATTCAGCATCAAAGGCTGTTACTCCTAGCACCAGGGGAGCAGAGACCAGAGACCTGGCCAAGGTGATTTCATTTAGTTGAGAGTGTTGGGTGGCTGCCGATGAATAATTCCCATGTTGATGTCAGCTCTGCATATTTTCTCTGCTCTTTCTCAACAAATGTGCAAAGGCATTTGTGCCGGAAGCAGCTTTCTTAAGGTGTTTCCCTCCCTCACTCTGTGTGTCCAGGTGGCCAAAGCTGTGTCTCACTCCTTGAATAACTGTGTGAATTGCCTCCCTGGCCAGAAGGATGTGGATGTGGCCTTGAAGAGCATCGGCGAGTCCAGCAAGAAGCTGCTCGTAGATTCGGTGAGGTCCTTGTCTGGGAAGGGGTGCCTGGTAGCTGTCCACCCCAGGAGGGAGCATGACTGTCCCCCTGCCTGGATCTCTGGGCATCTTTCTCTTAAGAGTCCTGATTTTCTGCCGTCTTCTGTTTCCTTTCTGGTCATCAAACTTCCCAAGAGAGGAATTGTCAGGGAGGGGTTTGTACTAGTGTGAGTGCACATGTATTTGCAGCTGCATGCATGCATCTGTGTGCACATGCCTCCAGAGACCAGAGGACAGCTTCAGGTGTCGTTCCTTGGGGGCCTTCCCCTTTTTGTTTGAAGCAGGATCTCTCAGTGGCCAGGCTGCCTGGTCAGTGAGCTTTCCATCTCACCACCACCGGGGTTACATGTGTATACCACCACTCCCATTTATGTGAGTGAATAAAACTCCAGTCTTCATGCTGGTGAGGCGACCCCTTTACCAGTGGTACTGTCTCCCCAATCCCCAGGGTGGAGCTTTTCACATTGACTGCTCTTGAGTCATCTGAGTGGGACAGAAAAGAGGCTATGATCATCTAGATTTTTATCAGGGCATGACAGATGGTGACAAGGACAGAGGGGGACCTGCTCAAGACTAAGTAAGAAAGAAGGCTTCCTAAAGGTTTTTTTCCTTGAGGCCCTCTCCTAGCCCATGCTAGTAGCATGGAGAGCATTTGACTGTTTCTTCTGGTTACAAATGTCCAGCAGTGCATGTGGGTGCTTAGTGGGGTCTGCAACCTTGATGACTGTAATTCCACAAATGATACTGTACTGGTGTTATTTAAGTTATTTGCAAGGACCACTAATAAAAACAAAATTGACAGTTGTTAAGAAGAATGTGATTTGAAGTTGGCTATCATCAACCCCTTAAGTTCTAAAAAGCTTAAACTGAGAGTTTCCATCAGGAGAGACACAAAGGAGGGTGGAGACTGGATCCCAGAGTCGAGTTGCTTGGGCATGAATCCTGGCCCTGCCATTTCAGTGGGTGTCCGTGGTTGGACAATAGCTGCTTTCACCACATTTAGCTCTCTGGTGTCTGCAAAGTGGATGTTCCATAAATGTGGTTGGATGGATGGGTGGGTGGATGGATGGATAGATGGGTGGGTAGATGGGTGGGTGGGTGGGTGGGTGGATGGGTGAGTGGATGGGTGAGTGGATTGATGGGTGCGTGAGTGGATGAACAGATGGGTGGGTGAGTGAGTGGATGGATGGATGGATGGATGGGTGAGTGGATGGGTGGGTGGGTGGGTGGGTGGATGGGTGGGTGGATATGTGTTGAAGGCTCTGGAGAAAAAGTAGTAAACTGAACATGGCCAGCAGACTTGGCCATGAGATGAGGGGGATGAGGAGAGAAGAAACTGAAGAGAATAAGTAAGTCAAAGGAGACAGAGAGAGGGGTGCCAAGAGAAGAAGACAGAAGAGACAGAGGACCAAGAGAGTACATGGCTGAAATGGCAGGGTTATGTGGGCATGAGAAGCGGGATGAGGGAAGCCTGTGAGCTGGAGTTTAGGGTAAAGGGCAGGGTGAGAAGAGCCACAGGTACTTGTTCTGCTGAGCCTGGAGGCCAGCATGCTCTTCGGTATGCTGATAGGCACCACAGATAGCCGCTTGTTTCTTTTGGACCTGCCATCTTCTAGTTGGATGACTCAGAAGCACATCCCTGGGCAGTCCCTGTTCCGTCCACAATACCTTCCTTCACCCCTCTGACGCAAGGTAAAACTTCCCATGGCATGTGCCATCTGTCCTGACAGCTACCTCCGAGCACAAAGCCTTTCCAGGAAGCCCAGAGTGAGCTGAACCAGGCTGCTGCTGATCTGAACCAGTCTGCTGGGGAAGTCGTCCACGCCACAAGGGGCCAGAGTGGAGAGCTGGCGGCTGCTTCTGGAAAGTTCAGTGATGACTTCGATGAGTTCCTGGATGCTGGCATTGAGATGGCTGGCCAGGCGCAGGTAGGTGGGAAGGTGGCTTATGTGGCTCACCTGAGCCTCCTCACTCTGGTAGACCCTCCAGCTGAGGGCAGCTAGGTGAGTGGGAAACAGGATCCTTTAAACAAGCTACAGCATCTTCCTTGACTGCCTTCGAAATTCTGTGACCTCACAGGCTTGGCATGCAGAGCAATGCTGGGGATGATGATTCCCACACTCCACCAGCAACAGAGCCTATATCATCTTACTTGCATTTGGGGATGGGGGCAGGTAGAGGGTAGGAAGGGAGAGAATTTATATCAGAGATGAAGTGGGAAAATGCACAAACATGAACACACATATGTGTGGATTTGTAGTTTGGTGGATTTGTTTGAATGGATTACATCTGGTACTTTCAGGTGGTTAAAAATGACCTCATTCAGATAGAGAGATGAGCCACTTATTTATAGCTAGGGAACATGACTGGTCTGGCATCAGATAGCAGGGCTGTTTTTTTGTTAATTTGTTTTGTTTAGCTTCGCTTTTTTTTTTTTTTTTTTGAGGTTTTGTGAACTCTCTAAAAAGATACCCAGGGTATTTCCTGCTACATTTTCTCCAAAAGGTAATTTGTCAGTTAGCGAGCTGAGTGAGAAGTGTGTCCTTCAGCAGTCGGATCCTTCTGGGATGCTGTCGGCTCTGCATATCTACATAGAGCTGAGTGTTTGTGCCAGGCTGGGATGTACAAGATGCTTGACAACTCCAGCATTGTTGAGCAAGATGCCCAAATCATTGCCCAGTCTGTGCACTGGTGCGGCTCTCATCCTCCCCTCCCAGTCCCGCAAACTCCCAGATAACGAGAATGCAGAACTCCTGGCTGGCCCACTTGGACATGGATTTCCTTCTCTGCCACGTGCATCTTGCTCCGAGCATCTGCTCGGGGATGAGCAGACTCTGGTTATACATCTGCAGACCGACTGCTCTGATGGCGTCCGTGCCTCCGCCACGGGAGTTGTTCCTAGCTCACTGAGAGCTTCCTGGGAAGCTGTAGTCGGTCCTAACTGACTCTGTTTCCTTTTGACTCTCCAGACGAAAGAAGATCAGATGCAAGTGATAGGGAACCTTAAGAATATCTCTATGGCGTCCAGCAAGCTGCTCTTAGCCGCCAAGTCTCTCTCTGTAGATCCTGGAGCTCCCAATGCAAAAAATCTTCTGGCTGCAGCTGCAAGGTAAGAGTGGGATGAGATGTGCTTTATGGATGTGTAAAGGGTTCTGTCACATTTGAAGGGTGTGCTCAGCGTCCTGCCACTTTAGCTGAGCAGAGTTGCTGCTATCCTTGTCTGAGGTAGAGTAAATGATGGAAACTCTGGTGTTTTGTAAAATTAACTCATTCCTGTATTTTGGATCCACTAAGAATGTCTTCCATCTTCCCAGGTGGCCTCTTTGATTCTTAGTAGGCTGCACTGACTTGAAACATGATAGTTTAAGTAGGGTTGTTTTTTTCTTCCATTTTCATGTTTATGTATAGTTTGGTGTGTGTGCATGTCTGTGAATTCAGGTGTGTAATCACATACATAAAATCCTGAAGTGGATGTTGGGAAGCATCCTTGAACATACTCTGCCAATCTCCCACCTTATTTATTGAGCAGGGTGTCTTAGTCAAACCCAGAGTTTGCCAATAGGGCTAGTGGTCTCACTAGCCAACCCTGTCTCCTCTGCCAAGGTTAGAATTACATGTGGGCCACCACATTCAGTCAGCACTTTACCTAAGTTCTAGGAATGTGAACACTGGTCCTCATGATTGCTATGCAGCCATTTGAACTACTCAGCCATCTCCCTGGCCCCTAAGTAGGTTGTTTAAAGCAGCATTATGTTGTTCAGATTTTGCAAGAAATAATGTGCTCTCTGGAAGAGACATTGGGACATACTTAGAAACAGTGCTCAAGCCATTCTGTGGATGCTGGGCCCATACTACACACTGGCATCCATGTTGGATTAGATTTGATGTGTTCTGCCCATCACTTGCAGGAGGGCTCTGGTTTAGGGTCAGTGGGTTACAAGGGATGTACACTGTTATTGAACTGAATTAAAATCTGAAGCCAAGTTTGGGGTGATTTCAGTACCCTT
Organism: Onychomys torridus; assembly: GCF_903995425.1. Lineage (NCBI taxonomy): Eukaryota > Metazoa > Chordata > Mammalia > Rodentia > Cricetidae > Onychomys > Onychomys torridus. Next base: position 60,910,861 of record NC_050449.1, on the reverse strand, counting down.
CCCTCCACTCACTCATTGTACTCACTTTAGGGATGTAGTACAGTTTCTGCTGCCCAGCCACCACTGTGACACTTTGAGCTGAGTAAGTAGGATTAACTGCCGGATTGTGTGGTACCGGGCTGCTCTGATGGCCCAGGACTGTCTCACAGAAGCAGTCTCAAGTTCATTGTTCCACACTTCAAGCAAAGGCTGTGTTGTGAATCTTTGGTGTTACATAGATCCTCAGCATTATTTTGCATTATGTTTAACAACACTGGGGGTGGTGACATACTACTGAGAGGTGACTGGGGACATAGACTAAGGGGAAACCTTTTCAAAATGTGTGCATTTGTGATAAGCTGCAATTCTGCTTGCATTTTATTCATTTAGGTTTGTGAACTTACTATTTATTTTGAGACAGGGTCTCTCTGTGTAGCCCTGAATGTCCAGGAATTCCCTATGTAGACTACCCTGGCCTAGAACACCTGGCAATCTGCTTGCCTCTGCCTCCCCACTGCTGGGATCAAAGGCATACACTGGACTTGCATTTGACTTTTAACTTGGTTTTTGTTTGTTTTTGGTTTTATTTTGTTTTTGTTCCAGTCTTTAAGCTGTCTGAGTTCAAAAACCTGAATTCTAATCCAAGGTGCTTTAATAGTCTACCTGCCCAGTCAGATGTTCAGATGGGTCATCCTGCCCGAGCTTTGCTGTAAAGTGGGGTGTAAGCGGCAGCTGCCGTCAACAGTTTTTAGCTTTTATGGTACTAATAGTGGCATCCTGTCTCTGCTCCCGTGTTGACTTGAGTGAATGTTTGAAATTTGTGTTTGCCTTTTTTTGTGGAAGGACAGACACTTCTTGTGCAAGCCCTCGGGTTTACTCATTTAACTTCCGTCCGAGCTGATGTCTTTCTGCTATGACAACATGTCTGACAAGAGCAGCCTAAGGAAACAAGGTCTTATTTTCGCTCAGAGCTTGAGGGTCCAGTCAGCCCTGGCAGGGAAGTCCATGGCGGCAGGGCTTTGAGGCCGCTGCTCACATTGCCTCTGTCCTCAGGAAGGAGAGCAGTGAATGCTGGTGCTCAGGCCCCTGACCCGTGGGAGGGTGCCACCCACAGTTAGGGTGAGCCTTCTCGCCTCTGTTAACACAGTCCGGACTCTTCCTCACAGGCACGTGTAGTGATTTGTCTCCTGGGCGATTCTAGAGCCTGTCAAGCTGACAGTCTGTAGGAACATGGGAGCAGCAGGTACATTTCTGGCAGACAGGAGCCAGCGCCACAGGGGGCTGCAAAATCTTCCTCTCACCAACCTGCCCCAGTCTGTAGTTCACTTGTGATTGCTCTAGTGAAACACATACCCTCCCTGGACAGTGGGGCGTGCACGGGGTGAGCATCTGTTCTGTTTGGTCCCCACTCCTTGAAAGGTTTCTTTTCTTTTCTTTTCCTTACATTGTTTTCCTGCCAAGAGCCTTTGAGAAAGACAGCTGATGTTTCCAGGTGTCTGAACTCCAATGTTTTTTTATTATCTTCATTTTTTTTGCATCATTTCCAAATTGCAGTTTCCAGCTTTAATGAGCTGTTCACTCTCTTGAACTGTGGGAAGAAGGGGAGAATATAAATTGGCTTTTTAAAAGCTAGCTATAGAAGGCCACACAGACCAGAAAAGAATTATGGCTCCAGGTATCCACAGGCCCCCTGGTGGTGGCAGTTGAGAACAGGAGCCCAGATGGAAAATCTCAGCCTGTGACCCCAGCTTCCAGGCTGATAGTAAACACACGGGGCTTGAGGGTTGTTTTTTGGCTTTGTTTATTTTGTTGTTGTTGTTTTGTTTTGTTTTTTGAGACAGGGTTTCTCTGTGTATCAGTCCTGGCTGTCCTGGAACTCACTCTATAGACCAGGCTGGCCTCGAATTTACAGAGTTCCGCCTGCCTCTGCCTCCTGAGGGCTGGGATGAAAGGCGTGTGCCACTGCCACCACCGCCTGGGGAGACTGGGCATTTTAAAGCCAAGAAGGTACTCAAAACATCTCACATGGAAATAGTAGTGTGGAATAGACGTGATACCATGATCCTGGTATCTCTTTTGTGATTTCTTGGTGTATTTTGGCTCCTTCTGTTCCTGGGTAGTTCCTGGTTCCTCAGCAGGTACTCCAGTCATATCCAGGGCAAGCTCCTGTAGAGACACAAGCTTCATCTGATTAGGGGATCATCTGTTCATACTTGTTTTGTAGGTTCTTCATAGAGATGTATATAAAGGGTCTGAAGGGACCAAGGCCAGCACTGGGTACTGGATGTTAAGTACAAAAACATAGGCTCATACGAGTACACAGGAGATTGAACAACAGAGTCCTCTTTCTTCAGGTCCACAGTCCTGTCCATTCTGGCAACAGCCAAGCCCTGTTTGTCCCTCTGTGCGTGGTTCTAGCTTGCCTGTCCTATGGCTATCAACCTTGCTGTATCCTTTGTTCTTTGGGGCTCTGTGATCCTTTGTGCTTTGGGCACAGAAGTTGCTTTAGAAGAAAATACTGAGGTTATCTTGTCCTCACTCTGAACTCTGCCTTGGCACCTCAGGGGGCTTGATGATGGGCCTTTGGTTTATGACACCTGTGGGGAAGGAGTTGGGTTTTGTCTTCTGCCTGTCTTTGTCATCTTCCTGTGTGCTGGAGAGCTTTTGTCGACCAATTCATCTGACCTCTCCCCACCCAGGATCTGGGGTCTTGGTCTGATAGTCCTTGAACTTGGTCCCGGAATGGAAAACCAGTCTACAGCTGCAGGAAGGGCTCAGCTCATTCCCTCTGAGCACTGTCTGCATGGATTGGTGTCAACATGGATCACTCTGGCCACAGGAACAGCTGGCTGGCTGTTGTCCTGTCCTCTGAGGGTCTTCCCTAGGAAACAGAAGCTCCGTGTGACCCCTTGGGTCCTGATAGACAGGTTTCTTCCCATCTCCAGAGACTGTGGCAGAGGATGACCGAGCAAGCTGCACAGAGGAAGGATGGCCTGTACCTGATAACAAAGGAAACAAAGGAAAATATAAATGGCACCTTTCCCCTTTTTGTTGGTCTCAGCCTTTCTCCAAGCCAGGATCTACCACAGCATAGACTCTTTCGGCGACCTTAGCCCTCATTCACATCTTCACTGGTGCAGAGTCCCAGCCCAGGACTGAGGCTGATTTTTTTTTTTTCCATGCTATGACCTGCTTGTCGGCTGTTCTTCCTGTCCTGCCCCGCTGTCATGTCTGACTCGGTGTCTTACCTTTGTCCTCTTGCTTCTCCAGCCAGATTGCCAGCACCTTGCCGGCCTAGGGAGGTTTAAACTACATTGTTTTTAAGCCTCCAAGCCTTGGGCATAATATGGCCCAGAGAACGCTTACAGAGAAGCTGACTGCCTCTCTCCTGCCCTCCTTGCAGAAGAGACTGGTCGTGTTCTGTTTCCCCTCCAAGTTCCTTAACAGGTGACGTTTTTACCTTGTGATGATTCCAGCACTACGTAATGAGACTCTGTCTCAATGAAGTAGGAAAGAAAAAATTCCAGCCAGATCTGCCAAACTTGAGTTGAGTCAGTTCAGTATCTCAGGAACTAAGTGATTTTACTTTAGAACCCCCTGTTAATCTCCGAGGTTGCAGATCTCTATTCTTTAAATATACCTAGATAAAAGACAAAGCATAGGTTGGGTGTGGTGGTGCATGCCTTTCAGGAGGAAGAGGCAAGAGATCCAGGCCAACCTGGTCTACAGAGTAAGTTCCCAGATAGCCAGGGCTCTTAAATAGAAACACCGTGACTGAAAAAAAAAAAAAATAGATAGATAGATAGATAGATAGATAGGTAGGTGGATGGATGATTGATAGATAGATAGATAGATAGATAGATAGATAGATAGATAGATAGATAGATAGAGCGAGCACAAGAAAACATAATCTGTAGACTGGGAAATTGACTGTTTAACCTGTTTTTCTTGTGTTGGTGTGTGCATAGACTTGTGTATGTGCATGTGGAGACAGTGGTAAACGTTGGCTGTCTTATTCAATCACTCTCCATCTTACACTTTGAGCCAGGTCTCTCGTTGATCATGGAGCTCTCCGTCTCAGATAGACTGACTGGTCAACCAGGCCCAGGCATCCTCCTTGGCTCTGCCTGCCCAGTGTTGGGCTTACAGGGCTGTGCCACCGCAGCCTGCTTTCTACATGGGTGCTGGGTGTCGGAAGTCAGTTCCACAGACCTACACAGCAACTGATTTACCAACTGAGCCATCTCCCCAGCCCTAACCTTTTTATATTAAAGAAATAAATTGATGTAGCTTTGAATTTACAGAGCCCAGATCCTGATGTTTTGGTGACTGTTTTATTATACTATAAATTGGTCAATATATGTATAATTTTTTTGAGATTTGTTACAATTTACATTTAAAACAACAGTGTAAACTCACTGTTAACCCTTTTCTGTGTTTCAGTCTCTCATTTGTACAGGGGATAGATTCACTGTTTGGGCTGTTTTTCAATTGTATTGTATTTAGGCATATATCATGAATATTCTAGCACATTAGCAATATATTATACATTATGACTTTCAGTGACCCCCCCAAAACCCTGTTATACCCTGTATACTTATCTAGCAACTCTTTTATTGTGGCACAGGCAGGGTCCCACTGATTCTTTGCTGGTGAAAATCACTGCCGTTGTGTGAAATACGTAAGCGTTCCTTCGTATTGTCAAGCATTCATTTGCCTCTGAGTCACTAGGATTGTATAGCTTTGTCATCCAGACTCTAAGATGTCTGATAGAGATTAATCATACTGTAACTGTTCAGTCATGGATCCGTTACCTAAGTGACTCATTTAGATGTGCATGCCAGCATTTTCCTAGTTTGTTCAACCACAAACTACTAGTCTGCCTGGTTTTGTGTGGTGTGTTGTGTGGTTTTTTCCTTATTCTCATCTTTCAATTTACAGGGTTTTTTTTCACAGCTATAACAATAAAAGACTAGGAAAAGGAGCCTCTTTCTCACAGCTCTGTTTCCTCTGGACTCACCAGTTGTCAACACTTTCTGAATGGCAAAGTCCTCACGCAGTAGCACTTGTGAGCTCCCAGCAGCCGTGCTCGCCTGCACACGAGATCCAACCAGTCAGCATTCTAACATGGGATGCAAATAGGTTCATGAGCCCCTGCCCTTGTCTGAGGGGCTGTGGGCCGTTGGTGGCTCCTGGGGGAGGGAGAGCCAGGTCTCCTTAAGGGTGTCGCTCCTGGTAGGGTGGTCAACTCAGTGAATAGCCCACATCCATGGGCATACAGGCAGCATAATTAAAGTGGATGGGTTGGGTTTTTTTGGTTTTTTGTTTTTTGTTTTTAAAGAGGCAGTGAGGTGAGGATAGATCAGGGAGAAGTTGAAGGGAAGAGTTGGGTGGGGGGTGAATATGGTCAAAATACATTCTATGAAATTCTGAGAGAAAATTAATAAAAATATTTTTAAATAAAAATAATAACAATAAATTTTAATCTGTAAACCAGATAGAGGTTGTAGCAGGAATCTTAGACAGTCTTATTAATAAAAACAAACCTGAGGCCAGTTATTGGGGTGACTGCTGGAAGATCAGAGAAGCAGAACAAGCCACAGTTTCCTCACCTCACCAGTTCCTCAGCTGATCCTGTTTCCTCAGACTGCATGCTTCTGAATCTTCATCCAAATGAATCTCAGCTGAACTGTGCTGCTCCAAAGCCTAAAAGCTTAACCAGCCAAATGCTGCTGTTTCTGGTCTTCACACCTTATATATCTTTCTCTTTCTGCCATCACTCCCTGGAATTAAAGGCTTGCTTTCTGGGTTTAAAGCCGTGTGTCACCATGCCTGGCTATTTCCAATGTGGCTTTGAGCTCACAGAGATCCGCCTGGCTCTGCCTCCCAAGTGCTGGGATTAAAGGCATGCACCACCACCACCCAGCTTCTGCTATGGCTTGCTCTGACCCATTTTCTAGCCACCATTTTTGGCTCTGTATCTAGTGGCTGTCTGGTCTCTGACCCCAGATAAATTTATTAGGGTGCACAATCTTTTGGGGACACAATACCACCACAAGGTTGAGAAGATGCCTGCTGCACAAGTGTTAAGGACCTGAGTTCAGATCCCCAGAGCACCCATAAAAACCTGAGTGTAGTCACTGGCTTCTGTATGTAAACCTAGTGCTGGTGGTAAGGGTCTGGGGTCAAAGAGAGGCAGAGACAGATCCCGGGTTCTCACTGGCAGCTCATACCAGCTTCAGTAAGAGCCCCTGTCTCAAAAAATAAGGTAGAGGGAGAGTAATAAAGGAAGATACCCAATATCGATCTCTGGTTTTCAGACACATGCACACATAAACATAAATATGCGCACACACACACACACAGAGAGAGAGAGAGAGAGAGAGAGAGAGAGAGAGAGAGAGAGAGAGAGATTGATTGATTGATTTAAGGAGGAATGGATTTGATGGAAAACTTCTGTGATGTGTAGAAGTAAGGTATAATGATCATGTCTTCACAATTCAGGGCATTCTCTAAACCTTACTACAGTGACATATGCTGCCTATCCCCTCAGAATTGGGTCTTGAGAGCTGCCAAGCAGGAGATGACACTGAGCTCTCTGAGGGACATTTCAGATGTACACATTGTGGCCTTCCCCTCCCAGGTCACTGGAGCTAGGGACTGCCCTGTCTCCTTAGTCTTTCTCTTCCTTCCCTATGGAGGGAAACGTGGCACTTTCTGATGACACCCTAATAAAGCACTTTTCCACAAGCCACAAGCATCCATCCTACAACTACTATTTTGGGGTTCTCTCAAGTTTGAGAATGTTTTTCTTCTCATCCTCCCTAGCTAAGCTTAAAATGGAAAGCAACATTTGATTGCATAATTCAGCTAATTGCCTTTGTATATTGGCAACATCAGTTTCCATCCAATTTGATATTCTGTGGCGAGCTGAAAAGCCTGTTAAACTAATAAAATGAGGATCTTTTCTATTAGGCAGTGTTACTAACCACATGGGTCTTATTTTGGCCTTGTTTGTTATAGGTTGCTCGTTAGCTGTGGCAGGTAGGAAGTATGAGTAGAATTCTGAGCCGGCCAGAAGTTTGGCCCTGTCACAGCCCTGCAGAAGAGGGCTTCGGGTCGGCTTTAGAGCCACATAGGCAGGCATGGATTTAAGTCTTCTTATCTTTGCCTTATTTATAGCTCCCTCATAAGGAGTTATCACATCTTTTGGAGTCTTCATTTATGAAGCATAAGAGATTTATTGCTTTTACTGACTCATAGTATTTGTATATATTATTGATACAGTATAACAATTCAGTACAAGTGTACAATGTACAATGATGATATCAATGATTAGCATTTCTCTTGGGGGGATGTGGGAGATAGGGTTTCTTTGTGGAGCCCTGGCTGTCCTGGAAGTTGCTCTGTAGACCAGGCTGGCCTTGAACTCAGAGATTCACTTGCTTCTTTCTCCTGGGTGCTGGGATTAAAGGCTTGGGCACCTCTGCTGGGCTTGTGATTAGCATTTCTAATGCCTAGATATTTATCATTTCTATGCAATTTCAAGACTTATTTTTTAATTTTTAAAAATATTATGTGTATGTTTACTTTTGAGAGTGGTTGCCAATAGAGTTAGAGGCAATTGTGAGCTGCCTGGCACAGACACTAGAAACCAAGCTCAGGTCTTTTTCAAGAGTAGTGTGTTCAGTCTCTCAATCACTGAGCAATCTCTCCAGCCCTCTAAGACTCACTATAAAATGATAGCACTGAAGATAGTGTGACATTACAGAAAGAATAGACCATTGGTCAATGGAACAGAACAGAATCCAGAAGCAGACCCCCACAAATGTGACCAACAGAGTGTAATTACAAAAGCAATTGAGTGGAGAAAAGATGCCATCTCCACAGGTTCTGTTAAAACCGACTTCCGTTTGTCCCTAAACTAGAAGCAAATCAGCTTCTGTTTCCCACCTTGGAGAAACTAATCAGAAGAGAGCGTGAGTTGCTAAACTATCCATAACTCAGGCCAAAGTAAGCCAGGGGCTTCTCATGGTAGAGCAGGAAAAATACTGGGTTTGCCTTCTAAGTTCTGAAAATAGAATACATGTAAAATGATACCAGAGGCTCTGATGTAACCCTATTGGTGTTAATAAAAAAAATAATAGCTGTTTCAAAGACTGGGACTTGGCCTAGTCATTTACACACTCTTTACTGTAAAGTAGAGATTTTAAGTCCTTGGCAAATTTAACTCTGTGCTTGTAGTATTTGAAAATGATCAAAATATACCAAGGCTGTCCGAAAGAGCCTGACGGGATAATCTTGTTCTTTGAAGACTGCCACTGAGGGTTCCTGAAAATGGTGTCAGTCCAGTCTTTCTGCTGTTTGCAGCTTCATTGTCTCTCAGGAATATATCAAAAGATAGTCTTAATTTCTTAAGGGAACCGTTAGAGCCCTTGAGAAATCAGACGCATAATCCGAAGCAAGGTAGGGGGTCTACCTTCTCCTCTTCCCTGGGCGTGTTTTATTTGCATTGTATAGTGAGAGCTTGTGGGGAAAACCTCATGGAGACCACAGCCTAACTAACTTCTTCCCTCTGCTGAGGGAAATGGCTGAAGTGTGCAAACACATAAAATAGTAAAATAAAACAGTAACACCAAGCCCACGCTCCTTTCTGTTCCTGCCCTAGAGCTGTCACAGAGAGCATCAATCAGCTCATCATGTTGTGTACCCAGCAGGCCCCGGGGCAGAAGGAGTGTGACAATGCCCTGCGGGAGCTTGAGGTGAGTACCCCAGAAGGCTGCCAAGGATGCGAGAACTCTGTGCCTGTGTCCCTGGGTCTCTTCCTCTGTTGGTGACTGTCTCGCTTCTGTCTTTGCCTTCCGTCTCTCCTAGGAGGCTGGGAGGAACTAGGGAAGATGGCATCTTGTAGAATTTTTACCAGTGTTCCTTCTCCTTCTAGGCCAATGTGTATTTTGGTAAAAGGTCTTTCCATTCAAACAGGAAGTGGTGTTGAGTGTAGACTGCCAATGAGCAGACTTTGCCTACAAAGTATTAAAGAGATTATTCTCAGATAACTGAGAGAGATATGGAGGCTGGGGCTGGATAAGTGGCCTACTTGGTAAAGTACTTGCCACAAAGAAGAGCACCTGGGTTCTAGCCCCAGGCCACCCATGAAGAAGTTGGGCATGGTGGTGGAGACTTGGAAACAATCTGATCCATGAGGCTTGCTTGTCAGACATCTTAGATATTTTGGTCCCAAAACCGAAGTTGATGGCACCTGAGGAATGCATCTGAAGTTGACCTATGGCCACCATAATGTTGGTGGATTTTTCTTTGGGCTGCCAGTTCATACACACACACACACACACACACACACACACACACACACACACACAATGGCCTGGAGGCTTATCATTAATTATTAAAGTTTGGCTGGTAGCTTAGGCTTGTTTCTAACTCTATAACTTAAATTAACCCATATTTTTTAATCTGTATTCTTTTACATGGCTCCATTGCCTTTACCCTGTACAGACCATGCTGCTTCCTCTGCATCTCCTGGCATCTCCACCCTTTTTCTTCCCAGCATCCTCTGTGCCTGGAAATCTTGCCTAGCTATTGACCATTCAGCTTTTTATTAAAACCAATCAGAGTGATTTTTTTTGTACATCTTCATTGTGTACAAAAAGATTATTCCACAACACCATACCCATGTGCACACATCTTCACACAAGCAAACACATATGCCACATGCAGGGGACAAACTGGAGGAGGTCAAGAGGAGTGTTTGCCACTGCATAACTTATAAGGCTTCTAGTAGTGCTTGTGGGTACCTTTTGACTTGCATTTATGCGTGTGTTTATATCTGAAATTCTGCATGTTTCTCATAGAAAGTCTGTGGGTAAAGAAGCCAATGGTGCCTACTCATATGTAAAGTAGCCCTTGCCTACACAGTTCTAATTGAATGGGCTCAGTGATTATCTCAGTAGACACAGCTTGTTTGTACCTGTCGTTCTGTTCGTCCTGTTGTCTGCATGGCTAGCATGGGTCTGACTCCATGGGAATACTCATGGCAGCTTCTAAATGCTTGGTCAAGGCCCTGATGATAGTGACGGGCAGAGTGGAAGGGAAAGGGTCCAACAGGGCAAGACTGAAGCATTTGAAAACTGCTGGGAATGTGTTCTGGCGTGATTTCTGTTGCTGTGATGAACACCATAACTAAAAGCAACTTGTGGGAGGAAGAGCCTGATTTGGCTTACGGGTTACAGTTCCTCACTGAGGGAAGCCAAGGCAAGAACTCAAAGCAGAAACTGTAGAGAAATGCTGCATATGGGCTTCCTCCTAGGCTCATGTCCAGCTCACCTTTCTTGTACAGCCCAGGCCTATCTGCCTAGTAATGGTGCCACTCACGATGGGCTGGGCCTTCCTACATCACTTAGCAATCAAGAAAATGTCCCAGAGACATGCCCACAGTATAGTCTCAGGAGGCAGTTCTTTACTTGGGGGTTCCCTCTCTCCAAGTATGTTGGGGTGACAACCAAAATCAGCCATCACACGTGGGCTGTTCACTGCTCTAGCATGCTCATTTCACTTTAAAATTATTGTGACACATAGGCAGTTGGTCTAAATAAGATTTATTAGCCTAGGTACCATGTGCTTTAAAGGTATCCTTGGTTGCCAAGATGATGGCTTCTAACTGGATCGCTGGTACTGAAAACATTTTAGTTATCTAAGAAGAGGCTTTCAATGAAGTAAGCTCATGCATTGTATGACCCTCTTTCCTGTACCTTTAAGTGATATGTATCAGCAGCTCCCATTATCCCATGTGCACCCTTTGGAACTCAGCTGTGTTATCATTTTGTTGACTGTGTCCCCAGAGGCTGCTGACTCCTAGTGGCCAGTCTGTTGATAGTGAGCAGATTCAAGGATCCATCTCCATCCAGGCTGTCAGTCACTGGAAGAACTCCTTGTGGGTGGTAATCCAAGGTCCTTGCACTGAGAGAGCTAGTGATGATTTTCACTGATTTGGAGAGGCAGAGAAACAGACCTCTACCCATTTCCTAAATGGGTACCTAAATAAGAGTAGACATTTTCTATACTGTTTAAATCAATAACAAAGGAACCATCCCAACGGGCCATCTTTGGGAATTACCTTCTTCCATGTACTTCCATTAGAAGGTCCTAGAACTGAAATGTTGAGAGTCCTTATTAACCATGAAGGAGTGAATGAATGTGTACTTGAAATGTAAGCTCTTCAGTTACCCAGTGGAGAAATTGAGTTAGCCGACCATGAATATATTGCTTTGCATTAACTTCAAATTTGTTTTTGATAGTTCCCCGTAGATAACAGGCATCTCCCATACTGAAGAGGCAGTCCCACCCTGGCAACAGTAACCTGAGGCTCCCACCCCCATCCTTGTTTTTGCTGGCAGGGAATCTGAGGTCTTGACACCCTGATCTGAGTTCCTCCTATGACCGAATGAATGGGGCCTTGTCCTAGTCCAGCAAGGGGTAGCAATGGTTGTACTTCACAATGCCTTTTTTTCTGTGCCCCGGGCTCACTTTCTAAGTTGTGTTCTCCTTCGTAGACTGTCAAGGGGATGCTGGAAAACCCCAATGAACCTGTGAGTGACCTCTCTTACTTCGACTGCATTGAGAGTGTGATGGAAAACTCCAAGGTGAGCCTGTCTGTGTTCTTTACTTTCCTCGCTGCGGTGATAAAATACCCAACAGAAGGCAACCCAAAGAAGGAAGGGTTGGTTTGGGCTTAAATTTGAAGGTACACAGCATGATGAAAAGAACATGAGGCAGTCTAGTCACGCCGCATCCACAACCAGAAAGCAGAGACAGACCGCAGGTGGTGTTCAGCTCAGTTTCTCCTTTTTGTGAAGTTCGGGACCTCAGTCCTATGGATGTTGCCACCCACATTTAGGGTGGGTCTTCCCTTCTTAATTAACCCAGTGTAGAAACTCCCTCCCAGACATACTCAGAGCCTTATTCCCTTGATGCATTAGACAAGTTGACAGTCAGCATTAACCATCACACTGTCTGTGCCAAAACACAGATATCAACACTGCTCCTCAGTGGGGAGAAATTGAGAATGACTGGGTGCACCTACCTCACCACTGGGTGACCCAGTATGGTGACCTCACCACTGGGTGGCCCGATATGGTGACCTCACCACTGGGTAACCCAAAATGGTGACCTCACCACTGGGTAACCCAATATGGTGACCTCACCACTGGGTGGCCCAATATGGTGACCTCACCACTGGGTGGCCCAATATGGTAACCTCACCACTGGGTGGCCCGATATGGTGAGACCTTGTCATGTAGTACTTTGCTCAAGTGTTGCTCAACACTCAGGGTACCACAGAACCATCTAGAAAGCTTGGGAAACACCAGTTGCCAGGCCCCAGTCCCCAGATTTGAGGTGTATACACTTGTGAGGGGTTCCCCGTCCTGTCTCTGCTGTCTGGGAATGCTTCCTTGAGAACCATTGCTTATCTCATATCACAGATGGGTCTCACTGTGAATCCAGTCATGTGTAGCCTATACTGGAGGCTGAACTGCTGTGGAAAGTCATCCCGTGACCTTGGCTTTCATGAAAGGCCCTTGTTAATATTTTGTTCTGTCCAATTATAGCATACATTTTTGAGGGGAGTAAACAGGGGGTTTGAGTGGTTGGGAAGAGAAGTATTGAAAAACTACCATGGGTTCTAGGCCTTCCTCCGTCTTTCCTCAGTAAAATCTGACTCCTTACTGCTTAACTGGCTGGCGGTGGTAATTAGACAAAGCAATGGTAAGAGTCTTTGAGGGACAAGAATGGAGGAGAATGCCTAAGAATCAGAAAGTGACAAGGAGCTACCAGAGACACAATTGGGGGTTGAACTTTTGCCACCTGGCCCTGGTACCCATGCATGCTGGTTCCCAGTTTCCATCACTTCCATCTTGGTGAGCCATCTGTCTTGATGATCTCAAGAGGGCTCAGTTTGTGTTGCTCCAAGACAAGAATGCCCTCTGTTCAGCAGCTTTCATGGAATAAAGGGCTATTTAAATAGGGGTACATATGATTTAAATACTTAAATTCAGAAGTTTCTTTTCTTTCTTTCTTTTTTTTGAGACAGGGCCTCATGTAGCTCAGGTTGACCTTGTACATGCTGTATAGTCAAGGATGACCTTGAACTTCTGATTCTCCTGCCCTCACCTCCTAACTGCTGGACTTGCAGGCATATACCACCACAGCTGGTTCCTTTGGTGGTGGATTATGTAACCCAAGGCTTCATAGGTGCTAGGCAAGCACTCTACCAACTGAGGTACAGCCCTGACCCAGGAAGGGCTTCTTCTTCGAGAAGTTAGGAGAGAAGGTGAAATATTATACTTGCAAACACTCCCTAGCTGCTTTGCTCTGCACATCTTCATGTAAACCTGATTGTTTGGGATATAAGAAATTATAGTAATTTATTTTGTTGGCTCTCCAAAGTGGCTTATTGTCTCAGGAAGCTGTGTCACATTTGATACAATGTAGTCTCTCACCCAAGGATGAACACTTTCTACTCCATCGTCTATGGCCCTGGAGCACAAACTCTCCTCCTGACACATGCCGAAGCCCACAGAGGACATACCAGATTTGGGATAAATGCTCTGCTCTGCCCATGTGACCTTCTTTAGAGGACATTTGCCCTCTCTAGGTTGCCCACTGACTGTGAAAACCCTTATCAGCTGTTAGGAGGCCAAAGAAAGAATGTGTCAGTGCTTTTCAAAACAAGTTGAACTACTTAAATGTTTAGGAAATAACTTTAACACAATTCTATGTAAATTTTCAATTGATAAATTAATCGTGCAAGGAACAGTATGTTTTCTACTTTCTGGCTAGAACCTCAAGTCTAGCTCCCTGGGTGTGATTTAATGCTCTTAGAAGTAAGTAGTTCTCAGATTGGGCCATGTGCCCATGGGAGGCTTTATATAGATTCTACCTGATCATCTGTGTATAATGATTGTACCTCCTGGAAATACTGATAACCTTTGGATGCAAGGTTTATACTTTTATTATTTATCTTCACCAAACAAAAACGGTAAAATTCTCTTGAATCTCTCTTGGGCACAGTAAAGGCAAAGATGACAAATGTTTTAAATTAAGTAGCCTAGAGTGTTAAAGCTACAGGGTAACCTCCTGCAGCCCTGGGTTGGAGTAAAGCTCAATGATTGGTTGCTGTTTTTGCAGGTTCTGGGCGAGTCAATGGCAGGGATTTCACAGAATGCCAAGACTGGGGACCTCCCTGCCTTCGGGGAATGTGTGGGGATCGCATCCAAGGCTCTCTGTGGGCTGACCGAGGCTGCGGCCCAGGTGAGAGCCTGTCCACCTATTCTTTCCAGCTTGTGCTCTAGGACATAACACAGCCCCTTAAGGAGACCTTCTCCAGCTCCTCTAAGCATTGATGCAGGAACCATGGACAAGCTGATGGCTTCTGGGCGGGAGGGGCAACACAGGCCGGTGCTTGCATGCAGGAGTGGGGAGGGCAGTGGGCCTCCATGAGTACTGCAGGTGCAACATCCGGAGGTCAGAGGCAGCTTTTTAAAGCCAGGGCTCATTGATGGTTAACCTGAACTTGGGGAGATTTTACTTCAAAATAAACATCCCTAGTTGGAAGAGAATATTCTCGACCTTCATCCTTCCCCTCAAACCATACAAGCTCATCTTCTATTAGTTATTTCCTAGTGCAGCCAAAGGGACCCCGAAGACAGCCTTTTCTGGGAGTGTCTTGTTGGGGGCCCAATGCCATCTTGTTGCCTTTTGGGTTTTGGTTTGTTGGTTTGTTTGGTGTCTTTTTCTGAGTCATCCCACACTTCTCACTCAGCTGCCTAAGCTAGTCTAACTGCTATTGGAAAGAGTGACCTAAACAAGGGCGTGTGAAGCTCTGTGTTAGGAAACCTTTGGGTAACAAAGCCCTAGGATGGACCGAGTCAGGAGCTCCTTGTGTCAGTCTGCACCAGCTTTCTTCTGCCTCTTCTGAGCAGAGTCAGCCAGAGTCAGTTTCACATCCAGGGCAGGTATCCTCACGGTCATATGATGGCTGCCAGAAGCTGTGTGGGCTACCTCCATCCATGACCATGCCCCACTAAAGAGTGGCTCAAAGGCTTTCTCTTAAGAACAAGGAGGCTTTGTTCCCTGATGCCTGCAGCAAACTCCTGATGGTATGTCAAACTGGCATAGGCCTGTCTGTCACCATGCCCTCAGTGGCGAGAGGGACGGGCTTCCTTTGATCAGTTTCCACTAAGGAGTACCTGAGCTTGCCAGCTGCAAGTACACTACAGACCATTGTCTCCCTTGGGCTCGTGGAGGAACATGGAACCTGAGGTGTGCTTTTAACTTTCCTTTTCCAGGCTGCATACCTGGTTGGCATCTCTGATCCAAACAGCCAGGCAGGCCACCAAGGCCTGGTGGACCCCATCCAGTTTGCCAGAGCTAACCAGGCGATCCAGATGGCATGCCAGAACCTGGTGGACCCTGGCAGCAGCCCATCACAGGTATCCGGGGAAGGATGGTGGGGTCTCTGATCTCATAGGCTTCTCTGGATCAGCAGTGGGAGATGGAGAAATGAGCAGAGAATCCTTCAGAGCTTGCAAGCCCAGGTGACTACAGCTGTGCAGATAATGATTGGCCTTGTTCCTTTTCTGGTGCTGTGATGAGATGCCCCCCACAAAAAGCAACTTTGGGGAGAAAGGGACTATTTATCTTATAATTCGAGTTTCAGCCCATTGTTGAAGGGAAGTCGAGGCAGGAACGTCAAGCGGCTCATTACATCATACCACACTCAATAGCAAAGAGAGCACATGCATGCCTCTGCTCAGCTTGCTTTCTCTGTTCTTACACAGTTCAGGACAATGATGCCTCCCATTTCCAGGCTTCAATGAAGGCCATCAAGACAGTCCCCTCTCAAGTCAGTCCCCTCAGGCATGCCCGTTGAGAGACACCACACACACACACACACACACACACACACACACACACACACACACACACCGTGACTGTAGGTGTGTCAGGCTGACACATGCCCTCACATTGACCAGCAGAGTATTGCAAATGTGGACAAGGCAGGAACATGCAAATGCTTTCAGATAGGGTTCTGGGGACGCAGCAGAGTGAAGCAAAACAACAGAATTCATGAGGCGTTTCTCAGCTGTTTACTGACAGCTTGTTCTCTGCTCAGCACTAAGAAGTCTGTGTAAAGTGAGATCTGACCTTTGCCCCCTTTGGTTCTTACTCCATTGGGGTGTGATAACAAGAAAAAGGATTATTCTAGTTCCTGTTGCTGTGATAAAACACTGAACGAAAACAACTTGGGGGAAGAGAGGGTTTATTTCAGCATCCATTTCCAGGTCACAGTCCATCATTAGAGGGAGTATCATGGCAGAAACTCAAGTAGAAACCATAGAGAAATGCCGTTTACTGGCTCGCTCTCAGGCCTGTGCTCAGCTTGCTTTCTTACATAACCCAGGCCACCTGAGGTGGTTCTGCCTGCAGATTGGCTGGGCCCTCACACACTAAGTATCAAGACACTCTCTCAAAGACATGGCCACAGGCCAGTCTGGTTGAGGCAGTTCTTCAGTTGAGGTTCCCTCTTCCCAGATGACTCTATAGGTTGTGTCAAGTTAATAATAACAACTAACCAGGACAGGGATGCCTCAGGGTAAGTGTGACAAGTTTTCTCGGGTCACTTCAGAGATGATGGATCTGAGTCAAGCCTCAGAGTTGAGGTCAAAATCCACAGCACAGAAAAGGAGCCAACGAAACATTTGAGGAGCAGAGAGTGTGTATCACATACCTTGGTGCTTCTGGTGTCGCGGAGATCTGGTTACATAGGAAAGCAGTATGTACTGAAAAGAAAGAGGACCATGTACTATGGGGTAGCAGAGGCCAGCCTGTGGGTGGTGTGCCTACTGTGAACTTAGGCCAGCATTGTTAAGACAGTACAAGAATCCGAGAAGACAGTACCAAGGCTTACAAACCAGAGTGTATATATAGTCAAATGCACCTGAGCCCTTCCCTCCACCAAGGGAAGTCTATGGCTTCAAGAGAGTACCTGAGTTGAGGATGAGGATGGAGTTGATAGATGGTCCACAGACTCCTCTTCACTACCTACAGCTCTCATGAGGGGGGAGGAAGGAGTGGTGGATCTTGATGCCTATGGTACCTATCTAAACCTGTGTTCTCCAAGGAGTTGGCCACTAGCAAAATGTAGCTATTTATCATTAGAAAAGTAGGCAGTCCAAATAGTGATTGGCCTGTGAGTATCTGGTGCGTGCCAAATTGTAAAGATTTGGCATGAACAAAAACTTATATGACAATTTGTAAATTGATTTTGATGAACTATTTCGGACACAGTGATTTAAATCAACTATATTACTTGAATTAATTGCTCTAGTTTTTCTACTCATTCTAATGTGCCTACTGGAAAACTTGAAATCAGGTGTCTTAGGTCTTGGCCTGAGGCCTGAACTCGAAGTTCCAAAGACTAGCTGACCGTATCCCCTTTAAGCCTGGGGCCCAGCATACTCCTGCTACAGCATCTCCTTCCCTTTTCTATTTTCATTCCCTCTTGCTTCATGTTGCATGCTCTTTTCCTTCCTCGGGGTGACTTGAGGGATAGCAGAGCTGGACAAACAATCCTGTCCAGATTCTAGACCAGTGAGTTGCCAGGAAACCCAGGCTCTGCACTGAAGTGCGTGGTGCCCACACCCAACCTCTCTCCATGCTTTGTAGGTTCTGTCGGCTGCCACTATCGTTGCCAAGCACACCTCAGCCTTATGCAACGCCTGCCGCATCGCCTCATCCAAGACAGCCAACCCTGTGGCCAAGAGGCACTTTGTCCAATCAGCCAAGGAGGTCGCCAACAGCACTGCCAACCTGGTCAAGACCATCAAGGTAGGTCACTGTATTGCAGGTCTGGTTGATCCCTGTGCAGAGCTGAGAGAGGAGCAGGGCTGAAGCTTTATCTCCTCAGGTACACGAGTGGCAAGGTATATCCTATAAGTCATGGGTAGGAAGAGTTGCTTACTAATTAGGAGTTATTCACCAGGAAGGCCCAACCAACCACATGATTCCACTCACCTCCTGATTCTGTAGGGAGGAGCTTAGGGCCTGAAATTAGGGGCCTCTCTTAGGGCTGTATGTGGGTATAGCCTATGTGTACTTAAACTGTTTACTTGGGTGGTTTTGAGTGGTCTGGTAGAAGATTGTGCTGTTTTTGCTGGAGACTTTAGAACCAAGAGATGATGTGGAAGGGAAAGGAAATGGGAAATTATAAAAACAACTGCGTTTTTAAAACTCCCTTTGGAGCTAGAGAGATGGCCCAGTGGGGAAGTGCTTGTCGTACAAACATGAGGGCCTGAGTTCACATCTCCACACCCATGTCAAAGCCTGATACATTAGTGCACCTCTGCATTTCCAGCACTCCTACAGCAAGATGGGAAGCAGAGGCAGGAGAATTCCTTGGAAGCTCACAGGCCAGCTAGCCTGGTAGTATACATCCTGGCAAAACAACAGAAGAAACCTCTTAGAAGGGGATGACCCACACCTAGAACCGGCCCCTCACCCCCACATGTACTCACACCTAGAATTGGCCCCTCATCTCCACATGTACCCACACCTAGAACTGGCCCCTCACCCCCACATGTACTCACACCTAGAACTGGCCCCTCATCTCCACATGTACCCATACCTAGAACTGGCCCCTCATCTCCACATGTACCCACACCTAGAACTGGCCCCTCACCCCCACATGTACTCACACCTAGAACCGGCCTCTCACCTCCACACATGCACTGTGGTGTATTCAGGCCCACACCACACTGACATATACTAACATGGATACATATACATAATTACTTAAATCTCCCTGTGACATCCATGCTGTCTATAAATGGTTTTTTGTTTGTTTTAGCATCAACTTTTTTTAAGATAGCGTTCTGTCTTCCTAAGTAAAAGTCATTGTGTGAAAGTCCATGAGTACTTGAGGTGTCGGGGGAGACAGGGTTCCCTCGCAGTGAGGAAACTGAATTGGCCAGGCAGTGGTCTTTGTTGGTGGGTGCTCTAAGCTAGGGCCGTGCACATATCAGGGAAACACATCGTGGGAAAACAGCCAAAACCTGAACAGCAAACCACAAACTCACAGCCCAGTATCATCTCAGTCCCCTCCCCCAGCCTTCAAAGGAACATTGTTAGGAGAGGCAAATACAAGCTCTCTGTGAACCTCGCTGTACCAAAGGGAAAGGGACCGTTTATTTATTTATGATTTTGGATGGTGCAGGGGATCAAACCAGTGGCCTTGTGCATGCTAGGTGAATGAAATGAGGACATGACCGCTCTAAGGTATGGTTGAGGAAACAACCTTTAATTGTAGATATGAAGGAAAGAACAGCCAGAGGCATCTGGAAGAGTTCAGACTGAACGTGGCCTCATGGGGAAGAACAGGAAAGGAAGAGAGGAGAGAGAAGAGGAGAGAGGGTAGTTGGACCTCGCGAGGAGCCGAGAACCAAGAGGAGAACGAGGAAAAGCATGTCTCAATTGGCACGGTTAGAGAAGGAAGGAGAAACTAGAGGAAGGGGAAGCGAACCCTCGGGGCTACAGGGCTAGGGAGGTTTAGGGTAGAGGGCATAGTGAGACAAGCTGAGAGGTGCTGCAGGTACTGAATGAGCCTGAAAGCCTTGATGTGTCTCGGTATGCTGATGGACATCACAGTTAGCTATTTGTTCCAGGTAGACACTTGCTCTACCTTTGGACAACACCCCCAGCCCGACTTCAGTGAAGTGGTCTACAACCTTTCTGTAGCTCAACCTTGTTTTCTTTGTGCTGCAAAAATTGCTGCACAATCCCATGGAGAAGTCCATCACAGAGTGAGCCTCACAGAGGCCAAAGGAAGGAGCATCCATGCAGCCTGCAGCAGCTGGAAGCTGGCTGGAGAGAGCCAGACCAGTTCGCCCAGTCAGCAGCTCCAGAGCTGTTTCAACAAAGAGTCGTTTTAAAAATAAACAAAAGCCCCGTGTGTTTGAAGGCAACAAGAAACTGGATGGAAAATGAAGGAACAAATTAACATCCAGCGTCCTGGTGTTCTGGTCTCCTCATGGCAGCTCATCTCCCTTGCCATCATGACATGACATGAGCAGTTAATAAGCTTAGGCTTTTGAGTCTGGATTTTAGGCTTTGTGTATATCACTCGCCTCATCCACACAGATAGGCTGTGTTTATCACTCCCATTTTGCTGATGGGAAACTGGGACACAAAGAAGTTAAGTAACTGCCTAGGTAAAGCAGCCAGTAAAAGACTGATGCAAATTCAGGCCTGAGCCCCAGAGCCCCTGTTCTCAGTCCTGGCATGCTGCTGGGCTCTTTGGAACAGAGGTGATGAACTCATCCCTCCTGCCTGGGGTTAGCCCTGGCTGTGTTTACAGAGTGTAAGTTTGGGGGCCGGGGTGGAAAGGACAATGTAGTTAAAAGCTATGATGTCATTGTTGCTGCATAATTAACTTTTCTTAGTTAAAATGGTGGGGGGGACTTTAGAAACTACTGCAGCCTCTCCCCTGCAGCCTCTCTCTCCCCTGCAGCCTCTCTCCCCTGCAGCCTCTCTCTCCTGCAGCCTCTCTCTCCCCTGCAGCCTCTCTCCCCTGCAGCCTCTCTCTCCTGCTGCCCCCTCGGTTTTAAATTCTGATCTGTCTGTTAAGATGGAATCTTCTTTCACATTCCCCTCACAGTGTCAACCCCTCTGCAATTCCCTGCAGCAAATAAGCTCTTGTGATGGTCCAGAAGATAGGCCTGTGGGAACCATCAGAGGAGGAGAGCCCAGTGATTACAATGTGGGGCACATAAAGCCTGTCTCCCATGAGCATCACTGCAAACCGGCATCGATTTAAGGGGAACAGATGAACCTATTGCCCCAGCTTGTCAAAATGTGCCCAGAGTTTTCAGTTCCCACTGTGTGGCAGGGTTTGCTGGCCAGTTCTTGAGCGTTGCCTTTCACTCACTAATAAGAAAATGGCAGAGGTCACTTCCTTGGTGCCCCCTGCGCTGTACCAAATGGATTTCCTATTTGAAGGAACGGTTAGGTATCCCGTGAAACAGAAAAACCAACGGATCTTTAATTTCCTGAGCAGTCAAGAGAGTGTCAGTCACGGCTGCATTTTTTGCTGTCTTAGCCTCCTTAGTGTGTGTTTGACTTGCGCCATGAGGCCGTGCCCAGACGTACGCCCAGCTGCCACACCCTTCCAGCTACGAGGAAGGGAGCAAACAGCATGCCACTGAGACCTTAGGTCATCTACTGATGGCATTCCTTAAACTCCCCAAGCATAGCCCAGCGAGAACCCACTTCAGCCTGTCCCCTGCCAGGGAGGGCTCTCACTGCAGGGTGAGTTGCAAGAACACCGCCGGCTGAGTTTCTCTCTCCATTATGCTCATTACCTAGCCTTGAATCAGCTGTGAGGAATGGAATGGTATTTTAAATGTGCAGCCACTCAGGTTTGAGTGCCAAGTGGAAATTATGCAACCCCAGCTTTTGTTTTGCTGAGAAGTTGAAGTTTGGCCTTGTCGTTCACCGCAGAGTGAGGGCTTGGATTTTTGCAATTAGGCCCTTCCAGTGAGTGCCGCAGACACCCGATCCGGCTCTCTCTAATTGAATTTGACTTGGCTGTAAGTATATTTTTTCTGGTCATCCTTATGTTTGGACTGGTAAGGTAGAGTCCTTCAGATCGGGGTGGGGACCCCTCTGGGACATCTTAGGCCCTGCTGCCTTGGTTGTTGTCTAAGGTCTGTAGGAAAGAAGCGAGTTGGTGTCTCGGGTGGTGGTTTGAGACATGACAGCAAGTAGCAGAGTGACTGAGTAAATCATGTCGTGTTTCCAGGTGCTAGTTTTATTGGGGAAAGCAGGTGGGCACTCAGTGATCTTTAACCCCTTGAGTCCTTGAGTGTTTTCCCTACATGCCTGGGAGGTTAGACTGAAGACTCAAGGAAGAGTGGGCTCAGGGGCAGGGGGTGCTCTTTTCCCCAGGTTCTGAATATACAACCCAGTGAATTTACCCCATTGGTGTCGAAGGAGACGTTCTGTGATATGGACCGGGCACAAGGAAGCATTTGTAGCTGCTCGGCATTTCCCTGTGGTGCTGACTTGAGTGTCCATTTCACTTAGGTTGGCTCAGTCACAACCAGTAGAAGCAAAATTGGGAAGTGAAATAATAGCTTTACAGATCATCCTTTCTAATGCCCAATGCCTCCTTTTGAGGAAATAGCTTTTCCCTTTTGAAAGCCAAAGCAGGTGGGTGATGTAGGTTTCTGCCATAGCCCATGTTGTTCAGTGCCGTCCTGTGAATAACAGTGGGCTCCATGAGATGTGGTTTTTAGGATCTGTGCTGAGCCAAAGAAAAAAATCCTCTTGGCAAGCCATTGGTCCATGTTTTTAAGGCTGTGCCACTGAGAACTGTTCCTTCAGATTTACCTCGAATCATCTTTTCAGTTTGTGTAAGTTCAAATGAGGGTTGATGACCTGGTCAGATGGTTCCCATTCTTGCAGACAGAGAAGGAGGTAGGAAAGGAGCAGGCCTGAGTTTGGAGAGGGGAGAGGAAGAAAGGAAACCATGTCATTTCAGCACCCAGGCAATGCAACTTGTGGAATTGCCCAAGTTCCTTGGTCTCCAGAGTTCACTTTGACCATCCTTCTGCTTCACCCATTTTCTTGGCTGGGACCATTTGTATCAGGCACCTGCCAGGTGGCCTCCACCACCGTGCCTCCCACTGGTATCCTCTGTGTCTTGGTAGCACCCAACCTTGAGGAGCTTATAACATGAATAGCACAGTGAGATCAGCACTTTGAGGTAACCCTTTTCCATATGGCCAGGGCAGCAATGTAGACTCAACATCTAGTGAGTACAGGAGGGCAATTAGAGGTGGGCCATGCATGTGAGCAAGAAGTAACAGGCATTTGTTAAGGTCTCCAGTGGGCCTCGAAGAATGGTTGAATCTAAGAGGTTAGAGCAGGGTCAGGGTCTGTTGGGTGAGGGAAGCCAGGCACCGTAATTACTGAGGATGGTAAGTGAGCAGGCTCATGGGAATGAATGCCTCTGAAAATATTAGCATTGTGGCTATGTAATTATTATCCCAAGCTGCCAAGGCCTGGCTGGAATGCCGTTGTTACTCAGAAATAGCCTTCAGTATTACAGTGCCTGCCTCCTCTTGCCTTACTGAGGAACAGCTCACTCCCACCTCAGACCCAGCTGCTCAGACAATGCCAAAGCCTCCGGTTTGTTTGTTCACTAATTGTCTAAGTAGGCTTTTATAGATTGCGCATAAGGATTAAATTAAAAGTTTAATTGGTCATCTAACAAGGAAATTTGCATTCTTCTGCAAGCCTAACTGCCTTCTCCATGTAGCCTTCTGCTAGAAGACAGGGCAGCGGTGCTCCTTCTCAAGCTGCTTTGTTGAAGAGGTGGAGTCCAAGCTTGGAGAAGCTTGACCTCAGGTGTTAACCCTTTGTAAGGCAGCTTGACATGTATCCCAGGCCACATCCTGGATCCTCACAAGCTGGCCATGAATCCACATGTCTGATCACTCAGTCCTCTTGTGGAGCCTGCTGCTAATTAAATACAGATGAGGCATAAAATGTATAGAGGAGAAACACATTATGTCGAGAGCTCAATGAATCATCTCAAGCTGCACATACTGAGTAACAATAGTTAGATTGAGAAATAGAACCTAACCAGCACCCAGAAGTCACCTCTGCCCTGGCTTTGTGTATTACTGTCCCAGCTTCTGCAGAGTGTCACCCAGCTTCTAACACCCCAGTTAGTTGTACCTGTTTTTGTACCTTGATGAATGGAATTGTGCAATAGGTACCCTTTTGTGTGTGACCTCCTTAACTAGATAGACGTATGCGTGCGTGTGCGTGCGTGTGCGTGCGTGTGTGTGTGTGTGTGTGTGTGTGTGTGTGTGTGTGTATGTTAGGAATTGCCCATTTGGTTGGGTAGGTCTAGTCTACTCTTTTGCATTGAATTCCATTGTCTTCATTCCAAGATGTTGGTCTTACAGGGATAGGATAGCTTTAGATGTAGAACTTAGGAAAGTTGGAAGTGTGAGGGATTGGAGATTTAGCTTAGGGGTAGATTCTGGTTTTCATTCCCAGAAACAAAAAAGGGAGGGAAGGGGAGGGAGGGAGGGAGGGAGGGAGGGAGGGAGGAAGGAAGGAAGGAAGGAAGGAAGGAAGGAAGGAAGGAAGACAGGCTGGTCAGAAGTGTCACACCGTGTAAAGGATCTTTGTCATTTGTGAGGGAATAGACAGAGGAGAGGATTCCAAGAGGCTCCCTTCTCAGAAGTGGAAGAGACAGCAAGACTGCTGTCCTGAGCTGCACATCTAGACTGTTCCTGAGGATGGTTACCTGGGCCTCTGGTCTCCAGCAGGGATGGATCGCTCCAATTGCTTCCTACTCATTGAGGAGTATTATTCCCATTGAACCATCCTCTCTTGTTGGGTGTTGTGGCTTAGGAATGGTACATGCTTCTCAGTGGGATGAAATCTCCATTTCTTTCCCATCAGGCCCTGGATGGGGATTTCTCTGAAGACAACCGCAATAGGTGTCGGAGTGCTACCACCCCCTTGATCGAAGCTGTGGAGAACCTGACCGCGTTTGCCTCAAACCCTGAGTTTGTCAGCATCCCTGCTCAGATCAGCTCTGAGGTAGGGGAGTCTGCAGCAATCGCAACTCTAGAGTCTAGGCCCATTCTGTAGGAAGTAGAATGAGCCTGGGTAGTTAAAGCTCCAAAGACCTGTGTGGGCGCCCTCTGGACTGTGTTACTGTAGTAAGCACAGTAGTCTGCAGAACTAAGTAGTGTACACAGGACGTTGCCATACTGTGTCACTATGGATGGTACTTCGTGCACAGTTGCTAAGCTCAGTGAATGTCTATCTTTTAAGAAATAATAACTTGATACTGAGAATAATCTCTGTGTCTGGGATTGGGGCCAATTCATTCGGGAAGTGCATCATACTCAAAAAAATTTATTTAAGAAAAGGAATATATATTATTTCAGGAACAAGCCCGGACCTACCTTGTCCCAGTCTGGACCCTTTCTGTTACCGAGCTTCCTTCTGCAGAGCAGAAGTACTGACTATAAGAATAAGACTTTCTAGGGCCCAACCTACTAGTCCCTGCACACTCACCTTTCACTTCTCTGTTGCTTGATCTTAGGGCTCCCAGGCACAGGAGCCGATCTTGGTCTCAGCCAAGACCATGCTGGAGAGCTCATCGTACCTCATCCGCACCGCACGCTCTCTGGCCATCAATCCCAAAGACCCGCCCACCTGGTCTGTGTTGGCTGGACATTCCCACACAGTGTCTGACTCCATTAAGAGTCTCATCACCTCTATCAGGTCAGTGTCTCGTCTAGAGAGAGTTCCCAGCCTGCATCTGGATAGAGTGGGAAGGGATTATACCCATCGTGTCATGCTGATCATTACTGTAATGGCTAATCTTGATAAAGAACTTGACACAAACTAGAGTCGCCTGGGAAGGAGGAACTTCAGTCGAGGAATTGTCTCCATCATACTGGCCTACGGGTGTGTCTGTGGGGCATTGATGATTGATGTGAGAGAACCCAGCCCACATACTTGTGCTATTCCTGGGCAAATGGGTCTGGGCTACATAAGGAAGGTAGCTGAGCCAGCCAGTAAGCAGCATTATTCCATGGTCTCTGCTTCAGTTCCTGCCTCTAAGTTCCTGTACTGAGCTTCTGCTGTGGCTTCCCTGTGAAATAAAAGGAGTTTTCTTTCCTCCCCAGGAAGTTTATTACAGTCACAGAAAAGCAAAGTAAGAAAATTACAATCATTTCTTTCTTCTCTCTTTTGAGACCCATGAATAGTACTGTCCACGATAACAACAAATCTAAGCACCTGTTATAAACCAGATATTATTCCATATATTTTACCTACATTACCTTTTCTGATCATCACATCTTAAAGTAGATATTATCATTGTTTCCATTTTAACTACTGTGAAGTTTTGGTTAAGAGAACTTAAGAGATGTTCTCATGGTCACCCGAAGGCTCCAGTCACAGCCCTTCTAACCATCACACTGAATTATCGACTCGTAGGAGCTTAGAGAGCTCTACTGTTCAAGTTCTTTTAGACTAGTAATAAGACAAAAGGAATATTCTACAGCCCACACTAACTCTGGGTATTTTGACCTTCTTGGTAATACCCAAAGGCTGAGAAAACGACATTTCTCAAGTTGAGAAATTAGTATCCTACAACATGGAATGTGTTTGTTTTCTTAGTTATAGCATTTTGCTTCTTAATTGCCTCTGAAGCTCAAAGCCATACTTAAACTTTTTCTTACTGTAGTGCAAAGACAAATCCTCTGAATACTTCAGCTCCTCCTGCAGCCCATGAGCTTATGACTCGTGTGCACTGTAGAACACTGAGCGTGTTTGCACTGTAAATGATGCTGCACTTTCACTTTCAGTGACTCAATGAAGAGAAGCTGGCTTGCAGAAGCATTAGGGCCTGAGTTTGGATAACTAGCTCCATATAAAAAGCCAGGCCTGGGTGTGTAGTCCTAAAACTGTGGGAGACAAATCATGAGGATTGATGGGCCTGCTAGCTGCCACACTAGCCCCAGCTTCAGAGGGAAACCCTGTCTTAAGGGACAAACACAGAGACTGATAAAATAGGACACTTGACGTCCTCTTAGAGTCTCCATGTGCTGATGTTTGCAAGCAGTTGTATACAAATGTACAAATGGACACAGAACACACACACACACACACACACACACACACACACACACACACACACCTTTTTTTACTTTAGTGGAAAGTGGAAGAAACACCCAAGTGCAAATTGCTTCCTTTACAGTTGCCTATATTAGCTTGAGAGGAAGGGCCAGATTCCATTCTTCCTGCTAGAAATACGTCAGGTACAAGTGTTAATTAAGAAATGCGTGGGCTCTGTACCAGGTTTTGCTGAGCAAGCCTCAGAGATGCACTGCTTAGTCAAGGTGATCATGTCGAAATGTGACAGGGGCTCCTCGCCCACCAGTAGAGGAGCAAGATGTGACATGTTGAAGTCTTACGTACTTTTGTTTGGTTTCCTCTGTCCCTTTTAGGGACAAGGCCCCTGGGCAGAGGGAGTGTGACTACTCCATTGATGGCATCAATCGGTGCATCAGGGACATTGAGCAGGCCTCCCTGGCGGCAGTCAGCCAGAGCCTGGCCACGAGGGACGACATCTCTGTGGAGGTAGGCTGGAAACTCCAGAGGAAATGGGAGGAGATGTTTCTAATGTTGGAGTGTGATAATGGACAGCCCTCCCCTGTGGCACCAACCAGGGAAGTCAGGCGAGGGAGTAGTCCCAGTGTTCAGAAGAGAAAGAGGGCGTGGGAAAGAGCATGCCAGCTAGAGAGGAGTGTTCAGACCAGGCTAAAGTTTGCAGGAGAATGGCCACTGTGGGCTACTTCTGTGTCCTAAGGTGGACCGCTGTGTTCAGTTGCGTGGGTCCGTGCAGGAGCAGGCCTGGGCATGCAAAGCTTGAATGCTTCTCTCTGGCCACATTTTTGTCTTTGAACTTTTTTGGGCAAGTTTGGCATTAAACTCTAATGCATTTGATCCCATCCAGAATAAAGAGTTGTGCCCCGAGTTGTTATTTATCTCATATGTGTGCATTGGGAAGGGGGGCTTAGCATCCTATAATTTAGACCACTTTATCCTTTCTCTCCCTGTGTGTTATACACATGTGTGTATGGGAGTTCTCACCCATGTGGAGCTGGAGACCTCAATTGCTCCTCTATCTTTTTTTATTTTTTTAAGACAGATCCTCTCCAGAACCTGGAGCTTACCCTCAGCTAGGCTAGCTAGCCAGTGAGCCCTTAGAATCCCCCACTCCCCTGCACTTGGGTTATAGACACGCAGGTCCTCGTGCTTGTTTATCATACACTTTATCCCCTGAGCATCGCCCCAGCCTCACTTTATCTGTTCTTGGTAGTCTCTCTTGAGTTGCTTGTTACCCAGGCAAAGTTCACAATCCATACTTATTTCTCTACTAGAGCACAGTATTCAACATTCAGAAAGCGTTTAGTTTGCATGGATGGTGTTATTACCTTACTGCCATAGAATGTAAGCATAACGAGCTCTGTCCCCGCTCTCTAAGCAGTGGACCTAGAGCTAAGCAATGCTCGTTTTCATTAATAGAGCTCTCTGTTCTACTTCGGCTTCACACACACACACACACACACACACACACACACACACACACACACACACACTTCCAGGAAATGAGGAGCAGGACTAAGCATTGTAACCATGTGAAAAGCTAGAATTACTCTTTTAAGCCTGTTCTTCAAGGTGACATACATACAGTTAACACACGTGCAGTGTGTGTATTGATGACTTGTCTTTAAGGAGCCCCCAGGTCAAGAAGCCGAGATGAAGCCAAGTTTGGTGTCACACACCCTTAATCCCAGCACTCAGCAAGCAGAGGCCGTTTGAGCTCTGTGAGTTCGAGGACAGCCAGGGCTACTTAAACACTACCCTTCCCCCAAATTCCATAACCACCACCCCGGAAATGCCCCCTCTCCATCCCTTCTAAACTACATCCTCTGCCTTATCTCCCCTAATAAGTAGAAAATGTACCCCCAAGGGCTTTCATTATACAATATTGAATTTAACAAACCACCTATCATAAAACACCAAAGGGTTTCTCTGGCATTCTTGTCGATAATCACATTAAGTGTGTGAGGATAATAATTAGCTAAATAAGGCCTTTGGACTCTAGGGAAGCTGCTGTCCGCCTGCCCATCTCTCCAGCTCTTTTTTGTGTTGTTTTCAAGCTTGCCCCTTAAGCTTTTTTTCCCCCAGAGTGAACTCTGCCTGAAGCCCTCGTGCTCAAGTGCACCATGGTTCTGTGGCAGGGTAACAAATGCAGGAAGGAGATTGTCACTTTATTAGATGACATGTGGGACGTACATCTATCTCTAAGATGCCCAGTGCTTTTGTCTAGTAACGCTGAGCCTATCCAGTTCCTAAGGTGATTCTGAGAAGCGGATGGGATTTTTCTGTTTCAAGTTCATCTCCAGCTTTGAATTTCTCATCCCCCACCGACCTCCTCCCAGCGTTGTCTGGCTTTCCTTCCCTATCTCTTAACAGCCTGAACTCCTTTCCTTGGCACAAAGAGCTTAAACCATGTCAGACCTGATGAGTGTCAATTCCAATATTTGCCTACAAGCCACCAAGGACAGTGAGCAAAGTCTGACTAAGCTCTGCATATAGCCCACCTAGTGTCTTCATGATGCACCCTCAGAGAACCGATCACATTTTCATATCACCCTTTCCCTCCTCTTTAAGTTCTGAGAACACCAAGACCTGGATGTTCCCTTAGTCTCCCATGAGCTGCCATTTGGACCAAGTTGTCTCTCGTTGGAAAGTACAGCTATTCCACATTCCCAGTAATCATGCTATATAACCTCCCATGAAGACACCACCAGCATCAGTTGTCAGGGCTGTGGGAATGAAGCCAGTGAGAAACACTTCTTTCAGGCTTGCCTCATCGCTCATCTGAGGAGAGAGAAGGGAGCAAGGCAAGCCAGGGAATGGAAGATCAGGGGAGCATCCAGACATTCTGATTTCACGCAGGTCCCCTTGTCCTTGATAAAGGGCTTTTCAGAATGACACAGCACTGTAGGGAACTATTAGCAAATGACCTTGACAATTCTCTACCAGGCCCTGCAGGAGCAGCTGACCTCGGTGGTCCAGGAAATCGGGCATCTTATTGATCCCATTGCCACCGCAGCTCGAGGGGAAGCTGCCCAGCTGGGACATAAGGTAATGTGCAATCAGGGAATCCTGCTAAGAGAGAGAGGGGAAGTGTGTGTGTTGGGAGGTGGGCTTGCTCCGGCTGGGACCTCCAGATGTGGAGGTCCTCCACATCTGGACAAAACAGGCAGCAGGGAGCCAGATCCACCCGTGCTCTGCCTCCATCCTCCTTCCTGGTCTTCAAGGGCTCCTTTCAGATGCACCCAGAGAGGTTTGGGGAAGTGTCTCAAGTAAAGTTCTTGCTATGCGAGCCTGAGGACCAGAGTTTGGATCCCCAGGACCCACATAGCTAGAGGCAATGATACACACCTGTAAACCCAGCACAGAGGAGGCAGAGGCAGGGGGATCTCTGGAGCTCATAGGCCAGCCATTCTAGCCAAATCTGCAAGCTCCAAGTTCAGTGAGAGACTCTATCTCAGAAATTAAGATCAAGGGACAGATGGCTCAGTGAGTAAGAGAACTCACTGTGTAAGAATGGAGACCTGAGTTTGAATCTCAAGCAACCCTGTAGAAAGCCCAACATTGCTGTGTGTGCCTGTAACCCCAGTGTTGTGGGGCAGAGACAGGCGGATTCTGGAGATTCAGTGAGAGATCCTTTCTCAAGGAAATAAGGCAGAGTGATCAAGGAAGACACTAGACCTTTCTAGTCTGTCACATGTGGAAATGGTCATACAGACCCAATCATACACATGCACACACACCTTACACACAAATAAAATAAAGTGGAGAGCAATTGAGGAAAATACCAGATATCAGTCTCTGGCCTCCACATGTATCCAAATATGAGTGCAGACACACATGCACATAAAGGCACAGCAAGTCAGCAGTAGCCCCGCTCACATCTCTATAAGATATAACCTAATGAGAACAACAGAGCAGAAGTATTCTTATTGCTGGCCAGGAGTCCCTTCTCACTGTTGGCAGCAATGACTAGTGTTGTTCTTTCTTTCAGACACTGCTACTCATACCTGGGCTTGTCCTCATAATTCCCCCACCACTTGCTTTGTTTTTGACCCAGTGCCTACTTGTGTGTGGTGGTCTCTCTCTGCGTACATCCCCAGAACACTTGCCTTTCCTCCATGTGATGGGAAAAAAGCCTTAATGAAGACACAGGCTGAAGATTTACATAGAAATCTTCAATCCTCAATGGGAATCCTCGGGGCTGGGGATTTAGCTCAGTAGTAGAGCGCTAAGGCCCTGGGTTTGATCCTCAGCTTCCAAAAAAAAAAGGGGGGGGAATCCTCGCAATGAGTTATGACTGCACAAAAATGAGGAATTAGACTAGCCATTGGTGCTGGTTTGTTTTATTAGGGTGAGACTAGATGGAGCCAGATACAAAAATATGGTCCTTTAGCTGTTACACAGAGGGGTGTCACTCTATCACCGTCAGGCTTCATATACATCACAGAGCAAGAAACAGATACCTAGCCATGAACTTCTCAAGTCTGAGGGCAGCAGCACTCACTACAAATTAAAGTATGAAAGGCAGCAGAGATAAGCGGGTGGGAGCCTAGAGCCAGGCTGTGAAGTGAGCCCAGTCCCCACCTCATCTCCACCCAGCTGCATCACTTTAGCATACAGCCCACACCTTTGCCTTAGTTTCTCTTCATCTGGATCTGCCTCTTAAAACTGGAGCAAGATTAAGGAATTGGATGGGAAACATTTAACGAAGAGCTAGCACAGGGCATGTGCCTGATAAATATTTGTAACATTTGGCTCTAGGGTACCCAAATGTCCAGCATATATACATGTGTTGCATGTATGTGGGTGGCACCCAAATGTCCAGCATATATACATGTATTGCATGTATGTGGGTGGCACGGTCCGCCTGAAGGAAGTCTATCCTAGGGCAGTATGATAACTGTCTTGATCTGTTTTGTTTTTGTTCTTTTGGTTGTGAAGTTCGGTTTGGTTTGGTTTGGTTTTACCACTGGTGACCATACCCCAGGACCCCCTTACTTACACATTAGAAAAGTGATTTACCACTGAGCTGCATTCCCAGCCCTTTGACAAGCTTTTTTATTTTCCCAGGTTGAGCCAAACAAAGCAGCTAGACAGTGGTAAAGTCAGTTGGCTTTTATTCCACTCCCGAGGTTTGGTCAGGGCTTGGTGGCGACGCCAGTTGGACTGTCTACTGCGAACCTTGCGATTCTCTCCACCTCACTACCATCTCCTTCTTCTAGTCCCCTTCCCTTCCGAATCTGCAAGATGTCCTTTATTCTTAACAGTTCTTACTTACAAAACTAACAATTTATAAAATTGGGTCTAAGTCTAGTGTCTACCTCTAAATCCCAGAGTGAGTTTCTTACCATATATGGAGAGGAGATGGAGGATTCCTTGAAGGAAGAAAACCCAAGCAATAGACTGTTAAATAGTGGTTATTTTTGAAGGCAAGTTATAGCCAAATATGTCTTTTCCTCTGAGTCATCCCGTCCTTGCTCCAAACCCCCTTCTCACCAAGGGGCCCCTCCAGAAGGAGGCCTGAACTTACATGATGCATCTGGGACTTCTCTTTCTTGAAAGGTGACACAGTTGGCAAGCTACTTTGAGCCCTTGATCTTAGCTGCAGTTGGGGTCGCCTCCAAGATGCTGGACCATCAACAGCAGATGACAGTGCTGGACCAGACCAAGACACTTGCAGAGTCCGCCCTGCAGATGCTGTATGCAGCCAAAGAAGGTGGAGGAAACCCCAAGGTATGGTTCAAGGCATCAAGGCTGGCTTGGGATTCCAAGTTCCCTCCTGTGTTGTCTTTTCCAGTCTAAAGGAGAAATAACCCAGTGACTTTCCAAACAGGCAAGAGTTGAGGGTTATTCACAAGTTCCCTTTTCTTGGTAGGCTATGTAGGCAGGAGAGTGCATGGTATGATTATTATGGGAACAGAGGCGGTATACTTACTGTGTCCCTGCTAGGTGTTGATACCTAACTTGCATGAAGGAACACCATTTGCTTTCAGTGAAGGTGATTTCTGTTCTTCTTATAGGATGGTGATTTAGTTTACTTAGTTATTTTTGCAGGGTTGGAGGGCCTCATACATGCTAGGCAAACACTCTTACCACTGAGCTAACTCCCCAGCCCAAGAGATGCTAATTTAACATTAACAGTACCCTACCACTACCACCCTGTCTGTCTGTAAGAAGGACATTTCTTCAGGAAGTTTCTTTTAAGAGTCAGGCATGGCAACAGTCTCTCATGAATGACTGACCTTGTGCCACATTTTGCTTAGAACTTAAGAAGTGGTAACAGGGCCTGAAGAGGTGGCTTAGAAGAGCGCTTGCTGTTTTTGCAGAGGGCCCGGCTTCCGTTCCCAGCACCCACATCAAGTATTGCACAACACCTATAATTTAATGCCCTCTTCCAGCCTGTACATACATGGTGTATATGCATATACTTAGGTGTACATGCATATACACATACCCAAATAAACAAATAACAACTCAGCAACAGCATGGGTATATAAAGAATTACAAAAGAATGTGGTGCCTTTAGAAAATTGTAAGCAGTCTGGTTGATCTAGAATGCACAGATGAGGACCACAGTTGGACAAGTTGGATCAAGATGTACTGATACATCTCATCTCCTTTGCTAGGGAGTATGTCTGTTCTATAAGTCGTGGGAGCTAGTGGGAACCGTTGAACAGGGAAATAGCACCACCTGTTCTAGTTTCTTTCTGACCCAGAGCAACTTAGAGGAGCAAAGAGCTTATTTGGCTTACACTGCCAAGGCAGTCCATCACTGAGGGAAGTCAGGAAGGAAGTTAAAGCAGGGAGCTGGAAGAAGCAGGAACCATGGAGGGATGCTGCTTACCAGCTCGCTTGTTCCTGGACTTGTGGACTTGTGCTCAGATCGCTTCCTTGCTCACCCAGGACCACCAGCCTAAAGGTGTGCCATCCAAAATGGGCTGGGCCCTCAGTTAAGGAAATCCCTCACCGACATACCCTCTGACCAGTCTGGTAAAGACAGTTCCTCACATGAGATTTTTGAAGTGATTCTAGGCTATGTCAAGTTGACAGCTAATGCCAAGACAGACCCATATTTTATTTTATTACTTATGTCCACCCCCCCCTCTCTCTCTGTCTCTCTCTCTCTCTCTTCCACCCTCTCTTTCTCAGAAATGACCTAAATGGCTTTGTATCCCAGGGATGGCCTCAAATTTGTAATCCCCCTCCAAGAGCTGAAGTAACAGGCTTCACCCCAGTAACAGGCATCAAGTCTGCTCCTTTAGACCTTTTGCTTAGAGGCCCAAAAGACCACATAAATAATCAACTTAGATGTGACTGTTTGGGGGAATATTTTTTAAGCTTTATTTGCTGTTGGTTTGGTATTGTTTATCTCATTTATAGAAGAAACAAAGTTAAAATGTTGTCAGACTGGCAGGTTGGCTCAGCTGGTAAAGGTCATTGTCACCAAGCCTGTTGATCTGAGCTCAGTTCCCAGGACCCACAGTGTTGAAGGAGAAAACCAACTCCTTCAGTTATCTTGTGGCCTCCACCCATGTGCTGTGGCAGGCAGGGTCTGTCTGTCTCTCTCTCTCTCTCTCTCTCTCTCTCTCTCTCTCTCTCTCTCTCTCACACACACACACACACACACACACACACACACACCATGCATCATACACTAAATAACTGTACACGTTTATTTTAAATAAACACATAATAAAATGTTAAGTAGTCACCAGTAGTTCTGGTTTGTTAAAACAAGCACTCCAGGGTCTGACTTAGACAAAAAGGGTTCAAATCCCAGTGCTGTCTCTTGCTGGCAGCTTCATTTCCTTGTCTCGTCTCCTGAGCAGTAAGGTTGATTATGAATGCCTTCTGATAGAATCTGAATGAGAGTGGTGTTTAAAAACAAGAATGTGAGGTGTAACTCAGTTGACGGAGCACTAGCCTAGCATCCACCAAGCCCCGTGAGCGGTGACACAATACCTATAATCCCAGCCCTTCCCGGAGGAGGCAAGAGGATCAGAAGTCACGGTCAGCTGTTCTTCGGCTACATAGGGCGCTTGAGGCCATTGAGGGCTGACACCCCGTGCCAATCAGACCAGTAATAACACAAGACGCCAAGGCACGTGCATGCGCCCTTGAGAATCTTCTGGGTCATCCCACCCCCATTCTCTTCTATAGAATTCCCTTCAAGTTTGCTGCATGCAGCCCCCAGCCTAGCCTTATCCCCTTGGGATTACCTGTTGTCCTGCCCCACCCCTAAAGTTTTGACAGCCATTCCCGCACTCCTGTAGGCTTCTCCCATTTTCCATGCTGCTCTGATGTCTTTGCCTGCCATCCTGGCCTTTGTAGTGGGAGTCCCATCCGGAAGGAAAAGGCTCCTTGGAAGCCGTCCTCAGACACGTGTCCAAGAAAGAACAGATGTGGTTTTTCTCGAGGAGCAGTAATAAGGAATCGCTCCAGACCCTAAAATAATGACTTCATTGTTGGCCTGGTCGCTTCGCTTCCTAGAGGGCTGCTGGTTGTTAAAGTGTGATTTCATTGAGATCCCGCTACATCTTTGGACGTCTAAAGCTAGTGTGCTCAGCCAGCCCACAGTGTATGGACTGGGGCCAGGCTGTTTAAAGAAGATGAAACTTGCCCCTGGGCTTTAGAGCAGAAGGCCATGGTGAGGAAGTCATGCCTAGGGATGTCATAGAGGAGGTGAACTCTGAGCTGACACTCCAGAAATCTGTAAAACTCAGATATGAAGCCCATGGGATGAGGAGACGGCTCCATCAGTAAAGTGCTTACCACTCGAGAACAAAGACCTGAGTTCAGACCCTCAGCACCTGCCTACAAAACTGGGCAGTGCAGTACACGCAGGTGGTTTCTGCCCCAGAGACCTGAGGCTCACTGGCCAGCCAGTCAAGCCAGAGAATGAGCTACAGATTCAGCAAGAGAACCTCTCTCAAAATAAGGTGGAAAGTGACTAAAGATGACACCTAAGGTCAACCTCTGATGTCTACACTCATGTGCACATGCACACATGCAACTACACATACATTCACACACATGAACATATATATATACACACAGGAGAGAGGAAAGAGAGAAGGTGAATAATAAAGAAGAACAAACCTTCTAGAGATTTCATTAGCTCATCTCAGGGGCAGACAGTGAGGTACTTTATTTCTGGGCTATCCAAGAGCAAAGATGTTTACTGAGGGGTTCAAAGACCATTCTGTGGTTCACTGAAGCTTTCCCTGAATTACATTCTCATTTCCAGAGTTGTTAAGGTCAGACCCTGGCTCTACTTCGGTCTATGGCATCCTCAATGCCTACTCCCAAGTGGCTGTGTGCTGACAAGCTAGGTTTGGCACCTGCCCTCAGTGAGTCAATTGAAGAGACAAGGAATGGCGAAAGGCAGAGAAAAATGTATTCGTTACAGCCACATTGGGAAGAAAAATAAATAGAGGCGTCCAGTAACTTCCAAGTCCCAAGTTTAGGTTTAAATTGAGGGCAAGAAGTATGCATGGCTAAGCAATCCAAATCATGGTGTGGTCCTGCCCATCACCATTGTCTGGCCTCCAATCTCTCCAGCAAGGTGGTCCGACTAGTGTCCAACTGTGAAATCTCTTCCTAGAAGAGAGCTTCCCTCTAGGACTTGCACCAGGATTCAGCCTTTGCTTTTCCCAGCATGAAATTCCTGGGGGAGACTCCAGTTTCTTGGGGAGCATTGTTTCAATAGTCTGTCCGCCAGAGGGAGAAGCACAAACTGCCCTCCATAGCACAAACTGCCCTTGTTAAGAGTTTGCACTCCAGAGACCTGTGAAGGCCGCAGGTAAAAGCAAGCCTCTGATTGGCAGTGGTTCGCCTCACTCCCCGAAACACGGGTTTAGCTTTGATGCGGTCATGTAGAGTTGTGTCAATAGCTTTGACATTGCAGCTGAAATGTCAAGGGAACCCCCCCCCCCTCTGTCTGACCTTGTGTAACCAGAACCTGTGGGTTTAGAGGCTTTCCCTAGAGAGTTCTGCACAGGAATACCACCTCTAAGACTCGTAGGAGAATAAGGCCACGAAGTCAGCTATGGAACTAAATCATGAGCTTACTCAGTTCCATCCCAAAGGCAGAATAATGTGTGTCCTGACGAGCGTCCCGAGGATAGCTGTGAGAAAGAAGCGTGTTTGACATCTTCCCAGATACCATATTTGAGGAGCTCTTCTTGTTTCCCAGGCCCATGGCTCACACTGCCTCTTCATGGAGTTCTTTGATTTAAAAACAAAAACAAGGAGTTCCCCTTGTCTGTGTCCCACTGGCTTCCCTTCCTTCATATTCACCAAAGTAAAGATGCAGTATCTTGGGCCTTTGGGGAGGTCCACAACCCGGAGTTTGGCCAGGATAACCACAGCTGTTGCACAGGCAGACTCAGTACTTGAGGACAGTGTGGTTGTGACATGTAAGTCACTGGCATTAGGTCACATCACACAGGGTTAGGTAGAGTTTCCCGCCGGCCTGACCTTCTTATGCATGAGGTGTCTGCACCTGTGTGGCTCATCAGACTTCTAGAGTGTGGACTTCTCACAGTCCTCCCGTCTCACTGAAAAGGAAGCCGAGCCCTGCCATGTAGCTAGTCAGTGGTAGAGGCAGAACCAGAACCTAGGTTTCCTGCACCCATAGCTTAGCTCTCCCATCTTCCCAAGTGTGAGCTGTCTGCTAGGGAGCCCTGCAACTGGCATTGTCTCATAGCCATTCACTAATTCACTTTGAGCCCCGGTTTCCACCCTTGACATTGGCAAGTGTCCAGGATATTGTTTGAAGACCACATGGTTACTCCGGTTTACCTGCAGAGCATCAGCCCTTGGAGGATGTTCCTCAGCTAGTCTGCCAGTGTTGGAGCAATATAACCTACCACCTAGTTCTAAAGCCCCGTATGCTCTCTGCAGATTTATTTCTCTTATATGTCCCTACATATATTTCCGTAATCCAGTTTGCTTATGGAATGAGAATGGTAGTGTGCTGGGCAACGTTGAAGACAAGTACGTTTGTTTTGAAAACATTTTTTCCTTTGTATTATGGATTTTTAAATTAAATGTATCAATTTGTGTATTTAGGAACCTGTAGCATTCTCTACTGTTCTGAATATAGCAGCATATAAAGCTAGTCTGGACAGTTTGGTGCTGCAATTTTCTCTTTTTATTGTAAGAAGGGATTATGTTTGATTCTGCAAGTAAATGTATGAAATCAGGGAAAGGAAACATTTTGAAATTATTAATTACATGGTTGTGTTTCTGGGGGGTGATTCGCCTGGGGCTTGCTTGTTTGTTTTCAAAAGTCTCACTGTACTGCTCAAGTTAGCCTTAAACATGAGGGCCTCATGCCTTGGCTTCCTGAGTGCCGGGATCATAGACATGCATCACCCTGCCCAGCCCTGTCTTCTGATTTTCTAGGGTTATTCTTAGCAGATCAAGTGGTTCTTGGGAATGAACAACGATTCATGTTACTTCAGACATTTTTAATTCCCTTCCCAGGCACAGCACACCCATGATGCCATCACGGAGGCCGCCCAGCTGATGAAGGAGGCTGTGGACGACATTATGGTGACCCTGAATGAAGCTGCCAGTGAAGTGGGGCTTGTGGGTGGCATGGTGGATGCCATCGCAGAGGCCATGAGCAAGGTAGGCCTCAGCTAGCTCCTAGAAAGAACCCCTTCAACCACATCTCCATCTCTCTCACATACCATGATCTTCTCTGGGAAACTGATTGTCAGTCAAGGCGGAGACCAGCAAGACTTCTTTTCCTGAAGGGTGTAGCTAATGAGCAGACCCAACATATTATTCTTTCTTAATTCATCAGCTCTGTAAACCACTGTGTAATTCTTCCCAGTTCATATGTGGCAAAGTGGACATTGTGAAAGAGTCATTGGTTTCCTTGTTTGGAAAATGGAAATAATTACCTACACCTTGTGTCCTTGTCATAGGCCTGTGATGGGGTACAAACCCCAAGAGGAGGTAGAAAGTGATTTCTGGGTGTTAGCACTTGGGATGGCTACATGGGAACTGGGGAACTTGCGAAATATAAGACCCTGGACTCCACCCCGACTTGGTCTGTTTCAGTCTCAATTAAGTGGGACCTAGGAATCTTTAATGGGACTCTCAAACGCCTTATGCTGTTGGCATCTACTTAAATGCATAAACCATTAACGAGTGTGTGTGAAAGGCCATGGTGAGCTCTCAGAGGCGACAGTTATGGGGACAACAGGAGTCATTTTCTTACTCAGCAACCAATCAGTTGACAATGTTTCAGATTGAAGAGGGTTTCAGCTCCATGGTTTCTGTTTTTCCTGCAAGGATTCTGTCTCTAGTCATGTCCTTTTGATAGTGTTGGGGTAAACAGTTGTTGTAAGAGAATGCCTGCTGTTGGATTGTGAAAACATCAGTGTAGTGTTTCGGGATAATATGCAGTCTTAAATTGCTGATGGAGCGATTAGTTGCCCCTGTCTCTATAAAGGAATGATTCCATGGAATGATCGTTAGAGTAAGGGCCCCTCAGCCTTCTGCATCATCTTCTCACTAGTGAAGGAGCATGCATTGGACCGTGTCTCCCTTAGAAGACCTGAGGCTCTACTTTCTCAAAGTCTCTATCAGTAGCCACTGTGTGCTGCTTATGATTCAAATGTGGATGGCTTGGCAAATAATAAGTAAATTTCCCATCCTCCTCAAGGCCATTGAATGAGACTCAGGAGATTTTGTTTGACTTTCAGAACACCAAAACTTTGAAAGCAAACCACGTGTCCATCAGCAATGTTAAATAATGGAGTTCACAGTTTCTTAGTAGCAGTTAAAAGTCAAACAACCCTCTTTTTCTTTTTCTCAGTATTAATGTAAAAATAGGGAAATGTCCTATAAATCCCCAGAAAGTGAAAGGCGGTCCCTGAAGTCTTTCTTTGACAGCCCATGAGCCTCACTTACTGTGAGATTTCCTCAGTTGCCTGTCCAGGGCCCACTGTGATGTCAAGACCTCCATCCAACAGATCTTGCCTCACTCCCACCCCTCTCCATGCCCCTTCCCCTTTGCTGATGCTGTCCTCACAATAGTTGGTCCCCCGTGTCGATTTTCACACCCTTTGTTGCCGATCCTGGAATATCATTGGGTGCTATTCAACATTGTGGTGATGAAGAGGTTGATAGTGGTGAAGTGGGCAGGCTTTTCCTCCACTGGAGTCTTTGACTCCCCAGCCCCCTCCGTCTTCATAGTCATCCATTCTTCCTTTTCCTAATTGCTGGTGCAGGCAAGCAGCGGGTTGTTCTTAGGTGCTCCAGTTCTCTGTTGTTGACTTAGACCATCATCACTAGGTGTTCCCCAGCACAGATGTCGGTGGGCTGTAGTATTGGTACGGGAGTCCTTGGTGAGGTAGATTCTGCCTCCTGTCCCATCTCATCTTCCACCACTCTGTATTCTCCTGGAAGCATCTCCAGACTCACGCGTATTGCCATGTGCTAGAATGCTTTCCCTCTTCCTGGCGTTCCTTCCCTACTGTTTATGTGGACAACCTCCTCCTTATCTGAAAGATTTAACTAAATCACTATTCCTCTGAAATACTGCCCACTCCTGTAAGATAGAACCAGGGCCCCATCTTGCCTGTGTCCTCTGGATGTCTTACACCTCCATTGGAATTCTGATTATAGAAGTTGGAGTTGAGTTTGGATCAAAACACCTCTGAAGGCCTCTCTATTTTTCCTGAGTTTCTAATTCTTACAAGTACAGCCTCCGCTTGAGCAGGCTTCTTATGACTCCTGGGCTCTTCTCTTCTCCACAGCTGGATGAAGGCACACCTCCAGAACCAAAGGGAACATTCGTTGACTACCAGACAACCGTGGTTAAATACTCCAAAGCTATTGCCGTCACAGCTCAGGAAATGGTAAGGAGAAAAGGAGCCGCCCCACCCACTGTGGGTTGCCCTTCTGTCTGCCGCCATCCACGTCTTCAAATCTGGGATCTGAGCTGGAGAGAGTGGCCAGCCCATGATGCCAGTTCCTCCCAGACGCCAGCTCCTACCTCCTTTCTGTAGTCCCTCTGGCTGCTTGTGGTCTAGAAGCCCCAGAGACTTGGGCATGAGGACAGGAAACAAGGCAGAAGGGAACATTCGAGAAGACAGGAAATAAGAAAGAAGGTGGCATTAAGGAGGAACGAGTCTTACTCATCTCTGAAAGGACTCAGGGTGTTTTAATAGATTTAAATTCTAGTATAAGAAAGGATATTTAGGAGTAAAATAGTAAAAAGATGAAGCTGTCTGACCAAATGAAATCATAACACTTGGGCAGTTAGTCTGTTAGGCAGAATTAATGTGGTTTCTTTTTTTTTCTTAATTCCTGACAGCAGAAACTGTGTCACTTTTGAATGTAATTTTTTTTTCTCTGAAACATAATGCAAAAACACTGTGCCCCATGAATCTGCGTAAGTGGCGCTGGGAAGCAGTATGTGCTCTCTTGACATTATAGGGTTACATGAAGGACGACAAATGAGACCTTCAGAGAGTGAATGCCTAGAACGTGTTCCTCTGCCCTCGGAGTCCCAAATGCTGTGGATTAGGGACAATTGCCACATAAGCCCGAGCTGGGAATTGAAGTGGCCGAGGCACCGCTCTCACTGACTCTGTCATGTAATTGTGTGTCCACTAGAGGTTGAGCTTGGCTCACAAAGGCCTCCCTGCCTGCTCTCCTCATGCATGGGAACTCTGTACCAGGCCTACTGTTTAAATGAATGTGGCCTGAGGAAGGAGGGAGAAGTCATAATCACTTCTGAGTGTCCTGGCAAGCTGGAGCTACCCCAGGACCATCCTTTCAGGGGAGGGCAGGGAACAGATCAAAGGTCTCTTACTGTCCAGTGTGGCAATGGGAGGAGGCATTTTTGAGTGGCATCGTAAAACTTTCTGGAGAGTCTTCTGGACCAGGCTTTGAGCCAGGCTGTGTCATGCCTTGGCACCTGTGATTCCCAGCAAGCCCAGCCTCCAGTATATGGCCATCCTGAAGTAGCTAGCCTAGGACTTTAGGTTGGAGCTAGGCCACTCTTCACCTGGCAGGTAAAGAATCTTTGTATTCCTGTTGACAGGGTACAAATGGTACCACTCAAGATACAACTTCATTCTCTTGGGATCCAGGTTGGGTCCCTTGGAACCCAATTTTGGATGAGGGCTGTGACATTATGTCTTAAAACATGCCTTAGATGGGATGGACATTCCCGCCTCGGTAGAAACAGAGTCATTTAAAGAGGCTTTTTAAAAGCCTTTTAAGCTGGGCATGGTGGCACATGCTTGTAGTTCCAGCCCTCAGTAGGTAGAAGCAGGGGGATTAAGAATTCAAAGCCATCCTTAACTACGAACTGAGTTTAAAGACAGCTTGAGACCTTGTCTCAAAAACAAATGGAATAGCCCTTTAAAATCAAGGTGTTAAAGGGCATAGAGAATGTCATCAGCAAGGTGGTTCAACAGGTAAAGATGCTTGTAACCAAGGCTGATGACCTTTGTCCAGTCCCTGGAACCCACACAGAGGAAAGAACCAAATCCTGTGAGTTGTCCTCTGACCTCCACATGT
The DNA here is from genome assembly GCF_903995425.1 of Onychomys torridus. Classification (NCBI taxonomy): domain Eukaryota; kingdom Metazoa; phylum Chordata; class Mammalia; order Rodentia; family Cricetidae; genus Onychomys; species Onychomys torridus. The sequence continues at coordinate 60,868,549 of NC_050449.1, read as the reverse complement.
GCATTGGAGTACACACAGACACACGCACACGCACGCACGCACGCACGCACGCACGCACACCTACAAATAAAAATAAAATATATTTAAAAGAGCGGAGAGAAGAAATCTAGGGCAGGAGTGAAGTCCCTGGAAAAGAGACAAAGAATGTCTTTTAGGTGACCTGGAAAAAGCAAAAGCAGAGACTGGGTAGCATTAAACATTGGCATGCTGTGCTGAGGTGCGGAGAGACGGGGTGTGTAGACCACCACATTTCTGGCAGCACCTTGTCATGCTTTGTACCAATTTGCCCCAAGACCTGATTCCCTTCACTCATTCCCTGATGTTGGCTTCTCCCCTGAGTCTCATTCAGCGCTTTGTAGCAGCCCGATCCTCAGATCCTCTCTTGCCTAGATCCCCAGTAGAAACCCAGAGCAGGGTACACCATTCACAAGCCTTCTTCCTCAAAGTTCCTTGTGAGAATTCCTGTGGTGACCCCCAAAGGACAAGCTTCCTGAGATTGGCCCCCAAGGACCCGGCTCCACGCTGCACGGCCTGAATGCTGAGCATGTGCCTATCTGGCCTGTGCTGCGGGGCCGTCACAGCTCGGGCCTGTCACGTGCAATGCAGCATGGCCTTTGCTTGAATTGCCCTCCACAGTGCCCAGCCCTCATGCAAGGCCTGGCCTTCACCTTCCCTAGGGGCTAAAAGTGAATGAAACCCTGTGCCTTCCCGGGGTATTAACACATGGTTCTGACGCTTCTCTTTGTGTATGTGTGTATGTATTTGTGTCTTGCTTGTTTTCTTTTTCCAGATGACTAAGTCGGTTACTAACCCGGAGGAGTTGGGAGGCCTGGCTTCACAAATGACCAGTGACTATGGGCACCTGGCTCTCCAGGGCCAGATGGCAGCAGCCACCGCCGAACCAGAGGAGGTCTGCCACCTTAAGGCCCCTATCTTAAGAAGCAAATGCACGGTGCCCATTCCTGGGGATGGGAGAGGGGAGGAACCTGTAGTCTAGTTCTACAAGACCCCATCACAGCAGCCAGGAGCAGGTTTCACTCCCACTACTGGGCCACTGATGTCCCAGATTCACTCCGATAGCCCCTAATTGTGTCCAAAACATGGACCCTTGCTGAGGCCAGCTGACCAAAAGCTTGGGCCCCCTGGAGAGTGGGCTCTCAGACGGAAGAGTCTGTTTATAAAGAATTCTGTTTAAAATGTTCTGCCAGCTTCCTTGCAGCTACCCATCAACCTCTTAAAATGCCCAAAGCTGGGGCTGTCCTTCCTGCTTCCTGCCCCCCACCACCACCCCACCACCCCCCGGCACATCCCACCAATCATGCTTATGGTTGCCAAGTTTCCCCAAAGTATGAGACCCACATGTGGGATTTTGTATCGCCTGTCTTGAGGAAAGCCTGCTTGCCATGACACAAAGCCCAGCCTGGAGGTGCCTGGCTTTCTAGAAACTGGCCTAGATTCCACCCACCATGACACCTTCATTGTGCTCTGCAGAACCCACCTGCCTGCTTTTTCCCTTTCCATGGAGGCCAGTGTAGACGTGGCCTCCGCAAGTTTGTACTCAGAGTCTTTGAACAGCAAGTCTGACCACTGTCAGAGAGCAATCATCTCTGGCGGCTATGAGAAATGGAGGGCTGGTGGCGGCTGTGTTAGTGTGAGCACCCGGAGGAGTGTCTAGAACCCAAGAAACCATGTGGCTCCTTAGAGGAGGTTCAGTCTGGGATACACAATGATGGAGGGACTACAGGAGCACGGGAAGATACAGGTAACAGTTCTGTGGAAAGCAAGCCGCTTGTTGAATGTGTATCCTGTTCAGGATTTTCCTAAACCTTTGGGGCTGTGGAAGCCACAGGTTTGTGACTGGTCTGCTCATTTCCCTGAAATGACAGACATTGTCCCCACCTACCCAGTGCTGCTGATTCTGCTGGGAATAGTCAGGACCAAGTGTGTCTACCAAAGGCTTTTAGAAACAACTGTAGCAACACAGACCCAAAACACATCATTTTCTAACATGTGTCGTAACAATGCATGTGAACAGACCTAGCATATATATGTGCTAAGGTACACATATATATATCCAGCATGGGGTTCCTTCGGTTTCTAACCATGTCCCTGTCTTCAGATTGCAGAGCACTCACTCAGTTAGCCTCTGCACGAATAATTGCATTTGTGATAATTATGTTAAGTCACCAAGAGAAATACTGGATCTTGTTCCTTTTACACAGCTCCCCTCTCCTCTTCCTTCAACTCCTTATACTCCTCCTTCTCTTTTCTTTTTTAATAGTCTCCCTGTCTTAGTAAGACTAGACTATAATTCTAGTCTGTAATTTATCTAGACATATAATTCATTTGATCAACATGTAATTTTGAATTTCATAAACAAGAAGAAGAGAACTTGTGTTGAAGTCAGGGAACGTTAGTACAAAGGAAAGAATTGGTTTACTTTGAGAGGGGATTGAAAACAGATACCGTGATTGCCGGGGAGGTTTGGACCCCTCGCCATGGAAAGCTTTGTACATAGGATCCACCCTCAACTCTCTGGATTTGGAACACTGGCCTGCCTTTTCCATAACAGAGTTCTCCTGAGCTGCCCATGCCAGTGCAGGAAACAAGCAGAGCCTTGCTGCAACACAGAATCCACAACAGCATCCAGGCAGCCAGGAAAAGAATGCATCACTAACGTCACAGCACATCACTTTGCTGGGTGCTGGGTTTTAACCTCTGACATTGTCAGTAAGGTTTTCTGTTTTCAGTAGGGCATCTTGAGATGTATTTTACAGTCCAGGCACAAGAACAGTGTGACCCACAGCCAAAAATGGCAGCGAGAATATAAGGTTACTGGTGGCTTGTGCAGGAAAGTTCTCTGTGTACATTTGCCAGACAGATGCTTGGGGGGGAACTGAGAGGGTTAGGAGGTCCCTAAAGCAATGTAGGTTTTTTTTTTTTTAAGCATACCAAAATTGTGAAAGTTATTTGTATACCCGAGAGGGCCCCATATCCCAGCATGTGAAAACATTTACATCTAGGGCAAGCGGGAAGCCTTTCCTGCAGAGTCTGCGGCATGCCCCACTGAGTCCAAATTCTGGTCTTTTCCACAATGTGACAATTACAGGAAAAGCTGGACCTCAGTCCTTGAACATCAAACAGGATCTTTCTCTGTTTATTTTTCCATGGAAAGCTCAAGGCCTTGTTAATAGTGCTGTGGAAAGTCTTCCGAAAAGTGAAACCCCCTCTGACAGCTTTGCAGCTTAAGATTAGTCCCTCCCTGAATACAGAGAAGAGAGAGGGCAGGGAGATGGTCAGTCATCTACAAGCATGAGGCCCTGAGTTCAGATCCCCAGCACCCCTGTGAAAAGCTGGTCCTAGCTGCACATACCTCTAATTTTAGTGCTGAGAAGATAGCGCCATAGTGTCGGGGCTCACTGGTCAGCAAGTCTAGCCAAATCATAGAGTTGCAAGTTCAGCAAGGGACCCTATCTCAAAGAATAAGTTGAGAGAATTGAGGAAGATACCTGACATTGACCTGTGGCCTCTACATGTGCATACTTGGGGGCATGCACCCCCATACACATACAGAAAGCGGAGGGGCTGAAAATGGGGAGGAGGGAAGGGAGGATAGAGGGAGGAAGGGGGGGATTGAGATCCTAGGGGCTACAGCTCCTAAATGTAAGTCCTGGGGAAAAGATTTAGTGACTGTAGCTCTGTCTCTGGAGAAAATCACCTCACCACTTTGTAAGCCAGGGAAAGAATTTGTAAAGCGACTGGCCAGGAAACGTGCCTGCACCCCAGGTGGGATGGATGTACACTCTAGCATTTAAAAAAAAAATTCCCACCTAAAACTTGCTGTCTGGTGGGGAGAAAGTGATGCCTGGTTCCGTTCACACTGTTTCTCCTGTTACATTTTCTAAGTTGATCCCACAAGTTCCAAAGCCACCCTTGTCTAACTCTCCAGGCAAGCAAATCTGGACCCAGTTGCTTTAAAAGTTTGCAAAAAGTCATCTCATTTTGTTTTGTCTTGAGCAGTAAAGGGAGAATGATCCGTTTTTCCTAGACAACTCTTCCCCATCCCCATTGTAATCAGATCTAGACTCTACCAAGGCTGGGGCTCCCCCCCCCCCCAATTTCCTTTAAAGCACAAAAGCAGATGGTTTCTCCACAGTATTTTTCTTTGAGCAAGAAGGGAATTGAGGGTTTTTCCTTGAGGCTCAAGTAATGCTTTCCCAACGTTGCCAGTTAAAAACCCCAAGCTCTGTGTCTTTGAGCAGCATTCCTTTATACTAAACACTGGTCGTACATTCAATCCACCCTGTGGGTCTTGCAAAGTTGGGCCAGACTTGCTGAGAAATTTAATGTTGCTTTGGGAACTGGGCAATGCTTAGTGCTTATCAGTTGAAACACAATCTTAAAAAGTGTGTTCCCTTTCTAGGAAGCTCCTCCAGCCATAAAAATTTCCAGTGAAATTGCCAGTAGACTGTGTTGATTCTGTGGTCCTGTTGTATTTACGTAGTCCATCATCTCACAGTAGTGAGAGTGATGAGCACCAAGGCCAGGTGCCCTGGCGGGTCCTGTGCATTTATCTTCAATGAGGTGTGCAAGCCAAGCCTCATCTGTTCTCCATTTCAGAGATAAATAAACTGAAGCTCAGAGAGTTTAACAAAATTCTGTTCTTATTAAAACCACTCTTAAAAACTTAGAGGGTTTTTAACTTTTTATTTTAAAATTCTCTGGGTGCTGCTTCCACGGTTCCCTTCTCCCCTGGTGTCACCTGCAGTCCCCTGTCATTTGGGGATCTGTCTGTGGTCATCCTTCATGTAAGAGCTCCCGCCTTTAATTTACTGCAGACCCTTGGATCCACGGTGTTAAACTTCGTGGAAGCTTTTAAAGACCAAGTCGAGTTCGAAACTAATATCACATCCCCTGGCTTCACCTTGATGTCATGTGTAAGCCACCAACATATCTTGAAAATAGATCTGTCTGATTATCTCAGCACTTGGGCGGCTGGAGCAAGGGGATCCAGAGTTCCTGGACAGCCTGGGCCACATGGCTTGACTCTCATCTCAGACAATGAATATTTGAATGGCGTCCCCACTGTAAGCAAACATTTTTCCCCCACTCAGTGGTGTGTCCTTGCTGCATCAGTCCAGACATGTATAGAGCTGGCATGCTGTGGACGCCCAGGCTACCTTTCCTACTGTGTATCCCAGAGAGGGTCAACGGGACAGCCTGAATTGTGGAGAGCCTCTGCAGGGCCCGGTGCTCACACTAGAAAACACCTGGAAAGCAGACGCTCACCCTTCTGCATCTGATGAACTTTCTACTAAGTGGCTTTCAAAGCCCTGTGGTCCTTTTCCTCCCCAAAGCAGTCAGTAGTTCCAAAGTAGGAAAGCAAGCATTACAGTCCTTCCCACTCTCCAGAGTGACTCTTCCCTAACTTGTGACTAATAAGATAAAAGCAGGAGATGGTGTCCCCTGGGCTGGAATCTCCCCAGAATTATTTACAGTACCTGAGACCTTTTGGTAAACGTTCTTGATCGATGCTAGAAGAAGCAGCCCTGGCTTGTAGCTAGTGTTGATTCTTGACAGTAACACTGACTCATGCTTGAAGTTTTTGCTCTTCTCTTTAGTTGTTTACCTGGCCTGGAAGGCAGTTCATTTGTGGCTGTATTTATCAAACTCAAAGTGAATACTGATACAGAACAGAACCAGAGGAATGCATGCTTAGGGAAGGTGGAGAGGAATTGAGTACTGCTTGAAGGAGACAGCTAGCAGCTTGGCTATAGTGACGTTTATTTGGCTTCTCTTAGGCAAACTACTACCCCCTTCTAATTGTGTAGTCCGACATACTTAATGAAATGCATGCCCAGGCTGGGGCTGTAGCTCTGTTGGTAGAGTGCTAGTCTAACATGTGTGAGGCCCTGGGTTCTAGCCCCAGCCCCACAAAGACTGGATTTGGTATAGCACATGTCTGTAGTCCCAGCACTTTGAGATGTGGAGGCAGGAAGATCAGAAGTTCAAACTCATTCTCAGTTACAGTCAGTTCAAGGCCAACCTGGATTATATGAGATCCTGCCTTAATTTATTTTAATCAAGCAAATAAATAAAGTAGGAATGCATGTCTGATGAGCCTTTGGAGCTAAAAAGGGAAGGTCAAACCCAACTCAGGAAACAGGAAGCCTGGGTTCTATGTGATTGCTTTTGCCATGTATACAGCACAGGAAGGGGTATTCTGTTTGGTAAATATACCAGTTTTATGAAAATCTGACCCCTTTAATTATGCTTAATGACAAAGGTGTACTTTGAACTCATGAAATGTATAGAAAAAACTTGGTGTACTAGAGTTCAAGCTGAGGAACATCTATTCCTCAGGTATATTCTCTCAGGTAGCTTGGGATCCAGATAAGCTAGACCCTCAGAAAAGATAAACACACAGACATAATGTTATGCTATCCCCATGAGCTACAAGCTTGCTTAATGGAGGCCGTGGGCATTTTTACAGTCGTTTCACAGGAAGGTAAATCAACTAAATTCCGTACTTCACCAGAGATCTAAATAGAATGGAATTTTCCTAGCCAGGCTCCCAGAGGGCACAAGAGAAATTTTCCACCTAGGGCAGGCCTTGATGGCAGGGTCCCTCACACTCCTTCCCGCTTCTGGCTTTGCCTCTGTAGATCGGATTCCAGATTCGCACACGTGTGCAGGACCTGGGTCATGGCTGTATCTTCCTGGTGCAGAAGGCAGGGGCCCTCCAGGTGTGCCCCACAGACAGCTACACCAAGCGGGAGCTGATTGAGTGTGCCCGTTCCGTCACTGAGAAGGTAAGGGGTCCCCCCTCTGGGTAAGATGGATATAGCCATTGTGCTGATCACTGACATTTAATGTGACCAGCTCTGGTGGGGATGAAACCAAAATTCATCCAGCTAAGGCGGCTATCTCCCTCACCACCCACATCCTCCCCAGTGGAGGTGCTGTCACAGGCCCTGAGAAATTCAGAGCAAAACAGAGGCAGCCCTGGGAAAGTCAGGAAATCCCTACAGATGGCCCTACCAAAATCAGCATGGGGAGCCAGCCAGGGGAAGGCTGATGCCACAGCCCAGCCTGTAACAGTTGGTCTCCCTTCCCAAAGGGTTTCTAAGTGCTAGAGCTGGGACAGAAAAATTGAAAGAGCTAGGTAGACTGGTGCAGCTGAAATCCCAGCATAGGGGAGGCTGAGGCTGGAGAGCCAGCCTGGGCTATGTAGTGAGACCCTATCTCCAGAGGCAAAAACAAACAAGACTGCAATCTGCTTGCTATGTGACCTCTTCATTTATATACCATGAAGCAGAGTGTCTCAGAGACTTTGGACAGTCACCTGATGTACCATGTGCCTGCCCTGGGCTTCTGAGTCTCAGGGCTGCTGTTCTGAAAGACGGTGGTGGTCAGGAATGCTGTCAGCAAGGCTTGAAGAGTTTATCAGTTACATCACTTGTCTTAGCCCCAATGTCCTCATCCGTAAGATGAGCACACAAATGTATGATCTCTGACTCACAGAATCAAGGTGTGTAAAAGTGCCTGGTACTGTGCCAGGTGTGTAGTTAACATTTAACAAATCCTAGCCCCTAGCCTCTGTATGCTTTCCTCAAAAATCCTTTTCTTCCATGAGGTTGCCCTAGCTGACACGGCCCCATTAGATCCTCCCTTCGAGCCCAGTAGAGCTTTTATACTCCCAGCGTGCCAGCCCCTGGCTTTGTTTCTGTATCAGAGTCCTTCTGTGGTAACTGTTGCAGCTGCAGTAGCGCAGGCTGGAGCATCCATGCTCCCTCCCCAGTTCCTCTTCCCTTCTGTGTGCATAGAGCCCTGCATTGTTCAGAAACTTGGCAACAAGGCTGGAGGACTGGGCAGAGGAAGTGCTCCATGGGAATCTGCTCACAGAGGCTGCTCTGTCAGTCAGCCCTGGACCAGGCTAAGCCTCCATCTGGCAACCTCCCCCAGCCCACAGGACTGGCCAGCGCCTGGGCTCTACAATAAGAAGTTTAAATCTCTCAGCTGGAGGAAGGCACCTTCCTCCCTTCAGAGGCCTTGCCCCGTAGTTCCCCAGGCACCCAAGCTGCGTGCAGAATCATCCTGAGCTGGCCTTGATCTTGCAGCCTCTCACAGCAGAGTGGCCTGACTTGGGACATGTAGAGAAGGACAGAGGTACGGAGGTGGCCAGTTCCTAGCCACTAGCTTTTTGGCTATTTCTTGCTGCAGGTCACCCTACCTGTGTATCTTGTTTCTACATATCTTGAGGTGTAAGTAGGGTGTCTCCCATTCATGAACCCATTGTCTACCTTTGTGTCAGACCTAGTGACAAGTAGGTGCTCAGTGAATACCTATCTTTGGTACACTTCCACAGCGGGTGGGTCTGTTTCTGGGCTCTTCTTTCACCCTGGCTGAGAATCTCTCTTACACACACACTCAAGACATCTCATAACTTCCAGGCCTTTGCCGCCCATCCTAAGAGTTCTTTCCAAAAACTTTTGACTTCATTCCCAGACCAGCTCTGTGTTGGTCTGGTTTGTCTTTTCCTGGTGAGACCTAGTGACATTTAAGGAAGCGTCAGACAAATGAGGAGGTGTCCTAGCTGCATTTGTTGCTGTGATAACATATCCTGATTAAAAAAAAAAAAAAACAGCTTAGGGAAGAGAAGGGTGTATTTTAGCTCACAACTCCAGGTTACAATCCATTTGTGGGGTAATCACAGCAGCAAGAGCTTAGGACAGTTAGTCACATCGCATCCACAGTCAAGAGCAGAGAGAAATGAATGCCTGCATGGTTCGTGCTCAGCTAGCTTTCTCTACTCTTGATACAGTCCAGGGCCCCAAACCAGGGAATGGCACCACCCACAGTGGGCTCACCTCAATTAACCCGGTTATGGAAAAATCCACAGCAGGAGCGTTGACTCAGTGGTCAAGAGCACCAGTTACTCTTGCAGAGGATCTGGGTTTGATTCCCAGTTCCCACATGGTGGCTCACAACTCTCTGTAACTCTAGTCCCAGGGGTTATGACATCTTCTTCTGGCCTCTTTGGGTATAAGTAAAATAAAATGAAAAAGGAAGAAATCCCTCACAATAGGTCCACGAGCCAACCTGACCTCAAGACAGTCCCACACTGAGGCTCTCTTCCCAGGTGAGTCTAGATTGCGGCAAGTTGGCAGTCAGAACCAACCATCCCAGGAGAAGAAACAGTTCTTTGTGGGCTTCTCTTGGAGGAAATGGTCCCTGTGTCCATCCTGCCAAACTATACCCGCAAGTCTCCTGAGACCTGAGGGGCACAAGAAAGAACATCCCAAACTCCATGCCTCTATTCATGCCTTGACTCCCCTGCTTGTTCAACATGCTTCAAGAAGTAAATTTGCCTTATAATCCCAGCACTGATGCAATAGGAACAAGCAGAGCCCTGGGGACTCACTAGCCCATTGCTCTAGCAGAATCTGTCAGTTTTCAATGAGATACTGTCCCGCCCCATGCATCCCACCCTGCCACCACCACCTGGGGGTAGAAAAAAGTGTAGTTTGGTGAGCAACGGAAGAAGACATCTAGGGTTTGATCCCTGGCCTCACCCCTACTCCCCGTCACCCACACATGATGTATACATAAGTGTATTTGCAAAGCATTTACGTGTGTCAGCATGCGTGGTCAAGAATGGCAGGTGTATACAGGCAGAGATTAAAGAGCCTTCAGCTGCCCTGTGACAAACTGTTTCTAATCTGTAGGACAATGGGCTGTCCTGAGAACAGAAGAGTGTACTTGGAATCCCTGGGCAGAACTGCCTCTCTGCAAAGAGACTAGAGAGGCATTCTAGAGGGGTCCTGGAACTATATCTCACAAGATAAGCACATCAGTGCTGTGGGAAGAGAGCAGGACAGAGCACTCACCCTGAGCAGGAAGGCAGCTGTGTGGGGACCTTAGTAGTTGGCAGTCTTGACAAATGGTGGTCCGGTGGACACACGGTATGATTGTGAACGTGTGGGGCAATCAGGCTGTGGTTGTAGCAAGTGTCTCTGGGAACAGGAAGGGATGAGGGTAGAAGCTGGCACTGGGGGTTTCTGATATGGAGTGTGCCAGGGTGAAGCCCTTAGCCAACCTGCTGGACCCTCAGGCCATTGCATTACTACTTAGCGGTGGACAGTGGCGTGGAAGAGTCCTACTGGACCCACTCTGAAAGTGGCCTGTCCTGCGTGGCCAGGTGAGGGATGAGCATTAACAGTTAGTCATTCCTTTCCAGACCTAACTGGAGGAAGGGGTGGGAATTGCCACCCACGTCTCAGGAGCATAAACCTGCCCCCTCAGTATGGTGTCAGAAGCATCATCATACTTGGTGACTTGACTTGGTGAGCGCTGCCCTCCAGGAAATAGTAGCGACCTACAAACACCTCATTGGTTTGCACTTTGCACATGTTATGTTTTAATTAACCGTTTTACATTTAAGGAAGCGGAGGCTTGGTGCGATGACGTTCGCTGCCTAAGGTCAGGTGGCCTGTGAAGGGTGAAGCTGGTATTCAGATACAGGCTCCTGGCTCTAAGCTTGGCCGTTAACCTCTGTGAAATCAGTCTTTTCAATGGTGGTGCACTTTTTCAGTCTTTCTCCGTTCCCAGGCTCCCCTTTACATCACCTTTCTGCTATACAGGTATCCTTGGTGCTGTCCGCTCTCCAGGCTGGGAACAAGGGGACCCAAGCATGCATCACGGCTGCCACTGCTGTTTCTGGGATCATTGCTGACCTGGATACCACCATCATGTTTGCAACGGCAGGGACGCTGAATGCAGAGAATGGCGAGACCTTTGCAGATCACAGGTACTGGGCAAGACTCCAATGGGCATACCTAAAACCGGTGGTCACATTTGGTCACCCCATCCTGTCCAGGACTCAGAAATGTGATTATCCACTTTGATATCAACAAGATTCCCAGTGGGGGACGTGAACCATAGAGTCAGGATAAGCTCCATTGACAAGTTAGAAATAGCCTTCCCCAATGGAGACTAGCTTTTTTGTGTTTGCACATCAGGGAGTTGCCCCTCTGACTGCCCACAGACCCAGCAGGACAGGAGAGGCGGGAGCAGGCATATTTAGCAGTCACTTTCCAAAGCCTCCTGCTTCTTTGGAGCCTTCATTAAGCATACCTGTGTCAGCAGCTCTGCATATTTACTGCTGATGACCCCTAAACCCTTACCATGTGTCCAGCCCCTTTCTTGTTTCTCCAACCTGAGTGAGAGAGTGAAGATTCAGTGCTCTGCTGTCTCTTTGGAACCTGGCCCCATGGGCTCTGATTCGCAAGCATGATGTACAAGCCATGCACCCCTTATGTAGCTAGGAAATACCTGAAGAAATTGTGGGGCCATAGGAAGAAGCTAAGCTTCTACCTAGCCACAGTGCTGGACTCTTCTCTGGAGTTGTGCTCCCAGTCTGGCTACATACTGCTTGAGGCTCCAACCTCATGTGCTTGGAAGACTCCCCTCCCCTTGTGAGGGGGGTGAATCACTGGGGCCTCTCTTTCCAAAGCCCCTGTGAAAGAATTTCCTTCCTCCCCAACTTGCAAGTGAACAAGTTTTGTTCTGTTTTTCTGTCTCTCTGACCTCCCTGCTTTCTTAGGGAGAACATTCTGAAGACAGCCAAGGCCTTGGTGGAAGACACGAAGCTGCTGGTGTCAGGGGCCGCCTCCACTCCAGACAAGCTGGCCCAGGCAGCTCAGTCCTCTGCAGCGACCATCACCCAGCTTGCCGAGGTGGTCAAGCTGGGGGCTGCCAGCCTAGGCTCTAATGACCCTGAGACCCAGGTATGGATGGGGCCTGGGGACTGCCTTTCTCTTTTTCCTATACTCCCTGCATCAAGCTTCAGAACTGGGGAGGTTAAGCAAGTAGCCTTTGAAGTAAACAATACGTGTGCATACTTGGTTGCAGAAACAGATAGGAAGCAGTTGACAGAGACGTGGACTATGGTGATGGTTCAGGGGTTGAGACAAGCCTATGGATTGGGGAGGAACCTAGAAAAATAATTCAGCCAGGCCTGATAAACAATTGGTTGAAGAAGACAGTGTGAGGATAAAGGGGAGGGAAGAGTGTCCTGTGGTCAGGCTAGAGCAGTATACAGTTTCATGAAGCCAGAGAGTGAGTCATCCATGAGGGGAGAGCCAACCTGACCAATCCACGAGGGGAGAGCCGTCCTGACTCAAGAGAGGAGGGGGAGTCCCAGTCTAAGGCATGTTGAATTAGAAGTGTGAGACAAGCAGGTAGAACCGTTGAGGACATGAGTGTGCCCCTGTGCATAGTTGTGACTCGGGTATCACTGGCTCTGGACAGTGTCTGCAGGCACAGAGCAGGAAAAGCATGGGATGAAAGAAGGGTTGTCAGATTAACCCTGGAGAACTCCAACCTTCAGGCACTTGCTGGGAAAAAAAAATGCCTGGAAAACTTCAAGAGAGGCCAGAGCTGGTGATGGACAGCCAGAGGGTGTGTGCGACCTGCAAGAAAGGAATGTTCTCACCTATAGAGACACTGGGAGTCAAGACAGGTGGATGTTTGGGGACAAGTGACCCCAGCTGCTGGCATTGGGTATGGAGCACATGCAGCTTACTGCCGGAGAAGGCTGGCTCTGAAGCAGAGTGGGGGACTGGAAGAGTGGGAGGGCCCTCCGGTCAGGAGGTGGCGATCTTGTTGAAGTGACCCACCTGAGCCTTCATGGCCTGTCTGGACAGTCACTGCAATCTTTCATGTTTGAAGCCAGCACACCATGTATAGCAGCACCTGGCCCGTGCCAGATGTTCCGGTGGTCTTGAGCTGACAGCCAACTGCGATCCTCTCCTCTGCACTCATCCCAGTGACTGAACAGTAAACACATTCATGGCCGCCTGCGCTGGGTCAGCAGTCTAGTCTACTGGGCCCCACACTAGATAACTCTTGCCCTTCAGGCCTGGGGAAAGCAGTGATGACTGAGCTAATTAACTGGGGGCCACCAGCCTTGTTTCTGTGTACCCGCCCCTTCCGTTTCCACTGTCCTCCAAGACAATGGAGCCCTGTGAGGGACTTTCTTAGTGTTTTTAATCCCCCAGCTCAGTTTCCTCCACCAGCACTGGACTTCAGATACGCTGTTTGCACAGGGCTTCTGCAGGGACCCAAGGTGGTGGTCCCACCCTGGGGGGAAGGAAGGAAGGAAGGAAGGAAGGAAGGAAGGAAGGAAGGAAGGAAGGAAGGAAGGAAGGAAGGAAGGAAGGAAGGACTGGAATCCCTGTCCCTGGAGTTGGAAGCGCAAACCCCGGCGCTCTTCTTACCCAGCTGTTTTTGAAGAGAAAGAGTATGGATCTTTTCTGCACAGAGAAATGTGTTGAGTTGGTGTGGGATTTATTTCGTTTGTTTGAAAACATTTTTTTCTCAACAAGTTGTATTAGGCGCAGGAAGTAGAGAATCACAAAGTGAGTCCTTCAGCCACCGCGAATCCTCAAGGACTTCTAGTGTTTCCTCTGCCTTCCCCTTCTGCACAACCTCTTCCCCAGCTCTTACTTGCATTTCCTGGGTGAGAGCAGTTAGCATGCCTCTGCAGACCTTTAACTGCCCTGCTGTGGTCCTTAACTATAGGTGTCCTGGGGGACAGCAGGGCTCTAGAGTTTATTCACCCCCCCCTGCTTAGCTGGAGCTCCTCCCTGCCCCTCCCCTGTCTCCCCAACCCCATTCTGTTTGGCTTATGAGGATGATTGTTTTATGAGGATGACTGCTTCTCTTTCTGTGACTGACTTCCTCTCTTGAAATGCACCCCCACCCAGGTCCGTGCATGTTGCATAGTGCAGAATTCCCTTTTTAAAAGCCAGTTAATATTTCACCGTGTAGATCTGCATTTCCTTTACCTAACTATCTGTTGACAGGCACATGGGTTTCACTCCCATCCTGACTGTTGTGGGTGATGCTGCAGTGAACCTGGGAGCGCTGATTTCTCACTTAAATTCTTTTTTTTTTATTTTTTCTATTTTTTGGTTTTTCGAGACAGGATTTCTCTGTGTAGTTTTGGAGCCTGTCCTGGGTCTCACTCTGTAGACCAGGCTGGCCTCGAACTCAAAGATCCACCTGCCTCTGTCTCCCAAGTGCTGGGATTAAAGGCTTGTGCCACCACCACCTGGCTCATTTAGATTTTTTGAATAAACTTCTAGAAAAAGAATTACCAGAAGGTTCTATTTTTAATCTGGGAGCAGGGCAGCTACACCATTCTGCATTCCGGCATTAGTGTGTCAGAATTCTTATTCCTCTACCCCTCACCAGTACCTGTCCTCCTCACCTTGATAACAGCCTTCCTAACAGGTGGGAGGTGCTATTCCCCCTGTGGCTTTGGTCTGAGTTTCTCTAAAAGTTATTAACATTGAGCTTCTCTTCATAGATCCATTGGTTATTTGTGTATCTTCTTTGAAGAAATGTCTGTTTGGGTATTTTTCCCATTTTTTAAAATAATTTTTTTCCTAGGTATTGTTGTAGGGGTGCTAATAAAGGCTTCTCCTGCCCTGATTCCTGGACAACTGACTAACACACAGAGGGGACATTTTTCTAAGCAGATTTTAAATTTAATTTTATTTAAGTAAATAAAAATAAATCAAATATCTGTTTTCAAGATATTTAGAAGGTTGAGGGTTTTTCGTTTTGGATTTTTTTAATTATATGTGGGGGTGTGTGTCCGCATCTGGATATATGTACATGAGTACAGGTACCCAAGGAGGCCAGAGGCATCCAGGCCCCTGGAACTGGAGTTAGAGACAGTTATGAGCTACTTGATGTGGATTCTGGGAACCGAACTTGGGTCCTCCAGGAGTAGCCAGTGTTTTTAACTGCAGAGCCATTTCTCCAGTCCCCGGAAGCAGCAACGTCTAATGAGAACTCACTTAAAAAAAATAATAAATTGGGGGGCCAGTGAGATGACTCAGCAGGTAAACCACCTGCGACACAGGCTTGACAACCTGAATTTGACCCCCAGAACCCACGGAAGAAAACAACTCCATAATGTTGTACTCGGACTGCCATACATACATGGTGGCATACACACTAATAATAATAAATAAAATTTTTAATAAATTATCTTTTTTTCAAATCTACTCAGGGGAAAAAAAAAAAAAAGATGTTCCCCCTGCATGTCAGTCACCTGTGGAGTAAGCAGGTGGGACCGTCCTTCCCAGACACTGATGTTAGCAGCAGCCCTGTGTTAGCAGGCTTGCCATGCCTCCCTCTCTTGCTGCACCTCTTTGCTGTTATAGGCTCAGGAGAGAGTGTCAGGCCTTCACAAGCCTGGCTGGCCCCAGCTGTAGGTGCAGGAGGTTGACTGGGGTCCCTCTGTCCTGTTGAGGCAACACCACAAAGGGTGTGGAAGGTGGCAGGAGACTGCAAAGTCACAGTTTCTCCATGTCACTGCTGTCTGGAGTTCCGGAGTCTCCCAAAGGCTTTTATGTTTATTATCCGGGGTGGTCCTCACTGGATGAAGTGGAGAAGGCTGGCACTGCTAATTCTGCTGGTAGATGAGCCAACCCAGGAGTGTGAAGGTTAAGACTGGGGCGCCTAGCATCATACTGACCAGGGTCCACACGCCGATTCCCGTCAGTTCTCCCTTTGGCTGGTGCTTCAGATCCCAATTCCGCATTCGAGACAGCGTCATCTCCAGGATGGAGCAGGCCACCTCTGTCTTCCTTTTTTCCTCAAGATTCACTGAGTGCCAGCTGTGTGCCAGAACATGTTCCCAGGATGAAACCAAACAGTGCCTGTTCTGACCTCATCAGGTCATGGGAGAAGATAAGTCATGGACAAGTGAACTAATTAAATGGTGCCATGGACTACTACTGCTATAATATAAAACAGGGCCGTCTGATAGCAGTTTGGTATTCGGGAGTTAGACCCATTGCTAGGGTGGTCAAGATAGGTCTCCTGGGACATGCATTCAAGCTGAGCCCAGAGGATGGAAAGAGCCAGGTTCCAGGTAATGGAGAGCAGGAGTGAAGACCTTAGGCAGAGATGAGGGGAGACTTCCCAATAGGAAGAAAAACCCATGTGTCCGAACACGTGGTGTGGGGCAGAGAATTGCAGGAACCAAAGCTAGAGGGGTAGGCAGAGTGTCATGGAGGCCTTACTGCCCTAGCATGAAGCCGACATTGTGTTATCAGTGCTTCAAGGGTAAGTGATGGTACTTCACTGATGGTATCTCTGCTCTAGCAGCTTTTATCCAGTCAGAAACAGGCTGTTGGCAGAATTGGGCAGCTAGGGGACTGTGTACTCAGAAACCACCCTCAACATCAGCATCCGTCTCCACTTGAGTGTCGGGCTATACATTTAGTTCTCAACCTCGGCCTTAGCATGAGTCTCAGCAGCAGCCGTGGGGGTAGCCTCTCTATTAGCTCTGTCATCATCGTTAGCAACAACAGCAGCAGCAGCATCAGGATTGGCCTCCCTGAGCTCCAAGGGTGGCTTCCTGAGTGGTGGTTCATGGTGCAGGACATAAAGCTACTTACAGATAAAGGGCCTCCTCCTTCCCGTGTCCTTGCGCCCTGGCAGAAGTCAGCACCCAAGGTCATCCTCCCTCCTTACCAGCCCCCTGCTCTTTCAGGTGGTACTGATAAATGCCATCAAAGACGTGGCCAAGGCCCTCTCTGATCTCATTGGTGCTACCAAGGGAGCTGCCAGCAAGCCGGCCGATGACCCCTCCATGTACCAGCTCAAAGGAGCCGCCAAGGTAGAGTGGGACTCCAGCTGGGGCTGAGCCTGCAGGGGTATGAGGATGCGGACTCATATGCCAAGCTGTTGGAAGGGTGAACCTCAGACCGCGTGCTCAGTGCTTTTCTCTTCTTGTGCAGGTGATGGTGACCAACGTCACCTCTCTTCTCAAGACAGTGAAGGCAGTGGAAGATGAGGCCACCCGGGGCACAAGGGCTCTCGAGGCTACCATCGAGTACATAAAGCAGGAACTCACGGTGAGTGCCCAGCAGCTGTCGCCCTCAGCTGGCCGCCGCCATCTGACACATGACTGGCACATGAGCGTCTCTGCACTTTTTAATTTAAAGAGCTTTTACCCAGAACTCCTGGACTGGGGAGGCTTACTCACCTGTCTTCTCAGGTGGCCTGTGTAGCTGGTGACTAGGATCTATGGGGACTGTTTGTGAGACAAGACCTCCCGTCGTCTAGGATGGCCTCAAACTTTGATGTAGCCAAGGATAACTTGAACTTCTGATCCTCTTGCCTTTACCTCCCACATGCTGGGATTACACGTGTATACCACCCACCATGCCTGGTTTTAGGAAGGTCCTGAGGACTGAATTCAGGGCTTGCTGCATGCCGGGCAAACATTCTACCAACTGATCTATATCTCTAGCCAGAATGTAGCCCTATATCTGGAGGATTGATATGTAGCACTTAGGACAGTCCGGGCTTTATTCCATCAAAGTGGCAGTGTGACACTGGAGCATTGCAGAAGATTTCTGGCCAAGAGAAAAGTCAGAACGGCAGCTTACACAAGCCTTGTCTTTAGATTGTGGGGACCAGATGCATTCTTTCTTGTCATACTGCTGTTGGCCACAGCCCACATGCAGAATGGCAGCTTGAGGTTTGCTGTTAGGGGAGAGGCCCAGATGCCTGTAGGTGAGACACTTCTTCAGCATCCAGCTCCTTTCTGTTTGAGGCATCTCTCCCCATAGGGGCATTAGCTCTGTTCATTCTTCCCTCATTCCAGCCTTGGAGAGTCATGGGCAGCAGGAACTGCTACAGTAGAGGTATTCTCTGTCTCCTCTGTGCTTGGCACAGTTGCACATCACCCCATCCCGATACCCACAAATAGAAATACACAGGAAATGAGTGGTTTTACCCCAAGATTTCTTTGTAGTAGGTATGATCACAGATGTAGTTTTTTAGGGGGTATGCAAGCACTTGGGAAGTCTGCGTCTGCTGCAGGCTGCTCTTCGCGCTTTCAGGATCGTCTGGGAAGGCAGCATGAGGCGCAGCACTAGAAACAAGTGATTCCCCTGGAATTGGGAGGGTTTCCTTTGTCCCTCCTTGAATGGAGCCAGATTAGGAGGTACAGTTAGTTCATAGTTGTGTTTTTGGTTTTTGGGGGGTGGTTTTTTCAAAACAGAGTTTCTCTGTGTAGCTTTGGAGCCTGGCCTGGAACTTACTCTGTAGCCCAGGCTGGCCTTGAACTGACAGATCCACCTGCCTCTGCCTCCCGAGTACTGCGATTAAAGGCATGCACTGCCACTGGCATCACCGCCACCACCACTACCCAGCACTAGTTCATCATTTTAAAGGAGAAACTAAAGAATACATAAGTAATTCAAAAAGCAGGTGATTCCTTAAGGCATACTGTATGGGTGCCTTGGGATGGCTTCATGGGTTGGCCACATTCCTCCCTGAGATCTGGATGCAGGTTCAGACAGCTGTAGATGCCCCATGGCGGCAGAGGAAGGGAAGATATGGAGTTAAGACTATCCTGGGAAATTACATACATGGTCATTGTGAGTGCATCAGAATCCATCCACATTTTTTCAGTTGGAAGTGCTGGCTCAGCGGTTAAAATGCTGGTATACAAGCATGAAGACAGGAGTTCAGATCATAGAACCCACTAAGTACCAGCACTGTGGCCATCTGCAATTCCAGTCTTGAAAAGTCGATAAAGGGCATCCCCAGAGCAAGCAAACTAGCAAGACTAACCATATCCGTGAGCTCTGGGTTTGACTGAGAGATCCTGCCTCAATGAATAAAATGGAAGAGTGGATAATGATGATTCCTGACATTAACCTCAGGCCTATACATACACATGTACATATGTGCCCACACACAGGCAGAAACATGCATACACACAAGCATGTGTACCCCCCACACTCGTGAAAAATGGAAAATTAATGAATAAATAAAGATAAATGAATTCACCCCGAGTGTTTTCCCCAGGGCCTATGCCATGAAGACCACAGTAGTTTGGCATACTCTGTGTATAGCCATCATCCCACCATAGTGCTCAGGTCTGGACAAGGGACTTACAGTCCTAAGTTACTTTAATTGTCACTGCCGTTTTGGGGGGTTTTTGTTTTGTTTTGGTTTGGTTTTGGTTTTGATTTTGGTTTTTGGTTTTTTGAGACAGGGTTTCTCTGTGTAGTTTTGTGCCTTTCCTGGAACTCACTCTGTAGCCCAGGCTGGCCTCGAACTCACAGAGATCCTCCTGTCCCTGCCTCCCAAGTGCTGGGATTAAAGGCGTGCAGCACCGCCGCCACCACCACCACCGCCACCCGGCTTATCACTGCCATTTTTAAGGAGAGATGATGTTTGACTGGTTGTCACATAACAAGAATGCTCTATGGGTCCCCCATCTTACTCAGGGGAGTCTCCCATGACATCAAATGGTTATTTAGGTCTGACAACAGGCCAGCCCCTCTTCTGCAGGGACAGATACACATGCAACATACATGTGTTAGTCCTTCATATTAAAGAGAAAGGACCAGGTGTGTGTGGAGCAGAAGCAGCTTGCCTTGACTAACATGGATTCTTTGCAGCTTCTGTAAGAGAGAGAGAGAGAGAGAGAGAGAGAGTAAATCAGAGTCACTGATTGAACACCCCTGCATAACCCTGCAGCTGTATTTGTAAAACAGAATTAGAGGACCAGATGCTTCACTTTCCCCAAACTCGTACCTATGCAAAGTGGGCAGGAGGTCATCTAAAGTGATGTTTTCACGTTAATCCGGCCCTAGAGTACACACAGGACTGAGGAAGACACTATATAAATGCCAGGTGGTGGTGTTTGCAAACGGTTTCTAGTACTTTAGAAACCTCTCGTTCACCATACTGTTTCCATGAACATCAAATGTCAGTGTAAGAGGCTTGCCCGTCCTAGGATCTTGAAAGCAAAGACCCACTCAACTGCCCTCAAATTAGGTTTCTAATTTCCTGTCCTGTCACAGTCTCTTCCAATTGCTAGCTTGGTTCCAGACACTAACTGCAGCTCAGGTAGAAAAGAGAAAGTTATTTTTGTTCTTTCCTTTTTGATTTTTTTTTTTTTTTTTTTTTTTTTTTGCCTCTTCTGTTTCTGACTTCAAGGTATTCCAGTCAAAAGACATACCTGAGAAGACATCATCACCTGAAGAATCAATAAGAATGACAAAAGGCATCACCATGGCAACAGCCAAAGCCGTGGCAGCTGGGAATTCATGTAGACAAGAGGACGTGATTGCAACTGCCAATCTGAGCAGAAAGGCTGTCTCAGATATGTTGACAGCTTGCAAGGTAAAGACCTGGGCGCTGTGGATAGATGGATAGATAGTTTTCTGTTGAGAATGGTTCATTCAGTGTTCTAGAGAAGGCAGTAAGCTGGGATATGAACAGGGAGCAGCTTCACACCTTAAACTTTATGACAGACAAACATCTAGAGAGTACAGTTTACAGATGGCATGGTAGCTCACACCTCACCTATAATCCTAGGGCATAGAGGAGGAGGCAGGAGAAATGTTGTGACTTAGAAGCAGGTCTAGGCTAGACCCTGCCACAAAAAAGCAAACATTAGGGCCAGGAGAGATGAGGGCTCAGAGGTTAACAGCACTTGTTGCTTTTCCAGAGAACCCAGGTCCATTCCTAGTACCCATATGGCAGCTCAAAACCATCTGTAGCTCCAAGAAGATCAGCTGCCCTCATCTGGCCTCCACAAGCGCTGTATATATGTGGTACATATATTTGTGTACATACGTGCAGGCAAATCACCCATACACACTACAAAAAAAAATATGAATAATAAGATGATGGTGGTGATGCTGGACACTTCCTTTGGGGGCAGTTGTATCCCTCACCCCCTTCCAGAAAAGGGCCTTCATGCTCTAAGGCAAATACAGAAAACCAAGTGCTGAATGGTGGGTTAAGAAAAACGTCTCTGGGACGGGGAGCAGGCTCAAGGAATGAAGCGCTTGCCTTGCACCCGTGGAAGCCTGCATTTCATCACACAAGCAGTTTCTAAAGCCTAGAAAGTAAATGTACACTGACGTGATTTATCTACTTACTTATTTTTAACTTTATTTTTATTCAGTCTTTGTGTCTTTCACATCATGTGTTTCAATCCCATTCATACCCTGTCCCTTCATATCCACCCTCTGCCCTTGCACCCTCCTCCCAAAATAAAATATAAAAAAAAAAATTTTTAAAGAAAATTTCAAAAGAAGGAAGGAAAAGAAAAAACTCTCATTATGGAAGCTGTAGTGTGACACAGTGAGGCATGCTGTAAACCCCTTTGTCCATTATCTTTACTTGCAAGTGTGCATGGCAAAGAGTCATTGGTCTGGTGCCAGGCCTCTGGTTTCTGCTACATCATTGATACGAGGCCCTCACTGGGGCTCCTCTTGGATATCCTGTTGTTGCCCTGTGAACTGACATGATTTATAGATCTAATCACATATATTAGTTATTAATTGTTAAAGAGAAGCTCCTCACACTTAATTCCTCTGGCAGTTATGAAGTCTGTTTTGCCAAGGACATATGCTTCAGTGCTGGTGAGATTGGGCGGAGCAGGTGCCGGTACAGGTGCTGGTCAGTGGAATGCTGCCTTAGCT
Source organism: Onychomys torridus (assembly GCF_903995425.1). NCBI lineage: Eukaryota > Metazoa > Chordata > Mammalia > Rodentia > Cricetidae > Onychomys > Onychomys torridus. The sequence continues at coordinate 60,847,007 of NC_050449.1, read as the reverse complement.
CCTCAGGATGTCTCCCATATGTGCAAGCGCGGAATGTCAGGGAGCACAGGAAGTGGGCTGGGGTCACAGAACCAAGAGATGACAGTGCCGCTGAGGTTTCTTGAACAGTTGGGGTGGTTTCAGTAGACATTCAACCCCATCGTGGGCGGTAAGAAAAGGGGCTCCAACCAACTGAGACAGGGTTCCAACGTGGCTTGTAGGTAGCATGATGGCGGTGATGTGTATGTCTCTGCCTCTGGACACTGGATCTATACCTAAGAGGAAGTAATCCCTGAGATAAGGTCATTTTAATGACTGTTTTAAATGCCTGGAGCATTAAAGCCATGCTGTTTTTTAAGTCAGGTGACTGCTTATAATCCCAGCACTGGGAAGGCAGAGACAGGTGTATCCTTGGGGTTCCCTGGCTAAAATGGGCTTAGGAATGGTGACACACACCTTTAATCCCAGCACTGGGGGATGGTGGTGGTGGTGGTAGTGCAGAGTTAGATGGATGGTAGATAGCATCTGAAGAATGGTGCCCAAGGTTGCCCTTTGACCTCCACACACACAGTATTTTCTTATTAATTATTTTTCTGTGTATGGATGTGTTTGCTTGAATGTATGTCTGTGTACTACATATGTGCCTGGTGTCCACTGAGGCCAGGAGCGGGTGTTGAATCCCCTGGGAGTTAGACAGTTGTGAGCTGCCATACGAGTACTGGGAATTGAACCTCTGTCCTCTGGAAGAGCAGCCAATGCTCTTGACTGCTGAGCCGTCTCTCCAGCTCCAACACACGGGATTTTTTTTTTTTTTTTTTTTTTTAAAGCAGAAAATTTTTGAGGTCACACCAAAGAGCCTGGTTGCTCTATTGGAGTTTGACTTCTGGGGCTGAGTGGGAGCCAGGCAAATGTAGAGGTGAGCCATGTCCCACACTGCCTGTGCTTAACAGAATGGCAGGATTGACCAGTCCCCAGGTCACCTCACCCGTGTGTGTTTCTGTGTGGTCTGCGTCCACACGCCTGTTTTTGTTAGATTTAATTCTGTATTTCTTGTTATAGTTGACATGAGGTAGCCACTCCTGTGTTGCTCTGGTCATTCTGACTAATTCGCTCATGACTACAGATACTCTGTTAGCCAATACTACCTTTCCCTTATTATCAGATGGGTAGGTTGCCTATAGTGTTTATTATTGTGAGCTTTACTGTTTTGTTTTGTTTTTGAGATAGGGTCTCATGTATCCCAGGCTGGTCACTATGTAGCTAAAGATGACCTTGAACTTAAAATCTTCCTGCCTCTCCACCCTGAGCGCTCGGCTTCCAGGTATATGCCAGCACAGCTAGTTTATGTCCTGTATGCTAGACAGGCACACTCCTACAACTTCACTCTAAGAAACATCTTTGTGCTTATTTGACTTATCTGCACTCTGGATTATTTGCTTAGGAAGACTCCCAGAAGTGGAATTAGAGGGTCAGATTGTATAACCTTTTCATTATTGCCAGATTGTGACTTGGCAGAACCTTCAGGAGAACAGAGCCACCACAGTTAGCAAGAATGTCCTTCCCCCTAGCTCTCCTTGGTAACCTGCTCTGGTGAGACCACCGCATAGCATCCCCATGGCCCATGTTACCCACAGTAGTGCACAACTCTGTGGCTCACATTTGGAGGCTCAGAGAAATGTGGAGATAATGAAATATGAGAGTTTTAAGAACATGGCTGTGGACACCTTCCTCACCCATATCCCCACCCCTACCCCTGATGTCTACCTCTAAGTTTTTTTATTCTCAGGTTAGTCTAACTTGGCTCCTCAGTGACAGCCGCTTGTCATGTTCCTCAAGGGAGGGTGCACAGGTGTGCCACCCATCCTGTTCATCCCTGATAGAGGATGTAAAACCAAACTGGTCAGTCTCCCTTAAGCCTTGACTGTTCCTCCTATTATATGGCTTGGGATTCTGTGTTCCTGTAGATTTAACCTAAGGCACCATGAGTGGTACACAAGCACTCTGCCACCATGTTGTAGCCCCAATATTGGTGAAATTATTAAGGCCACTCCATGTAGTTAAAAGGGAGGTTTATTTTGTGGGGTAACTTACAAATGAAGGGATAGGTTGTAGGGTCTGGCAAAGGTATGGCGCAGTCTGGCAGTGTTCTCTGGAGAACTCTGCTCGGTCTACCTCCAGCGTCCAGGGTCCCGGAACCAAAAGAGGCCTCTCCTCTCGATCCTGGGTCTTCAGCATCCTCTCTCAGCCCTGTCTTGTGGGCGTGACCATTACCGAAGCCTTAATGGGGGTTGGAACTTCCAGGCCAAGGCTGGAATGGCTACCCACTACATCCCAACCCTCTTTTTACTTTTTATTTTGAATCAGAAACTCACTCACTTGCCTGGGCTGTAGCCTTGAACTTGCTCTGTAGCCCAGGCAGGCCTTAAACTTGGGGTCCTCAGCTTCCCCAAGTGGCTGAGATTGCAGGCCTGCCATGTAGAGACTGGCTCTGCCCTATGTTATGCCTTTGCCGTGACTGTTGGTTTAGAGGAAGTATTGTTTTATGCATATCTGTAAGCCTCCTGACTTCTTTCCAGAGTGAAACTGTGAAGAATAATTAAGGAGATAGTGTTTCCTCTTGTAGCAAATAAAAGATGGTGTGCCACACTTGCACTTTTCCTGGCTTATCAATTCTGGGTGCCTTTTATCTAGCAGCCCTGCAAGTCAGAACGCCATCTGAAATGATTTGTCATGGATGACTGGAGGTGGCAGGTCACGGTACAAGGAAAAGCCTGCGACACTGTTACCCAGAGCTCTGGCTTGCTTATCTCTCTATTTGTATAATGTGAGATGAGTTATTTACAAAGCCTGGGGGTACCAGGGAGCTGCTAGCCGAAGGAACCTAAGACTTCTGGTCACAGAGATTGCTCTGTGACTGTAACTTGGGAGGCTGAGTGGGAACATGGGCTTCATTAGTCTGGGGACTTAGAGATGCCATAACAGTGCCTCTGCCGCTAGTGACAGGAAGCCAGGCAGAGCTGGTCTGTACTCTTCTGCTGGAAGCCTTAACTGTGAATCTTCCTGGATGTTTTAATGCTTGGCGAAGGGAGGGTGAGAAAGGGCAGAAGGTTCTGGACTCCGGTGTTTCTGTCATGTGTCCCCAGGGAGCCAGCCTGTAGACTGTCAAAGGACCTGCATGAGGATGGGAGGGAGGGATTCCTCTCCCACCTAGAGAACGGGGGTGAAGGTCTTCACAGAGGTCACTGGGCAAAGTCTTCTGCCTCAGATACCAGGGTGCCCGGCTCTGTTGTGTTGGGAACTCACAAGGAACTCTTCTTGGTTTAAGATGTCAACATTCTCTTCTCTCCTCCCCCCTCCTTTCTCAATCTGTCTCCAGCAAGCATCCTTCTACCCTGATGTCAGTGAAGAGGTACGAACTAGAGCCTTGCGGTATGGCACAGAATGCACCCTGGGCTACCTGGACCTTCTGGAACATGTCTTGGTGGTAAGGAGAGGGGTGTGGGTAGGATGGGGCAGAGCCGTGTATCTTTGTGCCTCCCTGGCTGACATAGGTGAAGACACACCCCCACTTCCTTGGGCACACCCCACTTCCAGCATCCCACAAGCATCTCTCATGAGGCTGGGACTCTGCTGAGCAGACTGGTCCATCCCAGCACACTGGACAGGAAGTACAGCCTTCAGGAAGACTCGGTGGGAGTCCAAAGGATCTGATTTCACTCTGGCACCAAAGAGACTGCAGAACGAGCATGCCTGGGGTGGGGGGAGAGAAGGAGGAGGCAGCGGCAGAGGACGGAGATTAAGTTGAAAGTCAGAGCCAATCTTGGAGAGTATGGAAAGGTCTCCGAGGCTGGGGAAATAGCTTAGTTGAAGTACTGACCATGCAAACACGAGGGCCCTGAGTTTGATCCCCAGCACCTATATATATTTTTTAAAAAATGAATGAGGCAACACACGCCTGTAATCCCAGTGCTGGGAGTGAGGTGTGATAAAGACAGAAGGATCCCAGAGTCTAGCCAAAACATCAAGCTCCATGTTGAATCAGAGACCCCATCTCAACAAATAAGGAGGTAAGAAGTTGAAAGAGATGCCTGATGTTGACCTCTATACACACACACACACACACACACACACACACACACACACGCTGGGAGGTCTTATTGCAAAGACCAAAGTGCATTCTAAAGATACTGAGAACACCAGCCTCCATGACCAACTAAAGAGAACCATTGTTAGTGGCCTGCTAGCTTCTGGTGGCTTCCTGCCATCCATGGGTGAGTGGCCTGGGTCACGTCAAGAGTGCCTGGCCTGTGTACCCACTGTGGAACCAGGATTAAAAGACAGAAGATCTGGACAGTGTGTGTGGTCATGGTTGGTACAGAGGTTTGTGTAGACCCTGTTTCCTAGCCATGTTTAGAACCTTGAATGGACTGTAACAGAGCGCAGGAAAGTTTGTTCAAGAGCCAGGAAAAACACAAGAAAATGGATGACATGTCCTCTCCCATCTCTGCTCCACTCCTCCCAAACCTAAAGATAAATATGAGCCCCAGGCCACTTCGAGTACATAATTCTTGTCTCTAGAAGACAACCGCCAAGCATTGGGTATCCTTGTTTTTCTTTGTACAACCACATGAACTGGCCAACCAAATGAAGGCCAGAAACCCACAAGGCTTTCCTTTGGTTAAGGTCACCCTACAGTTCAGCAGACCTGGGAAAAAGTCTCCAGCCCTGTTCTGGTTCTAATGGTCACTGCCTTCATTTTAAATTATCTTCTGGCGTTAACTATTTCAGGTCCTCTGAGGAGTTGTTAAGTTCATCCAGAGAACCGCAGTCATTACTAAAGTATTGTTTGTTGTTACTGGTTTTGTTTGTAAAAAATAGTCTGGGCAGTGGTAGCACACACCTTTAATCCCCGCACTGAGGAGGCAGAGGCAGGCAGATCTCTAAGTTGAGGCCAGCCTGGTCTACAGGGTGAGTTCTAGGACAGCCAGGGCTACACAGAGAAACCCTGTCTAGGGGGATGGGGTGGAATAAAAAGGTCTGAGGTTTTGAACCTTGGGCTTCCAAAGTCTGAACTCCAGTGAGTGGAAGCTGCTGTGAGTTACATGAGCCACAGAAAGAACCCCTTAAACAGAAGTGGGAGCTTCTGTAGCCAAACTTGTTATGCCAGAATACAGTGGGAGGACTTGCTCCGTGAGTATGTCTCTGCGACACTCAAGGTCAAAGGAATAAAGTCAGAAGACCTTCTGGGGCATCTTTTTCTTTATGGGACTATTGCCATCCTCCATTATCCTTGGGGTATATGTTCTATACCACACCTATCATTGTACCAAACTCTGTTATGTGCTTTTGTCTAAGTATGATATGATAGCTTAATTTTGTCAGAAACAGTAGGACATTACTAGCAATCACTAGTAGAAAAGTGAACAATTCTAGCAGTATACTATAATAAAAGATATGTGAAGTACCAACAAGATGGCTCAGTGGGAAAAGGTGTTTGCTACACATTCCTGGAGACATGAGTTTGATGTAAGCCATGTAAAGGCGGAGGGTGAGAACTGACTCCACAAAAGGTATCCTAACTGCCACAGGCACACACACACACACACACACACACACACACACACACACACACACACATGTGCACACACTAGAAAAAATTGAGATAGCCACTCATGGAGACACATTCCTTTACTCCCAGCACATGGGCAGAAACATATGTATCTCGGTGATTCTGAGGCTAGCTCACTCTTCATAGAGAATTCCAGGCCAGCCAGAGCTACATAATGAGACCCTGCCTCAAAAAGAAAAGAAAAAAGATATATAAAGCCAGAAGTGTCAACACTCAGGAGACTGAGGCAGGAGGGTCATTAGTTTGAGACCAGTTAGAACAAAATAGCAAGGTCCTATCTTTAAAAGGGGGTGGGGACTAGAGAGATAATTTAATGGATAAAATACTTGCTGGACAAGCATGAGGACCTCATCTTTTGGATCGCCATCACCCATGTTTAAAAAAAAAAAAAGTCATGATATCACATTCCTGTATTCCTAACACTGGGGAGCAGAAACAGGAGGACCCCTGAAGCTCTTTGACTGACCCTGTAGCCAGATTGGCCGAGCCCGTGCTTAGTGAAAGACCCTGTCTCAATGAGATGGAGAGTGGCAGAGACAAATACCTAGTATTGACCACTAGCCTACACATTGCATTCATGGGTGCACACACAGACATACACATACACACACACATCCCTACCTCTACCTGAGCAGAGGTAAGAGGTCCAGAGTCCCTGAAAACATCAGAGAAGGTCCAGGAAGCTCCCTAGCCTACACATCCAGGCACCTAGCTTAAGCCGTCCGGGTACTGTGTCCAGTTCCAACCATAAGGAAGATCAGCAGGAGGGAAGTCACTGGTCATAGGGGATGACGCCATGTGTCAAGGAGGAAGCTCCATCTGGCGAGGGCTGGTGTGGGCTGGAGGCTAGGATGAGGAGAGAGGAACCACTGTTAGAGGACCCCAATAAGAATGGTCAGTGAGCTTCCCCTGTGGCTGCTCACACTGCAGATGGTCAGTGTTTGAACACAGCTTCTTCTTTCCTGTGGAGCTGAGGCTCAGTCTTCCGTGCTGCAGACCTATCTAGATGGTTAACGTAGCTGTTGACCGTGTGCCACAGCTCCTTTCTCTACTCTAGACAGCTCTTGTCCTTGTCATCCATATTTATGGTAGGCATGGCAAGTGATGTTTCTCCAAGGCTCTTCAGGAACTGGCTGAGGCCAGAGTGAGACCGTTAACAGGAGAACCAGCTCAGTGACGTAAAACTAGTGTTATAAATGGAGAAGAACTCCACCCAGCTAGTTTAACAAGAATTTTTGTGCATGGGTCTGGAGAGATGGCTCAGTGATTAAGAGCGCTTGCTCTTCTTACAGAGGACAGGAGTTTGATTCCTTGGCTGAACCCACAATTGCCTATACTCCAGCCTCAGAGGATCTGATGGCTTCTTCTCTGGCAGGCACCCACATGCACATCATACATAGTAACATAGAGACCCAAACACGTACATGTAAATAAGACTTTTTGTGTACCTTAAAGGCATATATGCTTACACAATATATGCTTACACAATCAAAGAAACACAAACTCGCAGAATGTCTCTCAAACTGTTTAAAAGGAGATAACCAAATTGAGAGCCCCTGCCTAGAGAACCCCACTCGCCTTTTTCTAAGATTCCATTTAACTCTCAACATATCTAGGCTCTGGTGTAGGCAGAGCCATCATGGCTGCCTTGGGAAGTTCCTCAGTGCCCGTGGGAGTGCAGTGGCCTCCTGCATTTGCTGTGAGAACTGCTTCATCCTGGATTTGCTCTACAGGGCAAGGTGCATGCACCAACCTGCATGGGCCATGCTGTTGTAGCCCGAGATCTCAGACAGGGTTAACTTTCCCTTCCCTGGCAGAACTGTGCCCCGAGATCAGAAATGGTGTTGAGTTAATCACAGAATTAAAAATTGAATAACTCTCCTCCTGGCTGTCTGGAGCTAAGACCCCATAATTCAGCGCAGCTCTCTGCTTGAAGGGCCGTCTGTTCCCGGAAGTGGCACTTTCTGTCTGCCTTGAGGGCTCTTCTCTCTGCCGTAGACATCTTCAGTCATTGCAGATTGATGATTCAAGTGTTTCAAGTCCCCACACCTGTTACTCCCTCAGCTTTAATAAATAAATAACAAATAATACAGAAAAAAGCAGCAGACATTTCTGGGTCTGTGAAAGCATTGCATAATTGAAAGAATGAATAGCCTTCTCATCTTCAGATTTTCCAGACAGCCGATGACCTGCTTTTCATCATTACAGATTTGTTTGCATTTTCTACACTTTGCCCAAAACTCTTTGTACAAAATTCTCAATAAACTAATATTTTTTTAATTAAAAAGACTCACATCTTCTAAATAGAATTGCAATGTTTTCAATTCTCTGTATATTGGCACATAGCTATGTCATACGAGCCCTATTCTATATCCCATGCTGGCCCAGCACATGCTGTCCTCCTGCATCAGCCTCCCAAGTGCTGGGGCTACAGGCATGGGTCATCATGGCTCCTCTTTATGATTTTTTTCCTTTTTTTTCCCCAGAGCTGAAGATCGAACCCAGGGCCTTGCGCTTGCTAGGCAAACGCTCTACCACTGAGCTAAATGCCCAACCCCTCTCTTTGTGATTTTAATTTACATCACCTGCCTTTTTTTTTTGAGAATTTCATAGGTGGATGTAATATGTTTGGGTCAAGTCCGCTCCATTTCCTCCCCTCCAGTTCTTTAGTGCCCTACTAGCATTCACTCCCGATTTTATGTGCTTTTTTCCCCCTAAGGTATACGTATAACAACAACATTAATATAATCTGACCACAAATATGTAGGGAACGGACTGTTGTACTCATTTAATAGGTATGTAAACTGAGGCAAGATGAGAGCAGATAAATATTTGGGCTCACAGTTACACAGGTGCATTGATTCCAGAAGATGCACTTGGTTAGATGGCCTGCACACTGGCTGGGTTAGGAGGTAAAGGACACCTCTTCCCTCAGCCTTCCCAGGACTCTAGTGAGTTTCTAGAAATGCTCAAGGAAGCTGTCATATTAGGACTTCATTTGTTCATTTGTGTGTGTGTGTGTGTGTGTGTGTGTGTGTGTGTGTGTGTGTACATAAATACAAGTGTTTGTGTTTCCAACACCATTGTTTAGTTCCTACCAAGTTCAAGGTACCTTAGTACTTTTATTAGAAATATCTTGATTAACTGTATATGTAAATCTAGTTACAGACTATTCAGCATTGCCCTGGTGTCTATAAACTGATACTGCATCATTTTGACTACAACCGTTTTTGGTCTTTGAGAGAGAAAATGAAAATAATAGAGTAACTAGAATCATAGAGCATTATTAGTAACTGTAAAACAAATTTAAAAGATGACCAGAGAAACTGGAGAGATGGCCAGCAGTTAAGAGTGCATACTGCTCTGCAGGGCATCTGAATTCATTCATTCCCAGCATCCACACTGGGCAGCTCACAACTGCTTATAACTCCAGCTCCAGGAGATCTAATGCCCTCTTTTGGTGCCTGCACTTACGGTCACATTACCCCTCCCCCATACACACACACCTGCATACATACATACATACATAATTTTTTTAAATTAATTACCAGAGAAAGGAAGATGGGGAGAGATGTATATGTAATAATACGCAAAATGATTGGCTCATCAGTTTGAATATATAATGTGATATCATCTATACATTGATGTGTTTGGGGCTGGTCACAATGTATCCCATAAACTCCTCCAACCCAGTGGTTTTTTTTTTTTTTTTTTTTTTGTGTGTGTGTGTGTGTGTGTGTGTGTGTGTGTGTGTGTTTACTACATTTCTATTAGGAACATAATCAGAGGAGTTAGGCCTAAGGTCTGAGAACCATCTCTTCCATACTTCTGAGAAATACAATGTTACCTGGCCGGATATTTTTTAAAGGGTGTAGGATATCAAGAACAGAATTGATATTACATGAATGCCTACTGGATTCTGGGCCTTGGGTGAGATGGTTCTCGTGTGTTTTTTATTTGGTCTGTGCGTCAGTCCTCAGAGACAGGCATTGTTCCAACTTCACAGAGGAGATACAGCGTTCTGATGGTTTCTCTAGTCACACCAATAACCAGTGAGGACTGGTCTAAACACAGGCCTGTCCAACTCCAAAGCCCACACTTGTTCCTCAGCTCTGAGACACCAGGATTGACCACAGACAGCTGCAGTATCTTCTCCTAACCATCTTAAAGTGTCTGAAGGTTTTCCACTCTGGAATATAGGGAAGAGAAGCAAACTGTTAGAAGAGAATTTCAAAATGAGGAAGGGCCAGGATGATGCACCTCAAAATTTAAGTCCTGGGGAAGATGGTAAGGAGCCCTTGCTTCATTTCTTAGTTGGTTAGCAGTTCCGGTACCTTTTTAAATAGCCATTAAAAAAAAAAAATCTTGAAACCTCCGGGGCTGGCAAGAAGGCACAGCAGGTAAAGGCGGTTGCCACCAAGCCTGGCAACCTGACTTCAATCCCTGCATCCCACATAGTAGAAGGAGAGAACTGACTCCTGCAAGTTGTTCTTTGACTTCAACATTGGCATGTGTGTGCACTCTAGAGCATGTGTGCAATCAGTCAATAAGGCCAGGTGTCCTGATGCATGCCTTTAGTCCCAGCACTTGGGAGACAGAGGGAGATGGGTCACTATGAGTTCAAAGCCAGCCATATCTACATAGGATAATCAGGGCTACATGGAGATACCCTATTTCAAAAAACGAATGAATAAAATTTTCATTTTTATTTGTTTGTTTGTTTTGTTTTGTAACTTTGAACTAAGTCAAAAGAAAGCATATTCATATCAAGCCAGGCTGTGATAGTGCATGCCTTTAATCCCAGCATTCGAGAGGCAAAGGCAGGTGGATCTCTGTGAATTTGAGGCCAGCCTGGTCTACAGAGTGAGTTCCAGGACAGCCAAAGTTGTTGCACAGAAAATGATTTGTCTCGAAGGAAGGAAGGAAGGAAGGAAGGAAGGAAGGAAGGAAGGAAGGAAGGAAGGAAGGAAGGAAGGGAGGGAAAGAAAGCATATCAAGACATCTTGCAGGACAGATTATGATCAGAATTCTAGAACTGGGTTGTTGGCTCAGGAATGACTTCTCTGAGCTGTTAGCTGTTGCTCATGTGAGGATTTTGCCTGCAGCCCTGCCCCTATCCCGCGTTTTCTCTGGTTCCATGTTTGCTCTGTCTCAAGTCTCAGTTGACCTTTCCCCTGGGACTTCTGTGCTCACTCACAGTGTTCTTACACATCTGTGTATTTGTTTTATCTAAAAATAAGAGAAATGAAGGACAAGTAAGGGTCAGCCTTATGATCTTTGGTAACTATGTCGAAAGGGAACATTGAGGCACCCCTGATTCTCAGCTTCACTGTCGTTGAAACTTGATTAGTCTGTTGTCTCTCAAGATCTTGAAATCCTCCTTCACAGAGACGTCCCTCTCCACCAATAGGCGTGTACTCCCATCAGGCATCACTCCCCCACCATGCATCTAACATGTTTTCCACCCACAGATCCTTCAAAAGCCGACCCCAGAACTCAAGCATCAGCTGGCTGCTTTCTCCAAGAGAGTTGCTGGCGCTGTCACGGAGCTCATCCAGGCAGCGGAAGCCATGAAAGGTGGGTCAGGCCCTCATGTCATCTTGGAGTACTGTGCTAGGACAGAGGAACAAGACAGGTCTTTCCTTGGTAGATGCAAACAGGAATACAGTGAGAATAAAAAGCATAGGTTTTTTTTTTTTTTAATGTTTAAAGTAACGTTTTGCTCTGGTCTTTGTGTCGAGTGCTTCCGCCTGTGTGAAATAATCCGTCTGGAACTTTTCACTTCCCATGCGAGTCTTGCCATTTATTTTTAGCTGTGTTTGTATTCATCAGGCTGTTACTATCTATTGTCTTTTGGATAATATGCCTCATGAGCCAGGCCTCCAGACTGCAGGACTGTAGTCTCAGGGGCTCAGGCGAGACTATTGCAAGCTTGAGGCCTGGCTGGGCTACAGAGCAAATTGAAGGCCACACTGGGAAAGTTTACAAGACCCTATCTCAACAAGTAAAAGCAAGAGTAGGGGAGAGGAACTGGGAATATAGCTTGATAGGGGAATGCTTGCCTAGCATGTGCAAGCCCCTAGTTTCAATCTCTAGTCATACCCAAAAAAGTAATTAGGAGCTGGAGGTACATCTCAGCAGTTAAGAGCACTTGTTTGATTCCCAGCACCTACATGACATCTGACTACCACCTGTAACCCCAGTTCTCGGGGAGGGGGGGGATCCTCCTCCAGCCTCTGCAGGCACCAGGCATGCATATGGTATACAAACATACATACATACAAGCAAAACACCCATGCACATAAACTAAAATGAGGTAAGTACTTTATAAGTAGTTAATAATAGTAATAATATTCTCATGTATAGGGGATTGCACTGAGTACACCATTTACACACCTCTCCTTGCTTATACAGAAGCAGTTTGCTACCAAGGGAAGCACTTTTTCTGAGGCACGTGATCCTTCCACATGTTCCCTGAAGAGAATGTCAGAGCTCTGTGGCCCAGAGTCTCCTAGGGGTGTCGCTGTACTCATGAGCTTATATCAGAAGGCAGAGTGAGACTCGAGCCTTGACCCATGGGATTTTGAATCTACCACTGATGGCCATTCCTATGGATAGGGCTACTCATGTAACTGGTTTAGCAAAACAGATTAGCTCCCCCTGAATCTCTACCTCCAGATGATGGAGAGCCAGATAGGGATCCCTTATGCAGAGAGTAGGCTCAGAATGCGTATTTAGATTCTGTTTGTAGTTACACCAGTACCCTCACATCTCCACCAGCCAAGAATGACTTTCCTGGGACTGATTGTAGGAACGGAGTGGGTGGATCCAGAAGACCCAACCGTCATCGCAGAAACAGAATTGCTGGGAGCTGCGGCGTCCATTGAAGCTGCTGCCAAGAAGTTAGAGCAGCTGAAGCCAAGAGCAAAACCGAAGGTGAGTGAGTGTTCACTGTCCCTGCAGTCTGCCTCCTAGTGGGTGCCTGTGAAATGGAGCTAAGTATGCTGCACAGGATTCCGCCCTGTCCCCATGGTTACAATAGGAAGCAGCACACCTCTTCCGCCTGCCCAGCACCAGTTTACACAGCGTGGAGGGAGGTGTGGGGAGGATAGTGAGTGAACTATCAAGAAAAGTATATTTAGCTGGGTGGTGGCGCACACCTTTAATCCCATCACTCAGGAGGCAGAGGCAGGTGGATCTCTATGAGGCCAGCCTAGTCTACAGAGTGAGTTCCAGGACAGGCTCCAAAGCTACACAGAGAAACTCTGTCTTGAAAAACCAAAATAAATAAAGAAAAGAAAAGAAAAAGAAAAGAAGAGTACTGCTTATTTAGAGGAGAAAGAGCGTCCACAGCTTGCTGTGTGTAATTCCACTGTGTGAAGCAGGTTGTCAGTGTTCTCTGCCAGAAGTTCCTGTTAGTAGGTAGGAGATGGGGAGTCTTCAGTTCACTGGTTTCCATTGTACTTTTCATACAGAAGTAACAATACTGAGGACCTGGTTTTCTTAGAAACAGCAGGCCTGGGCAGAGGCTCAGTCAGTAAAGTACCTACCGGGGAAGCGTGAAGACTGCGTTTGGATTTCCCAGCACCCATGTAAAAAGCACACATGGTGACGTGCACCTGTAATCCAGCACTGGGGAGCTGGGGGTAGGCAGGAGGCTTGCTGAGGCTTGCTGGCCATCCAGACTAGTAAGTCCCAGGTTCAACCAGAGACTGTATCTCAAAAAAATAAGGGGGGGGGGGGCTAGAAAGATGGCTCAGTTAAGAGCATTTGCTGTCACGTTCCAGAGGACCCAAGTTCAGGTCCTACACCGACAACATGTGGTTCACAACCATCTGTAACTCCAGCTTCAAGGGATCCCACTCCCTCTCCGGCTGCATGAACACAGTATTCACAGGCGCACACACACACATACACACAGACATACACACACACACAAAAAAAGATCTGGACCCCTGCTTTAGGACTGCCTAAAATTCTGTCTTTTTTGTCAGACTGAAAGAGGCAGTCTGAGGGCTGAGGGCTGACATGCACTGACTCGTTCCAAAGCAGTGTTCTAGAGGAGGCGTGTGCAGTAGATGGGAGGCTAGTGAATCTGCTGAGGAGCTCTCCTAAAGCCTTCAAGCCTTCCGACTGACCTCCTTGGCTTCCAGGGCAAACACATTTCAGCTTTCCCTCATCATAGTGTAATTCGAGATTTCTGACTTTGGTGTTTGCCGGGGTTCCACTGCTGGCCCCTGGGGGTCCCAGGTCATCTGACACTATCAGAGTTTGGCATCTGAGAGTGGGTTAGAGACAGCTGCATTTTCCCATTAGGTTTTTGTTTCTGCCTTGCAAATGAAGTTCATAGGGGATGAAAAGTGTGCTTTAAGGCTGCGTCTGAAGCTGAAGTTTGAGGTTTGTGGTTGAATTTGCATGTCATTAGGCCCATCTGGTCTATCCAAAGAGGCCCCTTCCACAGGGGAAGGCTCCATGTGGGTCAGGTGACCCCGGCAGTGTGTGCAGAAGCCTGCTGCTCATTGAACTCCCAGCCTTCTCTAGGCTCCCCCCGAGCTCTAGTCTGCTTTCCTCTGTCTGGTTGCACGTTTACTTCTGTATTCTTGATGGAAAAAACAGACTTCCTAGACTCTTCTTCATCCTGCGGGGTTGTTGTTGAAACATTTAAGTCGATGATGTAAGAACCCAGCGCCTAACTAGGACTTCGTGAACGGTGGTGACCTCACCATTGTCGTCATCCCTGTGACCAGATGTGTGCTTTTTGAGACCTTTATCTCTCGTCTTCAGAAAATGTGTGAAAGAAAAGGTCTCCCATGGATTCCCTGGGGTAGGAGGGTGAGCAATAAGGCCGCAGTGAACACACGGCATGATCCAGACCCAGGGATTAACTCATCTGGTCCTCTACCTTGCCACAGTCAGACCACGTGATTGAGCAGGGATGGGAACATATGGCTGGGGTGGTAGTTTCTGTCCACCGCACTCCCTCTTTTTCCCATTGGCAGAGAAAATGGTTCTCTATAGTGTCTTTTAAGCTGTGGGACTTGCCTTGAGTTCCTGTTCTGAGGAAGAAATCTAAGACCCTCGAGAGAAGGCTCTCCCGTGAAGCGTTGTTGGTAGCATTGAGAAGTCGGGGTCTTGTTGAAGGGAAACTGTTAGGCTGTTTCACAGTGAAGAGGAATGGCTGTCAGGACTGTATCACACGGAGATGCTTGAGGAGTGCCTTACAGGGGGCGAGGGAGTGGGGAGGTGAGGGAGAAAATGGTGAAGGTGTGTGCAGCCATGAACAGTGCTTGGAAGTCAAGGAGATGGCGGAGAATGTTCTAAGCACTGGGGTGGGATTGAGAAACGACAGGTTCTGTGTTAAAGTTCTGGAAAACGATGCTTGAAAACCAACACACATTTAAAGTGAGTGATGAGTGCAGCAGGAAGCCAGTGAGGACCCCTTACACCATGTTTTGTATTTGCAGAAGGAGTTTTATGAGAGAGCCGAGGGATCCCTCTATAAGGGTGAAGTGAGCACCCTTGATGTGACTTCTGTATTTGATGGTGTTCACTTTAGATGGCTTCCAACCTCCTGTTGGGAAGAGTAGCTGCTCCTTCTGGAACAGTGGAGGGTAAACTTCCTGATGGCCAGAGGTTCCTGCCACATAGGCATCACCCGTGAAAGTATCTCAAAGAATCTTACTATCCTGGAGCATGCAGCTTTTGATTCACCAGAAGGGCCATGCACTTTGGGAAGTTTCTTCCCTGGAGTATAATAGTCCCCTTGCCTTTATGAAAAAAAAAATTACTGAAACAATAAAGCCAGCCAATATTCTAAGGTTACTTTTCTCCATTCTCTCCTGTAACCTTAAAAAAAAAAAGTCCTCAGCCAGGCATGATGGCTCAAGCCTTTAATCCCACTCAGGAGGCAGAGGCAGGTGGATCTCTGTGAGTTTGGGGCCAGCCTGGTCTACAGAGTGAGTTCCAAGACAGCCAGAGCTGTTACACAGAGAAACCCTGTCTCGAAAAACAAAAAACAAAACAAAAAAGTTGCCAGGGTGCCATAAATGGCCATTGCTCATGCATCCCTACCACTGAAACTGTGACCACCCCTCCCCACACACACATGTTCACACCTGCCCATGAAGGTGGACTTCCCACCCCCCCCCCACACACATGCTCACACCTGCCCATGAAGGTGGACTTCCCACCCCTCCCCTACACATATGCCCATGAAGGTGGACTTCCCACCCCCCACACACACACATGCCCATGAAGGTGGACTTCCCACCCCCCCTACACACACATGCCCATGAAGGTGGACTTCCCACTCCCCACACACACACATGCCCATGAAGGTGGACTTCCCACCCCCCCTACACACACATGCCCATGAAGGTGGACTTCCCACCCCTCCCACACACACATGTCCATGAAGGTGGACTTCCCACCCCTCCCCCACACACATGCCCATGAAGGTGGTCTTCCCACCCCTCCCCCACACGCATGCTCACACATGCCCATGAAGGTGGACTTCCCACCCCTCCCCACACACACATGCTCACACATGCCCATGAAGGTGGACTTCCCCCCACACACACACACACACACATGCTCACCCATGTCATCCCTGCAGAGTTCCTGTGCTGCTTTGAGGAGTAGTTTTGGAGAGGGAAGGTGATGAGTTCAAGCTGCTTTAATCGCCTGATTCTCAGGTTGTCTGTTTTAAAAGAACATGGCATCTGAAGATGGTCCTGGTATAGTTCCCTCGTGGGCCCTGACCCCTGAAGCATCTCCTTTGACCTGTAATCTCCCAGATGTGAGTGATGGGCAGATGTGCAGGCTCCCTTCTATTTGGGGAAATGGTCCCAGGCTCTAAGTGTGTGCCGGCGGGGTTGCTGGTGGCACCCTTTCCGCACCTACAGACACACCCGTGCTCCGAGGCAGGCTGGGAGATGCTGCAGGGTGACTCCTGGCTCCGCTAGCCATAGCCTTCAGTACTGTTCCTATTCTCAAGCTCAGTCAAACCAGGATGCCTTTTCTGCAGGCCTCTGTGTGATATGTTTGATATATTAGGTTGTTATTTAATCCAACTATATATCAAGCATATTCCTACAGTGTCTTGCCCTTTCTCCGGGGTCCTAACAAAGTTTAGAAGGCAACAGGAAAGACTATATTAAAAATCACAAATAGATGTAGATGACAGAGTACTTACCTCGTTACGTTTTATTCCATTTCCTGTAACCTTTAAGACCTGTGTCTTAGTAACTTTTCTGTTGCTGTGACAGACTACCCCCACAAAAAGCCACTTAAGACAAAAAGGGTGTGTTTTGGCTTACAGTTTAGAAGGGATACAGTCCTTCATGGAGGGAAGGCCCAGCAGTCAGGAAGCAGAGAGAGAGAGGAAAGTAAGTGGAGTGAGGTAATAAAACCTCAAAGTCCAGTGTTTCCTTCAGCAAGATCTCCCCTCCTAAAGCTTCCATAGCCTTTCCAAACAGCACAACCACCAGCTGAAGACCAAATGTTCAAACACATAAACCTCTGGGGGGCGTGGGGAGGGTTTTTTGTTTCAAACTGCCGCAGTCTATTATCAGTACTACTACTGTTTGTTAGGAAAGGAGTCGTAATTCCTGAGAGCTTGAGATATTTTCTGTAGCTTAGTTGTATGCAGTGAGGAATTCTTAGGAAAAATATTCAGTGGGAAAATGGAAGATTCCAACCCATGTCTCTGATACAAACACATCCATGGAGGCATTTCTTCCTGATTCATTTCTATCCTGGTTCTCAACACACTCTCACAGAGTAAATGTTATAATCAAGTTTTCAATGCCAAAAAGAAAAAAAAAAAGTCAGGACTCTCATTGTCTGTAACTTTCCACTCCTGATAACAAATGTAAACCATGATGTCTGTCCTCACTGTATGGATGGTGAGTCACTGGGCTTTATGCAAACCTCAGTTGAGAACCAAATATGTCTAATGAAGAGACTGTGATGTGGACTACACTTGTCTGTTCAGCTTTTTGTTGCAGGTGAACTTATGAGCAGAGGTTGATAATATTTAAAGTCCTCAGCATTCAGAAAGTAAACACATGTTCTAATTGGCTCAGCAGGAAGTTGGGATGTGACCTAGAAAGCATTCTTTCGGGTGTATGTCAGACTTTTCTGGCTGCTTTGACCTCGTCCCATAAATGAGTCTGTGAAGTATATATGAGTTCAGTCTGAGTTCTCTAGCCCAAAGACTTTATAAGCTCTGTGTTCTGGAAACAGTGTGGCTATGCTCCCAGCCTGGTTTTTGTTATTGTTTTGTTTAGGAAAAAAGAACTCTTTTAATGAGTAGGCACCCTAACTGTGGAGGAGTGAGACATCCTCCCCTTACAGGAGCAGGACAGTAGTATAACTAAGGTTGTCAGAAAGGGACCTTGGAAGTATCTAGAAGCCACCACGAGGTAATGGGTTGCAGACAGCAATATAGGAGAAGGACATTCATCGGTGGAGCCCTGGAGTCCCTTCCCAGGATGCTGTGTGTGTCCGCAGGTGCTTGGCTGAGTAGGTTTTAAGAGCAGCTGTTATTCTCCATATTTGCACAGCTCAGGATCTTGGTCTTGGGTCCGTCTACTCACATTTCTTTAACTGAAATAGCAAATGACCATATGAAAGAGATGGGGGGTTATTACAGTTTGTTTTTTAAAGCATAGATCTAAAAGGTCTTTCAGAAGAAGCCCACTTGCTGGAAGTGATGGGATTGTCGTGTTTCTTTGGGTAACTTTGTTATTGGCCAGCATTCCCATGTTGCCGATGACTAGGCTAAGTGGGAGAAGGCTGTGAGGAGTTCTGTGAAGTGGGAAAGCAAACATGGCGTTCTCTGTATGGCTGAGCTATGGGATTGGAGCTCACATGGTAGTCATTGATCCCAGGCCAAGAGATGAGCATAGAGAGTGTGTTCCCAGGTGACTCTCTATCAGGTCCTTACATGCATAGAAGACTCATCCCAGAGATGTCTAAGATGAACCAAATGTATCTCATTTAATATCTGAAAGGATTCTGTTGTTCATACTTCCTATGTCAGTGTCCAAGTGCCCCCTCCCCTTCTTGAGAGCATGGCAAAAATCCTGGAGAATTTTTTCCATCACTCAGAGAGTAATTAGAAGATCAGCTCAGTGGTATTACTTTTCATTTTGAAAATAAACAGAAAAAAAAAATCAGTAAAGCAATTTATTCTGTGGGAAAACTATTCCCTGGATCCTAACCATACAGACTTGGGTCTTGTCCAATGGTTGCTACATGAGCTCACTTCTGTATTGTATGTCTGGATGTGGAGGTGGTGCCTGTCCAGCCACAGACATGAGCTACCCAGCGGTGGTTTCTCTCTGTGCTACCCTGAGCTTCCATAGAGAGGAGGCCTCTGTGAAGGGGAGTCAGTTGTTTTGGGAGATTTGCCTTTTGTTAGAACTATTAAAGATGAAGGAGGTCCTAAGAGCCAACCCATCCAAGGGTCCTCCAGAACACAAACTGATGTGGCCGTTGTATGCTTTGGCCAAGACTTTCTCCCCAAAGCATCTCTCAGGTCAAAACCAGAGGCCAGCCAGTAGCAACCAGATTCAGCACAAAGGAAAAACATGGCAGCCTGTTCCTGCATCCAACTGGCAGGAAAAGACCTCCTTCATGTTGTAGGGGTCCTAGGTATTGGTCTTTTCCCCTTGAGGACATTTAAATTATATATAACATGTTCACACTTGAAAAAAAAGAAGTATCTACTGAACTTGTGAGGAAAATAGTACTTTTTAGCTCTCTAGGAGTCCAACCTGGGCTGGCAAGGTGGTTCAGTGGGTAAAAGTGCTCACTGTACAAGCTTGGCAAGCTGAGTTCAATCCCCAAATCCCACAGTGGAAGGAGAGAGCCAACTCCAGAAAGCTGGCCTCGAACTTCCACATGCGCATCATGGTACATGTGTATTCACACACAAGTACATACACAGAAATAAGAATAATAAATATTTTTTAAGTCGGGTCACTCAGGCCTATAGCTCACTTGATAGTTTGCCTATCATTCATGAAGTTCTGGGTTTAATCTCCTCCAGCACCCATAAACCGGGCATGGTGCATGCCTCTAATCTAAGAGAGGGGAGGATTGGAAGTTCAAGTGGTCTTCCAGTATCTAATTAGAGGCCATACTGGGATACATTAGATTCTGTCTCAAGAGAACAACAAGACAAGTCTCTTAACCTTAACATAAGGGCAGAGGTCAGGGCTGTTCCTAAGTGAAGGGTCTCAGGCATAATTCACAAAATGGGTGAGAAAAAGGACCATGGAACCAAATGCTGTCCCGGCCCACACTTGCCCAGTGGACATCAGGGACAATGGGTGGCTCACTAAAGACAGCAGGAAGGAGACAGGACTCCTGAGGGTGGAGAAGAGAATGCACTTCCTGCTTATTTCAGTTAACATCTTACAAAAAAATGTAATATGAAATATAAACATGTCTAGCTAAAGACCAAAGAAAAGTAATGAGCTCCTACCCAGAGAAGGGTGGGGCAGGCCCAGAAGTGATGTGCTAGGCAGTATGCAGCAGAGACCTGTGTTCCAGGTATCCACTGCCTGGACCGGTGCTGAGGGACCAGTCAGTGCTATCTACAAGTGTGTCCCTAGAAGCTTCCTTTAGCCTTGCTTTGTGTTTATTTATAACTGGAATCATGTGTGTAACACAGGATCCAAATAGTCTCACTTCATCTAGTGATTCAGCCACAAAAGCAATGTCTAAAAGTGTGAGGAGCCTGGAGATGTAGGTCAGTGGTGGAGTGTTTGCCTCACGTGTGCAAGACTCTGGGTTCAGTCCCCAGTACAAGGGGCAGGGATGAGTAGAAATAGCGGAGTTAGGTGTCAGTCATTCTTGAGTATCTACTGTGAATTGTTCACGTTTCATATAGATGAATTATGTACTTCCAGCCATCCTGCCTGCTGGGCAGGAGGGAATGAAGGATGAGTCACTGCCAAAATAAGAATGAAATTCCCAAAAGGCTAAAATGTAAGATAAAAATGAAAAAGGCTACTCCTCCACACTGTTTTCCTCTTTCCTTGCCCAATGGGACTGGAGCTTCTGCAGTTTGAAATGTATGACAGCAGAGTCAGGGGTCTCGAGTTCACTCTGGAGCGTGGGAAATGGACGGGCAAGGAACCAGCATCCTTGCCCACCAGTTCTCTGACTTTAAATGGCAGTCCCTGCAAACAGACAGCCACAGGAAAATGTCACCAAAGGGTGCTCAGACCTCTCTAGAAGCCGTCCGACAGCCCAGGTGAGGACAACCCCATCTTCAGCTACAGACAGCCAGACTACCCAGAAAACACAGGGCTAGGAACTGATGGTGACCTAGCCAGTGGCTTTCCAGTAGAGGAGACCAGAGAAAGGGACATGGCACCCAAGATTGAGAGTCAGTGACCAACTTCATTAGATGGTCCTTTCTACATGTGCTAACCATCTTCACGGAGCTAATTTAGGCAAGAGGGCTTCTTGATAAAATGCCATGTTTACAGATGTCTGTGTGCACATGGCTGAATGTCAGAAACTGGTGTAGTGTAACCCAGGCTGGCCCCTCTATGTAACTGGGGATGACCCTGAACTTCTGATCCTCCTGCCTCCATCTCCTGAATGCTAGGATTACAAGTATATTACCACCACATCCAGTTTATGTAGTACTGGGGATTGAACCCAGGGCCTTGTACATGCTAGGCAAGCACTCTGCCAACTGAGCTACATCCCTAGTCCTCACTTCATTATTGTGTGTGTCCTGGCTGAACTCTGGAACTTGCTTCTTTTGAACAAGGGCATTGAATCGTTCAACTAACATGTATCACATGTGCTCTCCTGCCCGGTTTTATACAAGACAAACATAAACTGAATAAAGCCTTAAGCAGATCACAGGATGGTGAATGAGGTTAACTGACCCGTGTTCCTAACCACCTCTCTTAGAAATAAGAGCCTCGCCCAGCCCTACTGAGACACAGTCTGCCCCTTTAACCGGCTCTATGGGTAACTGCGGAAGGACTCTCTGGTGAGCCTGTGGCTCAGGGTCACTGTCTTCCCCTCATGCCAGTAATCATAAAGAAATATAAACAGCCATGTGCACGGGATCATTTGTGCTCTTTATTTCTAAATTAAGTTTGTTTAGTCAGTTCTGGGAGTGGGGGTGTACCACACCTTTAAGGAATTGGTTCCTCTTGCCCCATTTGGGTTCCAGAGATCAAACACAGGCCGTCAAGCTTGGCAGCAAGCTCTGTTAGCCATCTCGCCAACCCCAGTCATGCTCTTCAAGGGATGATTTTTAACAATCATAAAAGCACTTTTTGTGATCCAGTGTTGGGGGGATAACTCAGGAGTAAGCATCTCACACACAGCCTCCAATTTCCCAAAGATAGAGGCAGGTCCCACTGACCTAGGTCAGGTCAGCAAAGAGTCTCACTTAAAGAGGAAAGTGGCCCATCATGGTGGTGCATGCCAGAGGCAGGCAGATCTCTGAGTTCGAGGCCAGGCTGGCCTAGAGAGTGAGTTCTAGGACAGTCAAGGCTACATGGAGAAACCTTGTCTCGAGAAACCAAATAAATAAATGCAATCAAGAGGAAAGTGACTATTTAGCCTTCCTGTGGAGGAGAGAGGAAGGAGAGTTTGTGTGAGGGAAGCAGGCCCGAGCAAGCAGTCCTGGTGCATACTCTGCAGATCCTGTCCTGTGTTCCCTGACTGTTGTTTCACGGTGCTGCTCTTCCTTCTCCCAGCTCCGAGGGAGGCCGTTCTCAAAGCACACCTTACATAGAGGTTGTGATTCTTTCTACAGAGAGAACCAACCTTTCTCCTCTTTTGACCGCATGGCCAAAGGCTGTGTTCTCCTTCCCTTTTTCCTGTCCTCCCTCCCTACTTCAAGTCTCCCTCCTCCTCCTCCTGCCAGCAGGTAGACACTAAGCCAGTAGGCAAACCACAGGCCAGACCTGCACCATGAGCAGGTCTGTCCACTGGGGAGATCCCACTGCGAGGCTAGAGGATGCTGGTTCATGTGGTTCACAGTGGGTGTTTCCTCCCAGCGATAACCTTGGCTTAGCGGGAGATGCCAACCCAGGGCTCACGAAAGGACTTTGCCCAGGCTAGAGCATCCAAGCATCTGCCTTTCTTTGGGAAGCTCTTTATATCTGAGCTGGAGCTCCAGAAGATAAGACTGTGTACTCTATCTGTGTTCAAGTAAGAAAAGGAAAGAGGAAACAAAAATTAAAATGGTTGCCACTGTAGAAAAATCTCTGGATGCCAAAAATACTTCCAAGTTAGGTGTGTGTGTAATTAAAATCAAAACCTCCAGGGCAGCAGAAGATAGGAAAAGGGCCTTCCAATCAGTAGTGACCAAGACTCTTGTGTGTGGATGCTTGGCCTTGAGTTATAAGGGAATTTCATTTTCATGAGGCTTAAGTCAGAATCCGATGATGGGCATTCTGCTGCTGGCACGTGAGCTGGAGCTTTGAGGCCTCTTGAGACAAGAGTCTGGGAGGCTTGGGAGGCTACCACGGGCTTCTATTTCCTCAGCAGCAAAATGAGGAAAGTGCCTCCTTTGGTGGTTCCCCCATGACTTAATCTATTATATGCTTCACTTTCTTTTGCAGAAGGAATTTCCAGAAAATCTCCAGGTCATTAAATGAATATATACAGCATATATATTCATGTGTATTTCTGTCTCTATATAAACCTGAGGTTATATATTTGGGGCCAGTGCATACAAGATCATTTTATGCCAGTATCTTATAATAAGTCATTTTTAAAGTGCACTAAACAAGTTCTAGACCCTTCTAATCCCAGAATGAGCCCACAAAGCTGAGTCCCTTTCTATCCAGAATACTCTTTGAGCAAGAGTTTTTTCAGAAATAAGAAACATGCACCCCAGTTCTCTCTGGGAACTTATAGCATGCTGCCCTCATTCTTCACATCTACTCTAGTATGTTGGGCTTTTATTTCAATAGGATGAGTTGTACAAAACAATCATAATCAATACTTTTCATGGCTCAAGATATAGTTATTAAGACTAGGGAGCTAGGGGTCAAGGAGATGGCTCAGTCACTTGCTGTGCAAGCACAAGGATCAAAGTTCGATCCCCAGATCCCACATTTAAAAAAAAAAAGCCAGGCTCAGTGGTACATTTGTGTAATCCCAGCATTGAGGAAGTAGAGACAAGATTCTCGGCACTTGCTGGCCAATGAGAGAGTTTGGCTCAAAAAAAGGGAGATGGGTCATTCACAAAGTGTGACTCCCAAGGTACTTTTCTGCCTTACACACACAAACACACATACACATGCACACAAAGGTGAGGGGAGAGGGAAGAACAGTACCTACCCTGTCTGAAGTTTCAAATAGCCCATCTGCAGGCTGATTGTGATATCTAGTACAAAGTCACTTTTCTGTGGTGCCCTGGGCTGACATAATCTGGCAGATACGCACACTTTTGAATGCACAGAGTTGCAGGTTTGGGTTCTGGCTCCGATTCTCCACGCTGCCACATGACCTTAGACTCACCATGTTCCACCTGGAAGCGTGCTAGCTTGATTTCTCTTACGCCATTGAGTATCCTGTGGTTGGTGTGTAGCTCTCTGTGCCCAGTCACCTCACTAAAGCCTAGATTTTCTTACCATAAAGATGTAGATAAAGTTAATTTCAGTAAATGTTTGGCCAGATAGTACTCAACATTGTGAACAGACTTAATGCCACTGAATTGTATACATACGATTATTTGTGGGATAAATTTGACTCTGATTTCAGTATACATACAAAGAGAAGCATTGCTGTGTCTGACCATTACCTCCTAATTCCTAAAGGTACCAGCCACATCTTCAACCGTTTATGAACCAAGGACAGTCAAACCAAACTGACCTTGAGTCACGTAGACAGTTAACCCAAGAGATCTCACAGGTCCTCCATTTTGCCGCCGCCCCAAACTGTGTGCTCCATCCTACCCAGCCTGGGACCACCATCTTTATACCTGCCTGGTTCTCCCCAAAGTACCTTCCCAGCTTCCTGGGTGGTTTTGGCACCAAGGGGATGTGGCGGTGGTGAATTAAGATCTGTCTCTGGTGCCTGAAATCTGCACGGTGGTGTCCAGGGCTGTTTCTGAGGCAGAGCCCTGCTTGGGCATCAAGTTAACTGGGCAAGCACCTTCTTGAAACAACCTTGTTTCTCTTCGACTCCCAACTACAATGTGGTTGACATATAACTCAGCCATGGAAATGTCAATCCTGAGTTGTTTTTCTTTGCACCCAAGCGAAATTGGACTTTTTAGAATGAATAACCATCTTCCCTTACTTTCAGAACCATTTCTGAGCTTGAGGTTCTGGCCAAATCTGTCACCACTCATTCTTTTGACTTTGATAATTGATTACTTTTAGTGGGGTTATTGATATTTCTGGACCCTTCTGAGTGTCTCACAGTGAATTTTAAAGACTGCGGTCTGGAAAAGGAGTTTGTCTCAGACTTTTCTGATTTAAAACGTATATAGAGTGTCACCACTAACAGCTTTTGCTTTCCAGTGGAAGGGGAGGGGAGGCAGCCGATGGAGAGGCCTCCCTGCACTGGGTATGGCTTGTCAACCAAAAGCAATGGGCACCCGAAGAGCCAGGTGATCCAGCAGTAAGTAGTGTGGCAGAAAGACCCCCTTGTGGCTGTACGTCCCACTGACTTGGTTTTCCTTTCGTTGTAGCAAGCAGACGAGACCCTGGATTTTGAAGAACAGATCTTGGAAGCTGCTAAATCCATTGCTGCTGCCACAAGTGCCCTGGTCAAATCAGCCTCAGCAGCCCAGAGGGAGCTGGTGGCCCAAGGCAAGGTGGGTAAACCTGGCTGGCCATGCCATAGAGCGAGCATCATGGAGGGAGAGCCACTGAGCGATGGAGGAGAAATGATTGGCTAGGAGATGCATGTTGCAATCCCGTTGCTGGGTTACAAGTCTTTGCCCCCTCTGAAAACTCTGCTTAAATTCTGCCAGCTGAATGAAGGCTTTGGCTCCTAGGCCTCTCATCTGCTTCTTGTTAGGGAAAACATACCACGCCAGGCAGTGATCAGGGCCTGAAAGAGACACTTATAGTCTCACTGTACATTATTAGCCTGTCTAAACTGTCAGCATTTCCTGGTGGACAGCCTGGTAAGTGCCATAGGCAGGGGCTCTCTAATCCCACCTCCAAACTCCAGATTTCTCCACTTGGTTTTAGAATCATCAAGTGAATGCTGGTCATCTTAACAGTTAGTGCCTTGCTGAGCCTGTGGCTCCCAAGGCCAGTCTAGACTTGAATCTGAGATTCCCTCAGTCCATGTCATCGCCGTTAATCCAGCCCACCTGCCCTGGCATAAAAGCATCACTGCTTTGCAACATTTAAAATATGTCATGTGTCCTGATGTTCCCATACATGGGGCTAGCCTATCCAGAATGTGTCTTGCTAAGAGCCTCTCAAATACAGAAGTTCTCTAGAAGCCTGTTGAGTTGGAGGTCTGAGGATTATTCAGTCACCTGTGTGTATGTTATGAGGCCTTTGGTGTTTGTATGTAAAGAGTTAGGTCAAGTGCTAGAGAACAGATGAAGAGCTCTGCCTGACCAGTGGCTGTTCATCTTTTCCCAGGAAGTTGTATGCATTTTACTCTAAAGTACAGACTTGCTCTTCTTTCTAAACCATCATGTGGTGGTCACTCAAGATCATTGGATATACATCTTCCCACCCAAGGATGCAGGCTGACCACTGGGCTTCTCACTGACTCTCCAGAGGTCCTGCCTCTTGCTCATCTTGCCGTGCATTTTCATAAAGTTCTTGTTGACTGATAACCTATAGAGACACAGATAGATCATTGCTGTATTCAGCTCCCTCAACCATAGTAAAAGATAGACTGATTGCGAGACAGATTGCCATGTGCCAGAAAGACTGTCTTGAATGTAGTAGGTTTCCTGTCCTCCACAGCACTGGTTCGTTCAGGCATTTAGAAAGTTGGGAAAGGAAGTTCAGCTGATCTTGGGGGAGCTATAGAATTATATGAGGGTCTTGGGGTTTTGCCTGACACTTAGGAGGTATCTGTAGTTGTTGATGGATCCCCAATCTTGTTCAAATTGAAGTACTCATCTCTTATCTCCTGCAGCAATGCCTTGTAAATCTCGACAGAAAATCTGTTTGCTCGACAGAAAATCTTCCCTCCAGCCTCTTGTTCTCTCCATCACTGAGAAAACGTAGTTAAGACAAGAGTCTGCCCTCCTTTGCATAGAAGGAGCTATACTACCCTTTTTACATAGCTTCTGCCACAATCTCACACCATGGCTTTCAGGGTGTGAGCAGGAGAGATTTAAGTTGCCCTTTGACCCTTAAAGAAGGAGGCCTCAGTGTTAATAACAAAGGAAAGGTAACAGAGCAAGTCAGCATCAAAGATAGCCCCAAACCATCATTTCCTAGAAATGTGCTATCCAGCAGCCAAGGGGGAACAATGTCCTTTGTATCTATGAGGCCAGTCAATACCGGCAAGCATATACTGACCCAACGGATCTGTGGCTGGGATCCCATGAGAGGAATGATTGGTCCATCCCAAGGTCAGTGCTATTGGTGAAGGTGACCAGACAGTGCTGTATGCCCAGTTGCAGGGCACAGGAGGGGCTGGGGTGGCTGCAGATCACCTTGCTCATGCAGACTTCCCTCCCCTGTCCAACAGGTGGGCTCCATCCCTGCCAACGCTGCTGACGACGGACAGTGGTCACAGGGGCTGATCTCTGCTGTGAGTCCCCTTCTCCCTCCTCTTCATTGGCTTTGTGGATTCCCCCCAGGGAGGTTTGGGCCTTGGGTCACTTCTCTGTTGACTGTCCTCAGGCCCGGATGGTGGCGGCAGCAACCAGTGGTCTCTGTGAGGCAGCCAATGCCTCTGTTCAGGGACATGCCAGCGAGGAAAAGCTCATCTCATCTGCTAAGCAGGTCGCAGCTTCGACCGCTCAGCTGCTGGTGGCCTGCAAGGTGAAGGCCGACCAGGATTCAGAGGCCATGAAGCGGCTACAGGTAATGGTCACTGATGCTGGTGGGAAAATACTCCTGTTGGAGCGGGTAAGTGTCGCCAAAGGGGACCGTCTCACTTCCTTGGCATGACCCACCAGGCTTCCCATCAGCCAGTTCTGTCTCTCTCTCCAGCCTCATCCTCTGCCATCTACATCATGCATCCCACAACCACTGCCCCCCACCTCCACACAGCACCTGGGCCTTCTGCACTGGTGCCTGCGGGCCATCACTCACTTGGAATGGTCTGGCTTCTCATCAGCCCAATCCAGCAAATGCCTATTCATCTTCTGTAACTGAACTCAAAGTCACCTCTTCTTGGAAATTCTTCCTGAGTCCCTCTTCTGTCCTGCCAGAGCCCCTGGCCTGGCCACCCTATGGCTCCTGTCCCATGGCACCTCTGCCTTTATTTTTCTGTGCCAAAGCTCAGAGCATCTCAGGTACCCCATCTTCATCACAGCACCTGATTCAGCGGAGGCCCTCAGGTAGTGTTTGCTCGAGCAGGGAGAGAAAGCCCATAGGAGATTTAAGAAAGTTGCTAAGGTTTACTTCCCAGAACCTAGAACGTATGTTTATAACAAACAAATTCTTCAGTGTGCATACACATTGTTCTGATTATTTTAATTATAAAATTGTTTGAGGTCTATAAAGATGGCTCAGTGGGTAAAGATGCTTGCTGTTAAGCCTAATGACCCAAGTTCGATCCCTAGAATCTACATGGTAGGAGGTAAGAACTGACTCCCACAAGTTGTCTTCAGACCTCAGGCTTACACACACACACACACACCCCACATATATATATATATATATGGAACTTAAAAACTGTTTTAAACACAATGAAGGGAACATTTGAATAAGAAAAAAAACTGCATTGCTTCAGTGCCCCCACATGCCAAGTGTTTGTTCTCTGTCTCCTTTGTCATCTACATGAGATGATTGTCTGGTTGTGGTCATAGCAAGCACATCTGCTTTCTTGTTGCATACGTACCATCATGCACATTTTTACTTGAGGTGGAGACTCCATCCTTCATGAATCCCGTTTTTCAGTGATTGCATGGTTTTGCATCAGCTGACATGCCAGTTCCCCCCATGCTTCAGACATTGTATTTGTTTCCAGCTTTCGAGAATTTTACTATGATAAGTGTTATTATATAGATCATTTGTATTGCTTAAAGTGTGTGAGATATACACCGTGAATAAAATCAGAAGGGCAGAGAGTCCAGATGCTTCTTACAGACTCAGAGGTCTCCTATGATTTTTAAGCATCAGTTCAGCCTTGGGTTTAATCACTATACCACATGAAACAGGGTTGGTCATGTAAGCCTGTGAGAGCAGTACTTGGGTGGAAGCTGGAAGATCAGGGGTTCAAAGTCATGGCTATCCCTTGGGCCTAAACTCTTGCCTCTGAGAGAGATGGGCAAGAAACAGATTTAATGAAGCTTTCATCACCACTAAAAGATAATTCCAAACCACAGCCGGCAGAGGACAGTTCCCCAGGGTCCTGCTCCCTGAGGATCGAGAGTAAACTAGGGTATGGAGAAGATGGCCCTGTGGGTAAAGTGCTTGCATGTACAAGCGTGAGGATTTGAATTCCATCGCAGCACCCACAAAAAAGCCAGACACAGTGGCATGTGCCTGTAGCCTCGGTGTGAAGGAGGCAGAAACAGGAAGATCCCTAAGGCTCACTGGCCAGCTAGCTTCTGACCTCTATGCATGCACATGTGTGTACTCAAGCACACAAAAGTGTAACCTAGAATGGACAGGAATCAGTAACAAAAAGATAAAGACTTCTGTTGACAGACATCCTAGATGTGTCTCCAGCAGTCACTGCACCTTGTTCATAAAGCATAAGCCTAGCTGGGACTTAAAGTATATCCACAAAGTCCGGTGACTTACAAGACTCAACCCCACACACACAAGTGGATGCTCCCTGGCCTGTACATTCACAGCCCTCCATTCCCTCAGGAAACCTCCCGTGAATCCAGCTCTGACCAGCCTCTGTAGCCAGGTCTGAGGGTTCAAATGGTTTAAGTATGCCCCTGCCCTCAAGTTGTTACTGCCCAGACTAGAGTTGTCCCAAGGATGGTAAAGGCAGTAACAAAGTCAGCACAGAACACCCAAGGACGTTGATAAGGGAACGTGAGTAGTGCCATGGCATGTAGGCAATCATGAAATCTGGGGCCAGGACTTCAAACCCACGTGAAGTTAGGTCCACAGGGCAGTGGATGTCCAGACTAAGGAGGCAGACCCGAGTGCACTTCCATGACAAGCATATGCCATGTGTATGATCATCCTTCCCCATCAAAAGCACGGGCTCAGGCCGGAGAAATAGCTCGGTCAGTAACGCGCTCCCTTTGCAAGTGTGAGGCCCTGAACTCGATCCCCATAGCCCACCTAAGAAAGCTGAGCGTGGTAGCGTATGTTTGTAATTCCAACGCAGAAACAAAAGCATCCCTGGGGCTCACCGACAAGCCAGTCTAACCTAATTGGTGAACTTCCGACCACTAAGGGACCCTGTCTCAAAGGAAGTAGGTGGCATTCCTGAAATTATTCTCTGGCTTCAATATCCACACACATGCACCCCAGATAAACACACACAAGTATTAAAAAAAAAAGATGTGATTTTGGGGAGCCAGGAACTGTATTTCAATTCATCTCTGAAAGATCTGTAGTCAGGTAGGCATCAGGGATGGAGAGGTTGATGTGTAGACAGAACGATGGGTACTCTCTGGCTCCAGAAAATGTGTGTTATAATGTGATCTCATGAACTTCATGTCTGTTCTTGCCAGACCCATGTGCTGTTGCTAATGAGGCCATGTGTGTCTTGTTCCTTCTCTAGGCGGCAGGAAACGCCGTGAAAAGAGCCTCAGACAATCTTGTCCGTGCAGCCCAGAAGGCAGCCTTCGGCAAAGCCGATGATGATGATGTTGTTGTGAAAACCAAGTTTGTGGGAGGCATTGCTCAGGTGAGTGGCTAAACACACAGTAACATGCACCTGCCAGGACGAGGGTTCGATTATAACAGATGGCCAACAAAACAGTGCCTTAAACAGGATGCAAGTTCACCTCTTCTGTATATAATTGGGTATAAGCCGTTTACGTTTCTGCCATGTTTGAGACCCAGACTGCACCCTATTCTCCCTCCCTAGATGTTGCCCCTGGCAGCTGGGTCCAAGATGGCTTAATGACCAACTTCAGTGTCCCATCTGTCAGGAAGAGGGCAAGGAGCAAGTGCTGGAATTCACAAACCTCACTTCCTCTCCCATACTGTTGGTCGACATAGTCACAGGAGGATGGGAAATGTGGGGTTCTTTTCTGGGTAGTCAGGTGCCTAGCTGAAATTCAGGTATTCTGTTATAAAGGAAGGAACAGACTAGCCTAGAGTATAGCAGGATGTCTTTGGGACTACTGCCCTGGCAAGCCTTCCACAGGCAGAACGGACCCTGCTTCCTCCCGGAACTGTTAGGGGAAGACTTGTGATTGCCTTAGGTAGGACTGTGGTCTCGTGTGGAAGTAAAGAGGAAAAGCCAGGAAGCCAGGCCAGCAGGCTTTGGATGTGTTAGATATATCTGTTACATGGGGCTGTTGTTCTTAGCAGCACCAAGGCATTCCTCATGCCTGCCTGGACTCTCCCTACCACACCCAGTTTTGGCTGTACACCGTGTTGTTGTGCCAAAAAGTGTTTTTCATTCACTGTTCCTTTAGAAGTCTCACATAAAAGGGTCCCTGATCAATTAAGTCTGGGAAATACTACTGTGCCCAGTACCCCTATGTTGGTCAATAAACTTGTTAGCATAGTGAACATTCTGGAAGTGTCCACTGAAGGGAACTTGTTCGGCTTTCTTAAACACAAACTTACCCTAGTCCCATTGTACCAGTTAACTAGTACTCCTCAGACTTGGACCTTAGAAGCATGAAATGCATGCTTTCTGTCCTCTATATCTAGCCACAACTTTCATATCCTTAGATTCAACCAACAATGGCTTGACAACATCTGCTAAAAACTGCCACTGTACGGAACATAGACAGGCTGTTTTTCTAGTCGTTCTTTAAACAACACAGTTTAGCAACTATGTGCATGGCGTTCACATTACATTCAGTCTTAGAAATCACCTGGAGCCAGGCGGTGGTGGCACATGCCTTTAATCCCAGCACTCGGGAGGCAGAGCCAGGTGGACCTCTGTGAGTTTAAGGCCAGCCTGGGCTACCAAGTGAGTTCCAGGAAAGGCGCAAAGCTACATAGAGAAACCCTGTCTCGAAAAACCGAAAAAAAGAAAAAAATCACTTGGAGATTTTTTTAAATGTGCACGGGGGAGCTAAAGAGATGACTCAGTGCATGCATGCATGAAGACCCGAGTTTGCACGCCAAATCCCATGTTAAAAAAAAAGTAGGTGTGGTGTATACATATGTGATACCAATGCTGAGGAGACGGAGACAGGCAGCCCAGTTACAGGTAAAAGTGAGAGACACTGTCCCCAGAATCAAGGTGGATGGCTCTCTGAGGAACAACCATCAAAGTTGACCTCTGGCCTCAACATACATTCACACCCATGCACATGTGTACCTATACACACATGAACTTGCACATATGTGGACACATGCATATACTCACTAAATAGCAAATATAGGAGGAGATACATAGGTTATATGCAAATACTGTACCATTTTATATCAAAGACTTAATCCTCCATGGATTCGGGGATCTAGTCAGAGTCCAGGAATCCATTCCCATCAGATCCTAAAGGCCAACTCTATATGAAGGCTGCCTAGTGGTTGAGGGCCCTAGCTTTAGCTTCCTGAGTGAGCTCCATCCTTCTCTACCACCTGAGTCATTGCAATGGCCCGCCCCTCTCAGCCTCAGACCCCCCACTGTACATACAGGACTTTCACAGGCTTGCCACAAAAGTGATGGGACAATTTAAGTGCAGACACCAAGCCTGGTGTGGATGCAAGAGATGTTTGCTTCTAAGTCCGGATCCAGAAATCAGCTTGTTTTTTCTGATCAGCTGGGTCATTGGTCTCAAAACCACTCTGTGGTTCTCAGAGCTAAGGATGCTGTTCCTGGCCAATATTAGGGCTCAGCAAGTAAAGAGGCTGGTATGGTACAGGCATGTGCCACCAGGCCTGGAGACCTGAGTTCAATTCCCAGGACCCACATGTTGGGACAAAGAGAACTGACTTCTTCACATTGTCCTCTGACCTCTATATATGTCCTATGGCACATGCGCACACCCTCAACACACATCAAATAATAAGTTTTTTTTTTAAAAAATGCTCTTTTGCATCCATCATTGGAGGGGCTGTGGAAGTCAAAGGCCTCCACCAAAGCTTCACATCCATCCTTCTGTTTTTCCCTTCCAGATCATCGCAGCCCAGGAAGAGATGCTCAGGAAAGAGCGAGAGCTGGAGGAAGCCAGGAAGAAGCTGGCCCAGATCCGCCAGCAGCAGTATAAATTCCTACCCACTGAGCTGAGAGAAGATGAGGGCTAATACCCGCCCATGATGGCGAGCCCCAGGAGGTGGTACCCCTCCCCCCACAAGAACTGGACTGCACAGTGTTCCCAAGGGCCAGGTACTTCCTGGAAACTGCTGGCCCTCCACCTGGAGTCTCTTTCTCACTTCTCGGTCCTGTTACCATTGGCTGCATGATCATGATCTCACACGGTACAGTGCCCCACCCACAGCTCCTCCAGCTCCCCTCGTGCCTCGCTTTATCTCAGGAGAGAGGGGCGTACATTTCATGGACTGTTACCAAAAAGAGAAAAGTCAGTATTATGTCATTCTCAGACACTCTAGTCTTTGTCCTACAAGACTGCTCCAGGGCCTCTTTGTGACATCCCACTAGGAAAAGAACAACAACAACAATAATAATAATGGCTCACGGGCATCATCGGTATTGTGGACACAGCTATTCTCTCTCCAGAGAGAAGGCGGAAGCTGCAGCTGGACACTGTTGGTAAAGCCAGAAACACTCCCTGGTGGACTCTGGGGTCTAGAGTCACAGAGGTCCTTGTAAGTGTGGAGCACTGATTCGCCCACGGGGGTGAAGAACCCCTGCCCCATTTGCACGCTTTTCTTGCCTCAGTGTGTAAGCTCCTTGTACAATCTACACCCATCTTGTATTCTGTGGCCCAGAAAAATGGAAGTTATTATTTTTTTTTTCCTCTTCGTAATTCAAAGGGCAGAGTTGTGGAAAGTGGCCAGGGTTAGGTGGGCAGGGGCCGGAATAAAATCCTGGGCTCCTTAACTCTGCAAGGCTGTTTTGGTTCATGCAAATGAACACACGCAAACTGTGTCCCTGATGGTGCTCAGTGCAGCGCCCCCTGGAGGAAGAGTCAGGAGGGACTTAGGCAGGGATGAGGAGCCTCCCACCTTCAAGCTCCATTATCAGGTTCTGTGCTCTTAGGAGGGTCCAAGTTCAAGTTGGAAAGCTGGCTGTTTAGAGCTGTCACTGGTCTTCCAGCCCAAGAGGGTATCTTAATATTCCCCGAATCTGAATGGACCCTCTGGTCAACATGGACCTCTGTGATAGCATTGCTTATTGTCACATGGCTGTTTTCATAGTACGTCATTTGGGTGCTGCACTTCTGGTCCTTCAGATCTCTTCCCCTCTTGCCTCTCCTTTTCAGGGCCCTCTTCTGGAAAGAGCGTTATAGATCCCTGAGTTTA
Organism: Onychomys torridus; assembly: GCF_903995425.1. NCBI lineage: Eukaryota > Metazoa > Chordata > Mammalia > Rodentia > Cricetidae > Onychomys > Onychomys torridus. The sequence goes on along the minus strand of NC_050449.1, from coordinate 60,812,723 downwards.
CATTTGCTCTGAGCCTCTACCTAAGCTGATGGATGAAGGATGAACCGGCCTATGGCCAAGGGCCCAATACCAAGCACCAGTATATGTGAATGAATTCATAAGGGGAAAATAAGAGTTAGTAGAGCATGCTGGTGCCCGTAGCTCAGCTGGGGAACCATCACTAGCATCATCTCAGCTCGGTGTGGTGGCACATGTCTCTAACCCCAGCACTGGGGAGATGAAGAAGGCAGGAGAATCAAAAGTTCAAGATTATCCTTGGCTACAGAGTAAGTTAGAGACCAGCTTTAGCTACATGAGGCCCTGCCTCCAAAAGGGGAGAAAAAAGATAACAGAGGCATACAGTTTTCAAGACTGATGGCTGCTGAAGGTAGGCCTTCCCCTCATTAGTGAGATGATGCCAGAACCAGATTGTGTGTAGCACTCACCACTTAGATCCAGATTTCTACCAAATAGGAAAAACTGGTACTCTGGTCCAAAAGAGAGAGAGAGAGAGAGAGAGAGAGAGAGAGAGAGAGAGAGAGAGAGAAGAGTCAACCCTCAGCCCTGCCAGAAGAGTCTTCTGTGCTGCAGTTTTAAATTAGGATTAAATTCTGACAGTTTCCCAGATGTATAGAGACGTATAAGTGCCTCACAAAGGGATTCTTCTCAGACAGGTAGAAGGATATACAAAGTGTGGTGTGAATGGGAAGCAAATGGAGAACGCATATGGAGGGAATGAGGGTGTGCAAGCATCAGGTCCAATAGAGGAGGCATGCTGCAGAGCCCTGGATGCTCATGGGAAAGCGGATGGTCTTGCTCACCATCTTTGAGTGTGACTCTTCATGTCTCTGCTGGGTGCTTTCCAAAACTATTAAGTCAGACCCCAAAGTTCATGATGAAGATGGGATAATGTCCTCATGTAGTGGGACAGGAGGTCTTCCTGCAGCCAGCTCACCCTCTGTTCTGTAGGTATGCTTCCGGGCAGCTGCTCCTCATCCCTCTTACACCTCTCCCTTGTCACATTGGACTTTCCAGGGGCAGGGCAGGGACAGACAGTGAGTTCTCTGTCCTTGCCCCAGAGTTGTTAAAAAACCTTCACAGAAGTGGATACCAGAGAAAAATACCTAACAGATGCAAAGGGCTGCCCTTTCCATCTGTAAGGGATTTCAGGAGAGCAGGAGTCTGCCCTCCTGTCTAGAGTGGTGTACCCCATGGAACTTTAGGGGAGGTGATTCCCAGGTGTCACCTGCCATGGTCCCATGTCTCACCTTTCCCTTGCCTGCCCATGCTGCATCCATGTATGCCAATGTCCTTGTGGCTGGCTGGGCCTCTCCTCATTTCATAAAATGGATGAAATACTGGACTATGGGCATTACTTAATAAATGCTGCTGGTGGTGTCCCCAGAGGCGCTGAGGGGACTTCTGGCTCCTAAGGGAGAATACAGATGCAGTGAGTTGCATTTTGGAGTAGTTTCAAGGCGAAAGTGGCCCAAGGCCTGGAGCATGAAATGTATCCCTCTGTGTGTGACAGGGGGACTAGGTATGCAGATGGGTGCTCTCCTACCTCTATCCCGGAAGGGAAAGGAAGCTGATGTTGGGCTTGGAATCCTTAGATTGATCTTTCTGTCCAGAATTTCCATTTTTGATGATCAAAGTGGGGATGTTCCTGGTGGCTGGGAAATTGCATCTAGCTCGCTTCTGCCTTTCAGAAGTCTTTGGATCAGGATGCAAAAGCCATGTTTGGTCAGACAGCCCTGGGCAACGCTTCCACTGGCCAGTTGGGGGTGGTCTTGGAAGTCATCATAAACAGTCTGCCAGTTGTCACTGTGGTTTTCAGAGGCAGCTGCCCAGGCTTCCATCTGTGCACAGCCTTTCAGGGCTAAGCCACCAGCAGATCTGCTGGTGTATACTCTTCATCCAGAAAAGCCCCTAAGCTTCTCATCAGGCTCATCTGCTTGTCTTCTGCGTACTCTACCAGCTGGTGAGAGTGTGGCCAACTGAAACCAACCCCTGATGGTTGAAAACAGCATAACCAGGTGTGGTGGCATACATTACAATCCCAGCACTTGGGAGGTGGAGGCAGAGGGATCACAAGTTTAAGGCCAGCCTGGGCTGGGTAGCAAGATCCTATCTCAGAAAACCAAAGGCTAGTGGGTGTAGCTTAGTGTTAGAATGCTTGCCTAGTAAGCGCAAGGCCCTGGGTTTGCTCCCAGCAACATACAAAGTATGTACCACCACCTAAAAGAATGTATTTATTCCCCGCTCCTCAGTGACTCCAGAACCAAAACCTCATGAAGGAACCAGGGCAGAGGTGGTAAGACATGCTCTCTGTTCCCCCTCTTTCCTCACTGGCAAGTGGTCCCCAAAATCTCCCTGAGCTCTGGGCTACAGCAGCACCTCTGGGACTTACGGCTTAAGATCCCAGCACAGATTGTCTGTGTGCTCTGCTCAAACCCCCTGTGAGGGGACAGATACTTGTAAGAGATTCAGGAAATGCAAGGAACAGGAAGGAACGTTCACTTTCAGGCTGAGAGGCCATAGTTTCCAGAGCCCTGAAAGCCAGAGGTCTTGGGGGCTGTGCTGGCGGCTCAGGTCTTACCTCTCCGCCTGTAGGGCCAGCTGCATCCGCTAGAGAAAGCATCCTCTGCAAATCCCCGACACCACTGTTCCATTGCTCTGAGCATGTGCTTGGTGTGGTGAGGTTGGTCATTGGGAATGAGCGTGAAGACAGACCTTCTGTTAGTCTGCAGAGACCATGAAGAGCTGATGTTTTTCTGTGGACCAGGCTAGGTTCTATCTGGTCTTCCCTGGAACCCAGCTCCCTGCCTACCAGGGGGCAACAGCATGCAACCCCCTCTGCAGCCGTGTCCACCAGAAGACAGGAAAGAGAAGCTCTGCCCTTGTCATAATGTTTAATCACATAAATTAATTTATCTAATCACATAAATTATTTTTTTTATTCATCAGAAATAAACTTTTAAAGGAATGAACTTGTGTGAAGGTTTCATGGCAATGGGAGGGAGACAAAAAAGAGGGAAGACAGTGTCTTCGTCAGGGGGGAGCCAGCCATCTCCATAGTAACCAAGTGTGCGTGCATGCGTGCGTGCATGTGTGCATGTGTACATTTGTGTGCGTGCGCACATGCGTGCACATGTATGGAAATGAGGCATAAGACCAGTAGTCAATCAGAAAGCCATAGGTACCACCCAATTCTGTTCAGCTTTGCTGACACCAGAAGATAGACTGGGTAAGATGTCCATTTCTTCTTCACTTTGAAACAAGCAGGCTTCCTGCACAGGTAGCTCAGCCTTCTGACCTTGCACGTCCCTGGAAGACTGGACTCCTAAATATCGAAGGGTGCATATGAGACATTTGACCTGGAGACCCACCACAGGAAGATTAGGTTCATTTGTGACAGCTGAGGCCAAAAATGTCACCTCCAGCCTTCCTTCCTGTTTGAGGGGGTAGATCCTTGGCCAGGAGTCCTTGTCAGGGATGCCAGATTTAGAAAAATATGAAGCATTTCTAATCTGCAAGATGGGGTTGTCAAAGAACCACCATAGCAACCAAAAGTGACGTTGGGATGGCCACCAACTATTAAGAGAGCTCTTTAACTCACACTTTCTAAGCCAATTGGTAATAAGGTTTCATACCTCTGACTTAATAAGAACGACAGTGGGTTAGGGCTGACCACCACCCAAACAAAAGTGAGAAGCCTGAGGGCAGACCAGGAAGTGGGGTGAGAGGCTACCATCTGCTGGGTCTCCTGAGTGCCAACCCTGTGCTGCCGGACACATACCTCATTGCTCAGAAGCCTAGGAAAGGCATATGGCCGTTCCTCAAAGGGACAGCCCAAGACTCAGGGAGGAAGGAGGTAGCTGGGTGAGGTTGGCTGGTAACTATCAAAACTCACATCCTCTGTGCACAAAATCAGCTCTGATCAAAAAGCCAACAAGGACCTTACCTGCAAACCCCAGCAACTGCTGTGCCCAGAACTTTGGAGACCAACTCACAGTCCCAGAGATGGCCACAGTTTGGAACACTGGACCTGGAGAAATGGGGATAATAGTGTTCTTCTCTGAAGGTGGGAAAGGCTTCCCAGAGGATGGCGGTTGCCTGATCCCTATGCACTGGAGTTTCACAGGCTTCCAGAGGATGGTGTTTGCCCGATTCCTATGCACTGGAGTCTCACAGAAATGAAGGGTGATGCTTCAAGCAGCGGGGTTGTAAGTACAATAGCCTGTGTTTAATGAGACAGTGACTTAGGGGAACGAGTCCATGGCTTGGAGAGGTACAGAGAAGAGGAGGATAAGACCACACATCATATTAAGGTCCCAGAGCTCTCCAAGGTGGGGATACAGTAGAGGGAGAGAACTACTGCCAATGAGACAGGGAAGCAGATGTCAGGTAGCTAACCCCTACTTATTCCTCATAGCAAGATGCACAGGTAGTCTTATCCCCATTTTGTAGATGTAAAGCAGAGAGGTTGAGTAACCCATGTGCATAGCTAATAGAGCTGGGAGATCCCAGCTACTCTGTTAAGGTCACCCAACTAACAAAGGACAAAGTTCCATGTTGGTCTTTCCAAACTCATGGCATGTTTGTTTGTCTATTTGTTTACAGACCTTTTAAATGTTTAATTCTTTGATAATTTCCTACAGTATACATTTTCAAAGATTTATTTATGGTTTTATTTCTATGTAAGTTTTTTTTTTCCTGTGGGTGTGTATGTGTGCCACAAGCATGCCTGGTCCCTGTAGAGATCAGAAGATGCCATTGGATCCCAAGGAACTGAAGTTACAGATGGTTGTGAACCACTGTTTTGGTGTTGGGAACCAAACCTCAGTCCTCTGGAAGAGCAGCCAATGCTCTTAACCACAGGCGTCTCCCCAGTCCTTTTACGGTATGTTTTTATCACATTTTCCATACCCCAACTCCTCTCAGATCCTCTCCCATTCCTACACACCCAGCTTCATGTTCATTTTTTTTTCTCTTAAAAAGAGAAGACACTAGGGTTGGGGATTTAGCTCAGTGGTAGAGCGCTTGCCTAGCAAGCACAAGGCCCTGGGTTTGATCCTCAGCTCAAAAAAGAAAAAGAAGACACTAAAGAATGTAGACTTTGGTTTGTGTTGAACAGATGCTCCTGAGCATGGTTGATGTATTCAGTATCACTCCACTGAAGAAAACTGATTTCCTCCCAGCTCTAATCACTGGGGAATAGCTTCTTGGCGAGGGTTGGAACTTGGTGCTCACTTCTCTCCCTCATGCTGGCATTTTGTCTGGCTTGAGCTCATGCTGGTCTTGTGCGCTGGTATAGTCTCTATGAGTTCAAGTGTGCATCTGTCCTTGTTTGTCGGGAACATCATCCACCACTTCTGGTTCTTAGAGTCGTCCCAACCCTATTCTTCATAGATCCCTGAGCCTTGAGAGGAAGGATGTGATAGACATCTCATTCAGGGCTGAGCACTCCATCTCACTCTCTATACATTGTCCAGTGATGGGTCTCTGTGTTTATTACCAGCTACTGCAAAAAGAAGATTGTCCAGTGAGAGTTCAGTGATACACTGATGTAAGGGTACGGTAGTATGTTGTTAGGAGTTGTGTTATTGCTGTCTTCATTTTGTAGAATAGTAGTAGATTTTCCCATGGGCCTATGATCTATCTAGTTTCAGGCTCTTGGCCTCATCAATAGTATCAGGTATGAGTTCCATCTCATGGAGTAGGCCTTAAGTCCAATCAAAAAGTGGTTGGTTACTCCCCTAACACTTTTACCACTAGTGTGCCAATGGGCTGTCTTGCAGGCAGGTCATTACTATAGCTCATAGGGTCCATAACTGGGTAAGATTGATGATGGCTGTTCTCCAGGAGTGTGTATAGCACATCTGGCCAGTAGGGGTGAAGCTTCCAAATGAGTGCCAACTAGATTTCTCCATGTTCTACGCCTTAAGTATGTGGTGTCTTCAGCAGTAGGATTTGACTGTCAAGCTGTAGAGAGTAACCACAGCATGGACATACACCAGGCTAGCAGGGCCATGCAAAGCTCTTGTTTTCACTGTCAGTCTGTGGAGATCCCCTATGAGGACCTGACCTGCAGGGTAGAAATCATGTAGGCAGAGGTGGGAGGACTGTGGAGGGGATCATACATACATGGGGCAGAGCCTGGCTCATGCTAGAGACCACTGAGCAATGAGGGATGCAGGGGTTGGGAGGAGGGGAGACCACAGGAACATGGGACTGTTCCATTCCATTCCATATGTTTGTGGCAGGGAAGGGGCATCCAGAGGTCACTGACTAAGCATCTTCGTCTGCTGCTCAGCCACTGACAGATTCCCACTGGGTGCTTCCACAATCCTCCTTTGGGGTCCTTTTTTTTCAAACCATAACTCTTTTTAAAGTTTTGCATGCCTTTAATCCCAGCACTTAGGAGGCAGAGGCGGGTGGATCTCTGAGAGTTTGAGGCCAGCCTGGTCTACAAAGCAAGTTCCAGGACAGTCAGGACTGTTACACAGAGAAACCCTGTCTCAAAATAACAACGGCAAAAGTTTTATATTTGTATGTACGTGTGCGTGTCTTTGTGAGTTTAAATGCACCACAGAAGCCAGAGGGCATTGGATTCCCTACAGGTAGTTGGAAGTTGTGTGCTGGGAACCCATGGAACCTCTGGATAGATTTACCTCTGAATTTAGTTACCAGTGTGCCATGGTAAGTATATGACTGAGAGACATTCACCTGGATATTTTCATTTGAATGTACTTCACCCTAAACACAACAGAATTGCTTGCCCTGAGTCCCTCAGAATAAAAAGCTTCTGGCCTTGTGCCCAGGGATAGACTGGGGCTGAGTTCAGGATGGCCTGTCCAGGGACAATACCTAAGAAGGTCAATTCAAGGCCCAAATCCTTGGGGCCATAGTCGGAGGTCCCTGTCACTTCCAGTTTCGGGAACTCGACAGCTTGGAAAATGAAGTTTGATTCTCTTCAGCTCAGAACTCAATGTTGCAGGAACATTTCCAGATTCATCAGAAACTGTGTTCCACAGGCATTCAGGCTTGAGGGACCCAGGGTATAAAGAGGCCTGCATTCCCAGCACCCTAACACTATTGGGGTTGACAGAGAATCAGGAAGGGAAGATCCAGGGCTGGTGTCTCCTCAGCTCCCAGGGCTCTGCAAAAAACATTCTTCCTTCCAAAGTCCTTACACAGGTTCTGGAGAAGTCAGTCCCTCTTCCACAGTGCACCAAGGCTAGAAGGACCCAGAGCTCCAGGGAGGGGCAGAAGCTCAGGCTGAGCAGGGCATGGGCTAGAGATGACCTTCAAAGGCAGCCAGGGAAGCAGTTAGCTGATAGCCCCGTGAAGGATGTTTTGGGCTGCAGGGTGGGGAGGGGAGTGAGGGACAGAAGACCATGAAAGGCTGAAACTGCAAAGTTTAGTAACAGAGGTCACCTGCCAGCACTACAGCTTGGAATCCAGAGCTTCATCCCAAAGGGAAGAAGAGACACAGCCTCACACCACTGCCACTCTGCCTCAAGGCCACAGTCTGCAGACCTGATATGTCAGGAACATGACAGCCCTGCTACGTGGACTATGTCCTAGAAGGGAGCCATACTGGCCACACGGTTTCCCCCGCTCTAAGCTGTTTCCCAGGCACACGGAGGAAGAGTACTGTCTTCATCTCAGATGGTTTGGGCCACAGGGGGCAGTGTGGTTCCATTGGACACTAGTAGAGTGTCCCTGTTTCTCTGGAAGGCACAAAAAGTTTCCAGGAGAAGTTTAAGAAGCAAAGTATTGGTGAATAAATAGCTTTGTGTGTCTCTAAAACTTCTCAAGGGCTTCAAGACACGCATGTGTATTCAGTATCTCCAAAGGGTCATGGTGCTATTACATCAATCAATATTTTTGTCCTTAGGGATTTTTTTGTTTTGTTTTGTTTTCATTGTTGCATGGTCTAGGGGCAAATGCTCTTGGAACCACACCTTGATCTATTGGGGTCCTACTCTAAGATCTCACTAGAATTATTTCCTGCCTATCTTTATATCTCTGACACAGCCCCTTCTACGTTACAGGCAGGGCTCACATCTTGTCACATGTGGCCTCCCCAGGTTCCAAAGCTATGAAAGTTAGACAAGACAGATAGCCTAGGTGGAGAACGTTAGTTTGTGACCAGTGCTTATAAGCTGTTTGAGGGCCCTCTGATTTGAACTTGAACACACAACAAAAAGACTGTTCCTAAACAGCTACCACCCACCACAGCTGTCTCCTTCCTTCCTCATCTTATCCCCCATGTGACCCCACCCTAGCATGAAGTAACATGACTGCCCAAAATAACCTCTCCAAAAGTGCTGTCCTAGGATTCCTTCCTAACACAGCTTTAAGGAAACACAGCTTGATCCTTAATAAACTGGCGCGCGCGCACATGCGCGCATACACATACACCTCATTCTCTCCTCTGACAAGCTAAACTGGAAAGATAGAATCTGTTAGTGTTCCTGGTGCAAACCAAAAGCAACTTAGGGAGCAAAGGGTCTTTCACTTTCAATTCAACATCACAGTTCATCATCGAAAGATGTAAGGACAGAGACTCAAGGCAGGACCCTGGAGGCAGGAGCTGAAGCAAAGGCCATGAAGGAGTGCTGTTACTAGCTTGCTCTCCATGGCTTGCTCTACCTGCTTTCTTATAGCACCTAGGATTACGAGCCCTGGGTGGCACTGTCCACAGTGAGCTAGGCCCTCCTATATCAATTATCAATGAAGAAAATGCCCTACAAACCTACAGAGACAACCAAACCGAACTAGTGGACACTCATGAAATTTAGACCAACACCTGTGGAGCCTCCACAGGACTAGACTAGGCTCTTTGCATATTGAGACAGTTGTGTAGCTTGATATGCTTAAGGGGCCCCTGGCAGTAGGATCAGGATCCATCCCTGGTGCATGAGCTGGCTTTTTGGCGCCTACTACCTATGGTGGGACACCTTACACAGTCTTGATGCAGTGGGAGGGGCTTGGACCTGCCTCTACTGAATGTACCAGGATCTGCTGATTCCCCATGGGAGGCCTTACCTTGTAGGAGGGAATGGGGGGGGGGGCTGGAGGGGCAGGAAGATGGAAGAGGAGGATTTGTGATTGGTATGTAAAATGAATAAAAAAATGTCTTAATAATAAAAGAAAGAAAATGCCCTACAGACTTCCCTACAGGCCAATCCTATGGAGGTATTTTCTCAATTAAGATTCATTCTTCCCAATGACCCTAACTTGTGTCAAGTTGACATAAAAACTAGCCAGGACAGGATCCACCCCCAAGAAAATTTGTTAGTGAAATATAGAAAAGACTTAAAGTGGTGTGACCTGGTTTCTAGAAGATGCTGCTCATGACCTGGCCCCACAGAGGGTTGTCTAGGAGAGAAGTGGGGAGCAGAGAGAAAGGTTTCTTTAATGAATCCTGCAGGCTCCTGGGCCATAGGTACTTGCAGTTCGACACCTCAGGCTTGCTTTCTTTGCTGTCTAGAGACAAAAGAAGGAAGCAAAAAGAACATACAAGAGCTTTGGGCTTCAGAGATACCTGGCTTTGAGCAAGTGATTAGCTTTCAAGACAGTTGGGAATGTATGATTAACATTCTACTTAACTCCCCCACTTCCTTTCCAAGTGGAGCAGTTTATGGAGAGTTGACCAGAAGCCAAGGGTGCTCTGCCTGGGTCAAGGAAGATACCATTCCTCCTACTAGTGCTTGGGTCTGAACTGTGTAAACACCCTGATTCTTCAGAGGGGAGAAGAAATGTCTGCTCAAGATGTTGGACTCTCACTCCCATAGCAGTGATGAATGAAGAAGCCACTTTTAGCTATATGGGTAAGCAGCCTCAGGATGGATTCCACCCCAAAGATGCCAGAGTAAAAACAACCAAGACTCCATCTTTAGTTACCTTGTTGATCAGCTTGTCTAGAAATTGTGGGTGTAAAACACACCTCTTGCTCCAAAGGGAGTGTTGTAGTACAATTGTTTAATCCATATCTAACATGACCATCCCATCACCATCTTAGAGTAGAAATAACCATGCCTCATAGCTATAGAAATGAAATAAAGAGATGCTGAGAGGTAGGTCTATAGTAATGATAATGGGACTATTGACACTTCTTAATAGAAGAAGTGGCGGGTGGAGGGCCTCATAGGCCTGATTTTAGCCATGACTGCCTCCTGCACCTGTCCCACTTACTCCCTATTTCCCTCACCCCTGGCTGCATGTGATCTTGGGATATGTTAGACATGGAAGATTGGTTGAAAGGGGCACTGCATAATTCACATGCCATGAGGTTGTCATCCATTATAAAGTGGGGCCTTGCTTGGAAGCAATTGTTTGGGGTCACCCATGTTCCTGCCAATAAACCCTATGTGCTCATTGGCTCACCAAGTTGGACTTGAGTGCAATACTTCAGTCTGTTGTCATTGCCTCAGAATAAAAGTTTGTTCATGTCTCACTGTAACTGTACTTTCTTATTGGGACCGCCAGCCCACAAATAATGACATGGAGACTTATTGTTAATTATAAAAGCTTGGCTTTAGCTTATGCTTGTCTCAACTAGCTCTTACAACTTAAATTAACCTGTTTATATTAATCTACATTCTGCCACATGGCATTACCTCCCTTCCATCTGGCACCTCCTGTTTCCTCTCCATGTCTCTCTGGTAGCTCTGCCTTTCTTCTTCCCAGAGTTCTCTCTCTGCCAGGAAGTCCCACCTAGACTTCCTGCCTAGGAATGACTATTGGCCATTCAGCTTTTTACTGCACCAATCACAGCAGTATATCTTCACATAGTGTACAAATATCCCACAACATTCTCCAGGAAAAGTCACATGATAGGAAGTAAGAGGTAACTTATTCTGAACCAAATACGAACAACCATGGCCCAGAAACATGGATTCAAACTACCCTTACTGTCATGTTCCACTGAGAAAGAAGTTACATGGTATTTGTTGTTGCAGAATAAAGGCAGTTGTGAATCATTGCATTTATCAAATACATTGGTCAAGGCATCAGGGGGATGGATTATTACCAAGCCAGGAAATTCTTTTCTGTAGGTTGTAGATTCTTAGCTTTCAGGTAGATAAAAGCTAGTGGTCTTCTAAGCCTAATGACATATTCCAAAAGTTATGTTAGAGCAGAAAAACTTCCAGTCAAGAAAATAGACTCTTTGGCATGAATGGAGACAGGCTTAACATTTCTGTTGGGCCAAGTAAGTCATTTGGCTGAGACACCACCCCTGGAAAGGCAGCTTCGCCTTAAGTCATGCTATAGGTAGGTGGAATAATTATCCCTTTAATGAGGTACTGTAATTTTCCTCCCCAGAATTCTAAGCCACCACCGCCACCACCACCACCACCACTACCTCCCATACTCCAATATGGTAGCTTTTCAGGCCAAAGTTATACAGCTTTCCAAGTCTGTCCACTTATCTGGATTATTCAGAAAATTGTAACCTCTTTTTCTTCTTTTTTATTCTTTTCTAACAATACTTTCCATAATTGCTTGGGTTTCCCCAACACTTTGGACTTTCTTACTCTTTCTCTCAAGCTCTCCCACCCACCATGTGGTTACTTGTCTGCTGTCTTAGTCAGTGTTCCATTGCTGTGAAGACATGCATGACCGTGGGTGGTAGTTTGAATGCAAATAGTCCCCCAAAGGTTCATAGGGAGTGGCACTATTAGGAGGTGTGGTCTTGTTGAGGTAGCTGTGACCTTGTCGGGGGAAGTGTGTTAAATGTTTCCCTTTATAAGAGTTGCCGTGGTCATGGGGTCTCTTCACAGCAATAGAAACCCTAACTAAGACACCATGGCAACTTCTTATAAAAGGAGGCTTTTAATTGGAACTTGCTTACAGTTTCAAAGGTTTAGTCCATTATGGTCATGGCAGGGAGCATGGAGGCATACAGGCAGACATGGTGCTGGAGAAGTTGAGAGTTCTACATCTGGATCTGTAGGTAGCAGGAAGAGAGAGACACTGGACCTGGCTTGAGCTCTTAAAACCCCAAAGCCCACCCCCAACTTCCTTCAGCAAGGCCACATCTCTCAAAATCTCTCTCTCCTAAACTCCCTAATGACCAAGCATTCAAATATATGAGCCTGTGGGGGCCATTTCTGTTCAAGCGCTGCGATGTGACTGACCTCCATGCCTGTCTACATGGAATGGCTTCTCCCCTCCAGCCTCCTTCTCCAGCTAAGGTTTCCAGCAGCGTGCTCTAGGGTTTTCTTTTAGACTCTAGTACAATTGTCCTTGAGGTTCCCTTTGAAGCCCTCCTTAAAGTCTTTCATTAGATGATTTAAGAACAGGTATCGGTTTTACCTAATAGTCACAGAGATGTTAGGTCAGATACAGTGGTTACAGTAAATGGCTATTCTGAAAACTAGAGATAACTCAAGATAAAATCTAGCTCCTGATATGCAACATACCACTCTGCAGTCAGGAAGTCTTCGAGATCTTCCACACAGATGGGGCTTCCCGGTGAACTTCATTCCCACCTCGGTTCTTCCGGGCTTTCCCACTCGAGTCCACTTCTGCAATAGTCAAGCCAGCCCACACTGGCTTATATCCCCAGAGACTAGCCAGATAGGAAAAGTCCAGCAAGCATTTGGCCACACATTAAGTATTCTGTCAAGTTTTGCTCCTCTTTACATGGAAGCAATCTTGAAGATGTAACCATTTGGCCCAGTTGTTAAAGTACTTGCCAAGCAAGCATAAGGACCTGAGTTTGAATCTTAGCACTGGGTAGGGGTGGGGGTAGATGGGACTGGAGGGTCCCCAGGGTTTACCAACCAAATCTAACCAATCAGTGAGCTCCACTTTCAGTGAGCGACTGTCTCAAAAAATAAGGTGGTAGCACACGCCTTTAATCCCAGCTCTTGGGAGGCAAAGACAGGTGGATCTCTTTGAATTTGAGGCCAGCCTGTTCTACAGAGTTCCAGGACAGCCAGAGAGAGCAGTTACACAGAGAAACCTTATCTCAAAAAAAAAAAAAAGAAAAAAAAAGAAAAAAGAAAAAAAAAGAAAATAGAGAGCAACTAAAGTCATCAACCCTGACCTCCAAACTTCATATGCACATGCGCACACTGGACTGGGGTCCCCTGTAAGAGCAGTACCTGCTCCTAACCACTGAACTATCTCTCTAGCACTCCATGCACCCCTAGAGTGAAATGTTGGTGATGCCTGGGTTCCAGAATGGGGCTTACTTGGTGAATATGAAAAGTGTTAACAGGCTCAAAGCACACAGCAGAAGGAACAGACAGCAGGGTCCCTGGCCTCTCCTGGACTTGGGGATGAGTAACAGGGGCTCAGGTTTTCCTGTTTCCTGCCATGTAGCAAGCCTGAGTAAGCTACAGCCTTCTGTGGCCATCACCTAAAAAGCAAAGCATCTGAGGAATGTCTGCTATTCAGGGTATGTGGTGTGTATGGTGTGTTTTTTCTGTTTTTCTTCACTGGGGATGGAAATCCTGAGCTGTTTTGTCTGGAAGCGTCAGCAAGGTCGTGAGGACCCCTAAGCTGAAGGTAGGGGAGGGAGAAGAGATATGAGGTCCCTGCTCCAATGTTGGATGTTTCTACCACTGTTTGAATGAGAAGAGTTGGTAGTTGGGGTGGGGGTGGGGGCAGCATCTTGGGACTGGAGGGTGGGAAGCCTTTGGCAGCTATGGGGTGGGGAGGCTTGTAATCATAAAGATAATGGTTCTTCCACTTCCATGTCTAGCTCCCTACCTACACACAAAAAACAGAGCTAGTGTTCATGAAATATGGTACAAGTTCTGACCGGGCAATCTTGGGCACAAGTCTTAGTTCTCAGAACTTTTATTTTTGCATGTAACCAGACCCTTTTCATAATCCCTCTTGGGGCTGGAAAGTGGCTGGGTGGATGGCATCAACGTTGACAGCTAGCAATTCTTTGAAGAATTAATTCCACTCTCAGTCTACTAGGCTGTCTTCAGTTTTATATTTTCTTTATTTAGTATGTGTTGCATGCCATGGTATGTGTGTGGAGGTCAGAGGCAATGTTCAGGAGTGTTTCTCTCTTTCCAACAATGTAGGCCCTGGGGATTGAACTCAGGTCATCACGATTGGCGGCAAGTGCCTTTTACCCACTGGCCAGCCTCACAGGTCCTTTTCTAGATACTTTAAAAATATCTCCATCTTCATGGGTGATGTTCATTATGAGTGTATAGCATGCCAGCTGCACTCTTGGGAACATTTTTAATTACTAGCACATTTACCCCTGCAAAGTAGACACTAACTCCTTTGTACAGATGCAGAAAGTGAAGTAAGATAAGGTTGAATCATTTCCCTGAGTCCATGGTGGTAAACCACAGGTCAACAATGGAACCCAGGCAGCCTGTCTCAGAATGTATATCTACAACTAAGGATCTCTATTATTACATGCCAGTAGTATGGGGACAGAGACACAGCTCTACACTGCCATCGTCAACAGCCTGAGAAGTTCCCCCAGACTTTTAGGGACCGGGACTCAGGTGGTCTCAGTACTCAAAAGAATTTCAAGATTAAGAGAAGTTGGAGTGTGCATTGAAGGTATTTTAATATAAGCTGAAGCATGAGAGATAAAAGAGAGATGCTCAGAAAATAAGTAAGACAAACCTAAGAAACCTAAGGGGGGCATGTGCTTTCCAAGGGGGTGTAGGGGAAAGCAAGATATTCCCAATGTGGGCCTAGGCTCCTCAAGGGAGAATAAGCAATTGAGTGGTTTATCATTAGCCATGTACATCATTTGGGTGGCTTTCAAGTTACGTCTCAAAAGACTGCCTAGAAACCCCACTGCCACATAAATCTCCTTTGATAAATGAGGTAAGCAAGGTAGCTCTGGAGATGCCTTGGATGGAATTAAAACCTGGTACAGTGAAAACAGGTCTGTTAGGGTTGCCCGCGGGGTCTGGTGCATGTCTTTTCCTGCAATTGGGACTTCTGGTGAGAGTCCCAGAAAGGTGTAGGTTTGTGTCTGGGAAAGGAGAAGGTTTGGGGCAGCTGAATTGTCCTGCAATCTTACTTCTTTGCTGCTGTATTAGGCATGGTTCTCTAGAGAAACAGAACTGCTAGAGGAATAACACGTGTGTGTGTGTGTGTGTGTGTGTGTGTGTGTGTGTGTGTGTGTGTGTGTGTGTGTGTGATTTATTAGAGTGGTTTACAGGCTGTGGTCCAGCTAGTCTACCAACAATAACTACCCCTGGAAAGTCTAAGAATGTAGTAGCTGTTCAGTCCACGAGGCTGGATGTCTCAGCTGGTCTTTAGTCTATGCTGGAATCCTGAAGAAGTAGGTTCTAATGCCAGCGAAGGGATGAACTTGCCAGCGAGAGCGAGCAGACAAAAAGAGAAGCTTCCTTTTTCCATGTCCTTTATATAGGCTGCCAGCAGAAGCTGTGGCCCAGATTAAAGGTAGATCTTCCCACCTCAAAAGATCCAGATTAAGCCAGGCAGGGGTGGCACACACTTTTAATCCCAGCACAAGGAAGGCAGAGACAGGTGGATCTCTGTGAGTTCGAGGCCAGCCTGGTCTACAGAGTGAGTTCCAGGACAGGCTCCAAAGCTATACAGAGAAACCCTGTTTTGAAAAACAAAACAAAACAATGACAACAACAACAAAAATCATATTAAAAGTGGGTTTTCCTGCTTCAAATACTTTAATTAAGAAAAGTCCATCACCGGTGAATGAAGCCGCTTGGGTTTTAGATCATTCCAGATGTAGTCAAGTTGACAGCCACCACACTGCAAAGGCTTCACATAGATTCCTGAGTAAGAAGGCTTCTTTCCTTTTCTCATGTCCCTAAAATTGTCCCTGTCTTTCTGTCCTGCTTCACTATGTACATCATGCAGTTTTCATAGAATAGAAGTGTTATCTCCACAAAGTAGATGAGAAAACCAAGACCAAAGTGTATAATACACACAAATTACACAGCTTAGAGATGAGGGCCTCTATGGGGGAACCCCCAAACCAAATCAAAGTATGTAATACACACAAATTGTCAGTTTGGAGACCAAACCTAGGGTGCCACCCAAAGACTTTCACTGCCACAGATTTCCTACATACAGCCAAAGAGAAGTCCTCAAACTCCTGCGGTGGTGACGGATTTTATATGAAGGGTTCCATTTGTAGGCGTTATGATAAGTGTCCAATATAGTGTTCAAAAAGTTCAAAACATGACTGTCATACAAATATCCAGGAAACGTGTCAGAGATGTATGTAACTTAGTGGGGGAACCAGCAGCAGGTCCAGAGTCATCTAAAAATACAAGTAACAGTCATCATCTCTGAAGAAAGAACCCTGAGGTAAGACTGCTGAGTCACTCACAACATGGATTGCCTTATGAGTTAACCAAACCATAGTCTTTGGTTGACTAGTAGACAAGAAGCATAGATAACCATGTGGATACGCCAAACAGAAGGATGTGGCACAGCCTGGTGCAACAGAGCAGAACTATGTGAGATTTAAAATATGAATTGCTTATTTCTGGACTTTTTCCATGTAATATCAGGCTGCAGTGCATTATGGGTAGCTGAAACTGCACAAAGAAAAGCCTTGGATAAGAGGAAACAACTGCACCTTTTTTTCTAAATGCAGGGTATTGAGTTGCCTGTTACTAATACACTTGGATGGAGAAGACAAGCCACCAAGTTGGAATCACGGCCTGTCAGATGGTATGGCTGTGTCAATCTCTATGCTCTCTGTCAGGAAGTGTTTTGTGGGCAGGCTGGAGAAATGGCTCAGTCAGTAAAGTGCTTGACAAGCAAACATGAGGACCTGAGTCCATATTCCCAGCACCCATGTTAGGAACTGAGCGTAGCGTTCATCTGTAATCTCACTCTGGGGAGGTAGAGACCAAAGGATCTTTGGGTCTTGTTGGTTTACCATCTCAGGAAAACTGGTGAGCCTCAGATTCAGTGACAGACTCTGTCTCAAAAGATAAAGTTGGCCCTGATGGCTCAGCAAACATTGTGGAAGAGGGGGCAGAAAGAATGTAAGAGCAAGGATTGCGAGGATGCTGGGAAATGCTGGCTTCTAGACGTGATGGCTATTGTTCTCGTGAACCCACTGCAGCCATGGTTTCCAGCACAAGACCCAGATTCATCAAACAAGATCAGTGAGCATTCCCCAGGTACTGGGGCCCCAGAGGCACGGGGGGGGGGGGGGGGGAGGTGGTAAAAGTGAGAATGTGTTGGAGGGAGTGGTATTTACTAGAAGTTTGGGAGGCCAGCAGATGATAGGCACCAGGAAAACTGGGTCTCCTTTGGGGGTTCTTAGTCTCATTAACAAAAGGATTTAAGAAAAGACTCACACTGAAGCTGAAGGACAATTTTCTTAGAGTCTGAATGAACAATCCCAGGGTAGACAAGCTGTAGAGTTCAGCAGCTGCTTGCAGAGTGTGGAGGGGAGAAGGGAGGAAAAGCCATGCCATGTGAGTTAAGTCATCTTGGAGGTCAGTCACATGGTGGCCAGCAGCCACACGGTGGAGAAGGGGACTTTAAAGAGTTAGGAAGCCCAAAGTGTGAGGGAAAGCATGCTTAGAACATAGATTTTATTTTTATTTATTTTTTTTTGGGGGGGGAGCCGTTTCGAGACAGGGTTGCTCTGTGTAGCTTTGCGCCTTTCCTGGAACTCACTTGGTAGCCCAGGCTGGCCTCAAACTCACATAGATTCGCCTGCCTCTGCCTCCCAAATGCTGGGATTAAAGGCATGCGCCACCACGCCCGGCAGATTTTATTTTTAAAAAGGGAAAGGAAGTTATGCTTTTTCTGACTAATTCAGAAAATTGAACAGACTTACCAAGCTATATACAGCTGTGGCCCTCTAAGGCTATTGCTGTACGGTGTGGGAAGGAAAAGCACATTATCTCATTAAAGGGATAATTATTCCACCTATCTCTTTAATGTGGCTTAAGATGAGCCTGTCTTCCTAAGGGGCAGTCCCTTGACCAGGTGATTGACCAGCTCATCTGGAATGAATGGTTAAGTCTCCACTCAGGCCAGAGATCTCATCCTCTTGACCAGAAGGAACTTATCTACCCATAATGGGCCTTAATGCTGCTGTGTCATTCTCCCCTCTGAAGAGGTAATCTAAAAATCACTTAGGAGATGGGTTGAAATTGGGAAACATAACCCATTTTCACCATAAAAATCTATCTAGAGAGCTAGTCCTAAGGCTGTCCACTAGAAGGGACCAATGTCTGGAGTCAAGTACAAGTTCCCACCTCCATGTACAGGCTCTGGAGAGGGATTTTCATTTAGGGCAGGAAAAACCAGAGCTCCCTTCTAGCATTCTTGACTGGAGGTCCAAGGGTGTCTCTGGCCAGCACTGTGGCTCTGGGGGCCCCAGTCCTGAACTGCGCATCTAGTTTCTAGCTCCTGTTCTTATTAGTGGCGGGGGAGAGTTGAGGGTGGACATGCTCAAAATATATTTAATACAGGTGTGAAATTGTTGAAGCATAAATCCAAGATATCCAGGGTAGATAATTAAGTGGAGAGGAAGTCAGGAAGGCAGCCAATGTGCGCTTCTGATGTCCATATCACTGCATGAGCACCCACATGGAAGAGGTGGGAGATTTTGTTTTGTTTTGTTTTTTAATCAGGGTAACGATGCTCTTTGTTCAACATCATAAAATTTTCGCCAAAAGCAAGAGTGGATCTAGTAGGATGGAGTGCATCATGGTCCTGGCTTCTGTGTGTCTAGAGAAAGCAGTCATTAACTTCAGCCCCTAGAACTTAAAGGGAGCATTTGATGGCTAGCAGGTGAAAATTTTCCAAGCCCTTAGCTCTGTGATATCCCTGGGAGCACTGGTGCATTCGGATGAGGATGTAACTCCTGCAGGCTATGCTGGCAAGACAAGGATTGTGAGTCTTCAAAGACGTAAATCATAATGACGCAGAGCCTCTAGGGAGTATATTTTTGACAATAAAGCTTTAGGAGGACAAGATGACCCAGTGTCATTTCACTGGGCACCCAGGATCAACAGAGAAGGACACGTGTCACAGTCTTTATTGGGAGTCAGAACACTAAAGGCCCAGAAGGGTAAAGCTAGAACTTCTGTTGATGTATTTCTTATTTTATTTATTTGTTTGTTTGTTTGTTTAGTGTGTGCGTGTGCGTGTGCGCGTGCGCGTGCGCGCGTGCGTGCTTGCGTGCGTGCGTGCGTGCGTGCGTGCGTGCGTGTGTGTGTGTGTGTGTGTGTGTGTGTGTGTGTGTGTGTGTACCACGGCACCCATGACAACTTTTTGGAGCTGATCTTTTCCTTCCACCACATAGGATCCTGGAATTGAACTCAGATCCTCAGGCTTGGCAGCTTGTGCCTTTGCTCTCTGGGCTCTGGGGGCAGCAAAGGGTGGCCACAGCGAAAACAATGGAAGAGACACATGAGCAAGAGACAGAGGTGGACAAGAGAGTAAAACCACTTTTCCGTGGACTCCTTTGTGTCTGAGCCATTGTGGGAAGGTGCCGGCTCTGCAGACCATCTCCCTTCAATGACTCCTCCCTGGACATATCCATGAAATGTCTCTTGGTTGAACCCAAACTCAGTCAAGTTGACAAGATTAACTATCCCAAAAGGCCCTTTCCGGGCATGAGAGGGGCATTGGTGAAGTCCCGTGTTCTCTTCCCCAGCCACATATCCATACCGAAGAAAGAAGCACAAATGGTGTTGATCGCTACAAAACTTTAACCTTCTGGTGAATCTCTGGGGCATCAAATCAGGCCTTTGAACCCCAGAGTCTCTAATGGAGCAGTCACTGGATGTGGCTCATCACCTCCCTTTTGGATAAGCACCAGATGGCTCTCAAGCCCAGGGGCCCTGGACAAACCTGCCTTTCCCTTCATGGTCTGGCCCAGGAGGCAAAGGAAAATTACATCTGGTTGCCTAGCAGTTGGACTTTAGCAGTGGACCAATCAGCTCCTGAGCCTCTTGGTGTCTTAGGGTGAAGAGGGGGTATCAATAAGTAACTTGGCAAGGAGATAAATTTGGGAGATGATTTAAATTTTAAGCCTGGAAACCCTCATTAGAATTCTACTGACAAGGAAGGATTTTCTTGCAGAGCATTTACTTTTTACATAATCACAGCAAAATGACAATTTAATATTCAACTTTCCCCAGGGGCCTTATTACAAATGTTGTCCATCCATGCATGTAATCTCTTTCCTAGGGCAGCTTCTAGCAACTGGAGATTGGGGATGGAGGGGGTGGCTAGATGGGGATTCTTATATGATCAACTGGAATACATCCCAAAACCCACCTGACATCCTCCAGGCTCCATAAACTGTCTCAGACACAAGTAGATTTTCTTAGAAATTGGGCCCAGGGGTGCAGGTCAGTAATCACAACTACCTGAGAGGCAGAGACAGGAGGATCTCAAGTTCAAGGTCTGCAGGGCAAGTTAGCGAGACTGTTTCAAAAAGTTAAGAAAGTGGTAGAATGCTTGCCTAGTAAGCACAAGGTCCTAGGTTCAATCCCCAGCACAGAAAGAAGAAGGAAGGAAGGAAGAAAGGAAGGAAGGAGGGAGGGAGGGAGGGAGGGAGGGAGGGAGGGAGGGAAGACCCTGCTTTATTCTGAACAGAGTTGCCTCACCAGACATTGAACATGAACCCAACACATTAAAGATTAAAATAAGAGTCCCACTGGCCTGTTCCCCAGACAGCTGGCTCACATGCTTCCCAGTGGCCTGGAGGGTTCTCCCAGCCAGAGATATTGCCATCTAACTTACCCTAAAGGCTGTCACCGAGGACCCAAAGAGTTCCCTTTAGTCACCCTGCATCTGAGTCTTGGAAATGACACTCCCTTCAAGCCATAATCTGCCACATGTTCTATGTCTCTCTCCAAGTCCTAAGCCCACAGCCCCTCTTCCTTCAGCTTCAAGTTCCTCACACCATGACCATGTCCTTGCCCCTGAGCCAGGCAGGAGAGTGGCTTCTCTAAGGTCTCTCCCCACAACCTCGGGTCCTGAGAACCACATCCTCTGTCCCTAAAATCTCCACATCCATGACACCATCTATTTCATCATTCCGCTTACACAAAGGATTTCATAACAAGGCAAACCTAGGGAGATAGGAGAAGCTTGGTTGTTACTATGATTGACTTTCTAAAAGTCACTTAATTCTAGTTAACTCACAAATAAAAACACCACACAGCTGGTTTAAGGATGCCCAGATCCACACTCTGTACCTCTCAGTGATTTCTATGCAGTTACTGTCCATTCTGAAATCACTGACATTACTTAGGGTTTTAACCGTCACTAGAAGTTATTTTTTTCTTTATTTTATGGTTCTTGCTGCTTCAATGCCCAGAAAGTTGAATTCCTTTATCCACCATGAAAATGAAGAAATTATGACAGAGCTGAAACTAGGAAAGAGCATGGCCTTGTAACTTCCTTCATGGCTCCTGGGTCCTTTTGCCAGATTCCATCCTTCCTAATCACCTAATATCACACTCTCTCGGGGCTCTTTTCTGAATTTTGTACTGTACTCACACCTAGACCTGTTGTGTAGATACTTGTATACATTGTAGGCTATTATAGGCTATGGATATGAGAGAGGACATGTGTATTTTTGTACTGTACTCACACCTAGACCTGTTGTGTAGATACTTGTATACATTGTAGGCTATTATAGGCTATGGATATGAGAGAGGACATGTGTATTTTTGTACTGTACTCACACCTAGACCTGTTGTGTAGATACTTGTATGCATTGTAGGCTATTATAGGCTATGGATATGAGAGAGGACATGTGTATTTTTGTACTGTACTCACACCTAGACCTGTTGTGTAGATACTTGTATACATTGTAGGCTATTATAGGCTATGGATATGAGAGAGGACATGAGTATTTTTGTTTTTCAAGATTGGGTCGCCTCACTATTACTCTTCCAATCTACCCATTTTTCTGTAAATTTAATTATTTCATTTTTCTTTAAGCTGAATAATATTCCATTCTGTGCATGTACTCCATTCCCATAGTCTATTCTTCTCTTGGCGGACATCTAGGTTGATTTCATTTCCTTGCTATCAAAAATAGCATCTTATTTTCATCGCTAAAAACCCTTCTGTACTGTCAGTCGCTACATTATTTTACTGATTTATATTACCAGGCAGATGTTTGCTTTTTAATGATATTACTAACCTTTTGACACAAGGCAATGCAATTGAAGAAAGTGCTTTCCAGGACACATTTCCATAATTTATGAACAGAGCAGGCAGAATAATGGCCCCAAAGATGTTCACATCCCAACAACCAAAGATTGTGGTAAGTCACCTTGCTCAGCAGAGGAAACTGTCAAGATGTAATTAAATCAAGATGTTGAAGGCTAAGAGAGCAGCTCATTGGTAAAGCACTTGATAGCATCCATGAGATCCTGAGTTTGACCCCCACTATCACAGTAAATAAATAAGGTTGGGGTATAGCTCAGTTGGTAGAGCGCTTGCCTATAATGAATAGCATTAATTTGTTCTTACATCATTTTACTTATGTAATTACACATATTTATATATACATGGTTTAAGAATGCTAAGTAGAATTTAAGAGGAACTAGTCAAAGACTACTTGTATTGAATGACATAGTGTGTCCATACTACTGACATACAACACATGGTATACTTTCTCCAGGTTGTCTGAGTTTCGGGGCTGGTGACTCTTTTGTCCATCTCCAGAGCCAACAGGTACTTTCAAATTATTTATTCTGGGGCTGGAGAGGTGGCTCAGCAGTTAAGACCTCTACTGCTCTTATAGAGGACCTGGGTTTGGTTCCAGCACCCACATCAGGGGTTTCACAACTACCTGTTACTCCAATCCAGCAGGTGAGAGGCCCCCTTCTGGACACACACTCAAAAATCATTGACTGCCCTTCCTCCTCACTTTCTTTATGCCTCTGCATGCCTCTCTCACTTTCTTTATGAGCAACCTTGTTATTATATAAGACTCACTTGGATAATCTAGAATAAGCTCCCTATCTCAAAATCTCTATTATTTTATTGTATTACTTTGAGACTGTGTCTCACGTGCCCAGGCTAGTATTGAACTAACTTTGTAGCTAAGAATGGCCTTGAACTTCTGACTCTCCAGTCTATATCTTCTGAGTGCTAGGATTATAGGCTTGCTCTACTACACCAATTTATGAGGTGCTGGGATGGAATCTGGGACTTCTTGCATGGCATGCAGGCACTCTACCAACTGAGCTACATCTCAAGCTCTATATCCTGCAATAGTTTTAATACCACTGTTATTCTGAAAGTGTCTTGGAGACTCCTGGATCACATTCTGAGATCCACTCTCTTGAGCCATTAATATGTGTCTAGATCATTTCATGCTCTTAACTTGAAATGTGTAGCATCGTTATTCCCATTCTATGAAGGGGAAAACTGAGGATAGGAAAGGCTTAAGAACTTGGCCCAGGTCACACAGCTACTAAACAGCAAACCAGGTTCAGCCTGGCTCACTCTGACTTCTGAGCTGCATTTTAAAAGAGGACCAGCCCTGGAGGAGTATGGGGCTGGAAAACAGGCCAGAGAGCCCTGAGGCTGGAAGGAGGGGCTTCACAGTGGGGAGGTGACTGCACAGGAGGGGCAGCAGAAGGTCCCGACTCAACTTCCCTCTGTGAACACTCGAAATGGATACTTGTGCTGACACTCCAATCTGGGGCGGGGGGGGGGGGGGGGGGGGCGACGGGCGACGGGACGGGACACAACCTGGAACACTGCAAAGGGCAGACAAGTGGAGGCTCCCACTTGGGTGGATAGAGGATACTTGAGAACAAAACCCTGTGGTGCCACCCTTCCCAGGCATCAGTATTCAGCCCCAGATCCAGGGTGAATCCTTGGGGTCTGCTGGTCATCCGAGAGCTAGGAAAAGTCTCATCCTGAGAAGGAAAATGTCCTGTTCCCAATAATCACATGGTGCAGGATCAGTCCAGAGGATCAGGGCCTCTTCCATAATAGGTGATTTCTCTCCAAAGCTTGCCAGTGGGAGTGTCCACTGAAAACCACCAAGAGTGGGTTTTATATTAGGACAGCATTCCACAGCTACTGCTGGCCATCCGCTGGGGAGGTCTGTTACCAATCTCAGAGATGTCAAATAATCTTAAAGGCACAGACACTCATTTATACTCACCCAGGCAGGGAAGAGAGATCCTCAGGGTTCCCAGCTTCCCCATGGCAAACCCTAAGGCAGGTCTCCAGTACCTACCCCATCCCAGGCTTCCTTCTACCCCTTATTCTGCCTTCCATCTCCAAAGTGTACTGGTGCTGATATTGAGGATGCCCGTAGCTACCCATGCACACTCTCAGCGAGCATAAGTGCCCATACAGCAGGCCTGCCTGCCTTGGCACTTGCAGACAGACACCTGGCTCCTGGGTACAGCGTCTGGAATCACGGGTGTCGGGAGCTCACATTTCCTGCTTGCTGTGTGTGCCCTGCATGCCACCTCTCAGACACTAGCCTGGCTCCTGCTGTGGCCCTTCAGCCCATGCTTCAGAAGCTTGTCTCTCTGCAGCTTTACAAAAATCTCAGGAAGTATTCAGGTCATAGTCGGAGTTATTTGCAGAAGGGGAAACTGAAGTCCACGAGGGTGAAGCTGAGGGTCTAAAGCTCTCCCTAGAGTGGGTGAGAAGGAAGACAGGAGAAAGTCTGACCTTTTTTCAAGCTGTGGATTGTCTTAAAGATTATTATTATTATTATTATTATTATTATTATTATTATTATTTTGTCTGACTTGGTAATTCTCCGTTTCTTCAGAATGCCCCACTGAACTTTTGTGGCCATTGTTAGCAGAGGACCTTTAAGTGAGTTCTGGGATTAAACATGTATCCTTATGCTTACACAACAGGTGCTTTTACCAACTGGGCTGTCTTCCCACCCACCCCCCAAATTATTAGTTTTATTAAATCTCAACCCCTGATTATGTCTTTTCACTATCTGTGTGACAAAGTAGAAAGTCCATAAAATACTTCTGTTGCCTGTTGTATTGCAGTTGCTATATTTAACACCTATGATTGTGTATGTGGGCACAACATATGTATGTGGGCATGCATGTCACAGCACTTGCATGGAGGTTGGAGGACATCTTTATAGAGTTTTAGCTCTCTCTCTCTCTCCTTTCACATCTACATATGTTGCAGATGGGCGGCCAAGTCTAGTTGCTAACCTTCTGTAACAAATTCCTTTATCCACTAACCCATCTTGCATGTATGTGATTGAGGCACATACTGAATTAACCCCTTTTTCATATCTGATCCTCGGTTCACACGTGAAAAGGATGACTGAGGTGAGGCAACTCAAAGGTAAGGGCGTGTGCCACCAAGCCTGCAGACCTGATCTAGATCTCCAGACCCACACAGTGGAGGCAGAGAACAGAATCCCAAAAGTTATCCTCTGACCTCCGTATGTATGCCACACACACACACACACACACACACACACACACACACACACACACACACGGTAATGTTATTTTCTTAAAAGATTTATTTACTTATTATTAATCTGTGTGTGCCTTCATATTTTATGTGAACCACATGCATGCAGATGTCTATGGAGGCCAAAGAGGGCATCCAATCCTCTGGAACTGGAGTTACAGGTGGTTGTCAGACTCCTGATGGGGGTGCTGGGAACTGATCTGGGTCCTCTGCAACAGCAGCAAGTGCTCTGAACCACTCAGCCATCTCTCCAGCCCCATTATTATTATGTTGTTATTATTATTATTACTATTATATGATATATTATATTTACTTATTTATATTAAAGAACTCTTGGAAAGGAATGGAGTTTCTGGACCCCAGAGTATGTGCCTGTTAAACTCTTTGCAAAAGTATCAGACTGTTTTCCAATGAGATCCTGTCATTCTACATTCTTTTTAACACTTGATATCGTCAGACTTCTAGATTTTCCCCCAAAACAATGATTATAAAATTGTCTTCACTGCAGGCCTGATGCCTGTTTTTCTAGTCACCAGCAAGGAGAATTCTCCTTGGCTGTCTATTTTGCATGCCACTGCTAATTTTGAAGCAGGCTTGTCAGCTAACATCATAGATAGCATCAGCATGAGAACACGTAGCACCTGCCAAGGATGGGGTGGTTTAGGATTACCACATTTAATATATTATAAGATGCCATGGCTTGTAAGATACACCGTCCATTTAATATGGAGTCTCAGCAAAAGAAACCGAAATGTCGTTTTATATTATACAACATTTAAAACCTAACAGCAGCACACATTTATTTGTTAGTCTAAGCACATAGATAGATAGCACTTTCTCCTTCAGCGTCACCAGATAAAGCCTATTTTGTTTTTGTCCCATGTTGAATCTAAAGATTCTTTCCAGTTAATGCAAATACTGTCAGGGAAACAGATATATGGAGCCTGGCCCCATGAACTTGATCTCCTGGGTGTATGTAGTAAAGACAGGCAACACACCAAGGTTTGCGTACATTTAATTAAATATGATGTTTCAGGTTTTTTTTCCTTTTGTAATTGAATGACGTATGACTGGAAATCTGAAAGTCAGCCAGATGCTTTGCAAAGATGGATGTCTAGTGATAATCTTCTGCGAGGAATGAATTAGCTGCAGCAGCTTCTCCCAGCTCCCGGAAGGATTAGTTATGTTTGTATGTCACAGTAATGACAGCCATGCTGTAACTCTCTCCTCTATTTGTAGCTAACAAACTTTGATTGCCATCAATTAAAACATACCGCCCAACCTCAAAAGCATTCAATAAAAGAACAGGCATCTTATATTTATTCTAATTATTTGTTAAGTTTTGGGTGTATACATTTGTGCATATGTGTGCAGCATGTTCTGCCAGTGTTTATTGAGCATCTGTGGTATGAATCAGCTCCATGATTCCAAGCCAAGGATCCTCCATGCATATCTAACCTTTACAGTAATTTGGTGGGCTATGTAGTATCCTCATTTTACTTTATTTTTTAAATTAAATTAAATTTTATTACTTATTTTTATTTCATTTGTTAAAGATTTATTTTTATTTGTGTGTGTGTGTGTGTGTGTGTGTGTGTGTGTGTGTGTGTGTGTGTGTGTGTGTGCATGTGGGATCTGGGATTACAGGTGGTTGTGAGCTCCCTGACTTGAGTGCTGGAAACTGGACTCTGGTCCTCTGGAAGAGCAGCAAGTACTCTATACTGCTGAGCCATCTCTCCGGCCTCTACCAACATTTTAAAGAAAAACAAAGTTCAAAGAGGCCAGATGACTTGACCAAGACTACCAGCAGCAGAATCAGAATTCAAATCCAAGTGTATCTCATGCCAAAGTTCATCAACTCCCCACCATGCCATGATTCTTTTTTAGGTACCAAAGCTCAGGGACCACTACTGGGTAAGACCTCACATGACTATATGCCTTTTCCTACACACTTTGTCTCTTGGATCAGATACTTCCCAGTGGGGAGAGTTTCTGGCAGAGACAATAGATTTTTGAAAGAGCTCTGCTCCATTAAAAATAACTGGATGTTTACTCCTAATCCTGCTAAGCTCTCTTGAGCTCTATGCAAGCCGAGAAGAGGAGAGCATCTTAACTGGCCCAAAAGCAGGTGGGTCTAAGGTTGCTGTTAGAATCTCCTACATCTTCCCACCTCAGCCAGGGCTCCTGTCACCTTCTCCAGTGTTGGTGATAGAAAAATCTTAACTCTTTGTCATGATGAGTGATCCTGTGTCGATGAAGCTCAGTTTCATCTGTAGAAATGTGTTTCATTTCCTTAAACACATCCCAGCCTCTCAACAGGAGTCTGATCAGAAAGAACTCAGGCTTGTATTGTTCATAATCTTCCATTTACATAAAGGTCTGTCTTCCAGGTCTGAATTGACCTAGGGTGGAATTGGGAGGAGCCATTACCAACATTAGCCAAAAGGGCCACTGAGCTATCTGAGGCAAATAAAAACTTGCCAGACCAAAGAACAGTGTTCCTCCACCTCCCTCAAAGAATGCTTTAATCTGATGTTCATCACAAAGATGTTCATCACACAAAGATGTTTTTCACCAAAACCCCAGTGTACAATTTCTCTTATGAGAGCCTCTTCCCTTCCCTCCCTTCCTTTCCTCTATCTAGCTCTTTAAATAGGGTCCTATGTAGTCCCAGCTGGCCTCAAACTCTCTGGGTAGCAGAGAATGACCTTGAACTTCCTGCTTCTATCTCCTGAGTGCTGGGACTTCAGACATGCCCCCCCCCCATGTCTAGTTTATGTGTGGCTAGGGATGGAACCCAGGGTGTCCTGCATGCTGGGCACATCCTCTACCAACTGAGCTACATGCTCAGCCAAGTCTCTTTGAAGAATCTTCATCCAACATGCTATTTCAACTTTTAAAAGTTCTCCATCAGAAAATAGAATTCTTATCTTCTCTGGGCAAACTTATAGTGGAATATGTGGTTTTCTTTTGATTAAAGAAAAAAGTGTGTGGAATAACCCCATGGCTCCTCCACTCACTACTTTTCTAGCTAAATCCCCAGGACCCCAAGGAACTGGATTTGAGACTACTGGTCTACCTTCTTAACACAGTGCCTTTAACTTTGTGCTTGACTTTGAGGCTAGCTACCATTCACTGGCTCCTCCTACCTTAGAGCAACCCAATTTATATAAGAAATAACATACCATATTATTTTGTTTAAAAATTTTTGTTTTTACTTTACAATTTTAAAAACTTAGAAATAAATAAAAATATCACACACAAATTTTAAAGTGTACCAAGTGACTAACCCTCCAGCTTCTGCCATACCAGAAGCACCTTGGAACCAGGTCTCCAGCCCAGTGGCCTCAGAGGTCAGAGGAGTCCTGAGCTTCCCCTCCAATGTGCCCAGTGTCCCCTGAGAGACTGGACCTCAGTGGCATCTGAGGTCAATATGAGTGTAGGGTTTTGATAAGTGAGGTGCTAAATGTCACCATAGGACCTGGAGTCTATTTCTGTGGTGTCAGAGGTTGCTTTGGCCTATGCCCCCAGTAGTAGACAGGCTTCCCTGGGTCTAAAGTCTGCTGCCCTGCCTTCAGCAGATTCGTAGGATCCAGGGTGACCCAGGTTTTGACTCCCCCATCTGATCACCTTGGTGTTTAGTGTAGAGCCCCCTCCCTTTCCTTGGTCCCATTGGCTCATAGCCAAGATGAGATCATTCTAGCAGCTCATCTGATGCTCAAACCAAGTTTCTACAGTCCTTCTAGCTTAACTTCATGCAAATATTCCTCTGAGAAGAGTCATGGAAAGCAGACTACCCAACAGGCTCTGAAGAAGAGAAAATCAAAACAAACCCACTTCAACAGATGCACAAAAAACAACAAAGCAATTAAAACAAAAGAGACACAACTACCACTTTTTATGGGTTTGTGCACATTAGTACAGGTGCCCACGGATGCCAGAAGAGGACATTGGATCTACTGGAGCTGGAGTTGTAGGCAATTGTAAGCACCCTGACATGTATACTGGGAACCAAATCCTGCTCCCCTGCACGAGCAGCAAGCACCCTTAACCACTGAGCCACATCTCCTTCCTCCCATATTTCGTCAATTCAAAGATGCTGTAAGTAGATTTTAAAATTTGAAGCACAATTAACACCAGCAAAATTCAGATTTTAGGGGACTGGAGAGATGGCTCATTAGTTAAGAGTACTGACTGTTCTTCCAGAGGACCTGGGTTGGATTGCCAACATTTACAAGATGGCTTACGGTGGTCTATAACACCAGTTCCAGGGAATCTGGTACCCTCTTCTGGCTTCCATGTGTACCAGGAACACACATGGTATGCAGGCATACAT
Organism: Onychomys torridus; assembly: GCF_903995425.1. Classification (NCBI taxonomy): domain Eukaryota; kingdom Metazoa; phylum Chordata; class Mammalia; order Rodentia; family Cricetidae; genus Onychomys; species Onychomys torridus. Next base: position 60,782,983 of record NC_050449.1, on the reverse strand, counting down.
ACAAGCAAAACATTCATACACAGAAAAAAAATCTTAAAAATAAAAATGTAAAAAGTCATAGTATTGGATGTGTAGTTCTATGGGTTTTGACAATGCATACCTTTGTCTAACTGATGTCGTGGGATCAAAACATAGAACAATTCTGTTCCCAAAATATCATTTGTGCCACTGCACGGTCACCCTGTTCCTCTACTTCTAGGCTTTGACAAGTAATGACTAATCTATTCTTTTCCCCTCAACTTCTTTCTTTTATGAAATGTCACAAAAATAGCATCAGAGAGGTGAGTTTGGTCTCTTCTAGTTGGTAGAAGACATCTGAGATTTATCTGTATGGTTGAACATGTTGGTTTTTTTCTAGGTAAACATTCAAATAACCTACAAGGCAAGACAATTTCGTATTTCCTTGGGAGTCTCTGTAGTAATTTCTTCCCTGTGGCTCTAGTTCATTGCCTAGACCTTCTAGAAAAATGGTGTGTGATGGTTAGCTTGTCAACTTGACACAAACTAGAGCCACTTGGGAAGAAGGACCCTCACTTGAGGAACTACTTCAATCAGATTTGCTCGTGGAAATGTTTGTGAGGCATTTTCTTGATTAATGATTGAGTTGGAAAGGTCCAGCCCACTATGGGTGGTGCCACCTCTAGGCAGGTGGGTCTAGATTGTTTAAGAATGTAAACTGAGCAAGTCGTGGACAGCAAGCCAGTAAATAGCATTCCCCCATGGTCTCTGCTTTAGTTCCTACCTCGGTTTCCCTAAGTAATGGATTCTAATCTGTAAGATGTAATAAATCCTTTTTTCCCTGGGTTGATTTTGGTCATATTGTTTATCACAAAACAGAAACCAAACTAGAACATTGAGCACTTACACAGCAGACAGTTGAAAAGGATAAACTCTGTCATCTCATAAGATGATGGCAGAATTGTTCCATTCTGCCTAGTTCTGAAGTGACTTTTGACAGCTCATTAATATTTAACACCTGTCCGGCCACCTGCTCTGCTTAAGCCTATTCAGTCTGCTGCTGTTAGAGAGTATTTCAATGGCTTTGTGAAATATATACCTTCCTTCCTCCTTCCTTCCCTCCCTTCCTTCCCTCCCTCCCTCCCTCCCTTCCTTCCTTTCCTCCCTCCCTCCCTCCCTTCCTTCCTTCCCTCCCTCCCTCCCTCCCTCCCTCCCTCCCTTCCTTCCTTCCTTCTTTTGTGTGTGCACACAGAGTCCAGAAGAGGGCATTGGATCCCCTGGAGCTAGAGTTGAAGGTGGTTGTGAGTTACATGATGTGGATGCTGGGACTTGAACTCTGGGTCCTCTGTGAGGGTAGTTAAGCATTCTTAACACCACTGAACTATCACTCCAGCACTTCACTCCCAGCTTTAATTTTTGAGAGAGTCTTCTCATTGGCCTGGAGTTCACCAATTCAACTACCTAGGCTAGCTGGCTATCCAGTCCCAGGAATCTGCCTCTCTCTCTCTCTCTCTCTCTCTCTCTCTCTCTCTCTCTCTCTCTCTCTCTCTCGATGGGATTACAAGTACATGCTGCCATGCCCAGTTTTTTACATGGATTCTGGGGTCTTGAGTTCAAGTGCTCATGCTTGAACAGCAAGCAATTCACAGACTGAGCCAGTACCTCATTTTTCAAATCAAACAAACAAACAAAACTGAGCTCCAAACAGCTTGAGAAATTTGCCTAAGCAAATGTGGGGAACACATCTTGCTGTGTCCAAGTTAATGTAGTTCCCACTGTTCTGTTCTGGGCATGGTCCACGTCACTGTTATCAGTACCAACCTGTCTGCATTGAGGCTTCTGTGGAAGCCGTGGTAAAGGGTGGCTGCCCCAGTTCTCTCCACACCGAGGGAAGCTTATCCTGAGGGGTTTTTATTTTTAATTATTTTTTAAATTTCTGTTTTTATGTGTTTTATTTGTTTGTTTATTTTAATGTATGGTCCAGGCTAGCCTAGAACTCCTGATCCCCCTGCCTCCACTTCCTTCAACAAATCCTACCGGTGTGTGCCACCACACCTGACCTGCTTTTGTTTTTTAATTACATTTAGTGTGTATATATGGGGGGGGGAGGGGGAGAGAGAGAAAAAGAAAGAGAGAGGGAGGGAGGGGGAGAGAGACTGTATGCACATGGGCCACCGCACACAGACTCAGAGGACCACTTTCAGGAACTGGCCCTCTTCCACAATGTGAGCTCCAGCCTCCTGAACTCAGCTCCCAGACTTGGTGACAGCACTGTCACCTGATGAGTCGAATCGCCACCAGCCAAAGTATTTTTTAAAGCTCTATGGTTAATGTTGATCTACATTCAGAGTTGGGAACGCAGGACCCGATGGCCTTAAATGGAGGGGTCCTTCTTCCTGGAGAGCTCAAGATCAGGGGTGCCTGCTTCCTGAGCTGGGAAACAGTGTATAATGAAGGCCTAGCAGGTAGCAACTGCTCCAGCTGCTTCAGGCCTGGGAGGCTCAGAGCTATAAAAGGCAAAGCTTCTCCTTCATCTGTTAGATGCTAGTAAATCCAAGGAGTGTGTCATGGTGTTTTAGCATCAACTTATCACACATGTTTGTGCTGGCTGATGGGGGAAGTCCTGATGGAAAACAGGTGTGGTTCCTACAAGCTGCTATGGACTTAATGAGTTACATCGGGCTGCCAATGGAAAAATCTAATGAGAGGAATGTTGCCATTTCCAAGGATATAGAGAGACTTGGGTTTCTCAGAGGTATCTGGCCTGCTGGGATATCTTCCAAAGCAGAAATTGAAGTTCCGGGCATCACCGTGGGAGGCGATGGATGGCATTCCTGAAATATAAAGCTTGGAGTGGCCCAGCTGCTCAGATGTGGAACCTTCTCTCTGAGATGGTTGGAAGGAGGGAAGATGGCTCAGCCTGCCAAGGAGTTGCTATGCAAGCATGAGGTCAGATCCCTAGCACCCACGTCAAAGCCGGCCATAATGGCAGTCATCTGTAATCCCAGAAAACTGAGGGAAAGGTGAAGTCAGGCAGATCCTAGGGGGGCTTGCTGGCCAACTTTGTCTAGCCAATTTGCGAGTTTTGGCTCAGTGAGAAACCCTGTCTCAAAAAATATAGGTGGGGGGAGTGACTTGAAAACACCAGTCATTAACCTCTTACACATATTCACCTGAGTACATATGCGCACCCACACACACACACACACACACACACACACACACACACACCACACCACACCACACCACACCACACCACACCACATGGGAGTGGTGGCAGCAAAAGAGTGTCTAAGAGATCCAGAGCCAAGGAATACCAGCAGCTTTATTGGGGTGGGGGGGACAAAATGGCTGCCTCTGTGCAGGGATGGAGACAGTGACAAGCCAGGCCACAACGGCGGTCTTCATCAGGGGATGGAGCATGAGCATAGAGAAAATACTGATGGTGGAACCATGTGGCTTTGGCGGTTAGTGAAAGTGGGGTGCTGGTGCTGAGTCATTAAAGGTAGGGTGGAGGGGTGAGGGATGAGGGAGCTCTGAGGAACCTGGTTCTAGAAAGTGGGCAGGTCTTAGTATGACTGACAGGGGTGTAAGGTAGATTAAGTAAATTATCCACTGAACTCACCATTTTCTAATAATGGGTTTCTGGAAAGCCCTCCTTGTTCCACTTGGTCAAAGAAGTTGGCACTCCAGTATGTGTCAGCATACATAAAGATGAAGAACTCAGTGTGGGCACACACCCATCATCCATCCCAGCACTTTAGAATGGGAGGCAGGAGGATCAGAAGGTCATCCTCATCTACATAGCAATAGCCTAGGTTACATGAGACCTTGCTCAGAAAAATAAAGTGGCAAGCTGGGATCTTCTCTTTCCAGACAAACTAGTTGAATTTTCTAAGCTGTTTACTACTGACATTTTCTGACTTAGATGTAGCATCTATCTGGGTACCATCACCTGCTTTGAAATGTCCACGTTGCATGGACTTGCTGGTGGTATGACTGTTTCAAGCTTGGGTTTTTGTTTGTTTGTTTGTTTGTTTCATTGAAGAGTAATATACACATAATGGAAGGCTTCAAAAGTGCAGAACTGTAGCCCAACGTAAGACTATGTGCAGTTTTCATATACCTAGCACCATGCTAGAATGTTTTTAAATTTTGCCTCACTGAATTCTTTCAAAAAGTCATATGGGAAGAGGCATAGTTCTCATTTTCAGATGAGGACCTTGAGGGATAAGGACATTTAATGGCTTACATACAACATCTCTTCAAGCAGCTGCTGGGAACCCCAAAGCTCTTTCCCAGCTCCTTGTATTTGCTGGCCTAAATACATGTCCAAATATTTCTTTATGGGCTTCCTTTTGTTAAACAAGCATTTTCATTTTTGATAGCATGCTGAGGAAACAAAAGGAATGGTTTTGCTTCCAGAGTTTTTGTTTGTTTGTTTGTTTTCTGAGACGGGGTTTCTTGGTGTAGCCCTGGATGTCCTGCAAAGTTCTTTTTTAAGTGTAACTTAAAACAGCAGCAACAACAACAACAAAAACAGTTTCCTGGTTAGTTAAGCCTTGGCACACTTGTTTGGTAGATGACCCACTATTTAAACACTAGACTTTAGGGAGTTTGTCTTGGCAAGCTTGGCTGTTGATGAAAGTGAGTGCAAAGGGCCAGTCATTCTGGGCAAGTATGTGGGTCTCAGGGAGTGGGTGTTCGGATGGCAGAGCCACGGGGAAAGAAAGGACCAGATTTTCCCACCCCATAGACTCCTGTAACTCATATCTCCATTGCTCAGAAGAGAGGCTTATAAAAACTTGAGTTTTTTTGTTTTTTATTTTTTGGTTTTTTGTTTGTTTTGTTTGTTTTGCTTTTTTTTTTTTTTTTTTTTGAGACAAGATAACATCAGACAGAAAAAGAATGAGTCCTCCTCAGCCCTGATTAAAACCAAGGAGGTGGAGATGAGGGTCTCGGCTGAGTTGCTGGAGGATGAGCCTGAAGTATGCCCCTTCCCCCTGCTGGGGGGGCGGGGAGAAAGAGAGAGAGAGAGAGATTGAGAGACGGAGGATCCCAGCAAACAAACTAGTCAGAAACGGGCCCAACAGAGAAAAGGCAGAGCTCTAGAGAGGCCAGGCAGGCCTGGATTCCTGGCCACAAGCACAAGAATAGGTGCCGTGAGCAGCTCAGAGCCTCATGTGGCTGTGGACACCTATGGCCTTCCCTGTAAGGCAGTCAAAGCTGGAAATGCCCTTGATAGCCTGGCTCACGGGCACAGGGCAAACCCCTCTCCCACACCACTGTACCCTTGGCTTCAGTGCAGTCTTTGACTCCTACTCACAGACGGGATACATGTGGGTGGGTTGGGTGGCAGAGAACCCCTAGGAACCATCGTGGAATGGAGCAAATATTTCTCTGAACACTGGGATCTCACTGTTGTCTTTTAATGTAAGGATTTTGCTAATTAACTCTGAGGGATTGCTGTGGGTGGCTAGCCTGAGGCCTCCATGGATGCCTCCGTGTCTCCTCCCACTCAGATTTTAACCCCACTCTCTTTGGCTGAAATCTAAAAGATGGGAAATCTGAACTGTTTTCTCTAATATTCAGAGCCTCCAATTCCTACGGGGGAGAATTTCAAACAAACCCCTCTTGGCCTGTGAGCAGAGGGAGACTGGTATCTGCTTGGAACCCTCAGGTGAAGGACGGAGCAAGGGTCTGGTTCTTGTTAGAATTCTTGGCAAAGCCTTCGAAGGCGCATCAGGGAAAGGAGGCTGCTGAGGAGCCTGTTTAATGAGCCCCCTTCTCCCTTACACATCTGTTGACTTTCCCCAGGATAGGTCACTGGGACCAGCTTTTCCAGTCCCCATGCACCCCAACATGAATCTTCATATATTCGGGACATACAATGTGTACGTGTCCTGGCTGGCTTATTTTCTTTTATTGCCAACTTGACACAAGCTACAGTTATCTGGGAAGAACCTCCGCTGAGAAATAATGCCTCCACCATCTGACTGGCCTGTTGGCAACTCTGTGAGGGCATTTTCCTTGATTAATGGTTGCTGTGGAGAGGCCCCACCCACTGTGGGTGGTGCCACCCTTGGGCAGGTGGTCCTGAGTTGTAAAAGAAAGCAGGCTGGGCAAATCAGTAAGAGGCATTCCTCCACGGCCTCTGCCTCATTTCTGGATTCCAGGTTCCTGCCTTGAGTCCCTGGCCTGACTTCTCTTTATGATGGATTATAAGCAGTTGGTGAGATAAGCCCTTCCCTCCCCAGGGTTACTTTTGATCACGATGTTGAATCACAGCCAAAGATCCCTAACTAACACAGGCACAAGTGGAGAACCCAATCTTACCTCGGGAACGCAGGGGCCTTTGTCCCAATGTGTGGCCATGAATAATTTTAAGATGATCCTGACCCCATAGACATTGGTTTTCTACCTGCATCACAACATTCCTATTCAGAAGCAGGTCTTCACTTCAGGACAGGAAAAAAAAAAAAAAAAAAAAAAAGCCCAAACAAAACCCGAGACCCAGAGAATAGATGACGAACACAATTTTATAGCAGATGGGAGTCTGAGCTGGATGGAACCGGATCTGTCTACTATGGATCACACCATCTCTCCACTCCCACCATGTTGCCTCTCCTGGACACCTAAGGTCTTAGATGTGTGCAGGGGTATGTGTGTGTACACGGGCACCCACATGCCATGCACAGGTGAATATATATGCAGGTGGAGGTACAAGGACGATCGTGAATGTTGTTCCTGAGGCTAGACCACCTCTGCTTTTTGAAACAGCGTCTCTCAATGGCCTGGGACTCACCTAGTGTGCTAAGCTGGCTGGCCAGTGAGTCCCCGGAACCTCCTGCATCCACTTCCCCAGCACTGAGCTCAAGAGCATGCATTCACATTGATGTTTGCTTGCTTGTTTAGCATGGGCTTGGAAATCAACTCTGGTACTAATGCTTATAAGACAAGTACTCTGCTAACTGAGCTTGTCCCCTCCACAGCCCAGCTTTCAAATCTTAGTTTAAATGCCTCTTCCTTTATAATCCTCTTGTGAACCAACCCCGTCCTCAGACTGTTTAGGTTTCTGTAACTTAACCGATGGTCCCAGGTCCTCTCTCTGTAGAGGGGAAGGTGGAGAGACACGGGAGGGGGAATGTGCCTATGAAACCATACTGACAGTCCTTTATTTTCCAGATGTGGCTGAACAGCTTTGCCAAGAATCCTAATGAGAACCAGATTGCACAGGTTAGTGTGTGTACCCCTCCTCACAACTTAGAGTCAGTTTCATGTGTTCATTTGCTTCCTATTTTCCTTTTCGGAAAGACTGTAAGTTACAACAGACACAGTCTCTGGCTTTGCACTTCTTGATTTCTATCTACCCAGCCTGGCACTGGGACATACGCAAATGGTTTGCAAAATACATGAGCAAGAGCCAAGGAGACGGTTCAGCAGGTATAGGAACTCACCGCACAAGCCTGATAGCCAGAGTTCAACCCCAGGAACCCACATTAGAACCAGATGTGACAGCGCATATCTGCAATCCCAGCATTCCTACAGAGTACAGGAAGCACAACCAGGAGACTCTCCCAGAAGCTCCCGTACCTGCAAACCTTCAGTTCACAGAGCAACAGAATGAGAGAGACAATTGCAAACAGTTGTCCTCTGGCCTCCACACACGATGTGGCACACATATGTCACACATACACACACACACACACACACACACACACACACACACACACACACACACACTCAAAGCATAAACAAATACACGAAGGAAGCATTGCCCCTCACAGTGTAGCTAGCAGACTTCAAACACGCTTCTTGCTTCTTTAGTGACCTGTTGAGGGATTCCTTAAAGAGAAGTTTGGACATTGTTATGTTTCTTGTGAAAATCTTTTGCTAAAATACAGAGAAAGCTCCTAAAAAACTAGAGGCTGAAGCCTGCAACTCACTCAAGACTTCTGCTTGCTGCTGCCCTCAGGAATGTAAGAAGAGGGGCCTGTAAAGGTGCCTCGTGCCCCAGGCTGACATCGAATTATATGACCCAGCTGTGGTCTGGGAGCTTCCTGCATGGAGGGTTCTCGCAGACCTGGCCTCTATACATGTGATGTGGGAGAGTTCTAGCATCTAGATGGCCATCAAAAAGGTGGTTGTGGGTTGGGGATTTAGCTCAGTGGTAGAGTGCTTGCCTAGCAAGCACAAGGCCCTGGGTTCGATCCTCAGCTCCACATTAAAAAAAAAAAAAAAAAGGTGGTTGTGGGCTGGAGAGATGGCTCAGAGGTTAAAAGCACCGACTGCTCTTCCAGAGGTCCTGAGTTCAATTCCCAGCAACTACATAGTGGCTCACAACCATCTGTAATGAGATCTGGTGTCCTCTTCTGGCCTGCAGTCATACAGGCTGTATACATAATAAATAAATCTTAAAAAAAAAAAAAGAAAGTAAAAAAGGTGGTTGTGGTTTTCTAGTTTGTGTGGGGAAACTGAGGCCAAAGGAGAGGGTGGTAGGTCAGGGCTGGGGACTAGTGCCTGGCTGTAACTGGTTTGTTAGCATCAGAGCAAAAGCCAAAACTTAGAGATCTTGCCTCTTGGCCGATGTCCTCGCCATCACCACCCAGAGAACAACTAGCGTTTGCCATGTACTGGGTCATAAAATCTATGCTGGACTCTGAAATGGATACAAAATGTCTTGAAAGTTAAGTATATACCATAATACAGAGATACGGGGCCTTACCATCCAAGAACCTAGTTTATTGGCAATAAAGCTGAATTCTTGAAATTATAACTGGGAGAAGACAGTGAGATTAAGCCAGACTGTTACACTGTGTTCAGGGCAAACTGTAAACACTGAGACTTCTTAGGAGACATTTGGTCAACAGCACACACTCCACAACTCTACCTGAGTGGACCTATAACACAGCAAAAAATGTCTACAAGAGCTTGAGGGCGTGTGCCATGGCAAAGGGCACAGTCTGCCATTTCAGGACACTGTGATCTTGGGAAGGTCAGTGAGTCTTCCTTAGATTTGATCTCCTCTTCTGTAAAACAGGATGAGATGGTAATAGGCATAGTTCTCTTGCAAGGTTGTTGCAAGATCAACATCTGCTTGACGCTGTCACCTAACTTTTGATTGACTAAACAGAAGTTAACGCTATTCATGATAAAGCTGTATGGATGCAGAGTGGTTGTTATAGAAAGGTTATTTTGGAGAAACAAGGTTGCTAGTCACCAATGCTTTTCAAACTCTGGCTACAAACTACGGAAGAATTGGTTCTAGGGGCTGGGGAAATGGCCCAGTGGGTCCAGAATTTGACACAGAAGAGAGAGGACTTGAGTCTGAGTCCCCAGAATGCACAGAAAACCGGAGAAAGTAGAAAGTATCTGTAGTCTAGTGATTCTACAGCAAGATGGGAGGTGGGGACTGGAGTACTCCTGGAAGCCTATAGCCCAGTTAGTTCCTCAGACAAGGTGGAAGATAAGAACCAACACAGGAAATTGTCCTCTGCATACAAGCTATGGCATGTTCACACCTGTGCATACACACACACACACACACACACACACACACACACACACACATACACATACACACACACACATACACACACACATACACACACACACACATACACACACATACATACACACACACACATACACACACATACACACACACACACATACACACACACACACACACACACACATTTTAGAAGATGAAAGATCATAGAGCTAGGTGAAGTTTAAGAGTTTAAGGTCTTTTCCAGTGCTGACCCCAAGATGACCTTTCAGGGCCGTAGCTGGCATTGAGGAAGACTATGCATTGTTCATTTGGGAAGAGAAGAGTGATGTCTTCAAAGTTGGGAACAGCATAAGCAGAGGCTGAGGAAATACCAGCAAACTTCGAAGCCACAACTTTATAGACCAAATATTCCTCAGATGTGGGTTTTCTAGCATCTGAGGCCTGACCATGAGCTTCTAGGATTTTGTGGCCTGATGAGAGAAGAGATGTTTGTGATATGATTTCAGGGTTAAGTCAAATGAACTCTAACCACAATGGCTCATGTGAGCCTGCTCAGCAGGGCAGTCGTCCAGTGCCGCTCAGGAGCAGCCAACCCAACTGGACCAGTCCAGCTTTTCACCCCCAGAAACAAACAAGCCGAGGTGGGTTCCTCAGTGCACTAGTCTCTGCACAAACCTGACTGTGAGCGAGCATGGTGGGAAAGGGGGAAGGAGGTGGGAGCAGAAGGTGGTGTTTGGACAGCTGTAGAAGCTGGAAGGTCACTTGGTAAAAGCCAGCTGTCACATTTAGTGTCCCCAGGATCTGCCCAGGCCCATCTTTTATTTTATTTTTTATTCTTATCTATTTATTTGGTTTTTTGAGACAGAGTTTCCTTGTGAAAGTTGTCCTGGAACTCACCATGTCGTCAGGCTGGCCTCAAACTCAAGAGACTTGCCTACCTCTGCCTCCCAAGTGCTGAGATTAAAGGCATGTACCAACCACCACCCTGACCTTATTTTATTTTTTTTATTTGTATGTGTATATACATATATGAGTATAGATGTCTGCAGAGATAAGAAAAGGGTGTCAGATCTCCTGAATCTAGAGTTATAGGTGATTCAGAAGTGGGAACCCAACTCCAGTTCTCTGCAAGAGCAGTAAGCATACTTAAGTGCTGAACAGTCGGTCTCTCTAGCTCCCCACCCCCACGTACATTCTTTACCATGAACATCGGCAGAGGTCGATAATGTTCTGAATCACCCTAAAGGGGAGAGTCTGTACCCAGTATGTAAGTGAATGTCTTCTGGACACCAAAGGCTGAAAATGATGAGCACCCAATGGACAAAGTGACTTTTGAAAAATCTGTAGAGGGGTAGGAATGTAACACAGTTTATAGAATGCTTGCCTAGCATGCATGGAGCCCTGGGTTCCTTCTCCAGCACTGTCTAAACTGGACATTGCAGGTGGGACACACCTGTAATCCCAACTCCCGGGAGGAAGAGGCAGGAGGATGAGAAGTTCAAGTTTATCTCCTACTACATAGTGAGAGTGAGGCCAGCCTGGGCTACATGGGACCCAGCCTAACAACACTAACAAAATCACACACACACACACACACACACACACACACACACACACACACACACGCTTATAATCCCAGGAGTCAGGAGTCTGTAGCAGGAGTGTGAATTCAGGGCCAGCCCAGCTGTATAATAAGACCTTGTCCCCTAAATCAGACTAAACTAAAATGTATAGAGCTGTTACAGGAAAAGAATTCATTGGAAACAACCTTATATGATGCCATTTTGCTTGTAACTGGCCACTCTCTCCTTAGTCCAGCATCCTTGGCAGCTGGAAAAGTTGGGGCACGGAGAGGTTGCTCCTGGAAGCCCCAGTGGAGCCTTTGCCAAAAGCCAACTCTGCCGTCACAAGAGTGATGTCTGTGAGTCCTCTTCTTGGCCTAAGGATTCCTGAGTGAGGAGGGAAATCACATGCTCCCTGTGGTACCATGCATGTTTCAGACCTGTGGCTTTGGGAGCAGTCCTCCCTGCTCTACTGGGCTTGGTGTTTTAAAGTCATTGCTTTAAAGTCCATCCTGCTATTCCAGAGAGACTGCCTAAGTCACTCCAAGTTTTCAACTGTCACATCTTTCTCTATAGGGGTGTGTCTCCCTAGAGCCTGCCTCAGTCCTCATGGTACCCCTGGGTCCAAGCACAGAACTGAGCCCCTCATGACCACCCAAGACATGTACATGGGGTGGACAGATGTTCTGTGCTGTGTGTGTGCTGGCTGCACACAGGCGAAAAGGGATAATAGGTTCTGCCAGTGTCTAGGAGCAAGGAGGTCGGGGTAGGCTGTGTTTGTGCAAAGAGAAATAGGTTTGCTCCGAGGGAAGTACAGGAGATAACCCTGAGAACCAAGAATCCTCGCCCATAAATCTCCCACCCTCTTCAGCACACAAAAGCCCCGAGGACAGATCTCCTTTCCTGCCATTAATCTAAGACTGACTATAGCATTTCCTTGCTTGTCTAAAGGGGACAATAGAGCACCCCTCTGACCCCAAGCAATGTGGACGAGACAAATGGGAGGGAAGGTGCTGCACACAGGTGCCTTTTCACCTGATGACAGAACCAGCTCCTGCCAAGAACCGTGCCAGGGAGCTGCCTGCCACCCTTGGAAAGACCCAGTCAGCTGTTCAAAGGTCAGTGAGGGCAGCGTCTCTGACAACTGCTCTGGCGAACAGGCCCACATGAGCCATCATGGCTAAAGCTCACTTGCCCAGGATGCTTGGATGGCCAGACATCAGGAACACAGCTGTCCAAAGAGGCACCAGCTATAGCAGGTTCAAGTGTACACGCTTTCCTTCTGCACACATAACCTTGCTTAGCCGTAAGGTCAGGAAAAGAGACCTTCATGAGCTTCTTTTCTTCTACAGATAATATGTATGACCAAGGAAAAGTTAACAAATAACTAAGCTTTACAGCTTTCTTTTACCAAATGAGAAAACCACAGACAGACAGACAAACAGACACACACACACACACACACACACACACATACACACACACACATACATACATACACACACACTTCTGGAGGCCAATTTGAACATGTCAACTTTAATATAGATAGAAAAGTCAAATACTACTAATGACACTCTAGTAATGATTTCTTGGATTCTTTTCAAACGAATTCTGTCAAGTGATCAATTTAGTAACCTAAAAAGAGCACTGGCTGAGTTCCTTGGAGAGTTTGGCATAATTCTCAAATACTGTGTTATTACTGAAAAGTGCAGTTTATGCAAAAGAGATGCCCTGTAATTAAGAATCTGTCTGCAGGATTGCAATCTGGTTTTTCAAAAAAAATTATTTATGTATCATTTATGTGTGTGTGTCTGCCTGTGTTTATGTGCACCACCTACATGCAGGTGTCCTTGGAGGCCAAAAGAGAGCATTAGACCCCTAGAACCAGAGTTACAGACAGTTGTGAGCTGCCTTGTGAGAGCTGGGATCTGAAACCTGTCCTCCGCAAGAGCAGTGAGTGCTCTTAACTGCTGAGTTATTTCTCCAGCCTCTACATCTTCCTTTTTGAGGGGCAATTCTAGTAAAGCAGCTTATCCATGGCACTTTTATGCAAAGTGATGCTCTCTGGTTAGTTCAGTCTTTGCTTCCTTCCAAAAGAGGCATGATTCTGGGATGGCCTATGCAGGAGGCAGCAAAAGCCTCGCAGCCCTGCTGAGTTCTGCGTGAAGAATGTGCTTATGGGGGAAATGAAGGAGGAGAGTGCGTGTGTCGTCAGTGGAGACAGAGGAGACCAACCTTTGCCAGAGAATTTACCTATTGAGGCTATTACTCTATGATACAAACTATTTAAAAATTCATTTCTGGACAGGCATAGTGGCACACACCTTTAGTCTCAGCACTTGGGAGGGTGAGGCAGGAGGATCAAAAGTTCAAGATCAGCCTGGGTGACATAGCAAGACTCTATCTTAAAAAATTAATAATAATAACTTCTTAAATTGTGGACTCAGAGTCATCTGTCTTGGCATACCATTGTTGTTTATGGAGTTTTAACTTAATCCTGGGAAGAAAATCTCTTTTAATTGGCAAGTTATGCCTCAAATATCATCTACAATTTCCATTTATTAAGTCCAGATGGTCTCTGGCTTACATTGGCTCAACTTAGATCTTTCAGCTTTACAGTGGTGTGAAAGTGGTGCATGTTCCATGTCCGCATTTGCTAGGATATGATGTCAACATAGATGTCCATCAACAGATAAATGAAGGACTGAAGAGAATGTGGTATACAGTAGATTAGTATTCAACCACAGAAGAATGATATTCTTGGGGCTGGGGAGAGGAACCAGTGGTTAAAGTATTTTCAATGTAAGCCTGAGGACCCAAGTTCAGATCCCCAGAAACCCATATAAATGTGAGGCGGACATGGTAGCCCACTTGTAATTTTAGCCTCAGAAAGCAGAGATAGTTTTCCCCCCCGAGCAAGCTGGCTAGCAAGACTCTCTACATCAGCAAGCCCTGTGTTTGATTGAGAGACTCTGCCTCAAAGAATAAGGTGAAGTGATCAGGGATGACATAGACCTTAAACCCCTCCCCACACCACCACACCACCACCACACACATGTGTCTACATACCATACCCATTATGCATGAAAAATTGAAAAAAACCACAATATTCTATAATTTTCAGAAGAACAGATGGGACTGGATGTAGTAGGTTTTTCCTTTGGGCCACCAGCTAACAAAAACCAGCATGGTGACTTATTATTAATTATAAAAGTTTAGGCTTGTTCCTAACTAGTTCTTAAAACTTAATTTAACCCATATCTTTTAATCTACATTCTTTTATGTGGCTCAGTTACCTTTACTCTGTACTGCCCATCCTGCTTCCTCAATATCTGACTGGTGATTCTCCTTTCTTCTTCCCAGAGCTCTGTCTGTCCAGAAGTAGCACCTATACTGCCTGCTTAGCTATTGGCCAATTAGCTTTTTGTTAAACCAATCACAGTAGCACATCTTCACACAGTGTAAAGGAATAAGTTGCAACAACTGGAAGACATTGTTAAGTGAAATAACTCAGGCACAGAAGGAGAAATTATTTGCTGATTGAAACTAACATTAATTGTTGAGGCTGAGAAGGCTAGGGAGATAGAGAGTGGGTGATTAGATAATAGCACCTTCATGGTTAGATAGACGAAGTAAATTATAGTATTCCTAGAACAATGCGGGGACTGTGGCTTACAATGGCCTATTATATAGCTTGTGAATAGCTAGAAGGGAGGACCTCAGAAGCTTCAGATACAAGTGAAGTTAAGGATACAGAAATGTTAATGACTTTGATTTCATCGTTCTTTTTAGATACTGTATTTAAAATCATATTATGTCACATAAGTAAATATAATTATTATGTCAATCAATTTTTAATGTTTAAGGAGATTTTTATTTTTTATTTTTTTATTTTTTTGAGACAGGGTTTCTCTGTGTAGCTTTGCGCCTTTCCTGGAACTAGCTTTTTGTAGACCAGGCTGGCCTCGAACTCACAGAGATCCACCTGCCTCTGCCTCCCAAGTGCTGGGATTAAAGGCGTGCGCCACCAACGCCTGGCTTAAGGAGATTTTTAAAGTGACAACTCCTCTAATCTTATCATCACATATTATATTCATGAATCAAATTATTAAACTGTTTACTCTATAAATTTGTACAATTAAATTATCTTTTAATGTTGATACAGGGTTTTAGGTATCTCTAGCTGGCCTCTAATTTATTATGTAGCCAAGAATGACTTTGAATTTCTGATTCTCCCACTACTACCTTCAGAAGTACGGGAGGGGATTATAGGTGTACACCAACCTCTTATGTTGTGCTGGGTCTCCAACCCAGGGCTTTCTGAATGGTAGGCAAGCACTCTACCAACTGAGCTACAACTTCAGCCCACAAATAAAATAAAGTTGACAAGCATTTAATAGAAACTATACTTTGAAGTTTTAGAAAGATTTATTAACTTTGGTATGTGTGTGCTTGTGCCTATGTGAGTTTATGTGCACCACATGTATGCAGTACCTGAGAAGACCAGAAGAGAGCATCAGGTTCCCCTGGAACTGGAGTTAACAGGCAGTTGCAAGCTGCCTGATGTACACTCAGGTGCACAGACATAAAATTAAATAAAAAATCTCTTTAAAGCCCTTTGCAGAATGTACGCAATAAATCTCAAATGAAATTACATACTAAAAAAGCAACTTAGCAAGATCCAATACTGCAGTACAAAATGCCACCATTTGTTTCAGATGTTTTCTCAAAGGAGACATTGCGGGCAGCTGGGAGGCACTACCTAATCTGAGGCGTCCTAAAGTGCTAAAGCAATCAGGACACAGTAAGAGGGGGAGAGGCTGGCCAAGGGGCCTGTCTAGGTCAAAGGCACATGTGGCAAGATTTGTGTCCAGCCAGGATTCCTTGAGGGGGAAAAAATGAGAAATGGCTGAACGTTGAAGTAATGAGCTTCTAGGAGTGAGAGAATACAGAAATGACAAAAAGTGTTGTTTTTAATATCCCCATTAGCTGATGAATCAACTAAAACCCAACCACCTTATTTCTGCTGAGTCTCATTTTCTGTCTATCTCTCCTTTGCTTTGTTTTATTTCCCCCTCCTTTCCAGCGGCCTGAGACTAGACTCCTTCCAAAAAGGCCATGTCTGAGACGAGTGATGTCTGCAGCTTGTTTATTTTAGGAAATGGTTCAAGGAACAGGGCTTGAGGAGGGGCTTAGAAGATGAGGAAGCCAGCCACCCGGAGAGACAACTAGAGCTCCCTCCAGTCACAGCCCTTGGTGAGGGGAAGCAGAATGTGCCCTAGCCTTATCTACACAGACAATAACGTCTTTCTTTCTTCGTTTTTTTTTTTTAATGTGACTCTGCAATTAAAATTTTCCTTTCTACATTCTGTAGCATGGTTATGTGCTCAGAGCAGAGAGCATTCCACAGTTTTAATTGCTCCATCTTTGCTTTCTGTCTTTAGCTTCCACATACTCGCATGATGCCCTTTAATGGTCTCTGTGTTAGAAGTAAAGAATGGTCTACTCAGAGAAGTACCAGCTGAAGCGGTGTTGCTAAACTCAGGTTCCTGTGCATCTGACTCCACAGCCACTCCTCAGCACAAACTCTGCCACCTGTGCCGTGTGAGTGGCTTAGGAGCTAGCCATGTTGTTTACCTGTGTCACGATGTCACACAGCTTATCTTAGCCACATCAGTCCTCAAATACCCACTGTCCCTTGTGTGGGTTTGGGCACATCCTGTCCAAGCTGTAGTCTAGAGAGACTTTAGAGATTACCGAAGCCAAAATATTCTTAGACTCGTTATTCAAAGGCTTTTGTTGCATCGTGTTATGTCTAGGAACCACAGCTCTTTCTATGTTCCAAAGATGAGGGATTAACTTACCAATAAACCAACTACCGTGACTGAGAATTACCCAAGCAGGTCTGGTCCTCTTCTGTAGGCTCGCTGGAAAAGAACACAAAATATTTTCTCCCTCCTCTTCTGGGGGTACCTTTGTGTCTTGTAAGTCTGGGCTTCTCTTGCTCCAAGAGGAAGCAAGAGGACCTTCTATTTTCTAAGAGTCTGGAAGCCTAACAAGAACTCTTAGAGTAAGAAAGGCCTGGGAGGCGGTTCAGGGCCTGGAGAGCATTCAGGGCTATAGCATCTTTGAGTAACAGGCCTTTCCAAAGATGTCTGTGGTGGTAGGGCCTTGAAGGTTGGATTCCAGCTAAGGGAAGGATATCTGGGCACTGGGTACTCGAGCATGGCCTAGAATTTGGAAAGGATACATATTGTCAAGAACTGTTTTCTGAGGCAAACTACATGAGTTCAGCTGAGCCTACAAGCAAAAAACCATTAGAGCTGGGCTTGTTGGCTGTTGACTTTCCCTCATAGAAGGGGAGAGTGGGGAGGGTCACGGGACCCTCCTGAGTAGCCATCAACTCTTGCCAACCAGTTATATGTAATTCTTCCCTATTGCATACAGCCTGGGGGAGGGGCTGAAAGTACAAGGAGAAACTAGAGAGGGGGCTGTATCTGTGCAGCTAGGAGAAAGCCACCTTCCCTGCTGGATACACACCTTCCACAGTGGCTGCTCTAGGGTTATCCACAGTCCTGCCTGTAACCCCTCTCCCACACTTTGTAAGTAACCCTCACAAATGCATTAGTTACCCAGGATGAACTTTGGTTTGTCATCAGGACCTTGAGAGGAGGGGGGACGAGATGTTGCCTAGGTACCCCCAATTCTGGGAGAAAAATTCTCTCCACAGTGGATAATTAGTAACAACTTTCAACACATTCACATCAGTCTGGAAAAGTGGGACCATGACAGACCAGACGCCCTTCTCCAAGTTTCCAGATTGCAGAGATTTCAGAGTTCTATACAGGGGAAGAGAAAATGTCTGCAGAGTGGCTGTGGTGGAATTTTTTGTGATTGCATTGGAGGGGGGTGCTAAGAATGATTGAATTTGACTTAGAAATTTCATGAAATGCATCATTTCTTATAACTTGGGAGCAATGTATACAAGTTATAAAAATAATAATCAAGTTCTGAAGTAAGATTTTTCTCATACTAAGTAAAGCAAGTCTATACATATTTTGGCATATGTGTGTGTGTGTGTACACGTACAGATGTATAAATCATCCCTTGGAATTGTTTGATCTATAACTGACAATGTCTTCATTTGTTTTCTATTATTGTGATTAAACATCATGACCAAAAGTAACTTGGGGGAGGAAAGAATTAATGTGGCTTTATAGCTCTGAGTCACTGTCCACCATGAGGGAAGTCATGGCAGGCAGGTACTTGGTGAGGTAGAGAACATGGGGAAATGTTGTTCACTGGCTTGCTTATCCTGTTCAAGGTACCAAGTCGTTCCTGTCTCCTCCCACCCCACAGGACTCTCCTCCAGATTGCTCTCTTTTTAGTATGTGTGTACATATCATATGTGTACACATGTGTGCACATGCATGCAAAAGCCAGAGTTAGATGTTAAGGGTCTTTCTCCATTACACTCTTCCTTATATTTAAGATAGGGCACATCACTCAGTGTGGTCTTCCTGGATCCAAATTTGATCTAGAAACATGCTAAAATACCCCAAACACACACACACACACACACACACACACACACACACACACACACACACACACTTAGAGCCCTTGTATAACACCATGGTCCACACACTATGGTAGAATACACACACACACTTAGAGCCCTTGTATAACACCATGGTCCACACACTATGGTAGAATATACACACACACTTAGAGCCCTTGTATAACACCATGGTCCACACACTATGGTAGAATACACACACACACACACTTAGAGCCCTTGTATAACACCATGGTCCACACATTATGGTAGAATACACACACACAGAACCCTTGTATAGCACCATGGTCCACACACTATGGTAGAATACACACACACACACACAGAGAACCCTTGTATAACACCATGGTCCACACACTATGGTAGAATACACACACACACACACACACACACACACACACACACACACACACACTTAGAGCCCTTGTATAGCACCATGGTCCACACACTATGGTAGAATACACACACACACACTTAGAGCCCTTGTATAACACCATGGTCCACACACTATGGTAGAACACACACACACACAGAACCCTTGTATAGCACCATGGTCCACACACTATGGTAGAATACACACACACACACACACACACACACACACACACACACACACTTAGAGCCCTTGTATAGCACCATGGTCCACACACTATGGTAGAATACACACACACACACTTAGAGCCCTTGTATAACACCATGGTCCACACACTATGGTAGAACACACACACACACAGAACCCTTGTATAGCACCATGGTCCACACACTATGGTAGAACACACACTCAAATTGATGAAATTGAAGTAATGAAGCCATTCTTTACAGTCTTGTTTCATTTCCTGGGAATGAGAACATCTCTACCATGCATTTCATTGCATGAGTTTTGGAATTAGACTGTCTGGAATATAAATTCCTCTACATTAAACCAGAGCCTATGAATACCATTCGAACTCTGTGAGATTCAATCTCATATCAATAAAATGGGACAAACAGTGCTCGCCTCTAATGAGGTCACATAGATTAAATGAGATGGTGCTTATAAATGAATAGCATTCAGCACCAAATAATCCCTCAGTAATTCGATCTATTATTCATAATATTAGTTGTCATAAAAAAAAAAAACAATCAAATATCTGCATGGTTAAACTTGAGCAGCCAGGTGAACTTGACCCTGTGTAGAAACGATGATGTAGCATCCATATTTATATCCATTCACTTTCCATCACTGTGATTAAATACCTAAGCTAAACAATTTGGAGAAGTAAAGACCTATTTTGGTTCATGGTTTTAATCCATGGTCTGCTGGTTCCACTGCTTATGGGCCTATAATAAAACAGAAATTCTTGGTGTAAGGGCATGATGGGGCACAGCTGTTCACCTCATGATAAGTGGATAACAAAAAGAAAGGTCTGGGTACAAGATATGCCCATCCCTAGTGACCTATTTCCTCCAATCAGCCCCCACCTCCTAATAGACAGTTCAGCTATGAGGCCATCAATGCATCAATTAATTGAGTCAGTCATTGTGATCCAATCATCCCTCAAGCCTTAAACATATGAACAGTTTGTGGTGGTGATAACACTTCTTATCCAAACTATGACAGTGTTGTTACCAAAAGTCTTGAGGTATCACCAGGATCATAGATAAAGGAGGGTGAGCAGCCAGGTGGCTGGTCTGGTAGAGGCAGGGAGAAGACACCAGGGACCTCTGACCTTGGAGCAGGAAGTTCTCTGTTTATCTGGTGGGTGTCTCTAACCCCTACCCAGTCTGTTTCCAGAAGAATGGAGTCTAAATGGAGCACAGAACATTCCAAGCATTGACCGAGATAGGACAAGTGTGACAGAGAGTCAGGGCAAAGGCTGGCACCAGGTACCAATGAGTGTGCCTGCTCTTTGTCCCCATCAGCTGCCTGTTGGGAATTCTGCCCACCATCAACGCAGTGGGTGTGAGCAGCAGCCTGTCAGGGAGAAACATTTTTAATGGTTTTATTGTCTTCATTAATTTTAAAAAAATCATAGGCATTATGTAAAATATATCTTAAAACCAGAAAATGGTATATGATCAAAATAGAGTAAGGTAGATTTCTCCCCACCTAAACCACACCCTCTCCAACACACACATAAACATACTTATAAACTTTTGTTCTAGAAGTTTTGGAGGGTTTTTTGTTTTGTTTTGTTTTGAGACAGGATCTTTCTATATAGTCCTGGCTGTTCTGGAGCTTGCAATGCAGACCAGGCTGGCCTCAAACTTACAGTGATCTGCCTGATTCTGCCTCCTGAGTGCTAGGATTAAAGACATGTACCATCAGGCCTGGCTAGAAGTTTTTAGTTATTTACTTACTTATTTTAAAGTGTGTGTGTGTGTGTGTGTGAGTGTGTGTGTGTGTGTGTGTGTGTGTGTGTGTGTGTGTGTGTGTTTGGGGTATTTTAGCATGTTTCTAGATCAAATTTGGATGCAGAAAGACCACACTGAGTGATGTGCCCTATCTTAAATATAAGGAAGAGTGTAATGGAGAAAGACCCTTAACATCTAACTCTGGCTTTTGCATGCATGTGCACACATGTGTACACATAGGCATAGTGACACTCAGTGTGGAGGTCAGAGGACAACTTTGGGAATCAACTCTCCTTCCACCTTGTTGAAGCAGACTCTCTTGCTTATGCTGCCTTGCTGAGCTTCCCAGGCCAGCCAGCCTGCAAGCTTCCGGCTGACTCTGCTGTCTTTCTTACCTTGCTGTAGAAGTGCTGGGATCACAGATGTGCAGCACAGTACCCCGTTTTTAATGTGGGTTTGGATATTGAACTCAGATCATCAGGCTTGCACAGCTAACACTTTTACCCACCGAGCCTCCCCCACCACACACACACACACAGAGTTTTCAAACACACAGTGTAGGAGCACAAATAACATGAGGAAGCCTCATGTACTTGAAATCCGCCTTTAACAGTTATAGCATGTGAGAACCCCAACCAAAGCCATGGGCTCATAGTGTTTTCCTAAAGCTGCAATGACTCCACCAAGCAAGTTATTGAACGTAGAAAACTTCTGCATATTATTTAATTATGTATTTTACTTATTTGTTTTGAGTTTTTTTGTTTGTTTGTTTATTTGTTTGTTTGTTTGATAAGACAGTGTCTCTCACTGAGCCTGGAGATCACCAATTTACTTAGGTTGTTTGGCCATCAAAATCCAGGGCTCCTCCTGTCTCTGCGTCCCCAGCACTGGGGTTAAAATTGTTGACACTCCTGGCTTTTTATGTAGGTTTGGGGGATTGAACTCAGGTCCTTAAGCTTGCATGGCGAACACTCTACCAATTGAGCCATCTCCACAGCCCTCAACTTTGCAATGTTTCTGTCATGAATACAGATTTTTGGTGTTTCCTAGCATATAGGGAGGTAAGAAGAACAGAGAAGAAAAAGAAGGGAGAAAGATTGGAAAATGCTTTGGTGGGCTGGAGAGGAGATTGGGGTAGTAGATGGAGAGAATGGGAGCAGAGCAGTATGATATGGGTGGGGCCCTTGCAAAGTCAGCTCTTCTGGTCTCAAGACAGCTAGCTGGTCCACATGTCAGGTTAGGCCCAGGCTAAAGGGCATAGAGCACGGGGCTCCCACACCGTCCTCACAGAACCCCTTGGCAGGAAGAGTGCCTAGCGAGTCAGTGTATGTAAAAATACACCCGTCGCCCAACTCTAGTTTCTGGGGAGGGGCAGTGTGAAGCCATGGCATTCTCACGCCTTCTCAGAGTCATACTGCTTTGGCAGGGCCTCCTGGCCTGGGGCTGTCGGTTCAAAAATGCTGCATCTCTGGGCTTAAAAATAACTCTGAGTCTAGGTTGGCTGTTTGCCCTCTTCCAGAGTGATCGAGTTGGGGACAATGGCTGATGTCCCCTGGATTGTTTCCACTCAACCACCAAATCTACTGCCCAGACGGTCATACTCCCATCATGATTTCTCTGCTTAAGAAGGAGAGCAAAGAATATGATTGGTGCTTCTATCTGGTAGGGAAGCTAGAAAACCCTAGGGGACAGGCAAGCCGACGCCATTAAAATAGCAGCAGTGATCCTGAGAGAAAGTGACAGGCCCTTTATCAACTGTCAAACACCATGTGAATAAAGGTACCGCTGCAGCATGAGGGTGTGTGTGAAGGGGCCCTGAGGCCTGGCTTGTCCTCAAATAGCTCTGCAAATTAAGATACACCATTGAAGTTATTTCCTTCAGACTAAAGACCTGTGCCCTCCACAAGTCCCGGCACATGTGGCTGGAGGTCTGGCACTGATGGTTAGATGGTAGACTTTCTCAGGACCGTCTTTGCCATTTCAAAGCATCTTAAGATCACAGGCCTGCTTCTGTCTGTATTCCTATTCTTGCGGCTAAAGAGCCACAGGCAGGTGTCATTAGCTTTCTTTAGAGTGCTGAACTCACTGAGGTATGGCTGTGACTAGAACCCGTTCCTCTTCCTGTCATAGCCAATTGATGGTCAGACAAGTGGCTTAGCTCTGGGGACCCTTGGGAAAGTAGCGGGACAGCTGGAGGAGAAGCCACCCCAGAACCTGCAGGAGGATGGCAGGAGAGGAGCTAAGGATGCATTTCACAGCATCAATGGTTTCTTTGTGAATCCTTCCTGCCTCACAAGGAGGCACAACTACAAACCCTACCCTCAAGGCAGCATAAGGGATTCCCCTGGAGGTCCAGCCATGGTGGCTCTACCAAAGCTGTTGGGAACACTGTTGAGAGACATAGCTCAGAGATTATCCATGTTGGCCTTTGGTGTCAGTTCAGGGCAAGATAAGACATGTACTTCAAGGTTTACCATCCCATCCTGTACCACCTGGAGTCCACAGTAAGGGTGCTGATGGGAACAGCTCACATGAAGAAGGCAGAGGAGGAACCTCAGACCACATCAACCCTTGCTGCCTTGACACAATTCCTCCATACACCCCCAAACATTATCTCAGCTCTGTTTTTATTGTCAAGACAGGCTTGGACACACACCCTCTCTTTGTTTCTGGATGTATTCTTACATTCATTCATCTTTATCCTGCTACTTGTCCACTTTTCCAAGGAACCCCCCCCAACTGTGTCTTCATCCCATCTGCCTGGTGTTCCCTCCTTCCCCACATTTCTCCATCTCCCCCTTTTCCCAGGGATACTATCTTCATTGGGGGGGGGGGGGCAAGCCATCTGCACGTGGAGGCTGCACCTTCCACCACCTCCTTCACCTTCATTGCCAAATGTCTCAAGCCTGAGGGTGGGTGGGCTGATTAATTGATTGATTGTTTGCTATAAAAACCACCTCCACCTTCCCACTTCCTCCCAACCTTACTCTGCTTTTGAACCCCAACACAAAAGATTCCTTACTGCTGAGCCCTGGGCTCTGGCCAGCCCTGGAGCCTTGTCCCTCCAGCCCACAGATTGCTCACCTCCCTCTTCCCTCGGGTTCCCACACCCTGCATGACCTCAAACACCCAAGTGTTCTCTAAATTCTGAGCTTAACTTATCCCAAGCCTAGATAGTTCCCTGGAGTCTACAGCTTGGTCACTCCAAACTGAGGGACCTTGGGATCCTCACAAAGCCTCTGATTGATTGCCCCTATAAGATGGTGGTGATACTACAGACCTCACAGAGTTATCATTAAAAGCAGTAATAGATATCAGGTGTGTGCATTAATACTCTCTACCAAACTTCTTCCTATTAAATGACTAATGGGCAGGTGGCATGCACATAACAAATACACTAGACAAAGAGATGAATCACATCCAGGGTGGGACGGCAGGAGAGAGCAAGATTGCTTTAAACTATGTTTGAGGTGTTTATTTCTAGAATGTTCTATTTAGTATTTCCAAACCTCAGTTAACCACATTGAAATTGCAGATAAGGGAGAGGTACTGTACTTCATTTGGCCATCAGATTATTAATTGGATATGACTTCACCTTCTAACAAACTTTCCCTTAACAAATCCCAACTCAGTGCCTAATATGCAAAAGGTATGGTTTAAAGTGTTTTAGAAGGCCTAATTATTTGAACCCTGGGAACAATACTATGAGGCTTTCTTATGTCACAGAAGAGTAAGTAAGGCGCAGAGAGACAGTGACTTGCCCACGGTCATAGAGTTGACTGGATTGCTCTTAGCACTTGCTCTCCAGCTGCTTGCTAAGCTGACTTAATTACAAAGATGTGAGTTGGCTCTTACTCATGAGGGAGCTCTGAGGGCACTCAACAGTGTCCACATTGATTTCACTAAAACCCAGCCATGGCTTTTTTTTTTTTTTTCAAATAATTCTTTGTTTCACCCGGCAGTGGTGGTGCACACCTGTAATCCCAGCACTCGGGAGGCAGAGGCAGGTGGATCTCTGTGAGTTCGAGGCCAGTCTGGTCTACAAAGCAAGTTCCAGGACAGCCTCCAAAGCTACAGAGAAACCCTGTCTCGAAAAACCAAAAACAAACAAACAAAAAAAAAAATTCTTTGTTTCTTTATACACTTAGTATACAGACTATCAAGCATGTTCCAGGCAATATTATGTGGCGAGACCCAATGATATAATCAAGACGGACACAGCCCCTGCCCTCATGTTACCGCCCATACCTTGTAGTGGCTGACAATCCCTGGTATACAGTAGGGGCTTAGCAGCGCTCTGAGGAGGAACATGGACTCCAGTCATCCAGCCATCCCCTCTACAGAGGCCAGGTGGGGACCCAAAGTCTCACTAGAGGGCACTGTTCAGTAGGGCTGTCCCAGGCATTAGCTTCTGAGCAAAAGGAGGTATGAGGGCAGTGCTGGGGTTGTTGGGAAGATCTGAGGGTACAGTAGGGCCTGATGGGACATGCTCTCAGTTTAACAGAGAGGATGCTAGACAGGAAGGAAGCGCACTGCCCTGGAGGGGACCTCGTCTGGCTTCAGTTTCTTTATCGAGCACCAGACAGGGCCCCTGCCTGGGTCCACACTAGTGGCTCCAACAGACTGCTGAGGCCCAGGACACTTACACAGGTCGATTTCAGGTTCTTTAAAAGACAGCGGCTGCAATGCTGGCTCCTCCCTCCCCCCCCCCATCCCCATCCCCACCCCATGCATATCCCTTCTCCTTCCCCAGAGTCTCCCATGGAAAGCTGAGACCGAGGTCTGGTGGAGAAACACCTGTTTCAGGCAGGCTTGCAGCTGTCTGGGGTACACGTTTCAGAGTGTCAACACGTAAGTTACCAAAGTTAAAAACAGGGCTGTCATATGAACATAGAGGAAATATCAGCATGTAACTCAGTAATGAAGGAACCAGTGAGAACCTAACGCTGGTGCCACCTGAGAAACTGTGTGCATTTAAAAGAAAAGATAAGGTTGTGAAGTAGTTTCTAATGGTGGTTATGTTTCCATAGGGTTACTAAACCGTACATAATCTATCTGGCTAAAACCACGCAAATTAACATGCAACTTCCCACTGTCTGGGGCAGGGTTGGGGGGTTGTCTATAAAGTAGTGAGACAAGTGAAAGGCAGGTGTTTCCTGTAGAACATTGAAGACCCTTCTCAAGGTACCGCAGAGACCACTCAACAGGAGAGAGTGCCTGTCAATCTGAGCTCAGAGCCCCAAACCCACATGGAAGCAGGATACCAATTACACAAGTGTGTGTAATCCCAGCATCCCTCTATGTGGAGAGGGGAGGAGAGACAGGAGACACCCAGATGTTTGCTGGCCCCCTAGCATGGCTTACACACTGAGGACTCCTCACCCAAGCAAATGGAGAGGCAAGGATCGATGCCAAATGTCCTCAGACCTCTACATAAACTCTCTGCCCTCTCTCTCTCTCTCTCTCTCTCTCTCTCTCTCTCTCTCTCTCTCTCTCTCTCTCTCACACACACACACACACACACACACACACACACACACACACACACACACCCCTACCTTCTGGGAGGTCCTATTCAGCAAAGCCCCTTTGTGACTTTGAAAAGACATCCTGTTCTCTTTGGCTTGTTGCTAAGTTGTGGATATTTTTTCCTCAATAATGGCAAACATTTCTCTGTCTGAGATTGCCTGCATATTTATTAGCTTTTTGTCAGGTTCAACCTATTGGAATAAAAACCTTTTGAAGGTATAAACTCTCTATTATGATGAACTCTGTGTCTCCACATTCTTCAGTTCCTGCCCAGGCTGGTAAATATTTCTTGACATGAACCAAATATTAAAAGGGCTTTCTTTCAGTTGAAAATTCTTTTTCAGAGGCTGGAGAGATGGCTCAATGGTTAAGAGCATTGCTGCTCTGGTTACTCTTCCAGAGGACCTGGGTTCAAATCCCAGCACCCACATGACAGCTCACAACTGTCTTACTTCCAGTTCCAGGGGACCCGACACTTTCATACAGACATACATGCAGGCAAAACACCAATGTAATAAAATAAATAATTTAAATTTTTTTTCAGACCCTCAACTTTGGTCATCTTTTCCCCCTCCCTTAATTCCTCTCAGATACTCCTTACCTTCCTACTCACCCTATGTTGTGTTCTCAGAAGGCTTTTTATAACCAAACTTTTCTTATTGGAGGCAGAAAAAAATAGTGGTTCTGTGGGGTGAGCAGAGGAGGCGAACATGAAAAGATTGAAAGTCTGGTGCTGATGGGCTCCAACCTGAGTGTGCTTAGCCCTAGCCAAGAAGCTATTTGCAATTGATGCCCGGTGGGGGAAGAATACCACGTTTTGCCGGGCAGTGGTGGCATACGCCTTTAATCCCAGCACTCGGGAGGCAGAGGCAGGAGGATCTCTGTGAGTTCGAGGCCAGCCTGGTCTACAGAGAGAGTTCCAGGACAGGCTCCAAAACTACATAGAGAAACCCTGTCTCAAAAAAAAAAAAAAAAAAAAAAAAAAAAAAACCATTTTTCTCCAAATGAGTGTCACTGGGCATATCGACCACACTCCAGGGCAGATCCCATGCCCAGGAATAGTTGGCCAACACAAAATAAATTCCATATCTTTTCTTGTGTGTATATTTTATTTTGGTATTTTTGTCTTGTTGATTTTCTTTCTTTCTTTCTTTTTAGTTGTTTTTCTGTTTTATTTTCATTTTTTATTTTGTTGTTGTTTTTCCTGATTTTCTTTTTTCTTTTCTTTCTTTTTTTTTTTAAGAGAGAGAAAGAACATTTAATTAGGTGAGTAGGGAGGCAGGGGGGATCTGGGAGGAGTTGGGGGAGGGAAATGAATATAATCAAAATATATTATATATTGTTGGAGCCCACCAAGGTATCTATCTAGCAAGGAGGAGGTCTTTTGCCCCTCCCTTGGGCATTGTTATAAAAAGTCCTTTTGAATAAAGTTCTGGGCTGGTGGGTTTTGACCCAGGCCCTCTGGTGGCTATCCTGTGTTTCTCTCTGTTTCTCTCCTCTATATTTCTATGTATATATTCCTCACGTCTCCCTGCTCAAGAGTACCCTAGTCATAAAAGGGGCTGGTTCCCCCACAAGAGATTTTTAACAAAAAAATTCTTAATGACTAAAATGGTAACATGACACAAAAGAGGTTGTGAACTCTTGTTTGTGGTAGATACTGCTGTAAGCGTTGAGTATGTTAAATCATGTATTCCCACAACTTCATGCAGTGAATTCGATATGGAATGGGGTGTGGTTTAGTTGGTAAAGCACTTGATAAGCAAGCATGAGATTGATCCCAGAGTCCATGTGGAAAGCCAGGCATGGTAGAACATGCTTGTGATCCCAGCACCAGGGAGGCAGAGACAGGAGGATCCCTGAGGCTTGCTGGCCAGCCAACCTAACTAAATCAGAAAGCCTCAGGCCAGTGGAAGACCCTGTCTCAAAAAACAAGATGGATGGCCTTTATGGAGGCTGCACAAAGACACACCTGGAAAGAGAAGAGGAGAGGAGAAGAGGTAGAACATCCAATGACTTGTCAAAACACATACCTAGTGAATAGGAGAGAAGAGATCTGGGCCAGGCAAATTCTTCCTAACCATAGGCATGCTTATGATCTGTGGATGATTTGTGAGTTTCCAAATAGAAATCCATCTAGGCTGGAGACAACAAGGATGTCTTCCAGAGGAGTTGAAGGGAAGCCACATAGGTTGTCCCACTGGGAGAGGAAGGAAGATCTGTCTATCCTCTGCTGTAGTTACTGTACATCACACATTCCTATCTCTACCCCATGGGTCTAAAAGCTCCCCGTACCCAGTCCTGGGGGCTGTCCAAAAGGATCATGTGTCTATTGTGGTGGGGTCAGGGGACAGACACAGACCTTAGCAAATGCTCTTGCCTTTGTTGTGGGAGTGGTGAGCTGGCTTCATTGGCCTGGGACTCCCCACCCCCCTTCTGCACTAACCTAGCAATAGCAGGGAGGGATTGGTGAAGACTCTTTATTGACAATGTTCCATGACCTCACATTCACCAGGCACCTGTTCCTACTGCTGCAGCCTAAGGAGGGGCCTGTCTGCTGCTTGGGCAGGGCAACGGGGCAGCACTTGAATACTTTATTACACAGACAATACTCTGCACCTGGTTCTGCCTGGAAGCCCCTGGGGCACACATGATCCAGGGACCAAGCAGTGGGTGTGGACAAACACAAACATGGCCTTCCCTTTCACTCTCCCACCTTCTTAGAGTAGCAGGTTCACTGCAGGTGGTCCCATATCTGAGCTCTCTACAGATTTCTCATGTTCTTCTTGTTCATGGCCTCATAGAGCTGCCCCAGGAGTGCTAGTGAAGCAGATCTAGTCCAGAGACCCAGGGCATGCTGTCTAGAACAAGAAGAAAGGGAAATTGGGAATGTGGCTTAGGTTGCAAAAGTTGTGGTAGTTATGTGTGGGTGGAGAAGAAATTTTATAAGGTGCCCCCAACCCTATGAGATGATGCATTAGGAAGTTTCTTGGCAGTTCTGGCCTGGAAAGAAGCAACCCACTTCCCACAAGACCTCAACCCACAAAGATTTCCTATATCCTTGGGAAAGTCCTGTCAGGCAGACAAGGAGATCTCTGAGCTCCTGCGAACTTTGTAAGGAATGTGGGCCAAGACGTTTCCCTGAGGGGAGTTGGTAAAATGAAGTATTTGTGAATCTTATTATTTCCTGTCCTCAAATACAATAGCTCTTTCTTTAAAACATAGATTTTGAATCAGTGAAGACTAAGATTATATATAGTCTCTGGCAAGCGTGTGTTTGCTTAAAAAGGAGGTCAATCTCTTCCCAGCAGCCTTTGGGACTCATTCATAACAGCAGCAAGGCATCACCTCTATTGATGGGCCCTGCCTTGGCCTTGCAATCCTGTGGTGTCTCAGTCCTCATCAGAGCTACAGGGATCCCTCTTGGCAGATGCAGGGGCGGAGGCCAGTGTAGTACTGAAGATTGTGTGGATGGCAGGCTACATAGCCAGCCCCACCCCCAGGTCTTTGAGATGTTACATCACAGTCATTACAGGGCTAGCCTCCACACTTGGCTTCTCGAGGTCCCTCTTCCAGAGTTCAGAGATGCCCCACGTAGGGACAATCATCAAGACTAGGTGCAGGACTGGGGAGATGGCTCAGTGGTTAGTGTTTGCCGTGCAAACCTGAGGACCAGTGTTGGACTCAAAAGCCAGCTAGTAAGCTGGCTAGCATCCCCACAACTTATGCAGAGAATCTGACACATAAGCTTACTAACAGTAATACAATTAATAAAATTGGGAATTGGCAAGGGTGCGACTCAAACCCAAATCTGACCATGGTAGACTCTTACCTTTCCATTGAGCCACACCAAATAACCTTCCAGTGCCCTGAGAGGTGCACAGTGGATAGACAAGCCCTCTTGTCTGCATGTCCTGATCATTAACTGGGCAGGTGGCGGGGAACCAGTGTGCCCCTTCAGTGCCCCTTGGTCATGGGCAGTTCTAGAATGGAGTGAGGACATTTGCATGTGAGTACCAGTATGTGTTCTATGTGTTCACCTGGATTCCTGAGATGGAAGTGAAGTGTCTGTTATTATAAACCCCACATACACACAAACACAGGGGCTCACTGCATTGCTCTAATTGTCCTGCAACTCACTCTGTAGACCAAGCTGACTTTGAACTCACAGAGTCACCTGCCTCTGCCTCCTGAGTGCCGGGATTAAAGGCATGAACTACTACATGTGGCTTCTGTTATTTTGTTAATTCATACTATAATGAAATATTTAACATACATAGGTGAACTGACTCACCAAATTCAAGGCTGTTCAGGACATGTCACACAACAGTTGTGGTCCAATCAACCATCCTAACTGCTGACTGGTGACTTGATCTTTAATATAGAAAATTCTACATTTCCCTCTGTTGTGGCCAACGTCTCACTGGGCTGTCCTCTCAAGTTTTACTCTACTGACCTAGGTCACTCTGCATGGCAGGACCCAATCCAGCTTCCGCAGCCAAGTCTACAGTAGGTAGGTGAGGGAAGCCTACTGGATCGAGGCCCCACCCCAACCCTGGGGACCCCATGGTCCTGCCCCTGCTATGTCTCCTACTCTGACTTTTCTTTGCCCTCATGTTTAAGTGTTCAAGATCAGTACAGGAAGATGGTTCAAAGAAGCCATGGAGAAACCTCTTAGAAAAGGACAGTGTGCCGGGCAGTGGTGGCGCACGCCTTTAATCCCAGCACGTGGGAACCAGAGGCAGGAGGATCTCTGAGTTTGAGGCCAGCCTGGGCTACAGAGTGAGTTCCAGGATAGCCAGGGCTACCTAGACAAACCCTGTCTTGAACCGAAAGGAGGAGCTAGAGGAGGCCAGTGACACCAGGGCTTGATATGAAAAACTTCCTGGCCCTGCGCACTTGAAACACACGGGTGGCAGCCTAATTCCAGGTTCAGTGGGAGGCTCTATCTCAAGGGAATAAGGCAGAAAGTGATACAGCAGGACACCTAATGTCCTCCTCTAGCCTCCTAGAGTGCATGCACAGGCACACGCACACATTTAGAACAAACAAACAAAAAAATTCTTGCAGGAAAGTGTTGACATAGAGTTCTTTGTGACCACAACTCCTGCATCCAAGTGGGGGGCCTTGGATCCCAAGCTGTGAACCGGCTCTAGTTCATATGACAACCTTGTTCTACCTACTCCCTACCCCCACATACCCCCACATACCCCCACACCACACACACACACACACACACACACACACACACACACACACATCCCACACCCCTACACACATACATCTTCACATATGTCCCCCTTGAGTCTTTGAGGTCAGGGTCTCTGTCAGCAGCATCCATCTCTTAGGAAACACCTGATAAGATCTACTTAGAGGCAGAGACGGTTTCAGTGTATGATCAGTTGGGCCCGTTGATTTGGGTGTACAGCCAGGCAGAGCTTCGTGGCAGGAACAGCATAAGGCAGGGCAAAAACATTCACTGTAGGCCTAGGACCTGAAAGAGAAGAGGAAGAGACTAGATTCCCACAACCCCCTTCAAGAGCCTGTCCGTGACCCAGAGACCAACAACAAGGCCCAAGTAATGCCTTAAGTCATTTCCACCACCTCCTAATAACATCCAGCTTGGAATGAGTCTTTAATACAGCCTTCTGGGATATTCCAGTTCCAAACTAGAGCAGTAAACTTGTCTTTATTGTTGTTTTAAATTCTGGGTCTCACATAGCCCAGGCTGGCCTCAAACTCACTAGGTAGCCAAGACTGACCTTGAATGTCCAGTCTTTCTCTGCCTGTCCCTCCCAGGTGCTGGGATTACACATGAATGCCACCACACCATGCCTGACTTATGTTGTGCTGGGCATCAAACCTGTGGATGCTAGGTGAGCACTCTTCTAACTGAGCTAGATCCCCAACCTTTGTCTTTGGTCTTATGAAACTTTGCAAATCTTAAGTCTCCTATGCTTCTAGTTGCTGAAGAATTTAATTTAGTCTCCAGCCCCTCAGATGTGTCTATACTTCTAATTTACAGTGGTTTGGATTAAAGTGTGTGTGTGGGGGGGGGGGGGGGAGAATCCAGGACTTCTCTGTATGAGAGGAAGGCTAAAAAATAGTAAAACAGTGGAGCTAATTTCCTTATATGAAGGTGGGTGTGGTGGTTTGAATAGGAATGGCCCCCATAGACTCATGTATTTGAATGCTTGGTCCATAAGGAGTGGCATTATTAGGAGGTGTGGCCTTGTTGTAGTCGGTGTGGCTATGTTAGAGGAAGTGTCTCACTAGGGCACGGACTTGAGGGTCTCAGGAGCTCAAACCAGTTAACTTCCTGCTGCCTGTGGATCAAAATGTAGAACTCTCAGCTCCTTTCTCCAGCACCAAGTCTGCCTCCATACTTTCTGCTGTGACAACAATGAACTAAACTCTGAACTGCAAGCCAGCCCCAGCTAAATGTTTTCCATTGTAAGAGTTGCCACAGTCATGGTGTCTCTTCACAGCAATAAAACCCTAACGAAGTCAGTGTGGGAGTTTAATGAGTGTTTTTCTCCACCTCCTGCCCAATTCCAGATTTACCTTGTTTTCCTATCTCAGAAAACACCTGCCTCTGAACTACATGTGACACAAGAGAGTGACTGTCTTGTGTCATTTCTTCAGTGGTATAGCCATTGGTAAGTTGTCCATGTCCCAGCAGTAACTCCCTAGCCATGTTCATACAAGGAAGAGAAAGACATGGGATTAGAGGGGAAGCTTTTTGGGAAGAAGGGGTTCAGAGGGAGAAGGAAGGGGACAAAGGATGATAATTGGGGGTGAATATAACTAAGTAAAGCTGACCATCACAGTACCCTCAGGCAAGTCTGTCTCCTTAACTCACCATTATGTGCCTGAACCTTGAGAAAGAAGAGCCTGGGGTCATTCAGGAAGAATATCCACTCTGTCTGACCGTCTGTGGCTCCTGTATGAGCCAGAGGAGGAGATGCAGAGTTGGTGTTCCCATAACAGCCAGAAGGTGACTGTCAGCGTGGAGCAATGGTAGACCAAAAGAAGTCACCATTGTAGGGAGGGGCAAGGAAAGGAAGTACTACTGAGTGGGAACCGGGGGCACTGGCCTCAAGTAGACAAGACTGTTTTCATTCCTAAGATGGTGAAAAATAACAACCTTCCTTGGCTAACTACCTGCTCCCACTGTCCCTGACTGTCCTTCCTCTATCCTCTCTTGAAGGCATCTTGCCTTAAGCGTTTCACCCTGAGTGGTTCCTCTGTCATTTCTGCTTGGGCTCCAATGTGGCCATTACTGAACCTCTTAAGATCTGCCCTTAACTTGTGTGTTTTCCCTACCCTGGACTCACCTTAACTAGAACCACAGTCTTATCTCCCTCTCTCCTTCCCCATCACCTACCCAAGCAAGGCCAAGCTCCTTAGGCTGTATCCTCAGCACACTTGACACGCAGCATCTCCTGCATCCCAGTGGCCGCCTTGGTGCTGACTCATCACCTCTCCCTGACAGTGACTGTCTTTTCTGGCTCCAGTCTCTCTCTGCTCTGATTTGTCTTCAGTTATGTCTACAGTTATGTCTAAAACCCCAAGTCTGGTAAACTCTACCTCAGCTTTCTAATCTGCCACAACTGAAGCCTAACATCATTCTTATGATTCTATTTTGTGTGTAGATGTAACTGTCTTGTTAAATAAGAAATACAGAACCAATTGCAGAGTTAAAAACCACGAGATCAGAGCAAGAGCGGAAAACCTTACCCTTCACTGCTTCTGCTGTCCTTCCTCTCCACAAGAGACCTACTGCTGTGTGTCCTATTTATAGACTTTCTGTTCTGTTTTCTCATTGGTTGTAAACCCAGCCACATGACCTCCTCGTCACTGACTGTTTGTACAGACCTCCACGTCTTCTATGGTTGGTATTGAGATTAAAGGTGTGTGTCTACCATGCTGGCTGTGTCCTTGAACACACAGAGATCTACCTAGCTCTGCCTCCCAAGTGCTGAGATTAAAGGGGTGCACCACTACCACCTAGCTTCTGCTCTGGCTTGCTCTGACCTCAAGGCAACTTTATTAACATACAAATAAAATCACATTTCAATACAAATAAAATATCACTATATTTGTGGGCTGGAGAGATGGTTCAGTGGTTAAGAGCACTGGCCGCTCTTCCAAAGGACCTGGGTTCAATTCTTAGCACCTACATGGTTGCTCACAACCATATGTAACTCCAGTCCCAGGGTACTAATACCCTCTTCTGGCATCCCCTCATACACCAGCATGCACATGATACATAGACATGCAATGTGGACAAAATGCCCATATACATAAAATAAATGAAAAACAAAGTAAGTTTTAAAAAAATACATTTAATGGGCCAGGTGTGGTAGCACACCCCTTTAATCTCAGCATTCAGGAAGCAGAGACAGGTGAGTCTCTATGAGTTCTAGACCAGCCTGCTCTATTGAGTTTCAGGCCAGCCCGGGCTACCTAGTAAGACCCTATCTCAAAAAAGGGAAAATCAAATTATATTTTATTTATTTTGCATATGTGGGGGGACATGCATGTGCCACCAGAGGGTGTCCTCTGACCTCTGACATGCACCCACACTCAAACAAATGCAAACAAACATGGGCACACATGCATAGTGTGCACACTTTCACACAGTGAAAGATAAAATAATGTTTGCAGATGGTATGCCCATGCCCGTCTGTTTATTGATTCCATTGCAATCCATTCTTCTCCACTGTCACAATATTCCCTTTCTGTTAGCATCTTCCTTGCTGTGGAACCAAGTCTGTCCAGCAGTCTGGCCGCTCCCCTTTTGATGTTTAATTAACATTTCTTTACTAATTTCTCAGACTCCTACTCAAAGCCAAACAATTTTTAAACTTCTCAGAACTTTCAAATCCATGATTAAACAAATGAAATAAATAAAAGCTCCGAATACACAAAACTCCTTAAGTAAATACTTGGTCAGAACTGTCTGCGTTTTGTGCAGATACTTGGGTGGACCGGTCCACAAACACAGCACACACTGGGAGTTCTAACTTTGAATTCACGAAGGTTAACTATACAAAGAATCCACAAAGCATCCGTGTCTTATAAACAGCTCCACACTGGCCTGTCACCTCTCAGTGTCAACATTTATAAATTAACAGACATGTTCCTCACAGGACTTGAATGTTTTGTATTCATTGGCAGGAGGGACCCAGTAAAAGAATGTGTGTGGATGAACTCTGCAAGAGAGGGCACAGGGTGTTGTTTCATGTGGCTGCTTCACAGTAGGGGCCATTGTGTTACAGTGTGAATATCTCTGTCTGGATTCCACCATCTAAGTGCACACTCTGGGTATATGGGTCTCCACAAAGGCTGTGGGGGCCCTGGAGAGAGCCATGCTGAGATTTTTGTAGCTGAACATGCCATCTCTAACTACAGTTACCCACGCATAGCTTTTACAAACATTTTTCGACAGGGTGACATGAAGCTTAGGCTGGCCTTGGACTTGTTATGCATAGATGATGACCTTGAACTTCTGATCTTCCTGCCTGTACCTCCTGGGGCTGGGATTATAGACAGGTACCAACCACGTTGTTTGCTTTATGTAGTGCTGGGGGTGGAACCCAGGGCTTTGTGCATGCTGGGTAAGCACTTGCCAGCAGAGCTGAGTCTCTGGCCCTCAGCACAGTGCCCTGCCAACAACAGCTGTTCTTCTGCTATCACTCCCCAAGTCTGGGGCCTTTTCCCGACCTTCTGTGTCCCCCTTCACAGTCCAGCCACCCTCAGGTTTATATGAGAAACAGTGACACTCTCCATGCTGTTCCAGTCCTGGCCATGAGACGTCTGCCGGTGTCTTAAATGGTCCTAAACTGACTTCTTTCCACCCTCCATCCCCCTTTCTCATGGCTGATCCATTCCACCTTATCTGCTTCTTCTTGAGCAATCCCCACACCAGTCCGTTCAGAAAAACCATGTGGACCCTACTGGACACCGCCCCTGGCCTAGTACCCACTCACTCAGCCCCTCAGCCCATACTATTTGAATGAATGAATGAACTTCACATGTGCACTTATAGGCAAAGATCAGAGTTCAGAAGGCACCTGCGTGCTTCAACAGGTCCCAGGGTTACCTGTTGAAGTATCCAGGCTTTTGTGTCCCACAGCAAAGAACCACATGGGACATAGAATTAATGACTACAAATTAAGAAAAGGAAAAGACTCCCAAGAAGGGCCAGTGAGCTAAGGGCAAAACTCCCAAAGTATTGGGCCATGCACTCCATGGCCCTTTCCAGGACGTTTATATTGAATATCTCAGGCTTTCCTCTAGAAAGCCCTTTCCTTATCTGAAGCAGGGTGAGGAAGGGCCTCCTGCCCTCTCTGCTGACGG
Source organism: Onychomys torridus (assembly GCF_903995425.1). Taxonomy (NCBI): domain Eukaryota; kingdom Metazoa; phylum Chordata; class Mammalia; order Rodentia; family Cricetidae; genus Onychomys; species Onychomys torridus. The sequence goes on along the minus strand of NC_050449.1, from coordinate 60,746,142 downwards.
CCTTCTTTTATATGTTAATCTTGATACCTCTACCACACTCCCTTTTGTGAGTCCCAGCTTCCTCAAACCTGTCCTCAGCGCTCCAGCAGAGCTACAAGAATTTAGCTCCGAATTAGTCAGGGACCAGATCCCAAGCCTGGGGAACCAGGAAGGCAGAGATCCAGATCCGCGCTTCTTCTTGAACCATTAGGTCACAACTTGCAATGAAAGCCTGTCTGGCTTCTGATGGCTCTCCTTACCTCCGCCCCTCCCCCTCCCAGGGAGGCTAGACAAGCTGCCGTCAGCTCTAGCAGCTGGTCTCCAGAGCAGGAAGTCATCAACTATAAAACAAACAAACAAAACCCTCTGGAGCTGGGGTCATTGTTTGGAGTTTCTATAGGAACCTCTCTAGACAACAATTGGCTCCATGTAGCCCCATTGCCCTGACAGCGCTTGCCAAAGACTGGGGACTATTAAGTGATGGAGTCAATTGTATACACCTGTCGTCTGGCCTAGCTGGGATTTCCAGACTACAACGAGGACCGAGGACCGTTGCTGAGGAGAGGCCCGGATGCGTCTGCGTCTGCCGATCCCTGGTCCCTATTGAGTTCTTTGCTTTCTATCACAGTCCTCGTATACAAGCAGGGAGTCTGGTTCAGGTCTACTCCACATTCCTGAGAAGAGGCTGTGCTAAACTGAATAATAGTAAGTAAGCTCCCTCCTGCCTGGTGAAAGAAGCCTTCCTCTTTCTTCTTCCTCCTGTGTATACATCCCTAAAGACTACGGCAGCATCTTGCCTTTTGGAGAAATAGAGTCAACTTCTTATGGGGCTTCAGCAGCTGGCCTCATGCATCTAAACTTATGTTTGTGAAATACGTTCATTTAGTGGCATGTTTTAATAGCCACACAGTATCCCCTTACATAGGCATATATAACACATTTGTTCAACTGCAGATGGACATTTTGGTATTTGCAGGTTTTGCCTCATGCACAATATGGCTTTAAGCTTTCTGTGTGTGTATAGTGGTACACATGTGCCTGGGTTTCTCTGGACCCAGGACTGGAAATTCAGGCTCTGATGGTAAGTGTATACGTGTTCGGCTTTTGTACTACCAAATGGCTGTCCACAAAGGGTGTATGTGTGCTGTTTACATTTCTACCCTCAACGTATCTAGGTTCCCAGTGTTCTGTATCTTTGTCTACACTTAATGTTACCTCTTTTCTTTTTATTTATGCTGGTCTGCTGGCTATAAAATCATCTTGCTTTTGAATTCTAGGAGTTCTTCATAGCTTTTAAATCAGTGGTTCTCAACTATAACGTCATCCCTCCTCTCTTCCAGGAGAACTGGTTCAAAAGCCAGCCATTCCCAGCCTGCTTGGTGACCTCCAGTGCATCCTCTTGGCCCTTGGGCAAGATGGTCTGGCAGCAACAATATTTGGAGGCTAGTGCCCTGAAGGAATGCTCACTGTGGTGGCCAGTCAGGAAATGCCATTGGCCTCAAGGCAGCACAGAGCAGTGTCTGCTTCGTCTGGGAGGCTGCCTGGTATGAAAACTGTTGTTTTTTGTTTTGTTTTGTTTTTTTATTTCTTTCCTTTAGGATTTTTGCAAGATTGGGAAAAGTGTCTAGTACTTTCAAAGACAGTTTGGTTTATCTCCATTTTAGCTCTGTCTGGTCTGTGCTGTGGGTAGTGATTGTCCTCCTGAGGAGAAATGGTGAGTTCCACTCAGTGATAAGCACACAGTTAACGGGGTTGAATCTGTGTGACATTGGCATCACTGAGAAAATAAGACTGCTTCCTTCCTACTGAAGAGTCACCTGTATCTGCACAGATGAGATGCTTGTACCCCCATCGCCCTCCCTAATGGGCTGTATGCATATGTCCAGTGTTGGAGGCTGTAAGGAACTTCACTGACCTCTCTGAGGAATCCTCAAGCACACAGCATCCTAAACTCAGCCCTCTGAGCCAGAAGACAGCTCTGGAGTCAGCACTACTATACAGTGGTGGCAGGAAGAGCAAAGAATTGGACAACAGAGCTCAAACGGACACATATTTATTGAGTCCCTACCCTGTGGCAGGCACTATTACACATGCCGAGATTAAACTACCATTTCTTCCAGGGCAAGAGGGGTCAGAGATAGTCATGCCAATAAGCCACCACAGCCTGGGAACCACTATACTGAGATCTGACCACACTTTCAGAACACAGGGAGCACAGACATGAGAACACTCCCTCCCTCGAGACCTGAGCCACCATAGGAAACAAGAAGATAGTAAGAGCATCCCAGACCCCGACACTAGCATGAGAAAGCAAGAGCATCTGGGATGTGGCTTTGATGGTTACAGTGTGTGGTCCAGAAACAAGAGGACTAGAGTTCCAATCTCAGTGTCTGAGGACTTCCATTGGTTGGTAAAACACCATAGCTAAAGCATCTTAAGGAGGAAAGGGTTTATTTCAGCTTACAGTTGTAGTCTAGCATGGAGGAAGTCAGGGCAAGAGCTGAAGCAGAGGCCACGAAGGAATGGTGCTTACTGGCTTGCTTTCCATTGCTTGCTTAGCCTGCTTTCTTATACACCCCAGGATCACCTGCCCAGGGATGGCACCACCCACCACGGAATGGGCCCTCCCACATCAATCACTAAGAAAATGCTCCACAGGCTTGCCTACAGGCCAATCTTATGGAGACAGCTTCTCAATTGTAATTTCCTCTTCTCACATAACTCTAGCTTATGTCAAGTTGTCAAAACACACCCACAAAAAAATGCACAAATCAGCATGGTCAGGTAGGTGTGGCAGCCTGCCTGTAATTCTAGCCTCAAAAGGCAGAGATGAAATATATCTAGAGCAAGACTAGCCATATTGGCAAGCCCTGTATTGTAAGCCCCTGCCTCAATGGATGTATTAGATTTTTTTTTGTTGTTGCTATGATAGAACACCCTGACCAAAGCAACTTAAGAAAGATGAATTTGCACGGGATAATCATTTCAGATGGTTAGAGACCATAATCATGGGAAAGACATGGCCATAGGCAGCTAGAGCAGGAAGCTGGTTGATCACATCTCATCCACGCACAGGAAGCAGAGAGAGGGAGTAGGAAGTAGGGCAAGGTTATAAACCTCAGAGCTGGGTCCCCAGAAGCATACTTCCTCCAGCAAGACTCCATATTCTAAAAGTTCCACAAACTCCCCCAACAGTAACACCAACTGAAAGCAAGCATTCCAACATGTGAGCCTAAGGGGGACATTCCTCATTCAAACCACAATACTAAGGATTGAGCAAGATGGGTAGTGAGAGCAGCCATATCATCGAGCCCTGCCTCAACAAATAAGGTGGAAGGGCTATTGAGAACGATTTCAGATATCAGTCTCAGGCCTCCACATATGCACAGATTACATGTGCACCCATATACATTCAAATATGCACACACATGCATGCACATATCACACATGTACACTTGAAAAGAAGTAAAATAAAACCTATAAGGGCATTGTCAAATTTGCCGGCACATGGCTAGGATCCCATGTACACAGCCTCAGGAACAGATGGAAAGGACTGGGTGATGTATTTGGAAAAAAGAGTGGCATGCTCGTTGACTTCTCCAGACCCATTGTTGGTCTTTATTTGTCCAACTCTAGCGCTGGAGGCTGACCCCTGTGCCTGGGTTACCAGACTGCTATGTGGCTATAAGACTCCACTAACAGGAGATACCAGCAGAAGGTCAGATGGAGGAAAGGGGAGTCTGCGTGTTTACTCCTGGTACCCCCAGCTGCCTCTGTGTCTGCCCCTATGGTGTTGACAGTAGCTTGCTCATCAAGTGGCACTTCCTGAGGACTCCAGGTTACTGCAGCAACACTGTCCTTCTCTCTTCCTTCCTTAAACTGTGGGTGGGATTGCTTTGGAAGGTTCCAGAGGGAGTGACAAGGGTAAGCAGCCAATGGAAGCTTAAAAGGTCACCTTGATAGGCTCTAGAATCACCTGGGAGACATACCTCTGGCCATGTCTCTGAGGAAGTTCCTACACTGGTTTGATCAAAGTGGGAAGACCCACTCTGGATGTGGGCAGTACCATTCCACAGACCAGCCAGTGTGAATAAAAAGCAGGTTGAATACCAACATCCCCTCTCTCTCTGCTCCTCAACTGTGACTACATTAAGTCCATTCTTCCCCACACTTCTGCTGTGCCTTCTCCACCATGATGGTTAGGTGTCCTGGTTATTTTTTTGTTGCCATGATAAACACTCTGATGGAGAGCAGCTTGGGGAGAAAGGGTTTATTTGGCTTACACTTACAGGTCACAGTCCATCATTAAGGATAGTCAGGGCAGGAACTCCAGCAGAAACCATGGAGAAATACTACTTGCTGGATCTCTGGCTTGTTCTCTGCTAGCTTTCTTCTACAGGCCAGACCTACCAGCCTAGGAATGTTGTCACCCACTATGGGGCTGAACCCTCCTATACCAATCATTAGTCAAGACAATTCCTCACAGAATGGCCTTAAGCTAATCTGATGGGAACAATTTTTCTATGGGGGTTTCCTCTTTCCAGGTGGCTATTGTGTCAAGGTGACAATAAAAACTAATCAGGACATCAAATGATTTGTCACAGTCACTAGAAACGAAACTGATGCACTGTTTCTCTGAAATGACTGAAAAGGTAAAGCTATAGAGACAAAGAGGAGATTAGTTGATGCCTTGGGCTAGGGAGTCACACCATGCACTAATGCTCATTGAGACAGAGCCCTTCCTGATATTACAGGTCCATGGTCCTGCTCCATGCTCCACTAACCCCTTCCATCCTAAGAAACATTAGAGAACCCCAGGAAGCAGGCAGGACATCCAGACTTTGCCACTAGCCACTTCTTTGGGTTTGGGCAAAAGATTAAATCTTCTCAGCTAGGTTTTCATTTTTACACACCAGAGGGACTGGGCAAAACTGCCCTGAAAAATTCCTCTGAGGTTGTGACGATGGCTCACATGCCTTACAAGGACCTGAGTTCCATTCCAGAACTCACCTTTAAAAAGCCAAGTGTCATGGTACACATTGTCAATCCTAGCTCTAGGGAGGTAAAGACAGGCTGTTCCTGGGACTCACTGGCCAGCCAGCCTGGCCTACTTCGTGAATTCCAGGCTAGAGAGAGACCCTGTGTCATAAAACAAGTGGATAGCATCTAAGAAACAACACCCAGGGTTGGCCTCTGGCCCTCACACATGTATGCACATACAGAAAAACACTTACCCATACTGACAAACATGCATAAACAGAAGAAAAAAATAAAAGAAAATCAAGCTCTTCTGGCCTTGTTTGTTAATTCTGAGCATCTCAGGGGCTTCCTGCTGACCACAGTGAAAGAGGATGCTCCCTCAGCTTCTCAACCCCCCAACTCTTTCTGCCTCTGTCCCTATCTCACCCCCCAAAACACACACACACACACACACACACACACACACACACACACACACACACACACACACACACACACACACACACACACAGAGAGAGAGAGAGAGAGAGAGAGAGAGAGAGAGCTGGGTCAGAAAGAGGACCCCTCACATTTCACTGGTTGATTATTTCTCCCTTCCCAATACTCAGTCCCAGCCCATGAGACTCAGAAAGAACTGCCTCTGGCCTGAGTTATTTCTGTCAGCTGAGTCACCAAGTCAAAAAGCAAGTTAAGACCTGGCCTTATGTCTGATGTGAGTGCCTGGAGCCAGCCAGGACCTTGGGACCACTGAAAGCCTCAATAGTGACATCACTCCTGGAAGCCCAGAGTCCAGATGCTACCTTAAGAGAAGCAGCCAGCCACCCTAGCAGGGAGGCATCAAAGGCACCAGGACTTGTCCCCATCATCATTGTCCCTGTGCTGGTTCAGAGCTGGCTGCTGGAATTGCTGCTCCCTGGATCCACTCTGACTCCCAGCATGGTCCATGAGTCCCCAGGATAGTCTTATTTGATTCACCAAGCTTTTGCACCCTCCGGTGAGGACCACACCTGTTCATATCTGGTGGACTCTCATCATGACTGGCTCTCGGAGTTTGGTCCCTGTGTTTCCTTTCCTCTGCTGCTGCTCTGTAGGCAGGACACTGCCTCTCGGCTTCCTTGCCTTTAAGCATACCCCACCCCCACCCCCCCCCCCCCCCCCGACCTAAAGGGCATTTCATCTCTATAGCCATATATAGTAGCACTTTCTTGTCAGACTTTCTTGGACTGCCAGCCCACAAACAATGACATGGATACTTACTATTAATTATGAAAGCTTGGCCTTAGCTTAGGCTTTTCCCCAACTAGCTCTAATAACTCAAATGAACCTGCTTCTATTAATCTACTTTCTGTCACATAGCTCGGTTACTTTTCTCTGTACAGTATGTCCAACTAGTTCAATGTCTCACTGGCATCTGCTCACCTCTCTTCTTCTCAGAGTTCTCTCTCTGGAAATCCCACCTATCCATTCCTGCCTAGCTATTGGCCACTCAGCTCTTTATTACACCAATCCCAGCAATACATCTTCACACAGTATAAGACTATCCCACAACAGCCATGTCCAACCCAGAGCCTAAGCCTCAGTCACCATCCAATCCAACTGTCCACCACTCTGCCCACATTGCTTCCCTCTGGCCTCCTCCAGCCCTAACTACACCCACAGCTCCCCTACAGATACAGAGAACATCTGTAGAAATGTTCCTCATGTGGGCATGTGCAACGGCTTCTGGGAAACCCCAAATATTACCAGTGATCAGGGTCAGTTCTTTGTCTCTTATTCAAGGAATTGAAATAGAAGCCCACATAGATTTGCAAAATACCAAGGAAAGTTTATTTAAAGCAGAGCAATCGAAAAGGTCAGAACACACTTCAAGGGAACGTGAGCGAAAACATTTGAGGATCCCAGTGAATGCTTGGGCTTCCTTTTAGGGGTTCAAGAGGAAGGGCTGTTACTAAGGAAGATGGTTTTAGGTAGCTCTTTATTTTGGCTGATGGATTATGTCATATAATTTTCCTACTTCTCCTGTCCTTTCCCATAATGCATCTGCTTTAACTCCTGCGTGCCCAATTATGCAGAGGCAGAAGATAGTAAATAGGAAATTATCTGTAAAAGCTCATTTGAGGACAAACAGTCTTGTCTTATTGCACATGTACCCCAAACCAGTTCCAGCTGGATCCACCCCTTGTCTTTCATAATGGATATAAACAGAGTATGGTGAGTAGAATCTAAGTTTAATGATTGTCAAAGGGAGGCGGTGAAACTTATCGGACTGAGAGGGGTTTGCCTGCAGTCAATACAGCTGGGGGGCTGCTTTCCTAGCGTTGTTCAGTGTGAGGGGTGAGTGCCCAGCACACAAGGGTAAGGCACGGCACTCAGGCTGCCAAGTGCATTCACTGCAGAGGGTGTGCATAGCCCTAACCCAGTGGGGTCCCAGCTTACTGAACTATTCTCTATGGTAATCTGCTCCCGAGGAGCTCTTGAACCTGAGAGGGTCAGTATGACAGGGAGGGAAAGAGTCCTGGTAGTTCCAAATCAGGCTGTGAAAAAGGGGTCTTCTCTCTCTCTCTCTCTCTCTCTCTCTCTCTCTCTCTCTCTCTCTGTATGATGTGTGTGTGTGTCCCTACTTCTTCTATTCTTAAAAGATACTTTAAAAAAAGATACTTATTTTTGTTTGTTTATTATTTTATGTATATATGTGTCTGAGTGCATGTGGGTCCACAGAGGATGGAAAAAAGGCATCGGTTCCCCTGGAGTTAGAGTTAAAGACAGTTTCAAGACACCGTGTGGGACTCAAATACAAGCTCCCTGTAAGAGCAGCTAGCTCTTTTATCCACTTAACCATCTCTCCAGGCCCTCTCTGGTTTTGGAAGACAGAGTCTTGACATACAGCCCAGGTTGCCCTCTAACTCATGGTGACCCACCTGCTGAAGCCTCCCAAGTACCGGGAGGGTATTACAGGTATGTCTCACCGTACCAGCTTTTCCACTTCTTCCCCACTCACCTCTGAGGGAGTTTGGGAAGGCCCTGCACAGAGATGTCAGAGCAATCTGAAGCAGGAGAAGAAGTGTGCCTGGCCAATAGGACCTCATGAAATCCCCCTGGCCTTTCCAATTCAGAGCATTTTAAAGTCCCCTGGCAGGCAGGAGTTGAAACCAGAGGTCTCCTGTAAAGTAGATGAGGAGGCTGAGCTCTGGGCGAGCCACAGTCAGTCAGTCATTTGCTTGGACACCGTGGCCACAGCTGCCCAGAGTGATAGCCCTGGTAAATGAATCGCCTGCTTGCAGCCTCACCTTGGAATATTTATAAGAAAACAGGCAGAGCAGGAGGCCTGCTTTGTCATGGGGATCTAAAGTCTGAAAGGGGATACTTGGGGGACTGATTCTATCAGGGAGAGAAATGGGGTACAAAGTTGCATTTCATTCTCTACAATGACCAGTCCATCCTCTTGTTTGTCTGAGACCTTCTCTCTACAAGAGATTAGAGCTAGGAGAACCCGGCTGCCCTTCCTGCCTACCCTCCAAGCTCTGGCAAGGAAGGGCATGAGGCCCTCAGATGCGGAGGGTAGCTAAGAAGCTCTCAAATTCTGCCAAGGCCCGCCTACACTGTGGCCACAGGAAAACGGGGCCGGGCCCCCTCTTCTGGTTGTAATGCTGATGAAGCACTCTGGGTGAAAGCAGATCTACGCTGGAGAAGAGCCCCAGCTGGGCTTGGAGAAGCATCCGTGTACATCCAGCTGAGCAAAGGGCAGGTGCTGTGAGTGAGCCCAATATGATGTTATGCAGGCAGCCTGTGCCTGAGCACCCACCCACCTCCACTAATCTGTTGTCTCACCCGTTCAGGTCCCTGCCCTAAGGAGGGCTTCAGAGAAGCCCATACATGGGGTGTCACAGTGTCATGCAGGAAACACTCTGCAAGGCATTAGGATCACCTGGCCATGTGACCTTGGGTACTTGATTTTGATGTCTAAGACCTCAGCAGCAACAGTTCAGTCAGAATCCTCTTGTGAGTCACATTTTTTTTTAACCTATGTCTATCGTAGGCGATGTGGGATAGGGAAGGATAAGGTCAGGTTTCCTGCCTCCCAGACATCAGAGGTGCAAAAGGCTGTGGGCCTAGGAGATAAAGAAAATAAACGTGAAAGGAGACTAACGGAAGTTCCGGGAGCTGATGGGAAAGCTCAGCATCCAGCCCTGGGCTACAGGACAGCAATGAGAGACAACATTTGAGCTGACTGCTGAACAGAAAGAAGAGAGCTAGACCAAAGAGGATGGCCTTCCTGCAGAAGGGACAGTGGCAGAGAAGGCCTGGGGTGAGGGAGGTCACACATGGAGAAAGTTTAGGAGAAGCTGATGGCACAAGACATGGGTCTAGGGCTGTAGGCAGAAGTAAAATATAAAGGTCCTGAGGCCACACACAGTCAAAGGAGTTGGAGCCTGTGTCTAGATGGTCCTTTGGGAATGTAGTTCAGAGCACACCCTTCCTCTGCTCAGCACTTTGCAGAGAGTACCATTTCTCTGCAAAGTACCAACACTGACTTCCAAGAACTACTCCTCATGCCCATTGCACACTCACAAATTGCTCCCCATCCCTCAAAAAAGCCAGGCGGATTCTGCCCCAGAACCTCTGCACTGCCTATCCCCACTAACCTGAATGCTCTTTTCTCCAGTACCAACAAATCTTCCTTTTTAACTCTTTTAAAGTCTTGCTAAGCTGGGCGGTGGTGGCACACGCCTGTAATCCCAGCACTCGGGAGGCAGAGCAGGGGGATCTCTGTGAGTTCGAGGCTAGCCTGGTCTACAGAGCGAGATCCAGGACAGGCAACAAAACTACACAGAGAAACCCTGCTGCAAAAAATAAATAAATAAATAAATAAATAAGTAAATATTAAAAAAAAAAATAAAGTCTTACTAAAATGTTATGTCTTGATGAGGCTGGCCTGATCATCCTTTCCAAAATTGCCAGCAAAATGGCTCAGTGGGTAAAGCTGATTACCTCCAAGCCTGATGACCTGTGGTACCCAAACCCATATGGGAAAAGGAAAGAACCAAACTGATTTCTACAAATCAGTCTCTGACCTTCACATGCATGTTCTGGCATGCATGCACATGCAAGTGTACACACACACACACACACACACACACACACACACACACACAGTACCCCCTCTTCCCAGATGTCTATAGGAATTTAGTATCAACAAATCAATCAATGTGATGGCTCAAGCTGGGGAAGGATCAGCAGTTAAAGCACTTGATGTGAAAACTAGAGAACTGGAGTTGGATCCCTGAAACCCACATCCGTGCCAATGGGCATGGCATCCCTCCTGACATTCCAGCCTCAGGAGGAAGAGACAGGGGATTCCCCTGAGCAGTCTGGCTGGCCAGACTAGCCATATTGGTGAGCTCTAGGTTTGGTAGTTCCTGCCTCAAAGAGTAAGGTGGAAGGGGCAGAGAGATGGCTGATCGATGACTCAGGGGTTAAGAGAACTGGCTGCTCTTCCAGGGGACCCAGGGATGTATCATGAATCCTAATTGGTCTAAATAATAAAAACCCAGAGCCAGATATTGAGGTAAATGCTGAAAGATCAGTAAAGAAACCAGCCACTAGAGAGACTTCTTACCTCTACTGAATCCTCAGCCTGAAAGGGCCGAGCTCCTGTATCCACTCCACCTTATCACTTCCTCTCTCCGCCCAGCCATATCATTTCCTCCCAAGTGCTAGAATTAAAGATATGTGCCACCACTGCCTGGCCTCTAAGGGCTAGCTCCACACTCTGATCTCCAGCAAAGATTTATTTGTTAGAACACAAACAAAATATCACATTTCCCCTTTTTTGTCTAAAATAAAAAAAGAATGTTATAACTAATATAAGAGAAACTATATACAATAAGTACAATAACTATATACAATATATACAAGCAATAATTACATTAACAATGTCTAGTCCATTAACTATTGACAAATTCAGAGAAAATGCTTTATATGGGATAATCCTCTTGTATACTATAAAGATTTGTCACTCAAATTGGTTTAATAAAACGCCGATTGGCCAGTGTGTGTCCATAAAAACATCAAAGAATGAAGTGACGTGGGGGGCTAGAAAGATGATCTCTACATTCCCTCCCTGATGCTTTGAAAGATGTTGTCTTAATGAATATGAAACTTCTTTCTTTTGCAGAAGATAGTTAAATATTGAAATAATATTTTCTTTTAATTCATCCTTGGTTCAAAAATATTTCATGGGTGATTTATAAAACTTACAATCAGGAAAGGTGATTTTTTTTTTACACACATCTGTTGAATTTAAACTACAATTTATCCTAAATTACCCCCCACTTTCCTGTCTGTGAGTCTGAAAAATAACTCTGAAGTCCCCCCTAAGAGGTGAATTTGTGAATGGCCAGGAGAATTTCTGAGGCAATGGTGCTGTTCACTTCAGTTAATTGAAAGTGTCTGCACTGTTGCTCGCTTTATCAGAAATTTTGCCACTACCATCTAAGGAAGCACGACTTGCCTGCTGGAGGGTGTGATCATGAGGGACAAAAATCAGCTCCCATTGTATTCTACGATGCCAGACAGATAATCCCAGTGGGCATTCAACTCACAGCTTTGCTGACACCTGAATAAGTTGAGATCTGAAATACCACCTATAGAACCAGCGGGCTTAAAAGCTAGAAAAATTCTGATTGTTGTAAGTCATTATGTTTTGGAGGAGTTTGTTTCATGTAGCCTGTGTAGTTAAATAATATAGAACAGAATATTTATTATGAAGAAACTTCTCATGTCTGCATCTACAGCCCTAGATATAAAAAACATTTAGGCATTTTGGTAGAGGCTGTATTGTCATCAAACATATATTCAAGTGTAGATAAGGCTCTAAATTTCAAGTTTATTTATAAGCAGTGAGCTTGATTTTTTTTTTTTTTTTAAAGAACACATGTCCTGTGCCGGATCCACTTTTATGCTTGGATTTATGAGCCAAGGGAACATTTTTATTGTGTTCACTGGTAATTTAATTACACTTTACCCTAAGAAAGGAACTACTGTGTGTCTACACACTACAACTTTCTTTTAGGACATTTGAATGGACAAATGGACATATCAATTGACAAACAGCAGTACAATATATTTACATGGCTCACATTACAACTTCCCACTGCCTAGGCCAACACAGGGTGGATCTAATCTATAGGAAGCCTTTTACCACTTAGAATGTTATCATTACATACATGTAAAGATTGTAATAATAGGGTTTTCTTTAAATAAAAAATTTGTTGTTAAACTTAGGTGTGTGTGTAGATATTCTAGAAGAATTTACACAAAAATGTCACTTTGGTCATTTATAATTATAAGGGAAAAATAGGAAATAATTTTGTATGCTTTTGATAGTTAATTATAAATATCAATCTTGATAGTTTAGATAAACAAATATATTCATAACTTAATATTTTTACCAATCTAGAGGACAACCATTACAATGTCCAAAACACTGTATTAAAATTAGATTTTTTTCCTTTTACCTGAAGAATCCTGCCATCAGATAGGAACTTATGATGTTCATCTTCCAACAAGGGCTGCCCATCTTTCTGCCAGGAATTCCTCGGTGCTGGGTTACCACTGGATGAACATTCCATCCGTGCACTCTTATTAACCAGCACAGTGACTTCTTCTGGGAGATCACCTTTTGCTCCCTTCATAACTGGTGGCACTGAGAAATGGTTGTGACAGAGAGATTCTGATGGGCCACAATGACTTTAGTAAGTCATGCTACACCACTTTGTCATCAGGACAAGCTGCATAGATTACAGATTTTAGAGTGAATTTGTGCTGTTAAGAGTTAGTCTTTGTAAGGGGATAACCTGGGCTATCCCTAGCTCCAAGAGCAGCATCAGGGGAACATGTATCAGCATCTCCTGGGAGCTTAGTTAGACTCATATTCATGGACCTCACCCACACCTCTTCCATAGCCATCTCTGAGGATGGACAAGGAATGGCTGGCTGAAAAAGCTCTCCAGATGTTCCTCAAGCACATTAAAGTCCGAGAAGTTCTACCCTATATTCCCCAACACATTTAAAACAGCGCACTACAATTTATATTAATTTCACTTATGAAAAATCACACATTGTCTGTAGAATAGAATCTGGAAAGCTTCAGTAAATTAGGAGATTGCATTGGCAACACTCATAAAACCAGATATTTATTTTCAAAGTAAGCAATCACTGTCAAGCTTGATTAATTTTTGTTGTACTCTGTTAAAACACATGAGGTTTTCAACAACCAGTGCATGTTTAATGTAGACGCAGCCTACAGTATTTGGTTCTCCAACAATTAGGTTGAAATTCTCTAAAGAAAATAATCAGTACTGCAAAGTACATGGCAGAACTTCAATGTTATTTTGCATACATTCACATTTAAAGTTAGACCATTTCACTGATAGTCACTGCCTTCTATGCTGGATCCCTAATGCCCAGCACAGGACCTGTCCTACACTGAGCAGTCAACTGATAACTGTCAAATAAATATGATTTTAAGTTTAATCTTTTCTGTCTTCCACCTCTTTTTTGGACTTTTATAGACTGCTCTTTGCATGGAAATGTCTAGTGCTCCCACCTTCCCTCTTTATAATCAGCCCATCAGCCTCTCCTCAGGCTGCTTTCTTCATGCCCAGCCCCCACCTCATAGTGGTCACAAGTGATGTGTTATGGTGCTGATACTTGGAGCTCTGTTGCTCCCTGGCACCCACAGTGTGTACCTATGACAGATGTTTCAACTGCCAGACAGGCCTTACCACTATCTATCTCTATCATCTACATATCTATGTATGTATCCATCCATCCATCCATCCATCCATCCATCCATCCATCCATCCATCCAATATTCCTGTCTGCAGAGTTCTGAGGGTGGTGACTGAAAGCAATCACTGAGTCAAATGGTTCCTACTATAATCATCAGATCCCCATAGCCGCCACCACTGCTGACTTTCTCTGTTTGCCACAGGCTGGCATTCCAAGGCTGGCCCTGTTTGTTTTACACTCATACTTAACAGTTTTGTTAAATATATTTGATATGTGTTTGTCATATCCCCTTTCTTTCCACTCTAATATCTCTCCATCTCCCCCAAAGGCTTATTGCTATCTCAGTTCCTTGTTCCATTATTTCCATACATGCCCTTGGCTCACTCTTTGAATCCTTCTGCTCCTCCACCCCTGCTTTCCACACACATTCTTGAAACTTTAACGAGCCTCTTTACTGCCCTTGGCCTATGGGTAAGTTCAAGTCTCTTAAATTTGCTTTCCAGACAGCTCCATTCTACATCCTGTCTCTATTTTATTTCATTTTGTCTAATGCATGATCAAAAATTGTCCTTGTTCTGTGGCTTTGACACACATCACATGACCTAAATTGTTTTGTTGAACCTCACCAACAGACTTGAAGATTCAAAGCCAAAGGCCTTTAACTTTCTGAAACTCATTTTAACATTCAGCATTGAAAACCCATTCGTTGACAACTTGTTCTAACAGTCAGAATCTGGGCATAACTGTCTACTGGGCTTCCCTCATTCCATGATTTTCCTCTTCTATTATGTTTTCCTTCTCTTATCCACAAATGTTTCCTGATGATATTCTTTGGTCAAAAAGTATGTCTTTTTTTTTTCTGTTGGAAATCTTGTCTTTAAATATCACTTGACTGTGGGCAGTTATGGGATCTATAGTCTAGGTTTAATTCTTTGTCCTTTGTAACAGTTCCTATTTCTTTTCTCTTCTTGTCCTTCCTTCCTTCCTTCCTTCCTTCCTTCCTTCCTCCTTCCTTCCTCCTTCCTTCCTTCCTTCCTTCCTTCCTTCCTTCCCTTCTTCTTTTCCTTCCAGTCCCTCCTGCTTTCCCACGATCTCTACTTTTATTAACCTTGCTATCACTGACTCAATCACCTGGCATGAAAGTCTCAGTTGTATTCTGAGATAAGTGTCTATTCCCTCACACCATTTCAACACTTCTGTATAAAAATCTTTCATTTTGACTGTGTGTTGGCTAGTTTTTATCAACTTTGCACAAATCGAGGCATAGCTGGGAAGGGGGATCCTCAATTGCGGAGTTGAGAATTCATCAGATTGGACTGTGGGCGAGCCTGTGGGAACACTTTTCTTGATTAGTGATTAATGTGGAAAAACTCAATTGACTGTGGGAGGTGTCACCCAGAGGCAAGAGGTCCTGGGTTGTGTAGAAACCCAGGCTGAGCAAGCCATAAGGAACAATCCAGCAAGAAGCATTCTTGCAAGGTCTCTGTTTCAGTTCCTGCCTCCAGGTTCCTGCCATGAGTGCCTGCCTTAGCTTCCCTCAACAGACTGAGAGTTGGGATATGTAAGCCAAGTAAACCCTTTTCTCCCCACGTTGCTTTTTGGTCATGGTTTTTATCATAGCAATAGAAAGCAAACCAGAATATCCTTGTGGACCCTTCACTAGCTTAGTCTACCAATGCACCTACATCCTGCTTCTAATAAGGTGACTTGTCCTAAGGAAACAGTACTTCTTCCCCTTGATGGCCATGTAGCAGAAGGAGCTGATTCTGGCTCCAGAGCAGGCACAAGAATTAGATCTCATCACTAGAACACCAGACTGTTAGTGTCTGTGTCGAATTCAAAGATGCATATGTGATCACACAGGGCTGAGGAACGTCAATTCTAGGACTCTACCTATAAACAGTAGACAGGAAAACTGTCATTCAATGTGAAACCTGGAAGAAGTCAATCTAGAGCTGCTAAGGTCCACCTTGCTACCCCAGGGAACCGCTTGTCAGAGAATGACATTAACAAGAACAACAACAACAACAACAACAACAACAACAATAAAAGGTCAAGAGAAACAGAAAGGTAAAATCTGGATAGCTTGGACCTCTTTTGAGCCAAGGAAGTCAGAAATGATTGACTGCAGATTACTCCACTCCAGGTTTTACAAGTTTGTGAATCAATAATCCATTCCCTACCCCCACCTCTCTCTCCCATTTTGTCATTTGAGATCTTAGAAGTCCCGACTGATATACTAATGCATTCTTAGTTTGCACACAAAGCTAAGAAGTATCAGTTTCTGGTTACCTTTATAGTTTCTACTGTGCTTAGGGTAACATCTTGCAAACATTAGCCACTGAAAAATATTTCAGAGTAAAAAGTGCTAAATCAACAAAAGAAAACAAACTTACAGAGTACACGGCTGTCCTACTGAAGGGAATCTTCCCCAGCCTCGTTCACAGCCACACATGTGTACCTCCCAGCATCTTCTACTTTGGCCCGGGGAATCTGCAACACTCGCCCTCCTGAAAATATAGCCTAGTATGTTACTTCTCCAAATGTTAGAGCAAACGCAGATCATGGTCAGAGTTATACTTTTTCTCCAGGTCTAATGACTTACATTTATTCATTTATTTATGTCCATGTTCCTGCTTACTTTAATCACTCAGTTTTATCTCAGATAATATCTATTTTCACAGCAAGTATAGCATTGCTAAGAAGTGATCCAATTCTGTAATACAAGTCAGACTTTTGGACAAATGGGTAGCGGGAGTCAATTTTCCTGGAGGGGAGAAGGCTACTCTGTGCCCTCCATCATGTTCTGGATGGATAGAACATTACTGTGTGGTGTTGCTTTCTTCTTGCAGTTTTTTAGTATTTTTAATTATCTTTTTCAGTGTTTCCTACCAAAACTCATTTGAAGACATATATCCAGGGATCTAAAAAAGTAAGGTGTACTTTACCTTATATGTTTTGTTCAAGATTTCCTATGTAATTTCAGGGGGAAAAAAAGCTCTGTGTATTTGTAAACTTTCAATGTTGCTAATAAGATTTAGAGGATAGTTGTAACAGTTACAATAAAAATTTGCATCTCTGTTCACCAATTACTTATGTTACATATTGTTTTATTTATCTCTTGTATCATATAGATAGAATATTTTCCTAAGCCATTTCAGCAAGTTGGAGGCCTGATGACTTCTTGAAACTATATACTCACAGATCTCAATTTCATAAAGATAATTATAGAGGTAATTTCCTTCATGAAACTATAATACAACAACCAAAACTAGGAAATTTAGAGTTTTGAAAAATCACTTGTACTAAATCTATAGCTTCATTTAGATTATTGTCACAATATTCATTTTATTCATTTTTACTAGACATTATATTCATTTATACTAGACTTAGACCCAATTAAGGTCATATATTACATAGAGCTACCATGTCTATTTCTTCCCTTTTTATTTTTTTAACTTTTAAAAGATATTCTTTCAGTTAATTTGGGTTCGCTTTGCACTACATTAACCCTAATTGATCCTAAAGGCACAATTTGTGAGTTTTAGCAAATCCTGGTAGTTGTATACTGAAACCTCAAAAATATTATTCCCTAAAAGTTAAACATCTTCTCTGTCAGCAAATCATGTAATAATTAAAGTTTTTGAAACTAAAAATCTTTACTATTGCACATGAAAAATACAATCAATATAAACAATAACTATTTGTAAACATACACGAGAATTTATATTAATGATACACTGAAACCAAATTGACTAAAGGCATCAATACATAAAAAGAGGAGTGAGGAAGTTCAAAGCTTTGTATAAATTGATAACAACTGTGGAACAGATCTGGAAAGTGAGTTAAAGTGTTCAATTGTCAAATTCTCCAGTAGGCTCTTCTATATAGGGATGGCACATCATTCAGTAACCCAAATGTTGGTTAAGTTATAGTGAACTGGCCCAATAAATGAGAAGAGACACACTTGGAAGAGATTCTTGCTTTTACATGGCAGTTTTTACCTGGTAAAATCAGTACTCTGTCACTGGACGTCAGAGGGTAGCCATCTTTGTACCATGTCAGAGTTGGGGAGGAGCAGTGTTTGTGTCGCAGTGCCGAGAAATGGGATTGTTGATGATTATATCTTTGGCTTCACCACTCCTGCCAGTGTCTAGCATGTTTCCTATTTCCCAGAGTTTCTGAAAACTTGGAGGCACTGTGGAGGGAAAGCATGACATCTCTTCACAGTGGGACTGCCACTATTAATACATCTAAGATTTTTGACAGCATCCCTGACAAATGATATGTAGATGTTATAAATTAGACAATGCCAAAATATCTTTAAGTATGTATATGTTTTTCCATCAGCAGCCAGACAGAGAGTAGCCATGGGTGGAAGAATAAAATCTATGGGACTCAGAGTCAGCACTTGTTTTAGTAGTTCCTCTAGGAAGACCCTGCCACTTGAGTAACACTGGGACCCAAGAGGAATGTGGCAAGAAATGCGATGCTGCAGGAAAAGCTAATTTTGAGGAACACACAAAAGAAAATATGGGCTTATTTGATGCCAGTATCAATGATCTGTCTTACTAAGGAAGTTAAATAAGATAAACAATCAATCAGGACTAAACTATTAAAAATAGGGCATTCTCACTCTTTTCTGATAGCAGGTGTGAGCTTTATCAGAAACAAATTGTCTGTATATTAAAGGCATTCCAAGAGTGTGTGAGTTTGGCCAGAATTTTCAAGTTTTAGACACATGGAAAAAATTAAAGATGTGTGAAAATTTTGTGTATCCAGATGTTAGGTATAATGTTATTAATAAATAATGAAAACCTGGAGACATTTCACTGTAGGAGGCTGGTTATATTAATATTTGAGTATACAACTGATGAAATAGGCAAAGTTCTTAAAAGTTATGTTGAGGGCTGGAGTATAGCTCAGAGAGAATTTACTTAGTATGAGTAAGGTGCTAGGTTCAATCCTAGCACTGGCAAAAATAATTCTGCTGGATAGCAGTATCAACAATAACAGATATTATTTTTAATCACTTTGGGTGCCTTACCATGCATGATTCTCAGCATTCCATCAGGCATTAATTTTAAAGACAAATGATTATAGACTTAAAATAGTTTGGTAACTTGTCCAAGACACAAAGATTATAGGTGTACTCATCCAACTCAAAATGTGTCTACTCTGAATTCCATTATTACTGCTTTTATTGTATTTCATGCAGTAATGTTATATGATACATAACCTTCATGATATAATGTTAGGGCAATACTAATGTAAGAGAAGGCTATTGTCTGTCATTGAATTTTGGAAATGAAACAGTCCCTTAAAATACCAGAAGGCAATACAGAAACTAAGAATGAAAGGGGTTGGAGAAATGGCTCAGTGGTTAAGAGCACTTGCTTCCCCTGTAGAGGACCAAGGCTCATTTCCTAGAACCTACACGATGCCTCACAACCATCTGTGATTCCAGTTCCATGAGATCCAACACCCTCTTCCATGGACACAAGGAATACATGTGGTGTGCATACATACCATGCAGGCAAACACTCATATACATAAAATAAAAATAAAATCTAAAACAGGTTTATGAGATTGTTCTCTTCTATAATATCTTGTTTAAAATTTCATGATGAATTTATATTATTATGAGAAGAAAAGATTTCAAAGTAAACCAAGTCAAATCTCATTTCCATTGCATTAATAGAGCATGGAAATCATTCTGCAATAAGTATAGTAGTATTGCCTTGGATATACACATCAAAATCCAACTCATCTTCACCTGCAAGGTTAAATGCAACACAAGTGTATCATCCAGTGTCTGATATTTGAGCTTCCTTGATTTGGAGAATGTGTCCATTTGCAGCGATGTTAACATGATCATCAGACTTAAGGGGCTGTGATTCAATAATAGTAATGTCAGCATGGAGCCTGCTAGTAAAGCTAAGATACCCTGCAAATGATGGGCATTATTGTTCTTTAATAAATGGAAACATGTAAAATATCCAAGATAGCAGTAATTAATTTAACTTGATCAAACTGTTTTCTAAGTAATACAAATTTTATCTCTTGCAAATTATAGCTGATGAGGTTCACATTTGCCAGGCAATTGTGGGAGACACATTCATATGTTCTTTATGACAGGAAACATGCTCTTAGTACATGTCCATCAACCTATTAAAGCAAAAGGGCCTCCAGGTAATATTAAGCATTTAAAAAGTGTGTCTTGTTGATAGTTTCATAGAAAACTGTAATAAAGAAAACTTTAAAAGTTGAGGACATTATTACAATCTGATTTGATCTAAAATTATTGTTATTAATTCAGAAAAATCTTTAATTTCATACACAATCTAGGGCTTATTATGTTATGATACTTTGTTGAAATGGGCCTTATAGATCTCCCTTCATTATTTGAAGATTTTATTCCTGACTCACTGGGATTCATTCTAATGATATGTCCTTCATTATTCTTAGTGATTTCAATGCCTACTGTCAATCAAAGCCATGTTTTCTCAGCTTCTTGACTTCCTCTCTTAACCACAAGAGCGTCTATTCATTTCTTCCCACTAGACAGTTTCAATCTTATAGGAGTGGTTCTTGCTGCCTACCTCCAAATTTTCTGAGGCGATTTACAATCAACCATTTAAAAATGTTTTCTATGTGCATGGTGTCTAATTTTGTTCTCTTATCTTTCCTTAAATCTGATCCAATCAAACCTTTGTCTTCTCTACTTGATGAGAAAGACAGTCAAGGTCACCCATGACGTCCATGTGGCTATACTTACCATTCATACTACTGTCCTTGTGTTTTCTTCTTGGTGGTATTTGACATAGTGGAACTTGTCTTCATCTTGAAATAGCTTTTCTCCTTCTGTCATTTAAAACACTACAGTACTTATTCCTCTACTCTCAAAGGCAGACATACATATGTGTCTCTTGTCATAAATGTGTGTGTGTGTGTGTGTGTGTGTGTGTGTGTGTGTGTGTGTGTGTTCATGAGTGCAGGTATATGTAGAGGCTAGAAGAGGCCATAAGCTGGAGCTGGAGTTATAGGCAGCTGTGAGCTGAGTTGTGTGTGTGTGTGTGTGTGTGCTCTCTGGCTAACTTTTCTACCCCATCTGTCACATTCTGTTTTACTGACTTCATTCTTTCAGGGTTTTGTTTGTTTGATTGTTTGTCTCTGAAAATTTACATGGGCAGAGAATTTTGGCCTGTTTCTTTCTTGTCTATATTTGTTGTCCATAAATAATGCCCTAGCAAACAGTTGAGATTCAAATAATTTGGGATGCAACAAACCCTTATTAATATTACATCACAAATAAACATAACCACAGTTTCAATTTCTTGTATCAAAGTAAAAATTTCAGGGCATGGATAAATAAAATGTAAGGATTATATTCAAAATTATTATAGCTGATATTGTCAATATCTTTTGATGGTTTTTCTAAAAAAATACTACTTTATTAAATTTTGGTTAAAGAAGAAATACCTGAAAAATGATATGGAAAACTATTTATTGAAAATATGACTTCTTATTCATAATTTAGGAAATTAACCCAAGCCTTAAAAAGTTAGAATTGTCAGTATAATTTCAGAGACTGAATTTGAAGCTGTAATTTAACAACTCTTAGTGAGTTTTGAAAGCAGTCTAGTTTCTACTTAAAATCTGGTGTTTCCTTAGTTCTTACATTTGTGGCTCTCTCAATCTGTAGTAACACGAGGGAAGAAAAGGCTTTACCAAAAATTAAAAACAAATTAATGATATAATTTCAAAGGACAGGGAACTTATTTGTTTGAAAGTAAGGCTTTACAGAATTGACAGCACATCTCACTGTGTGCTTACACTCTGAAAAGCCAACAGAAGCCGAGCATGGTGGGAGTTCTGTACTTTTCCTTTTGCAATGCCTTCCAGATGATACGTGCTTATTTTATATGAAAAGATCCCCCTGATCCCCACTGCTGATATAGCAGAATCCATGTGGGATTGGAAGGAAAACACGAAGCCACATCTTTCTTGCCTCTTAAGTCATCCTACGACTTGAACTTCTACAACTGGAATTTAACTATTTGGTTCATTATGTGTAAAACAGGATAAGGCCTCCAAGCATCAGCACAGGTGTCCTTACAGCATGTGAGAAAGAATAGGAAATGAGTGAGGAATAGGGGATGTCTTCTGAAACTTACATCATAAACAGAAGGATCTGATTTTTTTTAAAATGTAAGAGATTATTTAAAAAACAAAACACTTTTAATTCAAATATAATTATATCACTTCTCCATCCACCATTCCTCCCTGGGACCCCTACCCTGGCTGCCCCTTCACTCTCAAGTTCATTTTGTATTTTGTATTTCTCTCTGCCCTAGGGTAATCATAGTGTGCCTTTATATCTTAATTTTCTCATATTTTAGGATATCAAAAATGCTATCTTTTGGAAAAAAGCTACAGATGTTTAGAGAGAGTTCTGAATAAATTTAGTCCTCATTTTGGGATCATACATGTGCTTCTTCTCTATAACAATTTACTTATTTGGGTAAAACACTGTTCCTCTAATTCTCCATCGTGAGGGCAGCCAGATTTTCACAGTCAAGTGCTAATGTACACAAAACTAATCTTGCTTACCTCTAAGTAGTGGAACAATACTAAAGTTATTGAACAGGGATGCTTTTCATTTTGTTTATTTTTTAAGCAGTTTCAGATTCGAGGAGCATGGGATTGACTACTTTTAATATCAAGGGGTCAATCTCTGAATCACCCCTACCTGTTTCTTTTTAAATTGGTATTTTAATCTTTAAGAAATAATCAACAAACAAAACGTAGTCGTGACTAGCCTGTCCATCCTTGTACCAGCAGAGTGAGGCAGAAGGAATGGCGTAAGCATCACACTCCAAAGTCAGGCTGTTGTTCACCCTGATCTTCAATTCTTTAGGGGAAAGGCCTGGCCCCAAAAGGTCCCCTTTCTTGATGATTGGTGGAACTGCACAAAACAAATATTAAAGAGTTAAACACTGGTTTTTTAAATTCACAGTCTACCACAGAAATCACAATGAGGAGCAATTAACAAGGTCCCAAAGAGATGAGGGGCATTTCTTCACAGGCCTTCCATGAAAGACCTCAGTTAGCACCCCAGGAAACAGGAGTTTTCAGACATATAATATGGAGAAAAATGCCATTATTTTTCATCATTATAAAACTTCTAAAGAAGTCACATATTTTCATCTGATCCAGGCTCACATAGTCCATCTGTGACCCATAAAAGATACTGTGTTGGTTATTATTGCACCAAGTCAAAGTAAAAATGACAAGCAGAAAAATATATTTTGTTTATAACATAACAGCAAGAACATAGGAATAAAGACCTTACAATATGGCCTCTATTAATGATAGTATGAGCTTTGCCTTTTACTTATAGGCTGGGGTACGTTGTGGTAACCCTCAAATACTTTTGATCTCATTTGGTGCTCTGGAGTAGGCACCTGCATATAAACAACACTCCAGCAGGTAGGTAATGGAGTGGATCCAATGTACTCTTCACAAATGTTGTCTGCATATATGTGTGTGATGGAGTGGGGGGGGGTGCACATGTGCACATGTATGCTTTTGCAGCCCCAAGGTTGATGCCAGGTGTCTTCTTCAATTGTGCCCTACATTATATATCGATGCAGCGTCTCTTGCTGAACCCAGAGCTTACTGTTTTGACTAGAGTGGCCAGCCAGCTTGTTTTGGGCATTTCCTGTCTACCTCTTAGGTACTGGGCCTGTAGGCAGGCCTCCATACCCACTGGACATTTACATGGGTTCTGGGCTTCTTAACACTGGTCCTTGTGCTTGAGTAACAAACATGTTAGTCACTGAACCATCTTAAGTGGCTCTTCACATCTTTAAGCAACTGAGGCCATGGACATGATACTTAATGCAACTTCCATCCTTGATGGGGCAAGCTAGATAAATAAGAGTATCAGTATAAAAACTTAGGAACAATGATGAAAAATGGGATTGAAATAGCTAGAAATCACAAACTAAAAGAAAAAAAACCACATGATCATCTCATTAGATGCTGAAAAAGCCTTTGACAAAACCCAACACCCCTTCATGATAAAGGTCCTGGAGAGATCAGGAATACAAGGAACATTCTGAAACATAACAAAGGAAATTTATAGCAAGCTGACAGCCAACATTAAATTAAATGGGGGAGAAACTCAAAGTGACCCCACTAAAATCAGGAACAAGTCAAGGCTGTCCCCTCTCCCCATATCTATCCCTATAGTACTTGAGGTTCTAGCAAGAGCAATAAGATAACAGAAGGAGATCAAAGGGATACAAATTGAAAAGGAAGAAGTCCCAAAATTCTACAAGGGAACTTCTACAACTGATAAATACCTTCAATAATGTTGCAGGATACAAGATTAACTAAAAAAAAAAAATCACTAGCCTCCTGTATACAAATGATAAATGGGCTATGAAAGAAATCAGAGAAACATCACCCTTTACAATAGCCACAAACAATATAAAATACATTGGGGTAACTCAAACCAAACAAGTGAAAGACCTGTATGATAAGAACTTTAAGTCCTTGAAGAAAGTAATTGAAGAAGATATCAGAAAATGGAAAGATCTCTGTGGCAATATTGTTTCCCCTAATATATTGTGCACCCTAATAAACTTATCTGGGGTCAGAGAACAAAACAGTCACTAGATAGACATAGAGGCCAGAAAATGGTGGCATACACACTTTTAATCCTAGCATTCCAGAGGCAGAGATCCATCTGGATCTCTGTGAGTTCAAAGCCACACTGGAAATGGCCAGGCATAGTGATGCATGCCTTTAATCCCAAGAAGTGATGGTAGGAAGCAGAAAGGATATAAGGTGTGAGAGCCAGGAACTAGAGTCTTGTTAAGCTTTTAGGCTTTTAGCAGCAGTTCAGCTGAGATCCATTTGGATGAGGACACAAAGGTTTCCAGTTTGAGGAAACAAGATCAGCTGAGGAATTAGCAAGGTGTGATTAGCTGTGGCTTGTTCTGTTTCTCTGATCTTTCAGCATTCACCCCAATATCTGGCTCCCGGGTTTGCTTTTATTAATAAAACATTCTAACAATTCATGCTACAGATCTCCCATGCTCATGGATAGGTAGAACCAACACAATAAAAATGGCAATCTTACCAAAAGCAATCTACAGATTCAATGCAATTCCCATCAAAATAGCAACAGAATTCTTCACAGTCTTGAAAAGAATAATACTCAACTTCATATGGAAGAACAAAAAAACCTAAGATAGCTAAAACAGTCTTTTACAATAAAGCAACTTCTGGAGGCATCTTGATCCCTGACTTCAAGACTATAGAGCTATAGTAATAAAAAAAAAAAAAAAAAAAAAAAACCAGCTTGGCACTGTCATAAAAACCAACATGTGGACCAATGGAATTGAATTGAAATCCTGAATGCCTATTTTTTGACAAAAAAGTCAAAACTGTGCAATGAAATAAAGAAAGCATCTTCAACAAATGATGCTGGCATAACTGGATATCAACATGTAGAAGATGCAAAGAGATCCATATCTGCTGCCATGCACAAAACTCAAGTCCAAGTAGATCAAGAACCTCAACATAAATCCAGTTACTCTGAACCTGATAGAGGAGAAAGTAGCAAGTAGCCTAGAATGCATTGGCACAGGAGGCCACTTCCTAAATATAACACCAGTAGCACAGACACTGAGAGAAACAATAAATGGGACCTCTTGAAACTGAGAAGCTTTTGTAGAGCAAAGGACACAGTAAATAAGACAAAATGACTGCCTACAGAATAGGAAAAGATCTTCACCAACCTCACATCTTGCAGAGGGCTGGTCTCCAAAAGAACTCAAGAAACTAGACATCAAAAATCCAATTAAAAAATGTGCTACAGATCTAAACAGAGAATTCCCAACAGAAGAATCCAAATGGCTGAAAGACATTTAAAGAATTGCTCAACATCCTTAGTCATCAGGGAAATGCAAATTCAAAAATGACTCTGAGATACCATCTTATACCTGTCAGAATGGCTAAGATCAAAAACACTGATGACAGCTTATTCTGGAGAGGATGTGGAGCAAGGGGAACACTCCTCCACTCTTGGTGGGAGTGCAAACTTGTACAGCCACTTTGGAAATCAGTATGGGGTTTCTCAGAAAATTGGGAATCAATCTCCCTCAAGATCCAAGGAAAAGATGCTCAATCATACCACAAGGACACTTGTTCAACGATATTCATAGCAGCATTATTCATAATAGCCAGAACCTGGAAACAACGTAGATGTCTGCCCCTCAACTAAAGAATGAATAAAGAAAATGTGGTACTTATACACAATGGAGTATGTCATCATGAAATTTACAGGCAAATGGATGGAACTAGGAAATATACTGCTGAGTGAGGTAACCCAGACTCAGAAAGACAAACAAGGTATGTACTCACTCATAAGTGGATACTAGATATAAAGTAAAGAATAATCAAACTACAACCCACAGCTCCAGAGAAGCTAGGAAACAAGGAGGACCCTAAGAGGGACACATGATCACCCTGGGAAAGGGAAACAGAGATCTCCATGAGTAAACTGGGGATGAAGAGGGGGCAATAGAGAGGAGGGGATGGGGGATGAGAACATGAGGAAACAGGACAGTTGAGCCTGGGGAAGGACAGGGTAGGAGAGCAATGAAAGGGATACCTTGATAGGGGGAGACATTATGAGAGAGAAGAAACCTGGTGTTAGGGAAATTCCCAGGAATCCACAAGGATGACCTCAGATTAGACTACTAGCAATAGTGCTGAGAGTGCTTGAACTGGCCTACCCTGGCAATCAGATCGGTGAATACCCTGTCATCATAGAACCTTCATCCAGTAACTGGTAGAAACAGATACAGAGATCCACAGCCAAGCACCAGGCCGAGCTCCAGGAGTCCAGTCAAAGAGAGGGAAGAAGGATTATATGAGCAAGGGAGTTCAAGATCATGATGGGGAAATCTACAGAGACAACTGAACCAAGTTCAATGAAACTCAAGAACTTTAGGTTGACAGCTGTGGAACCTGCATGGGACCAGACTAGAGCCCTGCATACAGGAGACAGTTGTGTAGCTGGGTCTGTTTGAGGAGCCCCTGGCAGTGTGAACAGGATCTATCCCTGGTGTGTGAGCTGGCTTTTTGGAGCCCATTACCTATGGTTGGACACCTTGCTCACCACTGATGCAGGGGGTAGTAGGGGCTTGGTCCTGCCCCATCCGAATGAACCCAGCTTTGCTGCCCCCCCATGAGAAAACTTACCCCTTTTGAGGTAGGGATGAGGGAGGTGAGCCGTGGGGAGGTGGGGGAGGCAGGGAGGTGGGGAGAGCAGGAGGAGGGATGAGAAGGGGATCTGTGGTTGGTAGTAAATGAATAATTTTTTTTAATAAAAATAAAGAGCTAGAAATCTTCAGGCAGAGGTGAGATAAAGTGTTCTTTTGGAACTTACTGTAGACTTTCACTTCATAGTGCTTTATCATTTCCCCAGCCTCATTAGTGGCCACACACGAGCATCTTCCAGCAATGTCTTCTTGTACGTTCAGAATCTGCAGAGTACGGCCTCCTAAAACATTAAGGAACATAAGAGAAAGAAGTGGGCAATGTACAAACTGCTGGGACTTTATTTTATTGAGAATAATGGTTCTTTCTTTTTGTCTTTTCTCCTCCTCTTGTTTATTTTCTTTTTGTTTTTGTTTTTTTTTTGTTTGTTTGTTTGTTTTTGTTTTTGTTTTTGTTTTGAGATAGGATCTCCCTGTGTAGCTCAGGCTGTCCTGGAACTTTCTCTGTATACCAGGCTGGCCTTGAACTCAAAGATCTACCTTCCTCTGCCTTCCAAGTGCTGGAATTAGAGATGTGCACCACCACCACCTGGCTAAACATTGCTTTTTATGAATGTCAATTTAGTGGTAGATATTTGATGTAAAATAAGCCACAATACACATGGGGCCTACATAAGAAATATTTTATTTTCAATTCCAGTTTTGTACAATGTATTCTGATCATATTCAACTCCTCCACACCTCCCCTGATCTACAGACCTTCCTTTTCCACCCAACAAGGTCTCCTTGAAAAAAAAAAATAAAGCAAATCTCAAAAACATTCAAGACAAATTTGTGCTAAGTAACTAAAATAGTTTTAGGTGTGTGGTCTTCCAAGTAGACTGAGGTTGACTAGCCTGTGCAAGCCCAAATCAGAACAAGTTTCAGGAGAGAGGGCTAGCGGGCACTCAGTCCCACCCCTAGCCTTGGAGCAATAGCAATTATTAGCATGGAAAAGGAAGGTTCCACATTCTCTATTTCATACTTTCATAAGAAGGTCCCCAGCTTTACCATTGTGTTCCTCTAATTGACCTGACCTATCAGAGATTCATTTTGCTAAAACACCGTTTTGAATACGGTACTTTTCTCCCTAAAAACTGTCAACAGGGGCTGGAGGGGTGGCTTAGTGGTTAACAGTCCTTGCTGTTCTTCCAAAAGTACCTGAGTTCAGTTCCCAGAACCCATGTTGGGTGGCTTACAACTGCCTGGAACTTCAGCTCTAGAGGATCCAATGCCCTCTGGTAGATTCTTCAGGTACCGCCACATGTGTACATGCATGCACTCCAAGTCACATATGCATAAATAAATATAAAATATATCTTTTTAAAAACTTGTCAATAGTTTTCAACTGTTCATTGTATGAAGTTAAACTAACCCAGAGGTCCAAATAGTGCTCAGCTTCCTCCCTGACTGTCTTCAGGTTTCCTCACAATGCTTCCCCATAAGTGGTAACTGCACCCTGCCATGCTATTCCTACTTGCTGCCTTTTGTCCATTCCTCATCTTGCTGCATCTGGAACCTCTCCCAACTTATCACCAACCAATTAAATTCTAATACTTAAAAAAAAATTAGGCCCATATTCTGGTTAAGCTGTGAAGATATTTCTGACCATTTAAGTCCACAATGGCCACTTTGTCTTCTGAATTTTTATAAAACTTGACACTACCCCATTTTTCATAGCCCTCCGCCATTCATCATGCACGGTTGTTTTCAACTTCATGGTGATAATAAGTTTTCACCATTATCTCTCTTCCACATAAGGTCAAATGTCTTAAAGACAATAATTACAGTTTTTAGTTCTTTCTCCTTTCATACACACTGGCAAGTATTAAAGAGGAATAAACTTAGTCTACATATTAACTCTTTCAAGGCTAAATTCTATCAAAGTGAATTTCCATACCTGGAAGAATGCGGATATTCCGGTTGGATTCTAAAGGCGCTCCATCCTTGAACCAGGTGATGGTAGCCGGGGGACAGGAATACGCCTCACAGACCAGAGAAGTGGGGCTGTTAGGATGACAATGACATCTTCAGGACTGCCGTCGCTGTCTACACCAGCAATTGCTGGAGATACTGAGAAGATTTAAAGTTTTATTAAAGAAACATTCTTAGAAATTTCTCTAGGTATGTGTTCCTGAATGGCCACTGTGCTTATCCGTGCCATCCCAGTTTTTAAGAGTCACAAAATAATTAATCATTACTATTCTATATAAAAATCAGCGAAAAATGTCACAGAGTAAGGGAGGAAGGTGATATATACAAAAGAGATGTTAATATACTGTGGTAAGTGGAACACAAAGCTCCCAGGCTTGACTTTGATTCATATGTATCATCCTGTATAAAACTATGTCAGTTCTGCCTGTAGAGATAGTCTTGTACATGACCTACTCTTTATAGATGCTACTACTTGATGCTATTTATTTGATGGCCTTCACATCAACTGGTATTCTGGTGGACCTTTTTTGCATATATGCATATATACATGTGATCCATTTAGATGGTGACCTCTCATTGAGGCTCCTATTTTATATGGGAGTATGAGAGTATTTGTATATATGAGAATATTTATGCACTCTCCAAATTATGTAGGAATAACTACAAAAATAATTGAAAAAATCTGAATATTTGTATATTCACATACAGGTCAGTTGAGTTGAGTGTGAGTTATTAAGTATTGGTCATCAAATGTAATACATTTAGGTGGTGCATGTTAGATTTGAAAAACTGAGTAGAAACTTAGAATCCATTTCAATGACATGCTTGAGACATAAACCTAACTCAGATGCTGTAGGACTAATGTTGATGCATCCATACATACAGATGTGTAATCACACCCAGGGCACAACCTCACAATAAAGTCAGAAGCTCAGGGAGAAAGGCCAGGGATCTCAGGCTGAGACTCACTGTTTCTCTGCTTCTCCTTGATCTGCTGACAACTTTCTCCTTCACCACTGAATATTTAATGTCTAACTTGATCATTGTTCCTTGCACAAAACACTATGCCCAAACATAGTTTATTCCATAGCAATGAAAGAATGAAATAAAAACAGCCTACATACACAAGTGCTGGTATCCTTCACATAATAAATTCTATGAGAGAGAGAGAGAGAGAGAGAGAGAGAGAGAGAGAGAGAGAGGCAGAGAACACTGATTTTTCAAGGTTTGAAATGAAGTTCATACCTCCCAAACACATTGAGACTGAAACTTGTGCTTTTATCTCCAGCTGTATTAGAGGCCAAACATGTGTATCGTCCTGTGTGTAACACTTGAGCACTGGTGATTTGAAGAAAACGGCCATCAGACATCAAGTGGTGGACTTCATCTTCTTGGAGAAGCTGTCCATCTTTGTGCCATGTGATCTGTGGCATAGGGTTCCCTGTTAAGGAAAAGCCGGTTTTTTTGAGGGCAGCTCAGTATCACATATCTATGAATGGCCAACACCCAAAGAAAACACTGTCACATATTTGCTGTGTTTTCCATAGCCCACTTTTAAAACAATGAAGTAGCTATTCGTTCTGAACTAGTGTCAAAAATGAAATTTTAATGTAGCAGTGATTACACTATGGCGAACGACATAAAAAATAGAAATCACTTCAAATGTAGGTTAGCTTTTATCTGTAAATAATTCTAAACACTGGTCTCTGTGTTTAATTATACATGATTTAGCTCCGATAATTAACTATTTTCACAGTAAATTACACTTTAAAAGAGTAAAGCACATGTCATTATAAAAAATATTATAAATTCTTTTCTATTCATATGAAGACCTTTTTTGTTCTTTTGAGAGAAAACAGTAGAAAAGTAAAGCATTTAGTTCAGCAAACATTTTGTGATATATTATGATTCTTCCCAAGAATTTAGAGATAAACTAAAATAATTATTTATTCAATATTTGTAGCCGATGGAGAACATCTTAGAAAGTTCTAAATAGAGACACTATATTATTTAAATTATTCAGATGACTTCTTGTAATTTTAAAAACTACAAAAGCAAGTCATGTTAACAAAGGTGACTGGAATGGACCATTAAACCCAGAAGCTTAAACAGAGAATGCTGTAAGTTTGGGCAAAGACAGGGAGGGATGCAGGGCAGGAGGACGGGAAACTAGATACCTCTTTCCTGCCATTTGATAAAACCGTTCTCTAAGGCCGGCGGTGGTGGTGGTGCACACTCCTTTAATCCCAGCACTCTGGAAGCAGAGTCAGGCAGATCTCTGTGAGTTTGAGGCCAGCCTTGTCTACAGATCGAGTTCCGGGATTAAAAGAACTGCCTCTTTACCTGTTGCCTCACAAGTCAAGGTAACACTCTGTTTCTCTTTAATCTTCACGCCTTCCAATGTATTTTCACCCACAATATGAGGAGGAACTAAAATAAACACACAAAAACACGGGAAAAGTAAGTTACAGCTCGCGAACAGCCAGGCTGTGATTTTTAAGTGCCTAAGCTTTAAACAAATCTTCATTATCTAGTGATTAGAATGTGAAAGCATTGTTTTTACCAATTCTAGTTTTCACTTGTACTATAAAATTGTTACAAACCCAATTGTAATGAATAAAATTGTAATTTAAATCATAAATATGAAAAAAAATGTGTAGTGGTTATATTTTAATTTGACACCATCTCTAATCCTGTGGAAAAGGAATTGCAAAGAAGGACTGTGTGAATTAGGCCGGTCTGTGGAGGATTGTCTTAATTATGTTAAGTGAGGTGAGAGGACTCACCCACTCTGGAGGGCTCTAGTCCCTGGGTTGGATTCTGTAAGAGAGGACAAAACCAGCTGAGTTACATATAGGCATCTAGTCTCTTTCTGTTCTTGACTGTGCATGTAAATGATTTCAGCTTTCTGCTCCCTTGGCTTCCCCATGGTGATGGGCTGGGACCTCATACTGGAGTTTAAAATACATCCTTTCTCCCCGGAGTTACTCTGGGTTGCTTTGCTACAGAAATGTGAATTAAACTAAGATAGAGCGTGTCCACAAACTAATGAGTGAGCACTCTCGTTTTAAGCCACCACACCACGTCTCAGAGCATTTCTGAGCAGTCGTGAACTGGCACCATAAGGCACTTTTGCAGTTGAATAGGACTCATTTCCTCCAAATAATGTTAACGCTGAAACCTTGCCAAGAATCATAGTCCAGGGGCCAAAGACCACATAGGTATAAATTCCAGCTGTGAATAAATTTGAGCTCTGTGTCCAGAACGCATTGAGGCCAATTGGATTTTCCCTTTACATATTTCGAATTACCCAAGTACCTAATACTGAGAGTCCAAACATTTTCCTCTCTTCACCAGCTGCATTCCTTACAATACAAGTGTACTGGCCAGCATCTTCTGGTTTGGTCTGCATCAGCCGCAGCATCCTGCCCCCTGGAAAAACGAAACAGCAGATGACTTAAAGATAAACGCAGTTCTCGGTGACCCCGAGTGAGAGATGAAGTTTTGCAGAGAAGGTAAAATACTGTTGTCGTTGACTATGAAGTTATAGAGGCAGAAGGGAGGGATAGCCAGAGTATGTATAGTGAAAGAGGGGTCGGAGATGACAAGAGGCAAAGTTGGCCGAGGTTTGGTCAGGTTCTGGGTGCCCTTGGATGTTACACTGAGGAATTTAGTGTTTGCTGAAGGTGAAGGGGGCAGTCACATGCCTAAAACAAGCCCACAACCTCATTTGGTGCTGACCTGATGCTCGGGAAAGACTGTGAAAAGGGACTGAATGACAAAATGGGAATGCCAGCAGGAGGACTAGATTGGGGACCCAGATTTGGGTGACATGGCTATAAAAGGGAGATGAAACCATGAAGGACTGACTGGTAGCTATCATGTCAGCTTCTTGGAAATCCTGGTGTCATTAATGACAGGGTTACAGGGTCACCTCAGACATGGACACAATGCTGCTGCCTTGGCTTCTTTCTGTATTTTGAATTTCTATATTTTCCTTGAGGGGGAAATGCATACAGACTGAGACTTGCTGAAAGACGGACTTTGGCAGGAAATTTCTATTAAAGACTAAGGCAAAGGAGTCAGCATGTAAGATGAAGCACAGCCTTTTGAAGGCAAATCAGCACACTGGAAGTAGACACCTCCGAATTATTTATGAAAAATCTCAGAGAAAAAAAGCACTGCTCAGATTTATCAAAACTTTTTAGGTGGGCATCTGCTTTCATTTTACAGGGAGACAAGACGGCACGGCTTATCCAACCAGCAATGTCCCCACCCTCAATTCTCCAGAAGGCAAATTTAGCAATATCTGATTTGAGAAGAGTAAAGCTGATGTCTTGTACTGAACTGTGTTTTTCCCATCAAAACAGAAGTAAACAACATAAACAAGGTTTTCTTTTTAAACACTTATGTCAATTTGGAAAGGAGTCACCCACTGGTTGCTAGCTCAGATTAGTGAGACCACAGTTGAGGGGATATTCAAGTGATAGAACGTTTATGAATCATTACTGGGTCCACAATCCACAGTCAACTAGGTCACATCTTTGCTTCTTGATCCTCTCACATAATCTTGTGAAAACCTGAAATGAGCATGACAGCTAATTTATACTTATATCAAGATATCTCTACCTTCTACCAGATTTGTGTGGCAGATGACTCTCTGATAATGATAGGGCCGTCACCAAAGCCCTGCGTGCAGACAAGCCTCAGGAGGATTAGTCTTCATGAAACAGAATTGTGCAGAAGAATAGCAGTGAGCAAGTCACATGTCATTCATCGGCTTCTCATTTATTTATCCATCACACAAAACACATCCAGATTGTAAAGCCAAACGAGCCCTTTGGCAGTCATAAGGTGAAATACTTTTAATGTGCTTTGCTCAGGGATCTCCAGCTGCTGGTCAACCAAAACAAAACTAAACAGAACCAAAACACTACTCCTGTAAATGGGTAAGAAGCCAGCTGGAGCACTCTGACATACTGTTTTCATTTCTGCCATCTTTGATGTTATCACATTCAATAAATTCAAACTTTCCAGACCCGAAACTACTTTTAAAATGAAGATAATTTTGAGAAGAGAAGATAATGTGCTCAGGCTTTTGGTAGCCAAACTGTAGAAAAAAGCATCTTTGCCACTACTCTCTGCTTCATAAGGACATGGAGCTAGGGTCCTATGAAATGAAAAGCATCATAGGACAGAGGAAGAAACTCGGGGAGTTTCCCAAGATCCAGATTGAGTATCCATGCTTTAGCAAGCACTGTGTTAATAACTGAACATGATATAAACTTACTTCAGTTTGATAAAAGCCACAGGACACAGATGCTGCCAGGGCTAACAAACCTCCTCAAAAAGCTGAAGAAAGATGATCTTTTTAGTGTATATGACAGCCATTATCAAGACAGGCCAACTGTAGAGTTCTTGTGATATGCCTCAAAAACCTTCCATCCAGGTTTACACAGACCTATGGGTGATAAGATATCCAGGTTTTCCTACG
Organism: Onychomys torridus; assembly: GCF_903995425.1. Taxonomy (NCBI): domain Eukaryota; kingdom Metazoa; phylum Chordata; class Mammalia; order Rodentia; family Cricetidae; genus Onychomys; species Onychomys torridus. The sequence continues at coordinate 60,711,624 of NC_050449.1, read as the reverse complement.
AAATTATCAGAAGCCGAACTAGTGATAAGATCACAGCACCCAGGGAACTCACTTCCCAGTGATATAAGTACCATTCAGACAAGTCATGCGTCCATTTGGCATTCTTAGTACAAGGGGAATGTTATATGATGCTAATAAGACAACACCAAGTCCTTTTTAGGACAGGAGTTAGGAGATTAATTTAAAAGTTTTCCTGATATTCATATACCCTTCTGTGTTTCAAATATGTTTGGGTAATATGATGAGTAGGTATCATAATAAGTGCCTAGATCAGAAAGAAAAATAAAGCAACATAAACACTGAAAATGAACTAAAGAGAAACGATGTTCACACGAAACCAACCAGATGATCAAGCTATCGGACTTGTGAATACCTGAGAGAATTTTCACAGAACTGCCGAGGCTGATGGGCCAGCCATCTTTAAGCCAGGTTATAGAAGGCAGGGGGATGCCAGAGGCTTCGCAAGTCAGGGATACGGAGCTCTTTTCCACCACACTGACATTCTCAGGGATTCCTTGGTTCCCTATGATGCTTGGAGGGGCTAGAAGATAAAACCAAAGTGACTGGAAATAGAAAAGAAGAAAGCCAAATGCATCATCCTTGACAGTGTATTTGCAGTAAGAGCCTTCTATTTTCTTGTTAATAGTAATCAAAACAAGCAATCATAATAATGCCACCTCTGAAAATAAAAAAGTATGTCACTGCTTTCCAATTTTGATTAATTTGGCCTTGCTATACCAGCAATAGTGAATTAGTTTATGAGTTAGATCTATTTTCTTACAGATTTTTAATAAAAGTTCACAACCTTCTTATAAACAGGATTCTGTAAAAATTGTTATAACCTTAAAAATTCAATGCATTTGATAAGATATTTAATATTAATTTTCTTTTTTATCCTGTTACCTTCATCTTTGGCATACACACTGGCTATAAACATAGGAGATTAACACTAAGCTTCAACCATTTCCTTTTTGTTTGTTATGAGATGTAATTTTATAACTCATGTTAATCTGGAACTCCCTATTGAATCAGGCTGGCTTTGAACTCACAGTCCTCCAAATGCAGTATGTCTAGGATCATAGACGTACACCAGCAGACATAGGTTTATTAATTTATTAATGGTATTCAAGCTGTTAAATTAGTGTCTATTAAAATTCCCATTGCTTCTATAGATTTAAAAATTATATCTCAAATTGCATGAACACAAATAGTTGACTTGGAATGTGAACATGTCTGGTCTCTTCCTGCCCCTAAATGTGTTCTTTATTCATCAGAATCTTAAGTCTGACTTTAATACAACTCATATCCAAGGGATACTGAGCAGCAAACTTTAAAATAGTCTTACTTAAGACTTGAATTTGAAAATTGTATTATTAAAGGATTTAGCCAGATGTGGTATTGCATGCCTTTAATCCCAGCACTAGTGAGGCAAAGGAGGTTGACTGATGTCAGCCTCATCTAGACAGTGCATGCTAAGCCAGCTGATTACATAGTAAGAGCTCATCTTAATTTTTCCCCACTTTATTATATGCATCCTCAAAAGAACACTATGTGGTTGTCTCAGCAGGTAACATGAAGTCAGGTGTAGAAAGTTAAATGATGAGACTAACTAAGCAGTAAATATGTAGTAAAAGGGTGGGCTCTGTGAAACACGGTCTTGCACTCACAATCTCACACCAGCTGTAGTTACCTGCACAAGAACTATACATGATCAGGCTAGTCAAATTCATGCACAGATGATGGACATAACTCCAGCCTATGTTCCTTATTGAGGAGCTATTGGCAATCAATAGCTGCTGAAAGGGAGAATCATTCTTCTTGGAGGGTGTGGCCAGTGGAAGCTTCCCAGTGCTTCACGGTCCCACACCATGAACAGACGGCAGCACTAACTGAACTTAGTAATATATCAAAAGGGGGGGGAGGGAGTTGAGGGACGGGTGTTGGGGGAGATTCAGGCAGAGTTGGAGATGAAATGGATGATGGGATGTGTAAATGATCATATTTCCCTGTATATATGCATGAAATTCTCAAAGAATTAAAAAATATAGATGGGATATAAATAAAAATCCTTTTAGATCTGACGTTATGCTCCCAGGGGTGGAGGTGAAAAATACTCAGGGTCCGAGAATCTGAACTCATTTTACCCAGCAGGGCTGCATAAGGGGATGATTTGACCACGGGTGTGGTTACCAGGTGTTTGAAAGGGTCTACACTTGGCTGTGCAGTGTGCTTTGATCTAGCAAGGGGGAGGTCTTTTGCCTTACCCCTTGGCACTGTTATAAAAAGCGCTTTTGAATAAACTGAAAAGGCCACTGGGTATTGACCTAGGTCCTCCCTATGCTATCCTGTGTTTCTGTCTTTCTCCTCTTGTCTATATTTCTATCTAATATATATTGGGGTTTTTTGTTTATTTGTTTGTTTGTTTGAGACAGGGCTTCTCTGTGTAATTTTGGTGCCTGTCCTGGATCTCACTCTGTAGACCAGGCTGGCATCGAACACACAGAGGTCCTCCTGGCTCTGCCTCCCAAGTGCTGGGATAAAAGGCATGCACCACCACCGCCAGGCTCTAATATTTTCTTAATGGCTCCCTTTCCTGTGCTCCAAGGACAGCCATCTTTCATCCAGGTCGCTGTTGGCTGAGGAATACCCTGCACCTCGCATTCCAAGGAAACACTCTTCCCACGGAAAACGATAATTTCAGGGCGGTGGCTGCCGCTGTTGGCTATAGATGGTTGAACTTTGGGTGAAAAGACATAATGAGAAACAATACAGGAAACGTTCACTTCACTTCGAATAGGAGTTTACACCCTGAACTGTCCATCTTGCTTCTACTTCTAAAGAACTGTGATAACAAGGAATGCACCACCATACCCAGGTGATGTGGTTAGGGCATGAAAGGCAGGGCCTTGTACATGATAGGTAAACACTATAAAGTGAGTTACATCCTCAGTCCCAGGATAAATGCAGTATTATGTCAATATATTAGCTACTAAAAGAGACTCAAAATAACAGACCACATTACTATGTAATAAATTATTAGTATATTGAGAGATAGAATTCTTCTCTGTTTTTAAGTAGGGTTAATACCTAAAAGAAAGCTATTGACCCAGGAGGCAAAGAATGCTGTATTCACTCATTTTTGGAGAAATAATACAGTAATTGTACTTATCAATTACAATTCTGATTTACAGAAGTGTTCCAAGTGCTACAATGGATACGGTAGCTCAGGGCTTCTTAACTTATTTCACTAGTGACTCCTCTTCACCTGATAAAGCTTTATGTAACACTGGATATACAGGCACATAAAACAGATACACAAATCAAACACTGATAATAAATCATAAAGAAACTTATTTTAAAATAATTCTTTAGTACGCATATAATTTACTGCTTTCTAAAGACAAAGGCAAGGTATGCATATCAATGAGATGGGCATGCATGTTTATTTTTATATAATTCAAGCCCTTAATGTTTCAATAGAGGCCCTACGGGGGCTGGGTTCTCTTGACATAAAGCAAAATATTAACACCCTTCCCTTTTCTTGACTTCAGTGTGGATTTGGTGTCACAGGTGCAGCAACCCTCTTAACACCATGAAGGAGGGGCTAGAAAAATCACAGAGCCTCTGTCTTGTTAGAAATGATAAGGTGACCATCTCCAGAGACCAACTGCTAGCCTCGGATATCTCCTTACGTGAAGAAGTAAACTGCCAGCTACGCCCCTGGTAGCCAGTCATTCTGTTTCTCTACAGCTGAAGCCACCTAACAGATACTGATTAGAATTAGGAATGAGGCCAACTTGCACTCCTATGTGTGTGGAAAGGAAAATGGGCCAGGGTCAGTGAACCTGTGTTCTGGGGACAGTTCAGCTATACATAAGCCATGTGACCTGTTCAACCATGGGGAGGGTCTCTGAGTTTGAGTTCCCGTGTGTGTGTGATAGAGGCCTCAGTTCTCTCTCATATAGAGATGCACATATAGATGAAGTAACATAATGAATATTTTCAAACACTCTAAAATTTTGCACAGGTTCTAGTCTACATATCCTTTTTAAATAAAATATTTTGTGTTTTTTCATGTACTCTTATGCTGGGGCTGTAGCTTAGTTGGTGAGCACTTGCCTGGCATGTATGGAGCATGTATGCTAGCACATGCTCGTAATCCCAGCATCAGGAGATGGATGAAGGAGGATAAGAAGCTAAAGGTTATTCAACTGTGCACCAAGTTTGAGGCTATCCTGGGCTACATGAGAACTTATCAAAATGAACAAATAACAAAAACAAAACCACCACGAGCAACGGAAACTATAAAGTATAGTCCCCTCCGTTCCCTTTCTACACATTTCCCCAGCAACCACCTCGATGTGTCTGTTACTGGTGAGATGATGGGAATGAGTAGCTGTATTTCTGAGTAAACAATCACCTGAAGGAAGCAATTACTCTCTGGTTATGTCAGCACGATTTATACCATGGTCTGGCTGTTACTATGAATGAAGCCAAACGGAAAGGAAATATAGGCATCTTTAGAAGAAAGTTCTGCCGGAGTTTGAGGAGGTCAATAACTTACTGTACACTTGCAGATTATAGTCTTTATTTGCAATTCCAGCCACATTGGATGCCACTCACATGTAGGGTCCTACATCAGCTTTCTTGGCGACTGAAATTTGTAACCGCCTGCCCCCAGATAAAATGTGAACTCGTCCCACAGAGTCAGCCAACACCAGAGAGCCTGCAATAAAACCCGAATAGCAGAATTTGAAGCAAAAAAATGTGGCTTTTATATACATGTCCAGAGAAGAACTTCTTTATTACTTACTAGTTTAAGTATCTAAAAGGTAGACAACCCTGTGAAACAATCCTTTTCTTGTGGGCAAAATGAAGAACTGGATGAAGTAGAATTTTCAATGGTTTATTTTATGTTTAGTGGACATGTATAAATACTTACTAATGAAAATCTACTCAACTACAGACTTCAACACTAAAATACATTGCAAAACTTCCATAAATGCAAAAATGTCTATTTTGGAAAATAATTTTAAGAACATTTGTAAAGAAAAATTGGTAGACTTTTGATGATTATAAATGTTTCATTATACATTTGATTAAAAGCAAGGACATAATGCAGAAAATTGATTTTTCTGGGGAGCAGTTAGTCTGATAATGTTCTTCAGTGAAAAAATACTTAAGTATCACATGCTGAAAGTTAATACAAAGCAATTTTGCTGTCTAGCATTTAGAACACAAACCTGAAAGGTTTCTGTTGTTTTTTTCCTTTTACAAATTGACATGTTAGCCCCCCCCCCAAAAAAAAGATATTCACTTCATCCATCCATCCATCATCCATACATCCATTTATCCATCTATCCATTCATCCATCCATCTATCCATCCATCTATCTATATCTATGTATGTATGTATCTATCTATCTATCTATCTATCTAACTATCTATCTATCATCTCTCTATCTCTTAAACTTTTAGTGATGCAAACTGACCTTTCTTCTTCCAAGTAAGATTTGGGGGTGGAATTCCACATGATTCACACAGCAGAGTGACGAGATTCCCTTCAATGGCCGTAAGTTGCACAAGCTCATCAGATCCATAAATGCTAGGTGGTACTGAAAGGAAGAAAAGGCATTGATCTTACAGTGTTTGTGTCATGTAGTTTCCCTAACACTCCACATAGTAGAAGGGCCTTCTTCCCAAATGATGGAAGAGAAAAAGCACATAAGGTTGAAAGTCACCTCTAAAAAATACAATCAGTTCCAAATAACAGAACCCCCCACTGTCACAGAAATTCTAGAATTGAAGTACTCAGAATGGCATGGTTTATTACAGATAACTAGATATCGGCATGAGAGTGTCAACACCTTCCAAATGGAAAGTTAACCCAGACATTGATGCCCAGCCAGCTTTGCTAGCTCAGATGCTGCATAGGAGTACATTAGGCATACAATGTCCAACAAAAACCAAGGCAAGGGGCTTCACCTAAGAGGCAGACATTCACTTACTTATTCTAGATTGCACACCTTGTCCTTTATTGGTCTGCAGAATTCATCTGGAGCCCCCCAAGTCAGTCTTGAGTATTAAGTTTCTCTCAAAGGGGTTGCAGCAGAAAGACACTAGCTAAACTCCCCCATCCCAGGACACTGCAGTATCATCCAGTGGCAGTACCCATTCTTCCAAGTTCCTAGGAGTTGAGTGGTCATAGAATCCTTTTCATGCCCCCTAAAGGATCAGTCCTTATTCAACTACCTCTGTGCAAACAATTCTCTTCTTCTGAATCTCATGAGACCAGTCTCGTTTCTTTTTATCACATCTGTGAATCTGCCATTCATCTGTTCACTGATTGGCTGCTGAACTTGTTTTTGTTCTTCCTCTTCATACCAAGTCCTCCCACCATTTTGTAGAATATCCACATGTATTGTAAAGTATCCACATGAGTAACCAGTCTAAATTCTGTAGGTTCAGTTCCTCTGTCTGCTCTTCCCTTTCTCCTTCAGAGACAATACAATGGCCTTTATATCATCTAGAAAATTGCTCCTATATGTTCATAAATTCAGCCATGGTTTGATGATTGCTCCGTTCTTGCTTTCTCACTCAAGTAGTCTCAACTCTCAATTCACCATCCTAGTTAAATATTTTTATCTCTCAGATGTCTCCATGTTCAGCTGTTTTCTCTTGATTATTGACCTCTCTGCACCTTAGATTTCATAATCAATCATTTCGGTATCTCATTTGCCAATACCCCCAATTGTCTGACTCTTCACTCCTCTTATTGAGCAATATTGCCATCAACTATCCAACAGTCAATGAGTTACACAAAAGAAAATGACACAAACACAGATTGATACTACTCTGAGCTCATGATCTCCACTTTCAACTCTATCCTCAGCTACTCCTGGTGGCTTCTGGGAATATAGTTATAAATATAATGAAGACTCTATCTCGGACTTACAGCAAATTGGTTCTTCACATGTCACATAGGATGCTCAAGAAGCACTGCCAAGCTTGATCTGTCTGGAATTGAACACAGCAGCCTTTGTTCCTTCCCAAAGAGAGACACCACCATCCACAAGCCCAGCTGACTGAGGAACACAGAAATGTAGCCTCTGCTCATCTTGATTGAGCTTCTTAAACACATCTAAAGTATAGCTGCTTTCTTGAAAAATACATATTTGAGCACCCAGGTTCTTCTTTAAAACTCTTTAATGTGTTCTGAAACACTTAGAATTAAATACACTGAAGTTTTGTCGATCCATCCCCATTGCCTTTCTACCACATTTCCTCTTTCCACTGTACCAAACTAGTCAAGAATGAGCAATGTTGAGTTCACTGAATGAGACAGTGTACTTTAGTCCTTTGTATTGCTTTCATCCTGTTCGCAGCTAATGCCTACTCATGCCTACGGTCTCAATTATATGGCGTATGAACACATATATCTTTCTATCTAACCTAAAGTAGACCTTTCACTTAAATTGAACTATTTAGAGTTTTCTAGCCTGGACTCTTCATCTTTCTCATTAGCCACTACACATGGAATAGTGATGGAACAGAGGAAATCCATATTTTTCAAGTGATTCTATCTCTGACAACTCAAATTTCTCCACTATCATTCATTATCATATTTATTGCACTCTACTTTCCATTGTTAAACCCCTTTTTTCCAAAGGCATTATGTATGTATGTATGTATTTCCAAAGGTTTATGTATGAGTAAAGGACATCTTAACGTTTATGTCTAGTGACTTCTCTACAACATGTAACATTGCCCATGTGCAGCTTATTCATTGCCCACTTTATTTTTCTTGGGACATCACTGTTCTTCATTTCCATGCCAGCATTTTTTTAAACATAACTTTTCATTGATTCTTTGGGAACTTCACAGCATACCCCAATCCACTCACTTCCCAGTCCCTCTGGATCCACCCTTCATCCTTGTAGCATCCCTTCCCAAAGGAAAATTTAAAAAGAAATAAAAATAGAAAATACTATTTAAAATATTAGATAGTAAACAAACAGACAGCAACAACAAAACACTTCGCTCCTCTGTCTTTCCCACCTCTTCATTTATCTTAGTAGCCTTGGGAGCTGTGGTGCATTATGTAGACCCTTTGTCTTAATGGCTTTACTTGCAAATATACATTGCACAAGGTTAGGTTCAAGGCCTCTGGCTTCTGGTACACCATCAATACTAGACCCTTACCCAAACTCCTCTTGGATATCTCGTTGTTGCCTGGAGTCATGGAGATCCTGCAGCTATGGTTTTGCAGGACCAGTTCCTTCACTCACTCCAGCAGGTCATATATGGGGTAGATGTTGGGGTGTACCAACTCAAAGCTCTGGGTGTGTGCCCAGAGGTAGCTGAGTTGGTCAGTCTGGGCTGCTGGGACCACCCCCTCAGAAGATGGACAGAGCTAGCTCTCCCATGCCCATGGGGTAGGAGGCAGCTATCCTATGTGGGGCAGGACCAGCTCTCCAGTGCCAGGGTCATGGGGGGGTGCTGCTATCCCAGGACTGGCTAGGGTTGGGGTCAGCTCTGTGCCATCACTTTTAATAGGTTTTCCTCCAGCCTCTTTGGCCGCTTCTTCTCAGTTTCCCACGTAGGGTCCCGCTTTCTATCCCCATATTCATACAGTGTTCTTGGCAGCCATTCTATGTAGCACTCGACACTACACATTTCTTTTACCTCTTTAAGGAAACTCAGCTTCTACCTACACATAGTTATGACTCTAACTTTGCTTGTATTTCTGACTGCGTGGAGGATAACTTCACACTGTTGGTCCATAGATACCTCAAAAGCTTCATGTCTCCACCTCAGTTGTTTTGTTAATGGGTTTCCCTGGGTTTTCTACTACACATGCATCATCTTCTGTTCACATCTGCCTTGACCTCCCTCCTGCCTTCTCTTGCCTTCTCCCTTATTTCCTTTACCCCAGCCTCTTCTCCTCCCTAACGGTCTACCTCTCCTCTTCTTTCATGTTTTCTGTTTGCTTTGGTTTGGGTTTCCACATTTGAGAGGAAGTATTTGACATCAGGCTCTCTTCTCATCTCACTTTGCAGGTGACCATGACTCCTAATTTCCCATCTGCAGCCTCCCCCTTAACCTTCACTGTACTGCTTTTAGCTCAGGGTCTTGTACAAACTGGGAGATAGGAGAATATTTTTCTCATTTGAAAGAAAGGAAAAAGAAAAAGAGGTGAAACAGAGAGGGAGAAAGAATGGGAAGAGCTAAAAATGGAAATTGATGATGCACAATTCATATGCAGTAAATATAAATTTTCTATATGACAAACTGTACCATTTAAACACAAATTCATCTTTTTACCGATTGGGCAATAGCTTTTCTTATAACTTACTGCAATGATTATTAAAATGATAATTATTTTTAAAGTTATTTTGATACACACATATACTTTGAAAATTAATTTGTCCATTAAAATTAAGAAAAAACTGTCTCTACTTTTTATCTAAAAATGTCATTTTTCAAGTGAGTCAAATGTAAATTTCATTTCATTATTTCAGGAAGTGAAAGTTTAAACAAATAATTAAATTAAGACTTTATGTCACAAATAGATCCAAAGTAATATTTAAAATAATGGTAAAATGTTGGAGATGAGAGCATTTTTAAACAATTAGTACATAGCCACAGCCAAGGCACTATGTACCTTAGTAGCAAATGGTAAACATTTCAAGTGGAAATACCTTCTTAATTAGCATGGCAATCTCCTGTGCTGCCTTACAGGGCATGGACACAATTTGCATGCGTAACATGGCCTTCTACTTTACTCTCACCGGACAAAACATCACTAGTGTCTAGAGAAAGCCCAATCAGTACAAGCCCTGGCTGTCAAAGCTAACAGGGATGTTAGGCAGGAGAGGGGAGCCACGCTACACTGAAGTCACAAGATGAGCATAGTTAGGCTCAGGGTGTCCACCCATCCATTATGCATTTTGGATCAGTTCCTTGAGTGGATACTTGGGAAACTGATCATTTCCATCTATGCAGCACAATGTATGAATGCCATTTGATAAACTGACCCAGTCAGTAAAAGCAAACCATAGGCTGACTGCTCTGTTTGACAAATGCTCCTTACACTTACCCCAGATGTTAACATTGTAGTTTTCCCGTCAACATTTGTTGCCACAGGTGTAAAGACCAGTGTCTTGAACCTGAGCATCTTCAATCTGAAATAAAAACTGAAAGTCATGCTTGGAAACCAGCAATGTCTCCCGTGCAACCTTTCCTTTTGGCCCTCCCTCCCTCCCTTTTTTTTTTTTTTTTTTTTTTTTTTTTTCTATTTCAAGACAAATTCTCACTCTGTAGCCCAGAGTAGCCTGGAAATCACTAGCCCATTATTCAAGAAGGTCTGAGAGTCACATCAATCCTCTCTCAGCCTCACAAGTGCTGGGCATAATTACTGGCATGAGCCACCACACTTAACTTGAAAAATTTGGGTTGTATATTAATGCACATCATCATCTCTTATTTTTATTTTTTATTCTGTACATTTCTAAACATATATAAGTGGATAAATTGTAAAATGAATCCCCATCACCCAGATTCAATATTTATCAAGACTTAAAAATACTCATCTACTCCACATTTTATTTGAACCCAGTTTATACCAGTTGTTAAACAATACAAAGATCTTCTAAATAAAATTTAGATGAAAGAGCAAAAACAATAATCACACTTTCTGATAGAGTCATTCAGCTTTTCAATGTATGATCCTTAGGTATTCAGAAAGAAACTTAATATGATTGTGATTGGTTTGTTACATGTGTTTCCTCTACACTGGCGCTGTAACCTTCTTTAAGTCAAAAAATATATTTCAATTAGCTTCAATCATCCATTACCCAGTTCAGTAGTTAATAGGTAATTAAGTATCAGTAAAATATTTTCATGGGTGTATGGCAGCATGAATCAGTACTCATTCATCATAACTTTGTATTACTTAGCCAATAACATAAATTTTTGAAAATTCCTAGATTTATTTATTTATTTTACGTGTAAGGGAGTTTGTGTATGCAAACCACATGTGTGCCTGGTATCAAAGGCCAGAAGAGAGTATCCAATCCCCTGGAACTGAAGGTACGCAGTTGTGAGGTACCGTATGGCTGCCTGGGATCCAAACCCAGGGCCTTTGGAAGAAGCGCAAATACTCTAACCACCAAACCATCTCTATAAACTCCACACAAATCTTATTCCATGTGGAAGATGTAGACAGACACAAGGCACTAAGTCATTCCTCATAGTTTCTGAGTGTGTGTTTTAGGGAGCGTACACAGCATAGGAGAGTAAATTAATAAAGAAGGCAAAATGACAATATAAGGTCAGAGGTGCTGCACACTGAACTGTTGCTTGCATATAAGCTTGCCACCAAAAGATTCTAAGGACTCCGAGGAAGTATGGTGAGAGTTCCTGTGATTGTTGGGAGTGTTTGCCTTAGCCAGGGTACACAGCTAATAAATGTCAATCAACTAAAGCAAGATCTGAGTTTGATGGCATACTGAAGAGGTACTTAAAACCAAACCTTCTCATTTTATTGATAGAGAAATTTAAGTTCATTTTTTAGCTCTATGTGGCCAAAAATCATACAACTGATGGCAAACTTATTCATTTTTAGGACATAAAATCAGTAAGCATGGGCCTTATGTTACAGTTTGAACTATGTGTGTCTGCCACAGGTTTACTCATATTATGAATACTTGTTGTCCAGCTCATGACACTATTTTGAGAGGCTCCAGAACACGCAGAGAGGACAAAGCTGGTAGGCCACTAGGAAGAAGCTTTGAAGGTGGAATCCAGGCTCTGGTTCCTCTCTCTCTCTCTGCTCCTGTACATTGCTCTGAAGACCTCTAGCACATGTTCCTGCCAAATCTTTCTTCCTCTCTCTGATGAGGAAAACTGAGACCCTCTGATGCCACAGTTTAAATAAATCATTAATCCTGTAAACTGTTTCTGTGAGGTATTGTGGTCACAGTAACACTAACACAGTAAATCACAAATACAGAAGTGGGCTCATTGTTGTGACTAAATGTGATGCCATGGGTCTTAGGCCTTTGGACCTGGAGTGTTTGAGAGATTTGGAAGAGATTGGGGATGTAGGCAGAGAAGCCTTGAATACTGTAAAAGGAAGTGTCGTGACCAAGTCTGGTGGGATCTTTGAAGACCAGGATGCTAGAACAAATGCAGACAGTAAAGACTGCACTTCTGCCATTCAAGATGGGAACACGTGCTCTATTGGGAACTGGACTAGAGGCGATTTGTGTTACAGTTGGGCAGATAATGTGTTTACATCTTGTTTATATTTTGACAATTTGAGTGAGGACAAATTCAAAAGGAATGGAATAGTTAACTTGGTGAAAGAAATGCCAAGATAGCAGAGCATCCAGGCTGTGGAATAGTTTTTAAAAATTTTAGATTTACTTATTGCTTTGTAGTATGTGTGTGTGTGTGTGTGTGTGTGTGTGTGTGTGTGTGTGTGTGTGTATACGTAGGTAAGAGAACAACTTGAGGAGGAATTGGTTCTCTCCTTCCACTAAGTGGGTCCAGAGACTGGACTCGGGTTGTCAGGCTTGGTGGCATGTGCCTTGCCTGCTGAGCCATATCACTGGCACCTGTGACATGGTAATTAATGGCTGCTCTTAGTCCAGTTTATGGTAAGAATTAGCAGCAAGAATTGGCACAGAAAGACATGAAAATGTGCAGGTTAGCCTAGCAGTTCTCAACCTGTGGGTGGCAACCCTTTTGCAGGTCAGACAGCCCTTTAGCAGGGGTTGCCTAAGACCATCATAAAACACAGATATTTGCATTATTATTCATAACAGTAGCAAAATTACATTTATGAGGTAGCAATGAAAATAATTTTATGGTTGGGAATCACCATAACACGAGAAACTGTAATACAGTGTCGCAGCATTAGGAAGGCTGACAACCACCGTCTAGCCAGGAAAGAAGCTCAATTCCATAGAAAATTGAGGACAAAGTAGTTATCACTGTTAAACATATTAGTATTATCAAACATACATATTTAAAAGAAACTAAGCAATTTGAACTGAGGTAATACAAACTGTGACTTGAGGTCATTTCAGAAATTAATAAGAATCCATAGTTACAGGTATAGGAGGTGTTTTCCTATGCCAGCAGCCACTCTTGAATAACCACTCAGAAACTTAATATTAATTGTAAATGCTTGGTCAATAGCTCAGGCTTGTTACTAGATAACTATTGCATTTTAAATTAACCTTTTTTTTATATATAAATCTATACTCTGCCACATGGCTCATGGCTTATTACCTCATTTTTTACATGTCTTGCTTCCTCTGCATCTGCTAGTGACTCCTCTGACACCACTCTGATTTATCCCATCATCCTTAGTTTGGTTGTCTGGCCTATATTTCCTGCCTGGCTGCCAACCACTGAGAGAAATACATATCCACAGTGTACAGAAGAATCATTCCACAGCACAAAGGCTTTAGTGTATAAAACTATAAATTCACTGGAAGATTTTCCTCAAAAAGACAGTATTTTACCCTCATAGAGAAGGGCTTTCCCAGGTTCGAGCCAGGCACTAGAAGGCTGTACAGCCATGGTCCAAGGTAGGGCTGGCTACTTCTTGGAAGAACTTGGAGTTGTCCGTTTGATTCTGGTTTTGCAGGCATGCAAAGGGTAAGAGTTATGTAGTCAAAAAAGCTTGCACTAAAGTTTTTGAGAAAATCCTGGGGGGTCAGACAATGTTTAGCAAGCTTAAAATGTTCTTTCCAGGGTGCTGCATGAAGCTATGAGAGTGAAGCTGATATTACAATGGATACAGGATGTTGGATATGCCAAGAGCAAATGCTGAGGAAACCTGCAGGCAATGAATGATCTAGCCCAATGGAGAGGCTGAAAATGAAAAGACCACAAGAGTGGGGTTTCCCAAGCTCATGTCATGGAACCATGTACTCCAAAGGTTTGACATGGAACTATAGGAGTTATTTTTTTTCTCCTGAATTTTATTCTTATTTTTCCCATCTTTTCCTATTATACCTCCCTTCTTCTCTTTTAGAATTAGATTGTTTATTCCTTGTCATAAATTTAAAGTATGTCACTTAAAAAAAAAAAAATGATGGAAGGCTCTCAGCCAAGAGATTGCATTCTCTTCAGAAGAGACATTGGGCTTGGATTTTGAACAGTGTTGGAATTTAAGATTGGTGAGCTCTGGAAGTTAGACTAAATACATTTTGCACAGTAAGATAGACATGAGCTTTGTGAGGTCAAGCTCCTTTTGTGAGTGCGTTTTCACCAGCTCCCAGTGCCAGCATGAATGGCTGTGGAATCCTTGTCGGGATGAGTTTCTGTGACTCAGGATAAAGCAGTTCACTTTGAGTGTGCCCTGAAGGTTATACCTGGCCCCAGGTGGGTATTTCTCTTGGATTCTTCACAGCCTCAGTTACGCAATCCAGTGCCATTCTCCATCATGATAGGATGAAATGGTTGAAAATTATTTGCCCAGATCTTTTTTTTTTTTTTTTTTTTCTGTTTTACTCACATCGTTCTGTCAAACTACATATTCACAGAAAGGAAAAGGTAACTAACACACTGTAGAGCTCACAAAAAACTTTTGGAGTGGGGAGGTTGGTAGATTGGAAAGCAGGGATCAACATTTAATGGAGTGCCTTGAAGACTCTTAGCAAATAAAATGCTAAAATTCCATTATTTAATTTAGCCAAACATGTGTGAGAAAAATGCTGGGTATGCTCTAAAGACGGTATTGACTAGCCAGTTAGGGTTGGGTTCTGTTGAATGTTTCACTGTATCAGTCTCTCTGCTCCTCCTTTGGAGGTTCCTTGTCTCATAATGTCATGTCTGGGCTTATCCTTTTTTGTTGTTGTTGTTGTTTAATTTTATTTTATTCTTATTTTTTATTTTACTTATATATATATTTTTTTCTTATTTTTACCCTACAGGTCCTGTGTGTATATATTACGGCTTCTAGGTCAGTGTTTTTATGGGATTCCTGAGTGTACAAACAAGCGGGTTTCATGTCTGTATCTTTTCCTGCATCTTTTCTTGGGCTCTTTCTTTGTGTTTTGTTCCATTCCAGTGTGTAATTTTTGTTTTATTGTATTATATTATATTATACTGTTACACCTTAGATGTCTGTCTGTGTTCTAAAGAGAGACAGAAGAGGGTAGATCTCTGGATAGGGGAAGGAACTGGAAGGAGTAGGGGGAAGGGAAACCATAATCAGTATTTATTATGTGAGAAAAATGATTTTCAATAAAAGGAAAAAAGAAAACTCAGGATATATATATATATATATATATATATATATATATATATATACATATACATATATACTATATACATACATATATATGTATGTGTGTGTGTGTGTGTGTGTGTGTGTGTGTATTAGTTGCTTTTAGTCTCTAAGGAGATAATAAACTCACTGACAGAGAATAAACAAAGCGACAGCTTTGACACCCTTGCTATTAGCAGATGGGTATTTAGACCTCAAGGAGATGGGACACAGGCAGAACCTAGTGACCTCTCTGAAGTAAGAAGACGGATCCAGAATTAGGCAGACAGGATTAAAGGGCTCAATTTTGAGAGAGAACAGGGAAGTGGGTGGAGATCTGAAAACCAGGTTCCTTTCAAGGTTTTTATTAAATAGTGCTTAATATGACATATAAGGAAATCACTTAGGGCTAGGGGAAAAAAGATTTCAAAATGATTAAAGTGAAAATATCTGGTGCTCAAACAGAGCTGGGAGTAATATGTCCTCAATAGCCAGAAGAGGAAAAAAAAAATCTCATATTTTGTTGGGAATACAGGGAAAAGCATTTCCTAAGGAGCAGGAAAGATGCGTCTGACAGAGGAAGACAACTATGTCCAACTTGCACAGCAGTTTTCAAGTTTTCATCAGGGTTGCCTGTGAGCCCACGAATTGTTAAGGTTCCTGGGACTTGTCCTCATACCTTATTTTTTTCTTTTCTTTTCTTGGTAAGGTCTCACTATGTTTCCCCGTCTTATTAGGGTTAGTGTTACTGAGATGAAACACCATGACCAAAAGCAAGCTGGGAGAAAGGGGTTTATTTTGCTTATACTTCCAGGTCACAGTCCATCACTGAGGGCAGTCAGGTCAGGAATTCAAGCAGGGTAGAAAACTGGAGGTAGGAGCTGATAAAGAGGCCATGGAGGACTGATACTTACTGGTTTGTTCCTCATGGTTTGCTCAACCTTCTTTCTTATAGAACCCAGGACCACCAGCCCAGGAATAGCACCACCCACAATGGGCAAAGAAATCACGGGTTCAAGGGTTCGTTCCAGTTCATTCACAGAGGAAATCACTTTGAAATTTATGAGACACATTTGTTTTGAATTCTCTTAAATCTATTGTGTAGATTCAACTTCATCTAGAGGGGTGCACAGGTTTTCTCAACCCAAGACCAAGGTCCTAGGAGCTCTAGAACCGGGTTGGGGATTTAGCTCAGTGGATTTAGCTCAGTGGTAGAGCACTTGACTAGCAAGCGCAAGGCCCTGGGTTTGATCCAGAGGAGAGGGGGAGGAGAGGGGGAGGAGAGGAGGAGGAGAGGGGGAGCCTCAGAGGCAGCCAGGCCTTGGCAGGTGGGTTTCCCTGCCTTCCTTCTCATCCGAGGAGGCAGGGAGGAGGACAGGGTTCTTTGCAGCTTGTAGCTTGCCCACCTTCTCCCCAAAGCCCCAACTGCAGTTCCCCGTGACTCCGACCCTCAGAGCACTATAGCTTAACTATCTTGCACCCCTGGTATTGCATACTGTGTGTTCAGCAACCGGGTTTAGGTATTACCCAAGGGTGGTTCTCTGTTGCTGTGACAAAACACTGACCAAAAGCAGCTTTAGGAGAAAAGGGTTTATTTGGCTTACATGTCCCAGTCATTGAGGAAGTCAAGGAAGGAACCATGGAGGACCGCTGCTTACTGGCCTGCTCTCCATGGCTTGCTCAGCCTGCTTTCTATACACCCTGGAACCTGCATGGCATGAGCTGACACTCCCGCATCAATCACTAGTCAAGAAAATGCCCCACAGACATGCCAATCTGATGGAGGCAATTCCGCAGTTGAGATTCCCTCTTCCCAGATTTGTGTAAAGTTAACAAAAACTAACCACCACAGGTATGTCACACATTTCGTTTTCTATTCGTCTGATTATTGTTAGTTCCTTTCAAATACCAAAGCTATCAAAACTTCAAAGGGAAAGGAGTATTTGAACCTTCCTGCAGTATCTTGGCATGAAATAGAAAATCTGTCTCTTCCTCTGGGTCGATACAGACTCCTGTCAGAGAGCCACGCTGGTACCACCCCAGCTCAGAAGCTGCCCCTCAGCTGGGTGCTCTTGTGCAGCAGCCCTGGATACAGAGAGGAGTGGAGCAGGGACTCACACTCATACACTGATTAGCGAGTGTGTACACAAGCAGCTGACTAACAAAACTGGGCCGTGGGAAATGCTCCAACACAAGTGTAAATGAGACCTCAGGCATGGTCCCCTAGCTGGGAGCCCCAGTCTGCATCTTTCTAAAGACCTCCCAACTCCGCCCATCTGTCCGCTCCCTCCAAAGCCCTTCCACCTCAGGGCTCCTCTGTAATGCCGGGAGGACCCTTGTCTTCCTCTTTTCCCTCTCCCTAGAGAACGCCTGCTCCTGTTGGACTCCCCAGCCCACTGAACCAGCACTGAGCACTTCTCCAGATACCTGGCTCCCAGGTATCACCCAGGTCCCTGCGTGATAACTCCAGATTTCACCAGCCTGTGTGCAATCTGTCCTCACTCCTCTGACTCTCCAGCTACAGTCCACTAGGTCACTGGGACACCCAGCCAGGGACTTCCCTCTTACCCTCAGCTCCCCAGTTCATTCAATAAGTATTTCATGAATGGCTGGTTAGTGCAGTGTGTGTATGAACGGTCTGGATGGAGGTACTGATGGAGAGTAAGGAGGTTCATATCACCAAAGATAGTAAACAATAGAAAGGGGGGTTCATTTTATCTTATAGAATACAGGGAATAGGAAGACACGTATTCCCAAAAAGGTTACAAAATGAATCACACCAAAGACAGAGACGAGACCACCAGCCAGATGGTAGAATTGGTGAAGGAGAAAGAACATGACATTCTGAGAGACTGAATGTGGGGATTGAGTGGGAAAAGAGATGGATTGACTTGAAAGGGTAGCAGAATGGAGCGCCTACATCTGCTCAAGTGAGTGCTGAGGGGTAGGGCAGGCGTGGGGGAGTCTTGTCATGAGGAATGGGATGGGGGTGTGAACTTTGACATATCCAGCATACCCAGGCCTTGCTAAACTGCACCCCCTGATTTCTGAGTACTCTTTCCTGTCCCTGGAATAGCACCCTCCCCTCTGCCAGCCACTCCACGCTCCCATCTTAACAGGAAGAGAAGAGCAGTGAGCAAGTGTGTGGAACGTTCCTTCTCACTCCAGGAGCCCCAAGGGGACAGGATGCTTCTGCTCCCACCTCAAGCAGTGTTCAGCTCTCAAGGTCTGGACCAAGGGGGATAGAGGAGAGAAAGGGGGCAAGAGAAGGCAGGGAAGAAAAGAAAAAGGAGGGGCTGGCAGGCAGGCAGGCAGTCTAAGGAGTCCAGCGAGTCTCTCTACCTCCCTGGGGTCTGTCGGCATCCTTGACCTAAGCCAGTGCCAGTATCCTTGATGTCTGGCTGCCCTCCCTCTGCCTCTTTTCCCAGCATCCCACAGCACTGATAGGGACATTCCCTGGCCATCATGCAGGGGCGGAAGCTCCCTCTGAATGAGGGAAGAATGCTGGCTTATTCAATTCAGGTCCTTGAAAACCTTCTCGGAGCCTGGGCGATGGTGGTGCACACCTTTAATCCCAGCACTTGGAAGGCAGAGGCAGGTGGATCTCTGAGTTCAAGAGCCATCCTGGGCTACAGAGTGAGTTCCAGGATGGCCAGGGTTACACAGACAAATCCTTTCTTGAAAAAGAAAGAAAGAAAAAGAGAGAGAAAGAAAAATATAGGAAGGAAAGAAAGGGAGGGAGGGAGGGAGGGAGGCAGGGAGGGAGGGAGGGAGGGAGGGAGGGAGGGAGGGAGGGAGAAAACCTCCTCTGACCACTGCCAGAATAATGTCTTGGAAACCAGTCTAGGACCCTTCAACTCCAGTCTGTCTCCAGCCAGCCATCCTCTAGACTTCTGTTCCTCACTGTTGGACGGAGAGATGATTGAATGTCAGCTCATGCATTAACTATGCCCAGGAGAGGGCTGAGGAAGCATTATTACCTACCCCTGCGTCTATGCCTGGTTCCTCCATCACAGGCCATCTGGACTGACACCTTGATGGATTGCTCAGGGTTTCATCCCTGCAATGTCCCCTGGAAGAAGGGGAAGGGCACCAGGCCAGCTCTTTCAGCCAGGCTGTCACTCTGTGGACAGATACTGCTGAGGACCTCATCTGCCAACCTCCAAACCATACAGAAGTATCTTTGGCAAAAAAAGAGTCAGAATTCAGCAGTTTTGATAAACCCCGGGAGAAGCATGGGCCTGGGCTGTTTCCAAGGCTGGAAAACACCCACATCCCCCTAGAGGATAGCACAGCTGCAGGATGATGCCCTAGGTGTTAGCAGAAGGACCAGCCCCACTGGGCAAGAGCAGAGGACCTCAGGAGGGAAGCGTCCTTTTTCCAGGGTCTGCAGGGAATGGAGCAAGAAGCCACACACTCAAAGCCTTCAGAGGAAGAACATAGTTCATGAAGTTGATTTTGGTTCAGGTGCCCAGGAAAATGGCCCTCCTAACTCAAGGGGAATGAGAAGAACGTGGTTAGTACTGTCCAGTTCCTGTTATTTCATGGGTATTACCTAGCTGCATCATATGTACTGCCCCATGGACTCTTCAGTATAGCATCAGAAGCAGGTATTTCTGCTCTAGCTTGTAAGGTGAGATCGTGAACTCAGAGTCACAGAGGTTGCCCATGGCAAACCCACCCCTACCCCTCTACCATGTGACATGTTCCCTCCAACTCACTTCAGGAAAATGGGAACCCTGAACCTGGCTCGAAAGGGTTTTGACTTATGTTTAAACAAAAATCTCAACAAGAAACTTGAGTACAAGTGTAGTTAAATAGATTTGTTTGAATAATCCACACTTACTTAAGGACTCTGTAGTACAGCCATCAGAACACAGCAGTAAGTATGCCTAAAAACACACACTATGTTGAATAAAACAGTACTAAATGAATTATCCATCCATCCATCCATCCATCCATCCATCCATCATCCATCTATCCATTTTTCAGTATTGAGAATTGAACACAGGACCCCAGGTGTGGTAGGCAAACACTGTACCACTGAGCTGTATCTCCTGTCCTTTTTCGATTCATCCATCCCAGATCCTGGGAGCTCGTTATATAGTATAATTCCCATAGGATAAGTGGGATATGGGAAAATGTCACATTTAAGGAATTAACTGGTCATATGGTCCATTACTTTCATTAAAAAGAATTTTTATATAGCTAGGGAGATGGTGGTCAGTATAGCCTCGCTGTGTAAGCATGTGGACCTGTGTATATGTGGTGATATACTGTGTACCCTAATAAAATTTGCCTGAAGATCAGAGAACAGAACAAGCCACTAGATTAAACATAGATGCCAGGCAGTGGTGGCACACACCTTTAATCCTAGCACTTGGAAGGCAGAGATCTGTATGGATCTCTGTGAGTTCAAAGCCACCCTGGACTAGATGAGATTGACTGAGTCTAGGAGAGAAAAAGAGCCAAGCAGTGGTGGCACACACCTTAAATCCCAGCACTTGGGAATCACACACCTTTAATCCCAGCACTAGGAAGGAAGTAATATGGCTGGGTGGAGAAAGATATATAAGGCGTGAGGAGAACAGGAACTAAAAGCCTTTTCGGTGAAGCTCTTTCCACTAGACCCCTTTTGGCTGAGGTCTCAGAGACATTCAGTCAGAGAATTTGTGGAGTTGGAAAAGTGAGACATGGCAGTGGCTTGTTCCTATGTCTCTCTGATCTTCTGGCAAATTTTATTAGGGTACACAATATATCACCACAATAAACACTCTCCAGAGTCCAGGGGAAAAGCCGGGTTGATGGCACACACTTGTAATCCCCGTGCTGGAGAGGTGGAGACAGGTGGGTACCTGGGGCTAACCTAGTCCATTTGGTGAGTTACAGGCCAGTGACAGACCCTGACTCAAAAAACAAGAGACAGCACCTGAGAAAGAAGCCCATGGTTGATCTCTGACCTCCACATAAATGTGCGCATGGACATGTGCACACCACACACACACACACACACACACACACACACACACACACACACTTGTATTTATCATTCTGGGTATCAATTGGACACTTGTCATCCACTAGAGCCTGGACTGGTACTTACTTTTATAGATGTAAATCTTTAAAACAGTACTAAGGATTGCTTTGCTATGGGGGACAGAGGCTTGGCAAGTGGGCAAGTTACCCCAAACATACATCAAAAAGCCCGTAAGTACCACTAAGCCCTTATTGGTGGGTGCCAGATGGAGAAAACAAACTCTAGCTCCTCACCAGCTACTCAACTTGCTCCAATGCATCACAAGATCCTGGGCCTCCCCATGTGTCTTGTCGGGACAGTCACACCCAAGGAGTGTAACGCACAGCGGCCTGAAGAGGCCATGTGGGCTTAGAGGCAAACAGGAAAGTGTGCATACCCAGTGACTTCTGAGCGAAGGGACCCAAGGAGCTACTCTTTGTAGCTTCTCTAACAATGAAAAATCAGAATCACGTTTATCAACAGGAGAATAAATGGATAAATCATGACTCATTCATGTAATGGACTAGTATGCAGTAGACAAAAATGAACTAGATCTAGCATATTCCAATTAATGTTAAATACATAGTGCTGAGTATAAAAAATTATAGGATCTTTGGGTGTATTTATATAAACTTTAAGCTTGCAAAACATACAATGAATTGTTTATGGGGTTCACATATGCCAGTAAAATGATTAAGCATGGGTATGAAGTCTACACACCAAATCAGAACAAGCATTCCCTCTGGGGAAAGAGAGGATTGGGAGTCGGGGAACACTGAGATAGTGTGACAATTGTGTCTGATTCTGTTCATCTAAAGTTAATAGACAAAGGGTAACACCCATTATTTTCACACTTTTGTATATGTTTAAAACAGTTCATCATTGATAGCTATCAAGTGGTTAACAACCATGAAATATCACCTTATTATTCCGTGTGTGTGTGTGTGTGTGTGTGTGTGTGTGTGTGTGTGTGTGTGTGTGTAAGTTGGAGGTCAGAGGTCACCACTAGGTGTCTATGTGTTTGTTTGTTTTGGTTTTTCTTTTTTTAAAAAAAAAAGATTTATTTATGCATGCCAGAAGAGGGCACCAGATCTCATTACAGATAGTTATGAGCCACCATGTGGTTGCTGGGAATTGAACTCAGGACCTCTGGAAGAAAAGCCAGTGCTCTTAACCTCTGAGCCATCTCTCCAGCACCTTGTTTTGGTTTTTCAAGACAGGGTTTCTCTGTGTAGCCCAGGCTGTCCTAGAACTCACTTTGTAGATCAGGCTGGCCTAGAAATCCCCCTGCCTCTGCCTCCTGAGTATTCTGCCTGCCTCTCTACCTAATTTTTTGACTCAGGGTCTCTCATCTGACCTGGAACTCACCATTGGCTGGACTAGATGACCACAGAGCTCTGGAGATCCTCCTGTCTTCCCCTCCCCAGCACTGGGGTTACAGGAGCACACTGCCACACCTGCTTTTATGGATTCTGGGGATCTGAACTCAGGTCCTCTGGCTTGGGTAGCAAGTACTTTAGCAACAGAGCCATCTCCCAGCCCTCACCATAAGTATTCTGTGTTGCCCCTAGCTATCCAAGGCCCCAGGTGACAGGGCTAATCTTGAGGGAGACACTCTTTGTGGGCAACAGCTGTGTGACTTACACTGGGAGTTTGAAAGGATTAAATAGGAATATCCAAAGCCTTCCGTCTGAGTTTGCTTTCTCACTCTGTCGCAGCCTTCGTAACTAGCCTCATTGGAGATTCTAGGAACTACCCATAAAGGAAGCCATCTAATACCCAAGTTAATGAAACATCCCAGTAGCTTAACTGAGATCAGATGTGCACCTGTCTCCCGGGTGGCATTTCATAGCCAAAGCTGAGGGCCTATTTCATAGTTTTGTTCTCTTCTTCAACACCCTGAGGCCTGAGGGACAAAGAGAAAACGGTCTCAGAGATCTTGTGCCCTTGGCTGACTTTATTTTGTGTGCTGGTTTGATTTTATTCGTAGCCTTCACTAAACTCACTGTGGAGACCAGGCTGGCCTTGGACTCCTGAGATCTGCTTGCCTCTGCTTCCCAATGCTGGGATTAAAGACGTGTATCACCCACCCAACTGCTCTTTGGTTTTGAGGTAGAGCTTCATGTATGTAGTCCAGGCTGGTCTTCAGTTCAGCATGGAGCTGAAGATGAACTGGATCTGGCTGGTAGCAAGAGTCTAATCAGTACTCAGAGTGATACATACAAGTGTGTGCTTCAGATTCTCGTCCTCCCCCCCCCCCCCCCCGTGCTGGGATGATGACAGGGGTGTGCCCCCACGCCTGCTTTGGTTTGTTTGTGAGTTTGTGAGTTTGTTCTTAATAAGGTGCTGAGGGTTTGAACCCAGTGCTTCATGCACGCTAGGCAAGCACTCTGCTCACTGGGCTTCATGTAAACCCTGGCTCTGTTCAGTGTGTTTTGAACTATAACAACTATGTGGCTAACTGAAGTGTCACACAGGACTATCCTCCGAGTCATAGTGCCGCCATCTCCACCAGTTCAGCTGTACTGGCTTGCAAAGGATAGTCCCAGGGGGATGTATTGACTCTTGACCTTCCTTCCTAGAAGGAGGGGTGAGTAGGGTCATAGAACCATCACTTGAGAATCCAGCCACTCCTAACCAGTTCTGCCCTAATTGTATGTGGCCTCTGGGTGGGGCAGAGAGTGTACAGTCAGAAGAACTAGGGGAAGGGGCTCCATCTACCCACCCACGGAGAAGTCATCCTCCATGTTGGACACAGACTGGAAGCAGTATGCAAGCTTATAAGGCCACCCACCCACTGATTTGTAATTAACCCCCAATAAACTCCTCGGTTTCCCTGAGTGAACTTAGGTGGAATCATACCTTGGTTTGTCTTCAGAACTTATGTTTTAGCAATAGAAATCATGTTCTTGAGTCTGCTCAAACACTTCCGAGGTCATGCCAGATCTCAGCACAGCAGAGGAAGGTGACGTCTTAGTTACGTGACAATACTGGGCTGAGGGGGTAGGGTGGGAGCACTAGAGGGTGACTGGAAGTCAAGTCTCAAACAGATGTGCAGAGGAGAGGTCGTGAAGGCAGAATTGTGTCCCCTTCTGTAGGCTCATGGCCAGACATTTTGCCAACTGCACAGGGCCCAGGGACATTCCACACTAATGAAAACCTCTCCCTGTCTCCCCCTCTTCTCTTTGATTAATTATTTTAGTTTGTGTACAAAGTGACGGGTTTCATCATAGCATGTTCATACTCTGCATGCACTCATTTAAATTTTAAACATGTATTAAACTTTTAAAATGAAACTCCCAGTTCCCAAATTAGAAAGCCCAGGCAAGGAAACAACCCTAAATGTGTAATGAGAGGAAAAGGGTAGGGAAAGTTCTGGAACACAAGCCATTGTCTACAGGGACTTTTTGATCAGACACTACACATCACACATGTTCAGAAAACCCCAACCCTCAACATCTGAGTTCCATCCCTGTAACACACACACACACACACACAAAGCTGTGTGCCCATTGATGATGAGGTGGGAAACAGAGACCACAGATCCCTGGAGCTCACCTGGCTACAGCTAGCCTAACCTATTTGACAAAAGTTCCAGACCCTGTCTCAAACAAAAAAACAGAAGGTACCTGAGGAACAACACCTGAGATCTCTGTCTCTCTCTGTCTCTCTCTCTCTGTCTCTCTCTCTCTCTCTCTCTCTCTCTCTCTCTCTCTCTCTCTCTCTCTCTCTCACACACACACACACACACACACACACACACACACACACACACACCTGACTGAAGCAGCTCTTTGTTGGGCCCCTGGTTTAAGTGATATGAAACCCTGTACTCAACTCAGGCCAGGGGACTTAACACAGCCCCAGACAAAAGCAACTTAGGGGAGCAAGGGTTTATTTTGGTCAAATTCAAGGGTAGAGTCCATCTGGGCATGGAAGGTATGGCAGCAGAAATCTTGAGGCAGCTGGTTGCATTATATTTATAGTCAGGAAGCAGAGAGCTGAATGCTCAACTCACTTTCCCCATTTTATCCAGTCCGCGTCTCCTGCCCTTGGAGTGGTACCACTCATAATTAGGGTATGTCTTCCTACATCATGAACCCAACCTTTCCACTGTCTCACCCACATACCCAGAAGTTTGTCTCATGGGTGATTCTAGACCCTGTCCAGCTAACAAGCAATATTAACCATCAAAAGAGTCTTGCGGACAAGCTACCTCTTGCTAGAAAATTCTTAGCAGACCAGCCTGGGTGGAGTGTCCACTTTTAGCTGTAGCCCCATCCAAGGTCCAATACTGCCAGCCTTCTCTGCTAGTTCAAATACTGTCAGCCTCCCTGGGAAGGTGGTCACTCTGGGGCCTCTGTAGCTATC
This sequence comes from Onychomys torridus, assembly GCF_903995425.1. Classification (NCBI taxonomy): domain Eukaryota; kingdom Metazoa; phylum Chordata; class Mammalia; order Rodentia; family Cricetidae; genus Onychomys; species Onychomys torridus. The sequence goes on along the minus strand of NC_050449.1, from coordinate 60,685,952 downwards.
ACCATCAGCTAAAGCCAGGTCCCTGCCTTGCTCTGACTTTCCTATCAGGGCCTCCCTCTTGAGTTGGTGTTGGGAGGAAGTGGTGAGTGGTCACTGGACATTGTGGGAATGGTGTCTATAATATGACCTGGCTAGCATGGCCATCCAGATGTATGCAATTTTGACTTTGATGTGAGCAAAATTACATAGAATTTTTTTTTTTTGAAAGAGCCTATGATTTGGTCTGAAAAACTGCCAAACAGTCTTTCTAAATAGAAAATTTGAGCCATCCAAATCCTTGCCACCACCAGCTGGCAAAGGCCCACAGGCTTGACTCTTGCTGAACACCCAATTTCATCTGCCTGTAGCTCCAACTGTTCCTCCCCCTCCCAACTTGTTGGAGCCCTTCCCACACCTTGTTTACTCTGCCAGGAATCTCCTTGTGCTCAGGCACATGCATGAGCGCATGCACACACACACACACACACACACACACACACACACACACACACACACACACCTATACCCAGTCTAACTGCCCCTGTCTTATTCACACACCCCGTGTCACACTCCAGGAGCATTGGGTGTCCTGCTGCCTTGCTGCTGTGGTCTCTGGCTCCTCTGATTACTACATGTTTAGTTAAATCACTGAGCAATCACTTTCCCACTTTCTGCCCGGTAGACTGATAAGCCCTGAAGGTGGGGACCGGACTGTGGGCCAGTCCTGCTGTCACAGGGCTGGACCTGAGCCAGCACCTAAAGAACAGTCAAGCACATTTGTTAAATGAAGAATGAGTAAATGGCTGTGGGGTTGGTTTGTTGAGACGAGACATCATATCATGAAGACTGGTCTTTAAACTTGCTATGTAGCCAAGGCTGGCTTTAAACTCCTGATTCTCCTTACCTCTGACTCTGGCTCCTGCATGTTAAGATTTCAGACACGCACCACCATACCTGACTTTGATGCTGGAGGTTGAACCCAGGGCTTCAGACTTGCTAGGCAAGTACTCTACCAATTGAACTATACCCACTTTGACTCTCTCTCTCTCTCTCTCTCTCTGTGTGTGTGTGTGTGTGTGTGTGTGTGTATGTGTGTGTGTGTGTGTGACAGAGAGAGAGAGAGAGAGAGAGAGAGAGAGAGAGAGAATACAGTCATACAGTGCCCAGAAAAGTACCTAAGAATGGCACATCTCCATACCAAAGGAAGCCAGCATTTGGATAAACACTGAAGCTTATGTAATTCGGAGTCTGTTTTTACAGAAGAGAAAGAGAAATACATCTATAAAGTTTCCAAAAGCCAACAACACAGAAGCACAAATCTAGGCAACTCTCGGGACATAAGGAAAGGCATTCTTTCATGTGAGCACCATGGATCTGTCCTCACCCCTCCACATGAGGGGTCTCAAAGCATGTCAGCTGCTGAGGTGGCAGGGAGCAACTGAACCAGGCAGAGGGCTTCCCCCCCCTGCCCCCCGAGAAAACTCGTTCTCTTCATCCCTCCCTTTGCTGTTGCGATGTGAGAGCAGAAGGAACAAAGGCCAGAAACACACAATTAGAGGAGCCTGAATGGTTCTCCTGCCCTCACCTACCCATATAGTCTCTGCTGCCTTAAATCAATCGTACAGTAGAAGCCTTGGGACCTCGCACAGCCCTCTAAACTGCCAAGAAGTCTTGGTTCTCCCAGAGGACCTGGGTTTGGTTTCCAGCACCACATGGTAGCTCACAATCTCCAACACTGGTTCCAGGGGATCTGCCTCCCTCTGCTGGTCTCTGTGGGCACTACATGCATGTGGTGTACAGACATACAGACAAAACACCCAAACACATAAGTAAAAGTAAATCTTAAAATAGTTTGAAAAGTGGCCTGAGGCTCAAGCCTTGCTGCCCAGGAGTAGGAAGGCACTTACACACACCCCAACCCTGCCTGAGATGAGAGCCAGGATTTGAAGGGAAGGAGGGGGTGATATTAATCTAAGGACCTCACCTAGCCTCACAATTTATCTCAAGTACTCAGGCTTTCATGCCACCCAAACGGTCCCTGCAGTTTCCCAGATATTTCCCTGCCTCAGATGTGATGCCTTTGCCCACACCTTCCAGGAAGGGCCCAAACAAACTCTGCTGCACCCTCTCATCAGCCTGCCCATAGCAAGGTCTCCCTTCCCACATGCTTGAAGGCTTAGCACTTCCTGCCTTCTGCTATGGTTACCCAGTTTACTCTCATCTCTTCCCCTAGACCTTAGCTCTGTGGAACCTGCATTCGTGGGCTTTGGACCCACTCATCTTTGTCTCTTTCTTGGCTGATATCAGGTATGGTGTCTTATTAAGGATGTTGCATACTTATTGTTGAATAGATGAGTGAGTGAATTAATGGAGTTTGATGAAAATATCTAGCAAGGTGGAGGTTGGAGGCAAAAGAATTGTTTTTTCCACACACAAAATGAAAGAGTTTTGGAGAGTCCCGAGTCTATAAAGCTGGTGTCTAGGAGGTGAAATAAGAGACAAATTGGGCAGAAAGTGCTAAGAAAGTCAAGCATGTGGGAAATGAAACCTTGCAATGGGCAAGATGATGAGCAGGGTGTAGAATGACTAGTAATCACAGCAGAAGTCTGCGTTAGTAGAAACGGCCAGGGGACTTTTTAAGACAAGGGTTTAATAAATGCACTTGTGGTTTGGGGTGGGGGTGCATGTGATGGACCCTCTATCATTGTCATCCTCAACCCTTCATCCCTCAGGGACCACGTTCTAAGAAAAACAGCCGTGTGGTACATGTGTAATGAAGCCAGAGATGGGTCGGGGAATCCATCTGCCCACAGAGCTCCTTCTGTAGAACTGGATCTCACACTCTTGGCAAAGAGGAAAAACTCAAGCCACCACTCACCTGGAATCCAAGGGAACATCAGTGCCACGCCAGGTAAGGTGGTACATGCCTATAACCCCAGCAATCAGGAGACGGAAGCCGGGCTAAGCAACATCAAAAAGTAAAATAAAATTAAAAGTAATATATTAATTACCAGTAAAATGTTACAGAGATGTAATGGCTTTTACTGTCAAAAACAAATGGCCACTTTTAATGACCATCTCAGAGAATGGTCTGAGTCCTTGGAGGCTCTTTCAATTTATGGGCCATGCTTCCCAAGGACCTTTTCAATCCCATATCACCCGATGGGGTTCAGGGTAACAGCTGGAAGTTTCTAGCTCTTGTCCCCATCCTGCAAACTGACCTAGTGGGAATGGGCAGGAAACAGGGCCATAAAAAGACTTAGTCGCAAGCCCAGTTCACAGGTTTGTGTGGAAATTCCACTCTGTCTGCTTGGGCTGCTGTGCAGGGAGGCAAACGCACCCCTACCCCCAACTCTGGAACCTGCACATCTAGTATCTCCTGGGCACTGTTCGGGTCTGGTTCATTTGAACATCTCTAGTTTCCTCTGCGGCCTTTATTTGGGGATAGAGCAGGGGATGCTGGTGTGGATGTGTGGAGGTTATGGAAATAGATGGGCAGGCAGCTGGCTTAAAGAAGTGATAACAAGGACAACGTTTCTAAGGACAGAATAGACAAAGCTAATTAGAGTGCTATAAAACTCCATCACCCCATGAAGTGTAACAGTCCCTCAAAGTACAGCAGAGTGGTGCAGGCCAGACAGCGATAGCCCAAGAGATAACTAGGTCCCTTTCCCACATTCAAGCTCAGAGCAGAAACGATGGTCTGTGCTCCCCGTGATGGCCTTGAGTCAACAAGAAAAGGCTATGTTGGACTGTGTTGGTTGCTAAGTATTGTGCAAGTCTCTGGGGCTTAGCGTGGCCATTGCTATATTAGTCAGTACAGCTGTGACTACCCAATCAGCCCCTCAGAAGATCGGGCCTGTTGACAGTCCCTCACAGAAAGAGGGGAGGGGAGGGCTGTGAGACCCTCAGCTAAAATTCTAGCCACTCCTGTTTGTGCCCCATCCAGCTATATGTAATTCTGACCCCTCTGCGAGTGTCCTCGGGAAGATATTAGGTACAAAGGAGGTCAAGGTTAGCCGGATGGGAAGTCCTATCTATGCAGTTTTGAAAGATTGTCACCAGTGCCAGGGTGGGACACACCTGTGATGCAGATGTTGTAGGTTACCCAGGTTCCTTTAAATAACCTCAGATAAACCTTTCTTTGATATGTGGTTGTACCCTGTCTGGAGTGACTGGATATGTGCTCACATCTCCCCAAGAAAAATTAACACTAAGGATGGCATACGCAAGGCATTTTAAACAATTACAAATGATATCAAGGTAAATCAGTGAGCTCACACAGGCCTGGGTTCAAATCTAGCCCCCTGCTTAATTGAGACCTGTGGCATACACAGTCATTAGAGCTCTGAGCCTGAGCTCCCTTAACTGCCCACTAGGAACAGAAAGAGCTCGCTCCAGGAATTGCTGAGCACACAATGTAGGGCTGGAGGGATGGCTCAGCTGTTAAAGGCTAGGCTCACATCCAAAAGTATAAGAACACAATATAGGGCTGGGAGATACCTCAGTGGGCAAAGAGATTTCCATGCAAACATGAGGACCCAAGTTCAAATCCTCAGAACCTGCAGAGAGAGAAGTGGGGTGTGGGAGAGGAAGACAGACAGAGAGAAAGACAGAGAAACAGAGAAAGGGAGGAGAATAAGAGAGAGAGGGGGAGACAGAGAGAAGCAGAGAAAGAGAGAAAGATGGGAGAGAGAGAGAGAGAGAGAGAGAGAGAGAGAGAGAGAGAGAGAGAAGCTGGATACCATACACTTCTGATCACAGCCCTGGATTGGTAGATATATGCAGATATCTCATTAACCAGGTACCCTAACCTACTTGGTGAGTTCTGGGCCAAATGAGAGACACTGTCTCAAAAGAAAAAAAAATGTGAATGGTCCCTAAAGAACAAAAGTATTTGACCCCTGGCCTCCACACACACACACATGCACATGTACACATGGGCACACATAATAACTGACTAAAGCTAGCGCATGCATGGCCCTCAAAAGCTTGGATTTGAACCAACAAGGAAATGTACAGCTCTAAAGGCTGGAGCCCCTGCCACAGTACGGGCTACAAAGCACTGAAAATATCTCACTGGTACCAGAGCACTGGGGCTCCCACTGCCATGATTCTCTGCTGCCTGCTGACCCTCAGTTCACAGATCACCTCCTTAGTGAGGACGTCCCTCACCATCAGCACCCCCAGGAAGAGTCCTTCATCCCCCTCCGCACTCCCCAAACTCTACTTGTCAGGTATGTTTGCTGACTGAGACAATCTTATAAAGGGAAAAGGGTTATTTGGGCTCACAGCCCACGACCAGTTGGTTCTATTGCTCTGCGTTATAGCAAAAAATTGCATAGGAAGCTTCTTGTGGAGCAAAAGCCTGCTTACATCAACAGCCACAGAGCTAGAAGAGGAAGAGGCTGGGGTCCCACAGGGACAAAGCCTCAGTGGCCTCAGAACCTCCACTTCTCAGTTTCCACAACCTTAAAAGCACCAACCTGGAGGACCCCAAGCCTTGGGGCCTTTGGTGGAAGTTAAGGATCCAAGCCAGAGCATCATGTTTCCTTGTCCTTGAGGAGCCAGGATCCTGATGACAGCTTAACATATGCCCCAACACTCAGGCAGACCAGGCTCAACTCCATCTTTTGTGTGTGTTTCTCCTTTTCTGTAAAGGAGAATAATGAAATACCTAAAAGGATGAATTATAACTTTTTAAACATAATATTTACACAGACACTAAATGTTAATTATTTGCATATAATATTTATATGTGTGTGTTTTAGGTGTAAAGTATGCACCTATCTGTAGCCTATGATGTCATGCAAACAGAACAGGTAAATGTCTTGAGTGGAGGGGCTAGAAAGATGGCTCAGAGGTTCATACTGCCCTTGCAGAGGATCCAAGGTTGATTTCCAGCGACCCATTGGGTAGTTTACAACCAACTGTAACTCCAGCTCCAAGGAGAGGACACCTTCTTCTGGGCCCCCAAGAGCATTGTACTCGGGCTCATATACCCACAGATATACAGACATTCACATAATTTTAAAAAATCTTTTAAAATATGTTGTGAATGAACATAGATGGATGTATTTGTAGAAAGGTTCTGAGTAGTTCAGTGAATCACAAGCAACGTCTGAAGAGGCTGTGTCTGTTACCTTCAGGGACCCTGGAGGTGGGAGGAGCTGGAGGGTGGGGAATCAACAGTGGGCCTTGAAGCCTTTCTTGGGTTACAAGAAACCCTGACTTGTGATGACACAGGGAAAGAATTTGGGGGCGGGGGAGGAATTCCCTTTGCTGTCCTCTATAAACACACACTGCAGCAGGACTAGACACCCCCCTCTCTGCAGGACAGCGGTCCTTCTATTTTCTTTTCTCTCTCCTTTATAGGACCATAAATCACTAAGTTGTAGCATGGTTTCAGAAGCCAAAGAGGGCTCTGGGGGATGAGAGTATTTGCCACCCAAGCCTGAGTTTGGATCCCTAGAGCCCATGTGAAAATGCTGAAGACAAGCCAGAGAGAGATGGCTCAGTGGTTAGGAGCACTGAGTGGTGTTCCAGAGGACCTGGATTCAATTCCCAGGCTATCCAGAGTCCGATCGCACCAGGATAAAAATATAAATAAATAAATAAATAAATAAATAAATAAATAAATAAATGCTGAAGACAGCAGTTGGCATCCATACTCCAGCACTTTCACAGGGAAACAGGAGGGAAGACAGGAGAAAGACCCGAAGCTCACTATCTGGCTAGCCTGAAGTGTGTGTGCAGCCAAGCAGCCGACACACAAGAGACCCTGCCTCAAAGCAAGGTCATCAGTGAGAACTGGCTCCAGAGTGCTGTGCTCTGACCTCCACATGAGCACTGTGTCATGTGTGTACCCACACTCAAACACACACAAAATACACAAAAGCCAAAGGGACATTATTTATGTTTTTATTTATCTTATTAATCTGTTGGGGGGATATTTGCAGGTCATAGGACAACCTCAGGTATTATTCCTCACCTTCACCTTGTTTGAGATAGGGTTTCTTGCTCCCTGCTTCATACACCAGGCTAATGAGCCCCGAGGCTTCCAGGAGTACTGGAATTACAGCTGTAAGTGCTACTGTGCCGTTTTACATTCCCCTGGAGACATGAACTCAGGTCTTCAAACACTCGTGGAAGGCATTTTACCCACTGAGCCCTTCTCCAGCACACACTTCCTCTGCAGATCCTCACGTCAGGAAACTCATGTTATTCAGATGGCTGGTCTGAACCACACTCTTGTGCATACAGGCCACACTAATCAGACTTAGTAAGCTGTGCAAAAAAGGATGTGAAAGTGGGAAGGCGTTGTGCCTGGAGGGTCCAGGTGGAGTGGGGGGGAGAGGAGTTGGGGTGAATATGAGCAAGATACTCTGTATGTATGTCTGAAATTATCAAAGAATATGTTTAAAACATTCTATTTTCCCTTCTAATTTCCCAAAGTTACAAGGTTAAAAGCTTAATCTATGTAAGTTTGAATGTTTTGTATTAAGATTTATTTTATTTCGCCAGGTGGTGGTGGCGCACGCCTTTAATCTCAGCACTCAGGAGGCAGAGGCAGGCGGATCTCTGTGAGTTCAAGGCCAGCCTGGTCTACAGAGTGAATTCCAGGAAAGACGCAAAGCTACACAGAGAAATCCTGTCTCTAAATAAATAAATAAATAAATAAATAAATAAATAAATAAATAAATAAAATAAAATAAAATAAAAGCTATAGACCATTGTTTCTAAAACATTAGCACTAGAATTTCTTTGAATTCGACAAAATGTGCCCTGGAGCATGTGGTTAATCAAAGTAGGCTAATTGAGTGTTGCAAGCTAAAGGTTTACTTGGCTTAGTTCTCCCTAGGATGTACATGACTAGTATCAGATCATTTATAAAAGGAGGATATTGGCTGGGGGTGCAGCTCAGTGGATGAGGTGCTTGTCTCCGATGCACAAAGCCTTGGGTTTGATCCTCAGCGCCACATAAACCAGGCATGGCGATGAGTGCCTTCAATCTTAGCACTTGGGAAGCGGAGTCAGGAGCATCAGAAGTTCATGGTCAGCTTTGGTTTCATAGGGAGTTTATGGCCAGTCTGATACACATGAGACTTCATCAAAAAGAAAGGGAGGGGGTGGAAGGAAGGAAGGAGAGAACGAAGGAAGGGAGGGAGGGAGGGAAGAAGGGAGAGAGGGAGGGAGGGAGGGAGGGAGGGAGGGAGGGAGGGAGGGAGAGAGGAAGGCCAATGTTATAGAGCAGAGGGAGTAAGCAGAGGGCATCTCTAAGTTCAAACTGTGACCCACAGAGAAGCATCTGCGAGCATCAGAAACCCCCTTTCTCCACATCATTCCCAGCCTTTGAGCTGATCTGGACACAGTTGTGCTGTGTTGTGTTTTCCTTTCCAAGACCAGCTGCCTCAGCCACTTATAAACAGAGGAGTGAAGGCTAGCATCGTAAGGTATCTAATTTCAGAAACAAGCATTCTTGCTAGGAGCAGTTCAGCAGCAGGTGGCCCAGTGTCCCCAGACTACCCAAATCCAGGACAAGTGGCCCTGTCAATCCTCAGCCATCCATCTCCCTGGGCTTATCTGCAAGTCATCATGGAGGCTGAAGAGCTGTGGTGGCCACCCAGTGCGCACAGGATCTCACACTTCCATCTGCCCAGCAGTCCCTCAGAGCTATCTCCTGTCCCCTGTCACCAAGTCTTCATGATGAACTCAAAATCACCCAGTGGAGGAACGAGGAATGGTTTGGCCCAGCTTGGCAAATGGCTTTTTGGCCCTGCAGTGGCTAACATGTGGGGGCAGAAAAAAACTGGTTTGCTTCTTTGTGGAAATGATGATAACAGCCAGGGCCAGGCACAAATCCACAGAGTGACTAGAAGATCAAGGTGCCTCCTTGCAGTGGATTGAGGGACACTTGGCTATGCCTGTTTGGAAAGCTAATATCTCTCTCAGCTAGCTAGTCCTCTTGAGCCTTGGTACCCTGCATCACTCACTCTGAAGAAGCCAGCATCATATAAAGACATTTAAGAAGCCAAACAGGGGGCCAGCAGATGGCTCAGTAGGTAAAGATGCTTCCTGATGGCGCACGCACAAACACACAATAAATAGATAAAAAGGTATTTTAAATGTTCTGGGTTTTTTTGGGTGTTTTGTTTTCTTTTGTTTTGTTTTGTTTTGTTTTGTTTTAAGAAGCCCTATAGAAAGACCCATATGGAGAGAAACTTGAGACCCCTGGGCAGCAGTCAGTGGAGACTTGCCATTCTTAGAGATGAATCTTAGTGAACTGGTAGCTGGAGCCACAGTTAACACTGGACTATGGCTTCATGAGAGGAAGCCTTGGAACTCCTAGTCACAAAATGAAACCAGAAGGACCTCACTGGCTGAGAATAGATCTCACCAAAGACTCTCTACCTCTGCCCAAGAGGCCCTTCTTCAAATGTTCTTGATGTCTTCAAATGTTCCCACCACGGTTGTTGACATTCTCCTACTGGTGCTCTCAAAGGGGAGAGAAGTATTGGAGAAGATCCCAGGTCTGTAGCCTCCAATTCCATGTGCCCAGAGTGTGGGAGATTACTACCATCAGATGAGCCCCCTGTGACACACTTCCTCCATATCCCTCTGCAGAACTCAAGCAGGCTGAACCTTCCAAATGGATTTTGTCTTAACTGTGAGTGAGGTAAGAGGAGGCAGAGCACAGGTTCATTAGTTATTCAGCATTTGCTATGTACTCACAAATATTTAATGAACTGGTGTCCCGGGTAGTATGCTAGCAAAGGGAAGCAGTTGTGAAAGGCTAAACTCTCACCTTGGGGACTGATAAATCTGTCCCAGGAATCTTAAAAAGTTCCTATTAATAAGATCAAACCTGAGGTCAGGTATTGGGGTGAACGCTGGAAGATCAGAGAAGCAGAACAAGCCACAGCTACCTCACCTCATCAGTTCCTCAGCTGATCCTGTTTCTTCAGACTGGAAGCCTCTGAGTCCTCATCCAAATGGGTCTCAGTTGAACTGTGCTGCTCAAAAGCCTAAAAGCTTAACCAGCCAAATGCTTGTAATTTCTGGTCCTCGTGCCTTATATATCTTTCTGGTTTCTGCCATCACTCCCTAGGATTAAAGGCTTGGCTGTATCCTTGAACAGATGGATTTCTGCCTCTGGAATGCTAGGATTAAAGGTGTGTGCTAACACTGCCTATCCTCTATGTTTAATATTGTGGCTGTTCTGTCTCTGATCCCAGATAAGTTTATTAGGGTACACAATATTTTGGGGAACACAATACCACCACATAAAATCCTCATGTCAAACTTATGGTCCAGGGGTCCTCAGAAACAGCACCCACCTATCTCTGCCTTCAAAAAACTATAGGTTGGAGCTGGGATGTAGCTCTGTTGATAGAGTGATTGCCTAGAAGGCATGGAGCTCAGAGTTTGATCCCCAGCACTGCATAAACTGGGTGAGATGGTGCACACCTCTAATTCCAGCACTCTGGAGGTAAATGCAGAAGGATAAGAAGTTCACTATCACCCTTAGCTATGAAGCACATTGGACGTCAGCCTGGACTACATGAGACCCTGTTTCAAAGAAAATTTGAAAAGCTAAGCCAACGTAATTTACTGCCCCATGTGAGCCAGAACTCCCACAAGCTAAAAGTTCATGGGAACAGGCATGATTAATTAGGAGTTGTCATGGAAATGGAATGTCATTAATTATGCGATGTGAAGCTGTTCAAGTTCACTTCCATCAGCATTACATCATGAAACTACAGCATCAGGAAAGCTCTTCACAAAAAGCTCACACTAAACACTGTCTACATAGCGTTATCAGTCTGCGTGTGAAACAGGCTCTGCCCACAGCAGGATGTCTGAGCATTTGGCCTGGTATCTCAACCCAATGCACGATTGGTTGGTCCACACTTTTGAGATGCAGTTGCAACCAGACTGCAGTCTAAAGAGAAGGGTGAAGCCACCTACGACCCCACAAAGTGTATAAGATGTCAATAAGAGCTTGTTGTTGCATAATAAACCTGCCCCAAATGTACTAGCCTGTTACTTCCCATGATTTCTGTGGGTGAGGAATTCCAGCTGCAGACTCTGGTTCAGGGTCTGTCATAAAATCACAGTTGTGTCTGCCTGTGAAGGGCTGTGCCTGAATGCATGCTGGGCCTATGGTGTCTGCATCCACACCAGGATGGGCTCCTGAGAACGGGCAAATCAGCACTGATATCCAAATGCCTCAGTTTCTCTCCATGTGGGCCTTTCCACAGGGCTTCTTTTTAATGTATGTGTTTATGTATACACATGCTCATGTATGTGCCCATGCATGTGGAGTGGAGACCAGAGGATAACCTTGATTATTATCCCTTGGGTACTATCCATCTTGTTTTGTCTTGTTTTTTGTTGTTGTTCACCGAGACAGGGTTTCTCTGTGTTGCCCTGGCTGTTCTGGAACTAACTCTGTAGACTAGGCTAGCCTTGAACTCACAGAGATCCAACTGCCTCATGAGTGCTGGGATTAAAGGTGTGCACCATCACCGCCTGGCCCATCTTGGTTTTTAAAGACAGGCCTAGGACTCACCAAGTAAGCCAAGCTGACATCCAGCAAGCCTCAAGAATCTACCTGCCTACCTTCCTGAGCCTGATATTACAAGTATGTAATGCCTAGCTTTTTACATGGGTTCTTGGGGTCTAACGAGTTTTTATGCTTGAATAGCAGGCACTGACTGAGCTGTCTCCCCTACAGTCCTTCTTCAGTGTCCTTGTGATGTGATGCTGACTTCTCCTGAGTGAGCAATACAAAAGACAAGACCTTTTAGGTCCTAATTATCATTTCGGCTATATGCCACCCCTCACACAGACGACACTGGTTTTTAGTGGGGAAGGCTTTTGGCAGGGCACCTGGAGGCATGAGACCTTCAATATTAGGGTTCCTCCAGCCTCTATCCTAAGCCCCACTTCTCACTCTACATAGCTCTGCAGGGCAAGGCTATCCATTCCCATGCCTGCATTTATGTCTTTAAGCCTGTGCTTTTTAAATCTATGCCTCCAGTGAGGTCTCTCTCCCGAGTGGCAGACCCACAGAGCCAACTGCGCGGTGCATACTTCAGATAGATGCCAGTCTCCCTGTGTTGAAAATGGGATTTATTGCTTCCTGCCTCACACTGGCTCCTGCTCTGCACTCCCTCATCTCAGTCTTTATTCAGTTGTTCTAGACAGAAGCCCAGGCATTAATTGTCCTTGACACCCCCTCTCCCTAGGCCCTTTACACCTGTCAATCACAATGCCCTGAGCTTCCTGCTTCTAAGGCATCTTTGGAATCTGCACACATGGCTCTACATCTTTGGTCAGTTCTCACCGTTGTTATCTGAAGAGCCTGCCACCCAACCTCCCTAGCTTCACTATTTCCCACATTCACTTGATCACTTTTGTATGACGAGACACTCAGGCTTTAGATACATAATTATACTTTTTTTTAAATGTGGTATTAGGCTCATTGGCACAGGTCTACAATCCCAGCTATTTGGAAGGCTGAGGCATGACTATCGTAAGTTCAAGGCTAGCCTGAATACTTAGTGAGCTCTTGTCTCAAAGAAATTTTAAAAATTAATGGACTCAGAGTTGGTTTAGATGGTAAATGCTTGTATAACAGGGACCTGAGTTTGATCCCCAGAACTCACATAAAAAGTCAGATCTGGTGACACATGCCTGTATTCCCAGCATTGGTGAGTTCTGAAGGGGAGACCAGTGGATCTTAGAAGCTGACAGGCCAGCTATCCTGGCCCGTGTGGTTAAGTTCCAAGCCAGTGAAAGATCCTGTCTCAATCGAAAAGTCACCCACGAACTGACACCTAAGGTTGTCCTCTGAACTTCCATACACACACCATACTCAGGTACACGCACCTTCCGTTCCCTGTGAACATGTACACACATCACACACTCATACATACAATACTAGTAAAAAAAGGGGACTGGGAATGGGTGAAGTTAGTGAAGGAGCCCTAAGCTTAATCCCCAGTACTGGGGAGAGGGGAGGCACCTTGATTACTTGTATTCTGTGTTAGCTTGAATTTTGATTACATGACTGGAAGCTAAGGTATGCTTTCCAAATAAAGAGTCCAGATTAATCACTTGACCTCCTTCATGTGTGGTCTAGACCCCAGAGCTCTGGGTTCCAGTATCTACCTAGGAGAGGACCTGTCTAACCTGCAATCAAAGCCCCACATCCCCCAACCTGACTACTTCTGACAGTGGTGTTTCCACACACACCTGTGACACTCATGTCCCTCTTCAATCTCTTCACATCTAGCCATTCCCGTGGAGAAGGCATCATGCTGCAAACACCCTCTTCTGGCAGGTCTATGCCCATGTGCCATGCCCCACCCTTCCCAAATTACATGTGATTTTTTTTTAAGATTTATTTATTATTATGTATTCAGAAGAGGGCACCAGATCTCATTAAAGATGGTTGTGAGCCACCATGTGGTTGCTGGGAATTGAACTCAGGACCTCTGGAAGAGCAGCCGGTGCTCTTAACCTCTGAGCTATCTCTCCAGCCCCTATCTGATTTTTTATTCTAGCCCTCTGAGTCCTTCTGTGCTGATGCCTGGATATTCTCGTGCATCCCCTTCCCACCTCCACGACTTCGGCCTTCGGTATAAGCACACCTGTTCACAGCCATCCAGTCCACAATGGTCTTATCTCTCCTTGCATTTAAAGCCCGATTGCCTTCCCTTGCATTGGTGCTTAATTATCCCTCAGATCTATAGTTGAAATTGTAGCTGTCCTCAGCTATATACAACATACTGTCTCCCTGTACCAACTCCTGGAGAAACAGAATCGTATTACACATTTTCCCCTCCTTGGATGTATAAGTAGCTAAGTGCTAGTTAATAATGTGTGGGCTAAGAACCTGCTCAGCTTTGGACTCTTTCTAGATAATGCTGGGAATTAAAACTCCAACCTCACAGGTGGTTCTGAGAATTAAATGAGAAACTGTTATGGTTTCAATGTGAAATATGTCACCTTCTAGTGCTCGCGTGTTTCAACACTTGGTCCTCACTGGTAACTGTTCTGGGAGGTCATAGATGTTAGGTCTCAAGCTCTGGACAAATGGCTGGGGTGCCTATTTAACATATCAAAGGGACGCTGGCTGCCAGGTTCTCCCAGCATCTCTCAGTACCTGTCACAGAGTCCTTCTGGCTGGCATACCCTTCCCCCTACCCAGGGGCTGGGCTGGAGCCATTTTGGACAGGTGGTCTCCTGTGCTCTTGGTGCTCTTGGTTTCTTGGTCTCTGGGTTCCCAGGTACTCCCTTCGCTCCCTCTCTCTTCTAATCCTCTCTCACCTGGCCCTCATGGCCCTGCTCAGTTGTTCAGTCTGGACCTTTCCAGATGCCTCTAGCAGTTTTCTCCCTTGTATCTACAATAAACCCTCTCCTCCACCACACCTAGGAGCATCATGGCTTCATTTTTTTTTTTTCATTCAGTAGACTCTTTTGGACATGGAGTCTAGAGGCAGGGCAATTGGGGTAGGACTAGAGAGTTACGGTCACCCCAGTTCTGCCCCGAGGTCTCTTCCTGGTCCATGTGAGAACGGGTGCCACAAGGCACTCCCACCACCCTGCCTTCTGGGCCGTGATGGGCTGTATCCCTCTCAAGCCCTGAGTCAAGATCAACTCTTCCACCTTAGGCTGCTTTTTGTCAGGAGTTTGATCACCATAAGAGGAAGTAACTAATGTATGAAGACCGCAGTGGTGTTCACCCAGTGTCTGACATGTGGAAAGCGTTCAGTGAACAGGACTTCCCGCTCCCCAACATCTACGCTGAGGACTGAATAATGACCTGCAGGTGGATGGCTAAAGAACAAAGGACTCAATCAGAGAAAGCCACACCGGAAGGCACAAGAGCAGCCCTGTCAGAGAAATCAAGTAGCTTTCCTTGGCTAGCTCAGGCAAGACATTCTGCCTGAGGAGAGATTAGGGGTGAGGGATCTTGGAGAGGGGAGCGATCAATGAGATCATGAAATATTGACTAATAGGAAATCAAGTTTGATTTAGGTGTTGCTGCTGTGGGCAGCCAATTTTTGTGTGTTCAACTGAATTTGTCACCTGTCAAGGTTCCCAGAAGAACGTTTATAAGAACATGTTTCTTATAAATGGAAAATAAATTCTTACAGAAATCAGGACACACTGGTGTAGACTTGGCTCCAGGCTCCTCAAGGAATGAGAATGAGGGGCTGGGGAGATTGCTCAGGTGTTTTCAGGGCAAGCATGGGCACCTGGGTTCAGACTCTAGCACCTGTCTATAACAAGCCTGGCTCCATACACACCTGCCACCCCAGTGCTGGGAGACAGTGACAGAAGACAGATCTTTGAGGCTCACCATGCAGAACATTCTATTGAGCTCCAAGTTCAATGAGAGACCCTGCCTCAAAAAGTAAGGTGGGGAACAATTGAGGAAGATACCAACATATACTTCATGAGTGCATGTGCGTGCGTGCGTGCGTGCGTGCGTGCGTGCGTGCGTGCGTGTGTGTGTGTGTGTGTGTGCATCCACACCAGCACATGTGTGAATGTAGGTGCTTTCAAAGTCCAGAAGAGGGCATCAGACCTCTGGGGGCTGGAGACACAGATAGCTTTGAGCTCTGCAAATCCGTTCTTCCCTGCGAAAGCATCTCCCCAGCCCTCATAATTCTTTTTCTAGCTCGCTAGTGCTTCTGTAAATTTCTCAGATTATTATTTACTTCTCACTCCCCTCCCTCTTAGAAAGGGTCTCAAGTAGCCCAGAGGCCTTCAGTTTCCCTGTTTACCCAGGGATGGTCTTGAACTTCTGGTCCTTCTGCAAGCATGAGCAGGCCTGCCTTACCCAGCAAACTTGCTTTGTGCACTGGGATCAAACCCAGAGTTTCATGACTGCTAGGCAAGAACTCTATTGTGAGCTACACCCTGGACCCTATTTTGGTGTCTTGCCCTTTAAATTTCCTTTAAGGAACCCGTTCATAGGTGTTGTGAGGGAAAGGAACTGATGACTGTTAGGTAATCTCTGAGCATTTAGCAGCCACATGGCTTCCTAAAATGACTCACTGCCCCAAGCCCGCTCTCCATTGTGCCTCAGAGAGAGGAGGGGATGCGGAAGCCCACTCCCAATTCGCTTCAGGGGCCTCTGATGAAGAAGAATTCGAGGTGAGAGGTCCCGGCCCTAGAGAGGGACTGTTTCTGATGAGGTCATGGGGAGGGAATGCCTCCCTGGGCAGAGGTGGGAGCCTGGGACAGCTGCCAGGAGCCGGGTCAGGAAGCAGGACAGACAGAAAAAGGAATTCTGCCTGGGGATTAGCCATCTTTAGGGGTCTCAAGGAATTGCTTTGAAGTTTCATCCTCAGACAGGCTCACGTCCTAGGGGAAAAAAACAAACAATGGGCTTTTGTCTCCCTCCTGCCTAGGAGAGGACCAAGCTTGCATTAATTCTGAGGGTCTGACCACAGCTGAGCCCTGTTACAGCTCACAACACCCACACACCGCAAAACAGCCTAGCATACCGTTTTCTAAAGTTTCCGTGGGGTTTAAATGGTTTCTCGGAGGTTTCTTGCAGACTCGCAGACCTTGTTACACATGTTAAAAGGGGGGTTTTAGGGACTGTGCCCTGGGGATCTAAGGTGTTTTGTGTTGATTTTACATTCTGAGAATTGAAGCCAGGCAAGCACTCACTCACTCCACCCCCACCCCCAGCTACACAGCCCAGCAGGATCTGTTTTGGTTTTTTTTTTTTTTCAGTCCCTTTAGAGAGGAACCCTACATTTATTTTAATTTTTGAGGTTTTTCTAAGACTAAGTTGTTCTAGTAAAGACCAGAAACTGTAAGATTCTAAATCTATTTGTCCTTTATTTCCAAAGAGAATTAGGTTTTTTGCAAATCAAACCTCTTCTCCCCCGCCCCTTTTTTTTATTATGCTGGTTTTAAGCAATGTTCTCAGCTGATTTTACTAAGCTTTCATGTTTTGTAGCTAGGATGACATGGGTGCCCTTAATCCTGGTGTTCATGGCCTCTGAAACCAGGCCCAGGAAACACAAACTACAATATGATACAAATAACAACAGTTAACATATTTCAAGATTGTGTGTGTGTGTGTGTGTGTGTGTGTGTGTGTGTGCGTGTGTGTGCGCGCGCGCATGCTGCCTGTGTGCAGATGTTCAAGGAAGCTAAGGGTGTTGGATCCCTTGGAACTAGAGCTACAGGCGGGGACTGGGAAACTGAACTTGGATCCTCTGGAGGAGCAGCACACACTCCTGTCTGTTGAGCCATCTCTCCATACCCAAAGCTGGTGTTTCTTGAGTGTCTGTCATGCGGAGTTTAGACAAGCCACCGTTCAGCCAGCCTGCTGGCTTTGCAGACAAGAAAGCTGAAATGCACACATAGTCAACAGAGTGTAGAGATGGAATCAAACTGCCATCGGTCAAGTTCCAACATTTATGCAGTTGACCTAGAGTAACCTACTATCCAGTTTGCCAGGGACTGAGGGGGTTGCCCAACACATGGGACTTCACCACAAAAACTGGGGGAATATGCTAGGTAAGTCAGATGCTACCAAGACTGGGAGATTCCGGCCTGAGACCAAAGGGCTTGCATCACTTTTGACCAGATGTCATTGAAAAAGCTTTTCATAGTCTTCCAAGCCAGTGGCCTCACCTGGTGTCACATCTGTCACAGAGGTGACCAGTGAGTAAGACAGCATAGCTAGACATACCCATTGTGTACCCCACATTGGCAGCAAAGGTAAGCTGCACACAGATACACAGGTGTACCTGGGAAGGACCGTGTTGCACTGTTCAGTTGGTACTGATTTCAAATCCAGAAGGAAAAACAACCGTTACGATCTCTTGGAGGAATTTTCTGCTGTCTCTTCCTCTGGGACTCATTCAGTTCAATGTATCAAGCTGAATTGTCTAAGTTCTCTCTTGCGTTTTATTCTTTTTATTTAATAGGGGAAAGTTGTAACACAGTCCCCCCCTTCCCCCCCCACAAACTACACAATAGAGTTTCCCACATTTGGGGACAGTTTGGGGGCAGTCCTCAGGTCAGAAGAACTGGATTGCAGTGGCTAAGCCTCACCCTGGGAAAACTCCCTCCTTGATCGAGGGATTGCTTGCACTGAAATGATTATTCGTTTATTTTTTTAACAACTGCATACAGGTATATAATGTATTCTGATCATATTCAGCCTGGCCATTACCATCACTTGTCTCCCTCCCACTGTGTCTAGCCCTCTGACCCACAAGTCTCCCTCTTCCCGTGTGTGTGTGTGAGTGTGTGTGTGTGTGTGTGTGTGTGTGTGTGTGTGTGTGTATGTGTGCATGCATTCACAGGGGTGGGATACGTACATGTGGGTGGTAGGGGTTGAGGATGGATGGGTGTCCAGCTCTTACATCCTTGCTATATCCTCTTCCAGGACATTTCATGAGCCTTGGAGAGGGTGATCTAGTTGTCCCCTTCAGGCTTGAGTACTTACTTCTTGCCTTTTAAAAGCTTTTTGTGTGTTTCCAGGTGAAGGCCTCAGTCCTCTATTACCTCACTCATTGTGTTCAGGGCACATACACCCCCAACTAAACTCTATCCTGGGCTTATCCAATAACTATTTTTTGGTTTTTGTTTTTTGGGGGGTTTTGTTGTTGTTGTTGTTATTCAAGACAAGGTTCCTCTGTCCTGGAACTCACTCTGTAGACCAGGCTGGTCTTGAACTCACAGAGAGCCACCTGCCTCAGCTTCCTGAGTGCTGGGATCAAGGTTTGCACCACCACTGCCCTGCCCAGCGATTACTTTTAATTCAGTTTATAGTTGGTTTTTCTTCATAGCTGATTTTGCGTCACATCTGCTTGGTTTTTATTTTGCTGTACAAATTCCTTAAATCTCTCCCTCCCACATTTCTTTCTCTGAGACACTTGGGCTTGTTGTTTCCATCAGCCAACTTTCTCAGCATCCCTTCTTCTGAGCTCTGGCATGGAGTCAGCTATGCCCTAGAGCTGAACTCGCCGTGTGTGCTGCGTTTCGCTGTATGGTTTCCCTCCCATTTTGTATCATAACTCACTCCCTCTCTAGCAGTTTTCCTGTTGTCTGTCACCCCAGCTCACAACCAAGTCTCATAACAGTGAGTCCAGGGTCCAGCTGGGCACAGGCTCAGCAAAGTCAAAGAGTTGGAGCAGGCATTGCCAAGGCCCCCTTCCTTCCCTCTGGCACCCTCCGAATGCAACTTCCTGGACGTGAAAGCCCAGGTGGAGGTCACTGTCCTTCAGTTTCCTCAATGGGAAGGATGCTCCAGTACCACACAGCGGGCCTGGCTCTGCTGTCAGGGACTGCAATGGGAATTCTGGGTCCCATTATGGTTTCCCATTAGGCAAGAGAAACTCAGCTAGCTGGTGCTGCCTGATTCAGACCAGAGCTCAGTCAAGCCTGACTCCCCAGCTGAGGGCTGAATCCTATGATGTTTATTGAGCACTGAGAATATCACATGTGCACACCTCTGTGCCTTTGAGCAGAGTTGTAGGGAGGGTCTCAGCCTCTCTCTCCGTCTCTCTCTGTCTCTCTAGAATCTCATGTAGCCCAGGCAGGGCTCAAACTCATTATGTAGCCAAAGATAACTTTGGACTTCTGATCGTCCTGCCTCTACTTGCTAGGATTACAGGTGTGTGTGTGCCCGTGCCCAGTTGATACAGTCCTATGGGTATTGGTGAAATTATTAAGGCCACTCCACGTAGTTAAAAGGGAAGTTTATTTTGTGGGGTAACTTACAAATGAAGGGGTAGGTCGCAGAGTCTGGCAAAGGTATAGGGTAGTCCGGCGGCGTTCACTGGAGAACTCTGCTCGGTCCACCTCTCGTGTCCCGCGTCCCGGAACCAAGAGAGTGAGTCCTTCCCGATCCTTCGTTTTCCGCTTCCTCCTCTGCCCCGCCTTGTGGGTGTGACCATTACCGAAGCCTCAGTGGGGGTTGGAACTTCCAGGCCAATGCTGGGATGCCTATCCACTACATATGGGTCAGATGCAGGGCGTCATGCCTGCTAGGCAAGCATTCTACTGAGTTACCATCCCTCACCCTATGTATATGTAGCCTTTCTTTACCCAACATTTAGAGAGCAGGGTCATGAAAGAACAATCCTACTAAGCCATCTCATCTTAGATATTTTGCTGGAGTTGAGGTTTAAAAGAAAATCAAAATCAAGAACAATTCAAAGTTCTCAGGGGTGTTTCCCTTGGCACTGAAGACAGTAATTATGACAACCAAACAAAAACAAAAACAAAAAACAAAAAACACAATGGGAGCCGTGGTTGGTTTGTTTCTTCAACATGGTATTTGTATTGATTCTTTGGGAATTTTACATCACACACCCCAATCACATTCACTTTTCAGTCCTTCCATGTGAGCACCCTCCACCGCCCCCACCGCCCCCCCCCAAGTCCAATTTGTGTTATCTCTATACTCACTGGAGCACGGTCAACCTCTCAGTGGCTTGTCCCTCAAATAGAACTGAGTCCTCCTCTCTCTCACCCCTGCCAGAGAGTAACACTTCATCATCCTTATCACACCTTTTAAGAGTTCTCTTCCCTGGCTTCCTGTTTAGGCTGTTACTTTTGGGAAGGGGTGTTGGGTTGGGGATAGGACTGTCTGCCCCGCTTTCTCAGCTGTGCATCTGCAGTCATCAGTAACTGCAAAGGTAGCTTCCTTGTTCTTCAGAGTCAGCGGGAGCACAGATTGTGGGCTTCCATATGGTTTCTAGCAACAGCACAGACCATGAACTTGGGGAGCTCTATTTTAATGTAATATAGCTAAGTGACATCCTAGGCCACTTTTGGGTCACAGTAGATGGGCAGGGAAAGAAAGAGTCCTGTGTTTGGCTAGTTGGGGATCAATCACTAACTCCCTGCATGACCCTGGGTACCAATATCTCTCCATCTCCCCCCATTAAAGGGAGATCCCTCCAAGTCGGATCTGGTGGCACAGACTTGTAAGCCCAGCTTCAGAGTGAGTTTAAGGCCAATTTGAACAACAAAGTTAGACCCTGTCCCAAAATAAAAAAGAAAGAAAGTAAAATGACCAAGGCTGTAGCTCAGTGATAGGTCACTTGCCTAGCATGTGTGAGGAACTGGGTTCTATTCCCCAAACCACCAAGAAGGGAAGTGTAGCCAGCCCCTCCCATCCCAATTAGAGAGGCCTGAGATTCTCTCACTGTAGGTAAATGAGACCTCACATTCCATGAGACTACAGGAGCAGGATCCCAAGTGAGCCCCCATCCTCAAAGGCTCTGTGGGATTCTCTTTCTTCTCACTATGACCCAAACTTGAATTCCTCATCAAGGTTGTAGGAAGTCTCATGGGATGAAATGGCTCCTTGGGCTTGGAGTTTGCATGACATGATGAGGCCCCAAGAATGATCCTCAGCCCTGAGAGAACAGTAAGGTCATTCTCTCTAGTTAAGCAGCTTGTGCCAGGTCAGAGTCAGACTGAGAAAGCAGGCCCGCCTTCACAGCCCCACCCCTCATCTTGGCTCTGGCCGGGGCCTCTGGAAAGCTGGCACTGTAAGGTGCAAGGGGATCTCTCTGTGTGCCCAATCCGCCTGCTCCGGACTTGAGAAAACACAGGAGCCCTAGGAGCAGTTCTTCCAGTGGGCTGCAGCAGCCCTCGGGGTGTTTACCGCCGAATGAGATTCATACTCGTCAGCTGGGCCAGCTTCCACCACCACCCCCACCCCCAAACCTTGCCAGTGTGAGGTTAATGGAAGTCACAGGGGCAAAGCCTGTAGATGAAGTCTGATGACCTCCCTCCCCCTCCATCACAGGACCCTAAGGCAGCATTAGAACCGGAGAGGGAGCATCCTTTGCCAAGGAAAACAGCTCTCGGCTTTCTGTCAAGGTCTTGGCCTCATGACTCCTAGCCAAGGGCAGAGCTGCAAACCTGGCACTATTCCTCCTTCCCACCCATGATGCTCTGCTCTGCACACTTTCTGCCTTCAGTGGCCCTGTCACCCTCCCTCTGCCTGTGCTAGGAAAGGCAGTCTGGAGGATGCTTTTTCCTAATGGAGGCCTTTATACTTAAAAAACACAAACACTGAAGCCCGAATATGCACATACACCCATAGCTTATTGGTTTTCAGATTAGATGCTATATAACTAGATACTAGGAAAAGGTTTTTCAAGTTTAAATAAATAAATAAAAAGGGCTGGGGATGTAACCAAATTGGTAGAGAGCTTGCCTCTCATGCAGAATGTTCTGGGTTTAGTCCTCAGTTCTGCATACTCTAGACATAATAGTACTTGACTTGGAATCTCAGCCCTTGGGAAGCAGGAGGCTGGAGGATCAGATTTGAGCAAGCCTCAGCTACACAGCAATTGAAGGCTAACCTAGACCTCTTGGAGAATCACAAGATATACTCATTAAAAAACAAAACAAAAAAAAACTGAGACTCAATTGAGAGAGAGAGAGAGGTACAGGAAGGAGGGAGGGACGGAGGGAGGGAGGGACAGAGGGAGGGAAAGAGGAAAGAACTTAAATGTATGTAATCCAGCTGTCCCCGCCATGACTGATCTTGGTACCCCGTTGTACCCAGTTCCTGTGGACATCTTGCAGAGCACATGTTGGAGACACGCCCTAGAAGCACTCCTGTTGGTTTTGATTGATGTTGGTAAGACTTTTTTATTGGGGAGCAGGTAATCCTCAAAGGCCAGAAGAGGGCACTAGATCCTCTGGAACTGCAGTCGTGGGTGGTTGGAGCTGCCCAGCACAGGTGCTGGGATCTCAACCTCAGTCCTCTGCAAGAGCAGCAAGAACCCTTAACCAATGAGCCATCTCTCCAGGCCCAGATGCTGTGTTTGTTGTCGGACTGAGGAGTTTCCCTCTCCTTTCTCTAGTTTGAGACGG
Source organism: Onychomys torridus (assembly GCF_903995425.1). Lineage (NCBI taxonomy): Eukaryota > Metazoa > Chordata > Mammalia > Rodentia > Cricetidae > Onychomys > Onychomys torridus. The sequence goes on along the minus strand of NC_050449.1, from coordinate 60,663,083 downwards.
GCTCTGATATACCCTGGGCTAACCTTGAACTTCCTATGTAAGCAATAAATAACCCTGAACTCCTGATCCGCCCACCTCTACCTCTCAAGTACTGGGATTATAGCGTGTATTACCACACCCGGTTTATGAGGTGCTGGGAATCAAACCCAAGGCTTCATGCATGCTAGGCAAGCACTCTACCAACTGAGTTCCATCTCTGACCCCCCCATTATATACCTTTTGAGTGCCGCCTGATTCCTGTGTGCAGCCATAGCTGTGAAGCTGTGTCTTAAGGGGAAAATGGAGACAGTGCCAGACACTGTTGGATTGTTTTAATTCTGTTTCTTTAGTGTCCCCTCCCCTATCCCCACATACTCTTCCTCATACCTCTCCTCTCCTGGTCCTGCTCTCTGAAGGCCCCTGTATGCTCCTACACACTCCCCTAAAAATCTGGGTTGAGCAGTGATTCTGGGTTTGCTACTGCCAAGAGCCTGACATCTGACTCTCAGATCCCAAGTTGCTTTATTTATTTGTTTGCTTGCTTGCTTGTTTATGTTTGAGACGGGGGTCTCTCTACATAGCCCCTGAATGTCCTGGAACTCACTATGTAGACTAGGTTGAACTTGAACTCACAGAGATCTGCCCACCTCTGTCAAATTGCTTTAGCCTTCTGAGAGGTAGCTCCATGGTGTTGAGAACTGGGGTGCAATGGTCGTTGGGAAATTGGGTTCAGACACTCAGTCTGCTCTCTGGTAGGGCAGAGCTGGGTACAGAGGTAGACCAGCTGTCCTTTTCCCTACCTTTCTTCCCTAAAGGTCTCCAAGTGAGCTTTTCACCCATGCCCAAATTGGCCCCAAGTGCACAGCCCAGGGCCAGCAGCAGAGCAAGTTCTAAGTAGCTTGGACATTCATTCACTACTCCTCTAGTTTAAACATGTTCTCAGCTATCTGGAGAACAAAAAGTAACCTGTATCCCCTCATACCCCTGCCCAGGCACATAGTTAGGGGCTTACCTCCCCTTTGCAGTTCAGCCTATGGTGCTCCAAGTCCTGGATGATTCCCCAAGGAAGAGACAATTACCTGAAATCCCACCAGATCACGTTCTAGAATTCACCTGGACTTACCAGAAGGGGGGTGGGATGGTGAGAAGAATGGAGAGGGTACAGAACTGAGGTCCAAGAGTACAGACAGATTGCCAGATATTACCTGATGAGGTAGGTCATTGAGAGTGAAGTATAGGAACAGAAACCAGCCTTGGGCTTCCAGCTGGTTGGTTGGTCATCACCACTGCTTCTCAGTTGATACAGTCCCAGGAAGAATTTATACTCTAGGGCCCTGTGTCCTTAAGTCAAGAGACCAGGAGAACAATGTGGAAAGGAAACTCCCACTCAGAAGCAGCGTTAGATGGTAGACCTCCCAGGCCACCGGCTTAAGAGAAGTGGTTATCCCCAACTTGACTGCAGAATCAAGGGCACTGGTGACTCCAGAACCACTCCCCGGGGTATTAGGAAAGTGAGTGAGTTATTAATGGCACAGAACTAGCATTCTCTGAATGGAGAGGCTAGTCAGACATCCCCCATTGGGTCTGATTTCAATTCTACCTTTGGCGAATATTTACTCCTTGCCCACAGGATGTAGCAGCATGGGCAGGTCGAGAGATTCTGGTCTCTTGTACATCACAGCTAAGAACAGAGACTCAGAACCTCAGCTCTTCACTTCCTAGGGGACCTCAAATTACCAACATCACATCTCTGTGTTCATGTGCATGAGAGAAAGAGAGAGGGGGGGGGGGGGAGAGGGAGAGGGAGAGAGAGAGAGCATGTGCATGTGGTAACAACCTTGAATACCATTCTTCACGATGTTGTCTACCTTGGATTTTTTAAATATTTGTTTGATTGTTGTTGTTGTTATTATTATTATTATTGTGTGTGTGTGCATGCATGATATGTACGGCATGTGGAGATCAGATGACAGCTTAGTAGAATTCATGCTCTCCTCCCATCCTCGTGAGTGTTCCGACGATGAAACTCAGGTCACCAGGCTTGTAGAGCGAATTCCTTTATCCACTGAACCCTCTCACCACCCCTACCTTGTTTTTTCGAAGCAGAAGTTCTCACTAACCTGAAACTCACCTATTTAGCTAGGCCAGCCAGCCAGCCAGCCCCAGGGATGTGCCTGTCTCCACCCACTCAGCAGTGATATTACAAATGTTCACCATGCCTGACCTGGCTTTTTCATGTGGGTTCTGGGGATCAAACTCAGGGTTTTATGCTTGTATAACAAGTGCTTTGTAGACTGAGCCATCTCCCCGAGGGACCCCTCACCCCCATTTCCTCATCTGGTAAGTAAAGATGATGTAGCAGGGCCAGCCCAGCGAGACTGCTACAGAGAACAAAGGACCTAAAACATAAATGGCTTAAACACGTGCTGCAAACAGAGCAAGTACTCGATACATCTTTGTTACAAAGGATGGGTTATTACACAATGCGCTCACTCCCATAATGAGTTCAGTGGTCATTTGGTCCCGAAACTCTGCTTCCATGCTGGTCCAATAACTTTTTTTTTAACTCTCAAAAGTACTTATTAAACACAGAGGCTCCAAGTCTCAGCCCAGAGCTGGGTGTGAAACTGTTACCAGGTGATCCCTGGAGGCTTAAGGACCAGAGATACAACCCTCCTCTTTCACACTTCCCAGGGCCAGGCAGACGAGGACATTTGGCTTTGGAGCCCTAAAAAGGTTTGTGTTGTTTGGCCGTTCCATTTAATGAGGTATTGGTGAGATGGCTGGAGCAAATGGAGGGTCCTGGGGCTCACAGGCAGGGCAGTAAGTTGAAGCAGAATCCAGGACAGAAGGAGGAAAATCATCAAATGCCACTTGTAGAAGAACGGATGTTACTGAGAAACACACACATAATACATGTACACACATGTATATACATCTATGCACACATACACATTACATATGCACACACACTGTCATGGGCTGCATAGCATCCAGCCAACTTCTCTAGGCATTTGTCCTTTCCTACACCATGCCTTTGATCTGGATTAAAAATCCTGACCTGCCCCAAACTACAGGCCCATTCCCCAGAACACTGTATTCGTTTACCATGGGTCCGTGTATTCAGCTCCATACTTAAGTGTTTCTGGGCAGTGGGAACACTAATTGAGCCAAGTGTCTCTACCGGAGCACTTCTCCTAAGATGGTCCTACTATGCTTTCTGTTGCTATGATAAAATACAGACCTAAAACAACTTGGGGAGGAAAGGGTTTATTCGAGGGAAGTCAGGACAGGAACCTGGAGGCAGGAACTGAAGCAGAGACCATGAAGAAACACTGCTGCCTGGCTTGCTCCCCATGGCTTAGTTCTGCTTGCTCTCTTAGAGCACCCAGGACAACTCACCACCTATGGTGGGCTGGGCCCGCCCCCATCAACCATCAATCAAGAAAATGCCCCACAGACCTGCTGATAAGCCAATATGATGGAGGCATTTTCTCAATCAAGGTCCCTTCTTCTCAGACAACTGGAGTGTGTGTCAAAACACCAACAAGTGAGTTCAGAGGATTAGTGTCCAACTGGAAGCGCATAGAACATACACTACTGTGCAAAGAGAATGTGTACCAATGACATAGGATGCCACGGAGAGAGAACCTCCCCTGGGGGAGGGGAAGCTGTGGGAACTGGGGCTAGGAGGGCAATCAACTGTCAGCGAAAGAAAAGGATTGCAGCCAGGAAGAAAAACACAAGGATGGAAAAGGAGACTGGGGTACGTAATAAAGAGGGATGCTCATGGGGGTAGGGAAGATCAATGAGTCTGGTACCCAAAGATCCCTGCTTTCCAGTCAAGGAGTCTGGTCTTTATGTGTAGGTGATGGAGACCACTGAAGAGCTTGCTGGAGGCTGGCCCCATGGTGTCCCCCCCCCCCCCCGCAATGAAAAAAGGCAGAGGAGTAAGAAGAGGAGGAGCTTGCCTTGGGACAGGTGAATGTGATTCCCTGGGGAGTCTCTCCACAGAGCTGCCTAGGAAGCTGCTGAGTGCAGAGACAAGCCTGAGACTACAGAGAAGGGCCCCAGCTGGAGGCTAGAGTCAGGGAATGGAGAACCTTTCATAATGGTGAGAGAGTCCCAGGAGAGCACAATGAGAAAGCCACAGGAAGGCATCTGCCACAGCAGAGGGCCTTCCCTTCCATGCACAACTTAGCCCCCGGGGTGGTCCAAGACCAAGAAACGTCACTTACCGTAACCTAGCCTTCCTTCCCCTGGGACTTGCTTTTCCCACTATCCAACTGTGACCCCAGGTCTGCCTGGAGCGAATTAGTCCCTGAGGTTTATCCCACTATCTACCAGACAAATCTCAGGGAAGGAAACTGACTGGGACTTCCTGCTTCCCTAGTCACTTCCCAAATGTGTCTTGGGGGTTGGGGGCTTAGGTCAGTGATTCAGTGCCGGCCTAACTCTCTACAGGGGGCTCTAGAGCTGAGCCCCAGCGCCTCAAAATTAAGCAAACCGAAAGTGCCTTAGAAACTCTTAAAGCCAAGTGGTGATAGTGCTCTCCTTTAATCCCAGCACATGAAGGCAAAGGCAGGTAGATCTTGGCAAATTCAAGGCCAGCCTGGTCTATAGAGCAAGTTCAAGGACAGCCAGGGCTACACAGAGAAGCCTGCTTTTTGTGTGTGTTTGTTTGTTTGGTTGGTTGGTTGGTTGTTGGTTTTTGGGGGGAGACCAGAAAGATAGAAAGAGAAAGAAAAGAAACTCTCAACCAACAGGGCTCTATTTCTGCTTCTAGAGCTCTAAAAAAAAACGGTGTATTTAGAGCCATTGTCCTTAGAGCATGCTGGGTAGAGAGGACAAAGTGAACTACCCCTGTGCCCACTTCCCCACCTACCTGGGTTACACCAGATTCTCTCCTCCTGTGTCACATGTTTAGCCATGTAGAAGTAGATAGCACCATGTTCCCTGGTGTGGGTAAGATTCAGGTATTTATCAGGGTTCCAGCTTACTGATCCTGAAATACTTTTCTATGTTCCCACCTGTCACTGTCACCCTATTTTGATGACTTCCATGTTTGCCTCGTGGTCAGGCTCCTAAGACAAGTCTGGTGTTTCCAAAAGCCAGGAGGATTTCTGTGACTGAGAGGGGGTGGATCTTCATTGTAGAGGAGGATTCTGCGGTCTGCCTGTGTGAGCTTGCAACCTTTCCCCATCTCCCTGGCTGTGACCTCGACCTTGCCTGGAGTCCTCTGTCTGTAAACTGAGAATATTGAAGCACAGTCCCACGGGGATATGATGTAAAAGCGTGCTCCTTTACGTAAAAGTCTTCGCAGCTGTGTCTGGCACACAGTAAACATGCAATAAGAATTAGCTAGAACTGGAGGCTGGAGAGATGGCTCATCTGATAAAGTGCTTGTCCCACAAGCATGAGGACCTGACTGCAGATCCCCAGCACTCATGTCAAAAGCGGGGTGTGGCAGCACATAGCTGAAATCCCAGTGCTGGGGAGGTAAAGACTAACAGATCCCAGGGGTGCACTGGCTGTCCAGCCTAGCAGAATCAGTGAGCTCCAGGTTGGGAGAGATCCTGACTCAAAATTAATGTGGAGAGTGATTGAACACCTGACATTGATTTCTGCCCTCTACCTCTGTACCCCAAAAAGACATACACACCTGAATCACTCTGGGCCTGTTTCTCCACTGAGATGTTCTGGGTGTCTCTTCTTTAAGAGACAGAGCCCAGGCAAAGGACTTGCACACAGCTATACAGCAAGCCAAGGAGAAAGCAGACACTCACCTGCTTATCCACAGCCATTCTGCTACTTTTCACCTGGCTCCATCTCAGGATATGACAGGCACCTGCAGAGAACCCTTCAAGAACAATTTACACTCAGCCCCCAACTCACCTGGGCCACATATTGAAAATGTATAGTGAGGGGAACAGGCATACATGTGGGTGGTCATGTATGCACATTGGTGTCTGTACATGTGGAGGCTGAGGTTTATGTTAGAAATCATCATCCGTTACTCTTCCACTTTATTCAACCAGGTAGCATCTCTCAAGCAAACCCAAAGCTCGAATATACAGCTCTTCTCACTAGCCAACATGCTCTAGGGATCCCCTGTCTCTATCTTCTAACACTAGAATTACAGGCAGGCTGCCACACCCACCTTGGAATCCAAGCTCTGAGTCTATCAACCACTGAGCCATCTCCCCAGCCCCACTTTGTTTTCTGAGACAGGGTCTCTCACTTGGACCTGGAGCTTGTCAAGTAGGCTAGACTTGCTGGGCAGTAAGCTCCAGTCATCTGCCCATCTCTACCTCCTGAGGGCTGGGATTGCAAACATGTACTAACACACCCTGTTTTTATATGTGTGGGTGCTGCGTCTCAAACACAGGTCCTCCTGTTTACAATAGCAAGTACTTTAAGAATTGAGCCATCTCCCCAGCCTGCTGATTCAACAGCACAACCATGCTCCAACCAGGTGGTTCTGAACCAAGTGGTCCCCACTTTGAAAGAAGTCTTTGAAGGCTGCAGATGGGCTGTGCTCTTGCCACACAGCTGCTCAATTCCTGGAAATGGCTGCAGTTCCCACATAGCATTTTAGGAATTTACATTCCTTCATCCTTTCACCCTGGGAAGGAATGATACCCTTTCAGAAAAAAAAAAAAAAAAAAAAAAAAAACCCACCACCTGTGCCCCTGCACATCTGCAGGACATCCAACCCTGGGATTATCATTCCACTGGACATTGTTCACTGAAGCGGAAGCTGCCAGTGGGATTGTGGGTAACTTCGCTCCTCAGACATCAGCTTCTGCAAATGTTCTTAGTAGTGACAGTTACTAACGCTCCAGAGGCCTCCGTCTCGAGTTCCCAACAAGCAATCGCTGCATTACCTCTCACTCATCTGGGGAGAGACAAAGACAAGAGTGGAGCCTGTTTGAAGAAAGAACAAATATTTGTGGAGCAGTTTGTGGAGGTGGTTCAAAGACCTATTGTTCTCAAGTGTGTGTGTATGTGTGTATGTGTGTGTGTGTGTGTGATATGCATGTGTGTAGGCACAGGTGCCCACGTGGCCATGGAGGCCAGAGAGGTGATGTTAGGTATCTTGCCCTATTGTCCTAACCGTGTGCCCTTGAGACAGACGTTCTCACTGTGCCTAGGCTGTAGCCAAGAAGCTTCAGAAATCCTCCTGCCTCCACCAACCAAAGCTCTGGGATTACAGGCACATGTGGCCATGCCTGGCTTTTTCACTTGGGTGCTGGGGGTTCGAACTGACGTCCCATGCTTGCACAGGAAAGTGTTTGGTTTTACCTGCTGAACCATTTCCCCAGCTCAGGACTGTGGCTCCTTATGCCTTCTTATCAATGGACTAGAGCTAAGAGTAGGTATCTTCTGAGAAAGAACGCAAACAAACATTAAAAATAGCAACAGCAGCAAAATTAGGGTCGGGAGACAGTTTAGAGCTCTTGCTGTTCTTGCAGAGGACCTGAGTTTGGTTCCCAAGATCCACTCACAACAATTTGCAGCTCCATGCTCCAGAGGGATCAGATGTCCTCTTCTAGCCGCCTTGGGTAACCATAAATTGGGCAAACCAAAAAAAAGAAAAAAAACACATGGCACACACACACACACACACACACACACACACATATATAAGTAATACTGAATGTTCTTTAAGAAAAATATAGTAGTTGATACTAACTAAAAGAAACAGATTTAGCAATACCAATAAATAAATTTATCAATAATAATAATTCATCAATATTTATTATTGTAATAAATCATTTTGTTTCGTTTTGTTTTGTTTTCTGAAACAGGGTTTCTCTGTGTAGCTTTGCGCCTTTTCTGGAACTCACTCTGTAGCCCAGGCTGGCCTTGAACTCACAGAGATCTGCCTGCCTCTGCTGTGTGCTGGGATTAAAGGTGTGCACCACCACCGCCGCCGCCGCCGCCGCCGCCGCCGCCGCTGCCTGGCGAAATAAAATAAATCTTAATACAAAACATGGATAATATTGATAAACAACTTACTACTACTAATAATAATAATTATCCTGAAGCTATATGTACCTTACAACATATCTGCAAAATATAGAAAGCAAAAGCTGGAAAAATTAGCCAAGTGTGGGATACCTGTAATTCTAGCCCTCACAGAGCTGAGGCAGGATTATTATGAGTTCAAGGCCAACCTGAGCTATATAGAGAGAAAGATATTGTCTCAAAAAAATTGCAAAATTTGTTTCAAAATGATGTTGTTAATAATCCACAATCAACTTTTAGTAACTTCTCTTAGCAAGTATTTAAATAATATCAACAAGAAAAGTGAAGCAAGTAGATGTGAGCCACAGTTCGCTATACTGTATAAACAAAAGGTTTCTTTGTGACATTTTCGTACAAGTGTATCATCTGCTTTGATCAAACTGACCCTTCCTCACCCTCTCTTTCCCTCCTCTTCTCTCTAGCAATCTTTCTTTTTCCCAAATCCCTTTCTTTTCTCATGGCTTTTTTAAAATTGTACTTTCGGGCTGGAGAGATGGCTCAGAGGTTAAGAGCACTGACTGCTCTTCCAGAGGTCCTGAGTTCAACCCCAGCAACCTCATGGTGACTCACAACCATTTGTAATGAGATCTGGTGCCCTCTTCTGGCCTGCAGCCACACATGCTGTATACATAATAAATGAATAAATATTTTTTAAAAAAATTGTACTTTCTCCGTATACTGACATCGCGGTATCTGCTGTCTTGGCTTGTTCTGCTTATGGTGATCTCCAGTGTCATCCATTTTTCTGCACCTGGTATGACTTCATTCATTATGGCTGAATAAAACTCCATTGTAGATACATGCAATATTTTCTTTATCCATTCCTCTGCCTGTGGACACCTAGGCTAATTCCATAAGTTGCCTTTTGAATAAGCAGCCTTTCAAGTACATGCTTACAGGAATTAACCGTGTACCCAGAGTCACCATGGAAATACCGAAGAACACTAAGGAACCAACAGTATCCAGGACATGTTCTCTGACCTCAGTGCAGTAAAACTGTGTGTAAGTAAAGTATCCCCACACCAGCCTACATGTTAAGAAAGCTTGTAAATGCACTTGTAAAGAATAAAAAAGAATAGCTGTAAATTACAAACTATAACTCAAGGATGATAAAAATCCTATAGTAAAATAGTGATGACTTTCCCACAAAAATGCCATGGCACGGGGACATCCCAGCAAGGTGGTTCTGAAACAGCAGAGGTGAATCCTTAAAACTAGGACAATGGGAGATGTGATGGAGCATGCTGGACCACACTGCATTTCAAATACCTTCTGTCCTTCCATGCATCTGCCCCTGTGGCTGCCTCTGGCTGGGATGCTCCTCCTGCCGGTACCTGGACCTACTCACCCAATCCAGCTGGAGCCTCTCTCATCCTTTGGCTCACAAAGGACTTAAAGCATCTTTCTTTTAGAGTTCTCTCTCTCTCTCTCTCTCTCTCTCTCTCTCTCTCTCTCTCTCTCTCTCTCTCTCTGTGTGTGTGTGTGTGTGTGTGTGTGTGTGTGTGTGTGTGTGTGTGTGTAGAACAGAAGTCAACCTCTGGGTTTGTTCCTCAGGAACTTCTGTACATCTTGGTTTTGTTTTGTTTTTTTTCTTCAAGACAGGGTTTCTCTGTGTAGCTCTGGCTGTCCTGGAACTCGCTCTGTAGACCAGACTGGCCTCGAACACACCTGCCTGTGAGATCCACCTGCCTCTACCTCCCAAGGGCTGGGATGAAAGGCGAGTGCCACCACCGCCCAGCCCATCTTCTGTTTTGAGACCAGGCTCTCACTGGAACCTGGGGTTCACAGATTAGGCTAGGCTGGATGTCCAGGGAACCCTGGAGTCCTCCTGTCTTGTCTCCCCAGCACTGAGATTATGTCTGTACCACCATTCAGTTTTTTGTGTGGGTTCTGGAAACCCGAGTTTAGATCCTCAAGCTAGCACAGCCCGCACTGGACTGACTGAGCCATCTTCCCAGCCCCCAGACCACTTTCCAATCACAGGCAATTTTTGGTTCAGAAAAATGCCTTGAGTAGCCACAAAACCTAGGGAGAAGGGCTGTCTCCTAGTCCCATCTTTACAGTGGGACCTAGCAACGTTCAGTCCTTGTGGAGAGACGTTCGGGGCCTGCATCCCCATCCCACATCTTTAATTGGCTGGAGCCATGTAGGCAGGCCAGCCTGCTGTGGCTGGAGGGAAGATTCCATCCTGGATTTCTGGTTCTACAAAAGCTGCCTCTATTTGTGTTCTAGAGAGAGCCAAGAGCCACATTCCTACCATATATTGCTCACCACTCCTGAAACCACAGGAAAAATCAGTGTCACCAAGAGGCCACTTCAAATCACAGCCCAAGGCTTCCAATAGGTTATGTGTTCCTGGAAGTCTGTACATTTGGAAGCTGGGCCCAAATCCTGCCTAGATATTTGGCATTTACCTGCTTTTAAAGGAAGGAGTAAGATTTCACTCAGAGAAAGGCAAAACCTCATTAGGCTATCGTTTATCTTCCCGGGGAGCCACTTGCCTGGTGTGAATTGAACCTTCAAACACCAACTCCTTCTCGGGGGGATGAGCAGGGTAGCTGATGTTGCAATGTCTCTTGGAATAATTTGAGAGCAATTTTGGTATTATTGCCGTCACCATCATCACTTCCACCTAGCAATTAGGCTGATGGCACTAAGTCAGCATTTTCAAGCAAATTGTTTTGGTGTGAAGGAGTGTGTGTGTGTGTTCTGCTTAGGGGTTTCAGCTGTCATCATTTCTAGACTGTTGCAGGGGTTAATAATTTAACCACAGGTATGTGCTCCAGGCGGAAAGCTGATAAATGAGATGGGGAGAGGTTGCTAACCATATGTTTTCCTATTAATAGGAAGACACCAGCAAGACAGTTTAGGGACTAACGAGATTACGACACTGCCCGTTCCATGTCATCACGTGTACACAGGCAGTTCAGAAGCTCTGTCTCCCTGGCTGGGCATGTGTGTCAACCCAAAGAAGACCGAGATGACCTTAACTTGAAGCAGTGTAGGCAGCAGTTGTGATGTGTATACATACACACACACACACACACACACACACACACACACGCACGCACGCACGCACTCATACTTCTAAGGGCCCTGTGCTTTAACAGAACAGGCAAAGTAAAGGAGGAGCGATCATCATTGGTGGCACTCTGTGGAGAGCTGCTCCATATTCACAGACATGGAGGACAGGTGTGGGAATCCACCAAACTCAAATGGGAATCCCAACTGGGGTGGCCTGGCCAGCTGTATAACCCCTGTGGATCTACTCCTTCCTCTGGAGGGTGTGAGCATTAAGTAAGGTGAAGTTTACCGAACAAATCCTACTTTGCAGAAGGGCATTGTGGGCTCAGTAAATAACCAGCTCCTTTGTCATTATGGGGATTCTATTCTCATTAGCTCATGTCACTCTAGGAGCTGTAGGCAGCCAGGAGGAGGCTCCCCACCCTTCGGATGTCTCTCTACTCTCTCCCCAGGCTCTGGGCAGTAACTTGAGATATCAGCTGGGTCATTTCTCTTAGAGGACAATGTGTCCTCAAGCTGTCCCAAGGCAGAAGCTGCAGGCTGTGCCCAGAACCTTTATGGGCTGTGTGTATGTGCGTTTCTTGAGTCTCTCTTTGCTAGGGACTCTGTCTATCTTCCCTGTTGTTCAGTAGGCACTGTCTCTTACATGCACATACATATATGTGTGAGCCTGTACACACGTGCACACCTATTTTTTGAGACTTTGATTCCAATCCAATAAACTGGGGCCATCATTGCAAATCCTCACTCAGAAAAGGGATTATAGGGACGTAAGTGTCTTGTCCATGACTTCCTCTCCTAGCCCTATGCTTACATTTTTAAAAACCATTTTTAGATTTATTTTATGTGTATGAGTGTTTTGCCTGCATGGATGTATGTGTGCCGTGTGCATGCCTGGTGTCTCGGAGGTTAGAGGAGAACATTGGATCCCCTGGAACTGGAGTTAGGAATGGTATGAACTACCATGTAGGTGACGGAAGTCAATCCTGGTCCTCCACAAGAGCCACAAGTGCTCTAAACTGCTGAGCCATCTCTCCAGCCCCAAGCTGACACTTAAAACTTTAAAAGAAGGAGGAGATAGAAATCATCCATAGATCCACTCACTCAAATCCTTCACTAGCAAACTAACAGTACTTTCTCACTGGGACCACCAGTCCTCAAATAATGACACAGACTCTTCTTCTTCTTCTTCTTCTTCTTCTTCTTCTTCTTCTTCTTCTTCTTCTTCTTCAGTTTTATTTATTTATTTGGTTGGTTGGTTTTGGTTTTTCGAGACATGGTTTCTCTGTGTAGTTTTGGTGCCTGTCCTGGAACTCGCTCTGTAGACCAGGCTGGCCTCGAACTCACAGAGATCCGCCTGCCTCTGCCTCCTGAGTGCAGGGATTACAAGTGTGCACCACCACCTCCCGGCCCAAAACTTCTTATTAATTATGAAAGCTTGTCCTTAGCTTAAGCTTGTCCCACTAGTTCTTATAACTTAAATTTAACCTGCTTTTATTAACCTGTGGTCTTCCACATGGCTCAGTTACCTCTACTCTGTACTGAATGTCCCCTCTTTAGTATCTCCCTGGCATCTCACTGGTATAATCCTTGTGCCTCAATTCCTCCTCTTCCTCTCTCCCCCTGGAAATTCCACCTACTCTCTCCTGCCCAGCCATTGGCCATTCAGCTCTTTATTACACCAGTCACAGCAATACATCTTCACACACAGGGTACAAATATCCCCCACAACAAGCAATAGTACTTGGAAGTTTATTTGTTTTTAACGCAAAGTCTTCTAGCTCAGGCTGGCCTCAAACTCACCACACAGGCCTTGAACTCCCAATCTGCCTGTCTCCACCTCTGAAGTGTTAGGATTACAGGTGCACCAACACACTCAGTTTGTGTGGTTCTGGGGATCAAACCCAGGGCTTCACACACTGAGCCACAACCTCAGCCAGCTGACGGGTCTCTGTGAATATTTTATTTCAGTAATATGATTATCCTATATATTTATATTCCTTTATGGGTGCCCAGTTTCTTTCCCTAACTTCATGGAGAGGCCCTCATCATTTTAACAGTTGTATTATGTCCCCTAAGGCAAGAGCCACCAAGACTTACGAAACCAACTGGAATCCTAGATTTCTGCCAAAACGTTTGCTGTTGTAAATGGCATTAGGAGAGCAAGAAAACCTTTTCTGTCTTCAAGTCATTATCTCAGGAATTATCTTCTTAGAATTATAAGTATAATCTCCCCATAGCATCCATAGTAGATTGGATCTGTTCCCAGAATTAGGGTCATAGCCTGGGGCTTGACAGCCCTAGCAAACCAGGATTGGCCACCTGTCCTCAATAAGCCAATTACTAAAATCACAATAGTGAAAGGCAGGGACAACATTACTCAATGTGGCCGCATTGGAAAGAAGAACAAACAGGTCTGGTGACACTCTGACCAAGTCCATCTTTAGGTATTTTTAAAAATTACTTTTATTTATTGTTTGGGGGGAAGGTGTACCATAGCGTATGTGTGGTGTCAGAGGACAGCTTATATGAGTTGGTTCTCCCCTTCCACCATGTGGGGCTCAGGGATCAAACTCAGGTCATCAGGCTTGGGAGCAGCTCCTTTACATGCTGAGCCATCTCACTGGCCCATCTTTGGGGTTTTAATGTGAGACTTAAGTTTAAATAGAAGATAAGAAGTAAGTAGTCCTGGTTAAGGTGTGGTGGAGCACATCACGACCCTTCACTGTCTTGGCTCCAGCCTCTCCCCCAAGATGGTCTAACAAGTTGTGTCACATCAGGACTGTGTGACATCTCCTTCAAGAGACATTCTTCCTGTGGCTGGCACAGGCTTAGACTCTCCTTCTTCCAGTGTGAGATTTTTGGGGAAGCTCCATATCTCTAGCAACCATTATTTCAATAGTCTGATAACCCAGGGGAGGAGGACAAATACCTCTGAAAGAATATCTTGATGCACCAGGCGGTGGTGGCGCACGCCTTTAATCTCAGCCCTTGGGAGGCAGAGGCAGGCGGATCTCTGTGAGTTTGAGGCCAGGCTGGGCTACAAAGTGAGTTCCAGGAAAGGCGCAAAGCTACACAGAGAAACCCTGTCTTGAACCCCCCCCCCCCCCCCGCAAAAAAAGAATATCTCCTACCAAGAAGGTTACATGAATGGGGTTTGTAAGGAAGGGAGGTGGCTAGACTAGAGTAGACCTTAAGATGTTTGACCCACTGTGGAGGTTTGGAGTACAGGGAGAGAGGAAAAGACCAGCAAGGGCAATTCAGAATCAGCAGGCAAAGAAAGCCAGAGAAGGTGGAGGTAGCCATCAGAAGAAAGCAGACCGAGCCAAGAAGGCTGGCTCAGGTTGGGGGTAGGGGAGTCTTTGCCAGACTTTGGCCTCCTGGCCTGCTGTGAGTGAAGGAAGCCCTGCCTCTCCCCCCAGTTGGTAATAACTTGTTCCAGAAGTCTAGAAAACAAAGACGTTGACCATCTCAATTCAGAGAGGAGCACTGAGTCTCAGAGAGAAACAGCCTTGTATCTGCAACATATTGCTTCATGTCCATGTCAGAGCCAGAGAAAGGGTCCATATCAATAGTGCCACTAACTCTGTGTCTTCCCAGAAGGCATTGCTTGGGGAGCAGGTAGGACTCACTTTTTCTAGTTCTCACTTCTGGCTCAGTTCCAAGAGAGAGCTCCCACTGGTCAGCCCTCCTTAGCTAGTGAATTTGCTTGTTAGTGAGCATGAGATAGGAAATGCCTTTGGGGAAACCAGCAGGTAACCTCCAGCAGGCTGATCCCCAAATCCTTTTGAAAAAAATTTTAAGGTTTAATTATTCTATTTTATATGTATGGGTGGTTTTGCCTGCCTGCATGCATATGCTCCATGTGTGTGCCCGGTACTACTGGTGGAGATCAGAAGTGGAGGGGAGGGGTCAGAAAAGGGTGTCAGATCCCCTGGAAGTGGAGTTAGGGATGGTTGTGAGCTACCATGGGGGTGCTGGGAATCGAACCCAGGTCCTCTGCAAGAGCAATGCATGCTCTAAAGCACTGAGCCCTCTCCCCAGCCCTCAGTCCCAAGAGATCTTGCTGACTACCATACGGAAGGGACAACATCAAAAATAAAAATAAATGTGAATAATACGATTTTTATGTTGGGTTAATATACTGAACTCTGTATCTTTGGACTCTGTGAGTCCTGTTGAATAATATGCCCAGGTATTTATTGAACAGGGCAGAGATTCCTTCTCTGCCACAACTCTCTCCCTTTACTGAGCAACCACAGCCTGTCAGTCAGGTTCTAGTAGGGAGCAAGTTAACAATCAAGCCGTGTGAATGGAGTAAAATAAAGGGCAATTTTCAAAGGCAAGGGAAAAATAAATGAAACCAAGCAAGCAAGTGCAAACCCCAGGGTAGACATGAAAAAATAGACATCACCACCCTGGGATAGAGGGATTTGAGCTGGGAGACAGAGGAAGTTGTGTGTGGAAGGCAGTATATCCAGGAGGCCAGCAGGGAGGAAGCCAGGCCCAACCTCCTTCCTTCCCCACAGGACACAAAAGGGCAATCAGAAGTTCTTCCCTCTCCCTCAAGCTGCCCCGCTGTGTGTTGGTAGCTTCCACAGTAACACTCTGGTAGGTGTTGTTGACTGCTCTAGAGGCGGTGTGAACCTGGGAGAGTGAGGCCTAGAAATGAGGCAGACAAAAGTCTCATGCAACAGTTGACTTTTATTCAGAGCATCAGTTTGTACTCTGAGGGTTAAGAAGAATCACCTGAGTAAGGTGTCCAACCACAAGGACAAGCCACAGTGGCAAAACATGGTTTTCCATAGTGTTCCTGTGGAAACAACAGCTGAGCAGACTCACTTCTTTGGGCTCCACCTGGGAAGAGCACAAAGGCACATTTCAGAAACAATTCTGTGTTTTGAAGAGACTGAGATCACAGACTCTTGTCTTTAAAGTGTTCTCACAAGCCCTCAGAATCCTCAGACGACTCCATTCTTGGACTGTGTCCCAACAGGTCTGAGTATCTATCATCAGAACCATCGAGAAACAAGGAAATTAGACTTGAAAGAGAAAGCATGCCACCCATTTCTGGCAACCATGTGAACCTAAATCCCATGGCTATGAGATCTTAAAAAAAAAAAAAAAATTACTCAGAAAAGATGATCTTGGGACTGGGTCAGCTGGCAGCATTTGCTTAACATGCATGAAATCTGGGGTTTATCCCAGCACTGCACAAACCAGGCCTGTGATCCACTTTGGAAGTGGAGGCAGGAGGATTGAAGTTCAAGGATTGGTATAGTCAGCCTGGAAGACCTGAGACCCTAAGTTAAATAAACAAACAAACAAACAAACAAACAAAATAGTCTCTCCCAACATTAACTGCTGTTTAGGGAGGTTGTATTCCTATGTTCATAATTTTCTAGTACTCTTAGATCGCAGAAGCAGCATAAACACAACAGAGATCTGACAAGGAAGACCCACGGGTACCACTGCCTTCAGCTTGTGAGACTAGGACTTTCTCCCATTTCATGGCTCCTCATGGCCCCCAGGATTCCAGTGATCATGTCAGGGATTGGCGGGGAGAGGGTGGCTGAGCAAATGTCTGGATGGGCAACAGGCAGGAGGAGGAGAAGCCTAGGCAGAAGAGACTGGTTCTCCCAGCACCACCTCCTCCAGCGCGTGCTATATACAGCATACGGTGGCAGTCTTGCAGGGGTCGGGGGAAAGGGGGCTCAGGGAGGGAGTGCATATGGAAGCCAGATGTCAGCCTCAAGCACCCTCCACCTTATTTCTTGAGACAGGGTCTCACCTGGAGCTTGCCAAGTCTGCCAGGCAGGCTGGTCAGTGAGCCCGAGGTCTATCTATCTCTACCTCTCCACTGCTTAGGATCCCAGGGTATGCCATGCATGATGCCTGGCTTTTTTCTGTGTTTTCTAGGAATGGAACTCAGGTCCTCTTGGCAAGCCCTTTATAATGGAGTCATCTCCCCAGCCCTAGTGTTTGGAATCCTAATTAAAGCAAGAGTTCCTTAGCTTACAAAATCCTCGGTTTGGAAACCACTGGGCCAGGTGTCTTAAGGCCATCAGCGTCATCTGGCTTGGCCTGCTAGCCAGCACCGAGAAGCCTGACTGAGGCCAGCATCTCAGCTGCTTTGCCTCTACTGGGTGTATTAGAATGTCACCTTTTCACAAGCTCAGGGCCTGATCACCCAAAAGGGCCTTTCCCTTGCCTCTGTCAGAGAGGTCGGAGAGTGGAGGGCAGCTTCAGTCTGGCTCCCCTCAAATGCCAAGCACCCCCACCTCTGAGGTGGCACATGTCCGCACCATGCTGAGGGAGAGCCCCCAGCACTGCCTGCCTCCTCCAGCTCCTTGGCTTTTCCAGACCTAGATTTAGAACGTCAAGTCAGTTGTAAAGAAAAGAAATATGTATCCTCCCTCCACTCCCAGGTTCCTCACATTGGTGCTGGGAAAATGCCAACAAAAATAGCATGATGTCATCCCGGCTGATCCTGTTAATCCCTTTCTGTCCAATATTGAGGTTCGGTTTTTATTTAAAAGCAATTTTATTGTCAAAGGCTGGTTAAAAGCCTCTGAGAGTGGTGCAGGGAAACCTGGGGACGCCTTTGATGTGCTGAGTGATGCAGGGCTCCCAGGCCCCAGAGTGTAGCATGGAAAGAAAATGGGATCTGCAGAAGGCTGGGGAGCTTGAAGCATTCTGTTTCAGATAGTATGCCTTACCTACAGCATCTGGTTTTGTATGTCATGGCCAGGGCTGGCATCCTGAATAGGATCTTTCTGCCTCTAGTGGGTCTGTGAAGATCATCAGGGTCCTCTCCCTCTGAATGCCACCTTTCCTGGCCCCATGCTGCTTGAGAATCCTGGGCCTTCAGCTAGCATGCTCTGCCTTGTTCATACCTTTAAAACAAGTATCCAAATATCAATCTATTCTAGAAGGTCAAGGTGGAATTAAGGCCAGTTGGTATGAGTTCTAGACTCAGCTTTCGATAAATCTGGGAAAGACAATGGACCTCTGTGAGCCTTATGACTGGACCTCACCTGTTAGATGAAATTATGTACACCTGCCCTGTTCCATAGCCTCTATCAGAAGTGATCGACAAAACAAAATTAAATTATGCATTCTAAAAAGCTCTAAAGAGGCCAAGACTATAGCCCAGTTGTTAGAGGTACTTGCCTTGCATACATACATACATAGATACATAAGGTTCTGTGTTCAATCCCCAGCATTGCAATAGACTGGGCAGGCATGGCAGTATATACATGTAATCCTGGCACTTGGAAGGTGGAAGCAGGAGAATCAGATTCAGGGTATTCTTTGGCTGTGAGGTAAGCCTGGACTACATGAGACTCTGGGGTGGGGTGGGGGCAAAAAGTAAAAATAAATAGAACATTTTCACCATCCAAAGAGTCCTGTACTAAGCCAAGCATTGTTCCAAGTAAATTGGAGAGTGGAGTTGTGGGGAAGAAGAGAGGTAGCCGGGGATGTTTAGAAGAGGGTGATTCCAATGAAGGACCAGGGAGTCTATGGCAGGAAAGGGTGGAGGAGGAGACAGATGGTGATGGATAACAATGAACTGGGCCTAGGTGACCAGATACCATGTTGACGTTTACAAATAGTTTTAGAAGGAAGCTGGTTTGGGTTAGGAGCTCAAGGCTGTGATCTGAAGACCTAGCCACATAGATGTGAGGAATGGCCCAGGAATGGTGAAGGGGATAGAGTGAAAGGATACCTAGGAACCCTGGAGCCATGATAGACAGTGACTAAGGGGTTGACCAGATGGCCCAGGAGGGAATCAGGGATGAGAAAGAACTAAGGGTGTGAATTTAAGGAAACAGGGTCTTTCACAGGATGAAGAGGAATTTGGGAATGGCCTAGGGAGCCAGGATTTCAAATTGACCTCTGACCCTGAGAGGAATACATGCAAATAAGCAGCCCTCATCTGAGGGGACAGAGGCAAAGAGAATAGGGTTTTCAAAGGACAAAAAGAATGTACATGGAGCAGAGGCAAGGTCAAGGAAAGGTGTTTGAGGACCTTAGCAGCCAGGAAGAACCTAGCTATATAGGGTTAGTATCTGAAAAGAGGTCTGAGATCCTGCCTGAGACTGAAGAGAGAGACAAAGGGCCCAATGGATCCCACTTCCTCAGTCTCTAGCAGTTGGTGAGAACTGGGGCTAAAGACTTCCCATAACATCTTGGCCATTATGCAGGCAAGTGTGATGCTACCACATGGCTCATGTTAGCCAGAAGGCACCTAAGGAATGCTTTTAAAAGCCTTGTGTGATGGGTGTTGGCTCTTCAATCAACTGCTCAAACAGGACTTGTGAGGAAGGATGGTGGCTTTGATGGTTAATATTGATTGTCAGCTTCATAGGATCTAGAATCCCACAGGAGGCAAGCTTCCAGGCACACCTATAAAGGATTATCTAGACTAGGTCTCTGAGCATGCCTATGAGAGATTATCTCGGTTGGGTTACTTGAGGAAGGAAGACCTACCACAAATGTGGGTGGCACCATTCCCTAGGCTGGAGTCCTGAACTAAATAAAAGGGAGGAATGAGCTGAACACGAGCATTCATCTCTGCCTCCTAACAGTGGATGTTAGTTATCTAACCATGACATCTAGCCATCTCAAGCTCCTGCCACCATGAACCCCCTGCCATGATAACTTTTAATTCTACCATTGCCTTGCCTATGACTCCACCACCTTGGCCTTGCCTTGCTCTTGACTCAGAAGGCCAAGCTATACAGTCTTTCTTGCCAGCAGCAACCATATACAAAGACAAGGCATGGGAGTGCCAGGTTTGCTGAGTCTAGGTTCCTATCAGGGATGTTCCAGGGAAATGTCCACACTGACTAGACAAACGTGGCATCCCTGAAGAGGACTGTATTCTAGGCACTGCTCCAGTAATAGTTCTCACATGACACCCCCTTTCTTCCCCATCTCCAGTAGTTGTCATATTACAAGTCATCCCCACAACACACTGGGAGACCCACCTGGTTGGCAAGTTAGCTCCTCTCCAAGAGGCAGCCTGTGGGGTCCACATGGCATGGAAAATCATGGCAACTGGTTTTCCCAACTGCTTATCCAGGAGACCAAAGAAGACACTGCAGTTCCTCTGAGTCTAGCTGTAGCAGTCACATGTTACCCTGTTCACCACATCCCTTGTCCCCAGGCCTCAGCCCTGATTCAGCATGGGAAAGAGCTATACAAGGAGAGAATGCCATCAGCAAGGATCAACCCCATCAACCCCAGGGCTGCTCCTTCTCTTTCCAAAGCACTGATGTGGGGACCTGGAATATAGTTCAGTCAGTAGTTCTTGCCCAGCATGCATGAAGCCCTGAGTTCAGTCTCCAGTGCCAAAGAAAAGCAGATGTGGTGGTGCACTCCTATAATTCCAGTAGGGGCAGAAAAATCAGAAGTTCAAGGTCAGGCAGGAATGGTGTCATAGGCCTTTAGTCCCAGCACGTGAGAGAAAGGGACAGGCAGATCTCTGGGAGTTCCAGGGCCAATCTGATCTACTACATAGCAAGTTCCAGGCCAGACAGAGCTGCACAGTGAGGCCCCATTGACAAACAAAAAGTTCAAGGTCATTCTTAGCTACATAGCAAGTTCGAGGCCAGCCTGTAGTATCTGAGAGCCTGTCCAAAAACAAAACAAAAACAAACAAAACACTAATATGATACTTATCACATTTCCTCCCCCTCCTTTTTTGTTTTTTGTTTGTTTGTTTGTTTGTCTGTCTGTCTTTTGAGACAGGGTCTCACATGAGACCAAAATCAAATAGTAATGTAAACAATAAACTTGGAAATCAGTTGGTGCGCTGCCTTAGGGTCTCCATGACCTTATGTTTTTCTGTGTTTTTGTATTTTGCTGTCTGTAAATCCACATTTCTTTTCTTCTTTTTCTTCACCCCAGACAGGATGCTAAACCTTTATGGTATTTTTTCTTTTCTATATGTAGCCCAGGCAGGCCTCGAACTCACAGAGATCCACCTGGCTCTGCCTCCTGAGTGCTGGGATTAAAGGCACAACTATACCTGTGACTCACTGTTTCTTAGTTTTAAATTTCATTATTGTGTGTGTGTGTGTGTGTGTGTGTACGCATGTGTGCACGCATGTACTCAGTGGAGCTGCACATGTGTCATCGTGCATATATGGAAGTCAGAGAACAAGTTTGTGGGTTGTTCTCCCCTTCCACATTTACGTGGGTTCTGAGGAGAGGGGTAGACATATAAATAGGGTCACACCAGACTTTACATGGGTTCCGGGGACCCAAGGCTTGCACACCAAGCACCTTTACTGTCCAGCCCTTTCACCAGCCCTAACTTCTTATACCAGCAGCCGAAGAGCAGTTTGTATCTTTCCCAGCTGGAGTGCACGCTGTCTTTAGCAAAAAAGCCTTCTTGTGCTATTTCTGTCTTCTGCACCTAGCAGGATGCCTGGGAATGAATCAGAGTTTGCAAAATACTGTTTTACTGACAGCACAGGACTCTGATACAGGCCCTGGTCACCAACACTCAGAATGCCAACAATTGGGGGGAGGGGGAGCAGTGAAAAGCTGGGTTACCTCTCAGGACTAGGGCAAGTGATTAAGAAAGGCAGTTGACAGTTAGGGACAAAACAGCCTACAACAGCCCAAATGTCTTTCCCAGGTCAAGAAGGCAGAACCCAGGCATAAGACACCAAGCACAGCCCCAGCTTGTTGGTGGTACTGAAGTCTGGTGCTGTCTCCATAGACTTTTCAGGCCGTTGGAGCCAGGTCTCAGGTTACAGGGCTTCTCTCCTCAGTGCTTGATGGGAGGAGCTGCTTCAGTGCACAGCAGTTACTGCACCCCATTAGTGTGGGAAATATTTGCCAGAGAGCGTCACCTTCCAGGAGGAGCAAGGTCTACATTTCATTTGTTCCAAGACTCTTTTAGCTTCACAGGGTTCCTTAATCCTCCCTCCCTCCCTCCCTTCCTCCCAGTCAGCTCAAAAGCCTGCAAACCTTCCACACACATCCAGTGTCCCTTTCAAGTTTAGCAATTGACCTAACAAGAGTGCCTCCTTGCAATGTCCTTGCAAGTGCCCCAGTATCTACCGCCTGGTTTATCCAGTGTCAACATTGTGAGGCAGGACAGGAAAGGCTGGGTTTAGATATCTACCGGGTACTGAGCGATAGAAAGGCAGCAACAGCCGACACTGTGCTTAACATTGTGTAAGCAAACCATAGGATGGAGAGTGCACTGCTTTCCTGGTGAGTGAATGGAGGCTTGGGGCCCGGAGATGGTTCAGATCAAAGTGCTTGCCACACAAGCCTGATGACAACACAAGAGAACCAAGCCCATCAAGTCCTCCAGCCTCCACAGGCTCGCTGTGTGGCTCACACACATGCCCATACAGCACACATGCACACAATAAGAACTTAAAAAGACTTTTTAAAAAGTATTTAAAGACTTTCTGAGTCACACGTGTTGTAGAACATGCCTGTCATCCTAGGAGCTGGAGGAAGTGGGAGGATCAGTATGTCAAAGCCAGCCTGGACAGCACAGTGAGACCCTGCCTCCAAAACTTCAAAAGAAAAGAAACATCTCAGCCGCCAAACGGGAAGGGATAAGAATGAGGATTTTAACTCGGGTATCTACCTGGCCCAGTGATGCAAGCCTGGGAGCCCCAGCTCCTCAGAAGGGTAGCAAGTTCGAAGATAGCCTGAGAAATTTAGTGAGACCCTGTCTCTAAACAAAAGTGAAAATAGGGTTAATGTTGGGTGGGAAAGCTTGACTAGCCTACAAGAGACCCTAGGTTCAATCCTCAAAACTATAAAAATTCATAGAGCCAGCAAAATGGCGCAGTGGGTAAAAGTGGCTGTTGCCAAACCTGACGACCCAAATTCCATCCCCAGGACCCACATGGTAGGAAAAGAAAACCTAAGACTTTCCCAAGTTGTCCTCTGACCTCCACACACAGACAATACACAGAGAGACAAAAGTAAATAATAGAGTTCATAGAATAAAATTAAAATGGAACCACTCCCTTAACACTATCCAGCTACTTCTACCCATTTACCTACCATCTATGAGATGTCAGCTGTTGAGCTAAATGCTGGAGGTGGAAGGAAGACACCACAGAGCATCTACTCTAAAGAATTAGATTGACACATTTTAATGTAGAGAATATTTTTAATATTAATTTTATTCATTTTCGTGTGTATGGGTGCTTTGCTGCATATATTTATATACACCACCTGCATTAGATATCCTGGAAATGGGGTTGCACATGGTCATGAGCCACCATTGGGTGCTAGGAACTGAATCTAGGTCTTCTCCAAGAACAAGGGCTCTACCCATGGAGCCATCTCCTCAGCATCATAGTGCAGTTAGTAATAAAAATAGATAGGTCCTGGAGAGATGGCTCAGAGGTTAAGAGTACTTGCTGCTCCTGCAGAGGACCTGGGTTTGATTCCCAGTGCCTATGCTGAATGATTCACAACTGCCTGTAACTCTAGTTCCAGGGGGTATGATGTCCACTGACACCTGTACACATATGGTGTACTTATAGACAAGCAAACACACAAACATGTGCACAAATAAAATTAAAGTCTCTCTCTCTCTCTCTCTCTCTCTCTCTCTCTCTCTCTCTCTGTGTGTGTGTGTGTGTGTGTGTGTGTGTGTGTGTGTGTGTGTGTGTAGGAGTGCACCAGTGAATGATGATTAATTCTGTCAATAAAGGAGGAGGAAGTATTAGAGACAGCTTCACAGAGAAACACTCCAACGACTGGAGCTTTATCTGTGACTCGACTTCTTTTCTATTTTGAGTGTGTAATCTTTAGTGTCTCTTGGATGAGTCACCCATCGTCTGGTCGAGCTCCAGCAAAGGGGCCCTTTCCCTGAGCCTGCACTTCCACAGATTCATACACCACAGACACAAAATTAATAAAGGTGTTAGAGATCAGGAGAGCACTCCTGCCTCTCAGGACGAGAACACGGCACTAGGGCTGTGCACCTGGTCCTGTTAAACACCCACCCTTGCCAGTAGCCACAGTCAGGCCCCAAGGAAACACTTCACATCTCTTGTCCTGTGTCTAGGGATCAAAAAGAAATGCCCCAGAGGTTTGTGGTTTGTGATATTGCCGTGTTACAGATGGACTCCCCTTTACAAGCTGGATAACGTTTGAAGAGATGGTTTAACAGTTAAGAGCTTGTACTGCGCTTCCAGAGGACTGGGGTTCAGTTTCCAGCATGCACAGTGGGTGACTGACAGCCATCTGTGACTCCAGCTCCAGAAGTGCAGCCCCTCCTGCTGGTCTCCAGGAGTAGCCCTACTCACTTCCCAACATACCCATAATTAAAAATTCAAAGTAAAACTTTAGAAAGAGATTTGAGCAAAGAGAGGATATACTTAAATAAGACTAAAAGCTAGTTAATCAGCTTATCTAGCCGTCCCTACCTACGAAGTAGAGTGCCATTCCCTACTAGTAGTGAATCTGTTTCTTATATATCTCTGTCTTCTGAAGAGTGATTCTGGAGGCACTGGACATTGAAGTAGTATTCACGATAGTTACACATGGTGGCTGGGAAGCAGCCAGCAATATAAAATGAGTGCATGCACTTAATCCCAGCACTCGGGAGACAGAGGCAGGTGGATCTCTGTGAGTTTGAGGCCATCCTGGTCTACAGAGTGAGTTCCAGGATAGCCATGGCCACATAGAGAAACCCTGTCTTAAAAAAAAAAAGGTCATAATGTTTACAGGTTTTGTATTCATAGGTCTATTCATGACACATATAATAAATTGTACTAATTATTGTTTATATTTTTACCAGATTTATTCATTTTATGTGTGTTTTGCTTGCATGTAAGTATGTGCACCATGTGCATGCCTGGTGCCCTCAGAGGTCAGAAGAGAGCATCGGATCCTCTGAAATTGGAGTTGTGGATGGTTGTAAGCTACTGTATGGTGAGAATAGAACCCAGATCCTCTGTAAGAGCAAGTGCTCTTAAACACTGAGCTCTCTCTCTAGTCCACATACTAATTCTTCATATTGGCATAGCAAACCTCAAAGCTAGTTTTTATCTCATAATACTATTTTAAATATTTAATTATATTTTCAAAAAATTAAATAGTTTTTAATCTAAGTTAATTTTAAAAGTTTGATGTATTATAATTTACATTAGATCTTTAAGTTTCAATATTTTGCTTTATATATTTAGTCATATAAATATTGCCATATGAAAACATAAGAGCAATGAGCTGAAGGGTAAAGATTACCAAAAGACATTATATTTATGTATGAAATATTATTATGAGAATATTATTTTATCCAATTAATATATATTAAAACCAAAAATGTATATGACCTTAATATAATTCATATTTTACCTTTTTAATTTCAGCAGATTGTTCTTCACATTTTATTCAAATATTGTATCATGAAAACATTAGCTGATGTAATAACAGAAATGTTTGTGGTTAGCCAAGATTCAGATGTGGACTCTCTAGGGCTGTGGGATCTGAACATGGGCTTCCCAGAAGTAACTAAATGAGGAAAGTAGAGTCCTTGTGAGTGGGGCTGGTACCCCACCAGAAAGCAGCAGCGTTAGCTAGCTTTTATAGCCCTTCTCCTTTTTTAATGCTTTCTTTTTTCTTAGACAGGGTCTCTTGCACTACCACTCAGGCTAACCTAGAATGAACCAAGCAACCCAGATTAGCCTCAATTCTCTGCAGTCCTCTTGCCTCAGCCTCTGGAGTTCTGGGATTAAAGGCAAAACCTGTCATGCCCCACTCCTTCTGCCTTCAGAAGGTACAACCAAAAGTCAGTAGTCTGCAACCTTCATGAGCCCTTGCATGGAAGCACCCTGCATGAACCTTTGCATGGAGGCACTCTGACCAATGCATGCATGGAGGCACCCTGACCAACCCTTGTATGGAGGCACCCTGACCAACCCTTGCATGGAGGCACCCTGACCAACCCTTGCATGGAGGTTCCCTGATGAGCCCTTGCATTGAGACACCCTGATCTTGGACTTCAGCTTCCAGACCTGTGAGAAGAAACTTCTGATGTTTTAAGCCGTGAGTCTACAGGACTTGGCTGTAGCCGTCCAGCGTATTTAGGCAGATTCACTCTTGCTCTAGTCCCCTTCTCTCCCCTCTCTAGGATTCTTCCTAGGCCAGCAAACAGTAGGATGCTGGGGTGTGGAGCCTCCTCTTCAGCACCTCACTCAGCAGGAAGTCATGAAAGGCTCCCTGGCTGGGGCAGGAGGGGATGCAGCTGCTATTTTAGCTTCTGTGTGTGCACTGCTCAGTCCCTCACTGTGTTTTATTTTGACCTTGGCCTTTGGACTAGACCTAGCTTCCTGGTCTGCCTGACTGATAGCGTCAGTCACTGTCCTCCTGGGTCAGGTCACTGTCAGCCTTCTTAGGTCATCACCGCTAACTTCCCACCAAATACCTTCATGTTAGCCATTGGCCTGGCTGTTTCAGTTCCCTAATAGGAATGTTCTTCAAAAACCAGGCCTTGACTGGAGCAGTAGCTCAGTGGTAAAGAGTGTTAATGGCATGCAGAAGATCAGAGTTCAATCCCCAACACCCACTAAAATTAACCCTATCCCCTAACTCCCCCCTGCAAAAATAGACTAGATATTATAAATAGACTAGATATTGTAACAGTAACTCTTGCTTGATAATTTTTTGTTATATGTAATTTTACTATGTGAAAGTTAAAAACCTTCCTTTTTGGAAAAAAAAAAAAGAAAAGGAGAAGTGTTGTGGATAGCACGCTGTATAAATAAAATGCAGATTGGCCAGTAGCCAAGCAGGAAGTATAGGAGAGAGGAGAATTCTGGGAAGTGGAAGGCTGCCAGCTGCCACCATGAATACCAACATGTAAGATACTGGTAAGCCACGAACCATGTGGCAACTTATAGATGAATAGAAATGGGT
The DNA here is from genome assembly GCF_903995425.1 of Onychomys torridus. Lineage (NCBI taxonomy): Eukaryota > Metazoa > Chordata > Mammalia > Rodentia > Cricetidae > Onychomys > Onychomys torridus. Next base: position 60,636,134 of record NC_050449.1, on the reverse strand, counting down.
TAATTTAAGATAGAAGAACCAGATAGTAAAAAGCCTGAGCCATTAGGCCAAACAGTTTAAGTAATATAAGTCTCTGTGTGTTTGATTGGGTCCGAGCGGCTGCGGGGCTGGCGGGTGAGAGAGCTTTGTCCTGATGTATATATGTATATATGTATATATGAATTTCATATATAATATATATGAAATCATTCTCTCTCTCCTTCCTCACCACACACTACTCACTGCTTCTGGTTCAGCTGCCTCAATCTCACGCTGCCATGCCTTCCCAGCCATGGAGTTAGTACACCCCAACCTGTAAAGACAACACAATCCCTTCTTTTCTCAAGTGTCTTTCCCAAGTCCTTTGTCACAGCAGTGAGGAACATCGACAAGCCAAGTGGTGGTGGCGGCGGCGGCGGCGGCGGCGGCGGCGGCACCACATGTCTTTAATACAGAGGTTCTCAACCTATGGGTCGTGACCCCCTTGGTTGCATATTGGATATTTACATTATGATTCATAACAGTAGCAAAATTACAGCTATGGAGTAGCAACAAAAATAGTTTTTTGGTTGTGGGGTTGCCACAGCATGAGGAACTGTACTAAAGGTTCACAGCATTAGGAAGGTTGAGAACCACTGCTTTAATCCCAGCACTTTGGAGGCAGAGGCAGGGAGATCTCTGTGACTTAGAGGCCAGCCTGGTCTACAGAGTGAATTCCAGGACAGCCCAGGGCTACACAGAGAAACCCTGTCTCTAAAAACCAAGAAAAAGAAAGAAAGGAAGGAAGGAAGGAAGGAAGGAAGGAAGGAAGGAAGGAAGGAAGAAAAAGCAAAGTTAACTAATGCAATAAGCTCACCCTTCATTTCAGGGTAACATGTAAATCATTAAACTAGAAAGGAGGGGCAGACAAGATGGCTCAGCGGATAAAGGCTTTTGCTAACAAACCTGAACACCTGAGTTAAATCCTGAAAGCCATGCGATAGGAGAGAGCCAAGTCCTGCAAGTTTTCCTCTGATCTATACACACACACACACACACACACACACACACACACACACACACACACACTCTGTGGGATACACACATGATACATATATGTACACAAAGTAAATAGATAAAATGTGATTGAAAGAATTTTTAACCTAGAAAGGAGATTTTCTAGTTTGATACACTCTTTTGACAACTAGAGAAACTGAGGTAAATAAAAAAAGAAAGCAAATGACTGACCTCCATCAGCCAGCAAGAAAAGTGAGCCAAGCTGCAGGCCCCAGGCTCCAAGCTCAGCGTCCACTCACTGGCTCCACATCATCGGCTGGGATAACCACAGGACAGTCTCTGCAGCATCCCACCCGAATAAGTGTCTCCTAGTATCCCAAAGAACATTTGTCATGAATTATGGGGTCATACACCGAGGGCTAGTGTAACAGGGAAAAGCAGGAGAGAATGTTTCCTATGTAAAGTTGAGCCACAGGGCTGCTGCTGCCAACTCTGCACGCCTTTCTGGAGACTAAACATTTTCACGGTTCCTTTGGCCCAAGAGCTATTTTCTTGTTGAAAAAGTGGGGGAAATTCCCCATACAGATGGTAAGAAAAATAACTTCAGCTGGGCTAATCCAAAGACAAAGGCTTTTTCTGAAACAAGACCTACAGAGGGGGGGGAGGGGGGAGGGGGGAGGGGGGAGAACAGCCGT